>NC_139459.1:176867500-178067500 GCF_057233095.1 Heloderma suspectum
TTACACACACAGACAGACAGACACACACACACACACAGGGAGAGAGAGAGAGAGAGAGAGAGTTAGAGTGAAATGTGGTCCACACTATAAGCCCTACCTGCTTGAAAAGCCCTCAGAGCACCAGGACCCTACTCTTCCAGGCAGAGAAGGGCATGGATCCTTCCTGCTTAATTCTCTAGAGCTGAGCCAGTCATCACTGTGGCTTTACTTTAGGAGCAGTGGGCAAGTCACAGGCAGAAGAAGCACTAGAGGTGGCAAGTTCTGTGCCCTTCCTCAGCTAGGCTACTTGGCCGGCAGGTGGAGCTGGCACCTAGGAGTCCCCTATTATAAGCTGCTAGCACACACCATCTTTACTCAAAGGCAGGGTCAGCCCAAGACATTTTGCTGCCTGAGGTGAAGGACAAGATGGTGCCCCCTCCCCAGTCCACATGCAGAAGCCAACTGGTCTTGCAATTAAATCTTACTTCAAAACTGGTGATGAGATAGCATCCTCCACTACCAGGATGGTGTCTCCATGAGCGATTTACTCTGAGCTGGCTGTGTTTGGAGGTCATTAGGGATATATGATGCCGTGGCCATCCAGCAGCCAGCCTGGAGGTTATCAAGGAAAACCCAGATTTTCTGAGACTGCTTAAAGTCTGGTTCTTTTCCTTAAGTTGGGTTCTCCCTGGTAGTTGCTGTGTGCCCCAGCCCCCACATTTACCTTGGGTATGCTAGTCCTGCCCAGCCCAGGAGTGTGCCTTTCACTGGGACCCAATTCAAGGGGTGTTTCCTGTCCCTGTGTTTCCCAGCACAAACCAATTAGTGTCTACTCAGAAGTAACTCCAATTGTGGTCAATTAGGCTTGTCCACTGAATGCACACACCACAGACCCCCCTCAATTGAAATAACACATTTTAAAGCATTAATTCCCTAAAGGCTGTCAAGCACTTTCCTCAAGCTGTGATTCTCAGTTGTTTGGTTTACTGCCTTTGGAAGAAAGTAATTTAGACCTTCATTCCTGTGCAGCATCGGGTTCAAAGCAGGCTGGTTTCCCCTCCCTTTGTTTCCCCTCTTGTCCCAGCACAAACATAAGTGTGTCTACTCGGAAGTAACTCCCACTGTGGTCAATGAGACTTCTTCCTGAAATGCACACTCCCGAATTTACTGAGATCCCCATAAATCAAAATAATGCATTTAGAGAGCTTTAATGTCGAAGCTTCGAAGCTTCGATTGATCGCAGCAGGGCAGCAAGAACACTGTGTTCCTATAATGATTGTTGCTGTAAGGAAGAAGGGGAGAGAGAGAGAGAGAGAGAGAGAGAGAGAGAATGATTTCTGTGGATACAGGGGAGGAAACCTCCCAGGATTTAGCAAAGGGGGAGAGAGCCTGGACGCAGGCTCTCTCTTATTGGTTGAGCAGCACCTGCCAGTCAGATGACATTCACTCCAACCCTCACCCACCCACCCAGAAGTATGTTTTGTGAAGCAACTTTTACTGGTATGATTCACTTGGTCGTGGGGCCCTGTGCGGACCAAATCTGGCTCCTTGAAAAATCCGGGTAAGCCACGATTGGCTTCTCTTTCCATCTCCTTCCGTTGTCATGGAGAAACTCCCCAGGTTGCGTGGCAAACACCTCTCTGTCCTCCAATCGAGGGGGATCACCAGAGAGTTCATCAGAACAGCCAGGAGACTGCTACTGCTGCCAACAAGCTTGTGCCACCTGAGGCAGTTGTCTCAGTTTGCCCCATTAGCCAGCCCTGGAAGGAGGGTGCTGCCTCCCCTGTACCATTCACCCATGGAGAAATTGCTGGGGGACTTTGATTCAGGTTGGGGGGCCCAGCGGATCCTCCACATATCTAGGAGATGGAAAATATTATGGCAAAGGAAGTTCATATTCTATTTATTGACCTTAAGACAAACATGCAAGAAGCACTAATCCCTTCACCACTACCTCTTGTGGCAAATGGTTGCCAATAATCTCCTTCCATACACAATTGTTTCACTGTGTCTACGACGTCTGTCCTTTACCTTGATATATTCCTTCCAACCAGTTTCCAGAAAGCCCCCTTCACATCCTTGTTCCTCAGGCTGTAGATCAGGGGGTTGAGCGTGGGAGTCAGAGCCCCGTACATCAGAGGTAAGACTTTGTCCTTTTCAGAAACAGATTTCCCTTGCGGGCTCAAGTACATGATCATGATTGTCCCATAGAAGACACTGACTACAGCAAGGTGAGAGCTGCAGGTGGAGAAGGCTTTCCTGCGGCCCTGTGCTGAGCGGATGCGCAGTACAGCCAGGCCTATGCGCCCATATGTCACAACTATGAAAACAAAGGGTGGTACTAAGAGAACAAAGCAGGAAATGTACATTGAGAGCTCACTCAAGTGTGTGTCAGAGCAAGCCAGTTTGAGGAAAGACTGCAGCTCGCATGCAAAATGGTTGATGATGTGTCCACCACAGAACTCAGTAGGCCGCACCAGCCCTGTGATTAGGGTCATCAGGGAGGAAAAGGCCACAGATGCAGCTGCCAGAAAAACACAAAATCTCCCGCTCATGATCTGTCTGTAGCGTAGGGGCTGGCATACAGCTGCAAAGCGATCATATGCCATGACAGCCAGGATGAGGCACTCCGTTGCCACAAGTAACACACCAATGTACATCTGGGACAAACATCTGGAGAAGGAAATGGTAGGCCTGTAAATGAAGCAGTTGACCAAGATCTCAGGAAGGACATTGTTGGCAATGATGAGGTCTATGGAGGAGAGGATGCAAATAAAAAAATACATGGGAGTATGAAGCCGTGGATCAGCAATACTCAACATGATGATGAGACCATTGCCAAGAAAGCTAATAAGGTACACCACCAAGAGGAATGAAAACAACACAGCCTGAGTTCTGGGGTAGTCAGAAAATCCAATTAAGATGAACTCCATCACCAACGTCTCATTTACGTTTGCCATAACATTCTCTGCTTTGACTCTCCTGCAGGAAAGGAAGTATTTAGTGTTTAGAAATTAGTCACAACCACAGATTTCAGTATAGACTGGAGAGTAACTGTGATTCAAGCAAAATGTTGTGAAAATAACTGACTAATAGGAGGAGAAATGATGTCGTGAAATGGCACCTACCTCAAATTTGTTTACCCAAATCACGGATCCCCCACCTTTTTGGATTGGTGGGCACATTTGGAATGTGGAGAGAGTGTCATTTCATAAATGGCTGACATAGGGTTGTTGCCGATTCGTAAAATGGCTCCCACCTTGTGCTCTTTCTGGTGCCAGGGGAAGACCTTCTTTTCCCAGGCATTTTAGTCTGTCTATTTCTGTTGTTTTAAATCTGTATTTTAAATCTTTTCATTGCTATGTTTTTGTTTTTGTTTTGACTATTATTTTATTCTGTAGTTTTAAACTTTTATATTGTATCATGTTGTATTTTATGGTTTTAATTGTTATGAACTGCCCAGAGAGCTTTGGATATATGATGGTATAGAAATGTAACTAATTACAATTATTTAATTAACTAAAATGGGCATGGCCAGTTACAAAACATTCATTTTCCCCAAGGCACACTGGTGAGACTTAAAGAAAAATCACTTGCATAAGAAACTGAATACAAGGCAGAGGTGGGATCTGAGTCCCAAAACACAATACTACTGTTTTGAACCCACCGTTTTCTACTCCAACACCATTTCACAGAAGGCAAATTGATGTGGTCCAAGAAACTGTCCAGGAAGCTGCATTCAAGGCAGAGGTAGGGCCCTCTGCCATTGTCCATGTATCGTCCCACAAGGATTTTATTGTGCTGCTGCCCTGCCTCATTTGCAGATATTTATGGGAGATCCAGACAAGGTAATCTTCCACTCATCACCTGCCCATCTTTTCCCATCACTTCCTCCATTTTTTTTCTTACTGCAGAATATCCATTGAGGAGATGTTGTTGTTCAGTCGTTCAGTCGTGTCCGACTCTTCGTGACCCCATGGACCATAGCACGCCAGGCCTTCCTGTCCTCCGCTCTCTCCTGGACTGTGCTCAAGTTCATATTCATTGCATCGGTGATGCTATCTAGCCATCTCATCCTCTGCCGTCCCTTTGTCCTTTTGCCTTCAGTCTTTCCCAGCATCAGGGTCTTTTCCAGAGAGTTTTCTCTTCGCATTAGGTGGCCAAAATATTTGAGCTTCAGTTTCAGTATCCGTCCTTCCAATGGGCACTCAGGGTTGATTTCCTTTAGGATTGACTGATTTGACCTCCTTGCAGTCCAGGGCACTCGTAAGAGTCTTCTCCAGCACCACAGTTTGAAAGCATCCATTCTTCGGCACTCAGCCTTCCTTATAGTTCAGCTCTCACAGCCATACATTACTACTGGGAAAACCATAGCTTAGACCTTTGTCGCCAAGGTGATGTCTCTGCTTCTTACTATGCTGTCTAGGTTGGCCATAGCTTTCCTCCCAAGGAGCAAGCGTCTTTTAATTTCATGGCTACAGTCACCGTCTGTGGTGATCTTGGAGCCCAAGAAAGTAAAATCTGTCACTCCTTCCATTTCTTCCCCTTCTATATGCCAGGAAGTGATGGGGCCCGATGCCATGATCTTAGTTTTTTTAATGTTGAGTTTCAAACCAGCTTTTGCACTCTCCTCTTTCACCCTCAACAAGAGGCTCTTGAGATCCTCTTCGCTTTCTGCCATTAGGGTGGTATCGTCTGCATATTGGAGGTTGTTGATAATTCTCCCAGCAATCTTAATTCCGACCTGTGATTCATCCAACCCGGCATTTCTCATGATGTACTCTGCATATAAGTTAAATAAGCAGGGTGACAATATGCAGCCTTGTCGTACTCCTTTCCCAATTTTGAACCACTCGGTTGTTCCATGTCTGGTTCTTACTGTTGCTTCTTGACCCTCGTACAGGTTTCTCAGGAGACAGGTAAGGTGGTCTGGTACTCCCATCACTTTAAGAATTTGCCACAGTTTGTTGTGATCCACACAATCAAAGGCTTTAGCGTAGTCAATGAAGCAGAAATAGACGTTTTTCTGGAATTCTCTTGCTTTCTCCATGATCCAGCAAATGTTGGCGATTTGATCTCTAGTTCCTCTGCCTCTTCGAAACCCAGCTTGTACTTCTGGTAGTTCTCGGTTCGCATACTGCTGAAGCCTAGCTTGTAGGATTTTGAGCATCACCTTGCTGGCATGTGAAACGAGCGCAATTGTGCGGTAGTTTGAACACTCTTTGGCATTGCCCTTCTTTGGAATTGGAATGTAAACTGACCTTTTCCAGTCTTGCGGCCATTGTTGAGTGTTCCAAATTTGTTGGCATATTGAGTGCAGCACTTTAACAGCATCATCTTTTAGGATTTTAAATAGCTCAGCTGGAATACTGTCATCTCCACTAGCTTTGTTGTTAGTAATGCTTCCTAAGGCCCACTTGACTTCACTCTCGAGGATGTCCGGCTCAAGTTCAGTGACCGCACTATCATGGCTATCAGGGACATTCAGATCTTTCCTGTATAGTTCTTCTGTGTATTCTTGCCACCTCTTCTTAATCTCATCTGCTTCTGTTAGATCCCTGCCTTCTTTGTCCTTTATCATGCCAGTCTTTGCACAAAATGTTCCCTTGAGATCTCCGATTTTCTTGAAGAGATCTCTAGTCTTTCCCATTCTGTTGTTTTCCTCGATTTCTTTGCATTGTTCATTTAAGAAGGCCTTCTTGTCTCTCCTTGCAATTCTCTGGAACTCTGCATTCAGTTGGATATATCTTCCCCTTTCTCCCTTGCTTTTCGCTTCCCTTCTTTCCTCAGCTACTTGTAAAGCCTCATCAGACAGCCACTTTGCTTTCTTGCATTTCTTTTTCTTTGGGATGGATTGAGTTGCTGCCTCCTGAACAATGTTACGGACCTCCGTCCATAGTTCCTCAGGCACTCTGTCTGTCAGGTCTAATCCCTGAAATCTATTACTCACCTCCACTGTATATTCATAAGGGATATGATTTAGGTCATACCTGAATGGTTTAGTGATTTTCCCTATGTTCTTCAATTTAAGCCAAAATTTTGCAAGAAGCAGCTCATGATCTGAGCCACAGTCAGCTCCAGGTCTTGTTTTGACTGACTGTATAGAGCTTCTCCATCTTTGGCTGCAAAGGACATAATCAATCTGATTTCAATATTGACCATCTGGTGATGTCCATGTGTAGAGTCGCCTCTTGTGCTGTTGGAAAAGAGTGTTTGCTATGATCAGCGTGTTCTCTTGGCAAAACTCTATTAGCTTTTGTCCTGCTTCATTTTGTACACCAAGGCCATGCCTGCCTGTTATCCCGGTGATTTCTTGACTTCCTGCTTTGGCATTCCAATCCCCTATGATGAAGAGGACATCTTTTTTGGGTGTTAGTTCCACAACGTGTTGTAGGTCTTCATAGAACCGATCAACCTCAGCTTCTTCGGCATCAGTGGTTGGGGCATAGACTTGAATTACTGTGATGTTGAATGGTTTGTCTTGGATTCATACTGAGATCATTCTATCATTTTTAAGATTGTACCCCAGTACTGCTTTTCCCACCCTTTTGTAGACTATGAGTGCTACTCCATTTCTTCTGTGGGATTCTTGCCCACAATAGTAGATATGATGGTCACCTGAATTAAATTCGCCCATGCCTGTCCATTTTAGTTCACTGATTCCCAAGATGTCGATGTTCAATCTTGCCATCTCATGTTTGACCACCTCCAGCTTACCCTGATTCATTGATCTGACATTCCAGGTTCCTAAACAATATTGTTCTTTACAGCATCGGATTTTCTTTTCACCACCAGACACATCCACAGCTGAGTGTCCTTTCAGCTTTGGCCCAGCCACTTCACTCTTTCTGGCGCTACTTGGAAATACCCTCTGCTCTTCCCCAGTAGTATATTGGACACCTTCCGACCTGAGGGGCTCATCTTCCGGTGTCATCTCTTTTAGCCTTGTGATACGTTCCATGGGGTTTTCTTGGCAAGAATACTGGAGTGGGTTGCCATTTCCTTCTCCAGTGGACCACATTTTGTCAGAACTCTCTGCCATGACCTGTCCGTCTTGGGTGGCCCTGCACGGCATAGCTTATGGCTTCACTGAGTTACGCAAGCCCCTTCGCCACAACAAGGCAGTGATCCATGAAGGGGATCATGAGGAGATAAAAAGATGGAATTGCAATGCAGTACCTTCTGACTGGTAGCCCTCCATCTGCAAGCACCCAAATATTCTTGAAGAATGTATGGACATGACTACTAAACACCGCAAAAATCTTCCAGCAAATAAGTTGGATCCAGATTTTGCCTCCCTGTCTATACGATTCCCCTCTTAGTAGTTGAACTGGGATGAATTTTGTCTCAGTGGCCCTTCATCCATGTTTCTTCACAGCCCATGTATAGCATCCAGAGGTACTGATATCCCTTCTTGTCCGGCACATACCCTTATCAATCATTTATTTCAGAAAAATGATAAACCCGCCCAAACAATCTCAGCAACCCTCTAACAGCACAAAAACATGTGAATGTTCCACCTCCTTTCTCACACTGAATGTGGAAAGATGTGGGGGATTTCTACACCAGCCGAAAATCCTGCATTTAAAATGGGGCTTTCCACTTCCGTTTTAAATGCAGGATCACAACTGATTCCCTTTACATGCACTTCCTTCTCTGTAGATGGCCATTCCCATAGAGTTATGTTTCCGTGAAGAGGCACTGCACACACTCCAGGTTCAGCAATACTTGCTCCTGGATTCCTGCCCCTTTCTCTCCCCTTGCGCATCACTGGTGGATGGGGACTGACACGCGGACAGCCCCCCCCCCCAATTTCCCCGGGCCCTGCCTCCCTCTTCCAAGCTTTTGGCCAGTCCTTGCCACTCAGCCGCTCTGCTGCTTCTCCGCTCTGCCACCCCGCTCCCCACTGCCGCTCTGCCGCTCTGTTTTGAACAGGCAGGCTGAAAATGGCGAGGAGCCAAAATGGCGCAGGAGCAGGAAGGCTGAATGCCCATCAGACCTTCATCACCGTCGACATCATGACCGTGCCCCCAACAGCTGCACTCAACACTTCATTCACGCTAGGGGAGAAATACACGGGGACGACATGGTGCTCCATTTGCGCATATCTGGAAAAAAAAAATTCCATTTGAGGAAAGCAAGGGATAGGTGGGAGGAAATAGTGGAATGATGACCGGACTACGACGGCATCATGTAATGGACCTGCACAATTCAGTGAGTGAGCAACCATGAATGCACAATAAACTTGAGGTGCAGAGATCCCCGTGGTCTTAACTGTAGGTGATTTCTTTTCCTAAACATGATTTACTAAGGATTTTCCCCAACTTTTCACTT
Organism: Heloderma suspectum; assembly: GCF_057233095.1. Taxonomy (NCBI): domain Eukaryota; kingdom Metazoa; phylum Chordata; class Lepidosauria; order Squamata; family Helodermatidae; genus Heloderma; species Heloderma suspectum. The sequence continues at coordinate 176,875,814 of NC_139459.1, forward strand.
CTCTGTAGTCAGCTGAAATGTGGACTGGCTGGAGAAGTTGGGAGTTGTAGTCAAATCATTGCCTGGTTGGGGAGGCTTTGGGCAAGACGTCCTCAATGGCCACCCTTCCACCAGTCAGCCCACTCTGCCACTGTGGCCAGCTGCTGCTGCTGCTGACCCCCTTCATCATTTTGTCTGGCTTGCCAAGCAGAGCAAGCAAGCCATGGCAGCTACCGACACCTAAGACAACATCTTATAAAAAAGAAAAAGAAAAAAACGGTAACATTAGAAAAAGAACAAGCAAGCATTTAGGAAGAATGGCCATCTCAACTGTGGCAAGTTGCACACCCCATGATAACCCCGAGTGGCTCCCAATCTTTTGCTATGTTATTCACCAGATTTCCACAATTTAACTCTAATCATTGCTGCAGTCAGCAGAGACCTCGCATCCCAAAGACTCCACAAACAACTATTGTAGCTCATTCTCGCCTGCTGTGTCTTTCCCTTTGCTCCAATGATATTAGGTTTAGAGCGAATCCTTCGGACGTATGCCACTCCTGGTAATAAGTTGACTTGAGAAAGCATGTGCTATGGGGACTGGGCAAAATGAGGATCCATAAAACCAAAAATGGATCCTCATGATTTCATATGCTTCTTAAAGGGCAGACCAACAAAACCACCATCCAGTCACAGAGCACATCTGCCTCCATGGACTGAACCAGAAAAATCACCAGATCCACCACTCATTGGCACAGTCAGGGTGCAAAAACATGGATCCTTGGCAGGGATCCTCTTGATTTCATATTTGTTTTGCAGAGCAAATTTCCCAAACCACCAATATATCACTGAGCACATCTGCCTGCATGGACCGAACCGCAACAATCACGGATCTGCCAGTTATGAGGGCTTAGGAGCTGGCAGTGGCAACAGCGGCAGCCTGCCCTCATTGGCCGGAGTCAGCCTCCAACTGCACCCTCCCCTCCTTCCGAGGAAGGGAGAGAGAGCAGCTGGAGGGCGACTCCTGCCCTTGTGCCTGTTGGCAGTTGGCGGGCTGTGGCAGGCAGTGTTTTCCCCAGCAGCGTTTTCCCGGGCAGAGCCAGCAGTGGCTCCCCTGGCGGCAGCCCCCAACCCCCAGAACAAGGGCCTAGGAAAGGACGTGGGGGCTGGGAGGCGTGTTGGGGGTGCTGAACCAGAGATTCAGATGTCTGAATCCAACTTCAGCTTTGAAGGACAAGGCGTGCGGGAGGGGGAGAATCAGCCCAAGCTGAATCGGGCCCACCTCAGAAGCCCCCAAGTGGCTTTTGAGTCAGATCAGGGGGTCCATGTACAGCCCGACTATTAGGTCTAGAGTGAATCCTTTTGATGGATGCCAGTCCTGATCATAAGCTGGCTTGCCCCCATAGCCCTGAATAGCAGTATCTCTAGTGCTCCCCCATCATGAAGTCTTCGGGACACACCACACACAATATTGATTGTTGCCAAGACACACCATTGACAACACCTTATTTCTAATATGGTGTTGCTTACCTGGAACTTGTTCTCCACGTGATTATTTGTCGAAGACTGAGATCATTTAGAATATGCACTCCAAAGTACTTTCAAAGAGCAAAAGCACTTTGTAAGGAAACCTTTGGTGCCCCGAGAGTCACATTGTCTCCAGGGTCACGACATTTGACGAAATCCTGTTCTTTGTCATGAATACCTCCTTTATTCATTTAGAGGTTTTTGTATAATGGCCTTTGGGGGTTGCCAAGGTATATGCAGCTCACACTAATTGTTTCCACCTAAGAATCATGGCTTGAAACACTCGATGTTTCCATTGAAAAGGAAAAACACCACCAATTGGGGTTGGAAAGAATGGGTGGAATGCTCAAGTTCCTTTTCGAAGACGTCTGGAGCAAAATGGCCAATTTTCATGGAGATCGTAGCTTATATGCATCAAGAAAAGTCCTGTTCTTCATCCCAGCACTTGAGAACACCTCTGTCCATTGCTTGAGACAGAAGATACTTACTTCACTGTCTTCTCCCACATGGTTTATGAGCTGCATTAGTTGCGTAGGTCCTTTTAGAGTAAGTCAGGTAGGCCCAGAGGTGATTCTAGGGACTGGCCTTTAATTGAACTCTGAGGGAAATCACTTCGCATAGGCACTTTAGACTCAAGGACCTGTTATTAATTCTTTGCCTAAGCAATTGAGTGAGTGTATCCAAGTCAAATTGTATCAACACTGTAGAGAAAGGGGGAAACAGTATGGTCAACAAGGTCTTGATTGAAAAATGTAATAATCTCAGCAAAATGTCTCCTTTTCATCGAATTCCAGGGATCTCATGGTGTACTGAATATGTGTCTGCAGGTGATAATGGGCTGGATGAAGGCTAATCAACTGAAGCTCAGTCCAGATAAAACGGATGTTCTCCTGGTCTCCAGGGGGATTGACTCTGGAATAGGGGTTCAGCCTGTTTGGGGTGGGGGAGTATTCCCTTTGAAGAATCAGGTTTACAGGTTGGGGGTGCTCCTGGATTCCACTTTCTATCTGGATGCCCAAAAGGAGGCTGTGACTTGGAATGGCTGTGCCCAACTTAGCCTGGTGCACCAACCCCGCCTGCTCCTGATGAGGTCAGACCTGGTCATGGTAGCACATGCCTTCATTATATCTAGCTTTGGTTATTGCAATGTGCTCTACATAGGGCTACCTTTGAAGAGTCTTCCAGACTTCATTTGGTCCAGAATGTTAGTTGGCATCCACCTGTGGGACCATATTGCCATGTCCTGCACAAGTGGTTTTCATATGCCGCATTCAAACTGTAAAACTTTGTCCCATAAAACTCAGTTGTCCTCCTCTCTTGATGCCCTTCACTGGTCAGGTGTTGTTGTTGTTGTTGTTGTTGTTGTTGTTGAGGCATCTGCCTTATTGGGTAGATAATGTTTCATCTGATGATTTTTAATCTGTCTCAGTTTTATCTTATATCAGTTTTCTCTTACATAATATACCAATTTTGCTCTGTGGGTTTAGAAATAGCACGAGGCATTCCACATGACTTCAAGAGTGTCACTTGTGCTAGCTATGTTAGTTGTCCTGCTAGTGGTTGTGCAACTGAGGGTGGAACACCGCCATCCCTTGAAATGTTTCTGCTAGGGTAACATTGGGTATAACCCAATATTTCCAGTCTTAGAAATGCAAACTTGGATAGTTCATAATGCTCACCTCAAACATGGTCCAGAAGTTAATTTCCTGCTCAGAGAATGGGCAGTGATAATGAAGCCCACCTAGGCATGGGCCCCAGATTTTCGGAGCAGTGCCTGGATCTTTACAGCTGCCCCAATTGTCATCATCTACCTGATAACAAACATCCTTCTTCGCTCTGAGCTCAGTAGCTTTGCAGTTACTAGGAGACCTTCGGACTCACTCTCTCAGCAGACTAATAGGAAGTGCAGCGTGCCAGCTTTTTAAACTAGAGTGAAGATTGCCACCTTTCCTTCCGCAGTATGCTCGTGATTCTCATTGAGTCCAGAGTCCAAAATTGCTTAGCAGCACCACTGTCACCCAGCTTTTTCAGAGTGTGCCTGACTCTGCAGACACCTGCAGGTGCTCCTGGCAATTACCCGTGGCCATTGTAGGCAGAGAGGCCCTGAGAAGAGGAAAAGCCAGTGCCTTGGCTGCTCACATACCAGAGGGAGTACCAGAGGCCTTCCTCAACTGTTACTTCCTCCAAAGAGGCCCTTTAATTTGGGGGAAAGCAGAAGTGGGTTTGCTTGCAAAAAGGCTTGAATGAGCAGCAATATCTGAATTTGGGGCAAGGTAACGTATGAGTGTATGGCTTGCCCTTGCTTACTGGCTTGCTTGAGTGTGTCTGGAGCTCCTTGGCTCTGCAATCGTCTTTCTAGAGTTCACTTGCTTTTTGCATGATCCGTGTGGCCAAATTCTGATCAGTGCATAATCTCCCTCACCCCACCCCTCCCACTACTAGTCAAAGTGCATAGTGGTTCTCAAAGCCAATCAAGTTGTTTTGGCCCCTGAGGCAGAAAATCCTACAAGCACCTCTCCCCGTTCCTGACAGTGAAAGTACCATAATAGTTAATAAATTAAATAATGAATAATTGAATAAGGGGATATCAATTCAGGCTGCTTGGGGTGTCACAGATTTCTCTGGAGCCCTGCAGGAGAATTATGATTTTACTCTAATATTAATGCCTAGCATTTTCTTGGAGCTCCTCTGACTGATAAGACTGTTTATAAGAACATAAGAATTCTCCTGATGATTTCGTTGTTGATTCTCTTTATGCTTTTCTCTTTATGTTATTTATACTGCAAAAATCCATTTCTTTTTTGGCGTCTAACCAACTGAAAAACTAGTATTTTTCCTGATTTTACTCCCCCCTCAAAATACTTTTGACTTTATAAGGCTATTGAATTTTTTTTCTCTATGGGCATCCAGGAGATCAAGTTCTTTCCTTCCAACAACAAGTAGTGCATATGTGTTATATCAGTGATCTAGTCTGAAAGTCTAGATATCATAGTCTGAAAGTCCCACAGCATAGTCTGAAGGCACCTGAGACAGCCATCTTGCTGAAGCTAAGCAGGTTTGGGTCTGGTCAGTGCTCGGAGGAGTAGACCATCTGGGAACCATATGTAGCCACCTTGAGTTCCACAATGGAAGAAAGGTGGGATATAAATGTAATAATAAATAATCAATCAATAAATAATATAATCACCATTACACCCACAAATTCCACTTTTCTTTGGATATATCACAACTGAGTTTGAGCTTCTTAATGTTTCTTTACATTTTTCTGGATTTCTCAGTAATGCTACCTCTTTAACCATTTCCAGCTGTTCCCATATTTTCCTAATTAATTCTCTCCTGTGTTGACTCATCTGTGGGATCACATTATTTAACAAAACTTAGCAGATTGATCAGAGAGTCTACTGACACATTAATCAGCAATATTTCATCAATCAAGCATACTGATTGGGGAGAACCACTTGGGGAGGTTATCTGGAGGTGCAGGCTGAGGTGCCATCAATATGCGGATGACACCCAGCGCTACCTCTGTCTCATCAAACCCAGGTGAGGCAGTGGCTGCTCGAAATCAGTGCCTGGGCACAATAATGGACTGGATGAGGGCCAATAAACTGAAACTCAATCCAGACAAGGCAAAGTCATTGTTAGTGGGTGTTTGTCTGCCTGGCTAGGTGATGTTTAACCTGTTCTGGAAGGAGTTGCACTCCCCCTGAAGGATCAGGTTCATAGTTTGTGGGTGCTCTTGGATCCAGAACTGTCACTTGAGGCACAGGTAAGCTCAGTAGCATGGAGCACTTTTTATCAGCTTAGGATGATACACCAGCTACGCCCTTATCTGGACAGAGATAGCCTAGCTACAGTTATCCATGCTCTGATAACCTCTCGTAGGATTACTGCAATGCATTATATGTGGGGCTGCCTTTGAAAACAGTCCAGAAACTTGCAAGATTGTTAATGGGGACTGGCCAATGAGATCATATAATGCCAGTACTTTTCCAGCTGTACTGGCCACCAGTCCATTTCCAGGGCCGATTCAAAGAGCAAATTAACATTCAAAGACCTAAACAGCTTGGGGCCAGGTTATCTGAAGGATTGTCTCCTCCCCTACAGGCCTGCCTGGACCTTAAGATCATCCTCAGGGGTCCTTCTCCGGGAGCCCCCGCCAAAGGAAGTGAGGTGGGTGGCTACCAGAAAGAGGGCCTTTTCTGCTGTGGCACCCTGGCTGTGTAATCAGCTCCCTAGAGAGATTCGCCTGGCACCTATATTGTACTTCTTCCGGGGCCAGGTGAAGACCTTTTTATTTTCCCAGTATTTTAGCATTTTAGCTTCCTAATCTAGTGTTTTAAATCTGTATTTAAATCTCTGCATTGCTGCTAGTCTTTATTCTGGTTGTATTGTTATGTTGTGGTTTTAAGCTTTCATATTTTATATTGTTTTGTGCTGCATTCTATGGCTTTAATTTTTGTGAGCTTCCCAGAGAGCTTTGGCTATTGAGTGGTATACAAATGCAATTAAAAACAATGCAATTAAAATGCAATTAAGACTAAGATGGCTACCCATCTGTTAATACATTTAAAAAGTATCCATGGACCAATGTCTCAGTGACTCATGGCATATGCAAACCTAGAATTGCCTACTCATTTTAATTTTCCTCTATTTTCATCACATTATCATTAAAGCAGTTTTGCTTACCTAGCGTTAATGTCCCAGTAATGACTTGACATAAGATGGAGATCCTTTAGAATATGCCCTCCAAAATACTTCCGGAAAGCAAGAGCATGTGCTAAGACAGTCAGATTTGTCTTCCGAGTCAGGGAATTCAATGAAATCCAGTTTCACACTCATGAAAACCTAATTCATTCAGCTGGAGGTCTTTATATACTGTCCTTTTGGATTAAGGTATATCCTGCCCATATTCCACCAAAGACAGTTTTGAACTGAGCTTGAGAAGAACATCAGCTTGAGAAGAACATCATCCATTGGGAGAAAAATGGGTGGAATGGTAATGTTCCTTTTCAAAGATGTTTTGGAATCCAGTTGGTAATCTTCACAGAGAAAGCTGCTTATATGGGTAAAAGTCAAAGTTTTCTCCTCTGTCCTAAAAGTTCCCTGAGAAAACTTTTGCCCATTGAGATAAAATTCAATTATTTCACTGTCACCTACTTCTTCCCAGTGGTTTTCTAGCTGCATTAGTATGATTGGTTCTTCTGGAGATTTACAGGTCTGCCTTGAGGTGACTCTAAGGGTTGGGCACTAATTGAACTCCAAGGAAAACCTCTTCACATTTGCACTCTAGACTCAAAGATCAAGCCTTATTTCTGTATCTGAAAAATTGAATTAGAGCATCTGAGCCAAACTATACACTCCTTCCTATACCACCATGACCATGCCCGCTTTTCCCATACCACACCACTCCATTCTTCCTTCCCACCCACCCCAAATGTCCAGTGTTCTTTGCTAATGAACACACACCTGCAAATTAATATGGACAGATGAATTATGCTTTCAACCTGAAGGAGAAATCTTCAGAAACTGTACAGGGGTCTTGAACACCTGCTTCAGATCTGACTGCCTAATTTCATGCTCTGGATGGGAAGAGTGGGTGCAAACTTGGGTTCAAACTGTGGTAATGTTTCTACAGAGGAACTACTGTAGGATTCTGACATCACCCACGGCCACGTTGGCCGCTCTCCTCTCCTCTCATCCCTCCCCCTACATGTTTACCAGATGGCGAGGGGAAGCAGCCCCTTTTTATTTCTTAAAAAAAAACTTTTTGTAAGCCAGAAACAGGAATTCCAGGAGCCTCAGCACCTGGGCGGAGCCTCAGCACCTGGGTGGAGCCTCAGCAGATGCAGTGCTTCACTTCTCAGCATGCCACTGCTTGCGGCCACCTCTCCCCATCATCTGCCAATCCCTCTGTAGCTAGCTGAGGGGGAGGAATTGCCACATGAAATATATGTACCCACTCTGCCCCCTATTGGTCAGATGGACCCTGTCCCACATGTTCCGGTCAGTCTCAGTGGTGGAGGCAGTGCTGGCTCCAGGTTTTTGAGGGCCTCTGGGTAAGAATATCTCAGTGGGCCCCCTCCTCCCACTGTGAGTCTACCTTCCCACCATTGTCACCTGCTGCTGTTGTTCCTCATTCTTTTTCTCATCACTGATACCACTGACTTGTTGGCATAGAGCAAGTAGGCAGCAGCATCTCCTGCTCCTCCCTCGCACCACTGCCACCATTGTCTGGGCCAGAGCGAAAGGCAGGGGAGCAAGCAGGTTGCAATGACGTAGAAGTGGAGCAACTCCAGAGAGCTCTTGTCGGTGAGCCTTGCTGAGGGGTGGGCCCTTGCCAGGGGGCCAAACATGCCTACCTTTGACACCAGCCCAAGGTAGAGGCAAAGTCTCCTCACACCCTCAACAAAATACCAAGCCTGTTCTGAAGGGGGCCAAGGGGAGCTTGCCCATAATGGTCAGAACCAGGGATGTGTTTTAGAAGGCCAGATGTCCCTAGGATGTGATTTGCTCCCAATGACCCCTCTTCTGTGTGTCTGTGAGAATTGTACTTTGTGGGTGTGCTCTTTATATATCATTCATGCTATTATTTGGCTGATATTTTATTAGTTTCTCTTTCCAACTACAAAACTTATCATGCTTTATTTATTACTTGATGTCAGTTATATTAATCCCCAGAATTCCCATTTTTTCCTCTTGTGGGGCTCTCCACAAGATCCTAGCTTCTCAGAGCATTCTCAGGCCCCCAGTTCCATCCAAAGACAGGGCTTGGAACCAAACTAGTCTCTCTTCCTTGACATATGAGCCCAGCTAGTCATAGGGAGTTTTATGGACTACCTGTCCCTCCCTCTTGCAAACCAACTAACCATTCCAATAGTGTTTCTCCTTCTCCATGCTTGCAATGCTACCTTTCCTCCCTTGCCATCTTGTAAGCCCTCCACCTTCCTCAGTGTTCTGTACTGCATAGAAAGCTGAAGCTGCCCATCCTGCTCATTACACACCTCTGCTTTCCCACTCCCAACCTTCTCCTGTCCACATGGGCTTAATTCCAACCAGCTGCCATTGGACACAGATGAAATCATATCTCTCACAGAGTCACCACATCTTTATTTAATTTGTATCCTGACAAAAATTCCACATTCTGTTTTCAATCTCCTCCAGATATTTTAGACTGCAATCCTATGGTGTCCAGCATGGCCTCCCAGGGCCATGCTGATAGTTGAACTCTGAGCTGTGTGAAGAAGAACTTCCTCTCATCTGTTCTGAATGTCCTATCGATCAGCATCATGAGATAACCTTGAGTTCTAATCTAATGACAACAAGAGAAAAATGTCTTCCTATCTACTTTCTCTACACTGTGCATAATTTTGTACACCTCTATATTGTTTACCACCCTCTCCATGGACAGAAAAGGAGGTCCGATGTGTGAGGAAGTGGAAAGTTCTGTGCCACCACTTCTCCATCATTGGCTTCCTTCAATCTGCCCCCAACATGTCCTCAATGAGAGGGAACTTTTTAAAAAGGCAAAAATGGGGGACACCAGGAAATATGGAGGGTCGCCTTCTACCCTGGCCAGCACAAACCAGCAAAGCCTAGAAAGTGGTGATTCCTCCCCAGCAGATTCTCCATCTGCTGCCCCCAAAGGATTATGCTTCCAAAGAATTTGTAGCATGTGCATGCAGTTTATTTTCTTCCACAATTCCATTTAACATTGCCCCTTTACCTTCTCATTGCCTCTTAACTGTGTTGCCAGGGCTCCAGTGCTAAAGCAAAGAGCATGCTGTTAAATGTCAGCCTTGTCTATGACACTTAATTAGATTAAGCCCAGAAGATATCATTCACCCCTTTGTGCAAATCTTAGCTTTAGGATTTGAAGAAAGAGTACATATCCACTTTCTATACATTGGGCCAAAATTATGACTTAAACAGAGCAATCTTATGGGGGAAGGGAAGGGAGAATCCTTGGTGGAAGAACTGTCACTTTCTAAGCCCTGCCAGACTCACATCAGCCAGGCTTTTCTGCGTGCACACACATTTGTTGTCCTGTTTTCCCATTTCTTTTTCCCCACAATCCCACCAGTGGTTACAATGGTAGTATAAATTACAACTCCAGCTCAAGGGTTGGTGTAGTTTTCTCCCTGTTCTTGGTGTGTCTGGGGAAGGAGGGGGCTTTTGATTCAATCAAAAGCCCCCTCCTTCCTCATACATACCCCAGAACAGGGAGAAAGCTACACCCCTGATCTGTCCCTGACATGCTCCTGGATCAGGGGGAAAGCTACCCTAGAACAGGGGAAAAGTTACACCCCTAATCTGTCCCTGACATACAGCTGGGACATTCCCTTTTTGTCCTTACTGCCTCAGAAGCACAGATGGCAGAGTAGCCACAGCAATAGAAACTTCCAGTGCCATCCAGGAAGGACCACTGTGGGTGGACCTCCTTCTCCCCACATGGAAGGAGAGGCCTGCAATATCTTATGGTCACTGGGATTCCCTCTCAGAAACCATAGGATTGCACTCCAGAACTTCAAATGACCATTCAATACTGTCAAATCCCTATTCAGCACCTAAAAATAACATTAGCATGTCTTTATTAGAACTGGATGCATACTCTATGTAAAATTTTATGTACATTATCCTTCTTATCCATAAAAATGCATTTGATCATGATTAATATATTTATATAAAATACTATTGCAATGCTCTGCTAAAATTCTAGTTGAAATGCTGTAATCAGTGCTCAAGAGAAAGATAGTTCTATATGAGGACACTAAATCTGGATCTTTGCCATCTTTGATAATTGTGATTAGTACTACATCTCTCCATGTTTCCTGAAGATTATTATGCAGGGATTATTACTGCTCCAGGTATTTTCCATCACTCAAGATATTATGATTGCTCTGTTTATGATTTGACAATATCCATACAATATGCTATAGCAGGGGTGGGCAACTTGTGGCCCTCCAGATATTTTAGCCTACAACTCCCGTCAACACTAATGTTAATGAGGATAGCCAATGGTGAGAGCTTATGGGAGTTGTAGGAATTCTATAGACAGCAAAATTGCATCCAAACATAGACACATTCTGAGAAATGCACACAGAAATGCATACAAATTTTCATGAGACTAGTTTTTTAGAAAATATTCTCAATGTTTGGGACAAAACAAATGTGAAATTGGAAAAATGAGAAAATGAGGGAAACCAAAATTGACAGAATTGTCTATCCCGAATGTGGCAATGTTTGCAACTAAGGGGAAGCCATAACTGGGTGGAGCTTTCCACTACACAAATGTAGGTATATGTGCATTTGGTACATTTGAGAAGCTATGCAAGCACAAGTATCTTTCTGTGTAAGAAAGCTCAGCTGTGTTCTGTGACCTTAAGGTAAATACAGCAGAAGCGGAAATCCCCATTAGCCTTGTAGCAAATTGCTGACAATATGCAGATGTACATGTTACATGGAGTGCACTGTTTTTACATTGATTGTTTCCTCCCAACCACGTTCCAGAATGCTCCCTTTACATCCTTGTTTCTCAGGCTGTAGATCAGAGGGTTGAGCATGGGAGTCAGAGCCCTGTATGTTAAAGATATGACTTTGTCCTTTTCAGAAATAGATTTCCCTTGTGGCCTCAAATACATGATCATGATTGTCCCATAAATGACACTGACCACAGCAAGGTGAGAGCTACAAGTGGAGAAGGCTTTCCTGCAGCCCTGTGTTGAGCGGATGCGCAGTACAGCCAGGTCTATGCGCCCATATGTCACAACTATGAAACCAAAGGGTGGTATTAGGAGAAAGAGGCTGGAAATGTGCATGAAGAGCTCACTGGTGTGTGTGTCAGAGCAAGCCAGTTTGAGGAAAGACTGCAGCTCACATGCAAAATGGTTGATGATGTGCCGGCCACAGAACTCAGTAGGCTGCAAGAGCACATTAATCAGGGTTGTCAAAAAGGAAAGGGCCACAGATGCAGCCACCAAACCAATGCAAAATCTCCAGCTCATGATCTGCATGTAGTATAAGGGCTGGCATATTGCTGCCAAGCGGTCATATGCCATTATGGACAGAACAATGCACTCTGTTGCAACAAGTAACAGACCAATGTACATCTGGGCCAAGCATCTGGGAAAAGAAATGGTGGGCATGTAAATGAAGCAGTTGACCAGGATCTCAGGAAGGGCATTGTTGGCAATGATGAGGTCTACGGAGGAGAGGACACAAATAAAGAAATACATGGGGGTATGAAGCTGAGGGTCAGCAATACTCAACATGATGATGAGACCATTGCCGAGAAAGCTAATGAGGTACACCACCAAGAGGAACAAAAAGAATGCAGCCTGAGTTCTGGGGTAGTCAGAAAATCCGATTAAGACGAACTCCGTCACCACTGTTTCATTTGAAGCTGCCATAACTTTCTGTTCCTTGTCTCTCCTGCAGGGAGATAAGAATGAAGTGTTCAGGGGTAGCACCAGAAGGAAACTGAGATGTCTGATCTTCGCTCATTCCACAATGAATTTACCAATAACTTCATTAATCCTGTTTGTCAAAATGGATATTAAAACACTATAATTTAGGTTTAATAACAAAATATAATTCCACATATGTTTCTACCCCATTCTTGTAAAATACAAATTAGTTTTGCCTCATGCCAGGATTTATGGATAATACTATTACTAATAACTCAGTTATACAGATAACGTATTTGCAAGGATATTGATTTATTGATTGTAAAATTCTGCAGTCAGTCCACCTAGCTTTTGCAACTTGTTCTGTCCTAGGTTTTAAGCCTTTTGTTTGATCTCCTATAGAAATTCTGATATTGAGTATTTAACTGTCCTTTAGCAACATATCTTAAGAACTGGATTGTCCTTTAATATTAATGGATAGCATTTTATTGGGCTTCTCAGACTGATATGACTGTTTGTAAGAACTTAAGAATTCTTCTTCTGACAATTGCTTTTTTACTTCTCTATATGTTTTACTAACTGCCGAAATCCCATTATTTTGTTGCTTTTTAACCAATTGAGAGGCTAGTATTTTTCCTGATTTTACTACCTCCTGAAAATATTTTTAACTTTATAAGGCTATTCATATTTTTTTTTTTTTGGTCTCTTTGAGAATCCAGCAGATCAGGTTATTTCCTTGAAACAACATATTGTATACATGTGTCAAATGACTGATCTTTTATATGTTTGTTTTCCATCTCTGTAGATTTTTTAACACAGAAACATCCTGTTCCTCATTATCTCCTTCATTTAGAGAGCCTTCCTATGGTCCCTGAGTGACTTGGAATACCTCCTCCAGGGTTGGAGACAGTGCTCCGACCTCAGAACGGGGAATTGGAGATCCAACCCCCAATCCCGACCCCTTGCAGCTGGGATGGAGAGAACTATGCTGGCTGCCTTTGCAAAGTTGGGAAATTGACCTCAGAGAAGGGGGGGAAGGGGGTGTTCTGGTAGGTGGGGAGGGGAGGAGACTGGAAATACCAGGATACATTTAATCCTGAGCCTCATCCTTCCTCCTTCCCTCTTCCTCTTCAGCACTCTCTCTAGATGAGCTGAAAAGCCCATCTAGAGAAAAAAGTAAAGACCAGTAGGGATGGCAGAGAATTCCGCCACGGATTCCAGTGAGGCCGCATTCTTTAGAATCCAGCCCCCTGGAATCCATGGCAGAACGGCCTCCTGCCCCCCCCCCCGCAAAATCCCCCCGGGACAGAACTTACCTGGGGCAAATGTGGCAGATGCAGCAGCGGCGGCAGTTCCGGCGGCGGCTCCAGCAGCAACAGCTCCGGCAGCTGGTCTCCTGGCCGGCTGCAGCTGGGCTGTTGCGGCTGCCATTGCCATCCTTGCAGCTATGATAGGCTACCTAAGTATTTACGTAGCCTATCACGGTTAACCCCCCCAAAAAAAAAACTAGCGTACGCAAATGGCGGCAGCTACCATGTCCACCATTTGCGTTCCTTTTTTTCACCATTCTAGCCTATGTAAATATTTACATAGGCTAGAACGGCGGAAAAAAAAGGAATGCAAGTAGCGCCCACTACGCTATTTGCATTCCCCCTTTTTTTCGCCGTAATAGCCTACGTAAATATTTACGTAGGCTAGAATGGTGAAAAATAGGGAACGCAAATGGCGGCCACCGTAGCCGCCACCATTTGCATATGCTGGGTTTTGGGAGGGGGGGTTAGCCATGATAGGCAACATAAATACTTACGTAGCCTATCACGGCAGCCTGTCTGGATGCAAATGGCGGCCGCTATGGCGGCTGCCATTTGTGTCCGCACCAGCCTGTCCGTGGCTGGAAATCCGGCTGCAGATGGCCCTGGCCGGCTGCTCCGCGGAGCCACTGCAGAGCAGAGCCGGCTGGGCAGGATTCCGGGGGGAGGACTGGATCGCCCCCCTGTCGAGGATTCCGGGGGGAGGGACAGAGCGCCTCCCCCCCACACCGTGAATCAATCCGCGAAAAGGTAAGTGAGTTTCATACATCCCTAAAGACCAGAGGACGGGGAGGCAAAGATCGCCTCCATCACTCCTCCCGCCCTGCCAGCTTTAGCCTAGCAGGGCATACAAATCTCAGAAGCCTCCGGGTTTAAGAAAAAGCAAGAGGAGTGATCTTCTAATGATTGCATTATAGCTATCCAATAATACTGTCCAAACTTCAGCTCAACCTAAATTTTACTGAAAAAATATTTCCAGATCATAAGCTATCCGATTTTTTAAAAACACAATTGCACTGTATTTTATTATGGAAGTACAACTATTAATACAAGTGAAACATATATATCAAAACAGTTACGACAAAATTCCTTCAACGTCATAAATACAATTCCATCTGTTAAAAATAGCTCAGAAAACTTTTCCTTTCATGAAACCACATCATACAATTAGCCTTTCCATCCACAAATTCCAATTTTCCCTGGATATATTGTGACTGTTTTGGGGGCCCTTAAGGTTTCATTGTGTTTTTCTGGATTTCTCAACAGTGCTGTCAGTTGAATCATTTCCAGCTGTTCCCACATTTTCCTTATTAATTCTTTCCTGCTTGGACTCAAATTCCTTTTCCAAATTTGGGCAACCATGATCCTAGCCAATGTAACTATAAATAAACCTATGTCTGCTTATCTATGGGGACACAATATTTAATCAAATTTGATAGATGGATCAGAAAATTTACTAACATATTAATCTAGAATATTTCATTAATCAAGCATACTGCCATTTTCCAATATTCCATTGCCTTCCCATATTTTTCCCATGTGGGTAAACAATTCCCTTTACCTAATAACAGATTCAGTGCCTGACATGCCCTTGCCTACTCCCTTTGCAGTCCTATCCTATGTATGTGGCTTCAGAAGTGCTACTGAGTTCAATGAAACTTACTCCTAGGTGAGTGTGTGTAGGACTGCAGCCTTACTCAGTTCCCATGCCAATAGATGCTATTGCATGGCCAACTTTGTCCAGTTCGCTTTACAGTTCATCACAACCAAGAAGCATCATCCTTTAGTAAACAGGAAGCTCCTTACATGCTGGGGGGGGGAGAAAACTGTGCTGTCAAAGGAAGCTGAAATGCATGAAGTAGAGACAGAGATATCACCTTAACAGTTGCCATTTACAAAACATTGCTGAGCAATAATGCAGACATCATTGCAATGGTGAGCCGATTAACACATGCAGCGTGATTTTTTGAAAGCATTTGTCCTTATTCAAACCACAGAAAATAGAGTTGACTCTTTTGGTATCTGCCATTATCTGTCTTTGCAGCTCCTTTGTTCAGAATGGCTACCTTAAGGTCATTGACATAATGACCCCCCACCCCCACCTCCACAGGCATCATACGGATAGAAATCTGCTAACTGGAGGCTAACGCTTCATGCATCTGATGAACAGTGGACAGTGTCCATGAAAGTTTATTCCAGAATAAATTTGTCAGACTTTAAGATGCCACAAGACTCTTTGTCTTGTGAGTCAACAGACTGAGATGGCCACCCTTCTGGAAATAGAAAAAAGTGTCTCCGTGGACCAATGTTTTGAGGACACATACAATTACCGACTCGTTTTAATTTTCCTCAATTTTTATCATTTTATCACTAGAGCTGTTTTGCTTACCAAGTGTGATAGTTCTCCCAGTGATGACTTGAAAGAAGATGGAGATATTTTAGAATATGCCCTTCAAAGTACTTTCAAAGAACAAGAGCACATTGTAAGGAAACCTTTGGTGCTGAGAGAGTCACATAGATCTTCACAGCCAGGGAATTCAATGAAATCGAGTTCCACTTTTATGAAAACCTCAGTAGTTGATTTGGAAGGCATGAATATACTGTTCTTTTGGATTGTGCCAAGTTATATGCTGCCCACATTCCAGCTGAGACTGATATGAAGCTCCACCTTGAGAAGATCACCATCCATGTGGGGGGGAAAGGGATCGCATGGAAATGTTTCTTTTCAAGGATGTTTTGGAATGAAATGAGTAGTTTTCACAGATGAAGTTGCTTATATGGGTCAAATTAAAAGTTCTGTTCTTCATCCCAGCACTGAGAACACCTCTGCCCATTACTTAAGATAAAATATAATTATTTCACTGTCATCTACTTCTTCCCAGAGGTTCACTAGCTATATTAATATGATTGGTCTTTCTGGAGATTTACAGCTATGCCCAGAGGTGATTCTAGGGACCGGCCCCTAATTGAACTCCAAGGAAAATCTTCACAGTAGCAGTCAAGACTCAAAGCTCTATTATTATTATTATTATTATTATTATTATTATTATTATTAAGAAATTGAATTAGAGCATCTAAGTCAAACTATAGAAACACTCCTTCCCGTGCCACCATGGCCACCCCACTTTCCCCACACTGCACCACTCCATTCTTTTCTCTCTCCACCACCACCCCCACAATTTCCAGCTCTCTTTTCTAACCAACACCCCACATAATAATGGGCAGATGAATTATGCTGTCATCCTAAGGCAGAAATCTTTGGAAACTGTACAAGGGTCAGAATGTAAATAGAAGTGGGAGGAGGCAAGTGTTTGGCCTGGCTCTGGGGGGTGAAATGCCCAAAAGTCCCTTAGTGTTTCTGGTTCCAGAGCTTTGCATTTTCCACTCACACACCCAATTGCAGCGACCCTTGTGGCAGGAGTGTTGCTAGGTTCTTAAAAGATCGGGGGTACAGGCCCATAATACAAATTTGCATATATATATATGTGTGTGTGTGTGTGTGTGTCTGTGTGTGTGTGTCTGTGTGTGTGTGTGTGTCTGTCTGTCTAAGTGCACATCTAATATATGTGTGTGTGTTTGTGTGTGGTGTGTGCATGTGGTGTGCTTGAATGTGTGTATAGATTACATACATACATACATAAGAAGTGTGCACTGACCCTCCACCCCACTTCAACTCAGACCCCAGTTTAGCATTTTGGAAAACATTCCACTTCAGCTCTGGCCAATTTGTAGTCAGTCCACTTCAGCTCACCACCAAACCTGAGTCAATGTTTGGAAAAATGAGTCTTTATGCTTCCTGTTGACTACCATGGGAAATTAGAAAAAAAAAACTGTAACTTTTTTCTCTTGGTCAGAACTGGATGATAATTTCAGGCATAGTAGCCCCCTAGAAGGAGATTATGCCTGCCCAATGTCAGAAAAATAGGTGCAGGGTTTGTATTTTGATTTTCATTTAAAGGGAACTGCCAATAACATTTTTATTCCTTGGAAGAATTGGATAAAAATTTCAGGATTCATTGCCCCATCAGAGGAGATGTCTGCCAACTTTCAGAATGATAGCCACAAGGGGTTTTGTGCAAGGGTGGCCTTGACATTTTGAGGTCTCCAAAAGATGGCATACCTATCTCCCTATTTTCCTTGTGGACCATTGTTCTGAAAATTACATTCAGCCTAGAGGTGTCCCTAAGTAAGAAACCAGCAAAGTTTCAGAAGGATAGGTACAGCGGTTCAGGTGGAAAGGGGAGTTCTCCACTTTGGGGGAGGGAGTGATTTGCTTTCCCTTCCATTCACCCCTCCCCCAATGGTTTATGGGTAAATTTGTATGAAAATGCACAGGTCCTTAGAGGTGTCCCCCAGCCAAGAAACCTGCAAAGTTTCTGAAGGATAGACATTCATGCAAATTTAGAATTACTAGAATTTATTTACATTTCACCAATGTTAGCAGCAGGGGAATATGGGTGGGAAGGTGCTATTGCACTCATGTTTTGCTTGTGGGTTTTCTATGGTCATCTGGTTGGCCACTGTGTGAACAGAACTCTGGACTAGGTGGGCCTTGGTCTGATGCAGCACGGCTCTTCTTATGTTCTTAAATATAGAGTGCCCCTGAGCCTGTGCAGAATGTTTTTCTTTCACCACTGGGCACTTACATTCTCCCCCTACCAATTCCATTCCCCTCCATGCAACCATCCCTCCTCATCCCACCATCCTCCAGCACCTCTTCAGAAAATACAGATGTTTTGTTTTGTGCAACTCCTCTCTACCTCCTCCATGTTATGCCCAAGCTTTCATTGTATCTTCCTCCCTATAACTTCATTTGTGCCAAGACGTCACCAGGATTCAGCCAATGAGTCTGTTTTCAAAACTAGGGCTAAGTTATGGAGAACCTCTGAGCATGTACTAGTGCCTTTCCCTCACCACTGAAGCTAGAGTTCATGCAAAAAAAAAAAAAACCCAAACCCACAAATGACAAAACATGCATAGGTCCTTGGTCTTCACCAGACCCCCTCTCCGGGAGACCAAGGTTGCTGAGTGCATGTACTGGAGGTTGGGCCCAAGGGCAGTCTAGGGATTCTGCTTGTGTACCCTCCACCCCGCTGCACGACTGACTCCCTGGCTGAGGTGCTTGAGGTGGTCTCTGATGTGCGTGTACAGTCCCCTAACTTATTGGTGTTGGGGGACTTCAATGTACATTCGGAGGCCATCCTCACAGGAGCACCTCGGGACTTCATGGAGACCATGGCTTCCTGGGAGTTGCACCATATTCTAACTGGGCCCACCCATGTAGCCGGTCATGCGCTAGACCTTGTTTTTGTTTCTGGAGAAGCGGGGAGTGATCTGGAAGTCGGGGGTATATCCACCACCCCCTTGTCATGGTCAGATCACTAACTGGTGACGTTGGACTTCTCGGTTCCACAACCCCTCCGCAGGGGTGGAGGACCCATTAAAATGGTCCGCCCCAGGTGTCTCATGGATCCAAATGGATTCCTGAACGTGCTTGGGGATTCTCTGGGGCATGCCAACGGCCACTCGGTCGAGACCCTGGTGGGTGGCTGGAATGCCGCAATCACTGGGGCATTAGATCAGGTGGCTCCGAAACGCCCTCTCCCCCTGAACAGGGCTCGGACTGCACCATGGTTCAATCTGCAGTTACAAGCTCTGAAACAGGAGGTGAGACGGCTAGAGCTCTGGTGGCAGAAGTCTTGCTCCAAGGACGATCAGACATGGGCTAGAGCTGTATCTTCAGCCTATCACGTGGTGGTGAAGGCAGCAAAAAAGGAATATTATGCCGCCTCCATCGCGTCTGCAGAGTGCTGTCCCAGGAGGCTGTTCCAAGTGGTCTGGAGCCTGGTCGGTCCAGTGGCTCCGGAACTGCTGGAGCATTCTAAGGCCTCCTGTGAGGCCTTGGCAAGGCACTTTGCAGATAAAATTGATCGGATTAGGAGTGTTACTCCACACGCTGTGGATACAGTTAGTGAGCAAGAGGCGGCCTGTGCCGGTTTTGTGGGATCAGTTCCAGCTTCTTCCTCCTGATGAAGTGGACAAGGTGCTTTAATCTGTAAAGCCAACCACCTGCTTACTTGATCCTTGCCCATCTTGGCTTATTATGGGCTGCAGAGAGAGACTGGGTGAAGGGATCAGGGTGGTGGTGAATGCCTCCCTTGAGGAGGGAGTGATGCCATCAGCCCTCAAGAGGCAGTGATAAGACTGCTCTTAAAGAAGCCCTCCTTGGATCCCCAAGTTCTGAACAACTTTCACCGAGTCTCGAATCTGCCATTTTGGGGCAAGGTGATTGAGCGGGTGGTGGCGATGCAGTTTAAGGCACACTTGGAAGAAGCCGATTATCTAGACCCATTTCAGTCAGGCTTCAGGCCTGGGCATGGGACAGAAAAGGCCTTGGTTGCCTTGGTGGATGATATGAGGAGGGCTCTGGATAGGGGTGAATGCTCCTTCCTTGTTCTCCTCAACTTCTCAGTGGCTTTTGATACCATTGACCACGGTATCCTCCTGGACCGCCTGGAGGGGTTGGGCATTGGAGACACCATATTGCAGTGGTTCCGGTCCTTCCTTTCCAGCAGGTACCAGAGGGTAGCACTGGGAGAGGAGGTTTCAGACCCATGGCCACTCACTTGTGGGGTGCCACAGAGTTCCATCCTCTCCCTGATGCTATTTAACATCTATGTGAAACAGCTGGGAGCTATCATCAGGAGGTTTGGGGTGCGGTATCATCAGTATGTGGATGACACGCAGCTCTACCTCTCGTTCAAATCTGCACCAAGGTTGGCCGTAGAATCCCTGTCCAAATGTCTGGAGACAGTGAGCGGCTGGATGGGGAGGAATAAGCTGAAGCTGAACCCTGACAAGACCGAGGTACTTTTGGTGGGAGACAAGAGGAGGCTGGGGGATGTTGACCTGGTGTTGAATGGGGTATGGCTATCCTTGAAAGACCAGGTCCGCAGCCTGGGGGTCATTTTGGACTCCCAGCTGTCCATGGAAGCTCAGGTGTCAGCTGTGAGCCGGACAGTGCTGTACCAACTCCATCTGATATTCCCGACCATCTGCTCCCATCGGTAGTGCATGCCCTGGTCTCCTCTCATTTAGACTACTGTAATGCGCTCTATGTGGGGTTACCCTTGAAGACGGTTCGGAAGCTGCAGCTGGTACAGAACGCGGTGGCTCGCCTGATTAAAGGCAGCCGCCGGCGAGATCACATCTCTCCAGTGCTGAAGGAGTTGCACTGGTTACCAGTTGTTTTCCAGGCCAAATTCAAGGTGTTGGTTTTGACCTTTAAAATCCTATATGGTTCCGACCCAGCCTATCTTAAGGAGCGCCTCCAGCAACACCAGACAGGCTGCTTAACAAGATCAGCCTCGGATGGCCTTAACTCTGTCCCATCAGCCAGGACAGCTAAAGTGGTGGGGATGAGGGAGAGGGCCTTTTCTGTGGTGGCCCCCACTCTGTGGAACTCCCTCCCTAAGGAACTCCGTCATGCCCCCTCTTTAATGAGCTTCCGCCGTGCATTAAAAACGTGGTTGTTCAGGCAGGCATTTGGGGTGGGTTAGGGTATTTTAGTAAAGGTTTTTATTGTATAATTTTATTGTTTTAAACTGTTTTATTATATGTTGTACACCGCCCAGAGTGGCTGGGTGACCAGCCAGATGGGCGATTAATAAATTTAATAAATAAAATAAATAAAATAAAAATGGTCAGTCAAGAGTCTCTTAGCAGATTACTTAGGTATAGAGCTGGCCCTGCACTCTCCCTGCTACTGCCAGCCATACGCTTGGTGCCTTAAGAAATTTTAGCTGGAAACAGTTACCAGGTTCGCACAATCTCGGAGGGAAAATAAGCTTTCAGGCAGGAACAGCAGTTCTCGATACTTAAGAGTCATCCCGCTACTTGTGTGTTTTAGTTGTGATAGACATGAGGTCAAAGCCTTTGTTTAAATTGTATTTAAACCCAGAGTTTTGTGCAGTTAATGTGCCACTTTGGTGATCAGTTCCGACCATGGCGTTCAACCATCTAAATCCTTGCTCCTGGATTCCTTGGACTCTTGGCCACCCAGATCCTCGCAGGAGTTCCAGCTTGCTCTCCAGGAGAGAGACAAACCACAGAGTCCTACCACTCTTGGACAAGCCCAGATAGAACAGCCAAAGGGGAGATGGATGCCGCTGCCCTATCACTCATCCGCTGCTTATTTTACCCAGATTAGAACCAGTCTGGCTGCTTTGGTCCTCGTCTCATCACAGGCCGTGGTAGGAAAAGCTTCATTGAAAAGGACATGTTTTTCCTGATGCCACTGAAACCCAGGACTTTCACCCCACCCCAATCAGCAGCAGCAGGAACTGGTGAACAGACCCAGGGAAAGGTATCTTTGAACCCAAATCTGTCTTTGGAGGTCTTTCTACAAAATGGTACCCTACAAGCCACTTTCTATCATATGCATGTGCATAGGGATGCTGGAGAAACAGGCTAGAATGAGCTCTGATTTTTAAGAATCCAACCTGCAGAATCCAATGAGGAGCTACCCCCTCAGGCCACACAGAGTCTGTGGACTTTCAGGTGATTTTTTTTTTTTTACTTTCCCCAAATGTATGCATATTTATGTGTTGGAAAATACATACGTTTCTGCTAAGGAAAACTTGAATGGAATCGGGAACAATAGGTTGACTGTTAAGTACTAAGGTAAATTGTGTAAATTCTTACGAAACCTCTTATGGAATTATTTGCATATTTTTCCGCATGACCCCCCCCCCAAAAAAAAATCACATCCACCTGTGAGCGGACGACGGAACAAAAGGCACCTGACAATCTGAGAAACACAGACAGAGTGGATTTTGCACAGTCCATACTTCCCTACATGTGCATAATTGGATCTAATTTTAAACAGAATTGGGACAGAGCCCCAACCACTTTCTGCAGCCTGGCCTGGTTTGCCAGTGGGGCATACCCAGCGCAGCTGGGACTCTTATTTTCTTTGTCTCCTTTCATGGCATTGGACTGGATACTTTGGAGAACCTAGGCTAATGCCAAGTTGATTGCCATTTTTGCAAACACATTTTTGCAAACAATTTCCCCAATATCATGTTTTTGTTTTGTTCTTTTACTAGTATAGATTTTTGTGCACTCTGTTCCTAATATACACAATTGTACCTATTTTTAATTGGAGAACTTCATTGCAAAATTCAGGGAAGTGTGAATTTTGAAAGATAACTGTTTCGATTCACATACCGCTTTGAAAGTGTAAAATCGGGTAAGTTCACGTTAAATAATGAACCAAATACCTCCCCTTCCCTACCTATAGGACAGGCAAGCAGCAAGGGGCTTACCCAAAAAATGAATCTAGTCCTCTCGAGCAGCCCCTTTGAATTTTACAACCCACTGAGGGGGGGGGGGGGATTTTCCATCAAACTGCTTGAAAGGGCCTAATTCTTCCTAGACCAATTCCTTCCATCTGATCACCCATCCTTCCTCCTCCCCTCATGCACCCATGCTAATATTAATTCATCCTTTTGCTAATTCCTTCTTCTAAATTGGAATCTGAATCTGAAGCAATCTTATTTTGCCTGCTCTGCTCTGTCTGGTTTTGTTAGGCTGTAAAACTCACAAACATTGTTCAGGTGTAAAATCCCCAACTGCACAATTAGAGATGTGTTCTGAGTCCAAGCTTCAAATGGAACCCCACTGTGGCACTTCAAATGGCCCACTTTGGCTTAGACTGGTTTGGAGTCCATCCACTTTGACTCAGGTACCAAATCCAAGTTGAGATCCAAGGCTTCAGCACCCCCGCTGACTATCATGGAATTCAAAACTGGCTATAACTGCTTTCTCTTGGTCAGAATTGGATGATATTTCCAGGCATACTTGACAAATAGGGGCAGTTCATTCAAAGTGGGATGCCCTTTCCCCCTCCAAAATAGTTTTGGGGGGAATTTGCAGTGTTCTTTGTTGTACAACTGCATTTCCTTCCCTCCCTGCCTCCCTGCCTCCCTCCCTCTCCCTCTCCCTCTCCGTCTGTCTGTCTGTCTGTCTCTCTCTCTCTCTCTCACACTCACACACACACACACACACAGAGTGTTAGAGTGAAAAGTGGTCCACACCATAAGCCTACCTGCTTGGAAAGCCCTCAGAGTACCAGGACCCTACTCTTCCAGGTGTGGATCCTTCCTGCTTAATGCTCTAGAGCTGAGCCAGCCATCACTGTGGCTTTACTTTAGGAGCAGTGGGCAAGTCACAGGCAGAAGAAGCACTAGAGGTGGCAAGTTCTGTGCCCTTCCTCAGCTAGGCTACTTGGCCGGCAGGTGGAGCTGGGACCTGGGAGTCCCCTATTATAAGCTGCTAGCACACACCATCTTTACTCGAAGGCAGGGTCAGCCCAAGACATTTTGCTGCCTGAGGTGAAGGACGAGATGGTGCCCCCTCCCCAGTCCACATGCAGAAGCTGACTGGACTGGCAGCTGAACCTTACTTCAAACCTGGTGATAGGATAGCATCCCCCACCACCAGGTTGCGTGGCAAACTCCGCTCTGTCCTCCAATAGAGCGGGTAGCCAGGGAGTTCATGAGAACAGCCGGGGACAACCACTCCTGCCCCCAAGCATCTGCCACCTCAGACAGTTGCCGCAGTCTGCCCAATGGTACTGCCGGCCCTGGACAGAGGGTGCTCCCTTCCCTGTACCATCATCCACCCATGGAGAAATTGCTGGAAGACTTTGATTCTGGTCGGGGGACCCATTGGATCCTCCACAGATCTAGGAAATGGAAATTGTGAGCATAGCAAATATTTTGGCATAAGGGAGTTCATGTTCTGTTCATTGACCTTAAGACAAACATGCCAGATGCACAAATCGCTTCACCACTACTTCTTCTAGCAAATGGTTGCCAGTGACTTCCTACTGTAGGCAACGGTATATGGTACATGACGTTCACTTCTGTGATTTACGCTGATGCCTTCCTTCCAGCCAGTTTCCAGAAAGCCCCCTTCACATCCTTGTTCCTCAGGCTGTAGATCAGGGGGTTGAGCGTGGGAGTCAGAGCCCCGTACATCAGAGGTAAGACTTTGTCCTTTTCAGAAACAGATTTCCCTTGCGGGCTCAAGTACATGATCATGATTGTCCCATAGAAGACACTGACCACAGCAAGGTGAGAGCTGCAGGTGGAAAAGGCTTTCCTGCGGCCCTGTGCTGAGCGGATGCGCAGTACCGCCAGGCCTATGCGCCCATACGTCACAACTATGAAACCAAAGGCTGGCATTAGGAGAAAGAGGCAGGAAACGTGCATGAAGAGCTCGCTAATGTGTGTGTCAGAGCAAGCCAGTTTGAGGAAAGACTGCAGCTCACATCCAAAGTGGTTGATGATGTGCCGGCCACAGAAGTCAGTAGGCTGCAAGAGCACATTGGTCAGGGTGAGCAGGAGGGAAAGGGCCACAGACGTAGCCACCAGACCAATGCAAAGCCTCCAGCTCATGATCTGCACGTAGTATAAGGGCTGGCATATTGCTGCCAAGCGGTCATATGCCATGACAGCCAGGAGGATGCACTCCGTTGCAACAAGTGACAAACCAATGTACATCTGGGACAAGCATCTGGAGAAGGAAATGCTGGGTCTGTCAATGAAGCAGTTGACCAAGATCTCAGGAAGGACATTGTTGGCAATGATGAGGTCTATGGAGGAGAGAACACAAATAAAGAAATACATGGGGGTGTGAAGCTGGGAGTCAGCAAAACACAATACGATGATGAGGCCATTGCCAAGAAAGCTAATGAGGTATGCCACCAAAAGGAAACAAAACAACACAGCCTGAGCTCTGGGGTGGTCGGATAATCCGGTTAAGATGAACTCTGTCACCATCGTTACGTTTGAAGCTGCCATAACATTCTGTGTGCCTTGTGTCTCTCCTGCAGGAGGAAAAAGAATACAGTGTTCAGAGCAGGGACTGCCCTCCCCACCTGGAAAGCTCTCCCGCCGCTGCCACTAAATCTGTGGGAAAACAACAAGCTCCGTCCGGTCATCTTAGCATTCCATAGTGATTCCCACCAATGGTTTTACTGCTGCCGGAAAGTACTGTGGCTCAGTAGCATTGCCATCGGCAGAGGCTGGAGAGGACACACGGGGGTGGGAGGGCCATGCGTCTCATGAGCTGTGTGTTGCCACACACACACACACACACACACACACACACAGCTTTGAGGTCACACTGGAAAAAAACAGATTTCTGACAGTTCCACAATGAATTTACCAATAACTGCATCAAGCCTCTTTGCTAAAATGGATGTTAAAAGGCTATAACATGGGTTTAATCATGGAATTGGTCTCTATCATTCCACATTAGTAGCTACAAGGGATGTGCAAATCCTCCTGGGTCCGGTCCATGGGATGTCCATCACAGCAAAATCTGACCCTCTTGGGGCTCAATGGATTTCCCCAGAGCCCCTGGCCTGGTTTGCAGATCTTGTCTATTTCCCTTTAAAAACAGCAAGATACGTAAATTGCTTAAGCAGTTTGCATATTTGGGGCAAACTACAGCCGTAATTAACATATTTTACACCAATTGCGGCCATGAAGTGCTTCGTTATGCGTATGTTGCGCTGCAATTTATGCATAAGTAAACACTTTATGGCCGCAATTTGCATAAAATATGCTAATTACGGCTGCAAATTGCCCAAGATACACAACTTGCTTATGCAATTTACGTATCTTGCCATTTGGGGGGGGGATCTAGATGGAATGCGCAAGCAGCACACAACCCTCCTGCCCCCTGCCCCCCGCCAGTGACACCAGCAGGAAGAGCCAGCCCACTGCAGATTTCGGAGGTCAGATTCTTAGGGATCCGACTCCACTGAAATCCGTTGAGGATTTCTCCAGCATCCCTAGTAGCTACTTTCCATTCCTGGAAATTAATTAATTTGCCCTCATGGCAATGTTAAGGGATAATATTATTACTAATAACTCAATTATACAACTCAAGGAATATCGTTGCCACAATATAGTGATATTATTACTAATATCTCAGTTATGCAGTACAGTTTATACAGTTGCAAGGATATCTGTCTACTGTTTGTGACGTTCTGCAGTCAGTCCATCTCGCTTTGGCAATTTGTCCTGTCTTAAGCTTTCAGCATTTTGTCTGATCCATGTCAGAAATTGAGTCTTTAACCAATCGATCCTATGGTCCCTGGTAGGACATCCAGGAGGGAATCTGAGCGAGGATTTCTCCCACTCCTGTCCAACCCCAGCCCTCCCAGCTGCCCCAGAAAGCTCCATAGTGGCACCTCTCCCGACGTTGCTGTTGCATCTTCGCATGAGAGGAGCGGAAAGTGGGCGTGCCAGGGGAAAGGCAGGGAACAGGACAGGCTGTGGATCTACTGGTCCCACAACCCTCTCCATTCCTGCCCCCACCCACTGCCAGGTAAGCAAGCTGCGTGGGATCAGAGATCTGTCTAGCTCTCACTGCTCTTCCAGGAGGAACAGGTGGCAAAAGCACCTCTGTTGTTCCCCCCCCGCTCTGCCTGTATCTTGCTGGCAAGGTGATGGACTCTCAGAGCGCTCATTCCCACTGGCTAGATGCCCATCATGTTGCTCTGTGACTGTCCTTTTGCAATATCTTAGAATTTGGGATTTACTCTAACATTCATGCCTAGCCTTTTCTTGGAGCTTCTCTGACTAGTATGACTGTTTATAAGAACAGAAGAATTCTTCTTCCGACAATTTCTTTCTTGATTATGTTATTCTATTTCTAGCTGCCATTATCCAATTCTTTTGTTGCTTTTTAAACAGCGGAGAGACTAGTATTTTTCCTGATTTTACCCCATCAAAAGCATTTTGTATTTATAAGGCTACCGATTTTTCTCTCTCTGGGGATCCAGGCGATCAAGTTTTTTACCTCAAACAACATATGCCATACGAGTTATCTATTTTATGTGAATTTAGCATTACTACGGACTTCTGAATAAGGAAGTACCTTGCTTCTTTCCTTCCTGTGTTTTAAAGAACTTGAGAAGAGTGATCTTTTAATTACTGTCTTAAAGATATCCCATAACACTGTCCAATCTTCAACTCAACCTAAATTTGACTAAGGGGGAAATCATTTCCTTATCATATGTAATTTTAAAAATAAAAATGGCATCATGTTTTCTCATGCAAGTATAAACAAGTTTAACATATATAGATCAAAATATTCATGACGCAGTTTCTTCTAAGCCATAAATATAATTCCATCTATAATAAATAGCTCAAAAAACCTTTCCGTTCTTTTCAGGAAATCACAACATCATATAATGAACCTTTACATCCACAAATTCCAAATTTCTTTAGATAAATTGCAAGTGAGTCTGAGCTTCTTAAAATGTCTTTATGCTTTTCTGGATTTCTCAACACTGCTGTAACTTTTCCTAATTAATTCTCTCCTGTTGGACTCAAATTTATTTTCCAAATTTTGGAAAATGTAGCTGTACATGTTTTAGCCACAGTAACTATAACTAAAACATGTCTTTGCTCATCTATGGGGACATAAAGCTTAACATACATTTAATAGATGCCTCAGCACATCTACTGACATATTAATCCAGAATATTTCATTACTCAAGCATACTGCTGTTTTCCAGTATTCTATTACTTGACCACCCAATGCAGAAAAATGCTTGTTTGAGATTCAGCACATTCCACCCTCTTGCTGACGTACTTTAATGTCTTATCCTATGTAAGTAAGTATCCTTACTCCCAGGTAAGTGTGTATAGGATTTCAGCCTTACTCAGTTTCCATGACAAGAGAAGTCATTGCGTGGCCATCTTTGTGCAATTCTCTTTATAATTCACCAGAACAAGAAAACACAATCCTTTACCCTGTGGGGTAATAACATCATTGCAGTGGTGAGCTGATTAACATATGTAGTGTGATTAAAAACAAATACACCCACCCCTTGTCATTCAAACCACAGGATATAGAGTTGAATGTTTTGATAAATTGTACTTCAGCAATTTCATATTGGTATCCGTCTTTGAAATTCCTTTGTTCAGAATTGCCACCTTAATATCACAAACACACACACACACGCACATACCCAGCATGTGCATCTAAATCTTACCGTTTGAGGTTCACACATCTGATGCGGTGGGCTATAGTCCATAAAGGCTCCTACAGAAAAGCTTATACCAGAATCAGTTTGTTAGTCTTTAAGGTGCCATAAGCTTCTTTGTTGGTTTTGCTACAAAAGACTAATATGGCTACTCACCCGTTAATAAATGAAAGACGTTTCCAACTTTCCATGGACCAATGTCTCAATGACTCATAGCATATAGAAACCTAGAATTGCCTACTCATTTTAATGCCCCTCTATCCTCATCATTTTGTCATTAAAGCAGTTTTACTTACCTAGTGTTAATTCTCCTCGTGAGGATTTGACATAGGATGAAGATCTTTCAGAACATGCACTCCAAGTTACCTCCAAAAGAGCAAGAGCATGTTGTAAGAAAACCTTTGGTGCTGAGAGAGTCAGGTTTGTCTTTTGAGTCAGGGAATTCGATGAAATCCAGTTCCACTTTCACGAAAACATGCCTTCGTTTGGAGGTCTTTATATGCTGTCCTTGGGCTAAGGTATAGACTGCCCACATTCCACCTAAGATTGATTTGAAGTTTCAGCTTGAGGAGAACACCATCCATTGGGACAAGAATGGGTGGAATGGGAACGTTCCTTTTCAAAGATGTCTTGCAATTCACTTGGGAATTTTCACGGAGAAAGTTGCTTGCGTGGGTCAGATTCAAAGTTCTCTCTCCCACAAGGCCTCTGAGAACACCTTTGCCCATTGAGATACAATATAATTATTTCACTGCCATCTACTTCCTCCCAGGGGTTTACTAGCTGCATTAATGTGATTGGTCCTTCTGGAGTTTCACAGGTCTGCCCAGAGGTGATTCTAAGAGTTGGCCCTAATTGAACTCCACAGAAAACATCTTCACATTAGCACTCCAGACTCACTTATCAATTCTTATTCCTTACCTGAGAAATAGAACATGTACGTAAGAAGAGCCCTGCTGGATCAGACCAAGGGTCCATCTAGTCCAGCATTCTGTTCACACAGCGGCCAACCAGCTGCCGACAGGAGACCCACAAGCAGGGCATGAGTGGCACAGCACCCTCACACCCATGTTCCTCAGCACCTGATGTACATAGGCTCCCTGCCCCTCGTACTGGAGGGAGCATATAGCCAATAGAACTAGTAGCCATTCATTGCCTTCTCCATAAATGTGTCTAATCCCCTTTTAAAGCCATACAGATTGCTGGCCGCCACTACACATTGTGGAAGACAATTCCGTAGTCCAGCCATCTGCTGTTAGGGATGGCCTCATGGGGACATCTGGCCCTTCTGAGGCCACCTGATTTCCCCCGAGGCCCAGGCTCAGCTTGCCTTTGTGAGCCAAGCTGGGAGCTTTTCCCCGAAATCCAGGAACTTTCTTGGTTTTCTTTCCCCTTGAAATCGGCATTTATGCAAATTGCAGCACCAATTTGCGTAATGTATGCAAAGGTTGGCCTTCATTTGCACAAGTTGCAGCCGTACTATGCTTAATTTGTGCAAATTGCAGCTGTTCTCTGCGTGAAATGTGGGCAGAGATTGCGGTCACAATCTGTGCAAATCCTGGCCACAATTTCATAGAATCATAGATCATAGAATAGTAGGGTTGGAAGGGGCCTACAAGACCATCGAGTCCAACCCCCTGCTCAATGCAGGAATCTAAGTCAGAGCATCCCTGACAGATCATGGCTGTCCAGCCTCGACTTCAATGCCTCCAGTGTAGGAGAGCCCACCACCTCCCTAGGTCATTGGCTCCATTGTCGTATTGCTTTAACAGTCAGGAGGTTTTTCCTGATGTCCAGCCGAAATCTGGCTTCTGGTAGCTTGAGCCCATTATTCCATGTCCTGCACTCTCTGGGATGATCGAGAACAGATCCTGGCCTTCCTCTCTGTGACAACCTTTCAAGTACTTGAAGAGCGCTATCCTATCTCCCCTCAGTCTTTTCTTCTCAAGGCTAAACAGGCCCAGTTCTTTCGGTCTCTCTTCATGGGGCTTTGTTTCCAGTTCCCCTGGTCCTCCTTCTTGCCCTCCTCTGAACCCCCTCCAGCTTATCTGCATCCTTTTATAAAGTGCTGTGCCCAGAGCTGGACACAGTAGTCCAGATGAAGCCTAACCAGTGCTGAGTAGAGAGGAACTAGTACTTCCCAAGATTTGGAAACTATGCTTCGATTAATGCAGCCCCAAATAGCATTTGCCCTTTTTGCAGCCACATCACATTGTTGGCTCACATTCAGCTTGTGATCTACAACAATTCCAAGGTCCTTCTCACTTGTAGTGTTGTTGAGCCATGTATCCCCCATCTTGTAACTGTGCATTTGGTTTCTTTTTCCTAGGTGCAGAACCTGGCATTTATCCCTATTAAATGTCATTCTGTTGTTTTCTGCCCAGCACTCCAGTCTATCAAGATCACTTTGCATGTTGTTTCTGTCTTCCAAAGTATTAGCTATCCCGCCCAATTTTGTGTCATCTGCAGATCTGATCAGCATTCCCTGCACCTCCTCCTCCAAGTCATTAATAAAAATGTTGAAGAGCACTGGGCCCAGGACTGAGCCCTGCAATACCCCGCTTGTTACCTCTCCCTAGTTTGAGAAGATCCCATTGATAAGCACTCTTTGAGTCCAATTCTGTAACCAACTATGGTTCCACCGGATCGGTGTTTCATCTTGCCCACTTTGAGCTAGTTTTCTCATCAGGATATCATGGAGCACTTTGTCGAAAGCTTTGCTGAAGTCGAGGTATATTATGCCCACAGCATGATTTCTCAAAGAGAATAGACAGTGGTTCTGAGAGTTCTTCTGCCAGTTCCTTTATGCAGTTCATCTGGCCCTGGAGATTTGAACTTATTCAAAGTCATCAGGTGTTCCTTGACCATATGCCTATCGATCTCAAGCTGCAATCCTGCCCCTTCAGCCTGTACTTCACCTTTCCCAGGGGGCTTATAGACCCTCTTTTGGAAAAAGACTGAGCCAAAGTAGGAATTGAGCACCTCTGCCTTCTCTTTGTCATCTGTTATCATTTTGCCATCTTTATTTAATAGCTAAAGCACCATTTCTTTCCTCTGCCTTTTACTATGCATGTAGCTGTAGAAAGCCTTTTTGTTGCCTTTAGCATCCCTTGCTAACCTCAGCTCATTCTCAGCTTTTGCCTTCCTGACGCCATCCCTGCAATTCTGTGCTACCTGCCTGTACTCTTCCTTTGTTGCTTGGCCTTCCTTCCACTTCCTATATGTGTCCTTTTTTGTTTTGTATCTCTAAGCTTTTTGTGAAGCCACATTGGCTTCTTCTGTTGTCTTCCGCCTTTTCTTCTTGTTGGAATTGTTTGTGATTGTGCCTTGAGAATTTCCTTTTTTAAAAGCTCCCACCCATCTTGGACTCCTTTTCTCATTAGCGTCGCTTGCCATGGGACCTTACTGATCATTGTTCAGAGTTTATTAAAATCAGCTTTCCTAAAATCCAGGGTATGCGTTTGACTACACTCGGCTTTTGCTTCCCTTAGAACCAAGAACTGAAGTACAACATGGTCGCTTTCCCCCAGAGTACCTGTAACTGCTACTTTATCCACTAAGTCATCTCTGTTGGTTAGAATCAAGTCAAGGATAGCCGATCCTCTAGTTCCTTCCTCTACTTTCTGTAGGAGGAATTTATCCACCACACAAGTCAGGAATTTCCTGGAGGGGCCATATTTTCCAGAATTTGTCTCCCAACAAATATCGGGGAAATTGAAGTTCACCATTACTACTACATCATGCTTCCTTGAAACACTGGCTTTTTGCTTTTCAAAAGTTTCATCTTTGTCTTCTCCTTGATTGAGTGGCCAGTAGTAGACTCCAACCACCAGGTTCCTTTTACTCTTTGCTCCATTTATTTTAACCCAGTTGTTCTCGATGGGGCTACCAAGCTCATCCTCCTGTATTTCTGTGCAGAGATATGTATTGTTCACATACAGTGCAACCCCACCTCCCTTTCTGTTCCTCCTGTTCTTTTTGAACAAGTTATATCCTTCAAATGCTGTATTCCAGTCATGTGAGTCATCCCACTAAGTCTCAGTTATACCTATCAAGTCATAATTTCCCTCTTGTATAAGAGTTCAAGTTCGTTCTATTTGTATCCCAAACTCTGGGCATTAGTATACAGACATCGAAGACCATGTGCTTCATAGTCTGGCTTTCTTCCTACATATGTCTGAAGACTATTATTGGGCGCTATTAGAGGTCTCCGTTGCAGTGCATGAGCCTTTGTCCATTGTTACACCCAACATTACATCTCCCTTCCCCATAGGATTCAGTTTAAAGCCCTCCTGATAAAGTCCTTCATGCTGTGGCCAAACACATTCTTCCCAGCCTTTGTCAGGTGCAACCCATCCCTTGCCAACAGTCCCAGAATCCAAATCCCTCGCACCAGCACCACCTTCATAGCCAGTCATCCACCCGGAGTAGTTTTCTTTCCCTTTCTATCCCTCTCCTGACTACTGGAAGGATGGATGAGAAAACTATCTGGGCCCCAAAGTTCTTGAGTTTCCTTCCCAAAGCTTCAAAGTCTGACGTGATTTCTTCGTAGCTCCGCTTGGCGGTATCATTTGTTCCCACATGGATGAGAAGAAAGGGATACCTGTCAGTGGGCTTTAAGAGTGCAGGCAACCTTTCAGTCACATCTCTAATCCGTCCCCCCGGGAAACAACATACCTGGCGAGTCCACAGGTCTTCGCGATGTACTTGGCTGCAATTTGTGCACATTATGGCTGCAATCCGCACAGGTTTATGCATATTGCAGTCACAATGTGTGTAAATGCTGATTTTAAGGGCAAAGCACTCATGCACTCCCTCCTATGCCATTATGGTCACCCCACTTTTCCCATGCGACACCACTCCATTCTTCCTTCTGCCCACCCCTCAGCACACGTTCCAGCGCACTTTCCTAATCAAAACACACACACACATCCAAATTAGTCAGGGCAGATGAATTATGCTGTCAGCATTAAGAGGAAATCTTTGGAAAATGTACAAGAGTTTGGAAGTAACTCGGGGCATGGGGAGACAAGTTTTTGGCTGGGTTCCAGGGGCTGAGAAGCACAAAGGTCCCATGCCCTACCCACTCGGGGGCATTCCATCATCCACTTCTGCCCCCGATCACAGTGACCTTTGTGGGCTCCAAAGCTCATCAACGTCAGCCAGTCGCAGTGGGCCCCTCCCTCAGTGAGTCTGCCTTCTCACCACCATCGCCACCTGCTGCTATTGCTCTTCATCTTCCTTCTCCTCATTGCTTCTGCTCGCTTGCTTGGCACAGAGCAAGCAGGCACTGGCATGTCCCGCTTCTCCTCCTCCTCCCCACCTGCACCAGTGGCTGGCCAGAGCGAGAGGCAGCTGAACAAGCAGGTGCAAGGGCGAAGAAGAGGCGCGACTCCAGAGAGCTCTTCTCCATGAGCCAGGCGGAGGCGTGGGCCCTTGGCAGGGGGCCAGCGCTGCCTACCTGTGGCGCCATCCCTGGGTGGAGGTAGGGATGTATGAAAGTCACTTACCTTTCACGGATTATGTTTATGGTGGGGGGGAGGTGTTCCGTCCCTCCCCTCGGAATCCTCCGCAGCCAGCTGTGCTCCGCTTTCCAGCCACGGAGGGCTCGGGGGGGGGGGAACCTCATATGCAAATGCGTTCCTTAGTTTGGGCCATCTTAGTCTACGTAAATATTTACTTAGACTAAGATGGCGAAAATAAGGGGAACGCAAATAGCGTAGCGGGCGCTATTTGCGTTCCCCTTATTTTTGCCGTCTTAGTCTACGTAAATATTTACATAGACTAAGATGGCCCAAACTAAGGAATGCAAATGGCGGTGGCCGTAGCCACCGCCATTTGCGTACGCCTTTTATTTTTTTTTACCCAGTCCTTTTAGGCTACGTAAAACCTTACGTAGTCTATCACCTCTTTGTAAAAAACAAACAAACTGCAAATGGCGGCGGCGGCAGCCGGTCGGAAGACCAGCCACCGCCGCCGGAGCAGCCGCCGGAGCCACCACCGGAGCCGCCGCCGCCCAGAAGATCCACCCCAGGTAAGTCTCGTCCCGGGGGAGGATCCGCGGGGGGGCCAGGCCATTCCACCACAGATTTCAGGGGGCCGAATGCACTGGCATTCGGCCTCACCGTGATCCGTGGCAGAATTCTCTGCCATCCCTAGGTGAAAGCAAAATCTCCAGACATGCACAGCAAAATACCAGGCCCGCTCTGAAGGGGGCCAAGGGGAGCGTCCCCCTAACTATCAGAACCAAGGATGTGTTTTGGAGGGCCGGCTTTCCCTCGGATGTGACATATTTGTTCCCAATGATCTCTCCTTCCCGTGCTTATCAAAACTACTTTGTGGGTGCACTCTTTTTATGTCATTCATACTACTATGTGACTAATAGTTTATTGGTTTCTCTTTCCAACTGTAACAGCCACATTTTATTTGTTACCTGATGCCAGTTGTGATATTGTTGTACAATTTCACATTTACTCCCACGTATAATGGAGCATGGCCTGTCGTCACTACAGGATTAAAGTGGGGTGTTATTTATCATTTATTTCTTTAGGAGATCTTTTAAAAACTTCCGTCAAAACTTTCACTTCTCCAAATTTTGCAACCCAGTAAAAACTGCATACAAAAATCATCATCATTATTTTTAATTTGTATGCCACCTTACCAGACAATGCATGCACCTTGAAAGGCTCACAACATGTGTGTGTGTGTGTGTGTGTGTGTGTGTGAGAGAGAGAGAGAGAGAGAGAGAGAGAGAGAGAGAGAGAGAGAAATCTAAGTTCCCCCTCTTTGCCATAGACACACTACTGCCAACATTAAAAAGATCCTTGGACATATGTATAACTTGAGAATGTGTGCGCAAGTCTGTACATGCATCTAACCGAGTACACTCAGTAACAAGTCAAAGCCTGGTGTGTCAAAGGTCAGGGAGTGGACATTATGGGTAAGCAGGCAGGGCCCATAGGAAATGTTATACCTCTAAGATGCACAATTCCTGCATGTAACTATGACTCCTCTATAGGTCGGCATGGACAAACCTGCACAAGTAGAGGTGTGCATGACTCCAGAATTCAAATTGAGCCCCATTTGGGCACTTCAGGAAATGGCCCACTTTGGCCTGGACCCATTTGGCATCCACCCACTTTGACTCGGGTACCAAACCTGTGTCGAGGTTCAGAGGTCCCAGGCTCTAGCCATCCCTACCATGAGAACTCAAACGTGGCTCTAACCTTTTTGTCTTGGTCAGAACTGGATGATATTTCCAGGCAGAGTAGCCCCTTGAGAGGGAATTACGTCTGGCAAATTTCAGAAAAATAGGTGAAGAGCCTTTATGCTACATGCCTGTATATTTTTATTTTTATTTTAGGAACCGCCGATAACATCTTTATTTCTCTGCAGAATTTGATGAAAATGGCAGGGACAGTTGCCACTGCTGAGGGCATCAAGGATGCAAAGCTTCAGAATGGTAGCTGTGGAGGGCAGGGGGTGTGTGCAAGAGCAGATTTGATATTTCCATGGTATCCAATAGAGAATACACTTATCCCCTTATGTTCCTTATGTCTGAAAATGATAGCCTGGTCCTAAGCAGGAAACACGTACAGTTTCAGAAGAATGGGTGCAGCAGTTCACGTGGAAGGGGAGTTCTCAAATATTGCTGATTTGCTTCCCACTCCATCCCCCGGAATTCCATTTGGCTCAAAATTACCGAAGCTACTTTTCAGATTTTGAGGAAAATAATTTGGGTTGTCCAAGCATACTTCTGAGCTTGACTGGGGACGTTTGCCACAATCTTTCTCCCCGCCCTCATCCCCCACCCCCAGAATACAAGACCCAAACTCCATGGAAAAGTTTCTAATTTGACTCAGGACTAGACAATACTGGACACCATTTTGCCCAATATCAGAGCAACTTCATGGCAGACAATTTTACAATGTGGGCATCACTTCAGTGTACAACATGGCTCGCATTGTCATATGAAGAAAGCATATATGCCTAATTTGCCATCTGTGCACCAGTGGAGAATCCATAATGTGGGAGAGGCTTTCCACACAGAAAAGGTGCATGTCTGGTTGCCACACGGGAGGAGCATCACAATTTTCAGGATAAAAATGAGTTTTGTGTAGGAATGTTTAGCTTGCATCTGCAGAAGGAAATGGTGGGCCTGTGAACGAAGCAGTTGGCCAAGACCTCCAGGACTGTATTGCTGATGAGGAGGAGGTCTACCAAGGAGAGGACACAAAGAAAGAAATACATGGGGCCATGAAGCCGGGGGTCAGCAATACTCAACGTGATGATGAGGCCATGGCCAAGAACGCTAATGAAGCGCACCAGCGAGAGGCACCAAAAGGACACAACTCGCGCTCTGGGGTGTTCAGACAATCCAATTAAGATGAACTCGGTCACCATCGTTTCGTCTGAAGCTGCCATAACTTTCTGTGCTGCGTCTCTCCTGCAGGGAAGAATGAATTAAGTGTTCAGAGCAAGGCTGGGCACACTTCAGGCCTGTGGGGTCTACTAGTATCCCAAGAGCCTGGTGCAAAAGGCACACACGTACAATTGAGGAATTCTGAGCCCAGGATTTATTTCTTTGGAAGTACCAGAACTGAATGGAGCTCACAAAAATGGAAGTACCAGAACTGAATGGAGCTCACAAAGTTGTCCCACACAAAAATCCATTCCTGGTTGGCCAAGCTTTCTTCATTTCTGCATACAATCGACAGTGGGGGAGTGAGTAATGCTGTTGTGAAACTATGGGGAGTCAGAAATCCCTGCCGATCTAGTGCAAATCACTCTAGAACTGACCACTCTTTCTAGTTAGTCCAATCACCCGCACATCTTGCGCTAGGTCCTGGGTTCAGGGTTAAGTCTAGAGTTGCTTCCTCTCTGGTTGGTCCCATGACCAACTGTTCTTGGGCACAGTCATTTAGGGCATTGAGAAATGTAACCTGGGATATGCATGTATCCAATGTATGTGGGGATGATTTAAGTCACCCATTGCTGCAACACTTTCTCAATTGGATACCACCCTGATTTCATTCTCCATCTCAAGATCAACCTGAGCATTTTGGTTCAGGGACAATAGCATGTCCTCAGTACTAAATTATATTTGGGTTCTGGTCTTGTTAGCCACAGTAGTTCTGTGCAGGAGGAGCCTGCCCCCTTTATGGTTTCTAGTTTGATTGATACTATACCATCTTTGCTGTTCAGAGTGACAACACCTCCAGTATACCGTTCCCTGTCCTTGCATCCAAAGGTGACCCACTGGTTCTCTCCATTCCACCAGGTTTATGTAAGGAAGTCAGAGAACTCTGCCATGGACTCCAGTGAGGCCAGAATCCGTGGAGGAACAGCTTCCCCTCCCCGCCACCCCACGGAATCCCCCCAGGATGGAGTGTACCTGGCGGTAGCGGCAACAGCTCCTCCAGCTGGTCTACCGGCAGCTGCCGGGCTGCAGCAGCCACAAATGGCAGCCGTCGTAGCGGCCGCCATTTGCGTGGCTGCCTTTGTTCATGATAGGCTATGTAAACACTTATGTAGCCTATCACGACAAAGAGCAGGGGCGCAAATGGAGCCCATTACTTATTTTTTTAAAAAAAGTTTGGGAAATCAGTTCGTGGAGAAAGTCATTTCAAAGACCCATTCTTCTTCCCTGCATGGACAACATCTCTGCTCATTCCAACAGACAGAAGACAATAATTTTGCTCACAACTGCTCCCTAGTGGCTTGCAAGATGCATTACTGCTGTTGGTCCTTCCGGAGTTATAACAGGTAGGCCCAGAGGTGTTTCCAAGGACTGGCCTTTAATGGAACTCCAAAGGAAATCATGTCACATTATCACTCTAGTCTCAGTGATCAATTATTATTTCCTCACCTGCCTAAAACAATATGAAACTAGGGATGAGCAACGGTGCCATCCCAATTCACTGCCCCATTCACAGGCAGAAAAAAGGGGGGCATCTAGGGGGCAAATGGGGGGGAGATTCAGGAGGTGAATGGATTCAGCAGCTCTTAGTTGCCACCTGCCATTCCCCCACTGCTGCAGCAATGCTATATGATGATGCAGTGTCATGTATGTCATCCTGGAAACTAAGTGTGGCTCTGAAGAAGAGCTTCTCCAGAAAGCAGATCTTTCCACCCCCACCCCAGGATTCTGCCCTCTGAAATTTTCCATGGGGTTTGAGCCCCCCCCCCCCCGCTTCCACAAAATTTGAGCCAAATGATTACTTTTGGCCCAACGTTAATATGAACAGTAAGGGAGGGTTGTACAGTGCTGGATTTGGTGAATAGCTTTCTAAATCCCATGCTAAGTTAGTTAAACACAGTGCAGCTGTGCCTGGCGAACCTCACTAGGGAGCTCATTGTTAATCTGGTACTAAAAAGGGTTAACAAAGAGTAAAGATGGCTGATTTAATCTGGGAGAGGCCTACAAGAAGAGCCCCTAGAAGACCCCAGACACATAACCAGCTTCATATTCCAGACTCTTGACTCCTGGGCGAGAAGACCATGCTAAATGATTCTATGCTAAATGATGTTATTCACTAACTGAGACTCTGAGATTTTTCAGGACTGTCTTTGAAGAAGGGGAAAAAATGCAACTGTCTTTACAAGCAGCTCCACAGAGCTTGCTCAAGGCCATGACGTGCTGGCAGAGCGACTAAATGAGATGAACAGCAGAACTGAGCATGCTCAGATGCCTACCGAGAGGAGGAAATGTACTGGTTTGACTTATCGTGGTGTACACCTGCTGATAAGAGAATGTCCTTACTCGATGCTAGTTGGGCGGGGAAGTGTAGCCCTGAGCACGAGCAACAACTAGGAGGAGGCGTTTGGGCGGATATGACCAAAAATGGCCAAAGATGACCAGGAGTTCAAAGAAGATGTACCAAAGAGAAATGTGTCAATCAAGATAGCATGCCCAGATGGTAGACTTTGGGTCATATGTTGGGACATTTCAAAGTAGCTCGTTTGTACTGGTGCCAGACATGTTCCCCAGACACATGAAATTATAGGAGATAAATGGGACACCTTGTTTCTGATTGGGGAGCAAATGCTCTAACGTGCACCCCATTTCCTATTGGAGGCTGATTGTCTCATTGCTCCTTGGGCCCCACCTTTGACCAGAGCAGGGGTATAAAAGCCCAGGGAATGGGAGCTCGGGGGGGGGGCGGTGTTTTTGTTCCTGCTGCTGCTTCTCCACCAGACCCATGGACTTAGGTAACTATGGACCTCTTTAGACTCTTAGACTTTGGGACTTAGAATGATTTCTGAGTTTGGGACTTGGAGTGTTTTCTGGGTTTGGGACTTGGAGGTTATATCTGAGCAGGGGATTTGGAATCCCATCTTCAGAGGTGACAACTGGAATTATTCCCAGGACTTGAGTTTTCTGTTCACTCCAACTCCTTCCTCTACTCTTCCTGTGCCTAGAGGAACTTAGTAATGCTTCAGCATAAGTTTTGTATTCAAGTAAGAAGCAGGAGGAGGTCACAGGAAGGTTAACACATAGATTGAATTGTTTTCGTTTAGCTTTGAACTGCAAGTAGTAAACAGGAGAAAGTTGGAAAGAGGAGTCATAACAATGTTGGATGCTCAAGCCGTTTTCTTATTGGCCAAGTTCATAGTACCAGCTTTGGCAATTGCAATCCTTTTGATATAGTTTCTGTTTTTGTTGCATTCTCTTTGCCTGTAATTGGAGAGAGAATCTCTAATGCTCATATAACCACCATGCTATTTTCTAGGGATGGCGGAGAATTTCTCCCCGAAACTTCGGGGGGCCGAGCGCCAACGTGTTCAGCCCCCCGAACAAGTTTCGGGGAGAAATCCTCCGCACACCCCCCCGCACACCCCCCCCGGGACGGGACTTCCCTTCCCTGAATGTCCCTCCCGGTGGCGGGTCCGACTGGCGGTTCGTCCGGTGTTCGAGCAGGGCGGGAGCGGCAGCCGGTCTTTCGACCGGCTGCCGCCCCCGCCATTGCAATCAAAGAAAAAAAAAAAACGTCCCCTGATAGGCTACGTGACGATTCACGTAGCCTATCACGGCTAGATTTGCAAAGTCAGCCGTGATAGGCTACGTCAATCGTCACGTAGCCTATCACGGGTGACTTTAAAAAAAAAAAAGTGTGTACGGATAATGGCGGCCCCCATAGGGATCCGCCATTCCCGTTCCTTATTTGGTGGCTGTA
Source organism: Heloderma suspectum (assembly GCF_057233095.1). NCBI lineage: Eukaryota > Metazoa > Chordata > Lepidosauria > Squamata > Helodermatidae > Heloderma > Heloderma suspectum. The sequence goes on from NC_139459.1 coordinate 176,916,279, forward strand.
GTCTACGTAAATGTTTACGTAGACTACGGCGAAAATAAGGGCAACGCTATTTGCGTTGCCCTTATTTTCGCCGTAGTCTACGTAAACATTTACGTAGACTACAGCGACTAAATAAGGAACGCGAATGGCAGCTCCCTATGGGGGCCGCCATTCGCGTACATGCTTTTTTTTTTTTTTAAGTCACCCGTGATAGGCTACGTGACGATTCATGTAGCCTATCACGGCTGACTTTGCAGATCTAGCCGTGATAGGCTACGTGAATCGTCACGTAGCCTATCAGGGGACGTTTTGGTTTTGTTTTTTTTACTTTCGTGTTCGCGGCCGGGCGAGGCGGGAAGCCTCCTCCCCGGCCTGAATTTCGGCCGGGCGAGGCAGGAAGCCTCCCTCCCCGGCCTGAATTTCGGCCGGGCGAGGTGGGAAGCCTCCCCCCCCGCCTGAACTTCGTGGGGGGAGCAGCGAAGCGCTCCCCCCCACCGCGAACAAGCTGCGAGAAAAGGTAAGGGACTTTCGTCCACCCCTACTATTTTCTTTATTTTGTATTTCTCCTGAATGTTCAGCAATAAAGCCATAAATATGGTTTCAAGTTACAATCTTGTCTGTGGTGATGTTTACCTGTGTCAGGGTGGAAACTGAGCTCATAGAGCTCCAGTGCAGTTCTGATTCTGAGGAGGATCAGCAATCTGTGGGAGAGGAGCCAGCTCATCCCTCGCAGGCACAGCCGCTGCCAGAGATTCCTCCTGCTGGCATTCCTGAGTTAGATAGTGATCCTAGCACTGAGAAAGTGCAGGAATGCTAGATGCTCGACGCAGACGCAGAGAGTGACGAGCGATGGAGGGCATGGAAAGGAGGCGTAGCGCCCGTTTGGCGCACAAGCAATGGCCGCCTCCCATGGACCCAAGGGAAAGAGGGAGGATCTCTCCCTAGCCCATAAGTTCTGGGTCTTCAAGTGACTCTCTTTCAAACGGGGATCAACTGCCTATTCGAAGCTTAGGCCACTCTGCTGTTCCTTGCTTTAGTCGCTGGTGATTAGCATCTGAAAGAGTCATTAAGTTGTAAAAGGATTAAAGCTTTGAAAATAATCCTTTTGTCTGTGTCTTGAGTTGGCTATTGGAGTCTACTGTAAGGGGCTGCCAGAGAGCTCCTGCCAACCTGTTGGGATTAGCCTGGTTATCCACCGGGGTGCTTCAGACCCATTTGGTGCAGGTTCTGAGGTTAAACAGGACCAAATTTACACTCATTCCACAGCCGGGGTGCCACAGCAAAAAAGGCCCTCTTCCAAGTAGCCACCCACCTCACTTCCTTTGGCAGGGGCTCATGGAAAAGGACCACTGAGGATGATCTTAAGGGCCAGGCAGGCACATATGGGAGGAGGCGATCCTTCAGATAACCTGGCCCCAAGCCGTTAAGGGCTTTGAAAGTTAATACCAGCTCTTTGAATTGGGCCCAGAAATGGACCGGCAGCCAGTGCAGCTGGAAAAGTACTGGCATAATATGAGCTCATTGGCCAGTCCCTGTTAATAATCTTTCTGCCCTATTTTGGACTAGCTGAAGTTTCCGGACCATTTTCAAAGGCAGCCCCACGTACATTGCAGTAACCCAGACAAAAAGTTATCAGAGCATGGATACCAGTAGCTAGGCTATCTTTGTCCAGATAAGGGCATAGTTGGTATACCAGTCTAAGCAGACTGGAGGAGGGCTAATGTTGTCCCTATCTTCAAAAAGGGCAAAAAGGAGGAACCTGGGAACTACAGACCAGTCAGTCTGACATCAATCCCTGGGAAAATTCTGGAGCAGATGATAAAGCAATCCATCCATAAGCACCTTGAAAACAATGCAGTGATTACTCGAAGCCAGAATGGATTTGTCAAGAACAACTCCTGCCAGACCAATCTGATCTCATTTTTTGATCAGGTAGCCTCCCTTGTGGACTGTGGGAATGCTGTGGACATAATATACCTCAACTTCAGCAAAGCTTTCGACAAAGTGCCCCATGATATCCTGATGAGCAAACTAGCTCAAAGTGGGCGAGATTAAACAACGATCCGGTGGATCCACAGTTGGCTACAGAATCGGACTCAAAGAGTGCTTATCAATGGGAACTTCTCAAACTGGGGAGAGGTAACGAGTGGGGTACCGCAGGGCTCAGTCCTGGGCCCAGTGCTTTTCAACATTTTTATTAACGACTTGGAGAACAAGGTGCAGGGAATGCTGATCAAATCTGCAGATGACAGAAAACTAGGCAGGATAGCTAATACTTTGGAAGACAGAAGCAAAATGCAAAGTGATCCTGATAGACTGGAGCGCTGGGTGGAAAACAACAGAATGACATTTAATAGGGATAAATGCCAAGTTCTGCACCTAGGAAAAAGAAACCAAATGCACAGTTACAAGAAGGGGGATACGTGGCTCAACACACTACAAGCGAGAAGGATCTTGGAATTGTTGTCAATCACAAGCTGAATATGAGCCAATGATGTGATGTGGCTGCAAAAAAGGCAAATGCTATTTGGGGCTGCATTAATAGAAGCATAATTTCCAAATCCCAGGAAGTACTAGTTCCCCTCTACTCAGCACTGGTTAGGCTTCATCTGGACTACTGTGTCCCACTCTGGGCACTGCACTTTAAGAAGGATGCAGACAAGCTGGAGAGGGTTCAGAGGAGGGCAATATAGAAAATATAGAAAGCCCCAAGAGGGCTGCCAAGAAAGGGCATTTTCAATTCCACGCCATGTTCATTGGCTAAAGGAGCCCATCCTACTCATGCCAGGGAAACGGAAGCAGAAATACCTGGTAAGGCTGTGGGATTTTTCCAAAATGTAGACAAGCCCTAAAACATAACATAAAAAACAAATCAACTAAAAACAATTCAAAATACAACAGTAAAAGAAATAAATAGCTTCCTTTCAGCAACAGACCAAATTACATGCCAAAGGCCCGCCTGAATAAACACATATTTGCCTGCTGGTGGAACGGCAACAAAGAGGGTGCCAATCTGGGCCTCCCTTGATAGTGTCCTGCTTTGACTGCAGCAGACTCTGAGGGTCGAGCTAACACAGAAGCAATGCAACAAAGCCAGCAAACATTCAAGTGTATGGGTTTCTATCCCCACTGGGAAACCAGGCTGAGACAAGAGTGGTCCAAACAACAGGCAGAGGTCAAAACACAAGCATGCAGTCAGATAAGTGGGATCAGGCTATGGCAGGGTTGGTCCAGATAACAGGCAAAGGTCTAAACACAGTCAATCAGTCAGATACATTACACAGTCCCGAGGCAGAGTCAATAAGGAGCCCAAAGGTCAGTAACATAGAGCATCGATCACAGGGCAAGGTCCTGGAGGCAAGATACACGGCACAGGAGCTAGAAGAACAGTGTTGTCCCAGCACTGGCTATGTTTACAATGAAGGCTTTCAACCCCAAAACCTGCTGAGCCCCACCCAGAGCTCAGCTGCAGTGATCAGAGCTCCCTGTTCAGAGCCCTAGTCCTAAGGAGTCACTTTCTCCTGAAGAGTCCTTCTCTGCAACTGAGCACTCCTTCTCACAGAGGTCCTACTGGCCTGTCACTTGAAATGATGACACTCCTGGGGGTCAAGCAGTTGTTCAGCCTCTGCCTCCTCCTGACAGAGAGGGATCTGCAACCATGACCCCTGAGGGCCTAGGTTCCTGCTGGTCTGGTGGCAGTACCTGATCTGGGGTGCCCTAGGGATGGGGCTAGACAGAGGTAAGCACTGGCGGAGGGATGGTGGCACAGCCCTAAATAGGGTGTGACAGATGGCAGGTACCACCTTAAGGTGTGGTCCAGACCAGAACACAGGAAGAGGAAGACATTCCTGCATTGTGGAATCTGGGAGGACAGCATCACTTAATTAATGGTTCTACCAACCACACATCAGAAGCACATTTTGGGTATCTTTTTCACTAAAGTAATTAATCACTTAATTAATTAAGTTTCAAGGGGAATATCATAAACAGAAATGTGCACATTCCTCGGCTAGAAAGTTTATTGTCTTATCAAAAGTCTTTTGGCTTCTCCAGAAATTCCTAATGTATTTTGTTAGAGGAGAAGCCTTCAAATTTTCCTTCTTTCTTTCTTTCTTTCTTTCTTTCTTTCTTCCTTCCTTCCTTCCTTCCTTCCTTTCTTTTTTTTTTTTTGTTTTTGCTTTAGGCAAAATTAGGTGACAACACAGGGATATGTGAAACATGTGCATATCCCTTGCAAATTCCAGTGGTCTTATCAAAATTCTTTGGGTTTCCCTTGAAACCAAGAGAAGACACATACACACACCCCAAATAATCTCTTTGGATTCATCTTGATCCAAAATCTCAGTGACAACCATTATCCTAGGAGCACACCGGTCCTGCTGTAACTATCGCCAAAATCAAAAGTTTGCACCACAGTTCAGCATGATTAGTATTCTTAAGTACATTTTGTATTCTTGAGTTGGCATTCTGGTAATGCAAATGTAAGAAACAGCTTATGTTTTCTGTTCTGCTCTTCCTGACTACATATCTCCAAGGGATGTGGTCCCTCTGGATTCCCAAAGGTAGTTCTGATCTTCTGAAATGAGATCATAAATTGTAAACCGTTCCAGGATAATATAAGCACTTGAATAAATAAACTCATGATAACTTTTACTTAAAATTTTGCCTGGCTGCAGTGAAATGATCCTTTCTTCTTTCCCAGATTAAGATCAAGTAAGACCAATGAAGAATATTTATGTATTTGTTTCAGCAAATGGGACTCTTTGGATAGGACTCATGAATAGATATTTGCAGAATATACTTCATGGATTCAAGCACATTCACACTGGAGGGATTTTTGGAGAGATAATAATAAGGTTGTTAAAAGTTCTAGAGATGGTTATGACATTTGCTTTCAATATGTCTTTCTGTGCAAATGTTTGAAACCTATAGCCCAGTGGTGGGGAACCTGCATCCCTCCAGAAGTTGTTGGACTACAGCTCCCATAATGCCCAACCATTGGCCATGCTGGCTGGTACTGATGGGAGGTGGAGTCCAACAACATCTGCAATGCACCAGGTTCCCCACCAAAAGGTCATCATTTTTTGGTGTTTAGACGTTGGACTGACACAATATGGAATCTGAAATTCATTATTTGTGGAATTTTGACCTCTTTTCACTCAAATGAGCCTTAGGACTAAACTGGATGTTCAGAGAAGTCCTGAGTCTGAGAACTTAGGGTGCTTCCACACAAGGGGTAGTATCCAACATTAACACTATATAGAGTAGACCCACTGAAATGAATGAGAGTTAAGTTAGGACTATCTTAAGTCCCATTCATTGCAATGGATCTACTCTATATAGGACTAACACTGGATACTACCAAAGCCTTTTATTGTGCCTTATTTACAGAATATTATGGGGGTCCCGCTGTTGTTGTATTCTTCCACTCATAACCCTCCATTGTTGTCCCACTGCTTTGTCTGTCTTATTTTCTTACCCTGGAAAATCTGTTGAGGGAGAAAAGATGGAATAGCTGCACAATGTTTTTTGAGTGTTAGCTCTAGAACCCCTCCATCTACAAGCAACCTTACTTACTTTACATACCAAGTCTCCACTGACAAGTGGCATGAGGCATGATTTATGGGGGCAGTGGTACCAACCCTTCACCCAGCTTCTGCATCTCCCCTATAGCCCCCTTTCAGAGTTGCTTTTCTTATACTTGCATCAAAATCGTATGTGGGGTGACTGGCTATGGAAAAGCAGTGGATTAGTACTGCAACAGAGAGGTAGTGAATGGTAGAAGATTCAAGATTAAATGCTCCATGAAGATCCACATCTCCAAACGCGTGTCTGCCACCAAATGCCTAGTTTTGTGCCAAATGCTTACATTCAAACATGCATATGTCTGTATATTTTCAAAAATATCATATAATCACTGGGTATTTTATGTTAAATTCAGTCTCAACAAATCTCTGTATTTTAAAGCAGTTCTATTTTTAAATGATGGTGGTGGTGATGATGATGATACAAATCTAAATTTAGTTATATGTTATTCAGATTACATCTTTTTTCTCATCCATTCTTAACAAAGATGAGAATGATTTTTGGAGAGGATTCAAACATAGAGTCCAACCCTATCCATATTTATTAAGAAGTAAGTGCTACAGGAATTATTCTTCATTATGAATGCACAGGCGCGCAGCTGGGTTAGTCTGTGTTTAATAGGGAATGTATGGGAATTGGAGGGTGGGGAGATAGATATTGGAAATAGAAGTGTCTAGGTTAGCAGAATGTGTAATGACATGCTTATAATGATAAAGTATCTCATATTGAATATCCCCGATAGAAAATAGGAATTCTCATCTTGCAGGGAACAGAATATGATTCTCTTTGCATTGGCTTATATGAAATGGAGTCTACAATGTCAGTACATTTCACATTGACTGGATAACTCCTCCTCACTTGCCACAACTTGGATGCTGTTTGGGTTGCAGTTAATGCAGATTTTCAGGTTGCAGTTAATGCTGTTCATGTGCGACTAACAGGTAGGGATGCTGGAGAAATTCGAGACAGACTAAAATGAGCTCGGCTTTCTAAGAATCCAACCTGCGGAATCTGCTGCGGAGCGACCCCCTCAGGCCACGCAGAGTCCGTGGACTTTTGGAAGATTTTTTTTTACTTTCCTGAAATTTACGCATATTTATTTATAGGAAAATATGTTTCCGCTGCAGGAAAGTGGAATGGAATGGGGGACAATACGCTACGTACTAACATAAATTATGTAAATTCTTATGAAACCTCTTACGTAATTATTTGTGTATTTTTCTGCATGGCGGGGGGGGATCCGCACTGTGAGCAGACAATGGAACAAAAGGCGCCTGACAATCTGCGAAACACAAACAGAGCAGATTTTACACAATTCATACACCCCTACTAACAGGGTACTGAATTGTTCCCTTAAGGTATGATTCCACTGATTGGAATCATACCTTATGATTCAGAACAATGATCAGTAAGGTCCCATGGCAAGCAACTCTAACGAGAAAGGAGTCCAAGATGGGTGGGAGTTATTAAAAAAGGAAATTCTCAAGGCACAATTACAAACAACTCCAACAAGAAGAAAAGGCAGAAGGCAACAGAAGAAGCCAATGTGGCTTCACAAAAAGCTTAGAGATCACCTGAAAACAAAAAAGGACACATATGGGAAATGGAAGGAAGGCCAAACAACAAAGGAAGAGTACAGGCAGGTAGCACAGAATTGCAGGGATGGCGTCAGGAAGGCTAAAGCTGAGAATGAGCTGAGGTTAGTGAGGGATGCTAAAAACAACAAAAAGGCTTTCTTCAGCTATGTGCATAGTAAAAGGCAGAGGAAAGAAATGGTTGTTCAGCTATTAAATAAGGATGGCAAAATGATAACAGATGACAAAGAAAAGGCAGAGGTGCTCAATTCCTACTTTGGCTCAGTCTTCTCCCAAAAGAGGATCTATGACCCCCCTGGCAAAGGCGAAGTACAGGCTGAAGGGGCAGGATTGCAGCTTGAGATCGATAGGCATATGGTCAAGGAACACCTGATGACTTTGAATGAGTTCAAATCTCCAGGGCCAGATGAACTGCATCCTAGAATAATAAATGAACTGGCAGAAGAACTCTCAGAGCCACTGTCTATTCTCCTTGAGAAGTCATAGAGGACGGGTGAAGTGCCAGATGACTGGAGGAGGGCTAACATTGTCCCTATCTTCGAAAAGGGTAAAAAGGAGGAACGTGGGAACTACAGACCAGTCAGTCTGACATCAATCCCTGGGAAAATTCTGGAGCAGATGATAAAGCAATCCATCCATAAGCACCTTGAAAACAATGCAGTGATTACTCGAAGCCAGAATGGATTTGTCAAGAACAAATCCTGCCAGACCAATCTGATCTCATTTGTTAATCAAGTAAACTCCCTTGTGGACTGTGGGAATGCTGTGGACATAATATACCTCAACTTCAGCAAAGCTTTCGACAAAGTGCCCCATGATATCCTGATGAGCAAACTAGCTCAAAGTGGGCTAGATAAAACAACGATCCGGTGGATCCACAGTTGGCTACAGAATCGGACTCAAAGAGTGCTTATCAATGGGATCTTCTCAAACTGGGGAGAGGTAATGAGCGGGGTACCGCAGGGCTCAGTCCTGGGCCCAGTGCCCTTCAACATTTTTATTAATGACTTGGAGGAGGAGGTGCAGGGAATGCTGATCAAATTTGCAGGTAACACAGAATTGGGCGGGGTAGCTAATACTTTGGAAGACAGAAACAAAATTCAAAGTGATCTTGATAGACTGGAGCACTGGGCAGAAAACAACAGAATGAAATTTAATAGGGAAAAATGCCAAGTTCTGCACCTAGGAAAAGAAACCAAATGCACAGTTACAAGATGGGGGATACGTGGCTCAACAACACTACAAGTGAGAAGGATCTTGGAATTGTTGTCGATCACAAGCTGAATATGAGCCAAGGACGTGATGTGGCTGCAAAAAAGCCCAATGCTATTTGGGGCTGCATTAATAGAAGCATAGCTTCCAAATCCCAGGAAGTACTAGTTTATTTATTTATTTTATTTATTTCATTTCATTTCTATACCGCCCAATAGCCGAAGCTCTCTGGGCGGTTCACAAAAACTAAAACCAAACAACACACAATAAAACAATTTAAAATATATAGAACATTAAAACCACAATATAACAATACAACCACAATAAAACCTAGCAATAAAACCTAGTTCCCCTCTACTCAGCACTGGTTAGGCCTCATCTGGAGTACTGTGTCCAGTTCTGGGAACCACACTTTAAGAAGGATGCAGACAAACTGGAGAGGGTTCAGAGGAGGGCAACGAAGATGATCAGGGGACTGGAAACAAAGCCCCATGAAGAGAGACTGAAAGAACTGGGCCTGTTTAGCCTTGAAAAGAGAAGACTGAGGGGAGATATGATAGCGCTCTTCAAGTATGTGAAAGGCTGTCACAGAGAGGAACGCCAGGATCTCTTCTCAATCCTCCCAGAGTGCAGGACACAGAATAATGGGCTCAAGTTACAGGAAGCCTGATTCTGGCTGAACATCAGGAAAAATGTCCTGACTGTTAGAGCAATATGACAATGGAACCAATGACCTAGGGAGGTAGTGGGCTCTCCCACGCTGGAGGCATTCAAGACGAGGCTGGACAGCCATCTGTCAGGGATGCTCTGACTTATATTCCTGCACTGAGCAGGGGGTTGGACTCGATGGTCTTGTAGGCCCCTTCCAACCCTACTATTCTATGATTCTATGATTTCAAATGTGAAATTATTAAACTCTCCTTACTGCTTTTTTGCACTTGATCATGAAACCCTGATGGGGCTCCCTTTGTTTCGAATAACCTAGCTATGGTGAACCTCCCCCTGTGAAGGAACAACAAAAATGATCCTGTTTTCCTGAGCCATTCAGGAGGTCAGTGGATCGGTTGGTTGGGATCTGGGATTTTTTGACAGATCAAACTTGAAAGTGCTTTGCAATAAAAGAGAAAACACTAGAGATATCTAAAGCACACACTCACACACAAAATTAGCTCCAACCCATATGCCAGCCTTTGCCAACCTGGTGCCTTCCAGATGTCTTGGACTACAACTCCCACCATTCCCAGGCAGCATGGCCATTGGCCCTACACCAAAACACATGCACAACCACAAAGGGCAAAACAGCTGAGAGCCCTCCTCCAGAATAAATTGTATTATGATCAATTCATTTACACTATGCTCCCATACAAAAATAAATGCATTTAAAGTAAAAGTTGCTTGATATCATTTATGTATTTATTTTGTTCTTCCTCCAAATGACTGATGGTGTTACTAGACACAAAAGGGGGGAGGTGCTTAACCCTCTCCCTGCCTGTTGCTTTCCCACTGCAAATCACCCCTCCTAAAGCTAGTTTTCTCTCTTAAAAAGCAGCCATCCCAACTGTATTATCCATGTTTGTGCTTAATATTAAGTAAGACCTGCAGAACAGGTTATGATGGTTCCAGGTTGTCTCAATGACAGTTGATTTTACCCTTACAGGTAATATGGAAGAATGGGATAACGCAACCATGGTGACTGAGTTTCTACTTGTAGGGCTCTCCAGAAATACCGAAGTGCGTGCCGTTCTGTTCGTCCTCTTCTTGGTCGTATATCTGGTCTCAGTAGCCGGGAATGGTCTCATCGTGCTGCTGATTGTGGTGGATTCACACCTCCACACCCCCATGTATTTCTTCCTCAGCAACCTCTCCTTCATCGACGTCTGCTATGTCACCACCTCCGTCCCACAGATGCTGGTGCACTGCTTCATGGACAGGCCCACTATCCCCCTGGGCAGATGCTTTGCACAGATGAGCATTGCTCTCTTTTTAGCAGTGGCCGAGTGCCTTTTGCTAGCTGTCATGGCTTACGACCGCTTTGTGGCAATATGCTACCCTCTGCGCTACGGCCTCATCATGAGCCGAAAGGTGTGCAGCCAACTGGCAGTTGGTCTGTGGGCCGGCTCTTTCCTCTTGACCATTGTCCCTTTTTTCAGCATGCAGGCACGCTTGTGCGGGCGGAATGTGGTGAATCATTTCAAATGTGAGCTCCAGGCAGTGTTGAAACTGGCCTGCTCTGACACCCATGCCAGTGGGGTAAGCATGATGATAACCAGCGTATTCACCCTGGTGTTCCCCTTCTCCTTTGTTCTGGTGACTTACGGCCGCATTGGTCTAGCTGTACTACGCATCCGCTCATCCAAAGGCCGGGGCAAGGCCATGTCAACCTGTGGCTCTCATCTGGCTGTGGTGGGCATTTATTATGGCACAATCCTGGCCATGTACCTCAGGCCTCAGGCCAAGACTTTCTCTGACAGGGAAAAAGTGGTGGCTGTCTTTTATGGGGTCATGATCCCCACGCTCAACCCCATGATCTACAGCCTGAGGAACAGGGATGTGAAGGGCGCACTCTGGAAACTGTTTGGGAAGTATGTAGAGAAATAAGCCACTTCAGAAACTGATGTCCTTATTGATAAATATTCTATCAGGAAAAGCATGTATAGTGTTTTGTAATTCTGCATGCAATTACTGTTATTACTATTAACAATATTACTGTTATTGCTCATGCTGCAGTTGTTAATATAGTTTTGTACAGTGACAGAAGCAAAAGACTCTGGGCAAAATCCAACAGGGCACTACTCTACTCTCCTTCCCCTTGCAGTCCCCACTCCCCAAATCTGCTCCAGGGGGTCCCCACCCCACCAAAACCCACCAAGTCACTTTCCTGCTAAGTTTCTGTTGTTCTAGTAATGTGGTTGGGCAGGTACAGAAGTATCATATGATTATGATTATATGGACCACTCCATTGGCTGTGCAGAGATACCAGCTCCATCTGGTTCCTCTCTCCCTCAGCTGCCACCGAGGTATCAGAAGCTATTCCATCAGACTGCAGCAGAGGGAAAGATGAGAAGCAAGGCCACTCCATCAGCTCTGCTGAGTGACCAGCTTCATTTGGCTCCTCCAGTCCTGAACCGTGTCCATTCCATGTGTTTATTATCATTTCCTCTGTTTCCAATGTTCAGGCATGACTATCATTGCTTATAGTCATAATGGCACCACCCACACACAAAAGGGAAGTATCACCATGCTTCGGAGAACACCAAGGTTTGCAGAAGTACAAAAAAAAAGTAGACCGCCCCTAAAAATCAGGAACCTCCAAAATAGTCCAGTGAGGATGGGAACTGAGCATGCTCTACCCATTCAGTGGAACATTTGTTCAGTGCACTCACAGCTCCTGAGATACAGTTCAAAGCCCAGGAACCCTGCAGCATCTGAGCACATCTGCAGCTCAGCTCTGATATTTGGCTCCTTCTTCCAAACTGATATCCCACTGTAGCAGATGAAGAAGCTATGCTACACAGAGACATCTTCCCCCATCTCATGATTGACTCACAGTCTCTGATGGGGCAACTGCATCACACAACCAGCTGCAAAAATGCCCTACCAGGTGCTCCCAGTTGATAGACAAAATTCAGATGCCCTACCAGCTCCTGCAGGCCTTTCAAGGTGGGCGTACATGCGGTTATAAGCTATTCTAGCCAGCAACATGTCCTGAATCTATCCCTGCTTCCAGATGAAGCTTTCATTGTGCAATCTCCCCGCCTCGTTCATGAATTTTTACCAGATGTTCAGACAACAACATCTTCCATTTGCAGCTCTCCTGTGTTTTCCCACCAGTTCTTCCATCTTTTTTCTTACCAGAAAAAACATCTATTATAGGAAAAAACATTCAAAATACCTGTATAATACCCTTTGAGTGTTAGCCCTAGGAGCCCTCCATCTGGAAGCACCCTTATTCTGGGGTACCCTACACAATTGTCCTTTGATATCAAATCCAGTTCCCCAGAATGTTAGATGTTGCAAAGCATATTCTGTTTTGTCTTTGGTTACAGGCATCCCCATGTCAGATGCTAAGCTCCAAAATTCCCAGATCAGTGTCATACAGTGGTCTGAGCTTTTGGCACCTGCAAACAAACAAATTAAATCCATCTATGTTCATTGTGCCAGCCAGGTTCACTGAATTAGGGTGCCTCCTCAAGGCCCACCCTGACACTATGCTGAACCTCTCAATGACCCATAGGGAGCACCTGATCCATCTAATACTGATCATTAATTGTTGTTGTTGTTGTTGTTGTTCAGTCGTTCAGTCATGTCTGACTCTTCCTGACCCCATGGACCATAGCACGCCAGGCCTTCCTCTCCTCCACTGTCTCCCGGAGTGTGCTCAAGTTCATATTCATTGCATCGGTGATGCTATCTAGCCATCTCATCCTCTGCCGTCCCCTTCTCCTTTTGCCTTCAGTTTTTCCCAGCATCGGGGTCTTTTCCAGAGAGTTTTCTCTTCGCATTAGATGACCAAAATATTTGAGCTTCAGCTTCAGTATCTGTCCTTCCAATGAGCAGTCCGGGTTGATTTCCTTTAGGATGGACTAATTTGACCTCCTTGCAGTCCAGGGGACTCGTAATAGCAGGTCAGAATCCTCAGGGTGGACCGGTAGGATTGGGGATGTGGACTTTATATCATGTTTGCCCAAGAAGGCTTCTTTCCTGCGGTGCTATACTATTTGAATAGCACTGTGTCAACACGTGTGTAGCAGGCTGCATGCAAGTGTGCTGCTGTGGCACCATCCACCAACTCCTCCCTAGGATAGGCCAGGTGGTGAATTAACCTCAACTCACCTGGCATCTTTTTGGTACCACTGCCAAAGTTGACACTCTTGAGGGAGGTGGTGGGCAGGGTCAGAAATCCTCCCCTCTTCCAGCTCTTCAGCCAACTTTTCCCACACCATGGCCTCCATGCCAATAACAGAAGAGAGGTTCTTGGCCATGTATAGTGTCTGTGGGTTGGTATGGGAACCTAAAACCACACGTGAACCCCAAGTAATCTGCATTTTCTTCTTTGGATTGCTATGCGGGCAATGCAGAGGCTCTGGGTTATTTAGACTGAGACTCCTTTGCCAGAGGCTCTCCTCTACCTCCACCTGTTTTAGAGTTGTGCTGTTCCCTGGTTCCCCCTTTGGGGGACCTGCTGAATAAGTGAGCGCTACCAGAAATGGAACATCTGCAGGGATGGCAATATCCCCACTACGCTAAATTACCAGCAGAGCAAGTAGGGTTGAATCTTTATCCTGCCTGCCCATACAATGGGGCCACAGTTGCGGCATGGACAAATAAGCGCCCACCGCTGGCCCAGTCCCCCTGTGCTGTGCAGGCCTCGCATGGTGGGGTTACTGTTTATCCCATTGCAAAACCAGGTTAATGACTGCCCTCATTCTGAATGGCTCACCATAATGTAACCAAGCATGCTCAGTGAAGGTGGTCTCCAGGGTGCTGAAAATAAGACAAGATATAAAACATATGCATCAACAGCACAAAAAACAGCAGCCATGGTGGAAAAGCATTAACATAACAAGCCAGGAATTCAATTAAATGGCAAGAAAACCCATTTCTGTAACAGTGATCATAAAGGGAACTAGCATAACACGCAAAAAAGACTAATGCTCAGCGCTACTTTTCACCGAAATAGCTAAAAGCATACAGTGCCAGAACTCAACAGATCTCACCAGAAAGGATTTTTCACGAAGTGGGCACTACCACCGAGAAGGTCCTGCTCCTCATCACAGCCCACCAGATCTCTGACAACTGAGGAATCTGGAGCAAGGCCACAAATGCTGATTGGAGCATGTGGGAAGGAACATATGAAAGAAGGAGGTCCACAAGATACGCAGGTCCCAAGCCATTTGGGGCTTTAAAGATTAAAATCAGACCCCTGAACTGGGCCTGGGAATACACTGGCAACCTGACAGTGAAGTGAATGTGGCATTTGTTACAGTCACCAAACCCTGCATTTTGTATCAGAGTTCCTGCAAAGGGACTTCTAGAAATCAGAATATAATCAGTGCTGTGCATATGCTGCAACTCTGTGTAAATGCACTCCCCATCTGCACTACTTGTTGTGCCCAACCCACACCTCTTCCACTAAGGTTGTTCTGTTCTGAAACGGAAACCTCCATTTCCAAGCACTCATTGCTACGTATCTGTTGCTAGGGAACGAGATTATTGCTTGCATATCTTTGCTCTGCAAGGCTGTATTCAACATTTCTTATTTACAATCCCTGTGCAGTACAAACGTCTGCATGTTTACAGGAGGCGGCTGAAACGTTGCATGTTTACTCAAAAGTGAATCCCACTGTTCAGTGTGATGTAGTCTAGTGTTAAGCACATATAGGACAGCAGCATTCAAAATGTGCTCTTCCCAGGTTGGCACAAGGGTTGGCAGGGCTCTGGTCAAGGTGCCCTCTGCTGCCCCCCAACCTCAGCACCTCCATTGTTGGCCCTCCAAAGCTTACCAGGGGGTGGGCAAAGATGGATGGTGGTAGGCAGCAGAGGGGATAGGCAGCCAAGCTGAAAGCAGTGCAGCTCCAGCCGGTTGGTCTCCCTCAGCCCAGCACCATAAAGAGAAGCATTGGGCAAGGCAGCCACTGCCACCACTATCATCATCTTCCTTATGCCAAATCAATCTGGGCGCCATCCCCAACATGTACATCAGGGACAGGGCCCAGAAGCATTGGAGTAAGAAAGATCATGGCCTGGTCTACTGCCTTTTCTTTAAAGTGCCAGGCCATGAGAAGAAAATATCAACATTAAAAGGGGGCTGGCATGAGCCACAGTGGGGCCCAAGAGCCCTTGCATTTGCCACACCATATCAAATGCTGATGCCATGTCTGCCTCTTCCCCTCTCCAGTGGAGGACCACACCTAGTTTTATCAGGGATGGCATATCTCTAATGTAGAAGGGAACATTTCCCGATATCCACCATTCCTTAGAGATTTTCTTCACTTATTAAAAATTAATTGGTCCCCCAAAGAGTGAGTGCTGGCATTGCTCATACGCTGACACACAGATTTTAGAGCTAATGGATTCCAGTTCCCAATTGTGAATTCTATGTCCCTGGCAGGCAAATATCTCAATCGCAGACCATTATCCAGATGCAGAAAAATAAAAATAAAGATTTGCCTGCTCTCCACATGTGGATTTTATGGACATTCATTGGTGCAATAAATAATGAGAAGGAAAAATATGTGGTAGTCACTATGGTTCCCTTGAGCCTCTACCTACTGAGGAAAGAAGACATTACACACACAACCCCACCAAGACAGTGTGGCTGACTAGTTAGCTGGCCATGTGGAATATATATGTATGGTTCCTGGCAATCTAAAATGGGTGCCCTGATTGAGGGCCCCGATTCACCCCTTGATGCCCCTGTGTGCATAGTCTTTCCCATTAATTTTACTGGATTGGACAAAGGAATGTTCATGCCGATTAGCCCCCTCCATTGTAATGAATGGGGAACCTGTGGGGAGTTCTGTTTGTCTCCCAGCAAGAATGCCACCAAAAAGGGCACTCCATACACGTGACATGTGATTGTATTTGAAGAAACATTTTTTAAGTAATGTTATAATTAGATGGATTTTCACCTTACTACGGGATGCACGTACTACGGGAAGCACCCAAACCTGATGCACCTGCTGGCTTTGCCTCTGGTTTTCTATTTTTATTTATTTAAGAAATTTATACCGCACTATTCTCTTTTTTAAAATATATTTTTATTTATTTTATCTTTTTAAATGAAATAAACAATACCAAAAATACCAACAACCTGATCAATACTACAATTTCTCAGCAATACAATATTCTTATGAGGACACCACAATAACAAGAAAAGGGAAAATGAAAAAAAAAAGGAAAAGAGAGGAGGAAAGGAAGTAAAGAAAAAGGAAAGAAGATTCTTTCCCCTTCCCTCCCCCTCTCCCTCCCCTTTAAAGAATTAAGTTTAAACTCCAATACCCCCTGGCCTCCAATGCCATTCTATTTTAAAAACTATATCTATAACCTTAACAATCTTACAGTTTAATAAACAACCTTACATTTCAATATCATATCATCAATCTTCTATCTTTTTTAATATATTTTTATTTATTTTATCTTTATAAATGAAATATACAATACCAAACATACCAACAACTTGATCAATACTAGAATTTCCCAACAATACAATATTCTGATGAGGACACCATAATAACAAAAGGAGAAGGAAAAAGGAAAAGGAAAAAAGGGGAAAAAGGCAAAGGGAGGAGGAAAGGAGGTGAAGAAAAAGGAAAAAGATTTTTTCCCCTTCCACCCCTCCCTCCCCCTTAAAGAATTAAATTTAAACTCCAATATCCCCCAGCCTCTGATGCATTCTACTTTACAAACTATATCTATAACCTTAACAATCTTACAGTTTAATAAACAACCTTACATTTCAATATCATATCATCAATCTTATATCCAAGAAACATGTCTACAGTTCATTCCCAGTAGCCTAGATTATTACTAATAATAATAATAATAATAATTTTTAAAAAGGAATATAGTATTACATAATAATAAAACTTAAAATAAACCTTCAACAGTCAGTAATATATTTTATATTTTATGCTAGATATATAAGTATACATTGTACCCTCAAACATTTAATTTAAATACAGCATACCATATCTATTTTGAAATAAAAAATATAAAGAAAAGCAAGAAAAAACAAAAGATGAGAGAGAATAAATGAATACATATATAATCGTTTATCTTCTGACCTAGCCTGGATCATGTAGACTAAACACAAACAGTTAAAAAAGCTTGTTTAAAGATTCCAGTTCATGGAACTGTAATAGGGATCTCACGCATTTTTACGTTCAGCCATGCCTCCACCATTTCATGATTTATAAACTTCTTCATCTGACCTTCAGACATGATACAAAGTATAGCAGGATATTTTAAGTAATATTGTAAGTTCATTTGTTTTGCCATATTTTTTGCTTTGATAAATGGCCTTCTTTTATTCGCCACCTCTTTGATGTAATCTGGAAATAACATAACTTTATCTTGTTTCCAGGAAAGGCTTCCACACTCTCTTGCCAAACGCAGGATATAATTCTTTGTGGAGACTTTTGCAAATTGGACTATGATCGTATAATTAGTCCTTTTAGCATTTGGCACATGAAATGCCTGCTCAATATCAAGTAAACAAAAAGATGGGATAGGGGATATCTCATGCAAAAGTTTATCCACAAAAATAGGCAATTTTACATCATTAGACAGATTTTTAATCCCAATAATATGTACCTTGAATCTTCACGTGAAGGCCTCCAGTTGAGAAATTCTGTCAGAGACATTTTTAAAACAAACTTGTATCGTAATCTCATTCCCTGCCACTCAGTCTTCTAGCTCGTTAATTTTCATTTCCATTTTTTGCCATGATGCATTAATTAGATTCACAGCTCCTTGTAAGGCGGTGATGGAATTTTGGATTAAATCCAACCTTTTGGCTTGCTCTGTAAATTGTGAAGATAAAGTCTTTATCAGAGTAAATAATTCCCTTATATCTTCTGTTTTTGAAACGTTTGCCACAGGAGGTACGGAGGGAGTTGGCAGTGATGCCAGCCCCTTTCTTCTCCTCAGTGTAGTCATGTTTCTCTCAGACAGATCTTGCAGGTCCTCAGATGTTCTCAAATATTGTTAATATTTCTTAAATCATCCCTCAGTTGTTGATATTTCTTAAAGCATATATTATTATGGAACATGTCAGCCCTGTTTTCTCCTATGAAATAGGAGTTTCAGAACAGCTTTTTGTGTTGGTAAAGCTCTGGGGACATAATCCTGGAATCCAGCCCCCCCCCCCACTATCTCGTGGGGGATACTTTTCTCCAAGATGTTATCCAGATGCTGCCTTGCTCCCCCCCTTTTAATTCCAGGGGGGAATGAAAAGGTTTTTCAATCTGTTAAAAAGCTGTTTGAGTAAACTCCCATGGATAGCCCATGGGATGCTGCCAGAGCAACATTGGTTCCAACCGGCTGTCCCGATACCCCACTATTATCAACACCACCTCTATGGTGACATAATAGGACTAGAATGATGCAAGAAGAACAATGTACAAGATGTTATTAGCCAGATAGGATAAGGAAGGGTTGAACGTACGGTTGGTAGGTCCCAGGGCTCAAGGCAACCATATCCACATCTTCATGTTGTATTAATAAACTTATTGATACAATGTGACCAGAACAGGTTTGATTGAACATCCTGCAGTTTTACAGCATCCAGGATGTCTTCTAAGCCAAAGTAGATGTAAGTGGTGTAATTATGTAATTATACACAAATAGAGCACAGCATGCTGCCGAGGGTTCACATAGATCAGGGGTGCACATCCTTTTTGGTCCCAAGGGCCACATGTAATGTGGGCCTTGGGGGCCACACACACACAGACATAGACACACACTCCAAGAATTCTGATACAGATAGTTCTTTCCTCACCATTAACAGTGGCAGGAAAAGAACAGTCAGAACAAAGATCTCTGGGAGCAGAGGGAGTAGAGCATATACGCAGTGGGGAAACTGGTAGAGGGAATTTGGGGAGGGAGGCAGGGCACCTTTCAGGGCCACAGTAAAGGCCTTGGATGGCCACATGCATGCCCTGGGTGGCAGTTTATGCACCTCTGATATAGATTAACCTGGGACCCATGTGAAGGAAACATGCCACCTGCCAGAACTGCTCCTCTGGACATTGTGCAGATATAATGGTGGCAGAAAAGTAAGCTCTCTTGGCTGCCTTTGCTACCATAGAAAGGGCCTTAAAATGCAGGGGGGGGGGGCAAGGCGCAAACTGCCTCAGGGCCCTACAAGGCTGAAGGGCCCCCAATGCCTACAGTTAGGGGACAATCCAACCTTTCACCTTTCACCTTCAGGGCAGTGGCTTACAGCGTCTAAGAAGCATATCCCCAGGATTTCCTAAGATGGTCTGGACTGCTTCCTTGGCAGAGGACTGGAAATTGAGACAAGCGTCAGACCTGAGTGGGAAGGACTAGGCCCCAACACCCACTGCAAAACTACATACTGAAGTATATACTCTTCTGTTGATATCCCATATATTTAAATATGCAGTGCTATCTACTCACAACATTGGGGTGGGCGGGCTGCTGAAGGAGGACCCCAATATTATATTTTGCCCAGGGTCCCAGTTTCAAAACGTCTACTGCCCTATTAAAATGGGCGAGGAATACATCTGTTTGGGGACATATCTGCATTGCCCAGCGAGAATTTCAACTCCCTGATTAGTGGAGGACAATAACTTTCTAACAAGAAGAGGACAAACCCTCTTATGCCTTATGGGTATGTAAAACTACTATCCCAAAGAGTAATAGGATATGTCAGTGTCAGCCACAGGCTTTGCTCCTTTCAATCACCAAAGTTCTTTCAGTTCTCTTCTAGGATTGTGCCCTGCAAGCAAGTGTAAAAGGCTGATGGGTGTTCTTTGAGTTTGGTCTGTCGAAGAGGTTAACCAATAATGAGTTCCATGCATGCTTGGACTGGCTTGTCTTTCACCAGGGGGACCTGCCATGATGCAAACAAAACACCGATAAGCCACAGGGAATTGAGATAATTTAGAAACCAATACTGGTTATAGAGGACTGGCAGAGATTCTCAGTTACAGAAATGGGGTGGGGTATTTCAGTTTGGTTCAGATATGTGTAGGCTAATCTCCTGAAAGGAGTCACTTAGCCATATTTCTTTATGATTTGTATTGAATCTCCTTTCTCTTTTTTGTTCAGATTTCCTCCAACCCACTGTATTTCCCCACTCGTACATTTGCTGAAAGATTAATTCAGATCTGACAGGGTGAAAATGTAGGGTTGTTTCCACACTAACCCTGTAAGACATCAGAAGAATGAATGTGAGAACCATCTACTGGACATACTACCTGCTTTTGGCTCTTGAATCTTCCCCAGTTGGCTCAGGTGAGTACTATTACAGGTCTCTCCATGCAAAGTGTTTTTGAAAGCCATGACATTGTTGAATGCAAGAGATCACAATGGATGTGATAAACTGAAGGTATCCTCCTTATGCCATCTGGACTCTTCTAGAGATATGTCAACAAATCCCTGAAATGTTGTGCATTTCTATAGACATAATGATCTATAGATAATGTTTTAAGCAACCCTTCTGTGTTCCCCATTACCTTTGGAATGTCCCTGATCATTGTCATGGATCCTACGTATGAGACTGTGAGTAGGAGTGAGAGTAGGAATAACCCATACTGTGCCATCAATGTATATGGTGCTTTAGAGAGTTACATACGTTTAAATTATTCTTTGTTTTATACTGTTTAAATTGATTTTATCTGTATGCCGCCCTGAGATCTTAATGATATAGGACATGATACAAATGCGAAGAAGAAGAAGAAGAAGAAGAAGAAGAAGAAGAAGAAGAAGAAGAAGAAGAAGAAGTTCTTTTAAAGAACAGATCCAGGGGGTTGACAATCTAAATTTCAACAGACAGGTTGACGACAGAGATGGGCAGAAAGGAAGGAAAGAGAAAGGCAAGAAAAGGGTGCATATGGCAGCTATAATTACACATAACTAGGCCTCATTTCAGCAAGGTACCTGTCTCATGTGTCTTCAGACTATGCCTGGGACCCTCTGGTATAAACTTTCATGGACCATAGCCCACTTCACCAGATGCATGGAGTATTATAACTTCAAAAGCAAGAGGCATTTCAGATTGTTGTGGGTAGCAGTGGTAGAGAATCAAAGGCTCAGGACAAGGATGTACCAGGATCTGGCAGACAGGTAAAGGGGCCTTAGGGCAAGGGGAAAGTGTTTGTGATGTATAGGAGTAAATGTAAAACCAGTGTAGGTTCTAAGACTGTTATGGGGCTGGAAAGCTCACAGTAAATGGTTCTGTTCTTAGCCCCTTTAAACTTAGGAAGTTCTTTTCTCCCCTTCGCACTCCCTTTAAAATTAAATCAAGTGAAAGGAAGCATTGTTTCATACATACAGAGCTCTGTAAACTTTGAACTTTATTATTAGGAAAGCCGCTAATGTAAATGGGTTCCAAAAACACAGAAAAGCAGAAGGAATGGATCCCCATTAGTATATGCATTGCTAAGGATTCCATCAGTCACACAAACTCTTCTCCATTGGCTGTTAGGAACAGACATTTCTCTGCTAGGCAAATAAAGAAAAGAAATAGGAGCTTATTTGGCATTCTGGAAATATATTTTCCTGTCTTCATCAATACATATTTATTTATTTCCTTTCGGTGTGCCACACCCAACAATATTTGCAAGCATCCAGATTCTGTTAGTCATGCTTTAGTTCCATTGAAATCAATGGGACACGTTAGTCATGATTGACTGAAGACATATCTATTGATTATATTTCTATATCACCCAATAGCCAACGTTTTCTGTGGGGTTCACAGCAACTGAAACCATAAAATACAACATGATAAAATACAATGTAAAAGTTTGCAAGTTTAAAACTACAGTAGAAAATAAAAATAATAACTAGTTGGGGCATGCTAGGAGTTGTAGGACTTCTTTCTGTCTAGATATGCGTAGGATTGTGCCCTTAGTCTGGATGTACCCCACTGAGAATATTGCAAGATGTGCTGTCCCCCACAAATAATGAAATGTTTCTTTTCTTCTTGTTTCACAGGAAATAAAAAACAGAAATATCATAATGGGAGATAAAAATGAGTCTGTGGTGACTGAGTTCATTTTGCTTGGGATTTCCAGCTACCCCCTGGCTCAGATGGTGATATTCGTGGTTTTCTTAATATTTTACCTTATAACACTCCTAGGTAACAGCCTCATGATTATCTTGATTCTTGTCAGCCCTCTCCTGCACACTCCTATGTATTTCTTTCTCAGCAACCTTTCCTTCTTGGACATGTTCTATACCACCTGCACCATCCCCCAGATGTTGGTCAACTGCTTCTCCCTCCGACCCACCATTTCCCACATTCGGTGTGTGATTCAGATGTATGTCTGCCTCTTCCTTGGCATAACTGAGTGTTTCTTGCTGGCTGTCATGGCATACGACCGCTTTGCTGCTGTATGCAACCCCTTGCACTACACCCTCATCATGAGCAGAAAGCTTAGCATCCAGCTGGCAGCCATGTCTTGGGCCGGTGCCGTCGTGATGACCCTGATCCCTTTTCTGATGCACCCAACACAGTTTTGTGGCCACAACGTCATCAACCATTTCACTTGTGAGCTGCAGGCATTCCTCAAGTTGGCCTGCTCAGACACACATCTCAATGAGATCGTGCTCATGGCCAACAGCTTTATTGTCCTCATTGCTCCTTTCTTATTTATCCTAGGGACGTACGGGCGCATCAGCTTGGCTGTGCTGCGCATCCGTTCAGCCAAAGGAAGAGGCAAGGCTTTTTCCACTTGTGGCTCCCACCTGGTAGTGGTCAGTGTTTTCTATGGCTCAGCCATCTCCATGTACCTGCGGCCACAGGGCAAATCCTACTCTGACCATGACAAAATCATCTCCCTGTTTTATGGGGCAGTTACTCCAATGCTCAACCCTTTGATTTACAGTCTTCGAAATACAGATGTGAAGGGAGCCTTTTGGAGACTTCTTGGGAAGAAAATGGCTGAATGAAAAATTTGTCATCCGGTTTGTCTCTAACTGCCTAGGCATCATCTATCCATCCATGCATGCCCAAACAGTAACATCTCACCTTTCTTCTAACATTTCCAACCTTCGTGCGGTTGGATCCAGATTTAGAGTAGACAAACTGAAATCAATGAGACCAAGTTAGTCATAACTAACTGAAGTGCCATTGATTTCAGTGGGTCTACGCTAAGTATGACTGAGTCTGGATCCCACTCCTTGGATATAAAAATATATTTGGGCAACAGAAAGAGAAGTAGCTCAATAGATTTCCCTAGGAGGGAATTATAGAGTTTGGGATCTGCCCAACCACTTTGGCATCCAACCAACCAATCCAGCATCCAAGAAAAAAGAAACATGTAGCATTGCTTCTCCCTGTGATCCATACACAATGCAGGCCATTTAGGGCTATAAACATATGCCTCGAATGTATTATGGAAGCAGCCAGGGTGGATGTGCTATAATGAGCATGGTGTAGTCTTTGAGACCCCTCCTCATTCATAAACCTTTCTCATTCATAAACAAGCTGCAGAGTTTTTCGTCAGATGAGGTTTCTGAACTGACTTATAGAATCTTGTGCGTGGGGGCCACATATCTGAATGTGGAACTATTAGAAGGATGGTATCATAAAGGCACTTCTTACTGTTGGATGCATTTCATTTATATATTTTTATTTAAAGAGATTTTTAGGCCACCTTTAAGGGTAGATCCCTCTCAAGGTGGTGTACAAGATAAAAACAATACAAAACTAAGCAAAACCAATACAACAGAAAATTAACCAACTAATATTCAATAAAATGCTATTAGAAACAGATAACACCATGTGATGACTAAGCAATTGTCATTTGTTACTTCAGGTCCTTCATGCAATCCGTTTCCCTATCTAGAAATATACTTTTTCTCCCCTCACATGTGCACAGCCCATAGCTTTTCCATTTAGGCTGTACTTTCTGTGACAGAGAAATCGCTTTTTCCAAACACTCTGTGCTGCCTTCTTCAGCTTAGACAGTCTAGTGTAAGTAAATACTGTACTCACTGCTTGCTGCATTGAATGTGACATTATTAGTATAACTAGTGATTATAATTTTAATGATGAATCATGACCTGACCATCTGTTAACCATCATCTGTCTGATAAAGAAATCATCAGCCAGTAGCGTAACACATCCCCCTTCTCAAAGAATGGCCTAGCACCCCAGATGAGTTTTTAAAGGTCTTCAGTTCTTCCTGGAAAAGAGAATAAATGGGCAGGTTAGCAAGAACTCAAACCATGCACAGTGATCAACTCATTTTAGGTACTCACAAACTACATAGTTCATTTCTGCATCACCCATACATGCTCCCCAACCCCAAGAGGTAAAAGACCTCCTTCTGTAGTTTCCATTTGAACCCTCATCTTCAGCAACATCAACAGCAAAGCAGTGTTCACTCCTTCATAGTATGCACATTAATTCTGAAGATAACAACAGCTTCCTCACTCCTCACAAAACACAACAGAACATCCTCAGCCTAGACACCCCATACACGCCTAACCCAGGATCTGGACTTGGCCAATGTCTCAGTAACGAGTTGCTGTGACTAGGTAGGACAAGGATATGAGAATTCCAATTGGCACCACACAAGTGTGGGACAAGAGGAGACAGGGAGAAAAGGGGAAAGAGGAGAGTGAAGGAGGCCAACAGTAGGGGTGATGCGATGAGAGCCTGGTTGTTCTTGTGGGCACCTGCCAAGGCTCCTGTCTGGACACCCAGAGGGAGAGAGGAGGTGAGCAGTGACAGGGGAAGAAAAGAAGCAGTTGCCACTGCTCCATTTTGCACCTCAGCCTTTCCCCACTGTTGTCCAGAGGAGCAGAGGGAGGCAGCAAAGTAAGCAAGTGGCAATAGGGAGGAGGAGGAGGAGCCACTTCCTGCTCAACTCTCTCACACTGTGGGAAGTGAGGACCACTGAGAGGGGAGGCCCACTGTGGGCATCACCTCAGTAGGGGTTCTGCAAAGCCTGTGGCTACCACTGTGTTCAATGGCCCTGTGAGGCTGGACCATGCAGCTACACCCCCTTGAGGGTCACACAGCTCCCATGGCTGTAGCTATGCCACCATTGCCACCATCTGTGCCACCAGCCCCCTGTGTTAGAGTCTGAAGTGTCCATCCTGGAGGAACGAGCAGCCAAACCCACAGGAACCATTGCTGTGGGCACATGGCAATCTGTGGAGATAAGGAGGGACATCTGCTGCTCCATGCTTCAGAACATATGTGATTTCTCCGTATGAGCCTCTACATGTCTGGACAGTTCGTAGCTTCTACACAGTCAGTGACTATGATCATGAACCAACAAATTGACACACAGAGAGAAGAAAGGGAGGATACTCATGTATCCGAAATCTTAACAAATACTTTGCTTTAGATGGGAGAAGGAGGGGGACTCTTTAACTCTCATTCATAACATTTCTGTATTAATTGTGAGGAAGGTCGGTCAGTCGGATGGTCAGTTGGTCAGTCGGTCAAGGGATGGATGGATGGATAAACAGATAGATAGATAGATAGATAGATAGATAGATAGATAGATAGATAGATAGATAGATCCCTGACCAGAGCCCTTAATTTGCTTTTGGGGGGAAACTAACAGTGCAATCCTATGCATGTGTACTCAAAAGTAAGTCCTATTGAGTTACTTATTCCCAGGTAAGTGTGTATAGGATTGCAGTCTGAATCTTGAATATATCCTAGAGCAAGAGTGTAATCCTGCATGTGTATTCATGCGAGGAGCAAACTGCGAAGTATTGGGTGCTCACAGAAGCCCAGCAGAACCCTCCCTCTCTGCCTCTACCGCACTGAGCAAGTTGAATCTTTCCCTGCACAGTCCATCACAGGTAGGCCTTTACTTAGCCAAGGCTTTCCTGCCCTCTGCATAGGACAATACAGAAGCCCACTCCTCTTTACGCTCTGCATGTACACACTGTTCCCAGCAGAAGCTGGAGCTGAGCTATGCATGGGGCCCAAGGATGAGAACCGTGTTCAGTCATCCTATGCAATGCATCCTTTTGCATCCCCAAGTCTTGAACCTTTGCTGGGAATCTTGCCTCCTTGCTCAGGCTCCACACGCACACACACTGAAGTCCAAAATGGTGTTCCTTGTGAGCTGTTCTAAGAGATGGAATCCTGAATTTGGCGGGACATGACTCTGATTCAATCATGGCTGCGCCACAAAAATACATTTAAAAAATATGTGATAAGCCACGTGGCAGAGGCAAACTCTTTGAAGAGATTGACAACGAAGAAAGTTCGGACTGAAGATACTGGAAGCTAAGGCTGGAACGAAATGTCCATGTCTCACCTCTCCCCCAACTTCACCATCATATTATAGGATGTGAAATTTAGGACAAGTGTTGGCAACTTGTGGTACAGGGATGTGAAGAGGGGTGAACTACGACCTAGTAGTGACCGCACTCTCTTTTACAAGTGTCCCCCACAAGTCTCCAGGAAGTATTGCCATCATTCTGATGACTTTGTGATGATGCCACATGAGGGTATATGATCCAGGATGATCATGAAGCCAAATCAGAGGAAAGGCAATACTTCCTGCCTAGAGATGGGTAGAAATTCATTCGGTTTGCACTTGAATATAAACTTACCTAATTCTGTACTTTTGAAACAGTACACAAACCAAAACTCAGTTATCCCCTAAAGCCCCTATTTTCAATTTTTTTAAAAAAATCCATAAAGAACTTTCAGCTCAGCCCTACCTAGAAACCTTTTGTAAGGGTTCATGGGGCATTTAGCATGTTGTGAATCCTCCACTGGTTATGGAATCTTCTATGGGTTAGATTCATGTTTGCAATGCTGCTTATTAGTAGGGCTGTGCACCACCTTGGAACAAGGCCCAAATAACAAAGTGAAGCAGGCTGATTCAGAGGTGTCTTGTCATGATATGAGGTGAACCAGTCCAGCAGGGAGGCACCCTGAAGCAAAGCGGCTCCTCCACAAAGCACCTCGTCCGCCTTCTTATGCCTTCTGGGCAGCCTAGATAGGCTGTCTCCAAAATGTATCAACTCCTGAAAGGTCACATGGAGGGGCAGGAGAAGGAGGAGGTGGAGGGAGGGAGAAGGCAAGGGGACATGGAGGCACCAAATGTATCAATTTGAGAGAGATCTGGCCACCGGGAGAAGGGGAGAGGAGAGGGAGGGAGGGAGGGAGGGAGGGAGGGAGCTTTGCTGTGTGAGTCAGCCTCGGTTTGCTGTCAGGACTGTCAGAACGCTATTTGGCTATAGCAGTGGTCCCCAAAGTGCGGGGCACGCACCCCAGGGGGGGCGCATGGTGATCCATTGGGGTGCATGAGCCGCCTCATAATTCAGCAGCCTCCCGTTGCCCTGACAAGCCACCATTGTGTGCAATGATGGTGGCGGCGGCGGCAAAAGCAGGATGGGATGGGAGCCAAGGGGGAAGCTTCATGGCATTTCTCTCTCCGCTCCAGTCCTAGCCACTGGGAGCAACTGCCCCAGTCTCTGCCAGGCATGGCAGAGGAAGCCTTAACCCTTCCCACTCTCCTTTGGCAGAATGAAGCCGAGACAAAAGCGGGTGCTGTGGGGACTGGGCAAAAGGAGGATCCATAAAACCAAAAAGGGCTCCTCGTGATATCATATGCTTTTTAAAAGGCAGACCCACAAAACCACCATACTATCACAGAGTACATCTGCCTCCATGGACTGAACCAGAAAAATCATGGATCTGCTACTCGCGGGCACAGCCACGGCACAAAAACAGGGGGAAATGGCTCCCTCCATTTCCCGGAACAAGACGGCTGCCAGCGCGCGTCCAGAGGGCCTAGGAGGTGGTGGCGGCAGCAGCAGCAGCCTGCCCTCATTGTCAGGAGTTGGCCTCCACCCATGAGCCCTCCCCTCCTTCCAAGGAAGGGAGAGAGCGCAGTTGGAGGGCGACTCCTGCCCTCGTGCCTGTCGACGGTTGGCGGGCTGCAACGGGCAGTGTTTTTCCGGGCAGCAGCTTCCCCGGCAGCACCAGCAGCAGTGGCGGCAGCAACCTCCCTGATGGTGTCTCCCCCCCACAGTCACAAGGGTAAGGCGCTGGGGGCTGGGTGGCATGTGGGGGGGGGAAGCAGGATTCAGATGTCCAAATCCCGCTTCAGGTTCGTATGCCGAAGCAGGTCGGGGGGCCCCCAAATCCATCCAAACCAAATCAGGCCTGCCTCAGAAGCCCCAAAGTGGCTTCCGAGTCGGATCGGGGATCCATGCACAGCCCTACTTATTAGCATTGTATTCACTCATTATATTCACTTATTAGTATTATATTCACTGATGGGAGATTTGCATTCATGTCATAGATTCAGTTCAGTAGCTTCAATTCTTCTCTATTGAAGAAACCTTGATTTCAACAAAAGTTTATCAGTTTGCTCTACCTTGGGCCTGCCTGTCATTCTCTAGAGAGACCAACAATGATGAAGCCAAACATTTAGAAATCTTGAAGGAGTCGAGCTGTGAGACTTATAAGCCACTCCAGATAGTAATGTATTGGCAGACATATTCCAGATAGAGGGATGCAGGTGTCTCCTCACTGCTCACTTTTAGATGGGTAGAAAAGACTTTTCTTTCAGCAAGATTTTATAGATTACCTCCCATCCTTAAATTGTCTAATCTTTCTGCTGCTTTTGTAATCTTAGTCCTTTTGCAACTGCTATTGGTGTGATTGATATGGTGTTTCTGCTACTGTGAACTGTTTTATTTATATAGTGTAAGCTGCCTTGAACATTTTACAGAAACGCTGGATATAAATGTTGTAAACAAAATAATATTTTATTATCATTTTGGTTAATTGTAGGCTAAAGGGGGCTTCTTCTCCTGAAGGAAGCCACAATGAATCTATTTTTTAGGAACAGCATGTTTTTCCACATTTCCCCAACCCCCAAATATATTTATAGAGTTTTGCTAAAGCATGAAACTATGTGATAAACTGGCAGATAGGAACAATTTT
Organism: Heloderma suspectum; assembly: GCF_057233095.1. Taxonomy (NCBI): domain Eukaryota; kingdom Metazoa; phylum Chordata; class Lepidosauria; order Squamata; family Helodermatidae; genus Heloderma; species Heloderma suspectum. Next base: position 176,945,280 of record NC_139459.1, read on the forward strand.
TTTTCCGAGACTGCACCAAAGGAATGATTCTACAACAACAGACAAACTCTATGTGAGAGTTTATCATCTTTTGGATCTTTCTTGGTTCGCCCAGGTGAGTGTTCCAGCAATACTAATCATACCAACCAGTTCCCTGCATGCTCCCTAATCCAAGTTGGGAGACCACACAGCCCTTTTTAAGGGTGCCATTACCTGCAGAGGCCTGTTTGTCAGGCATGCATGAAAGGGCTTTCTCCTGCATTGCCCCCAAATTATGGAATCCACTCCCTCAAGAACTACGATTGTCTTGGCCTTTTGAAAGGGTGTGAAGATGCATCTTTAAAATTTAGTCTTTTAAAATGTGTAGTTTTAATGGTTTTATTGTTTTTATTGTTTTTAATGTTTTTATTGTTTTAAGGTCTTTTGGTTTTAAATGTATGCCACTTTGATGGCTTTTTAACAGATAAGGTGGTACATAAATATTAATAATAAATAAATTCCTTCCCCCGTCGTCCTCAAAAGTTCCTTCTTATTTGTAGAGTACTGAACATCTGGTGTTGATCAAAAATATATTCTGCCAGTACTCCCCTTAAAGGTGACAAGGACATCCCATTGCACCACATAAAGAAAAAGTGTTTCTATTGCAGCATAAGCTTCAGTGAAGCTTGTTTGGTCAGAGGATTCTGATGAACTGGCTTCTCTAGCCCACCAAACTTATGTTACGATAGGTTTGTAAGTCTTTGGGGTGCTACAAAGCTCTGTGTGGATCTTGTTACACCAGGCTCAAACAGCTAACCCTCTGGAATGTGTCACTTCTAGAAGACAACCTAGAATTCTGTGGCACCTTAAAGACTAATGTATTGATCATGACATGTGCATTTATAGGCTGAGCTCAAAGGATTGTATTCAGTGCTGCCTGTCCATTCACAGAAGGCTCTTTAATCCAGAGGAGGTTTCTGTGAACAGAACGGGGGAGGGATTTGGGCCAGTTCCCCTTTACTCCTGCAGCCCCTGTGTCCCGTTCCCCCCCACCCCTGCCATCTGCTCTGAAAGGTTGGGGTTCTCTCCAGATCACTGAGGGAGGTAGTGCAGTGGGGCTTCAGGGGAAAGGGGGAATTGGCCAAAAAAAATCCCCTCTTCCCCCTTCCATTCACAGAAGCCTCCACTGGATGAAACAGCCTTCCATGAATGGAACACCACCATTCAATACAAATCAGAGTCTACTTCATCAGATGTATGTAGTGCAGGAATGGGCAGCCTTGCAAAATTAGAGCCCGCACACCCTTAACTGTTGCGTAGATGAAGAAACTATAACAGTTAACTGTTCAGCCCACAGAATTGGAACATGACAAAAACTTGCTAAAAATCAAACTGTTAAACGTACTAGAGGTATAATGTTGAAAGCTGACCATCCCTGATGCGTTGGATTGGAAATTTGGTTGACTTATATGTAGTGGAGGCTTCTTTACAAAATAAACCTTGGAATGGAATGTCTCATAGCAATTTGACAAGGCAGTGGGGAGGGGGAAGCTATTTATTTTTATTTTGCTTCCAGACAGCAGGCTCCTAGCACTATCAATCAAAAAGCATCGGGCAACTACTCTGTCTTTCTCTCCTCAACAGATTTTCTTTGGTAAGAAAAAAAAGAGGAGGAAAGTGGTGGAAAACACAGGAGGTTTACAAATAGAAGATGGCGATATCTGAAACCCCCATAAAACTTCATGAAGGAGGCAGGGTGATTTATGAATTTATGTACCCTATTACCCGCTGAGGATGTCAGCGCTGAGGTAATTGCAGCAATTAGTTATATCTAACGGAAGGCGCAATCCTATCAGGATAGGCATCCGCCTCTGAACTCAGAGGCGACCGCCTATCCAATGCAGGGCAGGATCAGCATGGAGGGGATCTTCCCCTCCATGCTTCAGCCACCCTGCATTCACAGCTAGACCACCGATTTCGGCTGTCTAGCCACAGGAAGTTGGAACGGTGGGGGCGGATGCCGGATGACGCATAGGACGCATTGGAAAGGCACGTCCACCCTCCCCACCCCAGCACACCCCCAGGAATGCCCTGTTTTCACTGCTCCACACTTCTCTTACAAGCACGGAGCACGGGGCCAATCCGTGCTGCCTCTTAGGACGGGGCGGAGGTTGGTTCTCAGGGAACCGACCTATACTATGGCCATCTAGCTGCTGACTAGCGGCCATAGGATTGCACCCTAAGTAACTATACTGTTCTACTGCAACATGTAAGTGATGATCATGGATAGCAAACTGGGATTTAAAAGTATTTGAAATAAATAAACAAATATAAAGGATTGGATCCTGCATCTGCCTTCCACAAGGCAAAGGGCTCTGCTCATGGAAGGTCCCTCTACCCAATTTTTAGGAATCCCCTCTCCTACCACCACAGCTCACCCCATTCAGCAGAATCTCTTGACTCTCTTGGTAGTATTTTCTGGACGGGCTGCCCTGGGAAGGAGGGGTCAGGGAAGGTCACCTCCACCAGTGCAGTTGATCCTGCTTAAATCTGGATCCAACCCCAGAGGATTCAAGTAAACCAACAGATTAAAAAGGACCATAGCTTTAGGAAACCTTTCATAATTCCCACGCAGGAAGCAAGACCACTTCCTTTACAGCAAGGCATCCTCCTTCTCCCTCTAGCGCATGCATGCTCTATATCCTGCCTCATGGGGTTAGCAGTGCAAAAATACCACTGGAGTGTATGGAGTTGCCACCAAAATTTGGTCTTCAGCAAAATCTGAAGGAAATGTTGGGATTCCTCCTCAGTAGGGGTGGACGAAAGTCACTTACCTGTCCTCGAAGGACGTTCGCGGTGGGGGGAAGGCGCTTCGCTGGTCCCCCCGCGAAGTTCAGGCCGGGGGGGGAGGCTTCCCGCCTCGGCCCGGCTGAAATTCAGGCCAGGGGGGAGGCTTCCCGCCTCGCCCCGGCCGAAATTCAGGCCGGGGAGGAGGCTTCCCGCCTCGCCCGGCCGCGAACGCGAAAGTTTAAAAAAAAAAAAAAACACGCCCCCTGATAGGCTACGTGACGATTCACGTAGCCTATCACGGCTAGATCTGCAAAGTCAGCCGTGATAGGCTACGTCAATCGTCACATAGCCTATCACGGGTGACATTAAAAAAAAAAAAGCGCGTACGCTACTGGCGGCCCCCATAGGGAGCCGCCATTCGCGTTCCTTATTTAGTCGCTGTAGTCTACGTAAATGTTTACGTAGACTACAGCGACCAAATAAGGAACGGGAATGGCGGCTCCCTATGGGGGCCGCCATTATCCGTACGCGCTTTTTTTTTTTTTTAAGTCACCCGTGATAGGCTACGTGACGATTGACGTAGCCTATCACGGCTGACTTTGCAGATCTAGCCGTGATAGGCTACGTGAATCGTCACATAGCCTATCAGGGGGCGTTGTTTTTTTTTTCTTTGATTGCAATGGCGGCGGCGGCAGCCGGTCGAAAGACTGGCTGCCACTCCCGCCCCGCTCGAACACCCGCCGAACCGCCGGCCGGACCCACCGCCGGGAGGGACATTCGGCAAAGGTAAGTCCCATCCCGGGGGGGTGCGGGGGGTGGGGGGGTTCGGAGGATTTCTCCCCGAAACTTGTTCGGGGGGCCGAACACGTTGGCGCTCGGCCCCCCGAAGTTTCGGGGAGAAATTCTCCGCCAACCCTACTCCTCAGGCAAAGCAACCACACAGTCTTGAGGGAAGACCTCCAAAAAAGTGTTGGTAAGATTGTCACCGGGTTCTGCTGACCATGAAATTCAAATTGAACTCGGGGGTTCCTCCTCGAGTGAAACATCTGAGGAATTTTGAGGAAAGCCAGGATTTGTCAAGACAGGCACACCTCAATTCTTCCCACTCTCTCCATGCCTGATCACCATAATGCAGCTTCCCCAACCAGGTGCCTTCCAATTGTGTTGGAATGCAATTCCCATACTTCTCAGCCTCCGTGCTGGCTGGGAATAATGGAAGTTGCAATCAAACACATCTGGAGGGCACCAGGTTGGGGAACGCTGCCATAAAAGCTTATAGCTTTGTTGTTGATGATGATTCATTTGTAAGGCTTGTTGTTATGTTATTATTTATTGTTATTGTTATGTTATTTGTTATTGTTGTCATCAGTGCACCCTGCACTTTACAGAGTGACATGAGCAAACAGATGCCTGCCCTGAGGAAACCACAAGCTAGATTTCAAGATGGGACCATCAATGGAGGGAAGGGCTTTTAAAACAACAACAACAGAATAATTACTGGGAGAGGGGTCTTTACTTTCTTTCTGTGAACAAGCTGTTCTGTGATATGGAGTCTTGAATTGAATATACATATCAGGAGAGGGCTCCAAGGCCTGATCTACACATGCAGCAGAATGTGGTGGTAGAGTCCTGACTGGACTGCACTACTTCAGCCTGCAGGCAGGAACTCACATTTTTAATGGAATGTTATGTTTAAATTTTCAGGAAAGAGAAACCTAGGCCACCAAATAGTAGGTTGAGGTAGAACAGCCTTCCCTGATGCCCTCCATATGTGTTGGACTATACCTCCTATCATTCCCAGCCAGCATGGCCAATGGGCATGATGGGTTTTGTAGTCAAACACATCTTAAAGGCACCAAATTGGGGAAGACTGGGCTGGAACCTTCCTTCCTGACATACTGGTCTTTTATTCGGAGGGAACCTTTTTTAAAGATGTGGGGAAGCATTAAAAAAATGGTATACGTAACTGGTACAGTCCACTCTACCACATCAGGCCTCCAGCACCTAGTTCTGTTTCATATGTAGGCCAGACCTGAAATTCTGCACCAGCGTCTTAATATATATTTCCTTTTTCACCCGCAGAAAAAATGCTGACCTTATCATGGGGGGAAACAATGTCACCGTGGTGACGGAGTTCATCTTGCTTGGACTTTCTCATTATCCCAGGGCCCAGGCAGTGTTGTTTGGGGTCTTCTTAGTGGTCTACCTTGTAACACTCCTAGGTAATGGCCTCATGGTTGTTTTGATCATTTTCAGCCCTCTTCTCCACACTCCTATGTATTTCTTTCTCAGCAACCTTTCCTTCTTGGACATGTTCTATACCACCTCCAGCCTCCCGCAGATGTTGGTCAACTGCTTCTCCCACCGACCCACCATCTCCTTTGTGGGGTGCATAGCCCAGATGTACGTCAGCCTCTTCCTTGGCATAGCAGAGTGTTTCTTGCTGGCTGTCATGGCATATGACCGCTTTGCTGCTGTCTGCAGCCCCTTGCATTACACCCTCATCATGAGCAAGAGAGTCTGCATCCAGCTGGCAGCCACATCTTGGGCTGCTGCCTTGCTATTGACCCTGATTGCCGTTGTGCTGCAGCCAACCCGTTTTTGTGGCCACAACGTCATCAACCATTTCACTTGTGAGCTGCAAGCTTTTCTGAAAATAGCCTGTTCGGATACCAGCCTTAATGACATCTTAATTGTGGCCAACAGCTTTTTTGTCCTCATCATACCTTTCTGCTTCATAATGGTGACATACGGGCGCATCAGCCTGGCCGTGATGCGCATCCAATCAGCCAAGGGGCGCAGCAAGGCCTTTTCGACTTGCGGCTCCCATGTGCTTGTGGTCACAGTCTTCTATGGCTCAGCCATGTCTATGTATTTGCACCCGCAGGGCAAAATATCCTCAGACCGTGACAAAATGATCTCTCTGTTCTATGGGGCAGTGACCCCTATGCTCAACCCCCTGATTTACAGCTTGAGAAATAAGGATGTGAAGGGAGCCTTTTGGAGACTACTTGGGAAGAAAGCATCCGAATGAAAAACATAACTTTGTCTGTCTTATCAATCTATCTATGTGTTATTAGTATTTAGCATTAGTTTAGCACCAACCATGTGGAAGCTTCTGTCCAAGGAACATACGTCCTTCCCCCACCCACTCTAGTTGGATTTATATGGGGTTGGATCCAGATTTAGACATACTTAGAGTAGACCCATTGAAATCCACAGGACTTGAGTTAGTCAGGTCCAACTTAAGCCCCATGGATTTCAATGGATCTACTCTAAGTATGACTAAATCTGGATCCAACCCATAATGATTTGGCATTTCCATTCATGCCTTCATATCAAGTGTAGAGCAGTGGGAAAAGTGTTAAACATGCACCAGGGAAACCCGGGTTCCAATCTCTGTTCAGCTATAAAGCTCTCTGGATTACTCTGATCATTTACTATCTCTCAGGGTCAAATTGCACACTACCTTATGCACTATAAATGTAAGGGGGGGGGTTAACACTGGCCCTGAAATGTTCCTGTCTCGACTCCTGCTTGCACAAATTGTATCTGATATTCTGTTAGAATTTGTTCATTGAGTTTTGTTGTGCATTTTCTTGGCCAAGCCCATTAAATTCTAGTAAGTTGAAAGATATTACATAGAAGAGGTGTCTAATACAATTAAAAATAATCACTGGGGTAAATCCAGGGGATTGACATTCTGCCAACTCACTGTGGCCCAGTACAGTCTTTGACCTACATCAGAGGTGCATCAAGTAGGTCATGATGTTCTCTGCCACCGAGTTCTGGGGGTTCATTCCTTTTGCTGGGATCTGCTATTTAGGGATGAGTGGATTCCCTACCTCCTGCTCCAGGGTGAATCTGCTCACGGGGGGGAGGCAATCCGTTCCTCCCTCCAGAATCCTATGGAGCTGGCTCCACTCCGCAGCGATTCCGCAGAGCTGCACACCAGCTCCATATCCCTGCCTAATGACGATACAGTAATGGCAGCTGCCATTACCGTATCGCTGTTGAATGAATCTGGACACAAGTGGCATAGTGGATGCCACTTGCGGCTGTAAAGCTCTTAGATTAGCCTAAATGCAGACGTAAATGGTTTCGCCATTTGGCCGGGATACGGAGCCAGTGTGTGGTCTGCAGAATCACTGCGGACAGGAGCTGGCTCCGTAGAATTCTAGAGGGAGGTGGAAGTAAGTGGTGCCGCTCTGCCGCGGACTCCGGAGGCTAGATTCAAAGGAATCCGGCCTCATTGGGGTCTGCAGTGTATTTCACAGGTACCCTGTGAGGGGACAAAGTGAAACAAACTCTACTCCCTCTCACTGAGGCTTCTCCTGTTTGGGCTTTTAGAACAGAATAAGCCAGAGAGGATCCAGGAACTCTTATTTATTTATTTGATTTATACCCTGCCTTTCTACCAAAAAAAGGCACTCAGGGTGCTTACAAAATAGATTAAAACAATAGAACACCTTAAAATGCAATAAAAACATAACAAGGATAGAAAAAGAACCAGCACCCAACCCACAGACCCACTTAGAAGCCAAAGGCCTTCTTGTGTAAAGCAGCATTTCCCTGCTGTCAGAAGGATAGCAGAGAGGGAGTGAACCTAGCCTCCCCTGGTAGGGAGTTCCACAGCCTGGGAGCAGCCACCAAAAAGGCCCTATCTTGCACCTTACAACACTTACAACGATGTTTGCCATCCTCTGGTCTTTAGGGTGTTTATTAATTGTTGACAGTAATTAGGGATTGTTGTTGTTGTTGTTCAGTCGTTCAGTTGTGTCCAACTCTTCGTGACCCCATGGACCATAGCATGCCAGGCCTTCCTGTCCTGCGCTCTCTCCCGGAGTGTGCTCAAGTTCATATTCATTGCATCGGTGATGCTATCTAGCCATCTCATCCTCTGCTGTCCCCTTCTCCTTTTGCCTTCAGTCTTTCCCAGCATCAGGGTCTTTTCCAGAGAGTTTTCTCTTTGCAGTAGGTGGCCAAAATATTTGAGCTTCAGCTTCAGTATCTGTCCTTCCAAAGAGCACTCAGGGTTGATTTCCTTTAGTATTGACTGATTTGATCTCCTTGCAGTCCAGGGGACTCGTAAGAGTCTTCTCCAGCACCACAGTTTGAAAGCATCAATTCTTCGGCGCTCAGCCTTCCTTATAGTCCAGCTCTCACAGCCATACATTACTACTGGGAAAACCATAGCTTTGATTAGATGGACCTTTGTCGGCAAGGTGATGTCTCTGCTTCTTACTATGCTGTCTAGATACAGCCTATCAATGATAGATCAGTCTGTTAAATCAGCTTTGTAACTGCCCCGGGTGTGTTTGGAAACAAGGCATACAAATTATGTATTGATTGACTGATTTATTTAAGAAAATCTCTATCCTGCCTTTCAGTTCCCAAAAGGGCCCCATGATGGCTTCCACATTACGAGATTAAAAACAAATACAACACATTCATTAAACCATTAAAACAGCAACAAGAGAGGGGCATAAAACAACAGGATCAGTTTAAAAATACCCCCACCACAGCAGGAGGTTAAAGCTGAATGAAGGCACAGCAGAATAAAAGTCTTTGCCACCCTCCTAAAGCTCAAGAGAAAATGCATATGAAATAAGTTTTAATTGATCTAGTGGCAAGGACACATTTTAACCATTGGAGCTGTGAGTTAATGGCACTATTGTTTATTTTTGAGGCTGTTTGGGTTCTGGTGTGTTATTCTAATATGGAATAAACAAAAATATGATAGCCTTTCCTACCAACAGTGAGTGTTAGCTTTTGTTTGTTAAATTATCTTACACTTCCTTCACTATCCCAGAGCCCTCTATAAGGAGGTCTTGGCACCTGGTAAATATATTTCACTGAAACCTACCCAACAGTTAAAAGTCATATGATTAATCAGTTACCAGTGCAATCCTGTACATGTCTACTCAGAAGTGGGCCTATTTGAGTTCAGTAGAGCTTGCTCCCAAGGAAGTGTGCATTGGATTGCATCCTACAATGCATAGTATTTGCTTGTGATCCAGAGCAGAAGAATCCGTAGAGTTTAATTAACAACTAGTTATTATTAGTTCTGTTATAGTGAATCAGCAATTTACATTCCAGAGGGATGTACCAACTGATAAAGTTAATGGTTCATAAGCCAAGAGGGAATGAGGCTGGTTAAAAAGAACCCTTAGTGTGAAGTATTGATTTATGCACAATTCTAGCATGAACAGAAATAGTGGGATGTAATACGAACTAGAAAAGGAGCCTTCTTTGGAAATACGTCCAAGATGAAGCACAGGTTTTCCCTCTGTTTCTCATTTGTCCAGGCTTACTGAAGGATGACTGACTTCAAAATGCCTACAGGGTCAAACTAAGACTTGGTGTCACCCCGTTTGAAGTTAATTCAGTCTGATACCCCTGTTTTTCAGGTGAGTGCCATTGTCTTTAATTAAGGTACAAAGATCCAGGGAGTGGAGATCTCCTTCACTGGGAGTTTGTGTAAGAGGTTTAGATAGGCTTCTGTGAGGTTTTGATAGAATTAAGCACTCAGGGACAAAACAGACATTACTTAAATCTGTGACTAGCAGCAACATCTTTTGTTCATTTTTGAGTAGGCAGAGGGGCCCCAGTCCAGATCTTAAAAGCCCCACCACCTCCCATGCTAATGTCCTGGGCTGTGTTTCTACAATAACGGAAGGAGAAGCTAATGTAGGAGTATCAGATTTTTTTTAAAGGAATCGAATTTGCTGTGAGCAGGGCTCCATGAGCAGATTCTCTGGACCAGTAAAAATCGCTTCACAGAACATACTTCCTGGTGGGGGTGGGGGTTGGTGTGAACATCATCTGACTGGCAGGGGCTGCTCAGCCAATATGAGAGGTTTCCCCCCCTCTCCACCCCTTTCTCCTTAAGGTCTAGATGCACCTGCATTTCAGGAACAAGCCTCATTGAGCACTGTGGGAGTTACTTCTGAGTAGACACACATATGCTTGTGCTGGGAAAGAGGGAGAGTGAACACAAAGATGGAAACCAGCCCCATTTTAACCTGCAGGACCTCATTGACCACAACGGGAGTTACTTCTGACAAGACAGTAATCGGTTCGTTGTGTGAAAGAGACAGAAACCAGCCCCCATTTTAACACACAGGATCTCTATAAGGAAATTGTGAAGCAGTTACTAAGGCAATGAATTGGAGCCTTGAGATCTAGGGATGTCAGAGAATTCCGTGACGGATCTCAGTGAGGCCGAATGCCAGTGCATTCGGCCCCCTGAATGCCGTTGCGGAACGAGGCCCCCCCCAACCCACGAAAGGCGCACGGGACGAAGTCCCCACCGCCCCCACCCCATGAAAGGTGTGCAAAACGGAGCGCTTACCTGCTCCCGTCCGTGCTGCATTGCAAAATTTTCCCCCTGCCGTAATAAATACTTACATAGCCTATCACAGCAGGGGGAAATAACCCCAGTGTACGCAAATGGCGGTAGCCGCAGCCATTTGCGTACGCTGGGGTTTCTCCCCCCCCCCCGCCGTGATAGGCTACGTAAATATTTATGTAGCCTATCACGGCTCAATACAGGGACGCAAATGGTGGCGGCTGCCCAGCGGCAGGATTGGCCACGGAGCAGAGCCGGCCGGGCAGGATTCCGGGGGGAGGGACGGAGCGCCTCCCCCCCACCACGGATGCCCCTCAGCGGAGCAAGGTAAGGGATTCATACATCCCTATTGAGATCACGCTAAATCGCACTTAAGGAATTGGGCTTTAAAATGTGCCATGTCAATTGAGGGGGTTCTCTGTAATTTCTGTGGGCATTGAGATGGCAAGGCTCATTCAGCACAATGGGAGGAAACACCCCTTGAGTGGGGTCATAGTGAAAGGCACACCCCTGGGCAGGGCTAGCATAACTGAGCTAAATGCGGGGGTTGGGGCACACAGCAACCATGCCAGGAGAACCCGACTTAAAGAAAAGAATCGGACTTCAAGCAGTCTTAGGAAACCTGGGTTTTCCCCAGTAAGCTCCGGGGTGGCTGCTGGATGGCCACAGCATCACATATCCCTAATGACCTCAACATGCAGCCCACTTGAAGTAAATCACTGGGGGAAACTAGGGATGTACAAAAGTGTCTTACCTTTAACGAAATTTGATTTGAGGTGGGGGGGAGGCGCTCCTTCCCTCCCCCCCGAAATTCTGGCGGGGGGGAGGTGCTCCATCCCTCCCCCCCGAAATTCTGGCCGGGGTGGGAGGCGCTCCGTCCCTCCCCCCCCCCCGAATCCTGGCCAGCCGGGTGCGCAAATGGCAGCAGCCATAGCCGCCGCTGTTTGCGTCCCTGCAGTCAGCCGTGATAGGCTACGTAAATGTTTACATAGCCTATCACGGCTGATTTAAAAGGAAAAAAAACGCACGTACGCAAATGGCGGCGCCCATGGGTTCCTTATTTTGACACGTCTTAGTCTATGTAAACATTTACGTAGACTACGGCAAAAATAAGGGGAACGCAAATAGTGTAGCGTCTACACTATTTGCGTTCCCCTTATTTCCGCCGTCTTAGTCTATGTAAATGTTCACGTAGACTAAGACGTGTCAAAATAAGGAACGCGAATGGCGGTGCCCATGGGCGCCGCCATTTGCGTATGCACTTTTTTTTTCTTTCTTTTAAATCAGCTGTGATAGGCTACGTAAACATTTACGTAGCCTATCACGGTATTTTTTAAAAATCTAGCCGTGATAGGCTACGTAAATCTTTACGTAGCCTATCACGTTTTTTGGGGGGTTGGGGGTTTTTTACTGGAAATGGCGGTGGTGGCAGCCGGTCGGAAGACCGGCCGCCTCAGCCGCCGCCGCCAAACCACCGCCGGAGCCGCCGCCGCCAGGAAGATTCACCCAAGGTAAGTCCTGTCCCGGGGGGGGCGGGGGGGCAGACCGTTTCACCACCGATTTCGGGGGGCCGAATGCGCTGGCATTCGCCCTCCCCCAGATTCGTGGCGAAATTCTCTGACATCCCTAGTGGAAACACCAACTGATCTGAATCACAGGCTCTGCACCTACTCTAGAGTAAAAATAATTTTAAAAGACATTGCTGCTAGACACAGATTTAAAGTAATGTCTGCTTTTGCCTTCATTCAACGGCATCTCGTAGATATTTTAGTCAATGAGTAATCAATGTCTCTCCAAAATTATCTTTGGCAGAGTGCAAATGATTGTGAGGCAGGGGATCCTGAGCCAAGTATTCCTATTCTGAATTTGCTCTTGACAATCCTAAATATTTTTAAAATGTGAACTTTGAAATGATCATTTTGGACATTGGAGTTCAAAGCCTGATGTTGCATTTTTACATTCTGAATGAGAAAGTAGTGTCTGAGAGACAGGGGGTAAGCATCATCTTTGCTGGATAAACAAAGTTTCTGCCTAAGAAAATAGATTTTGTGGCTACCAGGAAGAGGGCCTTCTCTGCTGTGGCACCCCAGATGTAGAATGAGCTCCCTAGAGAGATTTGCCTTGTGCCTACATTGTGTTCTTTCCAGGTACCAGGTGAAGACCTTTTCTATTTTCCCAGGCATTTTAGCATTCTAGTTCTATAGCTTTGCTGTTTTAAATTTCTTACTGAATTTTCTACATTTCTGCTAGGTTTTATTCTGGCTGTACTTTTATACTGTAGTTTTAAGCTTTTATATTTTATATTGTTCTTATGCTGTAGTAGTGGTTTTAATTTTTGTGAACTGCCCAGAGAGCTTCAGCTATTGGGCAGTATAGAAATGTAATAAATAAAGACATAAATAAATATAAAACAGTAACCCTCTTTTATTTTAAGAAGATAGAGTATTCCCTAGAAGCATCACGCAGCAGGGTGAAGTGACCTGCTTCAGGTGGCGCCATGAGGGAGGGACAGGTTTGTGATCCTCTGGTGAAACAAATGGAAAGGCTGCAACCAACGGAAAGGGGTGGTACTCTGCAGTTGTATTCCTGTATTTCACATTTGACTGTGAAAATTAGTACTTACAATGGCAATTTTTAGAAGTTCATTAGGTTTCACAAAATTATGCAAACATTTCATATTAGCATGATGAATGTTTGGTAACTTGCTATTCCCTAAGAGAGTTCAGAGCTTTCCATGGCTTTCTCAGTTTCCAGAATGTGACCCTAAATAATCCACTCCAATGTCCTGATAATGCAAATTATGTCTGCATTTCTATTTGGAATTAATCCATTGAGTTTTGCTTTAGGACCCAGAGCTGAAATACGTGGAAGACAGGGTAGGATTGCTGTTCAGTGGCAGAGCACATGCTTTGCATGCAGAAGGTCTCAGGTTCAGTCCCCAGCTTTTCCTGTGACAAGATTTAGAGAGTTGCTGCTGCCCATCAGAGCAGATAATATAGGACTAGATGAATCATTGATTGGACTCAGCTATAAGGTGGCTTCATACATTTATAAGATACATGCATCCCATGAACTGAACTTTGTCAATAGAGGCTATGCAACTGTGACAGATAAAAGGAACGACTTCTTCACACAGCGCATAGTCAAACTATGGAATTCGCTACCACAAGACGAAGTGATGGCCACCAATTTGGATGGTTTTAAAAGGGGGTTAGACAAATTCCTGGAGGAGAAGGCTATCAATGGCTACTAGTCCTGATGGCTATATGCTGCCTCCAGTATCAGAAGCAGTATGCCTCTGATACTGGGGGGACATGGGTGGGAGGGTGCTTGTGGGTTCCTGGTCGACAGCTGTGTGGCCACTGTCTGAACAGACTGCTGGACTAGATGGACCCTTAGTCTGATCCAGCAGGGTTCTTCTTATGTTCCTCTGTTGACGTGAAGATTGAGTAATGCTTAGCACATACACCATTCTCCCAAAGAATTTCATCTCAATCATCACCAGTGTAAAATAATGGCACTTGATTTGTAATCTGTATGAATGTTTTGTGAACTGTCTCCCTCTACTCCATTAAAATGTCTTAGAATAGCTCCAACAACTCTCACCTTTGTTCCTCACAGACAAGAAGGCTATGACAGAGGAAAATGAGACAATGGTAAAACTTTTCCAAGAGTCTAGGACACAGAGCTTTTCTACACAAGGCTACTTATGTAGCTACTTATGGTTTCATTGCAGAATTGATATCTAAGCACTACATGAGGAGCATTTCCTTTCCTGCTTTTCCATTGTTGTTGTTGTTGTTCAGTCGTTCAGTCGTGTCCGACTCTTCGTGACCCCATGGACCATAGCACGCCAGGCCTTCCTGTCCTGCGCTTTCTCCCGGAGCGTGCTCAAGTTCATATTCATTGCATCCGTGATGCTATCTAGCCATCTCATCCTCTGCCGTCCCCTTCTCCTTTTGCCTTCAGTCTTTCCCAGCATCAGGGTCTTTTCCAGAGAGTTTTCTCTTCGCATTAGGTGGCCAAAATATTGGAGCTTCAGCTTCATTATCTGTCCTTCCAATGAGCACTCAGGGTTGATTTCCTTTAGGATTGACTGATTTGACCTCCTTGCAGTCCAGCGGACTCGTAAGAGTCTTCTCCAGCACCACAGTTCGAAAGCATCAATTCTTCGGCGCTCAGCCTTCCTTATAGTCCAGCTCTCACAGCCATACATTACTACTGGGAAAACCATAGCTTTGATTAGACGGACCTTTGTCGGCAAGGTGATGTCTCTGCTTCTTACTATGCTGTCTAGGTTGGCCATAGCTTTCCTCCCAAGGAGCAAGCGTCTTTTAATTTCATGGCTACAGTCACCGTCTGCGGTGATCTTGGAGCCCAAGAAAGTAAAATCTGTCACTGCTTCCATTTCTTCCCCTTCTATATGCCAGGAAGTGATGGGGCCAGATGCCATGATCTTCGTTTTTTTAATGTTGAGTTTCAAACCAGCTTTTGCACTCTCCTCTTTCACCCTCAACAAGAGGCTCTTGAGATCCTCTTCGCTTTCTGCCATTAGGGTGGTATCGTCTGCATATCGGAGGTTGTTGATAATTCTCCCAGCAATCTTAATTCCGACCTCTGATTCATCCAACCCGGCATTTCTCATGATGTACTCTGCATATAAGTTAAATAAGCAGGGTGACAATATGCAGCCTTGTCGTACTCCTTTCCCAATTTTGAACCAATTGGTTGTTCCATGTCTGGTTCTTACTGTTGCTTCTTGACCCTCGTACAGGTTTCTCAGGAGACAGGTAAGGTGGTCTGGTACTCCCATCACTTTAAGAATTTGCCACAGTTTGTTGTGATCCACACAATCAAAGGCTTTAGCGTAGTCAATGAAGCAGAAATAGACGTTTTTCTGGAATTCTCTTGCTTTCTCCATGATGCAGCGAATGTTGGCGATTTGATCTCTAGTTCCTCTGCCTCTTCTAAACCCAGCTTGTACTTCCGGTAGTTCTCGGTTCGCATACTGCTGAAGCCTAGCTTGTAGGATTTTGAGCATCACCTTGCTGGCATGTGAAATGAGCGCAATTGTGCGGTAGTTTGAACACTCTTTGGCGTTGCCCTTCTTTGGAATTGGAATGTAAACTGACCTTTTCCAGTCTTGTGGCCACTGTTGAGTGTTCCAGATTTGTTGGCATATTGAATGCAGCACTTTAACAGCATCATCTTTTAGGATTTTAAATAGCTCGGCTGGAATACTGTCATCTCCGCTAGCTTTGTTGTTACTAATGCTTCCTAAGGCCCACTTGACTTCACTCTCGAGGATGTCCGGCTCAAGTTCAGTGACCGCACTATCATGGCTATCAGGGACATTAAGATCTTTCCTGTATAGTTCTTGTGTGTATTCTTTCCACCTCTTCTTAATCTCATCTGCTTCTGTTAGGTCCCTGCCTTCTTTGTCCTTTATCATGCCCGTCTTTGCACAAAACGTTCCCTTGAGATCTCCAATTTTCTTGAAGAGATCTCTAGTCTTTCCCATTCTGTTGTTTTCCTCGATTTCTTTGCATTGTTCATTTAAGAAGGCCTTCTTGTCTCTCCTTGCTATTCTCTGGAACTCTGCATTCAGTTGGGTATGTCTTCCCTTTTCTCCCTTGCTTTTCGCTTCCCTTCTTTCCTCAGCTACTTGTAAAGCCTCATCAGACAGCCACTTGGCTTTCTTGCATTTCTTTTTCTTTGGGATGGATTTCGTTGCTGCCTCCTGAACAATGTTACGGACCTCCGTCCATAGTTCCTCAGGCACTCTGTCTATCAGGTTTAATCCCTGAAATCTATTCCTCACCTCCACTGTATATTCATCAGGGATATGATTTAGGTCATACCTGAACGGTTTAGTGGTTTTCCCGACGTTCTTCAATTTAAGCCGAAATTTTGCAAGAAGCAGCTCATGATCTGAGCCACAGTCAGCTCCAGGTCTTGTTTTTACTGACTGTATGGAGCTTCTCCATCTTTGGCTGCAAAGGACATAATCAATCTGATTTCGATATTGACCATCTGGTGATGTCCATGTGTAGAGTCGCCTCTTGTGCTGTTGGAAAAGAGTGTTTGCTATGATCAGCATGTTCTCTTGGCAAAACTCTATTAGCTTTTGTCCTGCTTCATTTTGTACACCAAGGCCATGCCTGCCTGTTATCCCGGTGATTTCTTGACTTCCTACTTTAGCATTCCAATCCCCTATGATGAAGAGGACATCTTTTTTTGGTGTTATTTCTAGAAGGTGTTGTAGGTCTTCATAGAACCGATCAACCTCAGCTTCTTTGGCCTCAGTGGTTGGGGCATAGACTTGAATTACTGTGATGTTGAATGGTTTGCCTTGGATTCGTACTGAGATCATTCTATCGTTTTTGAGATTGTACCCCAGTACTGCTTTTCCCACCCTTTTGTTGACTATGAGTGCTACTCCATTTCTTCTAAGGGATTCTTGCCCACAATAGTAGATATGATAGTCACCTGAATTAAATTCGCCCATGCCTGTCCATTTTAGTTCGCTGATTCCCAAGATGTCGATGTTCAATCTTGCCATCTCATGTTTGACCACCTCCAGCTTACCTTGATTCATTGATCTGACATTCCAGGTTCCTAAACAATATTGTTCTTTACAGCATCGGATTTTCTTTTCACCACCAGACACATCCACAGCTGAGTGTCCTTTCGGGTTTGGCCCAGCCGCTTCACTCTTTCTGGCGCTACTTGGAAATACCCTCTGCTCTTCCCCAGTAGCATATTGGACACCTTCCGACCTGAGGGGCTCATCTTCCGGCGTCATATCTTTTAGCCTTGTGATACGTTCCATGGGGTTTTCTTGGCAAGAATACTGGAGTGGGTTGCCATTTCCTTCTCCAGTGGACCACATTTTGTCAGAACTCTCTGCCATGACCTGTCCGTCTTGGGTGGCCCTGCACGGCATAGCTTATGGCTTCACTGAGTTACGCAAGCCCCTTCGCCACAACAAGGCAGTGATCCATGAAGGGGGCTTTTCCATTACATAACCTCTAGATGGCACTGTGGTATAGCAGACTAGCACAAATACACAAGAAGAAATCACACTTTCTTTCACTTTCACAATTAAATGCCGCATTTTTTCTGATTCTAAAAAGGCTGGCAGAACCTGCTGTTTAAAAACAGAAGCAAAACTGGAGGGTCATGACATCATCTAAAGAACCTGTAAACAACTGTGAGTAGGGAATGATGAGCACATGATAAATGCCTTGTGTAGAAAAGCCCCTAGAGTCCTAGACCATAGGTCATAGCACTGTAGGTTACAGGTCTATGGGTTTGTCTATCTATAGAATGATCCTCTATGAAACCTTCTCCATGAACTCTAGGCTGAACCCTTCTCTCTGACATGCTAGTATTCTATGAGTTTTTCTCCCATTTGGGAGCATTCAGACATACACATATGTACCCACCTGCAGTCTGAAATGACAAACATCCAGATAAAATGCATTAACTTCCCCACCTGGCTGCCCCATACTGCCCTGGAGCTAGACTTCAATGCATCCTCATGCATATGTTCCTAGCCTACACTACCGCCAATTTCTTTATTGTCCTTGGCCCTCCTCTCCAGTGAAACTCTCAAGGTTGGGCAGGGGGGCATTGTCAGTTCACAGGCAATGAAGATGAAATCAACATTTGGCAAGGCTTTCATGTTATCTGGTCAGGTTCACCAGAGAGTGGAGAAGGGAGATGGGGAGGGATATAGGGAGGAGAGCTCAATTCATTCAAAATAATCATTCTCAAATGGATACAACTAAATGAGGTGGGTGTGAGGAAGTCAAACGTGCTTCGGATTGAGTGCACCTCTTCGTAAGTAATACAGAAAACTGCATGAAGGGTAAAGTGTGATGGAAACCTTCATGGCCATTTATCAATGTTTAAACCTGATACCAACAGCAGGAGAGAGGCTTGAAGATGCTTTAAGTGGCCTGCATGAAATATGTGTAATTGCCTGAAGTGCTCGTCCAATGGAAGCACATTCCCCACTCCAGATAGCCATGGTAATGAGGGCATTACCTGGGAGGTATCTTGTATTTTCCACGGTACAAAATGCGCATCAGCCACAAGATAGGTGCACATGCAGCCATTGAAATATGTGGGCATAAGTCTGCCCAGCCTTATGTTGCATTATGGGCTGTGGCTTATCATTGCCACCATTTCTCTATAAGGCTGCATCAGTTATAAAGCTCATGTAGCTCTTTGAGCTCTGAAGGGACCTGATGGGATGCAAATCCCTGTGCAACAGGAGTTCTTTTAAGCACCAGCTTTCATTACTGGGAAATAACAATGATAAGATTTACCACGGTTGGGAACCAAGACAGACTATTCTGAAATATCTTGGAGAGAGTTTCTTCTCTTAATACGTTCCCTTCAAACTCTATTCAGTGGAAGAGACTAATGTCCCACTCCCCATTTCTTCCACTGAAGTACTCTCAAGTGTCTGCTGCTCTTCCAAACTGCAACTGGGTTTTGGTATCTGCCAGGATTTGCACTCAAGAACCTCTCCCTGGTCTGAGAATTTTCAAGTAGTTCAGATCATCCTGTCTCCCCACCTTTACCCCAAGTGAGTATTGATAGGAAGGGTTATTCATGTCGCATGAGGGATGAAGGTGGACTACAGTCATTTTTGGAGAAAGCTTTGCCCAAACGTCAGTCCCTCTGTGCTGTAGATGATGATGATGATGATGATGATGGTGATGATGATGGTGATGGTGATGATGATGATGATGGTGATGATGATGATGGTGATGATGATGATGATGATGATGGTGATGATGATGATGGTGATGGTGATGATGATGATGATGATGGTGATGATGATGATGGTGATGATGATGATGATGGTGATGATGGTGATGATGATGGTGATGATGATGATGGTGATGATGATGATGGTGATGATGATGGTGATGATGATGATGATGATGGTGATGATGATGATGATGATGATGGTGATGATGATGGTGATGGTGATGATGATGATGATGGTGATGATGATGATGGTGATGATGATGATGATGATGATGGTGATGATGATGATGGTGATGGTGATGATGATGATGATGATGATGGTGATGATGGTGATGATGATGATGGTGATGATGATGATGATGGTGATGATGGTGATGATGGTGATGATGATGGTGATGATGATGATGGTGATGATGATGATGGTGATGATGATGGTGATAATGATGGTGATGATGATGATGGTGATGATGGTGATGATGGTGATGATGATGATGGTGATGATGATGATGATGATGGTGATGATGGTGATGATGATGATGATGGTGATGATGATGATGATGGTGATGATGATGATGATGATGATGGTGATGATGATGATGATGATGGTGATGATGATGATGATGGTGGTGATGATGATGATGATGATGGTGGTGGTGATGATGATGATGATGGTGATGATGATGATGGTGATGATGATGATGATGGTGATGATGATGATGATGATGATGATTTCATTTTTATTATTCTTATTCACCTAAAATGAGGTGCTGTGCAGGATAAAAAAAAACTGGGAGCCATCAACATAGTGAGTTCCGATGCTTTTCTAGAAGACAAACGTTAGCCATACAAAATTTCATCAGTCAATATGTATAAATCATTATGCCAGGCTTCTCCAACATTAGCTTTTGTGTTACTGGAAAAATACAAAATGTAGCCATTTTACAGAGGGACCCTCCTCTGGAGGAAGAGGATTTTATACCATCTGAACCTGGGACTTTATCCTCTGAGGGAGGTCATCCACTCCAACTACTAGGTAAAGCTACCCAGTTGGGCTTCTATTGACTATTTCACCTAGTGCAGCACCTAAAATTGTCTCCAGCTTTGTTACAATAAAGATTGCCTAGCCTCTCTCTGTTTTCCACCAATACAGGAGCCAGTGTGCTTTGCCCCCAGTGGAGACAGTTCTGCTTAACAGTTGGATTTTAGATTTTCAAAAATGAGGGCTCAAACTATTCTGCCTTTCTTGCTCCTAGCAGTCCCAGAGACAACTCCAGGTGAAAGCTGAAACTATCACATCACCTGTGGGATTCTAGCTAGAGCCTTATTTGAAGGTCTGCAGACTCTTCCCTCCCCATTCCATCGCAACGCTGTGATCAAGCAGACACCAAGACTTCAACATCCAATCGGCCCTTCTCCCCATCAAACATCTTCCCTCATGAAGAGATCTGGAAATCTCAAAAGCTTGCACATTTTTGTGACCTTAGGTTGCCCAGTAAGGGTATTACACTAATATGGGTGTGTGAATTTTTCATGGCCAGAATATCCTAAGCCAGTGGTGGTAAATCTTTCAGCTTGTGTTCCACAAGTCACAACCAAAGGATGAAATATTGCCTCTCCAGTACACACTACAGTGCATATACTAAAAAAAAAAAAAAACTCACCTCACTCAATGCCTTGGTGGTGGTGTTTTCCCTCTAATTCATTGACCTGGGCAATAGGCAGCTACGCAGTGCAGGAGAGGCAGCCAGCTGTGTAGGCCTGACCATGCTATAGCCAGACTCATGGGCACTTTTGCATATGTCCAGGCATGTCATAAACCCCTGTTCTGCTTGTGGCACCCATGTCATAGGCTGGTCCACCAATGACCTATACATTAGAATGGTCTAAATCAGCCATCCCCAACCTGGTGCCCTCCAAATGTGTTGGACTGCAACTCCCATCATTCCCAACCAGCATGGGCATTGAGGGAGCACATCTGAAGGGCATCAGGTCGGGGAAGGCTGGCCTAAACAACATGAACAAGAGGGGACAAATTGCTTCCTAGATTGCATTTATACTGACAGTGTGCAGCTGGTGCCATTTCGGCTATATCAGGACCAGCACTCACCTCTGAACTTGAGAAATAGAGGGCATGGTGTTGCTGAAACAAGAAAGAAGTGGTTTCTCTCAGCCCAGATCCATGTTGTTTCCTACTCAAAAGACTGCTTGGAGGCACCCAAATGTCAACAGAAAAGTCAACTTATGTTGATGTCTTTCTCTATATATACGAAAGTGTTTATGTGCCTGTCGAGTGTGAGGGTTGGTTCTGCATTCAGCAGTTTCCTGTGGTGATGTTCTGCATCTGTCTGAATCTAGCAAGGTGTGTGTAAAGACCTGAGTGCCAAGCACACAGATTCTGAAACTGTAAAAATGCTTTCCCTCCAGGGTGTCGTAACAAACCTAGCCATTGTATGCACAAAACTGAGGAACCGTGTGTCCGAGAGAACATTACTCTGGTGTGTATTGACACAGGCACTACAACATGTTGATTAACTTGGAAGTAAATGAATCCCAGGGTCATTTATGCCACACCAGATCATGGATTATCTCTTAATCCATGGATGTTTTCCAAATGTGTTTGGAAAAGCCATCTTGACAAATGAGTAATGTGCCATATAATTCTGGTAGATCTAGGATCACTTGAGCAAGTCCCTCCCATGCCTGCAATGATTTTGCTTAAACAATGGGCATAAATTGAAAGACCTCTTCACTTCTAGATGGATTCCAGAAATAATCAATTCTTTTTTATACGATATGCTATATATTATATAGAGACAGAGACAGTCATCCCATGAAGCTGCTTGATGGGAGATTCAGGACAGATAAAAGGAAGGGCTTCTTCATGCAGCACATAGTTAAACTAAGGAGTTCACTCCCACAAGATGTGGTGATGGCCACCGATTTGGATGGCTCTAAAAGAGGGCTAGACAAATTTCAGGGGGAGAAGATTATTAATGACTACTAGTCCTGATGGTTATATGCTTCCTCCAGTATTAGAGGCAGGATGTCTATGTGTACCAGTTGCTGGGGAACTTGGGCGGGAGGGTGCTGTTGCACTCATGTCCTGTTTGTTGGTTTCCTGTGGGCATCTGGTTAGCCACTGTGTGAACAGAATGCTGGACTAGACGGACCCTTGGTCCGATCCAGCTCAGCTCTTCTTGTGTTCCTATGTTCACATTCCTAGACAGAGACAGCAGCAGTTCACAGGAATTATTCTGAGCTATCAAAATCTAATATGTGAATAGTCTACAGTTTTTTCTTAGGATGAATGCTGAAGAGAATGGTGAAGAGAATTTCAATCAGTACTGATTACCTGAAATTAAGAAAAAGAAGAAATTGCATTCAATAAGGCAGCAAGGAAAGAAAGCCCCTCATATTCCCTCTGATTCCCAAGGGTATGAAATAATTTTTCTGATACAGCTTTGCCATCCCATAGATCCCAGTCCCAGGATATTAAATTATGAAATCGGAAGCATATGTTGTGATATGAGTGATTTATAGCTAGAAGACCAATAAAAGAGGGGTAACGTGTTTGTCACATAGGCCTGCAGTCTGTCTGGAATGCGCTCAGAGTAGAGCCTTCTGTATACTGCCTCCCTCTCTGTGGAACTCCCTGCCTGTTGATGTCAGGCAGGCATTGATGCTGTTTTGTTTTCAACACCTGCTAAAGACAATTTTGTTTGCCTTTCCTGATTGACCACCCATGTTTTTATTGGCATAATTTGATTTTTTATTGTTCACCACTGGGGAATCTTGTTAGATGTAGAGCAGTATATAAATTCGGTACAGTAAATAAATAAAATAGTCACATTAACTGAATTCCCCCTCCCCATATAATGGGGTCAATTAAATATTAACTGTAGGAACTTAAACAGTTGATCTTTCTGTTTATCATTTCTAGATCCAACCCAATAACTTTAAACTTAGTTGTAGCCTGTTAATTTATGATATACCATGCTTAAACTTTACCTTAAATCTGGTGTAAATTAGAAAAGAAGAATGTATTCAAGGGAGATAATAATAGGAAGGTTAGGCAATATTAGGAGAGGAAGGAAAAAAGGAGCATGTCTTCACTTTTGACAGCTTTATTTTGCATGTAAAAAGCACAAGGTAGGCTTATGATTTTGACAGTGCAATCCTATGCCTGCCTAGTCCTGCTGCATTCAATAGGACTTACTCCCAGGTGAATATAGGATTATAGCTTGAATCATTCAAATCATTTTCTCTAATTCATAAACTGGCAATTAAAAAAAAATCTAATTGTTCTTCTTTTCCCAGCACAGAAGATGACAAGGAAATAATGGGCAACAATAGTGATACAGTGGTGACTGAATTTATTTTACTTGGTCTCTCCAACCACCCTGTGGCCCAGGTTGCATTCTTCTGGATCATCTTGGCAATCTACCTAATCAGTCTTCTTGGGAACGGCCTCATGGTTGTGCTGATCATTTTTGATCCCCACCTGCACACCCCCATGTACTTTTTCCTCAGCAACCTGTCCTTCCTAGACATTTGTTACACCAGTAGCAGTGTCCCCCAGGCCTTGGTTACCTGCACCACAGAGAAAACTACCATTTCCTTCATTGGCTGCATGGCCCAAATACATATTAGCCTATATTTTGGCACCACAGAATGCGTTCTCCTGGCTGTCATGGCATATGACCGCTTTGTGGCCATATGCAGCCCTTTACACTACACACTGATCATGAACTGGAAAGTGTGTGTCCACCTGGCAGCTGGCACATGGTGCAGCAGCCTTGTCTTGACTCTCATTCCCACAGTGATAGGCCCTAAACAGTTCTGTGGCTCTAATGTCATCAATCACTTCACGTGTGAGGCCCAAACTGTTGCCAAGCTGAATTGTGCTGACACCCACCTCAGTAACATCATTTCCTTTATCAACACTGTGGTTGTTCTTATCACCCCCTTTGCTTTCATCTTAATGACGTATTTGCGTATTGGCTTGGTGGTGCGGCGGATCCATTCTGCCCAGGGTAGGAGTAAGGCCTTTTCTACTTGTAGCTCTCACCTGGCTGTAGTTGGAATATTCTACGGCTCAGCCATGGTCATATACCTTCAACCAAAATCTAAACTTGCCTCAGACATGGACAAGATTATCTCTGTTTTCTATGGAGCAGTAACTCCCATGCTCAACCCTCTGATATACAGCCTGAGGAACAAGGATGTGAAAGGTGCCCTGAAGGAACTGCTTGGAGGGAAGAGAATGAAATAATTAGTTCTCAGAAAAGCATTAAGGGTGCAATCCTATGCATGTTCAGACAGAAAAAAGTCCTACAGTTCCCAGCATTCCCCAGCCAGCATGGCTCGCTGGAGGAATGCTAGGAGTTGTAGGACCTTTTTCCTGTCTAACATGCATAGGATTGTGCCCTAAATTGATTTGTTATGTTCTATCAACTCTCTACCCTCTCTGTTGCTAAGGAACAACAGCAGAAGTAGGTTATTTCCCTCATATTTTATTTATTAAATTTCCTAATTGCCCATCTGGCTGGTCACCCAGCCACTCTGGGCAATCTACAATAATACAGCAGTTTAAGACAATAAAATTCCACATTTAACATTGTATTTCTAAAAATACCCTAACCCACCCCAAATGCCTGCCTGAACAACCACATTTTTTTTAATTAATAGTTTTGTTTTGTTTTTTAAAGGGGGGGACAACATGAACACACAATACACATCGTTACAACAACACACACAGGGATACACTAAAATACATCTAAGATTATAAGGTATCTACCTTCGGCTCCCCTTACACAACAAATGCTTATTATTGTTCCCTGCTTCTTATCTTAGTTGTATATCATACATTGAGTTCACAGACATTATCTCATTTCTCTCCTAATTTTTAACAAAGAAAAAAGAGAGCTGACCATCTCAAAGATCAGAATCCACATACGTAGATATCATTTTTCTCTATTTCTTGTACAAATTCTAAAAAAGGTTTCCATTCTGACATAAATTTAATTGTTAATCCTTCTTTAAGTATAATAGTGAGTTTTGCCAACTCTGCCAGCTCCATCATTTTCGTGATCCACTCATTCGCAGTTGGTATTGTTTCATTCTTCCACTTTTGTGCATACAACAACCTTGCAGCCGTTGTCATGTAGAGAAAGAGGGCTCCCCCTTCTCTTTTATGTGTTTGTCCATTAGTCCCAGTAAAGAAGTCTCTGGCTTTAATTCTATAGTAGTCTTTAATATTCTTTGAATTAGAGACTGTATTCGTTTCCGAAATGTTTTAGCTTTTTTACAAGTCCACCATAGATGATAAAATGTTCCATCTTGGTCTTCACATTTCCAGCATTTTCCAGAAACACCCTTATACATTTTAGACAGTTTACACGGTGACATGTACCATCTATACATCATCTAATAGAAATTCTCTTTAAGATTTGTACATAAGGTAAATTTTAGATCTTTTCCCCACATAGTTTCCCATTCTTCCATTAATATATTATGACCAACATTTTGTGCCCATTTTATCATACAGTCATCCTCTGTCTCATACCTCAACAGTAATTTATACAGTTTAGCAATAACATGTTCATCATTTATACACAACGCTGATTCAAACTCAGATTCTATTTGTTCAAATCCACCATTTTTCTTCTCTGTTTTGAACAGAGAATTAATTAATTTGCAAATATGAAAACCATTGACAGGCATGACCTTCTTCCAATAAATTTTCCCTTAATTTTAATTTATATTCCCCTTGTGACAATTCTAATAAATCATTATATCTTAACTATTTATGTGTGCTTTCAAATTCTCTTCTATGCTCATAGAATAGAAAAACCATGTTTTTAATGTATGGTGGAAGCTCATTGAAGAGGGGGCATGGCGGACTTCCCTAGGGAGGGAGTTCCACAGAGTGGGCGCCACCACAGAGAAGGCCCTCTCCCTCGTCCTCATCAGCCTAGCTGTCCTGGCTGATGGGACAGAGAGAAGGCCATCCAAGGCTGATCTTGTTGAGCAGCCTGTCTGGTGTTGCTGGAGGCACTCCTTGAGATAGGCTGGGCTGGAACCGCATAGGGTTTTAAAGGTCAAAAACAACACCTTGAATTTGGCCCTGAAAACAACTGGTGACCAGTGCAACTCCTTCAGCACTGGGGTGAAGTGATCTCGCCGGCGGCTGCCTTTAATCAGGCAAGCCGCCACATTCTGTACCAGCTGCAGCTTCCGAACCGTCTTCAAGGGTAACCTCACATAGAGTGCATTACAGTAGTCTAAACAAGAGGAGACCAGGGCATGTACTACCGATGCGAGCAGATGGTCGGGAAGGAAGGGGCACAGCCGCCGTATCAGATGGAGTTGGTACAGCGCTGTCCAGCTCACAGCTGACACCTGAGCTTCCATGGACAGCTGAGAGTCCAAAATGACCCCCAGGCTGTGGACCTGGTCTTTCAAGGATAGCCATACCCCATTCAACACCAGGTCAACATCCCCCAGCCTCCTCTTGTCTCCCACCAAAAGTACCTTGGTCTTGTCAGGGTTCAGCTTCAGCTTATTCCTCCCCATCAGCCACTCACTGTCTCCAGACATTTGGACAGGGATTCTACGGCCAACCTTGGTGAAGATCTGAACGAGAGGTAGAGCTGTGTGTCATCCGCATATTGATGACCCCACATCCCAAACCTCCTGTTGTTATAATCATCAATATTATTAAGAGGTTTGGATTTTAGTAAGATTGTTTAGATGTAAATGATTTAGGAACAGATACATATCCGTACAAATGTATCTTAAAGGCGCAATCCTATGCATGTTTAGACAGAAAAAAATGCCTACAACTCCCAGCTGGGAATTGGCTGGGGCTTGTGCCGTACATAGGATTGTGCCCTAAAGGAGCTTAAATAACAGAAATAAAAATAATCTAAACATGTTTAAGGGCTTAACTTCTAGAGTTTAGAAGTTAGTCTTATTCTCTGATGGCATCCTGCTGTGTGAGGGGTTTGAGCATGTTGAGTTAAACAGGGAGCTTAAGGTTGCTATAGAGTATGGCCATTTTTAAAAAGCCAAACAAATACAAATACAAATAAAAACAAATTTGTTTAAAAAACAAATACAATACATTGGTCTGAATCCAGCAATGTAGTTTTGCATCCTGTTTTCCCCCATGGGGGACCCTCAGGAGGAGATCTGGAGGCCACACAGGGGGTTGCAGGGGGAGAAGAGGACACAAAAGCCCCATTCTGCCAATGGTATCCTTCCACTGGTGGAACCGTGTTGCTGGATCCATCCGTTATTTAAAATTATTATTTTAAAAATCCAAAATTATCAACGTATAACAAAACTAAAAACCGCAAAAGAAATCATAATTGATATAAAAGAGCTGGGGTCAGGAGTCCATTTTTAAAAGAGAGCACTTAAAGATGCCCAATGAAAAAGACACATCTTTGCACTGAACGTGCATGTTTTGTTCAATGCAAATAGCAGCCACTGGGGGAGGCAGGCCCTCATCACTATCAGGATCACAGCAGGAGGAGAAAGGGAGCATTCCTCCCAATGTAAGCAGCAGCTTCAAGGGGGCCATTTTCATCAGGACTACAGCAAGGGAGGAAAGGATCAAACTCCCCCTCCCTGTTTGGTACAGTTCTAGTAATGATCTCTCTTTCGCTCCCTCTTACCCACAGAGAGAGAGAGAGAGAGAGAGAGAGAGAGAAAGAGAGAGAGCAGCTACCATTTACATTTAACAAAGCATGAACATTAACTGCAAAAGGAATAACATCAGGTCTAGTCTGGCTCTTGGCTGCCTGTCGAAAGGTGAGGGCTGGGGGCCCATTGTCTTCGCACCACTATAGGAAAGGCCCTATCTCTTCTGCCCACCTGCCATATTTCCAGCAGCAGGGGGAGATGGATCTTGAAGGTAAGGCAGTGTCATACGAGTGGAGGCAATCCTTCAGGTACCATGGTCTCAGACTGTTTGGGGCAGGGGTAGTGAACCTGTGGTCCTCCTGACTACAAGTCCCATCAGCTCCATCCAGAATATTTAATGGTCATGGATGATAGGAAGTGGAGCCCCATGTTCCTCACCACTGGCACCGGTTTAGGGTTTTAAATGGACAGCATCAGCACTCGGAACTGAGCCCTCAAACCTATTGGTATCCAGTGTAGATGCTATATTATCAGAGTTATATATTCTTATTGGCCAACTCTAGTTAACAGTGTGAACATACTGGCAGCCACATTCCGGACCAATGGAAGTTTCCGAACTGTCTTCAAAGGATCGTACTTTATAAGACGTCAGTTACCAAGATGAGCTTTCTTTAAAAAGTTTTTAACCTGAAGGTCAATGATGAGGTAGCCAAATGTGCTTCCTTGGGCAAGGAAGTCCACAGGATAGATGCCAGAAACATAAATGTCCTTCAGGCCTTTGGTAGTGACTGGGTTGTCTGGGTGCATTGAAGGACACTCCCTGACATCACTAAAGATTGGGTTGGATCCAGACTTAAAGCACAGTCCCAACCCCCAGATCCACTGGCTAGAGGAGGTTAAAAGAGGTGGAGCTCCTCTCTGCCAGCAGAGAGGAGCTCCAACAGCAGGGGGGTATCTGCCCCAGTTACACCAATGGAAAGGTCCAGAGGTGTAATTCTACTGCTGGTGGTAGTCGTGGCAGCAGTAAACCCACAAGGGAGGATCTGAGCCATGGCTCAGTGGCAGAGCCCCTGCTTTGCATGCAGAAGTTCCCAGGTTCGATCCCCAGCATTTCCAGGTAGGGCTAGGGAAAACTCCTGCCTGAAGCCCTGCAGAGCTGCTGCCAGTCAGTGCTGACAATACTAGTCTAGATGGGCCAACGGTCTGACTCAGCAAAAGGCAGCTTCCTATGTTCCTAAGTACCCCAGAACAGGGCATTTTGAAGGCAAGGCGGGGGCAGCTTTAGATCCACTAGATTCCAAGCCCCTCTGTTCCCCTATGCAGCTCTGCGATCAGGCCACATACCTCTGCGGGAGCCACATACCAGCCTAATTCTGGCATAAGTATTTTCCCTCCCACTGATTTTAATGGGAGGATTTTTTTTAAAAAAAATGGAAACACCAGAAAGAAAACCAGCAAAGAACCATTGCCACCTTCCACCCTGTTCACTTGTGTTCATGCAGGGCTACGGACACTGCTGTGGCTATGCCACAGATCACCTTGTCAGGCCACCTTAGGGTTGCTCTGGTAGACATACTTACAAGAGACTCATTGAAATCAATGGCACTCAAGTTATTCATGACAAACTTCAGCCCCATTGATTTCAATGGGTGCACTCGAAGTATGACTAAGAGCGCAATCCTATGCACGTTTAGACAGAAAAATGTCCTACAGCTCCCAGCATGCCCCAGCCAGCCATGTTCTGTCTAAACGTGCATGGGATTGCATCCTAAGTTTGGGTCCAACTCAGTGACTTCTTGTTGCTGCAATCAGCTAGAAGAAGACTTCATTTCAAAGTGCTGACAGCTTTCTGACTGACCAAACAATGACAGCTCCGATTTCTAGGGCTTCATTCATTCAGACTTCATTTCAAAGTGCTGGCAGCTTTCTGACCAAACAATGACAGCTCCGATTTCTAGGGCTATTGCCTGACTAAAGTAATCATAGCTAAATTATTACATAAGGTTTAGTTGCTAAATCAGTTCATTAATTGGTTAAATTTGCATATATTTTCATTCAAGTAAAAGCAATATCTTAGATGCAAGAGGCATATTATTTCTTTGTTATTCGATTATGCCCATGTGCATTTTAGTAGGCATAATCTTAGAAGAGGTATTCTCTCCTGTGTGAGAAACAAGGGAGAATGCCTCTTCTAAGAGGCTTTCTGCCTGTGTTTTTTGTGTTTGTATTAAAAACAGTAATATATTTTTTTAAAACCTGATTCGGGACATCTTTTTATCTGATCAAAAGATTTTTAATTAATGCAACCAGTTAATTGATGAAGCATTGCAGCCCTACTCATTTCATATATACGATGAGTTCCAAAATGTTAACGTTTGGTTCCAGTGTTCAGCTGAAGGAGCAAAAGGAGCACACCCTGTAACCATGGAAAAATATCATCAACTATCCAACCCCACAGTCAAAAGCTTACATTTTTCTGAAATGAAACCTTTCTCCCCAAGACCTTCTTCAAAGCTCCCTTGACCTCCTTGTTCCTGAGGCTGTAGATCATAGGGTACAGCATGGGGGTGACATTGGTATAGATCAAGGAGACCACCTTGTCCTCCTCTAGGGAGTAGCTGGCCTTTGGCCGGATGTAGATGAAAATGGCGCAGCCATAGTGGAGAACGGCCACAACCAGATGAGAAGCACAAGTGGAGAAGGCCTTTTTCCGGCCTTGGGAACACTTGATCCTCAGAATGGAGTTGGCAATGAACACATAGGAAGTCAGGATTGACAGGAAGGGGACCAGAAGAGCTGACAAACATGCAACAAAGACCAAAACTTCATCCGTGTGGGTGTCACTACATGCCAGGAACAACACAGGTGGGATGTCACAGAAGAAGTGGTTGATTTCATGTGAACTGCAGAAGGGCAGCCTAAATATCAGGGCAGTGAGTCCTAGTGAGAGCACAAAGCCACTGGCACAAACCACCACCAGTAGTTGAAGGCATAGTGCTCGGCTCATGATAAGGGTATAGCGCAATGGATTGCATATGGCCACGTATCTGTCGTAGGCCATCACAGCCAGCAAGAAGCACTCAGAGGTGCCCAAGGAAATGAAGAAATACATTTGCACTGCACATTCAGGCAACGAAACCATCCGGTTCTTGGCCAAGAAGTTAGCCAGCATCTTGGGCACAATTACCAGTGTATAGAAGATCTCAATGGAGGAGAGGTTGCGCAAGAAGAAATACATGGGTGTGTGGAGGATGGGATCAGCCAAAGTCACCACCACAATAGCCAAGTGCCCTGACAGTGTGACCAAGTGCATGGCCAGAAATACCCAAAAGAGAAGGATCTCATACTCTGACAGATTAGAAAAGCCAAGCATGATGAAATCTCCAGTGATATTGCTGTAATGCCAACCATTCAGCTCCATCAGAATCCTGTAATTATGAGAGACATGGCTATAATCAGAGAAATCTTATACCCAATAACTGAAGCTTACTCTCTCCATAAATATGACACCCAAACATTTGGTATGGGGCACAGAATTAAAACAATGAAAGTACTAGTACTTCTATCTGGGAAGATAAACTGGAATATCTATCATGTAATCCCTGATGAAATATCACAAACCAGAACAGGACTTTTGGTGATCAGGAATGAGCTCTTAGTGATCAGCTTTGCTCTTTGCCAATTCCAATGGGTAGCAGAATTAGAATAACTGGTGGTGGCTAATTTAATTTCATTTCATTTATTATATTTCTATACTGCCCCATAGCCAAAGCTCCCTGGGCTGTTCACAAAAATTTAAAAACCATTAAAATACATTATATAAACTGTTAAACCATTCACGTAATGACATAGAGCAAAGAGTGCACACAACAACATATACCAAAAAAAATTTAAAACAATCAGCCAGAGACAATCAAAGAGATTCCTTATATGCTGCCAAATGCCTGAGAGGAGAGGGCAGTTTTAACCTGGCACTGAAAAGATGACAATATTGGCACCAGGCGGGCCTCATCAGGGAGATTATTCCATAAATGGGAGGCCACCACCGGGAAGGCCCTCTCCTCCTAATAACCAAATTATGTAAACCTTGGCATTAAAACTCCCTTCCCCAACCAGGTGACCTCCAGGTATTTTGGACTTCCAACTCCCATCAGCCCTCACCAGCATCACCAATGTTCAGGAATGCTGGGAGTTGTAGTCTGAAACATCTGGAGGGCACCAGGTTGGGGACAGCTGCCTTAAAAGTGCCTTAGATCCCAGGACTGGGAGAAACCACAGCAGGCCAGTAGCCAGAAATGCTGTTGTTAGGGTGCCTAAGGAGGGAAGGAAGCATTGCAGAACATCCAGAAGCTAAATAAAGGAGGATGTCTATTATATGTTTACACTGTCACCGTACTACTTTTTAGTGAGCAAAGTGGTGGAGTCTTACCTGCACACTTTTCCTCATTACTTCACAAGGGATGCATGGATTTTGTTAAATCCATGTTTCACAGGTTGTCAGGCATCTTTCCTTCCATCATCTGCTCATTGACAGAATTGATTTTTTTTAACTAGAATTTAATTGTACGTATGATAATTCCCATTAGCACTAATTCGCATCAGCGCTAATTCATACTTTCACAAATGCACTAATCTGCTAATGAGAATTAGCACAAATCCTCCTGAAAAGTGAAAAACTGCCTGGTCTGCAAGTTTATGGAATCCATGTGACTAGGAAAAAGCCAGTCTGCTGTGGAATCTGCAGGTCAGATTCAGAGAAATCCAAACTAACTTCAATCCATTTCTGATTTCTCCAACATCCCTAATCTTCACAAGTAAAAGGAGTATAGACTTATTTTTTGAATGTAATCTGAAAATTCAAAGAGGGTTCCTTGAATATGCTTGAGGGGACTAATCCCCTACAAACCAATCCCCACCCCTTGCCATGACTAGAGCCCTGTCTGCTAGAAAGCTGCTGCCAGGAGGAATATAGAGTACTAGGTTAAATCTTGCTCAATATAAGGCAGGCAGTATCCATAGCTTATTTCCTATGTTAGGAATACTACCAAAATGGCTCTGTCCCATGCTGTACAGCTGATAACAGAGCCAACACAGGGCATCTGAGGAAGACTGTGAATTACTATTAGGTACTGGATAAAGCAACCTTATCTAACCTGGTGCCCTCCAGATGTGTTGAACTGCAACTCCCATCCTTCCCAGCCAGTATGACCCACCCCATACTGGCTGGGAATGAAGGCAGTTGCAGTCCAACACATCTGGAGGGCACCAGGTTGGGGAAGGCTGGGATAGATTTGGGCTGGAAAGACCTGGGTCCAAACCTACACTCAGCTGTGAAGCACAGTAGGTTGCCAGTCACAATCTCTCACCTAACTTACTCAGTTTATTCTGCAGATAGCATGGTACAGCCCTGTGTTGGCCACCCTAGTCTCCTCTGAAGAAGGGGCTGCGTTAATCAGCTTAAATTCAATAATATATTCAGCTACTCTCATCACAATTTGAATTATTTCTAGTACAAGGAGTCTAGTACATGGGTAGGCAACTTGGTGCCCTCCAGATCTTTTGACCTGCTACTTCCATCAGCCCCAGCCAGTCATGGAATATGGGATTTGTAGTCCAAAACGTCTGGAGAGCATCAGGTTGCCCACTTCTGGTCTGGTCATATGTTGTCATTTTTCCACTGTAGTTCATAGAGAAGGGGGTGGAGATAGAGGAGGTGTAGAACTTCAATAGAAAATTCCTTTGATATGAAACTGCCAACTAATTGAGATTCCTTTCCAACCTAATCATAAATCAGTTAAACTGGTCTGCATTTGTAACATAGACCATGGATCCAAAATCTGTTCCATCTCAGTCATGCAAGCTACATGATACAGCTAGAAGTACACACACCATAACATCGTACGAGGTGGGGTCTTCTCGAGGGTGGCACCCTGACTCCAAAATGCCCCTTCCCCAAAAGGTATGCCTAGCGCCATCTTGACTGGCATTTCAGTGCCATGCTAAGACCTATCTGCCAGGTTGGGGAACATGTGACTCTCTAGAAATTGGTGGACTGCCTCTCCCATCAGCATTAGCCAACATAGCCAATGGTGAGGGATGATGGTGACAGTTAGAGGGCCACACGACATTCCCCATCCCTGCTATACATCATCTGGCAAACTCTTTTATTGGGCTAAGTAAAAGAAATTGGAGCTAAATCTGAGACTGAGGCTGCAATCCTATACCCATTTACCTGGGAGCAAGCCCCATTGAACTCAATGGGATGTACTTCTGAATAGACATGTATAGGATTGTGCTGTGAACTATCTTTTAATTAATTAATTGGAGCAAGGATAGTAATAGCAACAACAACAACAACAACAACAACATAACTCCAGTTTAATATTGGATTAACAAACCCTGGTTAACAATTATTCTTTTAAGAGAAATATATTGTATTAAATGCAGAGGTGGAACATTACAACCAACAGGCATATTAGAGGTTTTTCACAAAATCGTAGACTACTGTCAGCATGATGGTCTTTTGTCATGCATGTTGTATTATTAGAAGTTACAAGGGAGAGAGAAAGAGGAGTCTGGAAGTAGGGATGCTGAAGAAATCCATAACAGATTCAAATGAGTTTGGATTTCTATGAACCTGCCCTGCGGATTCTTCAGTAAACTGGCTTTTTCTGAGTCATGTGGATTCCGTGGACTTGCATACTTTGTTTTTTAACTTTTGGGGAGGATTTGCACAGATTTACACTTGCACTAATGCGCATTAGCGCTAATGTGCACTTGTGCAACTGGAACGAAATTCTCATATATCTCTAGAAAAATCTGATTCCATCAACAAGCCGATGACAGAACAAAAGACACCTGACAATCCACGAAACACAAACAGAACGGATTTAATAAAATCCGTACATCCCTAGGTAGAAGGCTGTAGCTCAATGGAAGAACATATGCTCTGCATGCAAAATGCCTCAAATTCAAACGCCTCAAATTCAGCAGCATCTCCATTTAGGACTGGGAAAATCTCCTGCTGAAAACCTGGGGATCCACTGTCAGTCAGCATGGACAATATTAAGCTAGATGGACCAATGGTTTGACTTAGTATTAGGCAGCCTTCTAAGTTCCTAAACTGCAGCCCTGTTTGGCAGCAGTCCCACAGAACATTGAGTTCTGGCCTTATCTATGCTAAAAGCTGATATCCCCTGCCCCCAACCCCAGATCTGAAAATGTATCAGTTTAAAATGCAATTATCAAATGCTGACATTCACTCCTGGATTTTTAGAATTTTTAACCTGGTTTATGAAACAAGGGATTTTGCCATTCAACGTTTCAGGAGGGGTGGTGGTGGGGATTACCAAACTTACTTTGAGTTCCAATCATAACAAGGCTGTGTTTTCATCATTTCTGGTTCGGAAGAAAAACATGAAAGTTCAAGAGCTAGATGTCAAAGGTTCAGAGATAAGAAACAGTCAGACTTTCCATTCTCCTCACAGAATTGCTTCCCCTGTATTTCTCAGTTCCTATAATCCTGCCTCTAAGGGACACATCAAGAAGAAGAAGAAGAAGAAGAAGAAGAAGAAGAAGAAGAAGAAGAAGAAGAAGAAGAAGGAAAAGGAGAAGGAGAAGGAGAAGGAGAAGGAGAAGGAGAAGGAGAAGGAGAAGGAGAAGGAGAAGGAGAAGGAGAAGGAGAAGGAGAAGGAGAAGGAGAAGAGACTGTTTGCTTGGGAACCATAATATTCAGAATGGTTTGAAATTGGTTTCCGTGTACAATGTAGACATCTTTGAAGGGATGTCTTGATCAGAGTTCCTCTACTACCTTCCATATCTTTTTGTTTTATTTTGATCTAGACTTAAGGCTACGCACTCAGGCTGCGATTCTAAACACCCTTCTGAGAAACCCGCAGAGGATTGCACTGTTGGTCTTTCACTGCATTTCTTATCTAAAACAATCTCGTGAGTTCAATGCAGAACTGAGATTTGAACCAGAATGTTCCTGAATCTGATAGGTCAACCTTTTGGCCACTCAGCTACACCATCTCTCTGGGGCACCGCCCACAACTAGGTACGCACTACATCAAATGTCCCCAGCACGTCCTGAGATATATGCTGGGAAAAACTCCCAGTGCAAACCTAAAGATTTACATTTTGTTCTCCAAAGAGACGTTCTGCAAAACGTTTTTTTTTTTTAAACCTATAACAATATACTATACAAATAAAAATATGACAAGCTGACATTTTTGCACAATTGGTTCACCTTTGCAGGATTTTAATAAATCAACATACTACTTATGTGTTTGTTTGTTTATTTACAATATTTATATACCACTCCACATCAAAGATTTCGGAGCGGTGAACAAGATAAAAGAATAAAACACCATATTAAATACTTGCTTTTTGTAAAGAACAGGCAATTAAGCAATACATTGCAGGTTGATAAATCTGAATTCAATGTTGGGGGGAATTCTAAATAGGCAGTGAAACAAGTTCCCAATGAGTGATGTGCTCATCACCGAGAGTGAATCAAACTGCATTTTGCATGGGGCAGAAGAGCTCTGGTTACGCCCATTTTTCTTCAGAGGGATGTGGCAATCAGATGTCCATTCCAAATGGATGAAATGAATCATATCTTACCTCTAAGTTGTTTGGGTGAAGAGTGGATCTTAGCTCCCGTGCAATACTTGGACACAAAATGACACCGTGCTGAAACCAGTGCCACATACGTATCACTGCAGACCGCCATGAACAAGTATGTCTGGTGAAAGCAAAAGATCTTCCCTCATTCAAGCAGAGATGACTCGTTGCAGCCAACCTGGTTGAAATCCCCACATTTTATAAATTCTTTCTCCCTTATTTGCTTCAATCAGAAGTAATATCTTATGGTATCCTAGAACAGTTCCCATCTGATGGGTGAATGCCTTAAGTATCAAGAGGTGCTTTCCCTCAAGGGGAAGGAGATAGTGAAACGTTTGAAATTCATCACAGCTGGAGGGGACAGTAATAAGTGGTGCTGTTAAGTATAGTATAGACTTTGAATTAATGGCCTAATGAAGCCCACCACCACCACCACCTTTAGATGGTCATGCAGGGGAGGCTGATGGGTACAATGTCGGTGAGGCTGAGAATCCATTCTGGGTTTCAGTCAGAACCAGCCAGAACCCTAACGGAGCTATCCAAGGTGCTAAACCCTATCCCCAAAATAGTTTCAGCACCTTGGATAGCTCCTTTAGAGTTCAGAGTTCAGAGATAAGGAACAGTCAGACTTTCCATTCTCCTCACAGAATTGCCTCCTCTGTATTTCTCAGTTCCTATAATCATGCCTCTAAGGGACACATCAAGAAGAAGAAGAAGAAGAAGAAGAAGAAGAAGAGGAGGAGGAGGAGGAGGAGGAGGAGGAGGAAGAGGAAGAGGAAGAGGAAGAGGAAGAGGAAGAGGAAGAGGAAGAGGAAGAGGAAGAGACTGTTTGCTTGGGAGCCATAATAATCAGAATGGTTTGAAACTGGTTTCGGTGTACAATGTAGACATCTTTGAAGGGATGTCTTGATCAGAGTTCCTCTACTACTTTCCATATCTTTTTGTTTTGTTTTTGTTTGTTAGACTTTGAATTAATGGCCTAATGAAGCCCACCACCACCACCACCTTTAGATAGTCATGCAAGGGAGGCTGGTGGGTCCAATGTCGGTGGGGCTGGGAATCCATTCTGGGTTTCAGTCAGAACCAGCCAGAACCCTAACGGAGCTATCCAAGGTACTGAACCCTATCCCCAAAATAGTTTCAGCACCTTGGATAGCTCCTTTAGAATTCTGGCTGACACCCAGAATGGATTCATGGCCGTACCAAAATTGGAGCCACCAGCCTCCACTGCGGTCATGTGTCTTACTGTACTTACTTTAAAATGTGGTAAGCCAGCCCTCTTGCATTTGAGGGACCTCCTGCTCATTCTGTTGAGTGGGGCCTCAGGCTTCTTCCCCACAGTCTGGTCCTAACAGCACCATTGGCAGTAATTAAAACTTCCCTAAATGACAAATCCTGTCAGGTGCCCAGGTCCATGAACTGGCACACTCACCACACTTTCAGCAACATCCCATCTTTTTGCTGCTTTAATGGAAAGAACCTTCTATGAGCAAATCTTGTTAAAGAGGAAAAGGCAGAATAGCTACACAATGAATGTCTTTTGGTTGGTGGTGTTAGGGACCCTCCACCTGGAAGCACCCTAAGATCTCCCACAGATGACTGTAGACTTCCTCCCTTCCCTAGCTATGGTGCCTCCCCAATGAGGCCCATGTCTTAGGCCCAGTCATGCTTTTACTTACATCTGGAAATGTACCAGGCCACAACTACCAGCAAACCTGCATTTCCTTTCTTAAGTCTGCTATAATGGCTGCCCAATGGCCCTTGGCTTAAGATCATGTGACCAGTGGCAGCACCAGCAGTTCAGTCAATGTGCCCTGTATGGTTGGCACCCGGACAAATGTCCCCTGTGTCCAATGAGTATGCCACCTCAGATCCTGCTTGGGGGGATTAATATCATATATGCAAAAGCACCTTTGGCAGCTATGCTCCCCAAGTCTAATATTGTCTGGTGTTGGATTTTGAAGTGGGAGGTCCATGGGATTTCCAGACAATTTGCTGTTTGGTGATCTCTTCTTCGAGTAGAAGGAGTTCAGATCTTCTTCCCTAAACTTGTGCTTTGATAGCAAGAAAAATGCATTTCCCTGATCCTCTACTTGTACCGCCAAGCAGCCCCCACTAGTGCTTCCATTCCATTGCAATCGTGAGTGCTGTGTCAACTGTGTGGGTGTACAAGTCTATGGGCAGTTATTGGATAGCACCTGTGACAGTAGGGACAAGCAAAGGTGATGACAGATGCACCGTCTGTAGAGCAGCTGGGCTAGTCTGGAGACACCTTCAACGTGTTCAGGACAAGCTGACGTTCCTCTCCTCAAAGGCAAGCTCTCAAAAAATGGTTCTCCAAGCTTGCAGCAAAAGCCAGCTGTGGATGGTACTGACTGGTTAGCACCCATGCCATCATCAAGTCATCTACCCTCCCGCCCCAGCAGTTTTGCAACTGGTTTTTAATTCCCTCCTTTTAATAGTAGTAGTGGTAGTAGTAGTAGTAGTAGTAATAATAATAATAACAACAACAACGATGATGATGCAAAAGTTGAATGTAGGAAGGAGCAATCCTATGGCCGCTAGACAGTGTCTAGATTGTCATAGGATTTTCCATTTCCCAGAAACCTCACTCTCCGCCCCCTTGTAGGCAGTGCAATTTGTCCCTGTCTCTGTGCTTGTAAGTGCAGCACAGAGCAGGTGAAAAGGGGGAGTTCCCAGGTGAGGGAGAGGAGACCACGGAAGTGTCGTTATGACACTTCCTATGTGCCATCTGGCCTCCCCCCCCCCCCGCCCACGCTCTGACATCCCCAGCTAGACAGCCAAAATCAGCTGTCTAGCTGCAAATGCAGGGCAGGTGGAGCTCAGAGGAGAAGATCCCCTCCATACTCCACCCGCCTGGCATTGGATGGTTGGCTGCCCCCAAGTTCAGAGGCAGCTGACTGTCCCCATAGGATTGTGCCCTAAATGAATATATGCACATGTAGCACTTTTTAAAAGATTAAGTTAGGCAGTCCATCTGCGGCATTTGAGGCGCTGGGAGTGAGAGGGAGACAGGAACCAGAATTTATTTTTCCTCAGGGGGGTGGTTATGATCAGCATATAGTGAATCTATGTCATCACCCTCCAGCGCTCTCATGCTTTCTGATCATTTCTGTGACCTTATTGGAAATGGATATAATGAGGCAATAAAAAGAAGTAGTTTGAAGTGGCACTATCACAACAGCACCATCTAGTGGCTGTATAATGAAACATATAGAACTTGAGATAAAGCCAATCCTCCAGGGGGGAAAAAAAACAGGAAGTGTGTGTGAAAGAGCCCATCTTAATCACACAAAGAATCTGGAAGCAGAAGCCCTAGTAAAGTTGCAGGATAAAAAACCTGATGTGGAAAAGCCCAGAAAAAAACTCCTACAACTCCCAGCATTCCCCAGCCAGTTGTAGGATTTTTTTTCTGTCTAAACATGCATGGGATTGCACTTTCAACAATCAAAGCCTGATCAAAGGTCTTAGCCTGGCACCTAGGACTCAGTAAACAGAGCACAGGGGCAAGCATTCCAAAGTCTGAGTGCCATCACAGAAAAGACCCTTCCACAGTCACCTCCTGTCCAGCCTCTGTTGGTGGATGATAAGTAGAGAAGTGTCTCAGATGATGATGATCTTAACAGACAACCAGGTTCATGTGGGAGCAGGAGGTCATTTAGGTACATGGGTTGTTTCTAAGACTGTTTTACATAAGCAAAGATCATATGACAAACAACAAGCCTTATTTCCATAGTGTTAACACATGTTTTAGGGAACACATGGTGATATTCTATGGTAGATCTTGGTTCTGCTTCCTGTAGAGCATCCTCTACAGTTGCCGCAGGTGCCTCAAATCTAACCAACATTCTTCACAGTGACCTGGTTTGCACTTCGCGACTAGTTGTTTAAACAACTCATGCAGGAGCAATGCTCCTGCACGATGTTGTGATCGTACAGGAGCAAATGAACATGCTGCCTCCTGACCATTTGCCTGTTTCCACTTTGCAAAACTACGCAGGAACACCCCGTGCTTGGATTAATCACTGTGACGTCCAAACTCAGAACTTTGGGTTGTTGAGGGAGAAACAGGTGAGGTGTTCCTGGATTGTTACACAAAGCAAGAAGTGGGCAAAGGGCAAGAGCCAGCCCGTAAGTTCACTTCTGTGTAGTCACAACTACCCGTGGTTTAAACCACCCAAGAGTAGTCATTACGTATGAAACAGGCCAGTGTATAGCTTTTGGAATTTATTTTCCATTTGGAAATTTGGATTTCTGTATCAATGTTTTGTAAAATTTTCATGCAAAGCAAAACATTTTAGGAAGGCTTTACACTTGTTTGATCCTCATGCTACCAAAAACCTAGAACTTCTGTTTGGTAATTTTGGAGTTATTTTCTAAATTTTAATTCTAAAAATTCTAGATTTTGAAAACATCCTGATTTAGAAGTCTGTTGAAAAGGCTTATATTTGAAAATCCTTATCCAAACAATGCAAGTGAAATTGGGGTTTTCACTGACATTTCATAGAAGGTCAGTGGGTTGCAAAACACTGATCAAACTCTACTTTTCAGAAAGCATTTCCCACCACTCTTCCAAATACTACCAAAAATCAGGCACCTCAACAGACAGAAATTTTAAAATGCCACAGATCAAAACCAAAAAGTGTTTGCACCTGGGACAAAGATAAATAAATTAACTTTCCTTCCAAAAACACAAAAATCTGTATCTCATTTAGTGTAAGGTCGAAAACTCTTAAGATAAAAAATTCTGGTATTCAGGTGGTGGCTGGGGGGAAAGACGTCTGGGCTCAGGGCTAAAGCTGGTGTGTAGACCTCAACAGTTTTGGTGGGTTCAGGAGTGGAGTCTAGTAATTTGTTGTGGGTCTTTCCAGAAATCCACTGCAAAAATCTATTCAAATTTTTTAAAGGGCTGAGGTATGTGTGGGCGCGGGGAGGAGGGACGTGGATACACCAGTTTTGGCCCTTGCTTTTTTGGCAACTAGCCCAAGAGAAAAGAAATGGCCAGGCTATTTCTTTCTGCTCAGTTGGAAACCTCAGTCACATTTAAAGCACTAGGCCTTCGGTATACCATAACTATGTTTCCATGGAAACAAATTTCCTTTCCCATACTCTCTTGAGTGCTCCCTTGACTTCCTTGTTCCTCAGGCTGTAAATTATGGGGTAAAGCATGGGCGTGATGTTGGTGTAGATCAAAGAGACCACCTTGTCCTCATCCAGGGAGTAGCTGGCCTTAGGACGGATATAGATGAAGATGGCACAGCCATAGTGGAGCATGGCCACAATCAGGTGAGCAACACAGGTCGAGAAGGCCTTTTTCCGGCCTTCAGAGCACTTGATCCTGAGGATGGAATGGGCAATGAATACATAGGAAACCAGAATGAGCAGGAACGGCACAAGCAAGATCATGGTGCAGACAAGGAACACAGCCACCTCATTGGTATGTGTGTCACTACACGCGAGGAACAGTACAGGTGGGATATCACAGAAGAAGTGGTTGATATTGTGGGAGCCACAGAAGGGAAGACTGAAAATCAGAGTGGTGAGTCCCAGTGAGATTGTGAATCCGCTGACACAGGCTACCACCAACAGTTGCACACAGAGATTCCTGCTCATGATGAGAGTGTAGCGCAGTGGGTTGCAGATGGCCACGTACCTGTCATAGGCCATCACAGCCAACAGAAAGCACTCAGCACCTCCAAGGGCAATGAAGAAATACATCTGTGCAGCACATGCAGTCAAGGAAACTCTTCTGCTCTTGGCCAAGAAGTTGGCCAGCATTTTGGGCACAATGACCAGAGTATAGCAGACCTCAATGAAAGACAGGTTGCGCAGGAAGAAATACATGGGGGTGTGGAGGGCAGGATCAACTAATGTTATGACCACAATGGCCAGGTGTCCCAATAGGGTGATGAGGTGCATGAGAAGGAAAAAGGCAAAAAATATAATCTGCAAAGTTCCGTTGGTGCTGAATCCCAGGATAAGAAAATCAGCATCCATGCTCTCGTTCTGTCCACATGTCTCCATTCTATATCCCACAGTCCACTAATGTCGCTAATGTGTGCATCGAGCTGCATAAGAAGGATAAGAAGGATAAAATAAGGAATGCCCCACCTTTCTGCCCAAAATGGCCCTCGAGGC
Source organism: Heloderma suspectum (assembly GCF_057233095.1). NCBI lineage: Eukaryota > Metazoa > Chordata > Lepidosauria > Squamata > Helodermatidae > Heloderma > Heloderma suspectum. Next base: position 176,987,599 of record NC_139459.1, read on the forward strand.
AGCTTACAATCACTAATAAAATGGGATAAAAACAATAATAAAACAAGGACAGTAAGCACAATGAAGGACACAACAGCAACAGAGTAAAAAAGTCTCCAGCCCAACAGACCCACTTACACAGCAAAGGCCCACTTGAATAAAGTGGTCTTTGCCTGCCGACAGAAGGATAGTAGAGAGGGGGTGAACCTCGCCTCCCTCAGAAGTGAGTTCCACAGCCAGGGAGTGGCCACTGAGAAGACCCTCTTTCATGTTGCCACCAAATGTGCCTCCAAATGTGGCCCTTCAGAAAAAGGGCCACTCCAGAAGATCCTAAGAACCAGGCAGGCTTGTGTGGGAGAAGGTGGTCTTTCAGGTAGCCTGATCCCAAGCCACATAAGGGTTTATAGTTCATAATAACCAGCACTTTGAAATCTTCCTGGAAACAGACTGCTATTCAGTGAAGCTGTTGTAACAAGGGAGATATGTACTCCCTATATCTGGCCTCAGTCAATAGTCTGGCTGCAGCATTCTTGGCCAGCTGAAGTTTCCCAACAGTTTTCGAAGCCGTTACAGTAGTCCAAACGGGATGTATGTAACTAAGGCCAGATGACATCTTGTCTCATATCATGATGATCCCATCATGGTAACGCTATATCTCTCTTGCGCATTTATACCTCGCAGGACACACAATGGCATTTGTTGCGGTATATTGGATAATGTGGAACAAAAAGCAGGAAATAACACTACAAAAGCGGTATATCGAACATGTGATGTGCCCCAGCAGTTATCAGTGCACTTCAATACCGCTATAACACAGTAGTGTAGATCTGGCCTAAGGCATGTGTGAGTGTGGCCAGATCAGACAGCTGTAGGAACGGGTGCAGTTGGCTCTCTAGCCTACATTGCACAAACGCACAAGTTCAAGCCAGAGTCCAGAAGTACACTGAAAAATGCAGGGTGGGAGGATGGGGCAGTGAAGATCATCTCTGCCGCTTCTCTCACCCTGCATAGGATGCTCATAAGCCTCCAAGTTCAGGGGATTACGATCATCAAGGGCACAACCCATAGGATTGCACCCTAAAGTAAGATGTGCTTCGCCCGAAGACAGGGGTTGGCAGAAGTTAGATAGGGATCTACTGGTAGTCCTCTGGGTGATTTGCAGTAGATCACCAAGGGTTTCTAACTCCCAATTGCTTAACTGCAGAAAAAACAAAAAAGGCTTCTTTTCCCCCTTCTAAATTAGGCTGCTGAGATGGAAGAAAGGTTGGGAGAGAGGGGAACCAGGAGTGGATTTTGGTGTGACTGGACTGCGAGCTCAGTTCTCGTAATGAAAACAAATTCCTGGGCCAAGCATGTGCTCAGAGGCACCCTTGTTCCTTAATTCTAAGAGCATGTTAAGAATATAAGAACTTAAGAAGAGCCCTGCTGGATCAGACCAAGGGTCCATCTAGTTCAACATTCAGTTCACACAGTGGCCGCCCAGCTGCCCATTGGGAACCCACAAGCAGGACATGAGCGCAACAGCACCCCCTGCCCATGTTCCATCCCCCCCCCCTCCCCCAAGCCACTATTTTGCACCTAGCTCTGGTTGGTAGATCTCTGGTTTCCAATTAAAAAAAAAATAGAAGTCTGCCTGCCCCTTCTATAAGACACCTTTATTCAGGCAGGCATTGAACCTACCAGGTTGAGTGCTTTTAGTGCTGGTCTCTTGACTTGCAAGTTATTTTTACCTGCTGGAAACTGTTGTGTGTTTTTTTATTTCTAGAGGAGTAAAAATGTTAGCCTGTTGCAGCAAAAACAACAAAGAGTTTTGTGGTGCTTCAAAGACTAACACATTTATTTTGCATAAGCTTTTGTGGATACTGTTCTCTTCATCAGATGCATGAAGTGTTAACCTTAAATTGGGAGATCTATATACACATGCTGGGTGGGCACGGGGCGCAGGGAATATAAACTGTGTTGTCAGAGGGAATTAAAATGCAAAAATTACAAGCAGTTATAAGGTAAGTGATAAGGAACTGTTACAGTAATTATCACTGCCCCTACTTCTTGCATTTCAGTTCCCCTCACAACACAGTTTACATCTCCCCACCCACAGATCCCCACTCCTATGCCCATGATTAATATAAAAGGAGTAGTCTCTAAAATTCATTCACATCTCATTGAAATAGATGCAAGTATGTCAAACAGATTGAAAATAATTTGGGATGATATTGGAATAATAAGAGAGCAAAATGTATGGGATAAATTATGGATGATTCAATCAATTGGCATCACCAATCCTTAGAGAGAATACTTTTAAATTGTTACACTGATGATAGATTACGTCGGTGCTCCAGCAAGAATACAAACACAAATAATACAAAATGTTGGAGAATCTGTAATCAGCAAAGTTTATATAGTCATATGCAGCAATCATATCCTGTTGTATCACAGATTTAGAGTATGATCTATTCAGAAATGGTGAATACTATACATCAAATTATATATTTCACACACACTAGCATTGGCTCTGTTAAGAAAGTGTGATGAACAAAATGCAAAAGTAACATCTAAGGAATTGTGTTCATGCTGATGGCAGCGCGTAGGACAACAGCTAACGCTCGGAAAACTGCAGAAACTTTGACACTGAAGTCTTCGTACATGGAGCTGTGGCAAATAGCCATGACAGAAAAATTAATGTATTAACTTCAATTAGCTAAAGACAAAGTTTTAAAATCTGACTTTTACACAATATGATGATTTTATTTCATATACAAATGGGGGACATATGCAGCAACATCTTTCAAAGTCTTCACTGGGAGTGAATTAAACTACATTTTGCACAGGGCAGAAGAGCTCTGGCTATGCCTATTTTTCTTTAGAGCTACATGGCAACCAGACTTCCATTCCAAATGGATGAAATGAACCATACCTTACCTCTGTGTTGTATGGATGAAGAGTGGATCTTAGCTCCTGTGCAATATATGGACACAAAATGAGACCATGCTGAAACTAGTGCCACATACATATCACTGCAGACCGCCATGAACCACTGGTATGTCAGGTGAAAGCAATAGGTCTTCCCCCATTCAAGCAGAGATGACTTGTTGGAGCAAAAAACCTTGATGATAATGGCTTCCTGCTAATATTAACCTCTTTGCCATCCCTACATGTTATGAAAGGCAAATGCCTTAGGTATCAAGGAGCACAGAGAGCATCTCATGAGCCTCAAGAGGATGGAGATGGCAAAAAGTTTAGAATTTGTCACATCTGGCAGGTGATAATTACAACTTTCCTAATGACAAGTCTATATGTATACAGCTGTCTCAATCAGTACACTGGCAATGCAATCAATGCTCTCACCACACTTTTCCCCACATTTTTACTACATGAACAAGAAGAGCTTCAGTTCGCAGAAGTCAAGTTGCACTCATGGAAGGGGCCCTTCCATGTTCTGTCAATGGAAGCTCCTTCTGTTCATGTAGCAAAAACATTGGATGTTGCCTTTTGTAGGTAACAGCAGACTCAACTTTTTCCTACAAAAAAATTACTACCTGCTTGAAAGGGGGGGGAAAACATTGATCCTCTCTTTTTGTGAAGGAAAACCACTATTTAGGAATTAGCCCTGTAGGCCATTAAAACCAGCTGTTCATAGGACTCCAACCTTAGTGGGTAGGCACCTTAGTCTGTGTCATGAACACCAGCCCTCAGACCTTCCAGTGTGCAGCAAAGGATTCTGATGAGGATAAGGCACAGGCTATTTCCTTGGGGTTATTAAGGGCCCTCCTGGCCAGAGGACAAAGCCCTGTCATGGTCCTCTGGCTCGGAGGGCATCAGGGCAAGTCCCTGGCAGAAATTCCATCCCCCACCCTTGCAGAAGTCTCCAGCTACAAAACCTGGTGAGGGCACTGTAACAATCCAGTCCACTCCTTCGGGGGGGGGGGTGGAGCTGGCCATACTATAGGTCTTATCAACCTAAAAAAGGCTTCAGTTGGCTTTAGTTCCCTGCTGAGACATTCTCCTCCTATTGTTGGACTAGGAGAGAGGGACCCACTTGGAGCTATCCACGGTCCTAAATTCTTCTTGCTTTGTTCTGACTACCATCAGTTGTTACCAGATTTGCCTGGGAGACTCAAGGGATCACAGAATGGGTCAGTGAGCTGGTTCTGCACATCTATGTCATCACATTTCTCTCTCCCCTATCCCCAACTGTGGATCTCGCACAGATACATGTAAACTTCCCCCCCTTCCCTGGCCAAGCTGCCTCCCCAGGGAAGCCCATGTCTCAGACTCAGCCGGGCTGTCTCCCTCTCTCTTTGCTTAAATCTGGAAATGCACCACAGCCACAACCTACCACCTTTCTTACAGCCATCTCTGATCCTGTTTGCAGGGGTTAATGTGGTATAGAAAGGATGCAAGCACACCTTTAACAACAATGCTCCCCAAGTCTGGGATTGTCCAATAGAAAGAATGTTGGATTTTGGAGTGGGATACCCATGGCATTTCCATATTCATGCCACTGGAATGGGAGACCCACGGCATTTCCACATTCATGCCACTGGAGTGGATAAATGAGGTTCCACATTCTGGAACTGAAAGTATCTATGTGTATCGATGGCCATGCGCTAATTGAAGTCTCATGAACAGGAGACATTCCATGAGTATGCTGGTGCATTTTCTACCCTGTGGTACAATATTCAGAGAGAATCTGCAGGTGACACAATGCTAGGAGGGATAGCCAACACCATAGAATCAAGATTCAAAAGGAGCTGGACAGGCTGGAGCACTGGCTTGAAACTCATGAGATGAAATTCAGCAGAACCTAACTGTCAGGTATTTAAATACAAAAAACCCACCATATAAGTATAGGATGGGGAAAACCTGGCTTGGCAGCAGTACATAGAGAAAGGTGTGTTAGTGGATCACAAGCTGCATATGAGCCAGCAGTGCAATGTGGCTGCTTAAAGAGCTAATGCAATCTTAGGCTGCATTGAAAAAAGCACAGTTACGGGGAATGATCGTTCCATTCTTTGCTGGGTTAGTCCAGCCACATTTGCGGGGTACAGTGTCCAGTTCTGCGCACCACATTTTAAGGACATTGATTAACTGGAGGACGTCCAGAGAAGAGCAACACAGCTTTCTCTTTTGTCCACTGCCTGTGTGAAACTAATGACGTGTAGGTGCAAAACAAAATGTGACACAGCAAGATGCACCCATTTTTAAAACATGATGCACCCATTGTTAAAAAGATGGACCCATTTTTAAAGATGGACCCATTTTTAAAGACCCAAGATGCACCCATTAAAAAAAATGAGTTAAAATGTGCTGCTGCATGTGGCTGCAATGCCATCAGCTATTCCAATCTTGTTGCTTTTAACAACTTCCTTAAACTATTCAGGTTTTAAAAATTGTAACAGTTGCGGTGATAGGGGGATGCACGTGCCAGCCCTATGCCCTCCCCCTCCCATCCTCCCCATGTTCACAGGGAAGGTCTGAAGAGAATCTGTTAGGGACGGGAGAACTAGGGATGCCTGAGTTTGCTGAGATACTCTGAATTCCTCTTCGTAGCTTGGGTCATCTCGCTCCCCTTCTCATTTGTGACCTGAGAGATATGGGGCATGGCTATTGCTGGACAAATGCGTGATAGCGACCTAGTGACACTGAAAACCCCTTCGTAGGTGTGCCTTTTTCACTTCTTCCTTTCTGGATGGGAGATTTCTTTCACACCTCTATGCCTCTATCACGCATTTGCTCTGTCGCGCAATTGCTTGATAGCACAATCGCGCGATAGTGCAATTGCGTGATAGAGGCATAGAGACATGAAAGAAATCTTCCATCCAGAAAGGAAGAAGTTTAAAAAATCACACCTACAAAGGGGTTTTCAATGTCACTAGGCCACTCTCATGCATTTGTCCAGCAATAGCTATGGTCCTGAATAGTGGCATAGTGAGGTAGTGAGATAGGAAATATGGGTATTGCTGGACAAATGCGAGATAGTGACATACTGAGTGAGATGGGGGGAGATGTAGGGACTGCCAACAAAAGCGCTCTTTCGGTTTACCACTTTAATTTTTTAAAAGAAGTTAGAGGGTGCCCAGTTCTCTGACAGACAGCCCTGAAATGGCAGAAGCAGTGGGGAAACACAGGCGGGGAAAACATTGGGGAAATACCCTTTGACTGGGGTCAGTGAGGTGAAAGACTCACCCCTCTGCAGGGGTATCATGCTGGAGTAAATGCGGACAGTGTGCACATCACAACAGAAGAGCAGAGAAAGCGAATTAAGGAAAACAATCGGACTAAAAGTAGTGTCAGAAGAACTGGTTTTTCAGCACAAAACTCCAGAGCAGCTGCTGAATGACCACAATGTCATGTATCCCTAATGATGTCCAAACACAGCCAGCTTAGAGTAAGTCGCTCATGGAGACACCCCCCTAGTGACACAAAACCCTGTGTCACATTAGCCTAGGACTGCTGACTCTGGAAATCAAAAATTGTTGGTATTGGGGCGGGCCTGGGAAATGGAGCCCTTTGAGTCCAGGAGTGATGCTTGGGGTAGAACACAGCATTTTTTGGCGAGTTCAGTAGTTGAGTCCAGTGGTTTGGACTTTGTAGTGGGTCTGTGGGCAGAGATAAGTGCAAATGGTGTCTACTGGGTGAGCATGGCTATGACCACTGATGTCATCCCCCTGCTTCTCCCATGCCGCCCAGCCATTTTAGCTTTTTTCTATGCTGGGAGAGTCATGGAGCTCCATGCCTCTCCCAGCACAGAGAAAGGGTCTTGACTGGCACTGAGCACTGGCTGAATCCCTGGGTTGGTGGAGCACCATGCAAAGCAATTTGGCCAGCCTGCATCCCCACTGTTATCTCAGATCTCAGATCAGAGATAACAGTGGGAATTCCTCCCAGAGGCAATTCCTCCATGATGGTCCAAGGGCCAGATTAGGGAGACTGATAAACCAGATTAGACCTCAGGGCTGAGGGGTTCTGTACCTCTAACCTATGGCATACAACAACCAGAAATGGCAGGGGGGGAGTAGACCAGGCTTGTCCTGTGCTTCTTTAGTAAATGGTCCAAAAACCAGTTGCCAACCCTAGTCACTTCTGAAAAACTAGGCTTCAGGTGTACTACTACTGCTATGTTTCCATGGAAACAAATTTCCTTTCCCATACTCTCTTGAGTGCTCCCTTGACTTCCTTGTTCCTCAGGCTGTAAATTATGGGGTAAAGCATGGGCGTGATGTTGGTGTAGATCAAAGAGACCACCTTGTCCTCATCCAGGGAGTAGCTGGCCTTAGGACGGATATAGATGAAGATGGCACAGCCATAGTGGAGCATGGCCACAATCAGGTGAGCAACACAGGTCGAGAAGGCCTTTTTCCGGCCTTCAGAGCACTTGATCCTGAGGATGGAATGGGCAATGAATACATAGGAAACCAGAATGAGCAGGAACGGCACAAGCAAGTTTGTCATGCAGACGAGGAACACCACCACCTCATTGGTATGTGTGTCGCTGCACACCAGGAACAGTACAGGTGGGATATCACAGAAGAAGTGGTTGATGTTGTGGGAGCCACAGAAGGGAAGACTGAAAATCAGAGTGGTGAGTCCCAGTGAGATTGTGAATGCGCTGACATAGGCTACTGCCAACAGTTGCACACAGAGATTCCTGCTCATGATGAGAGTGTAGCGCAGTGGGTTGCAGATGGCCACATACCTGTCATAGGCCATCACAACCAACAGAAAGCACTCAACACCCCCAAAGGCAATGAAGAAATACATCTGTGTGGCACATGCAATCAGGGAGATTCTTCCGCTCTTGGCCAAGAAATTGGCCAACATTTTGGGCACAATTACTAGAGTGTAGCAGATCTCGACGAAAGACAGGTTGCGCAGGAAGAAATACATGGGGGTGTGGAGGGCAGGATCAGCTAAGGTTATGACCACAATAGCCAAGTGTCCTGATAGGGTGATGAGAAGAATGAGAAAGAATAAGGCAAAAAAGATGAACTGCAAAGTTCCATTGGTGCTGAATCCCAGGAAAACAAAATCAGTCTCCATACTCTTATTCTGTCTTGTCTCCATTCTCCATTCCACAGTCAGATAGTCCGGCTAGTATGTTGTGTGTTTTAATCTGCATGGGAAAGAAAGTAAGGATAAAACAAAGACAGGACAAATGTTAGCAGAGTGCAGCAGGCAAAGGAAAGGAATCAAAAATCAAACTTCCGAGACCTTTACAGAAATCTGGGGTGCAACCACACTCCAAATACTGTGTACAGTTCTGGTCACGACACCTCAAAATGGATATTGTGGAGCTGGAAGAGGTGCAGAAAAGGGCAACCAAAATGATCAAATGTGTGCAGCAACTCCCCTATGAGGAAAGGTTGTAACAGTTGGGGCTATTTAGCTTAGGAAATAGATGAGCAAGGGAGGAGATTATGGGGGTGGGGGGACCACAGGCCTGGCAGCTAAATCTAGCCCTCCATGGCTCCCCAGATGGCCCCACTCCTTTCCCCTGGCCCCACCCCCTATCCCACAACCACCGATGGTTTGGAGGTTTCCTGACTTTTGTGCAGCTTTTTCCCCTTTCTAAAGGTTGAAATACCTCAACTAAGGCTTCATTAGGGGCAGTAAGCAAGCTACAATATGCTGGCATGATTTGCATTTCTGTCCCCACCCGTTCTGCCTTCCCTCCTCCACACACACACACACACACACACACACACACACTCCTTTGCCTTTGACCCCACCTACCAGCCCCCAAGAGTTTCTCCGAATTTGGATTCAGCCCTTGGGTTGAAAGGTGTTTGATGCCCCTGTAATAGAAGTATATAAAAGAACGTGGGGTGTACAGAAAGTGCGTGGGGAAAGGGTTTTCTCTCTCTCTCAGAATACTAGACCCTGGAGTCATCCAATGAGGCTGAACGATGGGAGATTCAGGACAGATAAAAGGAAGTTCCTTTTTCACAGTGTGTAGCTAAACTATAGCATTTGTGCCATAAAATGTAGTGATGGTGGATGGCTTTAAAAGGGGATTAGACAAATGCATGGAGAGTAGGGCTATCAATGGCTACTAGCCATGATGGCTATATACAGTATATCAGCCCCATGGATTCTCCAATATGGGGGTACCACAGGGGTCAGTTTTGTCCCCTATGCTGTTCAACATCTACATGAAACCATTGAGTACAGTCAACCAGAGTTTTGGAGTGCTCTGTCATCAGTATGCTGATGACACGCAGTTCTATTTCTCCTTTTTATCTTCTTCAGGTGAGGCTGTGGATGTGCTAAATTGGTGCCTGGCTGCGGCAATGGACTGGATGAGGACTAACAAACTGGAACTCAATTCAGACAAGACTGAAATGCTGTTGGTGGGTGGTTCTGCTGACCAGATGGAGGGTGCACAATCTGTTCTGGATAGGGATGAGCGGATTCCCTACCAGCTGGTCTGGGTGGGAATCCACCCTTGGGGGGAGGCGATCCATCCCTCCCCCCAGAATCCGTCAGGGCCGGCTCCGCTCTGCGGCAATCCTGCAGAGCCGGCCGCCAGGTCCACATCGCTGGCGATACAGCCAGCCACCACTGCCATGCCGTATCACTGGGCTAGCTCCGGAAGCAAATGGCATCCACTACGCCATTTGCAGCCGTAAAGCTGTTAGGTTAACCTAAATGCAGCCATTTATCCCTGCATTTTGGTTAATCTAACAGCTTTAGGGCCACAAATGGCATCCGCTACGCCATTTGCATCCCTGTTTTTTCATGTGATAGGCTACACAGATTATATTTATGTAGATATTTGCGTAGCCTATTGTGTGAAAAAACAGGGACGCAAATGGCGTAGTGGATGCCATTTGCGGCCGTAAAGCTGTTAGATTAACCTAAATCCAGCTGTAAATGGCTGCATTTAGGTTAACTTAACAGCTTTACGGCCGCAAATGGTGTAGTAGATGCCATTTGCGTCAGGAGTTAGCCCAGCAATACGGCACGGCAATGGCAGCCGGCCGTATCACCAGCAATACAGAGTCGGCAGCCGGCTCTACAGGATTGCTGCATGGAGGAGCCGGCCCAAACGGATTCCAGAGGGAGGCAGAGGTGAGTGCCCCATTCCACCATGGACTCCGGAGGACGGATTCTTTGGAATCCGGCTTCATTGGGGCCCGTGGCGGAATTCTCCGCCATCCCTAGTTCTGGATGAGGATGCACGCCCCCCGAAGGAGCAGGTTCATAGCTTGGGAGTTCTCCTGGAGTCATCATTGTCACTTGAGGCTCAGGTGGATTCAGTGGCACAGAGTGCCTTCTACCAGCTTCAGTTGGTGGCCCAGCTAGTCCTCTATCTGGACAGGGCTCTGGACAACGCAAGCCGACTTTGGCCTGCTTGCACTGGCTGCCTATATGCTTCCAAGCTCAATTCAAGGTGCTGGTTTTAACCTATAAATCCCTAGAAGCTTGGGACCACAACACCTGACAGCACATCTCTCCCGAAACGAACCTACCCATACTCTATGTTCAGCATCTAAGGTCCTCCTCCGAGTGCCCCCTCCAAGGGAAGCTCAGAAGGCAGCAACGAGGGATAGGGCCTTCTCAGTGGTGGCCCCCCCATCTGTGGAACAAGCTCCCTGATGAAGTCTGCCTGGCGCCAACATTATTAACTTTTCAGCGCCAGGTAGAGACCTATCTCTTTTCCCCGGCAGCACATGATGAGTTTTAGTCGGTCCTGGATGTGTCTTTAGTTATGACTGACAGTTCAGTGTTGTTTTTAGTTATATGTTGTTTGTGTATATCGTCTGTGTGCTTTTATGTAAATGTCTTTTAAACTTTTTACATTGTATTTAATGTTTTAACTTCTGTAAACCTCCCAGAGAGCTTTGGCTATGGGGTGGCATAGAAATGATGATGATGATACCACCTTGGGTTTCAGAGGCAGTATGCCCCTCAGTACCAGTTGCTGGGGAATATGAGCAGGAGGGTGCTATAGTTGTGCTCACGTCCTGCTTGTATGCTTCCCACAGGCATCTGGTTGGCCACTATGCAAGCAGAATGGACTAGACAGACCTTTCTCCTGATCCAGCACAGCAATTCTCCTGTTCTGAAAGATGAAGGGAGTGTGCCAAGTATCCAGAAAGCTACTGAATTGGATCTGTATTCTTCGAGAGGAAAGAGCTCTGCTCGTGAAAGGTCCCCCGCCTGCCTTCGGGGGTCCCCCCTCTCCCCCCTTCACAGCTCACCCCATTCATCTGGGTCTCCTGACTCTCTGTGTAGCATTTTCAGGGGATTGGAGGGGCTGCCATGGAAAGGGGGACACGGTGAAGGCCACCTCCGCCGGCACTATTGATCCCAATTAATTTTGTAACTTTTGTGTTTGATTTTCCAATATGGAGGTTGATTATAGGTGGAGGTTCACAGCTTAAACCCACTGCAACAGACACTGCCCCCACTGCCAGATTTCTGGGGGTGGGGGTGCTGCCAGCATCTTCAGATTCTTGCAGAGTAATTCAGCCCACTCTTTGTCTCTTTTCTCAGTCCAAGCTCTGCCTCAGTCAGACCTACAGGGTGCTCGCTTCGGTCTCTTTTTTCACCCGGCCCTCTGCATTAACGCATTCAACAGCTGGGAGGGGGAATGAGCTGTGCCTTTCCCAGCTGCTAGCCATTCAGTTAACCCTCGGGTGCACGTCCAGACAAGAGCTGGTCAAGCCTGTTTTTCACTTAAGGGCACAATCCTATTCAGGTTTAGAGAACCTGGACTGAGCAGTATCATGGTTCCCAACAGGCTGCATTCACTGCTCCTGTCTGTGGGGAGAATGTTTCAGTCCCCAGTGCCTACAGTGTCATGCTCCTGTCCTCCTAGGTCAGCTGCCAGAAAAGACACAGCTGCCCACCATCTCCATGGACAGCCCCATTCTGCCCCCATCCCCACCGCCATAAGTTACTACTTGCACCTCAATGCCAGAGCACAGGCTTTGCATGAAAAAGGCTCCAGGTTTAATTCCTGACATTTCCAAGTAGGGCTGGAAAAGAGACCCCTGCATGGAACACCGGAGAGCAGATGCAGGCTGTAGAAAATATTGAGCTGGAAGGGCAAGTCATCTGATTCGGTAGAAGGCACTTCCTATGTTACCACACTGGAAAACACAACTCATCTAGGTCTTCTGCAATCACTGTGCAACAAACACATTTCTTTGGGAAAGGATGTTTGGAATGGCTGAGTAAATGCTGCACGTTTCGTGTTGCGGGGTGCGGAGGAGGCATTGAACTAAAAGTGATGGTCTGACTTTGGCAGGTGTCGTACAAACAGCTTCTCTTCCCCCTGGAAGTATATTACTCACCAGTGGTGAGGGAAATCACAGGTGTGACTCCCTTTCCACCACTGTTATTTGGCTGTGTACATAAAGCCTTAGTTATCTTGCAGCGCATTTCACAAATTCGGCTTACAGTGGCTCTAGCTTCAGTCAAATTCACAGTGCAAATGTAAGCCCTGCATTGGCCAGGGGCGGGGAGGAAACGCTCATTAGCACACCAAACTCCTCTCCTCTGTGTTCCCTTCCAGAACAGATAATGATCAGAAATTAATATGAGAGAGGCTCAGGAGCAACTGAAGCCTATTGCTCTCAGTCTGCATAGTCCAACCTCTCATCTCCTGCAGGAGAAAAAGCAATGTTTTCTTCTGCTCTGGAAATAATATAAAGACCGAAAACACTGTAATTTCGTACCTGTTGGGTGTCTGATTTATTTTCTCACTCGTTTGTCTGATATGTTGAGCCATTCAGTTAGTTGATCAAGAAGCTACAGCAACAAAGTTCTCTTCTCAATATCAACGTGATTATCGAAGAAGATATAAATCTAGAGGTAATACAGGAGGAAGGCGTGTCCCCTTCCTAAACTCTGGATATCCATAAATACAAGGAGGTGCTGATGATGCCGGCAGAGAGGGAACACTCTGATCCAGGAGCTATTTAAGGGGTTTCTTGGTCCACATGGAGAAGATCCCCAAGCTGCTTTTTTGTTTCCTTCCAGAAGTCCCAAAGGAACTTCAGCATGCTGCTGAAAAAGAATGAGTTAGGCAGAGAGAAAAATGTCTTGCTCTCTCAAGGGTTAGAAGAGGTGTGTTGCATAGCAGGTTCAAACCCCTCTCAGCCATTACCCTCACTGGGTGACTTTGGGACAGTCATTCTCTCTCTCTCTCTCTCTCTCTCTCTCTGAGCTTTTCTACATGAGGCTTTTAACCCACTACTTTATGAAGGCTTCTGGTTCTGGATTCTTTGTGGGATTAAGATCAGGTCCTTTCTTCATGTTTTTCCCCAGGTTTTTCTTTCTCTGCCTTTCCATATGTTCCATTACACAACCACTAGATGGCGCTGTGGTATAGCAGAATTGCCCCTGAACACCAAGGTTTCATGCCACTATTCACAGAAATACCAGACTTTCCTCATCAGAGGGGGAAAAAAACCCACTGTAGTGGTTGCAAAGCATGGGAGAGGCCCTGGAGGATGGCACCATCTTGTGAAGCACCCGCAAACTGCCATGAGTGAGGAATCATGAGCGCACAATACATGTCTTCTCTAGAAATCACTCAGCCTAACTTTTTCCACAGAACTGATGTGAGGATTTTTTAAAGTGTGTTGAAAAGAAATGCTAAAAACAACAACTACAGATCATGGGGGAAAGTCTTTCCTTTCTAGAAGACTTTTTGTAAAGGTTTCCCAGAAAATAATCTTGATAGGTTACCTCCATCCAGGAGGAATCTAGCCTGGAAAACACTAGACTAACTGGCAGGGGGCTTCTAGGCCCTACTGAAAATGATCCCTCTCTTAAACCCATCTTTACAAATATTTTTTAAAGGAGCTTTAGATCTTCCCAAAGCACGGAGAATACAAAATTTAACAGAGCCTTGTATAATACTCTTAGATCACAGGGGGTTGCTTTAAACTGTGCAGTCTAGCACATGGCGAAGGATTTTAGCAAGACATTCTGGAGAAATACTTTTTTTAAACCAATGAAGCCAACTGTCAGAGTATACAAAAAGTTTATTTGGGGGAAGGGGCTTTTTGATACCGCAGAACTAAGGAAGGAAACAAGGCAGAAAAGACTTTCAAATAACACTACAAAGTCAATCTAACTTAGCTAGTTACAGTTACCTGAATGCGTAGAGTCTTGGGTTTCAGAGCATGTGCAGAGTTCCTTGCAGAAAGAATGATCTGAAAGAGCTTTAGTCCCATGCAGAGCATTCCTGGTCACCTGATTCATCTGTTTCTAAAGGAGACAAAGTAATGGACGTATAACGCACATATTTATAGGAATCGGAGCTCAGTGGAAGTCCACCTCCCTCCTTAGATGGCATGCAGTGTGAACCAATGGTGAAAGAAGCTTCATCACAGAGAGGAAAGCCAGAGAGGAAATGATCTCTTCTTGATCATCCCAGAGTGCAGGACACGGAATAATGGGCTCAAGTTACAGGAAGGCAGATTCCGGCTGAACATCAGGAAAAACTTCCGGACTGTTAGAGCAATACGACAAGGGAACCAATTGCCTAGGGAGGTGGTGGGCTCTCCCACACTGGAGGCATTCAAGATGAGACTGGAAAGTCATCTGTCAGGGGTGCTCTGACTTGGATTCCTGCATTGAGCAGGGGTTGGACTTGACGGTCTTATAGTCCCCTTCCAACCCTAGTATTTTATGATTCTATGATTCTATGGTCCAGGTAACCAATGCGAAATTTACTTGGAGACCTTTTCCACCTTCTTAATCGTTTTGAACTACCATTAAAAAGAGCTAGCCAGTTCAGACCATCTGAACTATTTTAAAAAGAAAAAGGGAGGGATTAAACTGAGAAAGTGGACTGGAGATAAATCTAAGGATATTTGTCTATTCAGAAGTTTCTACAAAATTCCCAAATCCCAGATACTCTAGATGGCACTGTTGGTCTGTACTGGAATGTAGAGGTTTGTCCCACAAACCCATGGAACATAATTCTGAACATAAACAAAAGTTTTGGAAACTATTATATTGGGTTCTGGTTTCTCTTGTGTGCCTAGTATTGATACTAAACTTCTAAAATTGATTTTCTTTTTGGGTTGCTAATGTTCTTAGGGGTAATTCTTGAAAATAAATGACAAAAATTGACATTTCTTTCTGCCTCAGCCCACAGACATCTACACTGAATTCTACATAAATAGAGCAATGCTAAATAGGGGGGTGGGGGGTGGAGAGATCTATGGCAAAGCCCTGCCAGCTCGCTGCAGCTACAGCATGGGGGGGGGTCCCTTTTCTCTCTCATTGATTGCCATTTATGAATAAAATGTCAGAACAAATGGCCTTATTCAGGGATATCGGAGAAATATCAATTGAATCCGGACTCCCAGGAAACTCCAAGTTCTGGGTGGCTGCAAAACTCTTACTGCTGGCATTTGCACACAACACCCATATGGCTGGAGAACATGATTGCCCTTGTTTTTGAAAAGCAATGAACAGAAGTACAGCTATCATCACAAGAAAGCGAATCTCTTCACTCCCCCCCCCCACCTCCCCGTACAAATGACATGTTGACTGGATACTGCATTGTCGTCTTTTAAACAGGTTTTGAGAAAGCCTTGCACAAGTTAAAATCCAACTGGGCCATGTTTCTGGCTGAAACGCAAAGACTAAAGCACTTTGCCCAACCTCACGCCAACAGCCAATGTCCGAAAACAGAACCCTGAGCCAGCTAGACCATTGCTCAGACCCACCACACAGTGTAATAGATAACCGAGAAGGATATCAGAAAAGTGGAAGGTGTCCAAAATCCAGCATCGATGTTGGTGAAGGACCTGGAGAGTGGAGACCAAGTTCAAAGAAGAAAGGTTGAATGAATTGGGTATGCTTAGCATGGAGATTACTAAGAGGCAATATGGCAGCCATCTTCACATAGACAATGGAGCAAATCTGTTCTCTGTTGCTCCAGTAGGGCCCAAACCATGAGAGGGAATTAAACATTAAGCAACTAAATTGCATTAAGCAATTAATCCAACTAAACATTAAGAATGTCTTTAAGGTAGTGGTTAGAGTGCTGGACTAAGACTGGGGAGAGACCCAGCTTCTAGTTCCCACTCGCAAGGCTGGCTGGGGGCCAACACGGCGGAGCCCTGCCCAACCCAAGCCCCGCCTACCCTGCTCCCGATACTCATCTCCTCCACCCAGACAGGCCTTAATCACATCGGCACAATGCAATTCAAAGCGGCAGTGGCAGCACAGTGTGCTGGGCCCATCCTTCATTGCTCTGTTTCCTGTTTGGGCTAGGGGGAACATGGAGCATGTGTGATAAACCGCACACGCTCAGAAGGTTCCCCCATGAACCACAGGTTTTTCCCCTGTAGTCAGAAGAGTGGTTTTCAGGGAGGGGCCTGGGCGGCTTGTGCATCGTCTGGTCGAAAGCTGCATCTGCTCAAGAGCGCCCTCTGGCTGTGACCCAGAAAGCGAAAATGGATTGGTTGTTTCGCCAGTTTTTCCCCTGTAGTCAGAAGAGTGGTTTTCAGGGAGGGGCCTGGGCGGCTTGTGCATCGTCTGGTCGAAAGCTGCATCTGCTCAAGAGCGCCCTCTGGCTGTGACCCAGAAAGCGAAAATGGATTGGTTGTTTCGCCAGTTTTTCCCCTGTAGTCAGAAGAGTGGTTTTCAGGGAGGGGCCTGGGCGGCTTGTGCATCGTCTGGTCGAAAGCTGCATCTGCTCAAGAGCGCCCTCTGGCTGTGACCCAGAAAGCGAAAATGGATTGGTTGCTTCGCCAGCCCTCAGCCAGTCAGTCTCCTTCAAAAACAAATCACCCCATCTCAGTCACCGCCAGAGCCTGCACGGGAAAGAGGAGACAGACAGAGCGCAGCAGCGAGGTAGCAGCGGCGGCAGATTAGGCTAAGAGGTAGTGACTAGCCCAGATCATCCAGTGAGTAATGAGAGGCATTTGCTGGTCCTCCTCAGGCAGAAAGATGTCCTGGGCCAGCACTGGCTGTGTGTGTGTTCTATGTTTGGCTATGGCGTCTAAATCAGGCAGCGAGTCAGTCTGGTTCTCCCAGGGTGTTTCTGTGCCTGTGTGCTGTATGCTGTAAAAGGGGAAGGTTGTGTTTGTTTTTCAGTTTTCTACCATGGAAGAAATTGGGGGGGGGGGTCGGTATCGGGGGCAGAGTAGGAGGCTCGCTGCAGATGGCTAGCCTCGGGGCCCACCATGGCCTTGAGCTGGCCCTGGCTATGTGCCTCCGAGGATATCGTCATTAGCGGTGGCACCATCATGATTTTGTGTGGTTGTGTGTCTCCGCGATTCCCCACTGTTCACTCACGATTCTCTGTGGAATGGAAGTTCATAGAATCATAGAATAGTAGGGTTGGAAGCGCCCTACAAGGCCATCGAGTCCAACCCCCTGCTCAGTGCAGGAACCCCCTGCTCAACTCAACTTGTTGCCAGAACAAGAGAACGTGGGTCAAAAGGAGTGCTTTTGTGTGGCTCTGTGATTTCCCCACCCCCTCATTTGCCTGTACAAACATAAAATTCACTTGCCTCAGTTCTTTCTCTCTGCGGTATGGGTTGCCAACTGTTGGGGATTCAAAGATTTTTCCGCCTACGGTGACCCTCTTGGCTCCACCTCTGGTGATCTCTTGAATCCAGTTCTGCTGACCTACCCTCCACCCCACCAATCAGTTTGGCCACCGGTATCCACTGCCACTTGCCCATTAAGCTCACTGAGTGACTTTGGGCCAGTCACTGACTGTCAGCATAACTTCTCTCACAGGCTGAGCTTTTGTGGGGCTTTTCTACATGAGGCATTTATTGTATGTGTCAGGTTTCCTTTTGCCCCCACTGAACTTCAAACGCCAGATCAAACACAGACAAGAGGCTTCAATCTATGGCTTTTAATCCATAATCCATACAAATGCAAATTCTCAGAAACTCTCAGTCTACAAGGAAATGCCTTCAGGGGGTTCAAAAGATGGCTACAAAAGTTGCCCACAATTTGAAAGCGGTCTCACTAGCCTAACTTAAGGGGTGGGGGGAGGTCTCTGTCTCTCTCGTGAGGTTTCTAGGCGCCGCTGTTCACGCAAGGCCAATCAGGTAGACCGTCTAAGTTCCGCCCCGGCCTTCTCCCTCTTACCTCTGCATCTGCGCCTGGCATCTATTAATTCAGCCTCCCCAAACCCCGCTTCTCCCTGTTCGCTATCTCTCCTGGGTGGGTGAAGAGGGACCCACCTCCTCCAGCTGGACCTTTGAAACCTAAGAAGCCTGCCTGACCATGTCTGGACTAGCCTGGGAAAATACCTCCCCCCATGTCTGGCAGTTCTTCTTCAGAATCCGAACTACCATCCTGCGCTCAGAAACACTCCTGACAGTATGCTCGTCATTCCCTACTCACGGTTGTTTATGGGTTCTTTAGATGGTTTTGTGACCCTCCAGTCTATATCTAAAAAGCACTTTCAGCTACTGTTTTTAGAGCAGGGAAAATGTGGCATTTAATTGTAACAGCAAAAGAAAACCCTTTTTTCACTTGTGTTTCTGCACTACTTTTCTATACCACACAGTACCACCTAGAGCATATGCAGCAGAAAGGCAGGAAAGGAAACGCTCTGCATGTAGTGCTCAGATCTCAGTTACATACAGCAGATTAACAGCCAATTAAAAGACTCGTGTGGAGAAGCTCGTTGTGAGGATAAAATGGAGAGGAGGAGGAGGATCATGTATGCCACCTTTGGCTCCTTGGAGGAAAGGCGAGATATAAATGTAATAAATAAATAAAACAATTGAACAGATGGCCTCAGAAGATGGCAGACTCTGCTTCGTTAGAGATTTTTAAGCAGTGACTGGGTGGCCACCTATCAGGGATGCTATAGCAGTGGTTTTTCTGTGCTGGCTAGATAATCTTTGAGGTCTTTCCAACTTTAGGATTCTATGGAACAGGGTGGTTCTGGATACTGTTGGGTAATCACAGCCCACCCCCTACATATCTGTGATTATGGAGCGGGACCTCCATATCAGAGAATGTCACTTCCAGACAGGCTTGAATGCACTGGAGTCTGGTGTCTCCGATTTCAGTGGGACTGTGAATCTATTCTGAGTTTCAGTCAGAACCAGCCAGAACCCTAAAAGAGCTATCCAAGATGCTGACCCCCTATCCCCAGAATAGGTTTGGCACCTTTGATAGCTGCTTTGGAGTTCTGGCAGGTTCTGACTGAAACCCAGAATGGATTCACAGCCCCACCGAAATCGGACCCACTAGCCTCCGCTACTTGACCTTCTCTACCTCTCTTAACAAAAGCTAGTCGCTAACTTGGCAGCTACCCTGGAAATGCCATTCCTCCTCTGGCTTTGTCTCATCACAAACTCTCTGTGGTTGTGCAGCCGCTCCCTATTTCAAAGTTACTTTCCACAATGGTTCGGATCAGTCCGGAGCCAGGAAAATCCATAATCATCACACCCCAGCGCACCACTTGCCTAGCCTGAGCCCTCAGGTATTCGTAACAGCGCTGGTTGATGTCTTTGGCCAGTTCCTCCGGGTTAGTGAAGAGCCCATTACCAGAGCAAAAGGTAAGGTGCAAGAGAGCTGGGTCACCAGTGTTTGCCATGCCAAGGTGCTCCTTAACCTGGTCCCATTTGCGCTCGGAAGAAAGAACATGCCAAGCGTCACTGACACTCAGCGCCTCGTACGGCACTCCCAGCACTTCTTTTTCTAGTTCCTCCAAGATGACAACCTTCCCCCGGGCCTGGCCTAAGGTGGGAATGGCCTCTGCTGCCCAAACCTGGCCCTCGGCTTCTTCATCCAAATAACGCCGCAAACGGGGGGCAAAATCTGCACTGGGAATGATTGGGAGCTCTTCTCTGACCCTCATAAGCACTGTCTCCCGTGGGTGCTCCTTGAGGAAGCTCAAGGTGTCTTTCAGGACATCCGAAAAGGTGGCCTCCTGGAAAGTGTTGACATGGTAGATCAGGAAATGGCCACCTTGGAGCTTACAGCGGATGTCCAGGAAGCGCACGCCGGCAGCAAGCTGAGCCTCAAGGGCCCAGCTCTGGCAGCGGATCTTTGAGCCCCCAAACAGGCTCATGGAGTCATGGGTGCCAGGGATGGAGATCCTGGACAGAGAAAGGTGGTCAGATAAGCCAGACATCCAGTCAGGGAGGGAAGCGGCAGGCCAAGGGGTGCTGTCAAATGCCTCTGTTTGCTCCTGATTTTCAGTCTCCATGGTGCAAATGGACTCACCTGCAAGGGATAGGAAACATCATAACATTCGCTCAGAGCACGAGGCACATTTCCTGCATCAAGGGCAGCCTCCACCACCCAACCATACAAGCTTTCATATCAATTATTTCTCTTTATTTATTTTTAGATTTAATTTTATTGTATTTCATTTGTACCTTGCCTTTCTACCAAAAAATGGCACTCAAGGCAGCTTACAGAAACAATTTAAACTGATTAAAAAAAATACATTAAAATACAGTTAGAAACATAACAATTACAGAACAAAGTATTATTAAAAACAGCTCCAAACCCACCTGACCCACTTCCAGGCTAAAGGCCTGCTTAAATAAAGTGGTCTTTGCCTGTTGGTGGAAGGACAGCAGAGAAAGAGCAAACCTGGCCTCCCTGAGCAGTGAGTTCCACAGTCTGGGAGCAGCCACTGAAAAGGTCCTCTCTCGGGTTGCCACCAAACCAGCCTCTGGAGGCAGCAGTGTTGATAGAAGGGTCTCTCCAGAAGTTCTCAAGAACTGGGCAGGCTTGTACAGGAGAAGGAGGTCTTTTGGGTAACCTGTCCCATGCCATTTGGGGCTTTTTTTCTGTGGCCCAGACTCTTTTCAATGGCATAAGATGGTCCGTTGCCCTACTAGGGGACCTGCTCCACTGTGTATTTTCAGCATGTCACAAAACACACTACATTCTATCTACATCCAAGGTCCTATTCCTTCACTATTTAGATTTACCAAGCCCTTCTGTCCCAAGTCCACTTACTCGCTTGGAAATCACGTTCCTCTCCCATCTGTCTCACTTCAAACAAACGTCAGAGTTTGGAGTTTCAGAGCAAAGGCTTTGAAAAATAAGTTAATTAGCAGTTCATCAGCATGTGGTTGCTCAATGGGCAGGAATGACTGGTTCAGCCAAAGGAGGCTCCTGCTCCTTTGATATTTGCAGATCTACCAGGGCTTTATCCAGGGGTGTTACTAGGGCAAAAGATCCAGGGCACAGCCCCATACACAAATGTGCATGAGAGAGAGAGAGGGAGAGAGAGAGAGAAAGATGTCTGAGTTGAACCAGGGGGATCAGTGTACTCGTCTTGTGTATATATGTGTGTGTGAGTGCACGGGCACATGGGTGTGTATACATATACATATGTATATACATATCTACATTCAGTAGAAGTATGCACCCACCCCCACTCCCACCTCAGACCCCAATTCAGCAGTTTGGAAATTATAACATTGTGACTTTTCTCTCTTGGTCAAAATTGGATGATAATTGCTGGCATAGTAGCCCCTTAGGAGGGGATTACACCTACCCAATGTCAGAAAAATAGGTGCAGAGTCTTTTGTGGTATCTGCCTTTATGTTTTGATGTTCTTTGAAAAGGAACTACCAATAACATTTGTATTCCTTGGACGATTTTCATCTCAGTCTGATGCATGTTTTGCCATTTGTGTTTTTTTCATTTTGCATGAACTCTAGATCTGTTTCAGTGGTAAGGGAAAGGCATTTAGTACATGCTCAGACTAGTTTTGCCATAACGTAGCCCTAGTTTTGAAAACAGACTCGCTGGCTGAATCCTGGTGAAGTCTTGGCACAAGTGAAGTTATGGGGCGGAAGATATAATGAGAGCTTGTGCATAACAAGGAGGAGATAGAGGGGAGTTGCACAAAACAAGACATCTGTTTTTATGAAGAGTAGCTGGAGGATGGTAGAATGAGGAGGGATTGTTGTAGGACTGTGCATGGGCCCCCTGCTTTGTTTCGGATGCCGCTTCAGACCTTCTGAAGAGTCCCCACTTCACTGTGGACCAATTCAGACCCCATCCACTTTGACTCGGATCCGAACCCAAAGCAAGATTCAGACATCCGAATCACTCGTTTTTGCCGTTTTCCCATTGACATGCATGGGAAAACGAAAATGGACATAATTTTTTAATTTTTCATGATACATACATGAACTTTGGGGAACTCTCAGCCCTCCTGGAGGGGTGTCCACCTACCAAATCTCAGTTAATTTCACCTTGCGGTTTTTGTGCTAGGTGCCGGTGAAATTTGATTTTTTCCACAAAAACTCTCAAACCAAAGAGCTATAACTTTCCACTGCTTGCACAGAAGTGCATGACATTTGGGGAGTGCAACCCCCCTTGTAGGGCATCCCACCTGCTAAATCTCAGACAGTTTGGCCCGCTAGTTTTTGTGCAAGGTGCAGGTGAAATTTGACATTTTCAAGGAAATCTCTCAAAGCAAAAAGCTATAACGTTTCACTGGTTGCAGAGAAGTGCATGAAAGCTGGGGGACGCACAGCTCCCCTGGAGGACATCCCACCTGCAAAATTTCAGATAGTTTGGCCCAGGAGGTTTTGTGCTAGGCACAGGCAAAATGTGCTGTTCTCAGACTCAAACCAAAGTTCATAAAGTGATAATCAAGTTAGGTGTTGAGGTCCCTAGATGCAGGGAATGCTGAGGCTTTAATCTGTGTGGTATATTTTATTTTCTATCACTATTTAGTGTGTGGGGAGGGGTGCATTTGATTTCACTGTTCTTTTTGCTAACTTTGGTGAACTGTGAATACATTTTAGTTATTCTAAATTTGCATACACACACACACTTGTGTCATGGGCCTGTGCCCCTGATCTTTCAAGTACCTAGCAATTCCCCTGCCCTATGCTAGCAGCAACAGATTCTCCTCCTCCTTTTCTCTTTACCATCTTAACTAATGCCCCTTCCCCCAGGGAATTCCACCATGGGCTTGTTGCAAGGAAACATTCCGTGAGAACAGAATCGTGCAGCACATCAAGAGGGTGGGAGCCCGTCTTGGAGACAGGCTTGGGAACGGCTTGTGCCTTTCTATGGGGACGACCTTGATACCTATTCAGGGTGGTGACGGGTATCTGGATGGGAAATACTGCAGTTGCGGCACTTGCAATAACCACATGTTGCAATCATGTCCTACTTCAGAGAACTGACAGAGTACATCATGTCTAGACTGAGAAATCTTCAGCAGGCACAATGGAAATAAGGAACACCCGTTCTCTTCTTCTCTAGGAGAAAGTCCCACTGAATTCGGTTCTGAGTAGACATGCATAGGACTGTAATGCATATTGTTAGCCGGATAGTGCAAACTTATTTATCTCTACTCAGAAGGAAGCCCCACTGAGTTCAACGGGACATTCTCCGGGGCAGGTGTGCATAGGACTGCAGCCTTCATTTGAGCAAAGGGCTTGCTCGATCTCCGGGCCATACATCCCACGAGTAGTATGATCAGGATACGCCAATAGGAGTAACCCCCCCCCCCCCAGTTGCGATGGTCATGTGGTATATGCTGACAGGGGGGCAGGGGGCGTTAAGGTTACGTTTATTTTTAGAAATTAAGCACTGGCTTGTTCCAAACCTTGCCAGGTGCCACGTCAGGCTTTTGGCATGTCGTGTTCCTTGCCTGACTAAATGTGCTCTTTTCCCCACCGTTGCCTCCTGCCAGCAGAATGGCTGCCCACAGTCCAGAAGAACTGAAGAATCTCCGAAAGAGCTTCCAAGAAAAGAACCAGTCCTGTTTCATCTTGGGTGCCTCTGGCGAAACTGGGAAAGAACTGCTAGCTGAGATCTTGCGACAGCAAGTGTTCTCCAGGGTGACGCTGATCGGCCGCCGAAAGCTGAACTTGGAAGGGCCGCTTTACGCCAACGTGGTATGAAAGCAAAGCCAGCCTCTGATGGTTACTTACTGTTCATTTATTACATTTCTATCCCATGTTGAACTCAAAGCTGCATCTGTGGTTCTCCTCTTCCGCCCCCTCCCCTTTTTATGTTAACAACAACCCTGTGAGGTAGATTAGGCTGCGAGTTGGTGACTGGCTCCAAATCACACAGTGAGCTTCCCGGCTGAGTGAAGGTTTGAATATGGCTCTATCACGACGCCACGTTGGTTAGGGTTACATAGCCAGCTCTTGCATCTTATCACTTATTTCTATAATTTTATGCCCCACCTTTTGGATCAAAAATATTCAAGACAGCTTCCAACTTCAATATGTAAGTGATACGCTGCCTCTTACATGATTCAAAACATTATAAACCACCCCCATCCAATTAAAATGCAGCAGACATATAAAAGCCAACTAAAAGAGACAAGGGCCCCATCTACACGGCCAATTTAGTGGAGTGACAGCACATCTGTCAGGAGCGCCCTAGCTGCCTCTTAAAGCCCCCTCCAGTAGCCCAAACAAGACGCAGACAGAAGGGATTCTTTCCAAGGCTTTATTCCTTTACAACCTAATGACTCTTTCAGATGCTAATTGCCAGCAACTAAGAAAGGAACTGCGAAGTGTATCATAGCAGAGTAACCTAAGCTCCATCTGCGCAGTTGGTCCCCGTTTAGAGGAGGGTGGGAAAACTCTGAAACTTATGGGCTAGGAGTGGAGGCTCCCGCCCTTACCCATGGGGCATCGGGACGCAGCCGTTCCCGTAGCACCAAGCGGGCTGAGCGCCTCCTCTCGGCGCCCTCCACCTCACGCCTCTCTCTGCGCCAGCACCTTGCGTCTAGCAACAACCGATCTGCCGCTCTTTCACTGCCAGGGTCACTATCTCTCTCAGGAATGCGAGGAGACGGGGCCTCTCCCTGCAGCCGCGCCTCTGAGAGATGAGCAGACTCCTCTCCCACGGGTGTAGCTCGTCCTCAGAATCAGAGCTGCTTTGGGGCTCTATGGGCTCAGGTCCAACCCTGACAACATCAGGGTGATGCTGTTGCCAATCCGCAGCAACCATGTAGCTTCCCTCTGGAAAAGGCACGTTTTTGGAATGTCCTTTTAGTACGTCTTTTTTCCTTAAACGCTGCTCCCGCATGGTTCTGTTGCAGTGTGCCCCATCCCCCAGCATTAAGTCCTGAGCACACCTATTTCTGTGACCTGGCAGTGATCTGGTCAAGGGGTGGGACTGCCCCGTTTTCCCCTCCATTCCCTCTTTTTCCCCATTCACAGTAGGGTTGCTCTCCCATTCACAATATCTAGCCAGTTTGCAGCCTGTATTTGCCATTCTGAAAATTGCAATAGCACTGTTTCGGAATACCGCAGTAGCTGCTTCCCCCGTTCACAGTATTTGTATTTCCCTGCAGTAGCGCTGTTTCAACCATTCACCAAAGTGCAGTAGCTGCTTCACCCATTCAGATTATATAGCCTGTTTTTCCCATTCACAACTGGGCAGCATCTTTTAATCTTTCACAATATTCCAATGGTGGATGAGAAGGGAGAGGTAAACAACAGGGGCTTAATTCAGCACTTCCAGTAAACTTCCCTGAGCAGGGCAGGATGGACAGACGTGGGGAACAAGCCTCCCTCATTTGCTGAGCAGCACCTATGGGATTCATGATGTCCAGTTCTACTCCACACAGCCAACCCCAAAGTATGGCGGTTTCAAGTGCTGTGTGACCCATGAAAGCAGGGTTTTAGGTAGTGTATTCTCCACTTTTCTTGCTTCGTGTGCCCCTGACGGACCAAAGAAATTCCATGAAAATCCAGCTATAACCAGAAAGCGCTTCTCATTCTGTTTCTGTGTAGGTGGG
The DNA here is from genome assembly GCF_057233095.1 of Heloderma suspectum. Lineage (NCBI taxonomy): Eukaryota > Metazoa > Chordata > Lepidosauria > Squamata > Helodermatidae > Heloderma > Heloderma suspectum. The sequence continues at coordinate 177,013,283 of NC_139459.1, forward strand.
GCTAAGATCTTTTAAATACCTGTTGGAGTCAAACGTTCATTGTTATGTGTTTTAAAGGAATATATAAACCACTTTTTTCTTTTCTTTTTTTTACAACTGTTTCAAAAGTAGTATACAGTACAACATTTGAAAACAAAGCTACACAAAAGCTAGAGCCAGGGCCTGCAGGAGAAGCCACCACCACCACCACCGGGGAAGAGGCGTGCTTGCCGCCGCTGGGCCTGCTGCCGCCGCCACTGGGCCTGCTGCCGCCGCCGCTGCCACCACCACCAGGCCTTCCTTGTGGACTTCTGCCTGGCAGACCGCCAGTCCCTGCAGGACCAGGGCCCCAGGTACCGAGCCAGCTGTGCTGCTCCACCTGCCCCTCCCTGGAGGGGCTACATAAGCTGGCTGGCTGAGGTGGCCTGGGAGAGCCAGAGCCTGCAGGAGAAGCCACCACCACCGGGGAAGAGGCGTGCTTGCCGCCGCTGGGCCTGCTGCTGCTGCCGCCGCTGGGCCTGCTGCTGCTGCCGCTGCTGGGCCTGCTGCCGCCGCCGCTGCCACCACCACCAGGCCTTCCTTGTGGACTTCTGCCTGGCAGACCGCCAGTCCCTGCAGGACCAGGCCCCCAGGTACCGAGCCAGCTGTGCTGCTCCACCTGCCCGTCCCTGGAGGGGCTACATAAGCTGTCTGGCTGAGGTGGCCTGGGAGAGCCAGGGCCTGCAGGAGAAGCCACCACCACCACCGGGGAAGAGGCGTGCTTGCCACCGCTGGGCCTGCTGCCGCCGCCGCTGGGCCTGCTGCCGCCGCCGCTGCCACCACCACCAGGCCTTCCTTGTGGACTTCTGCCTGGCAGACCGCCAGTCCCTGCAGGACCAGGCCCCCAGGTACCGAGCCAGCTGTGCTGCTCCACCTGCCCTCCCTGGAGGGGCTACATAAGCTGGCTGGCTGAGGTGGCCTGGGAGAGCCAGGGCCTGCAGGAGAAGCCACCACCACCGGGGAAGAGGCCCAACTGGAGGTTGGGCCCGAAGGGCAGTCTGGGGATTCTGCTCGTGTACCGTCCACCCCGCTGCACGACTGACTCCCTGGCTGAGGTGCTTGAGGTGGTCTCTGATGTGCGTGTACAGTCCCCTAACTTACTGGTGTTGGACTTCAACGTACATTCGGAGGCCATCCTCACAGGAGCACCTCGGGACTTCATGGAGACCATGGCCTCCTGGGAGCTGCACCATATTCTAACTGGGCCCACCCATGTAGCCGGTCATGCACTAGACCTTGTATTTGTTTCTGGAGAAGCGGGGAGTGATCTGGAAGTCGGGGGTATATCCACCACCCCCTTGTCATGGTCAGATCACTATCTGGTGATGTTGGACTTCTCGGTTCCACAACCCCTCCGCAGGGGTGGAGGACCCATTAAAATGGTCCGCCCCAGGCGTCTTATGGATCCAAATGGATTCCTGAACGCGCTTGGGGATTCTCTGGGGCATGCCAACGGCCACTCGGTCGAGACCCTGGTGGGTGGCTGGAATGCCGCAATCACTGGAGCATTAGATCGGGTGGCTCCGAAACGCCCTCTCCCCCTGAACAGGGCTCGGACTGCACCATGGTTCAATCCGCGGTTACGAGCTCTGAAACAGGAGGTGAGACGGCTAGAGCGCCGGTGGCGGAAGTCTCGCTCCAAAGACGATCAGACACGGGCTAGAGCTATATCTTCAGCCTATCACGTGGCGGTGAAGGCAGCAAAAAAGGAATATTATGCTGCCTCCATCGCGTCTGCAGAGTGCTGCCCCAGGAGGCTGTTCCAAGTGGTCCGCAGCCTGGTCGGTCCTGTGGCTCCGGAACCACTGGAGCATTCTAAGGCCTCCTGTGAGGCTTTGGCAAGGCACTTTGCAGATAAAATTGATCAGATTAGGTGTGTTACTCTGCACACTGTGGATACAGTTAGTGAGCAAGAGGCGGCCTGTGGCAAACCGGTTTTGTGGGATCGGTTCCAGCTTCTTCCTCCTGATGAAGTGGACAAGGTGCTTTCATCTGTAAGGCCAACCACCTGCTTACTTGATCCTTGCCCATCTTGGCTCATTATGAGCTGCAGAGAGAGACTGGGTGAGGGGATCAAGGCGGTGGTGAACGCCTCCCTTGAGGAGGGAGTGATGCCATCAGCCCTCAAGGAGGCAGTGATAAGACCGCTCTTAAAGAAGCCCTCCTTGGATCCTCAAGTTCTGAACAACTTTCGCCCAGTCTCAAATCTGCCATTTTTGGGCAAGGTGATTGAGCAGGTGGTGGCGGTGCAGTTGAAGGCACACTTGGAAGAAACTGATTATCTAGACCCATTTCAGTCGGGCTTCAGGCCTGGGCATGGGACAGAAACGGCCTTGGTCGCCTTGGTGGATGATATGAGGAGGGCTCTGGATAGGGGTGAATGCTCCTTCCTTGTTCTCCTCGACCTCTCAGCGGCTTTTGATACCGTTGACCACGGTATCCTCCTGGACCGCCTGGAGGGGTTGGGCATTGGAAACACTGTATTGCGGTGGTTCCAGTCCTTCCTCTCTGGCAGGTACCAGAGGGTAGCACTGGGAGAGGAGGTTTCGGACCCGTGGCCACTTACTTGTGGGGTGCCACAGGGTTCCATCCTCTCCCCGATGCTATTTAACATCTATGTGAAGCCACTGGGGGCTATCATCAGGAGGTTTGGGGTGCAGTGTCATCAATATGCGGATGACACTCAGCTCTACCTCTCATTCAAATCTTCACCAAGGTTGGCCGTAGAATCCCTGTCCAAATGTCTGGAGACGGTGAGTGGCTGGATGGGGAGGAATAAGCTGAAGAAGCTCAACCCTGACAAGACCGAGGTACTTTTGGTGGGAGACAAGAGGAGGCTGGGGGATGTTGACCTGGTGTTGAATGGGGTACAGCTACCCTTGAAAGACCAGGTCCGCAGCCTGGGGGTCATTTTGGACTCCCAGCTGTCCATGGAGGCTCAGGTGTCAGCTGTGAGCCGGACAGCGCTGTATCAACTCCATCTGATACGGCGGCTGCGCCCCTACCTTCCCGACCATCTGCTCCCATTGGTAGTACACGCCCTGGTCTCCTCTCGTTTAGACTACTGTAATGCGCTCTACGTGGGGTTACCCTTGAAGACGGTTCGGAAACTGCAGCTGGTACAGAACGCAGCGGCTCGCCTGATTAAAGGCAGCCGCCGGCGAGATCACATCACTCCAGTGCTGAAGGAGTTGCACTGGTTACCAGTTGTTTTCCGGGCCAAATTCAAGGTGTTGGTTTTGACCTTTAAAACCCTATATGGTTCCGGCCCAGCCTATCTTAAGGAGCGCCTCCAGCAACACCAGACAGGCCGCTTAACAAGATCAGCCTCGGATGGCCTTCTCTCTGTCCCATCAGCCAGGACAGCTAGACTGGTGGGGACGAGGGAGAGGGCCTTCTCTGTGGTGGCCCCCACTCTGTGGAACTCCCTCCCTAGGGAACTCCGTCATGCCCCCTCTTTAATGAGCTTCCGTCGTGCATTAAAAACGTGGTTGTTCAGGCAGGCATTTGGGGTGGGTTAGGGTATTTTTTTAAAAAAAAATTTATGGTAAAATTTTATTGTTTTAAATTGTTTATGGTGGGTTGTACATCGCCCAGAGTGGCTGGGTGACCAGTCAGATGGGCGATTAATAAATTTAATAAATAAATAAATAAATAAATAAATGGTGTAAAAAAAAAAAAACACCTTTAAGAAAAACAACACAGTGGAATAGATTGTTCCCCAAACAGCTAGTTTGGCACCAGGGCCATCTTCGCTTGCAGTCCTGTACACACTGAAGTCAATAGGATTTTCTTCACAGTAGACCTGCATAGAATTAGTCTGGAGGAAACATGAGCAGAGTCCCTGCCCTCTTTCCCTCCTCCTTGATGGGTTTTATATGGTATTGCTACCTCCTATTAGAAAGGCAATTAGCAGAGAGAAAGGCAAAGCAGAATGAGCGTTTCACAGAATCATAGAATAGTAGGGTTGGAAGGGGCCTGTAAGACCATCAAGTCCAACCCCCTGCTCAATGCAGGATCCAAGTCAGAGCATCCCTGACAGATGGCTGTCCAGCTTCATCTTGAATGCCTCCAGCGTGGGAGAGCCCACCACCTCCCTAGGTAATTGGTTCCATTGTTGTATTGCTCTAACAGTTGGGAAGTTTTTCCTGGCTTCCTGTAACTTGAGCCCATTATTTCGTGTCCTGCACTCTGGGATGATCAAGAAGAGATCCTGGCCTTCCTCTCTGTGACAACCTTTCAGGTACCTGAAGAGTGCTATCCTATCTCCCCTCAGTCTTCTCTTCTCAAGGCTAAACAGGCCCAGTTCTTTCAGTCTCTCCTCAGAGGGCTTTGTTTCCAGTCCCCTGATCATCTTCGTTGCCCTCCTCTGAACCCTCTCCAGTTTGTCTGCATCCTTCTTAAAGTGTGGTGCCCAGAACTGGACACAGTACTCCCGATGAGGCCTAACCAGTGCTGAGTAGAGGGGAACTAGTACTTCCTGGGATTTGGAAGCTATGCTTCTATTAATGCAGCCCAAAATAGCATTTGCCTTTTTTGCAGCAACATCACATTTTTGGCTCCTATTCAGCTTGTGATCGACAACATTTCCAAGTTCCTTCTTGCTTGTAGTATTGTTGAGCCAAGTATCGCCCGTCTTGTAACTGTGCATTTGGTTTCTTTTTCCTAGGTGCAGATCTTGGCATTCATCCCTATTAAATGTCATTCTGTTGTTTTCTGCCCAGCGCTCCAGCCTATCCAGATCACTTTGAATTTTGTTTCTGACTTCCAGAGTATTCGCTATCCCACACAATTGTGTCATCTGCAAATCTGATAAGCATTCCCTGCACCTCCTCCTCCAAGTCATTAATAAAGATGTTGAAGGGCACTGGGCCCAGGACTGAGCCCTGCAGTACCCCACTCATTACCTCTCCCCAGTTTGAAAAAATCCAATTGAGAAGCACTCTTTGAGTCTGATTCTGTAGCCAACTGTGGATCCACCTGATAGTTGTTTCATCTAGCCCACTTTGAGCTAATTTGCTCATCAGGATATCCTGGGGCACTCTGTAGAAAGCTTTGCTGAAGTCAAGGTGCATTATGCCTACAGCATTCCCACGGTCCACAAGGGAGGTTACCTGATCAAAAACTGAGATCAGATTCGTCTGGCAGGACTTGTTCTTGACAAATCCATGTTGGCTTCGAGTGATCACGGCATTGTTTTCAAGGTGCTTCCAGATGGATTGCTTTATCATCTGCTCCAGAATTTTCCCAGGGATTGATGTCAGACTGACTGGTCTGTAGTTCCCAGGTTCCTCCTTTTTACCCTTTTTGAAGATAGGGACAACATTAACCTTCCTCCAGTCATCTGGCACTTCATCCGTCTTCCATGATTTCTCAAAGAGAATAGACAGTGGCTCTGAGAGTTCTTCTGCCAGTTCCTTTATTACTCTAGGATGCAGTTCATCTGGCCCTGGAGATTTGAACTCATTCAAAGTAATTAGGTGTTCCTTGACCATATGCCTATCGATCTCAAGCTGCAATCCTGCCCCTTCAGCCTGCACTTCGCCTTTGCCAGGGGGGTCATAGACCCTCTTTTGGGAGAAGACTGAGCCAAAGTAGGAATTGAGCACCTCTGCCTTTTCCTTGTCATCTGTTATCGTTTTGCCATCCTTATTTAATAGCTGATCCACCATTTCTTTCCTCTATCTTTTACTATGGATATATCTGAAGAAAGCTTTTTTGTTGCTTTTAGCATCCCTGGCTAACCTCAGCTCAGCTTTAGCCTTCCTGACGCCTCCCCTGCAATTCTGTGCTACCTGCCTATACTCTTCCTTTGTAGCTTGGCCTTCCTTCCACTTCCTATATGTGTTTTTTTGTTGTTGTTTTCAGGTCATTTCTGAGCTTTTTGTGAAGTCACATTGGCTTCTTCTGTTGTCTTCCGCCTTTTGTTCTTCTTGGAATTGCTTGTAATTGTGCCTTTAGAATTTCCTTTTTTAAAGTCTTTCCAGCCCACATGGATACCCAAGGCTATCTTAATAAAAAAGAGACCACACTCTTGCTTTAGTTATGGAAAAAAACAGCTTTACTCACCGTTTCTTGCATTAAAATATACAGGCTCAGCTTACATTTTCCAAAGAGGAGTTTGTTCAGTCGATTTCTTGCGTTCAAGCAGAAGACAGAGACGGCATGCCATGTGCTCCCAGTAATGCAGGATGGAGCAGGAAGGAGGAAACAGGAAACCACCGTAAGCTATAAGTTCCTTTGCCCAGATTCCCAGCACTGGCCCCTTCCTGTAACTTGCAGATGAGTAGGGATGTCAGGGATTCCGCCACGGATCTCAGTGAGGCTAAATGCTAGTGCATTCGGGCCCCCAAAATCCGTGGCAGAATGACGCCCCCGCCGCCCCACCACCCTGCGAAAGGCGCGCGAAACAGAGCACTTACTTGGTGCCGTTTGCGCTGCTTTGCGAATGGCGGCCGTGTCTGCAGCTGCCATTCTCTTCCCCATTTTTGCCATGATAGGCTACGTAAATACTTACATAGCCTATCACGGCTAACACAGGGACGCCATTTGCGCAGCCTATCACGGCAACAAAAGGGAACATAAATGGCAGCCGCTGTAGCCGCCGCCATTTGTGTTCCTGTTTTTTTGCCATGATAGGCTACGTAAATATTTACGTAGCCTATCACGGTGAAAGACAGGGGCGCAAATGGCGGCCGCTACGCCATTTGCGCCCATTTTATTTTTTTTTTGCCGTGATAGGCTATGTAAATATTTACATAGCCTATCACGGCAAAAAAACAGGAACGCAAATGGCGGCCGCCATAGCCACCGCCATTTGCATCCACAGGCTCCACACGCCTGCGAATGCACCCGGCAGCGGCTCCGCAGAGTTGCCGTGGAGCGGAGCCAGCCGGGTTAGGATTTCAGGGGGAGGTGCGGAGCGCCTCCCCCCCACTGCCAATCACCCCTTCAAAAAGGTAAGTGACTTTCGCACATCCCTACAGATGAGGTTGCAATATTTCCAAAACTACTACCACAGGGGAATAGCAAGGCCAGCAGTAGCAGCTTTGCAAATGGCACAGGAGTGGTGTCTGTGTCGTGGCATACAGATGTCTCTCCCTTCCTCTCTACATTAGGCTATGGGGAACTTGTGACCCTCCAGACATTGTTGGACTACATCATCCCTTGCCATGGCCAGGCGGGCTGGAGCTGATGGGGGTTGGAGTTCCCCACCCATCTACAATGTCTGACATACTAGCCGTCAGCAGGTTTTAAATAGGGTCGCCCCACAGGGAAGTGTGGGTTGCACAGACAAGTCATGCAGGAAACAAGGGCCCTTCATCTCTTCCCTCTCCAGTGGGGAATGGCAGGGCTAGCAGACAAAGAGAGAAGGAAGGCACAGACTCTTCTAATGCTTCCTAGCATCTGTGGGAAGTACCAGTTGCTAGGGAACTCACCAGTTGCTGGGGAACTTGGGCAGGAGGGTGCTGTTGCACTCGTGTCCTACCATTGGGTTTCCCACAAGCAGCTGGTTGGCCAATGTGTGGACAGAATACTGGACTAGATGGACCTTGGTCTGATCCAGCAGGGCTCTTCTTACATTCTTATATCCAGTACTACCACTGCACCTCCACTCATTCTTTTGTCCCAGCAGAACCCACTGCTAACGCTTCCTAAAGCAACCCCAAAATAACAAACTTAAACACTCGTTTCCAGAATGGGACAGGGGAGCAGAGCTCCTTTCTGCAAGGTCTACTGACCTTCCCAGTTCTGGAAACAAATGTTTCAGCTTATTTCCAGTTGTTTCAGGAAGTGCTGGCTTCCTGTTGTGCTAACAGTCGGTCCTGCTGGTGTGAGGGTAGTGTCAGATACTGCCCACTAATTCCATCATCATTGAGTAATCTCACTTGGCTCCCAAACACACTGGAGTTGTGTTAAGTCTTCTAGGTTAGAGAATCTTTTCTCTTTGGGGGCGGGGAGTGGGGGGTTGGGACCCATAGAAAGGTCACTGCTTGTTTGCTTACTTGTTCAAAGCTCCATTCGTCCACTTGGATCGTTAATGAGTTATTTCCTGTTTGGGGTTTCTCTTTCGGACCACCCCCCAGTCCCAAGAACTTGTTGACTTCGAGAAATTGGACGACTCTGCTGCCGCCTTCCGAGGCCACACCACTGGATTTTGCTGCCTGGGGACAACCAGGGCCAAAGCCGGAGCGGTGAGGAGCCCGGCCTGGTGGGAGAGCTGGGCGACCTCCAGTGTGCGGGAGGAACTGAGGAGGGGGAGAGACTGGGGGCGAGCAAGGAGGTGCAGGATTGGTGGCCATCCTAAAGTTTTGGTGGAAGGGGCCAGTGTGGCAAGATGGTCTCTTTTCTTTGCCTTTTCAGTCTGAGCATAGCGAGGTTGAAATGGGAAGGCTTGGGAGACTGGGGGGAGGGCGGAATGGGCTGGCCATTGGGTGGCGGCGGGGGTGGGGTGGGGGAATAGACGCAAAGGTTTTGCAAGTTTTATTTATTTATTACATGTGTGCACCACACCTCTTCCAAGGCGCTCTGGACGGCATGCATGGGGCTATCTGTTTTTCTCTCACACAACAACCCTGTGAGGTAGGCTAAACAGAGGTAGAATGACTGTCTCACCCAGCTTTCAAGGCTGAGTGGAGGTTTGACCCCAGGTCTCCCTAGTCCAAGTCCTATACTGCCTTGCCTGTCACCCACTGGTTGAATTTGTTCAGCTACATGCCACCTAATGAATGAAATCTTTTGACGAATGGTCTTTAAATCTGTGCTGACTCGCCCCAGGCACTTGGGACAGAGTGGATTTTCCTAACGTTACTCCCTCTCCCTACCGCACCTCCCAGGATGGATTTGTGCGCGTCGACCGTGACTACGTCGAGCACTCGGCACAGCTAGCCAAAGCCGGTGGATGCCGCCACTTCGTCTTAGAATCGGGCAAGGGTGCAAATGACTCCAGCATCTTCTTCACCCTCCGGGTTAAGGTGTGTCTGGCGGGTGAGGCCCTAATCGGTGGGCCTATTCACACGAGCCTGGAGGGAAGGTGATTAGGTTAACTACAGAGCGGGGGGGGGTAGCGAAACCATGACATGTGGGCCCATCACATGACTGGGAACCACACAGTGCTGCATGGTTCCGCTACCCTGCCCCCCTCCATAGTTACCTGGAGAACTTACCTGAGTGGTTAGCATGCATCCCAACATCCTCTGCAGTGCGAATGGGCTCCTGACGTCTGTTCCAGCATCCCAAATGGCCGCACGATTATAGAGAAAGTCCGCGGTGGCGAGAACGTTGCCTGCAGTGGCAAACACTCTAGCAAGCGGACTCAATGGTTATGGCTTGGAAGTCCTCTGGAGCCTGTTTAAACCACTGAAGAGCCTGCCAGACAACACAGTAAGCCCCCCTGGGGGCCCTTAACCCTTTTGCAGGGGGGTGGTTAGTGGGGGTGGCTTACTAACCACGGGGAACATGGTTTTCTCCCCCCCCCCTCACGCTAAGCCACCATGGTTAGTGGAAATTCCACAACGATCATGGCTTAGCATGACATCTGAGCAGGCCCAGTGGGCTTCAAGATGAGATAGCCAACAGACAGAAGGAACTTCTAGTTTTGGAACTGTTCCCAATTCTATCCTTACATACCCAAGTTCTAAGTCTGTAGTCTCTTCCTATATCAGTCTCCTTGGCAGGAGCTGCAGTAGTGTGCATTTTCAGGGGAGAGAGTGTTAGGTTTATATAGTATTGCTGCTTCTTTTTAATAAGGCAGTTATCAGAGAGAAAGGCAAAGCAGAATGAGTGTTTGCCAACCCCACAAGCACACAGGCTATCTTAGAAAAGCCAACAAAACACTCCTCTTTTATTGAAGGCTTACCCATAAGTATTCCTGCAGTAAAACATGCAGGCACAGCTTACATTTCAAAAGGAGTTTGTTCAGTTAATTTCTTTGTGTTCAGGCAGGAGACAGTCCAAGCATGTGCTCCCAGCAATGGAGGAAGGCAGATGGGGCGGGGGGGGGGGGGAACAGGAAGGAGAAAAAAGGAAACCCCTGAAGACTATGGAGTTCCTATGGCTAGCTATGCCCAGGCATTAACTAGCTAACTGCCCAACTGCCCCCTTCCTATACCTTGCAGATGAGGTTGCAATATTCCCAAGAGGCAGCACCCTTGGCTGAGGAGTTGTTGTTTGGGGAGATCTCACCCTTTAGTGAGTATGCAGGCCAGGTCTCTTTTATCTGTGGCCTGAGATTTTGAATGTGGAAGCAAATGGTGTTTGAGAGATGATGGGTCTGCTCAGAGGCGCATGGGGGCGGGGGTGTCAGGAGCGCCCCTGCTGCCTTCTGTAATCCTCAAGTAGCTAGAATCAACACGCAGACAAAAGGGCTCTTTTCCAAGGCTTTATTTCCATTCAACCTAATGACGCTTACAGATGCTAATCGCCAGAGCCTGACAGGTGGTTAGGGTAACTATGGAGGGGGGGTAGCGAAACCACGATGCGCATACCCGCCACACAACTGGGAACCACGTGGCGACATGTAGTTCCTGTAACCACCCCCCTCGGACTAGTTACCGTAGTCCGTAGCCATCCTTCTGCCACTGTCACTGGTGATCCAAGTGGCCCACGCGCTATGAAATTGTGCACGCCAGCTACTCCGTCTCTCGCAATGCACCAGTGATCATAGAGAAAGTCTGTGCTGGCTAGAGCATCACCAGAAGTGTGGGATGTTCGAGGCTGCTGTATCTATGGTCGCGGGCTAAAAACCACCCGTTTTAACCATCGGGGAGACTGCCACATGTAACAGTAAGCCACCCCAGGGCCACTTAACCCTGCTGCAGTGGGGTGATTAGCTGGGGTGGTTTCAGAACCCTGGTTAGTGGGGTTTTGTCCCCACACACAACATGCTAAGCCACTGTGGTTTGCACAAATTCCGTAAGCATCATGGCTTAGCATGATGTCTGAACAGGGCCGATGTCTCCTCTGCCACTAGATGTTGGTCTTTGGAAGCTCCCTTCGATTTATTTTGAAATCTCTACTGGATTTTGAGTTCTAAGTGTGTATCTGACAGAGAAAGAGAGTTGATTTCCTTCCCTGCCCACCAGGGTGAAGCAGAGGCCAGAGTCCAAGCAGCTGGGTTCGAGCGTTGCTCCATATTTAGGCCAGCGTAAGTATTGCGAAGTGGGTGGGTGCGACCAAAGGGCAAGCACTCAAGTGCTGACTGCCATGCGGAGATGACTAAACGTTGCCAGGCACACCACGGAGGAGGCTGTGCTGGTTGTGGGGAACATTCCTGTGCCTCGACAGACTGCAGATCTGTCCTTGTTTGAACCTTCTCTTCCCATCACGCAGTAAAACAAGACGCCCCAAGTACCTGTTTGGCCATCACTTGAAAACACCTTATCAAATCTCCTTCCGTTGGCTACTACACAGTAGGGCTGAAAGTACACAGTGTGGATGTGCACAGGCTCCATCCCAGCATGACCCATTTATAGGGCAAACGGACCACTCCACTTTGGTCTCCAGGGGTGTATCTATAATGCCGGTTCAGTTACAGTGGATTGGTTCCACCAGCCTTCGCTGAACTTGGTGCCCTCCAGATGTTTTGGGCCACAACCCTCAGCATTCCTAACCATTGGCCTTGCTGGCCTGGGCTGATGGGAGATGAAGTCCAAAACACCTGAAGTTTGTGTCACCTCCCTGTGTGCTTTAACCACTGTTTTGAATAGGTACGATTTAGGAAAGTTGATAAAACAGGTATTTTCCCACCCTTTCAAGGGCAGCGTTATGTGATGTAGTGAATTGAATCAGCAACAATTGTCGTGAATGCAGAATAAGCTAAGATTCAAGAAGCTTTTGGCTTAATTAATACATATAACTATATATATTATAAATATTTATTTATCATAAATAAATAAAATAGAGAAAGGGGGTGATATCCATTTCAAAGGAGTTCAAGGTGGCATATATGGGGGTATGACTCAACCAACACAACAACCCTGTAAGGAGGTTAGGCTGAGAGAGACTGGTTCATTCAAGGGCCATCCATTGAGTTTTATAGCTCAGCAGAGATTTAACCCCCATCTTCTCAGTTCAAGTTCCACATTCCTATCACATGCTGGTTCTTAATGCAACAGGACATATTAGACCACTTTCACTCCACCAATGGCCTCTTTACACTTTACCTGAGCAGCATGGGTGCCACTGTTCTCCAGAGCAGCAGGGGAATAACTCCAGTGGCAGTGGCACCAGCCCTGTGGGGTTGCTGCCTCAGCTGACGTCAGTGGGCCATTATGATGGCACCATTGTGTAGCTGCCATTATGCGGCCTAAGGGTAGATACTTAAGCCTACTCAATCTAATAATCGCTACCATAAATCCAAGACAATTATCCAGTTCTCTGGTCTTGGTGTCTCCAGAAATGCTAGCAGTCTGCACCTCACCCGCATGCTCCCTTCCTCAACTAATCTATTCCTCAGTCGCTTGTTCCTAATCTAAAAGGCCGCATCTGAGGCCTGTTGCCTTCCTGCTGTTGCTATTCTGAGCAGCGATGACATCTAGGTACCTCACAAAGTTCCTCGTTCTGTCTTCTCCTCCAGGTTGTTGCTGTGTGACCGTCAGGAATCTCGGCCTGTTGAATGGATGGCCAGGCAAGTCATAGGAGTGGTAGCCCACATCTTCCCCACAGCTCTGTCTGTCCCCACAGTGACAGTGGCACGGGCGATGGTGAACCATGTGGTGATGCCAGCAAAGGAAGGCCAGAAGGTGGAAGTGCTGGAAAATGCAGCCATACATGCCCTTGGGCAGATGAAATAGTTGGGAGCTTAGCTTCCTGGGTGACATAGCAGAGGAGGGTGCCTCATCAACCCCAAGGCCCAGGCTTTCCTATTTCTCCTTTCCCCTGGAGAGGGTCTCCCCAGCCGTGAGGTCTGGCCTGTTAACTTGGAGCTAGGCCTCTGTGTTTCCATGGTAACTCAGCAAACCGCCACACCTCTGGTGGCAGCCATTTTGAATAGAATTGCTAGTAGCCAGAAGGTCAAATGCTTAACCACTGACTGCAATGCCATGGTCATGAAAGATTGTCAGGCACATCACTGGGGAGTGTGGTGGGGCGCGGGGCAGAACCAAAGCTGGCAAAAAAAGTCAAATGATCTTCAGGCTAAAAGAGTAATAGCTTGTGTAACCTCTGAACTTGGTTTAATTGCATTTTGATTTCATTGCTGAATCAGGAACATCTCCTTTGTTTTTGAAATAATTATAAAAGTTCTTAGTGCTGTTGGGGTTATTTCAAAAGCTTTAAATGTATGTCATTTCTGTTTATGCATTTAATAAGTAATGTGTTTCAATGGGGCATTGTTTATAGTTTATCAATTACATGTTGAAATGCTGCAGCTATAGCTTGAGGCTTCACTGCAGAATAATGTATTGGTTCTGGACTTCGTCATACTTAGAAAAGACCTATTCAAATAAGTCGGACTCAAGTCTGCATCAAACCCAACATTTTTTGTGTTCTTTTCTCCTTTTCCCATGGTATGTCCCAGCCAGCTTCAAATATCAATTATGAAAACAACGTATGAGCCAGCATTTAAAAGCAGTAACAAAATCCAAATGAACAAAATTAGGGCTGTTAACTTTAATTAGATTCATCAGTTACAGCTTTCATTAATTGTTATATTGTAAATCACAATTATACTTTCTAGAATAATTCAGTATATACCTGAGGTATGGGGTAGATTTATTTAAATAAAATTTATTTTAATCAATTTTAATGGGGTAAAGGCACAATCCCATGCATGTTTAGAAAGGAAAAAGCCCTACACCTCCCAGCATTCTCCAGCCCACCATGCTGGCATTAACAATGCTGGGTGTTGTAGGATTTTTTTTTCTGTCCAAACGTGCATAGGATTGCGTCCTAAGGGCACAATACTATCAATTGCACCCTTGATGTTCAGAAACCCCCAAATTCAGAGGCATCCAATCATTCCATGTAGGGCAGGAGGAGTGGCAGAGGCAATCTTCACACCCCCATCCTCCCACCCCGCAATTCCTTTAGACAGGCTTTTTAGCCCATCTAGCAAGGGTCCTTGGAGGGGGCGGTGAGGAGGCTGAAAGAGTCTCAGGATAAATTGTATCTTGGCCTCTCTGGACTCTTCTTCCCTGTCTGCTGGAACGCCCCCTTTCCTACTCCCCTGAGGTCACTTTTCCAGCCTCAGGACTGCCAGTGCAGTTCTTTCCGTGCCAACTGTGAGGGGGCAGGGGAGGAGAATCGGATCTCTGCTTCCCCCTTCTGAGGTCAGAGCACTGTGTCCAACCTCGGAGGGGGGAATCTGAACAATCCTATGGTTGCTGGGACGCTTGCCCAGGGACCATAGGATTGCGCTCTAAATTGTTGTATATGTTTTTAATTATGAATTCTTAAATCAGCTGACAGCCCCAGGAAAAACAAAAATAAAGAAATAATAGATAATCAAAGAAACTGTCTGCAAATGAAAAGGGTTGTATCCAATGTTAATCTAACTTGTCCCATTCATTTCAGTGGGTCTACTGTCACTAGGACTAACGCTGGAAACAACCCAAAATCATTGGAATGGAGGGTTGGGGTTCAGTGGGCCTCTGGGGCTGGGGAAAAGTCTTGAGTCACAGTCAAGAAGTCTCTGCTCTTTGCTCTTAACTGATTTAACCTGTTAGGCCAGGCTTCCCCAACCTTGGGTCTGCATGTTTTTGACTATAATTCCCATCAGCCCCAGCCAGCATACCCAACAGGCAGAGATTATGAGAGTTGTAGTCCAACAGCGTCTGGGGACCACTGTCTTAGATGGATGGACTGAAGTAAAACATCTGTGTTTTTTAGTAAAGAAGAGGGTTCACATGTTCTAAGTCAGGGCTGGGCAGACTCTCCCTTGGAATTGAAGAATGCTTGGAATTGAAGTCTATGTTTTGGACTTCAATTCCAAGCATTCCTGACCATTGGACATGCTGGAAGGGGCTTCTGGGAGCTGAAGTCCAAAGCCCTTGGAGATCTACCTTCCACCCAGTTCAAAATCTAAGAAAGACACATTATTCTTTAATGACTGCACCCTTTGTCACTTTAGTTACACTGTATACAGCATCTATTTGTGTATTTCTGGTTAGCATTTTTAGGTATCTGCTTCAGCAGTCTATTCAGCTCCTAGCACGTGGTACTAAATCAATTCAGAGTACCAGTAATCAGGATTCTCTCCAGCACTGATGTATAACTGCTAAAAAGGCCAGTCCAGCATGAATGAGGCTGCAACCATCTACCCACTTATCTGAAAGTCCTACTGAATTCAATGGGACTTACTTCTGAGGAGACCTCTATAGGATGACAGTGTTGGGCCCAGTAAGAACTCAAAACTAAGGGCAAGAATTGGTTATGAGGACTCTGCATATGGTCTGACTCTCAAATACCTTATGTTGAGAGTGAAAGCAAAGATTTTTTTCCTTCTTCACCTACCATCCAAGTCTTTATTTTATAGGTATCTAATAATGCATTTTCAAGGCAAGTCCTTAAAACTTGAAACCATGGACAATTGTTCAGTTAACTCTGGGTTAACTCATGAAGAACCCGGTTTCTGGTTCACACATTAGAAAACAAATAATTAAAACCAGAAACAATGTGCGCACAACCCGCATGCTCTCCTTGTCCCTGCAATTCTTGGGTTAAACAACCCAGGGATTGCTGCGATGACATGCAAACCAACTCATTGTGTACTTACATTCTCTTTAGCAAGAGAACCTTAAAAGCCAACACAGAAATGTGTTACACCCTGATGGGCCATACCAGACCTGCAGGGATGTACAGAGAAGTGTTCTTGGTGGCTACCCTTCAAGTTCGGAATTCTCTTTTGCTACAGAATTGCCCAAGTTGAAACCTGTGAATCTTCGGGAAGGGATGCAAGACTCCTTTTCTTTTCCTTCTTTTCTGCATTCAGTCTGGCGTTTATTGAGGAGGGATAGCACAGAGCAACAGACTGCAGGGCAAAGGATTATGACAGATAGATTTTATTAGCGTCTGCCCTTCAATATATCCTATTTCCAGTTCCAATTAAACAATACTATGGGTTTATCCAGTCAATGTCAGTTTCACTTAGGTCCCGTTCATTTCAGTGGGTCTAATCTAAGGAGGACCTACATTGGAGTCAACCCACAGCTTACCCGGTTCCAGTAAAAATGCAGAAATAAAAGTAAAACCAAGAACCTAAAACAACAGAAGGCCCATCCGCACAAAAACAGCACAAGCCAGTGGAGGCTGGCGGCTCCGATTCCGAAGGGGGGATGTGTATCCATTCCATTCTGGGTTTCGGGCAGGGCCAACCAGAACTCCGCCGGAGCTATCCAACGCGTTGCACCTATTTGTGGCTCGGGTCCAGCACCTTGGGTAGTTCTTGCAGAGTTCTGGCTGGTTCTTGCAGAGTTCTGGCCCGAAACCCAGAGAGGACGCAGCCCCACCGAAATCGGAGCTGCCAGCCTCCACTGGCCATGAGCTGAAATCGAAAACCTGAGCAGCGCAACGCGTGCCCAGAGCGTCCAACGCCTGAGGAAAAACAAAGGGGACGAAGGCGGGCCGGGCTCGTCCCCCGCGCCCCGCGCGGGCAAGGGCAAGGGCAGCCCGCCCCTGCCCGCCTCAGTCCTCTTCCGCCGCCAGCAAACTCCAGGCAGCGGCGCGGCACCGGCGACGCAGCAGGCCGGCGGGCGCGGCCTCTCCGCAAGAGGCGGAAGAGCGAGCGAAGCAGCCGGGCTGGGCGGCTGCTTGCTGGCGGCTCCTGCGCGTTCGCGGAAGGTGAGTGGCCGGGCGGCGCGGCGGCTTCCGCTTGCCCTCCGCTCCACCGGGAGCGACCGCTCCTGCTCTGTCCCGGCTTGATTACGGGCGCTTCCCCGGGGAACTCCGCGGCGGGCGGCGGGCGGGCATCCCCCGGCAAGGAGGTCGCGCAGCCAAGGCGGAGGGCGGGAGCCGTCCCGGCGCCGGCCGGCGCCTTTCCACGGGCTGGCCTCGCTCCCCGCTCGGGCGGGCGGGCAGGCAGCGTTGCCGCCGCCTGCGGCAAAACGGCGCGCGCGCGGAAGGACGCCCTGCCCCGGGAGGACGGCAGGCAGCGGCCGAGAACGGCGCCGCGCCTCTGGAGCGAAGGCTGTCCGGTGGAGGCTGGTGGCGCCGGCGGCGCTGGGCTGCGCGCCACTTCTTGGCTTTCTCGAAATGTCTCGGCCGCCGTAAAGGCGGAAGCCCTCCCAAGGCGGCTCGCGAAAATAAAACACAGGAAAACAGTTAAAATATTGAAAGCGGTAAAAACCTAAGCAGGGCAAAACAGCGGTACCGGCAGCAACAGAAGCAGCAGCAGCGGTCGCACCGAGAGAAGGCCGCAGTAAAACCGTGCTTGATCCAGGCCTCCTGAAAAGCCCGCAACCACGGAGCGTGGTGGGCCTCCAGCGGCGCCTTGAGCCAGTGCGGTGTAGTGGCGAGAGTGCTGGACTGGGAGCCGGGAGATCCGGGTTCTGGTCCCCGCTCGGCCATGGAAGCTCACTGGGTGACTTTGGGCCAGTCACAGACTCTCAGCCCAACCCGCCTCACAGGGTTGTTGTTGTGAGGATAAAATGGAGGAGGAGGAGGTCTATGTACGCCGCCTTGGATTCCTTGAGGAAAAAAGGTGAGATATAAATGTAATAAATTAAATACATACATAAACCTGTTCCAGTGGTGTGGGGCCACTGCGGAGAAGGCCCTCTCACGTGTGGTCACCCACCTAACTGCTCTCATGGGTGGGCAGATGAGAAGGGACTCCCTTTCTGATCTTAAAGTGCGGGCAGGCTGATATGGGTGAAGGCAGTCCTTCAAGTAACTTGGTTTACGGCTTTAAAGGTCAAAACCAGCACTTTAAATTGGGCTCGGAAACACACTAGTAACCTGTGCAGCTGGCACAATGTAGGCATTATGTGACCGAATCGCCTCACCCCCACCAGTACTCTGGCAGCTGTGTTGGATGAATCCATTCTGGGTTTCAGTCAGAACCAGCCAAAACTCTAAAGGACCTATCCACGGTGCTGAACCCTATGCCCAAAATGGATTCAGCACCTTGGATAGCTCCCTTAGAGTTCTGGCTGATTCCGACTGAAACCCAGAATGGATGCATAGCCTCACTGAAATCAGACCACCAGCTTCCATTGGAAATGAGGAACATCCAGTTTTGGATTTCAGTTGGGATTCTTTCCCCTCTTCCCTGGGAGTAAGTCCTGTTGAACTGGTGAGAGCCAGTGTAGTGCAGTGGTTAGAATATTGGACTTGGGACTCAGGAGATCTGGGTTCTAGTCCCCACTCGGCCATGAAGCTCTCCAGGTAACTTTGGGCCAGTCACTGACTCTCAACCTAACCTACCTCACAGGGTTGGTGGGAGGATGAAATGGAGAGGAAGATCATGTAAACAGTCTTGGGTTCCTTGCAAAAGGAAAAAAAGGTGGGATATAAGTGCAGTAAATAACTCAGTGGAACTTCCTTCTGAGTAGACATGCATAGGGCTGCAAGCAATATTGTTAGCTTAACAATGCAGTTCTATCCATCTCTACTCAGAAGGAAGCCCCACTGAGTTCAGTAGGACATTCTCCCAGGGAGGTGTACATAGGATTGTAGTCTTCATTTCAGTAAGGGGCTTGCTCGATCTCCGAGCCATACATCCTATGGGTAGTATGATGTATGGCCCAGAGATCGAGCCATACACCACCCCTGCCCAGTTTCAGGACATCCAAAAAGGTGGCCTTCTGGAAAGTGTTGACATGGTAGATCAGGAAATGGCCGCCTTTGAGCTTACAGCAGATGTCCAGGAAGCGCATGCCGGCAGCAAGCTGAGCGTCAAGCGCCTACCTCTGGCAGCGGATCTTTGAGCCCCCAAACAGGCTCATGGAGTCATGGGTGCCAGGGATGGAGATCCTGGACAGAGAAAGGTGGTCAGATAAGCCAGACATCCAGTCAGGGAGGGAAGCGGCAGGCCAAGGGGTGCTGTCAAATGCCTCTGCTCCTGATTTTCAGTCTCCATGGTGCAAATGGACTCACCTGCAAGTGATAGGAAACATCATAACATTCGCTCAGAGCACGAGGCGCATTTCCTGCATCAAGGGCAGCCTCCACCACCCAACCATACAAGCTTTCATATCAATTATTTTTCTTTATTTATGTTTAGATTTAATTTTATTGTATTTCATTTGTACCCTGCCTTTCCACCAAAAAATGGCACTCGAGGTGGCTTACAGAAACAATTTAAACTGATTAAAAAAAAAAAAGTTAAAATACAGTTAGAACATAACAATTACAGAACAAAGTATTATTAAAAACAGCTCCGAACTCACCTGACCCACTTCCAGGCTAAAGGCCTGCTTAAATAAAGTGGTCTTTGCCTGTTGGTGGAAGGACAGCAGAGAAAGAGCAAACCTTGCCTCCCTGAGCAGTGAGTTCCACAGTCTGGGAGCAGCCACTGAAAAGGTCCTCTCTCAGCTCGCCACCAAACCAGCCTCTGGAGGCGGCGGTGTTGATAGAAGGGCCTCTCCAGAAGTTCTCAAGAACTGGGCAGGCTTGTGCAGGAGAAGGAGGTCTTTTGGGTAACCTGTCCCACACCATTTGGGGCTTTTTTCCTGTGGCCCAAACTCTTTTCAATGGCATAAGATGGTCTGTTACCCTACTAGGGGACCCGCTCCACTGTATCTATTATTTTCAGCATGTCAGAAAACACACTACATTTTATTTATTTATTTATTTCATTTCTATACCGCCCAATCGCTGAAGCTGTCTGGGCGGTTCACAAAAACTAAAACCAAACAGCACACAATAAAACAATTTAAAATATATAGAACATTAAAACCACAATATAACAATACAGACACAATAAAACCTAGCAGCAGTGCAGGAATTTAAAATACAGATTTAAAACAGCAAAGCTAAAAGTCTAGAAAGCTAAAATGCTAAAATGCCTGGGAAAATAAAAAGGTCTTCACCTGGCGCCAAAAGGTATGCAATGTAGGTGCCAGGTGAACTTCACTAGGGAGCTCATTCCAGAGCCGGGGTGCCACAGCAGAAAAAGCCCTCCTCCTAGTAGCCACCCGCCTCACTTCTTTTGGCAGGGGCTCATGGAGAAGGGCCGCTGAGGATGATCTTAAGGTCCGGGCAGGCATATATGAGAGGAGGCGATCCTTCAGATAACCTTGCCCCAAGCCGTTAAGGGCTTTAAATGTTAATACCAGCACTCTGAATCAGGCCCGGAAATGGACTGGCAGCTAGTGCAGCTGAAAAAGTACTGGCATAATATGAGCTCACTGGCCAGTCCCCGTCATCCGCATATCGATGGCACCTCAGCCCACACCTCCGGATAACCTCCCCCAGCAGTTTCATGTAGATGTTAAACAGCATGGGGGATAAAATAGAGCCCTGTGGAACACCATGGCACAATTGCCATGGCACAGAGCAATAATCCCCCAGCAACACTTCTGGAGTCGGCCATCCAAGCAGGAGCAGAACCACTGCATTGCAGTGCCTCCACCTCCCAATCCAGACAGCCTATCCAGAAGGATACCATGGTCGATGGTGTCGAAAGCCGCCGAGAGGTCCAGGAGAATCAACAGGGTCGCACTCCCCCTGTCCCTCTCACGGCAGAGGTCATCCCACAAGGCGACTAAGGCAGTTTCCATTCCAAAACCAGGCTTGAAGCCCGATTGAAATGGATCTAGATAATCCGTTTCATTCAACAGTGCCCGGAGCTGGCCTACAACCACCCGCTCAAGCACCCTGCCCAGGAAGGGGATGCTGGCCACTGGCCTATAATTGTTAACATCCTCTGGGTCCAGGTTAGGCTTTTTCAGGAGTGGTCTAATTACCGCCTCTTTTAAAGCGGCAGGCACCACTCCCTCTCTCAAGGAGGAATTTACAACCTCCTGGACCCAGCCGGACATCCCCTCCTTGTTTGATTTAATAAGCCATGAAGGGCAAGGGTCAAGCACACAAGTGGTCGATCGGACTTGGCCAAGCACCTTGTCCGCATCCTCAGGCCTCAGTAACTGAAACTCATCCAATAAAACTGGACCAGACGGTGCTCTGAACGCCTCTACCAATGGAACTGCATTAATGGTGGTGTCCAATTCATGACGAATCTGAGCGACTTTATCCTCAAAGTGCCATGCAAACTCGTCACAGCGTGCTACCGAGGGTTCCACCGTCTCTCTCCCTGGCCCAGAATGTAACAGGCCGCGAACCACTAGGAAAAGCTCCACTGGACGACACTGAGAAGATGCAATGCTGGTGGCAAAGAACTGTCTCTTTGCCACCCTCACCGCCACAGAGTAGGCTCGATAGTGGGCTCTTACCTGTGTTCGGTCAGACTCAGCACGAGTTTTCCTCCACTTGCATTCTAGCCGTCTCCCCTCTTGCTTCATTGCCCTCAGCTCAGGTGTATACCAAGGAGCTGGCCGGGCTCTGCTCAGAGGGAGAGGGCGCTTGGGCGCGATCGTGTCAACTGCCCGAGTCATCTCTGCATTCCACAGAGCGACCTGGGCTTCGACAGGAGCACCAGCCATACCAGCAGGAAAATCCCCCAGAGCCCTCTGGAATCCATCGGAATCCATTAATCTCCGGGGGCGGACCATTTTAATAGGTTCCCCACCCTTGCAGAGGGGGAAGGCTGCCAGGAGTCTAAACCTCAGCAGGAAGTGATCTGACCATGACAAAGGGACAGATGTTAATTCACCCACTTTCAGATCACCATCCTCCTGCCCAGTCGAGAAAACCAGATCAAGCGTGTGTCCTTTTGTATGCGTTGGGCCGATGACATGTTGGGACAGCCCCATGGTTGTCATGGCGGCCATGAAGTCCTGAGCCGCCCCGGATACAGCGGCCTCAGCATGGAAGTTGAGATCCCCCAGGACCATCATCCTAGGGGTCCTCAGCACCAAGTCCGAGACCACCTCCGTCAGCTCAGGCAGGGAGTCTGATGGGCAGCAGGGTGGGCAGTACACCAACAGAATCCCTAATCTGTCCCGGGTACCCAACACAAGGTACAAACACTCAAGATCGGCACTCGAATGAGCAGGACGCCTAGAGAGGGAAATCGAATTCCTATAGACCACGGCAACCCCCCCTCCCCGACCCTCGAGTTGGTGTTGGTGCTGCACTGAGTACCCAGGAGGGCACAGCTGGGAGAGAGTGACCCAGTTCCCCCACCCAGGTCTCAGTAATACATACCAGATCAGCCCCCTCATCCACAATCAAGTCATGGATGAGGGAGATTTTATTTTGGGCCGACCTGGCATTCAGCAGCAGCACCACCAGACCCGAGGGCAAACTGGTAAGGATGCCAGGAACCATCAGGCTGGGGGAAGAACCAGAAGAGGGGACAGCTGTAAGGTG
Source organism: Heloderma suspectum (assembly GCF_057233095.1). Lineage (NCBI taxonomy): Eukaryota > Metazoa > Chordata > Lepidosauria > Squamata > Helodermatidae > Heloderma > Heloderma suspectum. The sequence continues at coordinate 177,035,672 of NC_139459.1, forward strand.
TCTAGCCCCTGTTCTCCTCAGCTGGCCTGTGAATTCCCCAACGCCATACCTCCCCCTTCCCGTGATGGTGGCACTTCCCCGACCCACCGAGTTGCTCAATTGTCCTCCCAGCCACATATTAAAATGATAGGACATAAAATATACAACAGTGTAAAATAATATAAAAGATAAAGGAGAACAGCAGCTAAGAAGGAGCAGTTAAAATCTACATTTGCCCCTTTCCCCCTGGTCTTTAAAGCTGCTGCCCTCTGCCGCTGCTATTTGCTGCTGGTATCTGTGGCTGCTGGTGTCTCTGGAGAGGCAGGTGGGTGGGTCTTCAGGTGCTGTTCCATGCAATTCCAAGTGCGACGCTGAGGCGCGACGCTGAGGCACGACGCCGAGGCACTGCCTCTGGCAGCCCCACCTTAAGTACTTGTTTGGCAGGGGCAGAAGCAGGCCCTATCTACATCCAAGGTCCTATTCCTTCAGTATTTAGATTCACCAAGCCCTTCTGTCCCAAGTCCACTTACTCGCTTGGAAATCACGTTCCTCTCCCGTCTGTCTCACTGCAAACAAACATCAGAGTTTGGAGTTTCAGAGCAAAGGCTTTGAAAAATAAGTTAATTAGCAGTTCATCAGCATGTGGGTGCTCCATGGGCAGGAATGACTGGTTCAGCCGAAGGAGGCTCCTGCTCCTTTGATATTTGCAGATCTACCAGGGCTTTATCCAGGGGTGTTACTAGGCAAAAGATCCAGGGCACAGCCCCATACACAAATGTGCATGAGAGAGGGAGAGAGAGAGAGAAAGATGTCTGAGTCAAACCAGGGGGATCAGTGTACTCGTCTTGTGTATGTGTGTGTGTGTGTGTGTGAGTGCGCGGGCGCATGGGTGTGTATACATATACATATGTATATACATATCTACATTCAGTAGAAGTATGCACCCACCCCCAACTCAGACCCCAATTCAGCAGTTTGGAAATTAAAACATTGTGACTTTTTTCTCTTGGTCAAAATTGGATGATAATTGCTGGCATAGTAGCCCCTTAGGAGGGGATTACACCTACCCAATGTCAGAAAAATAGGTGCAGAGTCTTTTGTGGTATCTGCCTTTATGTTTTGATTTTCTTTGAAAGGGAACTACCAATAACATTTGTATTCCTTGGAAGATTTTCAGCTCAGTCTGATGCATGTTTTGCCATTTGTGTTTTTTTCATTTTGCATGAACTTTAGCTTCAGTGGTGAGGGAAAGGCATTTAGTACATGCTCAGACTAGTTTTGCCATAACGTAGCCCTAGTTTTGAAAACAGACTTGCTGGCTGAATCCTGGTGAAGTCTTGGCACAAGTGAAGTTATGGGGCGGAAGATATAATGAGAGCTTGTGCATAACAAGGAGGAGATAGAGGAGAGTTGCACAAAACATGACTTCTGTTTTTATGAAGAGTTGCTGGAGGATGGTAGAATGAGGAGGGATTGTTGTAGGGCTGTGCACGGGCCCCCTGCTTTGCTTCGGATGCCGCTTCGGACCTTCTGAAGAGTCCCCACTTCACTTTGGACCAATTCAGATCCCATCTACTTTGACTCGGATCTAAATCCAAAACAAGATTCGGACATCTGAATCACTCGTTTTTGGCATTTTCCCATTGACATGCATGGGAAAACAAAAATAGACATAATTTTTTAATTTTTCATGATACATACATGACCTTTGGGGAACTCTCAGCCCTCCTGGAGGGGTGTCCACCTACCAAATCTCAGCTAATTTGGCCTTGGGGTTTTTGTGCTAGGTGCCGGTGAAATTTGATTTTTTCCACAAAAACTCTCAAACCAAAGAGCTATAACTTTCCACTGCTTGCACAGAAGTGCATGACATTTGGGGAGTGCAACCCCCCTTGTAGAGCATCCCACCTGCTAAATCTCAGACAGTTTGGCCCACTAGTTTTTGTGCAAGGTGCAGGTGAAATTTGACATTTTCAAGGAAATCTCTCAAAGCAAAAAGCTATAATGTTTCACTGGTTGCAGAGAAGTGCATGAAAGTTGGGGGACGCACAGCTCCCCTGGAGGAAATCCCACCTGCAAAATTTCAGATAGTTTGGCCCAGGAGGTTTTGTGCTAGGCACAGGCAAAATGTGCTGTTCTCAGACTCAAACCAAAGTTCATAAAGTGATAATCAAGTTAGGTGTTGAAGAGGTGAGGAGGTCCCTAGATGCAGGGAATGCTGAGGCTTTAATCTGTGTGGTATATTTTATTTTCTATCACTATTTAGTGTGTGGGGAGGGGTGCATTTGATTTCACTGTTCTTTTTGCTAACTTTGGTGAACTGTGAATACATTTTAGTTATTCTAAATTTGCATACACACACACACTTGTGTCATGGGCCTGTGCCCCTGATCTTTCAAGTACCTAGCAATTCCCCTGCCCTATGCTAGCAGCAACAGATTCTCCTCCTCCTTTTCTCTTTACCATCTTAACTAATGCCCCTTCCCCCAGGGAATTCCACCATGGGCTTGTTGCAAGGAAACATTCCGTGAGAACAGAATCGTGCAGCACATCAAGAGGGTGGGACCCCGTCTTGGAGACAGGCTTGGGAACGGCTTGTGCCTTTCTATGGGGACGACCTTGATACCTATTCAGGGTGGTGACGGGTATCTGGATGGGAAATACTGCAGTTGCGGCACTTGCAATAACCACATGTTGCAATCATGTCCTACTTCATAGAACTGACAGAGAAGAGTAGATCATGTCTAGACTGAGAAATCTTCAGTAGACACAATGGAAATAAGGAACACCCGTTCTCTTCTTTCCTAGGAGAAAGTCCCACTGAATTCGGTTCTGAGTAGCCATGCATAGGACTGCAATGCATATTGTTAGCCTGATAGTGCAACCTTATTTATCTCTACTCAGAAGGAAGCCCCACTGAGTTCAACGGGACATTCTCCCGGGCAGGTGTGCATAGGACTGCAGCCTTCCATTTGAGCAAAGGGCTTGCTCGATCTCCGGGCCATACATCCCACGAGTAGTATGATCAGGATACGCCAATAGGAGTAACCCCACCACCACCCCCGCCCAGTTGCGATGGTCATGGGCTATATGCTGACGGGGGGGCAGGGGGCGTTTATTTTTAGAAATTAAGCACTGGCTTGTTCCAAACCTTGCCAAGTGCCACGTCAGGCTTTTGGCATGGCGCGTTCCTTGCCTGACTAAATGTGCTCTTTTCCCCACCGTTGCCTCCTGCCAGCAGAATGGCTGCCCACAATCCAGAAGAACTGAAGAATCTCCGAAAGACCTTCCAAGAAAAGAACCAGTCCTGTTTCATCTTGGGTGCCTCTGGCGAAACTGGGAAAGAACTGCTAGCTGAGATCTTGCGACAGCAAGTGTTCTCCAGGGTGACGCTGATCGGCCGCCGAAAGCTGAACTTGGAAGGGCCGCTTTACGCCAACGTGGTATGAAAGCAAAGCCAGCCTCCGATGGTTACTTACTGTTCAAATGTACTGTTATTACACTTCTATCCCATGTTGAACTCAAAGCTGCATCTGTGGTTCTCCTCTTCCTCCCCTCCCCTTTTTATGTTAATAACAACCCTGTGAGGTAGATTAGGCTGCGAGTTGGTGACTGGCCCCAAATCACACAGTGAGCTCCCTGGCTGAGTGAAGGTTTGAATATGGCTCTGTCACGATGTCACGTTGGTTAGGGTTACATATCCAGCTCTTACATCTTGTTATCACTTATTTCTATAATTTTATGCCCCACCTTTTGGATCAAAAATATTCAAGACAGCTTCCAACTTCAATATGTAAGTGATGTGCTGCCTCTTACATGATTCAAAACATTATAAACCACCCCCATCCAATTAAAACGCAGCAGACATATAAAAGCCAACTAAAAGAGACAAGGGCCCAATCTACACGGCCAATTTAGCGGAGCGACAGCACATCTGTCAGGAGCGCCCTAGTTGCCTCTTAAAGTCCCCTCCAGTAGCCCAGACAAGACGCAGACAGAAGGGATTCTTTCCAAGGCTTTATTCCTTTACAACCTAATGACTCTTTCAGATGCTAATTGCCAGCGAATAAGCAAGGAACTGCGAAGTGTATCATAGCAGAGTAACCTAAGCTCCATCTGCGCAGTTGGTCCCCGTTTAGAGGAGGGCGGGAAAACTCTGAAACTTACGAGCTAGGAGTGGAGGCTCCCGCCCTTACCCGTGGGGCATCGGGACGCAGCCGCTCCCATAGCACCAAGCGGGCTGAGCACCTCCTCTCGGCGCCCTCCACCTCGCACCTCTCTCTGCGCCAGCACCTTGCGTCTAGCAACAACCGATCTGCCGCTCTTTCACTGCCAGGGTCACTATCTCTCTCAGGAATGCGAGGAGAGGGGGCCTCTCCCTGCAGCCGCGCCTCTGAAAGACGAGCGGACTCCTCTCCCATGGGTTGTAGCTCTTCCTCAGAATCAGAGCTGCTTTGGGGCTCTATGGGCTCAGTTCCAACCCTGACAACATCAGGGTGATGCTGTTGCCAATCCGCAGCACACATTACTTCCCTCTGTGAAGGCTGCGAGTTGGTGACTGGCCCTAAATCACACAGTGAGCTTCCTGCCTGAGTGAAGATTTGAATCTGACTCTTCCCCACTCTTGGTCTGGCTCTTATCACAACACCACACTGGTTAGGATTACACTGGTCAAGATTACACCACACTGGTCAGGATTACACACTGGTCAGCTCATACATCTTGTTATCATTCATTTCTATAATTTTATGCCCCACCTTTTCTATCAAATATATTCAAGGTAGCTTCTAACTTCAATATTCAATACCAAGCAGACTGCCTTCCCTTATACATACCCAGGAAACTTTTAAGAACATCACAGGAGGCCTTGCTGGTCATTCTGAAATTAACAGAGTGCCACCACTCAATACCTCAACGGTAGGCCTTCTCGGTAGTGGCACCCACCCTTTGGAAAACCCTCCCTCGTGCAGTTTGGAAGGTAGAAAATGTGGCATCTATAAAACACCTCTTGAAAGCACACTTGTTCACCCAGGCTTTCCCAGGGCTGTAATTAAATTAATCATGCTGTTCTATCTTGTATTGCTTTTATTGTAATTGGAATTGCTTTTAATGTTGTGTTTTTAATATTTTGTTTTAAATGTGATTTTAATATTTATATGTGAACCACTTGGGGATTTTTTAAATATTTAGTGGTATATAAATATCACAAATCAAATTAATAATAATAATAATAAATATTTAAGTGATATATGGCAGCTGACATAATTCAAAACATTATAAACCAGGCCCATCCAATTAAAAGGCAGCAGACTGATAAAAGCCAACTAAAAGAAGCAAGATCTTTTAAATGCCTGCTGGAATCAAATGTTCATTGTTGTGTGTTTTAACAGAATTTATAAACCACTATTTATTTTTCCTACAGTTGCCAAAGTAGTATACAGGATGACATTTGAAAACAAAACTACACAAAAGTTAAAACAGTGGAAAAATATTGTAAGAAAAGCAGTGCTGCTAGTTGGAACCAGGGCCATCTTATTTATTTATGGCATTTTTATACCACCCTTTAGCCAAAAAGGCTCCCAAGGCAGCTTACAAAGATAATTTACTTATCCATTTATTTGAAGTATTTTTATGCTGCTTCTCAGCCAAAAAGTCTCCTGGAGCAGCTTACATATAATCAATTGAAGAAGACTGTCCCTGCCTGCAGGCTTACTGTCTAAAAAGACACGACACATAAGGAATAAAGGAATGGGGAAGGAAGAGGAAAAAGATAATTCGTCCAGCAGGGCCGGTGGAATGGCCCTGATCTCACTCTGATCAGCCTGCTGGAATGGCTGCTGGTGGTGACAGTTGGAGGAGGAGGAGGCAAAAATGTTTCTTAAGACAGTCCCCCTACAGGCTGATAGTCTGAAAAGCACAACACAAAAGAAAAGGTGATTGGGAGGGAGGAAGAGAAAAGCAAATTCAGGCATAGGTCCTTAGTTGCAAAGTTCAGCAGTTCATGCACACAGCGGAAGGGAGGGCTGCAGCTTCCTCTCCCTTGGATGGCCTCAGCTGTGCTCTCAGAATGGATCTTCCCATTGGTTAGTCCAACCGGGAGTGTGCTGGAAGTGTTGGATACTGCCTGCTATTTCCCTCACTAATGAGTAATCTCACTTGACTCCCAGACATGTTGGAGTTGTGTTAAGGCTTCTAGGTTAGAGAATCTTTTCTCTTTGGGGGCGTGGAGTGGGGGGCTGGGACCCAAAGAAAGGTCACTGCTTGTTTGCTTACTTGTTCCAAGCTCCATTCATCCACTTGGATCGTTAATGGGTTCTTTCCTGTTTGGGTTTTCTCTTTCGGACACCCCCCCCCCCCAGTCCCAAGAACTTGTTGACTTCGAGAAACTGGACGACTCTGCTGCCGCCTTCCGAGGCCACGCCGTTGGATTTTGCTGCCTGGGGACAACCAGGGCCAAAGCCGGAGCGGTGAGGAGCCCGGCCTGGTGGGAGAGCTGGGCGACCTCCAGTGTGCGGGAGGAACTGAGGAGGGGGAGAGACTGGGGGCGAGCAAGGAGGTGCAGGATTGGTGGCCATCCTAAAGTTTTGGTGGAAGGGGCCAGTGTGGCAAGATGGTCTCTTTTCTTTGCCTTTTCAGTCTGAGCATAGCGAGGTTGAAATGGGAAGGCTTGGGAGACTGGGGGGAGGGCGGAATGGGCTGGCCATTGGGTGGCGGCGGGGGTGGGGTGGGGGAATAGACGCAAAGGTTTTGCAAGTTTTATTTATTTATTACATATGTGCACCACACCTCTTCCAAGGCGCTCTGGACGGCATGCATGGGGCTATCTGTTTTTCTCTCTCACAACAACCCTGTGAGGTAGGCTAAACAGAGGTAGAATGACTGTCTCACCCAGCTTTCAAGGCTGAGTGGAGGTTTGACCCCAGGTCTCCCTAGTCCAATTCCTATACGGCCTTGCCTGTCTCCCACTGGTTGAATTTGTTCAGCTACATGCCACCTAATGAATGAAATCTTTTGACGAATGGTCTTTAAATCTGTGCTGACTCGCCCCAGGCACTTGGGACAGAGCGGATTTTCCCAACGTTACTCCCTCTCCCTACCCCACCTCCCAGGATGGATTTGTGCGCGTCGACCGTGACTACGTCGAGCACTCGGCACAGCTAGCCAAAGCCGGTGGATGCCGCCACTTCGTCCTACAGTCAACCAAGGGTGCGGATAACTCCAGTGGCTTCTTGTACCTCCAGGTTAAGGTGTGTCTGTCTGGTGGGTGAGGGCCCACTTAGTGGGTTTCAAGGTGAGATGCTCAGTGGACAGGAGGGTCTTCTAGTTTCTCAGCTGTTTCCAGTTCTGCCCTTACATACCCAGGTTCTAGGTCTTAACTTCCTGTGCAGATGCTAGTGACTGTTTTTCATTCTATAGCCATTCTGGATTATTGGCAGAAGGGATAAAACGAATTACTACTTTTTACTACTTATTACATTCATATCCTATCTTTCATCCAAGGAGTTGAAAGCAATATAGATCGTACACAGGCATGCACATTTAATTTTCACAACAACCCTGTGAGGTGAGTTAGGCAGAGACTTGGCGACTGGTCTATGTTCACCCAGGGAGCTTCATGGCAAAGTTGGGATTTGAACCTGGGTCTCCTCCACCCTAACCTGACACTGCAACCACTACACTCAAGAAACAGAAGCAACACCAGGTCTTTGTAGTGTCCATGGTTAAATACAAAGAGGGGTAAGGTTAATTATTCCTGCCAAAATAGGGAGGGAGGCTTGCAGATTTGAGGGGTTGTCCTGGGGGCGGGGGCATCCCTCTCCTTTGTGGCATAATGTTGCCATCACAGCTTCCACCAATGTCACATCTGGCTCATTATGTCCTCATATGCCACTGACAATAACCCTAAACCTCCTTGCTACTCTGCTGTCTCCCTGTATCGGTCTTCTTTGCTGGACCTCATTGGCTGCAGTAGCATGCATTTTCATAGGACAGAGCACTCTTGGCTGAGGAGTCTTTCGTTTGAGAGGACTTCAGCCCTTAGGGAGTATGCAGGCCAGCCCCTTTCTGTCTGTGATTTTGGATGTGGAATCATAATGGTGTGTGAGAGAGGATGTCTCCTCTGCCTCTAGATGTTGGTCTTTGGAAGCTCCCTTCGATATATTTTGAAATCTCTATTGGATTTTGAGTTCTAAGTGTGTATCTGAGAGAGAAAGAGAGATTTCCTTACAGTTGATTTCCTTCCCTGCCCACCAGGGTGAAGCGGAGGCCAGAGTCCAAGCAGCTGGGTTCGAGCGTTGCTCCATATTTAGGCCAGCGTAAGTATTGCGAAGTGGGTGGGTGCGACCAAAGGGCAAGCACTCAAGTGCTGACTGCCATGCGGAGATGACTAAACGTTGCCAGGCACACCACGGAGGAGGCTGTGCTGGTTGTGGGGAGCATTCCTGTGCCTCGACAGACTGCAGATCTGTCCTTGTTTGAACCTTCTCTTCCCATCACGCAGTAAAACAAGACGCCCCAAGTACCTGTTTGGCCATCACTTGAAAACACCTTATCAAATCTCCTTCCGTTGGCTACTACACAGTAGGGCTGAAAGTACACAGTGTGGATGTGCACAGGCTCCATCCCAGCATGACCCATTTATAGGGCAAACGGACCACTCCACTTTGGTCTCCAGGGGTGTATCTATAATGCCAGTTCATTGGTTTGAATTGGTTTCGTGGATTGGTTTCGCCAGCCTTTGCTGAACTTGGTGCCCTCCAGATGTTTTGGACCACAACCCTCAGCATTCCTTGCTGGCCTGGGCTGATGGGAGACGAAGTCCAAAACATCTGGAGGGCACCAGGATTGAGAAAGCTGTGTTACCTCCCTGTGTGCTTTACCCATCCTTTTGAATAGGTATAATTGAAGTTGGGAAGTTGGTAAAACAGATATTTTCCCACTCTTTCAGGGGCAGCTTTATGTGAGATAGTGAATCGAATCAACAGTAATTGTCATGAATGCAGAATAAACTAAGATTCAAGAAGCTATTTTGGCTTAATTAATCAAGAGTAAGAGGGTGTTATCCATTTCAAAGGAGTGGCATATATGGCGATGTGGTGCAACCCACACCACAACCCTGTAAGACAGTTTAGGCTGAGAGAGAGTGGCTCACTCAAGGGCCATCCATTAAGTTTTATGGCTGTGCAGAAATTTAACCCCTAATCTTCTCAGTTCAAGTTGAACATTCCTATCCATACCATGCTGGCTATGAATGCAACAGGTCACATTGGACTCCTTTCAGTCCAACAATGGCCTCTTTACACTGTACCTGAGCAGCGTGGGTGCCACCATCCCCAGAGCAGCATAGGGATAACTCCAGTGGCAGTGGCATGAGCCCTGTGTGAAAAACACAATCTATTATTCACTATCTTAAATCCAAGACAATTATCCAGTTCTCTGGTCTTGGTGTCTCCAGAAATTCTAGCGATCTCCACCTCACCACATTGTCCTCTCCTCAACCAACTTATTCCTCAGTAGTGTCTTTCTAGGCTAAAAGACCCCATCTGAGGTCTGTTGCCTTCTTGCTGTTGCCATTTTGAGCAGCAATAAGATTTAGGTACCTCACAAAGTTCCTCATTCTGTCTTCTCCTCCAGGGTGCTACTGTGTGATCGTAAGGAATCTCGGCCTAGTGAGTGGGTGGCCAGGAAGTTCCTAGGAGTGGTAGCCCACGTCTTCCCCACAGCAATGTCTGTCCCCACGGTGACAGTGGCGCGTGCGATGGTGAACCATGTGGTGATGCCAGCAAAGGAAGGCCAGAAGGTGGAAGTGCTGGAAAATGCAGCCATACATGCCCTTGGGCAGATGAAATAGTTGGGAGTTTAGCTTCCTGGGTGACATAGCAGAGGAGGGTGCCTCATCAACCCCAAGGCCCAGGCTTTGCTATTTCTCCTTTCCCCTGGAGAGGGTCCCCCCAGCCATGAGGTCTTGCCTATTAACTTGGAGCTAGGCTTCTGTGTTTCCATGGTAACTCAGCAAACCGCCACACCTCTGGTGGCAGCCATTTTGAATAGAATTGCTGGTAGCCAGAAGGTCAAATGCTTAACCACTGACTGCAATGCCATGGTCATGAAAGATTGTCAGGCACATCACTGGGGAGTGTGGTGGGGCGCGGGGGAGAGTGTGGTGGTTGTGGGGCAACTCTTCTATGCATTGACCTATGGCAGATCTGTACTTTCTGTGAGCCTTTGCATCTCATCATGCAGTAAAAGAAGATACTTAAGTGCCTGTTTCCTTGAAGGGAATAATCAAGCCCTTTCTGGGCTTGCTGCCTATTAAGGAATATGGCCCAAGTGACACATGCCTTCAAAACCTGGTCTGCTCCAGTCATGTCTGAACTGTATCTGGTGAGGTGATTGCAGCAGTCATGTTTGAACATTTAAGTCTACTTCCACCGCACATGATTTGTGCTAGGGATTAATTATGTCCTTGTAAGTGTTTCCTGTGAGATAGGAAATATTTGTCACCCAAAACATTCTGCATTTTCCACCTTTCAGAAATGTTGCTCTCTGATTTGCCATTACAAATCTCTTCTTATACCAAAGTAAATACTCTGTTCCTTCTGGTGACAGTGAATAAGGGAAGCTTTTCTAATATTTTTCATGGGTTTTTTTTAAGAGATATAAAATTTAAATGTGGAATCTGTGTATATTTTCAGGTGACTTCAACACACAGCCTAGGTCTATGCTTTAGCATTTCTTTAGTGTCAGCCCGAAGAGGAAAAGGCATGTCCTAATTATTCGTAGGTGGAGGAGTTTATTAATGCACAGGACTTAAATACTATCCTCATCACCCCCAGAGTTGTCTGCTTTGTTCTGAAGCTGTGTTACAACCTTCACACGAGGTCACTTCACACTTGACATCCCTACACAGCTGAACCCTGATGCAGAAAGTTTAAAAGAACAATCCCTGTACACTGGTATACGCTAACTGTATTCAAGTGTTCCCCTCTTGAAATGGGGAGAGTGAAGATGCACTCAGTAGCTCTGACCCCTCTCCACATCCCAATCGCTGCCCCTGTCACCTCACACACACACGCACACACACACACACGTTGGAGACAAATGCCTGGAGCAAGGACCCCGCGGTCCTTGTGGCGGCTCTCTATGTGACAGAACCCTGCACAGTCAGAGTTCTGCATTGCATGAGGAGTACCTCCATGATTACAGCAGCTTCCCGCTGCACAGCATTGCCCTCCCAACGTGAGGGCAGTGAGGATGCAACACATCCCTGCTCTCCCCGCACATGATTCTAGTGGTGTGAAGAAAAGAATGCTTGCATAGGGCTCCTCTCTTTTGTGATGATCACACAAGTGGCTTTTGCCAAGTATGAATTCACTGGGAAGCCAACTGGCTGCAAGCTCCCAACACCACAAAATACGTGTTTGTGGGTTAACAGATAACGGTCTGTACACTGTCACAGGGATTGCACTGTTGTGTGCAGTGGCCTGTAAATCAGGGAAATATGGGGCTAAAGTGTTCCTGAAAGTCCTTCTGCTATACTAGAATACATCTGATGCTTGGGCTAAACATTTGGAAGGAAATAAAGAAAAGTTAAGTCCAACTTCTGTGAATAGCTCAAAGGGTAAATAGTAACAGAGAATGGATTTAAAAACTTGTGTTGGAAATTAATACATTTCCAATGTTTTTCATTGGTTTATTTTTTGTTGATGTAAAATTTGAATCTGAGATATCTGGATTGGATCCAGAGTTAGACTGGATCAATTGCACTGGTAGAAGTGGCATTCCCTGTGTCTTCCTTCCCACGGCAGCCGCTAAAGCCCCCCTCAAAATGCTACACAGGAAGTCAGGAGACCCTGCTGAATGGGGTGGAACTGTGGTGTGGGCAGGAGGGGGGATCCTCAAAAATCAGGTGGGGGGACCTTAGATGGCACAGAGCACTTACTCTCGCAGAAGGTCGCTTCCTCTCACGGATTCTGGATCCAACCCACAGTTTGCTGGTACCTTGAACCTACAGCCCTTTTTTTGTTTTGTTTTTTATCTCGCACTTTTATTGTGAAGTGATGGTCATGGTTCTCCTGTGAGTGGGTAGATGTCATACAGAACAGGGCATTTTGTTGAGGTGGATGATGCAAATATTGAGAACCAAAGCTGGCCAAAAAAAAATCAAATGATTTTCAGGCTAACAGGGTAATAGCTTGTGCAAACCTCTGAACTTTGTTTAATTGCATTTTGATTTGACTACTGAATCAGGAACATCTCCTTTGTTTCTGAAATAATTAGAACAGGCCTTAAGCCTGTTGGAACTGTTTCAAAAGCTTTAAATGTATGTCATGGTTGTTTATGCATTTAATAAAAAATGTGTTTCAATGGGGCATTGTTTATAGTGTATCAATTGCATGTTACAGTGCTACAACTACAGCTTGAAGCTTTACTGCAGAAAAATGTGTTGGTTCTGAGCTTAGTCATACTTAGAAGACACCTATTAAAATCAAGGGGAACCAAGTCTAGATCAAGCCCAATGTTTATTTAAAAAAAAAAAAATTGTCATGGTGTGTCCCTTCAGATATCAGTTATGAAAGCAACATATGAGCCAGCATTTAAAAGCAGTAATAAAATTAGGGATGTAAACTTTAATTAGATCAATCAACTGCTATTTTCATTCATTGTTATAGTGTAAATCAAAATGTACACTTTCTACAGTATTGCAGTATAAACCTCGGAGATTTATTTAAATGTCATCTGGTTTTGACACATGGAGGGAGCAGTCCTACTGGGATGGGTGGCCACCTCCAAACTTGGAGGCGACCACCTATCCAGTGCAGGGCAGGAGAAGCGCGGAGGGGATTATTTGTGGTGGCCACCTTGCATTTCTGGCTAGACAGCCAATTTTGGCTATCTAGCCACGGGAAGTTGGAGCGTGGGAAGCAGCAGCTGGGTGACACGTTGGATGTGTCGTACCGGATTTCCGACTTCCCCGCCCCAGCATGCCCCAAGGAACGACCCATTTTTGCCGCTCCGCACTCTTCTTTGGAGTGTGGGGCCATTTTGCGCTGCCTATGAGGTAGCACGGGAGTGGGTGAAGGTCAGTTCACACAGGGAAGCAATGTCAGAGTGTGGGCTCCGAGGTCAGTTCCTGGGAACCGACATATCCTATAGCTGTCTAGCTGCTGACTAGCAGCCATAGGATTGCACCCTAAATAACTTTTAGTTTATCTTTTCAATTCCAAATTCTTAAATCAGTTGACAGCCCCAGAGGGAAATAGCCAAAAAATAGAATCAATCGTTAACCAAAGAAATGCCTATGCAAATGAAAAGGATTGTATCCAATGTTAATTGCACATTCATTTCAGTGGGTCTACTCTCACTAGGACTAACATTGGAAACAACCCAAAATCATTGGAATGGGCTTCAGTGGGCCTCCAGGGCTGGGAAAAAGTCTTGAATTGCGGTCAAGAAGTCTCTGCTCTGTTAGGCCAGCCTTCCCCAACCTTGGGTCTGCAGGGTTTTGACTACAATTTCCATCATCCCCAGCCAGCATACCCAACAGTCAGAAATTATGGGAGTTGTAGTCCAATAATGTCTGGAGACCACTGTCTTGGATGGCTGGAATTTGGAAGCAAAATATCTCCTGAAAAGAAGAGGGTTCATACGTTAAGGGTTCTAAACACAAACTTTGCTCTATGAAACGAAATAGTTCAAAACCCAAGGAAGCCACAAGATTTTTCTTAACGATTGCACCCTGTGTCACTTCAGTGATGCTTCATACAGCATCTATTTCTGTATGTGTATTTAGCATTTTCAGATAGCTGCCTTCTACTTCAGCGTATACAGCTCCTAGCACATGGTACTAAATCAATGCAGAGTAGTTCTAATCAGGATTCTCTCCAGCATTGATGTATAACTTGTGAACCTTTGTGTTCAGTGTGAATAAGGCTTCCATCATGTACCCACTTACCTGAACTCAATGGGACTTAGTTCTGAGGAGACTTCTATAGGGTCCCATTAGCAAATCAAAAATAAGGACCAGAATTGTTTCTGAGGATTGGCTCTTGAATACCTTGAGTGTGAAAGAAAAGAAATCTCTTTCTCTTCCTTTCCCTGCCATCCATGTTTTTATTTTGTATGTATTTGGGCCTAATAATTAATTTTCAAGGCAAGTCCTGAAGAACTGAAATAGTTCAGAGAAGAAGGATTTAAATTGTTAATGCCTACCCTTGAATAAGGATTATCTGATCTCCCCCCAAAACATTGAAGACGTTCCAATCTGTGAATTACTAGCACTGGTAAATTTTGAAGTACAGGCACTTCTCATGACAGTCTCCATAGCTACGCCTCCAAGGAAAATCCAAAAATCCAGGCAGCTGTGTTGATCTCTGCACACACAGAGAGTGCGGCACTACATAGCTTAATACCCAATTCATTAGGAGTCAATGTCAGTCATAGATTAGTGAGCTGCCAAAGGGCTAATGGGTCTTAATTTCCCATTTAAGACAAAGCCACCCCAAAATACTTTGCACTACAACATGGATTGTCACAACAATATATTGTTGATGGGAAAATCCACCCACCACCATCACCACCAGTCCCATAAATAGAGATGGCACTTGTGGTATAGGCTCAATAGAGATTTCTTGTGATCTCTGCAATTTCTGCCCTTTGGATCTCAGTCTGTATAAACTTAAATGTAAAGATCTGAATCCTAAAAGCTACTTAATGGAGAGGCCTACTGTCTTCCTGCTTATCAGATGTTTCATGGCCTCCTTCACATCCTTGTTCCTCAGGCTGTAGATCAACGGATTAAGCATGGGGATCACCAAAGTGTAAAACATGGAGACCACCTTGTCTTGGTCTTGCGACCCATCCTTGCTGCTTGGCTGGGCATACATGAAGATAGCCGTGCCATAGAAGAGACTAAGGGTGGTGAGGTGGGAAGTGCAGGTAGAGAGGGCCTTTCGCCACCCCTGATTGGTGTGGCCCCTGAGGACATTTGACAGAACCTGCATGTAGGAGATGAAGATGACGGTGGTTGTTACCACAGCGATGATGCTGGTGGAAACAAAAAGGATAGCTTCGGAAAGCCAAGTGTCTGAGCAGGCAAGCTTCAAGACTGCAGGGATGTCACAGAAGAAGTGGTTAATCCGATTTGGGCCACAGTAGGATAACCGGAAAGCACCGCTGGTCTGGATGACGGAGCCCACTAGGCCGCAGCTGTAAGACCCCAGCACAAGGCAGACGCAGCGCCCTTGGGTCATGAGCAAGGCATAGGTCAATGGGTGGCAGATGGCCAGGAAGCGGTCATATGCCATGGCTGCCAGGAGGAAGCACTCTGTGGTCACCAGGGTGGTGAAGCAGAACATCTGTGTGGCACAAGCTGGTAGGGAAATGGAAGCCTTGCCCCATTGTAGCTGGACCTCCAATGCCTTGGGTGCAATGACTGAGGAGTAGCAAAGATCCAAGAGTGAGAGGTTGCTGAGGAAGAAATACATGGGAGTGTGCAGACGCTTTTCAGCTCTGATCAAGGTGACCATCCAGCCATTTCCCAAGACTGTGAGTGCATACAGGAGAAGGAAGATACCCGAGAAGACAGGGCCCAGTTCAGGTTTCTCTGTGAAGCCCAGGAGGATGAACGTGGTCACGGTGGTCACGTTCCCACCCTCTGTGGAGTTGGGGTTGGGCCTAGGCATAGTGCATTATCAGGTACATGCACAAGGTTAGAAAGAGGTCCTAGGAAAGCAAAAGAAAATGTCAATACGAGTTAAAATCTTTTCCAGGGGAGGGCATGGGAGGGAAGCAGCCAGTGTTCGCTGGCATATTAAAATATATTTAAGTATATGCATCCTTAAAATTGCCCATTGAGACGGAGCTCTATACACACACACACACACACACACCAGAAAGCAAAAAGCAAACAAACCAGAGGCCTGAGCCACCCTTTTCCCCACCCCAGCTGTGCCAGCAGGAGGGAATTAGAACAGGGCTTGATAGAAGAAGCCTCTTCCCTTCCTGCAGCAATGCACATGAGCTGCTTAATGCAGAGGAAGGCAACCTTTTTGACCGTGAGGACTATTTGCAGTGCCAGGCGGTGGGTTGGGGCCACTTGTGTACAAACACACACATGGGTGGGGCCACTGGGGAAGCAGCCTCCCCGCCCCCCCGCCCGGTGATCCTGGCTGCTTTCGGGTTACTGGGAAATGGGGGAGGCTAAACCCTCCTTTCACCCCCAGCAACTGCAGTTGGGATTGCCAGCCTGGCACTGCTGGACAACAGCAGAACAGCAGTCTTTTCCTCTCAGCTGGGGAAAGTGGACGTGGCTCCCACAGGCCACACAGAGAGCACCTCAGGGCTGCAGGTTGTCCACCCCTGTCTTAAAGGCTGGCCTGGATTCCATTTCTATATAGACATCAAGCTGTTCATTGAGTCAATGATGCCAATCCCCTCCTAGGTGTAGAAATATACCCAAGTTGGGGGTCGGGGGGAGAGACTTTGCCCTTCAAGGCCTGCATCCTCTCGAATGCACGTACTCTCGCTTTCTCTGCAAGCAGATCACACAGTCTGTGTGCTGTGAGGTGAGACTTCTTCAACCTGCAGCACAGAAAAGCAGTAATTTTAAACTGCCCACGGGAGGAGGGTGCTGTGTGTGTGTGTGTGTGTGTGTGTGTGTGTGTGTGTGTGACAGAGACAGAGACAGAGACAGAGAATGGGGTTCATAAAGAATGTGTCTGCCAGCAGTGACTGGGAGCCCCCTTACCTCAGCTTGTGACTTCGTCCACTGCTGACATGCAGCCCCCTACATGCCCTCCCAGACCCACTTCAGCCCTCAGGCCAGAAACGATTCTCCACCCCTGTTCTACATCATCTTGAATTTAAAGGATTGGTGAAGCAATAGTATGAGGATGGATGTCAGGGTGGAAACTGAGCCCAGAGAGCCTCAGAGCAGTTCGGATTCTGAGGAGGAACAGCTATCCATGGGAGAGGGGCCAGCTCATCCCTCACAGGCTCAGCACCTGGCAGAGATTCCTCCTGCCAGCATTCCAGAGATAGAGAGCGGCCCGGGTAGTGAGGGAATGCGGGAGGGGGGCTTCTTAGATGCTCGATGCAGACGCAAAGAGCGACGAGTGATGGAGGGCGTGGAGAGGAGGCATAGCGCTCCTTTGGCGCGCAAACAACGGCCGCCTCCCGTGGACCCAAGGGAAAGAGGGAGGATCTCTCCCTAGCCCGTAAGTTCAGGTTCTTCAAGTGACTCTCCTTCAAACGGGGATCAACTGCCTACTCAGAGCATAGGCCACTCTGCTGTTCCTTGCTTAGTCGCTGGTGATTAGCATCTGAAAGAGTCATTAAGTTGTAAAAGGATTAAAGCTTTGAAAAGAAATCCTTTCGTCTGTGTCTTGAGTTGGCTATTGGAATCTATTGGGAGAAGCCGCCAGAGCGCTCCTGACAATGGGGAAGTAGAATCAGTGGCGGAGAAACTGCCACTTTCTGCTTTACCAACCTTGTGCCAGACAAAGCAGAAGGGGGGTTGACCGCCCTAATGTTACTGCTCTTGCACAGCAGCAATTCATTTCAATTAGGCTTCCTTAGGGGAATTTCCTAGTAGATCATACCCCATGGATCATATCTAACTAAGACAGTTATGCGTCCTACTTGACAGAGGACAGTCCTCTAACTGAAGGGCTGTCAGTCCTCCATTGGAAGGTGGCCTCTGTTTGAAGGAATTTCCAGTCCAAGTGTGGTTCTAAGATAAGAAGGGAGAGCAGTGAGGGGCCTTGAAGTAGCACATCCTTAGTGCCTGGACATCAGGATCACCATCTTCCACACTATGGTGAGATGTATTGCATTTCTACTCGAATGACAGATAGTGAAACTATTTCTGAATACATAGCATAATACCCCATTTATTAGGAGCCAATGACAGTCATAGAATAATGAGCTGTCGAAGGCCTAATGGGTCTTAATTTCCCATTCAAGACAAAACCACCACAAAATACTTTGCATTACAAGATGGACTGTCACAACAATATATTGTTGCTGGGAAAATCCATCCACCACCACCATAAATAGAGATGGCACTTGTGGTATAGGCTAAGTAGAGATTTGAATTGGTTACCATCAGAAGAATCATCAAAGCAGGTGATCTCTGCTATTTGGATCTCAATCTCTATGAAATGTAAAGGTTTGAATCCTAAAAGCTACCTCATGGAGAGGCCTACTATCTTCGTGCTTATCAGATGTTTCATGGCCTCCTTCACATCCTTGTTCCTCAGGCTGTAGATCAATGGATTAAGCATGGGGATCACCAAAGTGTAAAACATGGAGACCACCTTGTCTTGGTCTTGCGACCCATCCTTGCTCCTTGGCTGGGTATACATGAAGATGGCCATGCCATAGAAGGAACTAAGGGTGGTGAGGTGGGAAGTGCAGGTAGAGAGGGCCTTTCGCCACCCCTGATTGGTGTGGCCCCTGAGGACATTCCACAGAACCTGCGTGTAGGAAATGAAGATGACAATGCCTGTCACCACAGAGACGAGGCTGGTAGAAACAAAAAGGATAGCTTCGGAAAGCCAAGTGTCAGAGCAGGCAAGCTTCAAGACTGCAGGAAGTCACAGAAGAAGTGGTTGAAGCATTAACAACATTCCCATATGTGCACAAAATAGTGTGCAAGAGGCTTAGTTTCAAAGGCGAAACCAAAAATACCCTTACATCAATTGCCAAAAGAACACTTCATTGCTTAGAGATGAGCATCCCCATTCCTTGGCCATTCAAAGCAATGCCTTCATTGGGATATTTCCCTTCTCTTCCATGAGCTGTCTAGGGGTGACACGTCAGCAAGCAGACAAATGCTGTGGAGAAAGCTCAGCTCTGACCATCTCATGTCAGAGCCCCATTGATCCTTTGTGTGATTGGTACCAAAGTGTATACGTCTCCCACATGGTCCCTTGCGTATTGACACACTTAATTGAAATGTATCCTCATGTTTTTAAGTGATCTCACAGGAACCAGGGAGGGGAGGCGAGGGGAGATCATTCCAGAAAAGCAACAACTCTAGCCAGCTCCAACAGCCTAGAAATGTTAATTGGAATGTGACAGGTGTCTTGGAGAAAGATTTGGGCTGTCCAGTTGATCGAGAACAGGTGTAGCCAGCTAGCAGCCTGGAGATCAAATCCAGCCTTAATCTAGGCTGCCTATTTACACACTGTCAAAGAAGAGGACAAAAGAGGGCGCACATCTGCATAATATTTGCATATGCTAATTCATACATATAGATGAAAAATTAGAAATAATTACTGGGGTTGAAGTAGAAATACAATACATCTCTCCATAGTGGAGACAATTGTTACCGGATCTGCTGGCCGGGTGCTGACTATGGATGGGCAAGTTCAAGGCCTCACCTTGCTACTCTCCCTCCTTGCAGTTCTTTGACTTTAAACCAGCCTTGGACTGGAGGGCTCTTCAAATAGAGGATGGTCTTCAGTAAAGTAGGACACAGGGCCACCTTATTTGTATTTACTTCTTTAGTTTATAGCTTGCCCTGCGGGAAGCATCAAAGCAGGTAACAATTAAAGCAAGAACAAAAATTAACATAAGGCTGAAATCCCTCTGCACGTTTCCTTGGGAACCCATCCCATTGAATTCAAAGGGCTTTCCTTCTGAATAATCCTGTCTAGGACTGGGTGGCAAAATCTCCAAAAACGCGACAATCTCTGAAAGCCTTCCCAAAGAGGTAGACCTTACAGTACTTGCAAAGGATAGACAGGCCTGGTAAATTGCCAGAGGAATGACTATCAGCCCAAACCATTAAAACACACAGGAATGTTAAGTTATTCAGAAATGTGTTCTGAATCTTTACATTGCTGCTAGTTTTTACTTTTGTTATATATTGTAGTTTTAAAGTATACACACACACACGCATGAAAGGTAGGCAGACTAACAACAGAGTAATTTCAAAATACATTTACAGCTTTTGGCTTCTGCCTTCATCAGTGGTTCTGCCGATAGTTCCTTCTAGTTGCCCCAATAGATTGGCATATGATGGGGCCATACGTATTCCCGCTGCTGTACCTTGGAGCTGTAAATAGTGATTGTCATTGAACATAAAACTGGTGCAAGTACCAACTTAGCCAGGGATGTGAAGACTCCAGTAGTGGGTTCATTAGAGTTTCTGCTGTTTAAGAAGTACGTTAAGGCTGAGGGGCCATCTTTGTGGAGTATATTAGTGTACAAAGAGGTAACATCAAAGGTTGCAAAGGTGGTATCATTGCTAAATCAACGTTTCTGATTTAGTTTTTCAGTCTTCATAAGGAAATCTGTAGCATCCTTAATATATGAAGGAAGTTTATGGACTAGTGGTTGAATTACAGAGCCAATATATCAGTGACAGTATTGTTGCATGAAACAATAGGTCGTCCTGGGTTGTTGTTTCTATGGATCTTTGGTAGCACGTAAAATCTTCTTGCTGTAGGGGAGGAGTTCTCAGTAGCTGTGATGTTAAATGGATACCAAGAGTGGCAGTTTGGAATGCAGGGAGATGAACATTCCTAAAGAGGAAAAAAAGAGGTATGAGTGGTATAAAGTTTATGAATTGTCATCCAGATTAAGGCCAGATGGACTAAGGGCTTAAAGGGAGTGTGTTCTACTCTTGGTGTGAGCCTGGGCTCCAGGGGTTGGGTCGTTGGGTAGATGTACCAAAAGGTGCCTTTTTGCAACAATGGATAAAGACCTGCCCCACTTACTGGGCCGGTATCATTCTCACAGGCCTTAGGAGTTTTTTCATAGGGCAGAGATGGACTAAGAGTTCTGAGACTGCAGATGCAGAAGTTGTCCTTTCTGTCAAGCATGTCATTGTCCTGTGTTTGTTCAAATGGAAGCTATTATAAATCCGAGAGACTATGTGCAGGTGACTTAAAATGTCTTGCAACAGGCTCCTCTGGGTGGGGGGTGGGGGGGTAAAAATCGCAGATTTGTGGTTAGGAAATCTTGTTCTTAGGTCCATTGTATTGTTTCCTACATAGAACATCCATTTTTAAAAAATTCAATTAAATAAATCACATTACTGGAAATGCATGTTACTGATTGTCAAATGCAATACATTTTGTTACTAACTGTGCTCTTAAAATAGGTGGAAGGTTAGTGCCGGTAATGCAGTGGGTTGATTTACGTTAGTGTGATGCTGGGTTGTAAACATCTTAAATGCTGCTTTAACTAACAATTTACACAGATTGGGTGGTTTTCTGAATGCAATACCTGATGGAGAATTTAATGGCTTCCGTTAAACGAGCATAATAGGATATAATGGGGTAACTTGCTTTCATTATCTGGTGGTAATGACGGGCAACAGGATGGTTTGTTCAGTCGTTCAGTCATGTCCGACTCTTCATGACCCCATGGACCATAGCATGCCAGGCCTTCCTGGCGTGTGCTCAAGTTCATATTCATTGCATCGGTGATGCTATCTAGCCGTCTCATCCTCTGCCGTTCCCTTCTCCTTTTGCCTTCAGTCTTTCCCAGCATCAGGGTCTTCTTTTCCAGAGAGTTTTCTCTTCGCATTAGGTGGCCAAAATATTTGAGCTTCAGCTTCAGTATCTGTCCTTCCAATGAGCACTCAGGGTTGATTTCCTTTAGTATGGACTGATTAGACCTCCTTGCAGTCCAGGGGACTCGTAAGAGTCTTCTCCAGCACCACAGTTCGAAAGCATCAATTCTTCGGCGCTCAGCCTTCCTTATAGTCCAGCTCTCACAGCCATACATTACTACTGGGAAAACCATAGCTTTGATTAGACGGACCTTTGTCGGCAAGGTGATGTCTCTGCTTCTTACTATGCTGTCTAGGTTGGCCATAGCTTTCCTCCCAAGGAGCAAGCGTCTTTTAATTTCATGGCTACAGTCACCGTCTGAGGTGATCTTGGAGCCCAAGAAAGTAAAATCTGTCACTGCTTCCATTTCTTCCCCTTCTATATGCCAGGAAGTGATGGGGCCAGATGCCATGATCTTCGTTTTTTTAATGTTGAGTTTCAAACCAGCTTTTGCACTCTCCTCTTTCACCCTCAACAAGAGGCTCTTGAGATCCTCTTCGCTTTCTGCCATTAGGGTGGTATCGTCTGCATATCGGAGGTTGTTGATAATTCTCCCGGCAATCTTAATTCCGACCTGTGATTCATCCAACCCAGCATTTCTCATGATGTACTCTGCATATAAGTTAAATAAGCAGGGTGACAATATGCAGCCTTGTCGTACTTCTTTCCCAATTTTGAACCACTCGGTTGTTCCATGTCTGGTTCTTACTGTTGCTTCTTGACCCTCGTACAGGTTTCTCAGGAGACAGGTAAGGTGGTCTGGTACTCCCATCACTTTCAGAATTTGCCACAGTTTGTTGTGATCCACACAATCAAAGGCTTTAGCGTAGTCAATGAAGCAGAAATAGACGTTTTTCTGGAATTCTCTTGCTTTCTCCATGATGCAGCGAATGTTGGCGATTTGATCTCTAGTTCCTCTGCCTCTTCGAAACCCAGCTTGTACTTCCGGTAGTTCTCGGTTCACATACTGCTGAAGCCTAGCTTGTAGGATTTTGAGCATAACCTTGCTGGCATGTGAAATGAGGGCAATTGTGCGGTAGTTTGAACACTCTTTGGCATTGCCCTTCTTTGGAATTGGAATGTAAACTGACCTTTTCCAGTCTTGTGGCCATTGTTGAGTGTTCCAAATTTGTTGGCATATTGAATACAGCACTTTAACAGCATCATCTTTTAGGATTTTAAATAGCTCAGCTGGAATACTGTCATCTCCGCTAGCTTTGTTGTTAGAAATGCTTCCTAAGGCCCACTTGACTTCACTTTCTAGGATGTCTGGCTCAAGTTCAGTGACCGCACTATCATGGCTATCAGGGACATTAAGATCTTTCCTGTATAGTTCTTCTGTGTATTCTTTCCACCTCTTCTTAATCTCATCTGCTTCTGTTAGGTCCCTGCCTTCTTTGTCCTTTATCATGCCAGTCTTTGCACAAAACGTTCCCTTGAGATCTCCGATTTTCTTGAAGAGATCTGTAGTCTTTCCCATTCTGTTGTTTTCCTCGATGTCTTTGCATTGTTCATTTAAGAAGGCCTTCTTGTCTCTCCTTGCTATTCTCTGGAACTCTGCATTCAGTTGGATATATCTTCCCCTTTTTCCCTTGCTTTTCGCTTCCCTACTTTCCTCAGCTACTTGTAAAGCCTCATCAGACAGCCACTTGGCTTTCTTGCATTTCTTTTTCTTTGGGATGGATTTTGTTGCTGCCTTCTGAACAATGTTACGGACCTCCGTCCATAGTTCCTCAGGCACTCTGTCTATCAGGTCTAATCCCTGAAATCTATTCCTCACCTCCACTGTGTATTCATAAGGGATATGATTTAGGTCATACCGGAATGGTTTAGTGGTTTTCCCTACATTCTTCAATTTAAGCTGAAATTTTGCAACAAGAAGCTCATGATCTGAGCCACAGTCAGCTCCAGGTCTTGTTTTTACTGACTGTATAGAGCTTCTCCATCTTTGACTGCAAAGGACATAATCAATCTGATTTCGATATTGACCATCTGGTGATGTCCATGTGCAGAGTCGTCTCTTGTGCTGTTGGAAAAGAGTGTTTGCTATGATCAGCGTGTTCTCTTGGCAAGACTCTATTAGCCTTTGTCCTGCTTCATTTTATACACCAAGGCCATGCTTGCCTGTTATCCCGGTGATTTCTTGACTTCCTACTTTAGCATTCCAATCCCCTATGATGAAGAGGACCTCTTTTTTTGGTGTTAGTTCTAGAAGGTGTTGTAGGTCTTCATAGAACCGATCAACCTCAGCTTCTTCGGCCTCAGTGGCTGGGGCATAGACTTGAAGTACTGTGATGTTGAATGGTTTGCCTTGGATTCGTACTGAGATCATTCTGTCGTTTTTGAGATTGTACCCCAGTACTGCTTTTCCCACCCTTTTGTTGACTATGAGTGCTACTCCATTTCTTCTGTGGGATTCTTGCCCACAATAGTAGATATGATGGTCACCTGAATTAAATTCGCCCATGCCTGTCCATTTTAGTTTGCTGATTCCCAAGATGTCGATGTTCAATCTTGCCATCTCATGTTTGACCACCTCCAGCTTACCTTGATTCATTGATCTGACATTCCAGGTTCCTAAACAATATTGTTCTTTACAGCATCGGACTTTCTTTTCACCACCAGACACATCCACAGCTGAGTGTCCTTTCGGCTTTGGCCCAGCCGCTTCACTCTTTCTGGCGCTACTTGGAAATACCCTCTGCTCTTCCCCAGTAGTATATTGGACACCTTCTGACCTGAGGGGCTCATCTTCCGGCGTCATCTCTTTTAGCCTTGTGATACGTTCCTTGGGGTTTTCTTGGCAAGAATACTGGAGTGGGTTGCCATTTCCTTCTCCAGTGGACCACATTTTGTCAGAACTCTCCGCCATGACCTGTCCGTCTTGGGTGGCCCTGCACGGCATAGCTTATGGCTTCACTGGGTTACGCAAGCCCCTTTGCCACAACGAGGCAGTGATCCATGAAGGGGAACAGGATGGTAGTCCACGACAAATGGAATGTGATTTTCTTTCAAAGAGTTAGCCTTTGCTTCATGAAGGAGGGTATCCCTGGATATTACTGATGCTCAATTGATATTAAAATTCATTACATTTTTGAGAAGGTTTCTTCATGATTGCAAATGAGTTTTATCCAGATAGATAGACAGACAGACAGACACATATAATGTTCTTTGGATTATTTGAATGAGATGACTTGTGGTTAATGTACAAGAGGAAAACTGTAGGTTTACATTATAACTTTGTGACAATTTGATAGTTTTCAGTGGTCAAAAGGACATCCAGGAAGGGTAATTTGGGGTTGTCAATTATGCTGTTACCGGTAAACTTTAACTTTTTGTATAGTATAATGTTTTAGCATGCTCTGTTTTATGTTTTTAATTGTTCTGAACCACCCAGAGAACTTTGCGTATTGGGCAGCGTAGAAATGTAATAAACAAACACAAAAATAAATACAATAAATGATAGACCTGATGCTGGCCCTGCTCCCTACTCTCTACACGAGGCGTGGGAACCACGTGCCAGCAGTGGGTGGGGTGGGGCCATGCCCACCGTTGGCATGTGGCCCTGAGGTGCTTGCCTGGACCCCATTCACACCCATACGCTTCCGCTCAGTCAGGAGTTTGCTTCACCCGTCCCCTGCTTTCCCTGGTCAGGAGAGGTGAGGGGCAGATGAAGCCCACTGAGCCACCGCCTCATACCTTGAGGTGCCAGCCTCGCTCCACTCTCACCTTTCCCAACTGGGCTGCGGCCTTCAGGAGTGCTCCTCGAGGGCATGGCTGCATTGGCAGTCGCTCTTTGCCTCCTCTCCCTTCGCTGCCGGGGCAGGGCTTCAGGGAGGGGCTGCTCTGGAGGCCTTCGGCAGATGGCGAGGCCTGGTGCACTGGCCTAGATGGTAAGGGGTGGCAAAGGGCCATTAGCAGCCCAACGGCTTAGCTGAGGCAGTCCATCTTGGAAAGTGGGAACATCACAATATGACATGAGGTGTAGATCTGGCCCATGATTAGCTAACTGGTTGCAGTATCTTTAACCATTGTGTAGAAGGCTGCATAAATCTTCAAACTCCCTGTGATCGGCCCACATCATTTGGTAATCAGAGTTATCCTGTTTCTGAAGACAGAGGTTCTGTTCTTAGGTGTTGGTATTACCTGTTATGGATCTGCTGTAACCTAAATAACTCTTCTTTCCCCCACTGCTCTGTGTTACTGCCTGTGATCTGAGTTTGTAGGATGTACCACTGGCTGTATCTTTTTCACATGAGAACACAGTAGCTGCATTCAGTGAAGCCGTCATCCTGTGACACCCTTGTTGCCCAATAACCCAGGGACAGCTCCAGATTTTGGATGGGCCCTTGCGCAAGATGCCCTCAGTGTGGGGCTCCGCCAGACTGGCCCCACCTCCTTGCCTCTGTCATCAATACGCATTTCTCTGCCCTCTGCCTTGGAGCCTGATCTGTACCAGTGCCCTATAGAGGACCCGGAAGACCGTGGTCTATCGTAGATGTGATATGCTGCAACTGCTCCTTTCATGCCTTAACCTCCCATGAGGCTTTAAAAGCCAGTTTTTTGGGGCCTTTCCCAGAACTTTCAGGCCCCTTGGCCTGATTCTTGTTTTCCAGGGTTAGAATTATGAGTCAGGATGGTACTGTCTTGGAACGTGAGAGGATTTCTGTGGCTGCTGTCCACTTACTTTAGCTTATCTCTTGGATAGAAAAAATGTATACTCATCATGAGACTAAGGATTTAGACTATCACAACAAATGTGATTGATTAAGGAGGCTGTGAAACACAGCGCGTAGACCCAGGGAGCCCCTGTGAGAAATAGCACATAGACACAGGGAACCTCAGGAATATAAGTCTCTCCGTGGTGCCACTCAAGCTGAGCTTCGGTGCAGACCCGGACAGTGGAAGTGCTGTGTGTTGGCCGACTGGAGTCTCTCTGCTGTCATTATATAGGGCTCCCAACAGCAGAATGGAGGAGTACGATATTTGCTTAGGTTTGCTTTATAACATCAAATGCTTAACTGTAATACTCTGCCTGCTATAGCTGATACAGCTTTTTGAGTCTTACTCACCTATGTAGTCATTGCTCTGAATCCAAAAACAACCTCTGTGCCTTTGGCAAAACATGCCCAGAGCAGGAGAGGGCAAGACAGTCACCCCTTCTTGCTTTTGTCACGGCTCACATGCCTGAAGAGGGCAGGTAAACAGGCAGCAACTGCAAGGAGAAGCAGCAAGGCCAGCAGGATCTGGGGTTCAACAGTGGACCCCTACTGGGCCATGCCTCTGCCCCAGCCCTGCCAATAGCTCACCCATGCTACTACTATCTGAACTGATTTTGTGTGAATTTCCCCTTAGCAAAAGGTATTGGGGCGGGGGGGGGGGGCATGGCTTTAGAGCCGGGTTAGGGAATCTCTTTCAGCCCGAGGGCCAAATTCCATTTCAGAGAAGCTCTCCGGGGCTGCTTTGCCGTGACAGGGGGGATGAAGGCAAAAGGAGCAGGCCCAAAATATCAGCATGTTGTAGCTTAAAGCTCTTACTTCCTGTAAGTACACCTTAGGAGAGGCATTTCAACTTCTTAGAATGGAGGGGAAAACTGCACCAAAGCCGGGAAATCACCAAACCATCCGTGGCTGAGGGAAAGGGGAAGGGGGTGCAGCCATCCCCCCAGAAGGCCGGGTTTGGACCCTGGCTTGAGATTCCTCATCTCTGCTTGAGAGTCTTCCATTATCATTGTCCAACCAGCTCCAACACAAGGCAGACAATGGAGCGCAGAAGTTTGCCACCTCCTTGTGAAAATAATTGCCTATCTCGGGGATTGCTTTGAATAGCAAAGTTTGTTAGTGACAAGTTGCTTGTAAAAAGTATACCTTGTACGACAGCACACAGGGCCTTATTAAAAGTCTGCAAAAGTTTCTCGTGCGGAATGGGAAGGAAACTTATTTGTAGGCTGTCCGGGGAGACAGCTGTGTTTTGGAAATAGATAGGCAAGCCCCAAGGACTGATTTAATTTAATGAGCAGGGAGAGAATCACAATCCAACAACAACAAAAAGTCCTTTTAATAACAAGCTCTATTGTTTGTGTAGATGACAATGAAAAATATCAATAAATAAAGCAGTGATTAAATTAGTGTCCCAGCTTGAAGCATCAACAAGATTTTATTTACCAGTTGTCACTGATTTGTAGCTTAATAGGTTTCTAAGTGCAGAGAATGGCTACAACAGGCTCAGCAAACGTCCTCCAGTTATCATTCTCACTAAACCAATTCAACTGTATTTGGCAAAAAGCGTCTTTTTAAAAGGTGGTCTGACAGTAATATCTCTTGAAAATGATGGAAATTAAACTCTTCCATGGGAAGCCAGGCCCAGTGGTTCATCCCCCTCACAGGTACACACAAGGCCTAATTTCAAGTGAGAAGATATTCTTCCCTTTCCTTTTTAGGCCACCATATTAAATGCTGTTCCTCTGTCTCCCTCTGCTGGATTAAACAACTCTATGGAACAGTCTCTAAGAACAGTATGAGTGAAAATATATAGAACAGCATTTGGAGTTACAGTGTTCAGTTATCCATCCACCCATCCATTTATTTATTTATTTCTAAAACACTATATCAGTGATTCTTAGTCCCAGGAAGACTGGGGTCTCCCAACATGGTGCCCGTCAGCACCAGTGTGCCCACAGATACCAACAGGTTCCCTGCCTCTCCTGATGTTTATTTTATTTCTTCCACTTTTTTTTCAAAAAAATAATTTTTTTACCTGGGTGACTGGCATGCTGCAAAGTGAAGGGCTGCCCCTCAGCACAATCTTTATTCGGGTTCAAAAGGGTGGTTTTGGGTTTTGGAGCTCAGCCCCCACCTCTGTCTCACTCAGAGACAGAGTTCTCAGGTTCTCAGGCAAGTTACTTTTCTTTTAGTCTCACCAGTTTGGCTTCTGGGAAATGAGTGTTTTGTGACCAGTCATACCCACCATGGCAGCCACTTTATGAATGGGCAAACCTGCCCATTGCAGCCATGTTGAGAGAGTGCACACGATACTCTCTCAAAATCCCAAATGTGCTCACCAATCTAAAATGTTTGGGGACCAATATCTATAGTAATATGAATGTTAATTGTTGGAGCAGATGTACAAATGAAAGCATCTATCACAGGGATAGGGAACCTCAGGTCTGGGAGCCAAATCCAGCTCTCCACCCTAAATAATCTGGCGTTCCACCCTAAAGCACCCTACATAATTTGGTTTCGTCAGCAAACTTGGCCACCTCACCCCTAATTTCAGATCATTTATGAAGAAGTTAAAAAGCACCAGTCCCAGTTAGGAATGGGTGAGACATCTGCTCCATGAAGATTTTCATATAAATTTACCAAATTCGCAGCACCCCAGCCAATAAGCAAGTGGAGAGAGAATCACATGCTGAAATTCACACTTTTCAAAGCTTGTCGATGAAGTTTGTCAGGCAAAGAATATTAGCGGAAAATATGCACAAAGTGCATACATTGGAGAAATGTGCACACAACACTGTGTTGCATCAATGAGAAAGTACTGGGGGAAATGCATATTTTGGGGGGGAAGTACATTGAAAAGTGAGTTTCTGAGCAGACTGTTTTAAAAACTTGCAAACTTGTGCAGAAATGGGATGAAGCAAGCTTAAGCCTGAAAATCTGACAATCTGGGCAAGAATAAAATTAACAGGTTCATCCCTAGTCACAATACAGATCTTTGGGGACCCCAGTGGTTACATCCCACCATTATGAGAACTGGCCATTTATTCCTACTCTCTGCTTTCTGTTCTTTAACGAGTTACCAGTTAGCCAAGTTTGTTCAGGAATCTTTGGTGAGGGACTTTGTCAAAAGTCTTTTGAAAGTCCAAGTAAACAATGTCTATTTGATCCCCCTATCCATATGTTGACACTCTCAAAGGATTCCAAAAGGTGAGACAAGTCTTATCTATGCAGAAGTCATGTTGATTCTTCTTCAGCAAGACGGGTCCTCCTGTCAGCTTGATAATTCTATCTTTAGTAATGCTTTGCACTAATTTACCCAGAACAGATGTTAAGCTAACTGGTCTGTACTTTCCTGGATTCTACCCCCTGCCCCCCGGGATCCCTTTTTAAAAATTGGTGTTATATTGGCCACTTTAGCTGATCTTATGGACATGTTATATAATTTGGTTAGATCAATAATTTCATATTTGAGTTCTTTAAGAACTCTACGATGGATACCATCTGGACCCAGTTTCATTTTCAGTTTGTTAATAAGGTCTAGAAGTTGGGTGGGTGAGTAGTTTGGGGTGTGGGGCTGGATGACCTCCATCCACCCAGTCCTCCCCAGGCCAAATGACATCAGGGAGCACAGCCACACACCCTGACATCATTTAGTCCCCAGCTGAGGGACTGGTTGGACCATCCACCTGGCACTTTGGCTCGAGAAGATCTCAGCTCACCACTCACCCTCCCAATTGGGAGGGCGAGCACTGCGCAAGGGAATCCCTGCATTATCTCCTATCACAGATTGGAGCTAACAATGAGGATACTTCTCCCTGCTTTCTCTCACAAGCTGTGGTGCCTCCAGCAGGTAGGGCCCACAGAGGGAACCCAAGCCGCCATGGACTAGATGGAGTACCTCTGTGGGCCGGAATATGCAGGGGTTCCCCATCCCTAGTCTAGAACTCTAGTCACCAGTATTTGCCTCAGTTCCTCAGGCTCCCTTCCTGAAAATATTAGTTCAGGCTCAGGTATCTGCCTTATACCTTCTGCTCTGAAGACAGATGCATTCATTCAGCTCCTCTGTAATCTCCTTCTCTTCCTTTATTACTCCTTTAACTCAATTGTCATCCAACGGACCAGTCACCTCCCAGCTGGCTCCCTTTTTTGTGTGTCTTTAAGGGCGCAATCCTATCCAGATAGGTGGCCACCTCCGAACTCGGAGGCGACCGCCAATCCAAAGCAGGGCAAAAGCACAGAAGGGATCGTTCCCTCCGTGCTTCTCCTGCCCTGCATTTGTGGCTAGACAGCTGATTGTGGCTGTCTAGCTGCAGAAAGGCTGAGTGGGGAAGGAGGCTGCTGTACGACACATTGGATGTGTTGTACAGGCATTTCCACCCGTCCCGGAACGCCCCTAGACACGCCCCTTTTCAGCCGCTCCACACTCCTCTTGCGAGCGTGGAGGACAGGGCTGTTCCGCACTGCCTCCAAGGCAGTGCAGAAGTGAGGGGAAATCAGTTCCCGGAAAAGAAGATATCCTATGGCCGTCTAGCCGCTGTCTAGCGGCTATAGGATTGCTCCCTCCAGGTTTTAGAAGTGATTTTTGGTTTTTTTGTTAGATATCCTTCTCAAAATTCTATTTTAAAGCCACCTAAAATTAGTGGCCATCACCACATCCTATGGCAGTGAATTCCACAAATGTTGAGTGAAGAAGACCTTTCACCTTAAATCTCCTGCAAATCAGTTTCATTGCACACTGTCAGGATTCCTTTAGCCCCCACTTTACTTCTAAGCCCAGACAAACACAGACAGCTTTTAACCCATTACTTCACAGGGTCATACAGATGCAAATTCTCAGTGACTCTCAGTCTACAAAGGAATGCCTTCAGGGGATTCAAAAGGAAGTTACAAGAGTTGCCCACCGTTTGAAGATGGAGGCGGTCTGACTAGCCTAACTTAAGCAAGGGAGGTCCCTCTCTAAGCGCAGCTTTTCACGCAAGGCCAATCAGGTAGACCGTCTAAGTTCCACCCCTTCCTTCTCTCTCTTTGCTCTGTGCCTGTGTTTGGCATCTATTAGGTCATACTCCCCAGCCCCTGCCTCCTCCTATTCACTGCCTCTCACAGGGGGGCAGGATGAAGAGGGACCCTCATCCTCAGCCAACTGGACATTTGTAACCTGAGAAGCAGGCCTACTCATATCTGGACTAGCTTGGGAAAACACCTCCCCCATGTCTGGCGGCTCTCCTTCAGAATCAGAACTGCTATCCCACTCCCTGCGCTCAGAAACACCCCAACACACAACTCTGTTCAAGTTTTGTGAAGGGGGAAATTCGCTAGCCACTTTCTCTACATCATGCATAATTTTATAAGCCTCTATTATATCCCCCCCTTTAAGCATATTTTTGCTAAGCTAAGAAATGCAGTAAACAGTTTCCTCCCCACTTCTACCCATCACCAGAGGAAGAGGGAAGACCTGGATGTGTGTAATATACCACACATCCAAATTCTACAGAACAATTCCACAGAACTGTAGGATTCGGTACAGAATTCTGCTACAATTCTGCAAAAGTGCAGAAAAATGCAGAATGTGAGATCAGCCATAGCACTGAGTTTCCTAGGAATCACAGCTTCCATTTAAAATAGAACAAACATGTTTCTAGCCTTTATGGTTGCAAAGGCATGTACTTGTGAAATCTCAAAAGCCAGAGCAGTTGCAGAATAAGAGTTCCAGTAGCTGGAGGATGGAGGTTTAGTGTCCTGAATAGTTCCTTGCTCCTCTCCTTGCCTAGCAGAAGCAGAATGATTTGTGTACATTGGAAACATTGTACGTGCACACACACACTCAGACAAATCATGCAAGTATGTTTAAGTAGCATAAATTATAGGGGATTCCATATTCTGCTTTTCTTGTCACAAAATTTGGAATCATATTGTATATTTGCTGTAACACTGAATAATTATGAACTGTGTTTCCTCAACCAATCAGGATAATTATTCTTATACAGATTGTTTAATATTTTTGCTCAGATAAGTACTGAAATATTTAATTAAACACTGTGGACATGCTAGCCTTGTTGTTATGAGTTTTATTTCAATTGCATTTTTATCCTGCCGTTTAAGGTAAAACCCTCCCAAGGCAGCTAACAAAAGTCAATAAAATACATACATCTGTTTACCTGGAGATAATGTTCCTTCCTTCTAATTATTCTCAATACTTCCCTTTTATTTTCTCCATAAACTTTAGTAAGCTTTCCAGTTCATCCTCCACTAGTTTTAAGTTTGTCACCTGTATCATCTGCATGCCAACTAATCATGTAATGTTTATCCCTTAATCTAAATCCCTTATGGGTTGGATCCAGACATAGACATACTTTGAGTAGACCCATGGAAATAAATAGGACTTTAGTAATGACTAACTTATCCCACTGATTTCCATAGATCTACTCTAAGTATGACTAAGTCTGGATCCAACCCTATGTCTTGCTATTTTACCTCATGTAATATTACTAAGGGTGGAATCCTATACATGTTTAGAGAGAAATAATTCCTACAACTCCTAGTGTCCCCTTGCATCCATAAAATTCTACCCTAAAGGTCTCATTGCCAAAGCAAAAATCAAAGCCAAGGAGCATCTGCATCTAGTGTTTCTTTGCAATGTGATATAGTCTGAGTCATGTCCACTAAGTATTAGTTTTATTTGGGGGAAGCCATTATTCATAAAATGGATCTGTAGTAATAGTGCTTCTCCAAAGCTGCCATTTAAGTGCCACTCAAATCTATTGAAGGCCTTTTCAGCATCTAAGAGGATATCAATTTTGCTGTGGAGACAACCGATTTTGTCCTCAAAGTGCAATGCAAAAAGGTCACAGTGGGTCCACCGTGGGGCCAGGGCCCTATTTACTCAGGAGGGTGTTAACAGCCCCTGGACCATCCAGAAGAGCTCTGCTGGATAGTGTCAAGGGCTCCTTGGAGGGCTCTCAGTCTAATCCAGTAGCCAAGTCCAGACAAAGAGATTCTTTTCAAAGCTTTATTCTTCTTTTACAACTTAACAGCTCTACAGGTAGCAACTAGATCTGAGCAGCAGCATCCCTATGCCCTAAGTTAGAACAGTTGGTCCCCGTTTGAAGGGCAATTACTGGCAGACCCCTGAATATAAGGACTAGGGAGAATCCCTCCCCTTTTCCCTTGGATCCTCTGGGCGTAACCGTTCTTTGAGCGCGAACCATTTGGCGCCGCTCTCTGCGTCTGTGCCGTGGATCCCCCCCAGTCTGCTGTCTGTGCTGAGTCACTCCCTGGACTGCTTTCTAAACTAGGAATGTGGGTGGGAGGAATCTCCGTCAGCTGTTGGTCCTGGGAAAAAAGGAGCGCGCTCCTCTCCCGAAGGAGCGACTGCTCTTCCTCAGCATCAGAACTACTCTGGGATTCTATGGGCCCAGTGTCCACCCTGACAGATAGCTATGCTGCCCGCACTGCCACACAATAAGCACAGTTATGTGCTCTACAGCATGCTTTGACATCTTCCCTTCAAGTCTTACATCATTTGCACTCTAGCTGATGCCCAGCCTGTTTCATTGACCGCAGCTCCCCAGTATAGCAAGGGGCGGAGTGGCTCTACAGTGCTGGAGAAGGCACTCGCGTGCAATCAAGTCAATCACCCTCCACATCTCACAGTTCCACTGTGAGACTAGGGCCTCGGCTGGATCACCAGCTCTCTCCACTGGAAAATCCCCAAGAGCATTCACAGATCCATTGGATTCTGTCAGTCTCTTGGGGCAGACCATCCGAACAGATCCTCCACCCCTGTAGGAAGGAAGTAGCACTGTGAGTTCAAATCTCACCAGGAAATGGTCTGACCATGACAATGGGGTTACTTGCCCCCACCCCCAAACTTCAGACTACCCAGCTCACAACTTGGAGCAAAAACCAAATCAAGGGTATGCCATTGTTAGTGCAAGTCCAGTTGAGCTGTCTGATGCCACCATCTGCCCGATTTTGTGGGATCGGTTCCAGTTGCGGCAGCTTGATGATGTGGACAAGGTGCTTGCAGCAATGCGGCTGGCCATGTGCCCTCTCGATCCCTGCCCCTCCTGGCTAATAAAAGCTAGCCAAGGAGGTGTGACTGGGTGGGTTCAGGGAATGATAAATGCTTTCCTACAGGAAGGGGTGGTCCCTGCTGTCCTTATGGAGGCAGTAGTGCAACCAGTCCTAAAGAAGTCCACTCTGGACCTAATGGTATTAGACAACTACTGCCCAGTTGCACATACTCCTTTGTAAGGGAAGCTACTTGAGAGGCTTGTGGCAGAGCAACTGCAGCACTCTTGGAGGATACTGATTTTCTAGATCCATTCCAGTCTGGGTTTCCATCTGGTTACAGGACTGAATCAGCCTTGGTCGCCCTGATGGATGACCTTTATCAAGAGAGGGACAGGGGAGTGCAACCCTGTTAATTCTGCTCGACCTCTCATCGGCTTTTGATACCATCGAACATGGTATCCTCCTGGATTGACTCTGTGGGATGGGTGTTGGAGGCACTGTGTTACAGTGGTTCTGGTCTTACATGTGGGGCTGATTTCAGAGAGTAACTGGGTCCCTTGGCAATTGAGCTATGGGCCTCCGCAGGGTACCACTTTGTCCCCTATGTTGTTTAATAGCTATATGGAGCTGCTGGGAGCGGTCATTAGGGGATTTGGAGCCAAGTGTCATCAGTGTGCTGATGACATGCCGCTTTGTCTGTACAAGTCCTGGATCAGTGCCTAGACTCAGTAATGGGCTAGGTGAGGGCTAATAAACTGAAGCTGAATCCTGGCAAGATGGAAGCCTTGTAGGGTGAGTGGTTCCCGGGTCCAGGAGATAGGCTCATTGTCTGTTTTGGATGGGGTTGCACTCCCTCTGAAAGATCAGGTTCATAGTCTGGGGGTACTCCTAGATCCACCACTGTTGCTGGAGGCCCACATGGCCGCTGTGGCTCAGAGTGCCTTTTACCAGCTTTGGCTGGTTTGCCAGCCACCTCTCCTGGACAGGGAGAGCTTGGCCACAGTGGTACAGGCATTAGTAACCTCGAGATTGGATTACTGCAACGTGGTCTATGTGAGGAAGCCCTTAAGGCTAGTATGGAAGCTGGAGCTAGTGTAGAACACAGAAGCTCGGCTGTTATCAGAAACTGCCCCTTTTCAGCATGCAGCTGTTTTACTGAAGGAACTGCACTGGCTGCCTAGTCACTATTGGGCCAGGTTTACGGTTTTAGCACTAGTGTACAAAGCCCTAATCAACTTAGGACCAGAGTACCTGAGAGAACACCTTCTCCCTTACCAACCTGCCTGGCCACTGAGGTCATCAGAAGGCATGCTCCTGGTGGTTCCACATGGACCAATGGTCTGACTGGAGTCCACCCGGAGAAGAGCCTTCAGTGTGGTGGCCCCCTTCCTGTGAGACTTCCTGCCTTCGGAGGTCAGGCAGGCACCAACATTGTGT
Organism: Heloderma suspectum; assembly: GCF_057233095.1. NCBI lineage: Eukaryota > Metazoa > Chordata > Lepidosauria > Squamata > Helodermatidae > Heloderma > Heloderma suspectum. The sequence continues at coordinate 177,071,388 of NC_139459.1, forward strand.
TGTTTCCAGCGCCTCCTGAAAACATCTTTATTTCAGGAAGCCTTCCTTGATTGACCGGCCATAGTTTTATCAGAATTCTGTTTCTTTTTTTAAAAAATAGTAATTATTTTAACATGAGGGCTAATAAACTGAAGCTGAATCCTGGCAAGATAGAAGCCCTGTGGATATTATTTTATCCTATGTTGTATTTTTATTATTCACCGCTCCAGAATCTGTCTAGATGTGGAACAGTATACGAATGCTGTAAATAAATAAATAAATAAATCTCATTACAGTTATTGTCCTGAAGTTTTGTTGGGTTTTGGCGGGAGGTTGCATATTGTGTGATATTAATTGCTTTATTAGAGGGTATATTTCGAAATGGTATAAACCTCATTTGTTCAGGATGTTATTTATTTATTAAATTAATAGCCTGGCTTTCCTCTAGAGAGCTCAGGGGGTGCCATAGATGGTTCTTCTCCCTCCCCATTTATACTCACAACAACCCTATGAGGTAGGCTGGGGGGGAGGAGGAGGAGGAGGAGAGAGAGAGAGAGAGAGAGAGTAACTGGCCCATGGTCACCCAGTGAGTTCCATGGCCAATTGGAGATTTGAACCCAGGTCTCCCCACTCCTAGTTCACACTTCACATCTTCCTACAGTACATTTTAACTTTATTGTTATCATTGTTGTTAAAGCTTTATAATCACATTTTAGAAGGGTTATAGCAGCCTTTCCCAAACCTGGGTTTTCAGCTGTTGTTGGACTACAATTCCCATCATCCCCAGCCAGCAAGGTCAGAGTGTGTGTGTGCATGTGTGTGTGTATGTTCTGCTAGTACAATCATCCTGAACGTGTTTTCCACCATACAATACAAATTATATACATCAATCAATAAGACATTTCTTCTCTGACTCACTTGAATAAGATATGTACATTTTCACAATCACTTAGATATGCATTATATATTTCTTGTGCAAATTCCAAAGTTACCAATAAACAATAGTCTCTTCTTTATATATCCTTAAATTTTATAAATAAGTTGAAATACTGAAAAATAAGATTGAATATTTGGCTACGTTGCTTTATGTCTAGAAAAGGGTGTCCAATTTTTAATGAATTTATCCCCTTTATCATTTTTCTGCAGTTCTGATGTTAATTTTGCCACAATAGCAAAATCTCATATTTTCTCCAACCACTCCTCCCTAAAAGGTGTTATTTGTCCTCGCCACTTTTTTGCATACAATAATATTGCTGCAGCCAACATATAAGCTGTTAATTCCTTATGTCATTGACTAACAAATCCATCCATAAAATTAAGATGAAACAAGGGATCTAATGGAATTTTGTACCCTAATATTTTCTCCATTTTTTTTATTAATCATTCCCAATATTTTTCCCAAGGGACATTCCCACCATAAATTATAAAAGATCTCCTATTCGTTTGTGACATTGCCAACAATTAATTGGATAATGCTTATTTATTTTATTTTAACTGGTGTTATATACCAGCTTGTTATAACTTTATACAGATTTTCTCTGATTAACATGTTTAATGAAAAATTATGGTTCTTACTCCAGAAGCTTCCCCAAATTTCCATTTTAATATTCTTTCCAATACTTTGTGGCCAGTTTATCATATACAATCTTTAACTTGTTCTGGTTCCATTTCAGATTTTAAAAGTGATTTATAAATCTTAGATAATATTCTTTATGCCTTCTCATCAGTCGCTGAAACTCTGTCATATGTCTTAGCTGTTGGTTCAATTTAAGATATTCAGCTATAATTAATAAGATTTGGGGGGAAATTGAACCATTTAATTTCCTTTTTATTTCTGAGTACAATATTATATTATTCCCCCACTCAAAATCCTTATATTATATAAGAATACAGTAGTGTAAGGCTCATTATTAGAGGTCTACCAGACTGATTTTGTTCATTTTTGCTTTAAACTGAAGCTTGAGCAGGGTAGACATGCAGAAAAATTTTGAAATTTCAAAAAGGTTCAAAGCTCGAGCGTTGGGCAGCTCAGGAAGGGAGAGGGATGAGGCAAAGGGGAGGTTAATGCATATGCCCCACACTGTGCATGTATCATGTGACACAATGTGTGCATGCAGGTGTAATAAGGCATACTTCTCTGAGCTCTTAGAGTGCTGGGCCAATGAAACGACAGGCATGGAATGTTGGGAAAGGGGATGAAGAAAAAGTCAATTGGTGATAGAAGAGGGAGAAGAGAAACTGAGGAGAAAGAGCTGAAAGAACACCAGAGGGAGGAGAGAGAGAGAAATCTTACATCACATGTTTTTGGCCTTAAAGTTCAGGAAATGGTTAACAATCTTTTCTAAAGGAACTTTTTTTGTTGTTGTTTTCACCTTTGCTGGTTTATTTGTAGTACATTTATTTTTAAAGTGTAAAGTTGTTCCAGTCGCAAGGGAAATGGGCAAACATATTTTTATCCACTCATTCTCAGACTGCTAGCCCCCATGGCGACACAGGATTTGCACCAATACCAAAAAAGGGTCCGTCTCCCCCCCCCCGGATTTTAAAATGTAAATGGAATGGGGAAAAACCTACACTAAAAATTGTGATATTATATGATGAAAAAAAGAGGGGAACAGGCAGTTCCAAATTTGAAATTGTATTGTATAAGTCAATTATCAAGCATAATGTAGGTTGTAGTCCAATACCATCTGGGGATCCAGATGGCAAGAGGCAATCAGCTTTATCCTGTCCAGGTTTCGCTATCAGTACTATATGTCCAAGCAATATGTTATTTCCATGGCAGATGGGGAGTATGAGGGGGCTTGGCCTTTGCTGGATTTTCCCCTTGAAAATTGGTAGCTTTCTCCTCACTGTCCACTGTTCCTTCTTAAACTCATCACTGCAGAGAACCCCACCCCAATACAGAAAAAGGGAGAGAGGCAGCGAGAGGTATCTGTCTGAACTGCTAGTGAGGTTAACTCTTTTCTAGGTATGACCTAATTACAGCAAGGAGAAGGGGACGGCAGAGGATGAGATGGCTAGATAGCATCACTGATGCAATGGATATGAACTTGAGCACGCTCCGGGAGAGAGCAGAGGACAGGAAGGCCTGGCGTGCTGTGGTCCATGGGGTCACGAAGAGTCGGACACGACTTAACGACTGAACAACAACAAAGCAGGTAGTAGCTGAGCCATCAACATCACACTAAGGGCAACGGCCATCTAGTAAAGTTCATGAGCAAGGCTGGTTAATGAGGAGCTAAGACTTGGATTACGTATAATTGTAAAAACCAAGGAGACAACTAGGATGGAAATTATGAGAAATAGTCTTTATTTGTAATGTCTCTCTTTGTACTGTCACTCACAAACCAGTGGTTTCTTGATTTCCATCACATTCCTCTCCTTCATTTTACATTTAAACATCCACAAGTGGGACCTGCAACAAAATGTTGCAGTATGGAGTGCTCCTGTTCAAAATGCCAGCCAGCCACACCTTCTCCAAGATACTCCATTCCGTCTCCCTTCCCCAACAGGCAGTCAGAATTCCATGCCCACTCAACATGCTCAGTCCTCATCAGCCTGTTTTTGGTTATTGGTTATTTTTACCAATAAGCTTAGCTTAGTATTCCCCCCCCCCCCAAAGATTGTGTTACGAACATTGTCTTCCTATGTTCCTATGTGTAGATGATAATGCAGGTCTTGGCACCTCACTAAGCCCTACTGTGGGCTGCACTATCCTTGGATATTAAGACTTGAACGTTATGAAAGAGCTAAACAAAAGGATGTAATACAGACTAGAAGGTGAATTTCCTAAAGCTGAGTGAGTGAAACAAGGTGAAAGAGAATGCAAGGTTAAGAAAAAGGGCCATAATGCAGGGGGTGGTATATACTAGACAGAATAAAACTGGAACTAATCAAGGAGCTGGTGCAGTGTGTTAAGACCCATGCTGAGTGGAGAAGTGTGCAATGTGTCGGACCAGGCACCATAGATTTTTTTTCTGCTGGGAACCGTGGAGTCATTTGGAGAACTGTGCAATTCAGTTAAGGCTTGTGCAATTTGGCTGACCTGTGAAGAACTGTGTAATCTAACAGGAATTGTGCCACATAGTATGGGAACTTTGGGGGTTGTATTACCTGAAGTGGGAATTGTGCAATTACTTAGGACACATGTGCAAATGATTTTGGGAATCTAGGCGTTTAGCTAGCAATTCCTCCAAGATCAAATATAAGAGAAATAGCGCAGGCCAGAAAACTAGTATCACCTGTATCAACAAAACTAGCAGGATACAGAAGTCACCTTCTCTGGATGATAGGAAACTGGAGCATCGAATGCCAACAGAAAGACACAACCCCTAGAACTCTACCTGGAAGGTACACTAGGTTTGCCAGTATTGGTACTGAAAGCCCTTTATCAGAGATGGGGTACCTGTGGCCCTCCAAATGTTGTTGGAACCCACAATTCAATACTTGTATCTGGAGGACCAGAGGTTCCCAGCCGCTGCTCTAGGCAAATTCTCTGTTCATCTTGGACACGGCTGTTGGTCCTCACTGGTGCCCACCATCAACGGACACTCTCCGGTGTCTTAATGCTCTCTTGTGGCAGTACGCTGGAGTATTTTGGAGGTGGGCATGGTTGGCTGACTGGAACCATGAACAGGAGCACTCTACATTTTATTGCAGTTATGTTGCTGTTGTTTATTCGCTCAGTCGCTTCCGCCTCTTCGTGACTTCATGGACCAGCCCACGCCAGAGCTTCCTGTCGCCCGTCACCACCCCCAGCTCCCCCAAGGTCGAGTCCGTCACCTCCAGAATATCATCCATCCATCTTGCCCTTGGTCGGCCCCTCTTCCTTTTGCCTTCCACTTTCCCTAGCATCAGCATCTTCTCCAGGGCATCCTGTCTTCTCATTACGTGGCCAAAGGACTTCAGTTTTGCCTTTAATATCCTTCCCTCAAGTGAGCAGTCTGGCTTTATTTCCTGGAGGATGGACTGGTTTGATCTTCTTGCAGTCCAAGGCACTCAGAATTTTCCTCCAGCACCACAGTTCAAAAGCATCTATCTTCCTTCGCTCAGCCTTCCTTATGGTCCAGCTCTCGCAGCCATAGGTGACTACGGGGAATACCATTGCTTTAACTATGCGGACCTTTGTTGTCAGTGTGATGTCTCTGCTCCTCACTATTTTATCCAGATTTGTCATTGCTCTCCTCCCAAGAAGTAAACGTCTTCTGATTTCCTGGCTGCAGTCAGCGTCTGCAGTAATCTTTGTGCCTAGAAAGACAAAGACTGTCACTGCCTCCACATTTTCTCCCTCTGTTTGCCAGTTATCAATCAAGCTGGTTGCCACAATCTTGGTTTTTTTGAGGTTTAACTGCAACCCAGCAGTTCAGTTATATTAGCATAAAATTTACTGTCTAATGCAGGGATGGGAAACCTCTGGCCCACAGAGGTCCCCCATCTGGTCCACAAAGGCTTGCAATGCTTTGTACTATAAATTAGGGATGGCGGAGAATTTCTCCCCAAAACTTCGGGGGGCCGAACGCCAACGTGTTCAGCCCCCCGAACAAGTTTCGGGGAGAAATTCTCTGCACCCCCCCGCACCCCCCCCGGGACGGGACTTACCTTTGCCGAATGTCCCTCCCGGCGGCGGGTCCGGCCGGCGGTTCGGCGGGTGTTCGTCCGGGGCAGGAGCGGCAGGCGGTCTTTCGACCGGCTGCTGCCCTCGCCATTCCAATAAAAGAAAAAAAAAAACGCCCCCGTGATAGGCTACGTGACGATTAACGTAGCCTATCACGGCTAGATCTGCAAAGTCAGCTGTGATAGGCTACGTAAATCGTCACGTAGCCTATCACGGGTGACTTTAAAAAAAAAAGCGCGTACGGATAATGGTGGCCCCCATAGGGAGCCACCATTCCCATTCCTTATTTGGTTGCTGTAGTCTACGTAAAGATTTACGTAGACTACAGCGACCAAATAAGGAACGCGAATGGCGGCTCCCTATGGGGGCCGCCATTAGCGTACGCGCTTTTCTTTTTTTAAGTCACCCGTGATAGGCTACGTGACGATTAACGTAGCCTATCACGGCTGACTTTGCAGATCTAGTCGTGATAGGCTACGTTAATCGTCACGTAGCCTATCACAGGGGCGTTTTTTTTAAAAAAAAAAAACTTTTGAGTTCGCGGCCGGGTGAGGCGGGAAGCCTCCCCCCTGGCCTGAATTTCGGCCGGGCGAGGCGGGAAGCCTCCCCCCCGGCCTGAATTTCAGCCGGGTGAGGCGGGAAGCCTCCCCCCCCCCAGCCTGAACTTCGCGGAGGGAGCAGCGAAGCGCCTCCCCCCCACCGCGAACAAGCTTTGAGGACAGGTAAGTGATTTTCGTCCACCCCTACTATAAATATGCAGTTATATGGGGTTTCCAAGATAGTCAATATAGCACTATAATGACCACCAAAATCTGATATTATGGAGAAAAGGCAGACATACTACACAGGACAGCCAGATGATTTTAGTGTATTTGATTGCTCAAAAAGGAAGAAACAGAAAAACATACAGGAGCATTTTAGTTGTATTAACACGACTTGCATATCACTTTCATGATCACAGAAGAAACGGATGCATTTATTTGGTTCTCTTGTTTCAAGATGCTTCACCTCAAACATGACATAGCCCTTTAAAAGCACCAGTATACAGATCCCATTATTAAAACTGAATAAAATGCATTTGGCCTTTTCTTTACTTGCCTCCATATTTCTAATCCGTTAGTATCTTTTTATTAACAAATTTGCAAACCATCATGTGGACTAGAAACTTAAGCCCCTCCCCCATTGAAAGGTAGTACTCACAAGTGCCAAGTCCGAACCTGCTGCACAAACTGCTCCAGGGAGTGCATGGACATGGCTCAAATGCTGGTCACCTCTGGCTAGTTTTGGCCCTATGGGAACTGGGCTCAAATCTCTGCTCAGCCATGGACTCTCATTATGATTCAGCTTGATTTCTGCTGTGGTAAATTAATAGTGCCCCATCCCTTTGAAGTTTTGTAAGAAATTTAGGGTGTAATAGACTGCAAGCCCTACCAAAATTAATGAGAGCCACACAAAAGTTTGTGCGGAATGCCCCAATAACGCATGAAGCAGGGCTTGGTGGCGAGATATGCTTCCTCACTGCATCGAATTCCCACAAGCCATATAGCCAAAGCGAGCCAGCTCTGGTCCTTGGCCTGTCTGTACAGCAGGAAAAAGAGTGAGGTTAGCACAGACTCCCCTGTCCAAAATGACCAGAGACGTAATATCAGTGAGAAGTTCTTCTCCAATCTGTCATGCCCCCATTTTCTTGTAGCTTTCCTTGTATTTTTCAAAGGAAACATTGCAGCCCATCTTAAAATTACAAAGCAGCATAAAAAAATTACCGTATCATCAAAATCACAAACCTAAATCCGGTCTCCGGATAATGGGTTAAAGCTGCTCAAGTCATGGCCAAGTTGCTTCTTCTGGCTATGCCACTGTAATCACCCGAAGCAACGTAATGCAAGGCTGTTCCAAATAGGTGCTTGCAGATCACACACTCGTGCCATGTACCCGCAGATGTGCTGAAGAATAAATGCTTTTGAGAGTGCGCAGTGAACTATTTCTGCCCACAGCCCTGAGAAGATGCATGTTCCTTCAAATCCTTCACAGCAGGAAGGGGAAAGGAGACAAGCGAGATAATGTGGTTAACTCTACAGGGTTATGCAGGAAATGTATATGTGGCATAAGCAGAAGGATGCAGCTAGGCTCCTGCTTTGTCTGCATTTTGTGAATGAGTACAGTCAGAGTCCTGGGGGCAGAAGTGTCACAATCCTGCTATTCTGATGTGGCACCTGCTAGCTGGATTCATACGAGTCAAGAAAAACCGGTGATGGAAGACCTCCATGGATGGTGATCTTCCGCTACAGATTGGCATGTGAATGTCATGTCTGATCAGTTTGTCTCCAGGCCCATCCAGCCGCAACCCCATCCACACAGTGGTGTTATGCATCACACACCATGAGCAAAGCTTGTGGCAAAAATGGACACAGTTATGTCATGTTTCTCTCTCTCTCTCTCTCCCTCTCCCCCTCTCTCTAACACACACACACACACACACACACACACACCCTGCCTCATGAGAGCTGGGTGGTGCTTGCTGACAAAAGCAAGCACAACCACACGTTCTGTGGCATCCCTACCAAGTGTCATGAGAAGTCCAATCCACGGTGTGCATCGTGATGCTATCATGTCCTTCCAGCATGGATGAAAACTACAGCGGCGTCTCCTCTAAAACTCTCCAGTGTATGCTTGCATTCCTCCTCAGATCTCTGCCAGTACCTTGCAACGCTTTCCCTCCTCCTGACTGTGGAAAGAAGCCTCTCCTCACTAATCCCGGTGACCTAAAGACTATTATTCCATTATTATTTTTTAATCGATAAGGAAACATTAAACTCGAATGACATTATAAATCAAAGGTGGTGATGGTGATGGCAGCAGAATTTGCCGTACTTCAGGAGTCTACAAGTGGTCTTAAATCTTTTCAGATCTGGGACCCATCTTTTTAACCCTAACCTGCGATACAAGATACATTTTTGTTTTTAACTATCTGTCTTCCTCCCACCTCCCCCACCCATCTTTTTCTTTTTGCTTAAAAAATAAACTGCTTAGCCAAAATAATCATGGTGGTGGTGGTGGTGCTGTTGCAGGTACAACATAAATCAAGGTTCCAACCCACCAGCTGAAGACCAATGCTATAGATGAGCTTGTCGTAATGTATCAGGGGAGATATACTTCCAGCCCTGCTTTCCGTGGCGGACTACGTCTCCCACCATACATCACAGATTATTGTGAAGTACAACAAACTAGGGCACTTATTTGTTCTTACTGGGCAAGGCAAGACACACACGCTCAGAAAAAAAGTTTGCCACCCCGTAGGAAGATGAGACATTTTTGTCTTTCCATAATCAAAGCACAACTTCAATGTTGCCAAGGCACCAATGAGAGTAAAACCCAGATTCCCCAGAAAGGAGATATGAAGCTGTCCTTGGTAAAAAAAAATTATATAAAAATATCCAAAAAGGCCTCAACTGTACACTGAGAGAGATGGTTTTGTCTGACACAGGGCACTGTGGTGCTAGGGCCTGCTAGTCCGGGCTGCATCTTAGCCCCTTTCTTAAGGACTACCCACCGCCCCCTCCTCCTAGCAGCTGCAGGGTTCCCTGTAGAGTACCGACTATTCAGAGAATAAAACTTCTCTTACACAAATGACTAGGGTAAGGCCTCACCTCTTTCAAAACAGGGGAAGAGAACGGGAGTGATGGAGGCTGGCAGGACTAAGCAAACCCAGCAACTCCCCTTATGAGGTTCCCCCATGCCAGAAGGAGTGGGGGCAACCATTTTGCATCACCACAAAGTTATGATGGAAGATGCGGCGTACAGTGGACCCCCACAGTTAGCATCCAAGATAACCAGCCCATAAACCCTGAGGAAGATAAAAGCCCTCCCCGCGCGCCATGCCTCTCCCTCAGTCCCCTCCGTCCGTGCCCCTGATGGGTCATAGCTCATCGCGGGCTGTGCTGTCAAGAGGGGACTGGAGCACGTCAGTGTTCTTGGCCTTGTTACTCAGCTCCTGCTGCTCCTTCATCTTCTGGGACTTGGCCCGGTCCCAGTCAGTCTTGACGTTCTCGTTGTTCCACACCACGGAGGTCTCGGTGTCGCTGATGTACCCATCGTCGCCCGTGTAGTGCGTTGGGTAGACCAGCAGGGGCTCCACTGAGAAAGCCAGCAAGTTCCGGTCATCAAATTGCTCCATATACTCGGAACTGTGGTGGGAAGGGGAACAAAGGCCACATGAGAAGAGCGGCTTCCTAGGAAAGGTCTATGCTATACCATGGAAATTAGTTTAAATTTAACTGCAGACAACTACAATTCTCAAGATTCAATGGAGGAGGCCATGGCTGAACCTCCTGGCCTCTCCTTTATATCTAAATTCTAATTATGTTTCAGATGGGCTACGAAGATGAAACCTCATAATTTGTGGAGGAGGGTCAATTACAATGAATACACATTCTTTTAAATGTGGGATACATTCCCCATCCCCACATTTAGAGATGGTACCTTTTCCTTTCAGACAGCCTTGCCCAACATGGTACCCTTCATATGTCTAGGACTACAACTCCTATCAGCCCCAGCCAGCACAACAGTAGTGAGGGATTTGCAATCCAAAGCATCTGGAAAGTACCACATTAGGGAAAGCTGATTTAGGAGCTCCTGTACAATGATCTTGTCTGCTGCTACAACTTTCTCCACTCCCATCTCGCCTATAAGGCAATGATGGGGAAAATGCAGCCCTCCAGATCTTGTTGGACTGCAACTTCAGTCATCCCTCACCACTGGCTATGTTGGCTAGCGCTGATGGAAACTGCAGTCCAACAACATCTGGAGGGCCACATGTTCCCTGCTACTGCTACAAGGGGCAAGTTTCCCCAGTGTGTAGGTAGTTTCTCACATTATTTTCCTGTTAAGGGAATCTGGAATTTTCTACGCTGCTCCTTGGGCAGGTGCCGTGTTCTTGAAACAGCTAGATTCTTCCAGCATTAAAACGTTAGGAGTGAGAGCATACCCTATGTTTAAGGCCACCCAGTCAAAAGTTACACAAGATTCTACACTGATTTCTAATTTCTCAAACAATACAGCAGTCTAACCACACACAGGGAAATCCACCACAACTGGCCATTATTCTTGGCTGCAGAGAAATGGTGTAGCCAGAGAACGCAGAAAAGCTCACCAGTATGACATAATGTAAGGGAACACAAGAGAGCAGAAATTATTTCCCCAGACTGGGGGCAAAGCAGGAAAAACAGAAAGAGCTAAATCACTCTAAGAACAGCATCTGCAGATGAGACAAAAGCAGAGCATTAGTTAATGCCCAAACTAAAATGGAGGTGCACATGAACACCGGAGGTTTTGAAACTAGATTTGCTTAACAAGGTGATGGAAGCGGTCCCTCTGAACCTACCACCCTTCTGGCCAGCTCAACCCACGAAGCTGCACCTCCCTACCTGCCTGCAAATGAGAACGGCCTACAACTTCAACCTGAGGGAACATAGCGGGGAGGGAATTTCCCGTTTTCTTTGCTTTAGGAAGCCACATCTCATGTGCCAAAGATACACTAATAACGAAAGCCCCCCTGCAAGCCTTCCTGGCTGTGGCAACATGTCCCCTTTCCTCTTGCCCTCCCAGGAGTCGCAAAGGCCAGCCTTACACAGGGTGTTTGTTGAACATGACAGGCAGGAACTCATCCACAGGCAACATCTTGGAGAGCGGCTTGGCCTCCAAGAGCTTCTTTGCACCCTGGAGGGAGATGACGTAGGCCAACGTCCAGTAGGAGTAGTCGGCTTCCACCAGGTTGCGGACATGGGGCACGGCTTTCTCGGGATGCTCCACCTGCATGCGCTTTCGGCCAATGTAGCTAGAGGGAGACAGAGAGGAAAGAGCAATGGGCACTCCTTAGAGGAGCTCCAACACAGTTGTGTTTAAAGAGACAACCAGATACTACGCAGCAGCAACATGAAGCTCCTTTTGAGAGATCGCTTGACCTGCTTATGTGAAATTCCTGTGAGCCCATCTTAAGTTCTTCCTGAGGATCACTTGTGAGCATATAGTCTGACTATATTGTGTTTGATAATGTGAGAACCATATTTATTTATTTATTTATTTATTTATTACATTTATATCCTACTGTTTTTCCTCCTTAAGGAACTGAAGGAGGCGGACATAATCCTCCTCCTCTCCATTTTATCCTCACAACAACAACCCTTGGAGTAGGTTGGGTTGAGAGTCTGTGACCAGCCCAAAGCCACCCAATGAGCTTCCATGGCCAAGTGGGGACTAGAACCCGGATCTCCAACACTCTCGCCACTACACCACACTGGCTCTCAAGTGATCTTTGGTTGTTATTCCTCCCTAATTTTATTTTATACTTTAATAATTCTTAAATGGTAATTTCCTACTACTGTCCCTGTGTTTTATATGATTTAATATACTTTGTAATCCACTTAATAAATGAAATTCATACACCCCATAATGACATTATGGGCCATCACTACCACCACACCCCTAATGAGAAACCAGTCCTGGTGATCTTATTATTTTATGCATAAAGTAATTTTTTTAAATTTCACTGATGTAATTTGTTTTATCATCAGACAGTCAGCCACTGCGAGTGGTCATTGCATGAAAAGTGGGTTATAAATGTCATAAGTAAAGAAGTCCCATTTTATTTCAATAAATCCCATTTATTTCAATGAGACTCAATGCCAATTAAGTATGCCCAGGCTGTCACCTACGTATACACAGCACTTTTTTTCTGAAGGGTCAGAACATTTCACATCCATGATCTCACCAATACTTACAACAACCCCACAGTCCCCATGTGTGACTGAGATTATAAGCTTGCTTGGGCCACTCAGCGAGTTCATGGCTTAGATCTTAGATCTGAGCAGTGGATTTGGTTTCTCTCTACCAGCTGGTGCTTTTAATCACTAATATACATGCCTTCGCCATAAGGAACCAGCTGCAATTTCCCCCACACATGCTTTTCGCCAGCTTACTCATTCCCCCCACCACCCATATTACAGATTTGCATGTATATTCATGTGTGTGTGTGTGTGTGTGTGTGTGTGTCTGCCTGATGTGCTGCTGTTTGGGAAATCCCAAATCAAGATTCATTTTCCACTGGGGGATGTTTCTGCCAAGAGTTCCCAGCTAACTGCAATGCCAACACTTTCCTCACTCACATCAAATCCCAGTCCAGGCCCTCCTCTTCCAAGTCGTACATAAGGTTCATCATGCGCCGTTTAAAAAAGATCTCAAAGCGCAGGTCATCCTCAAACACCACCGACATCTCCAGGCCTCTCTCAACAACCTGGTAAAAAAGCAAACACATCACTCACCAGTTTTCTCTTTAAAGAATATCAATATTTTGATGCTGCCTTTCCTCCAAGACCCCCAAGTAGCTTAATCCAATCAGCTGCTCTTTCACCTTCTCCTTATTCCCCTTTTCCATTTTCCAACATCACCGTGTTGCTCCTGATGTCTGGCCATTTTAAACCCCACCCACCCCAAAGCCCCCTTTCTGTTGCAACTCACACTACCAAGTTGCCCAACAGGCTGGCCTCTGTAACTCATCAATTCCTAGACCCAGATAGTGTGCACTCTGCACAAAACAAAAACTAAAGCTCCACGTTGCACAATCTAAGAGAAGCGGAATTCTGTGACCTTTATAAATTGTGCAGATTGAATATATTTCCCCAATTCCTCTTATTTTGCACATTTTTATCCTGCACTTTCTACTCTTTTGCATACCTTAGTCAGAGTTTGCTAGTCATGGAGAGGGGCAAAAAGCCATGCTGAAGAGAGACCCCCAACAACTTGCACCCAAAATGGCTCAAAACTTTTAAAAGAGAAAAGAAAAACTAGGATTCTCAGGAAGCAGAATACTGTGCCCAATGTCACTTTCTGTGCTACTGTCTGCATTCTTGCAGCATCCACACAATCTTATCCTATATCATCCTTTAATGCTGAGGGTGAAAGGTGCCAGTGTGAACTACGTGCAGCTCTGTTTGCTTGTGGAGCAGATGAGCAAAAGTGGCATTCAGATTTGAGTGGTAAATATCCCCTAAAGGCCCTTTTCCTTTCATTTGTATGTCTCCACACCATGAACAACGATTTCCATCTTGTAGCCGATGTAATAATTGGGCATGCCCAACAGATGGCAGCACACACTATGAAATGTAAGGAAAGCCAGCTAGGGAAGGCGGAGAATTTCTCCCCGAATCTTCGGGGGGCTGAGCGCCAACACATTCGGCCCCCCGAAATCAGCGGTGAAATTCTCCGCCACCCCCCACGCCACCCCCCCGGGATGGGACATACCATAGCCGAATGTCCCTCCCGGCGGCGGGTCCCAGCGGTGGTTCGGCGGGCTTTCAGCGGGGGCGGGAGCTGGTCTTTCGACCGGCTGCTGCCGCCGCCATTACAACTGAAGTAAAAAAAAAAAAACCCCGTGATAGGCTACGTAACGATTTACGCAGCCTATCACGGCTAGACTTGCAAAGTCAGCCGTGATAGGCTACGTTAATCATTACGTAGCCTATCACGGGTGACTTTGGAAAAAAAATAAAGCGTGTATGCAAATGGCGGCCCCCATGGGGGCCGCCATTTGCGTACGCGCTTTTTTTTTTTTCCAAAGTCACCCGTGATAGGCTGCGTAAATCATTACGTAGCCTATCATGGGGTCTTTCTTTTTTTTTTACTTTCGTAGTTCGCGGCCAGGGAGACGGGGCGCTTCTCCCCAGCCTGAATTTCGGCCGGGCGAGGCGGGAAGCCTCCCCCTCTCGCCTGAACTTCGGGGGGAGAAGCGAAGCACCTCCCCCCCACCGCGAAGCAAGCTGCGAGACCAGCTAAGTGACTTTCGTACATCCCTAAAGCCAGCCAGGCCCTGGGGAGTAGCTCCTGTGCATTCATTTATCCTTCACGCTGTTTTGGCAGACTGCAAGTAAGAATGACCACACAGTAGACCCGAAGTCTGGCTCTCTTGCCAAATAAAGCCAACATCTCAGTAGTGCCAGTACATCAGGGCCACCTCTGGAAACAAGGAATTCTGTGTAACACTAAAGCTCCCATGTTTCTGCACTGATTGAAAAAAGCCCAATAAATGGTACTGCTTCACCTCCTTTTATATTTTTTTTTTTTTCATCTCTTGGACTGACAGGACAACTGTTACCCATACTGAGCAATTTTCACCCATTCCAGGAAAAAACTGAGCCCCAAATTATCCAGAGGCTCTTTTAAACACTTGCAAGTCAGACTCTAAAGCAAGATACAGCTAAGTTCATGCATTACATTCTCTGCCTCTCCTGGATATATCTCAGAGTTCATGTGAATGGTCTACTCCTGGGGGCAGCGGGGGTGGGAGATACGTGAAACTGTGCAGATTAGAGACAGGACTACATGTACTCTGCATTTTAAAAAACCCATCAATCAAAATTCTGAAGCTTGCTAACCTGCATTCTGAAACAGGAGAAGCTAAATTCTGCAAACTGTATGAATTATGTAATTTAAGCACCTTTGCGTGAGTCCCTTATTTTACATAATTATTCTGCTTCCACTAGACATGGGGAGAGGCAAGGAATGAGGCATGGCACTGAAACCCCACCCTCTTAATGGAAATCCTAGTGAGAACTCCCACCCCTAGGTTTTGAGATTTCACCAGGCATTGGCTATATAGTTGTACACCGAACCATGAGGACTAGAAACTTTCTTTCTTTGTAAATGAAAGCGGAGATTCTTAGGAAGCTGAATTATGCGCCCACTACAACATCCTACTGTTTTAACTGTGCTTGGGCAGAACCACAGCTTACACACACAACACTATTTGGGTAGAGTTTTAGGGTAACTGAACATATGAAAAGACAGCCTGTATCTTTCTTTAACATGATGACCATCACTTACCTCTTGCCAAACTTTATAGTGGCTGAGGAAACAACCCAATTCACCCTTGGTGAGTGGACGCCCATGGTACGGGTCTTTGTAACCTGGCAACATCTTGATGCCCATGGCTTCCACTTGGCTGCTGTTCATTGCTCTGAGAACAAACAGAATGAAAAAAGTGAGGGAGGATAGCCAGGAGGAGGCATGTTATTCGGGAGCGCGGGGGGTGAGAGGGACACCGTCTAACTCAGCCATCCCCAAACTGGCACCCTTCAGAAGTTTTGGACTACAATTCCCATCAGCACCAAACAGCATGGCCAAGGGATGATAGGACACATAGTCCTAAATATCTGGAGAGCACCAGGTTGGGGAAGTCTGATCTAGCTCAATTCCCACCTTTGCCAAAGACAAGCAGTGCGAGCTAGGGTGCCAAATAATGTATTTTTTTAAAAGAGACAAAGCAGTTATCCTTGTATAATTCAACTTCAACTGCTGCAGAAGCTTCCAGCCAGCATAGAAGGGTGGTGGGGAGGTTCTGAGCAGAATGAAAATGCAACTAGATCTCAGAGCAAAGCTCTGTGCAACTCGAAAGCCTGTGTATCTCTACACCAACTGGAATTGGTCCAAGATTTTACTTCACCTTTTTCTTCCTTTCTGTGACCAATTTGGCAACTGCTGTTTGTACACAGCCTAGACGTGGATTCCTAACAGCAGAGATTCCTCCAGGGGGCGGAGCCTGGCTGGAGGAACCCAAGGAGGCTCCACGGGCCAGACGTGGAACCTCCACAAGCCAAGTTAGGCCCACAGGCCAGAGGTTCTGCATCCCTGGCCTACAGCAGGTCAATTCATCTTCTGCTGTCTGTAAGGAAAGATTCAATCACCCAAGACAGGAACAGAGAAAGTTGCGTTATACCAGATCAAACAATTTGTCCATCTAACCCAGAATTTGTCTCCTCTGATCAGGGGCAGCTCTCCAAGGGCTTAGGCAGAGAGAGGTCTGTCACATCTTCTGCTACCCAAGATCCTTTTCTCCAGAGATGCCAAAGGCTGAACCAAAGCATGCACTTACCCCCTAAACTACAGCCCCTCCTCATAGATACGGCGAAGGTTAAGAGTGTGCGCAGTCCATTAAAACAGGGTTCGGGCCACAAGCCTGGCTGATACTCCCTATCGGAATGACCAAGGCCCACGGCCCCTCTTGCACTCTGAGGGTGCATGGCCCCAGACAGCTGCTTCCCTTCCTCGGGCACTATCCCCTATCCAGGGGCAGCATTGCCTTGGTGAGACTCACTTCCCATCCACAGCCTCAATGACTTTGCAGTCAATCTCCTGCTCATACAGGGCCTGCAGCATCCGCTCTCGGCGATCCACCCGGCGCTTCAGGTTGATCATGAAGACCTGAAAAAGGAAGGAATGTGGCAGCCAGAAATATCACAGGGAAGGCCTGTGTGGGGCACGAATGCAGCCCTACATTGCCAATGCCAGGCCTCGCCTATACTCGCAGCAGGATGAGGTGGTACAGCCCTGAGACAAGGGAATGGACTCCTATCACTTCAGACTGCGGGCGGGAGGTACTTGTTTCTGAATACTCCCATGCAAGTAGAAAACTTGCAAAGAGCCCTGCAGATAGAAAACTAGCAAAGCGGGCAGGCGTTATTTATTTATGCATTAGTAATACTTAACATACCACTGAATATAATAAACTCTCTAAGCAGTTCACATATAAATATTAAAAGTCACATTTAAATAGGCTATGAAAAACAAGTTCAGCTGCAGTAACAATACAAATCACATTTATATTAGACTATTACAAACCATCCCAATACAGTAACAATAAAAGGAACAGTCAGATGTTAGTAGGCTGGACTGGAGCCTTCCTGGCACACTGGGAGTTTCTTCTACGCAGCAACCTTTCAAAAATGAGATCTCCCCCGCCCCCCACAACTGCAGTCAAAAGTGGTGGTAGTCATCACCACCATCAAAGTATTTATATCTTCAGCCAAGGCTCCCAGAGCAGCTTGCAAAGATCAGAAATAAGACAGCCCCTGCCCGCAGGCTTACCAGTCTAAAAGACACAGCACAAAAGGAAAGGGCATTAAGAGGGAAGAGGAAAAAAGAAAATTCAGGCACTAGATTCTCAGTTGCATTCGTGGAGTGCGATCTAAACACAAGGGAAGGGCTGCTGCTTCCTGTCCCTCCTTTGGTAGAGTCCAGTCCACTCTACCATCTCATTCTGTGGCCTGGGTAGACCGGGGCTCATATTTAGACAGTTCCCAAAGGCATCCCATGCCAGGAGAACCATCTGCATAGATTTTAGGCAGCAGGACAGCACAAGGCAGGGGCTCCTAAGGCCAAAGAACTGGGGCAGCCGGCACCTCCATTTTCAGAGCTATTGAACAAAGCCTCCTCAGAGCTCAAATAGTGACAAGTGCTCAAAGGAGCACTCCACCAACCTTGACAGAAGGGAAATGGACTGGACGGTCATGTAACTAATATCCAGGGAAGCATCTGCAGCTAATAATAATTATGATGCCTCGCCCTGTGGAAGTGAGAGGTCTAATTCTGGTATTTATTACCAGCCCACTGTCACCACTGGAAGAATTTTCCTCCTGTCGCCCTGCGCCCTCAAGAATACCAGGGCACCTATGCTGCTGCTCTGTAAAATGCCAGCTCCAGCTCAGGTGGGTGTTGAGCTCCACAAAGCCCCACTGGATAAGCATCCATGGGCGGCAGCCAATGCTGCCACCACACTCCCGCTCATTTTGTTGCGCAAGCGGGACCTGCTACTCGCACAACAGAAAGAAGCGGTTCAAAAAGCAGCCCTGGAAACAAGGGGAAATGCTCATTTCCGGATCATGACAGGTCAGCGGAGTTTCCTTCTGCAAGCTCCGCTGACCTGCCCTGGCTTGGAAACAAGCATTTCTGCTTGTTTCCGGCTGCTCCTGGAACCACTAATTTCCCGTATTGGTAGTGGTGGGTACCGCTAGTGCAAGGGATGGATTGGATGCTGCCCCTGGGTTTATTTTCTTATCTAGTAATAGCAATTCACTCTCTTGAAGAGCCAAGGAAGATAATAAGACCTCTTCCAGCACAAAGACCTCTAACTCCTCTCTCTCTCGCTCCCGAGATTCCAACTGTCATAACTGATCTCGGAACCCCACCGACCAATCCCAACTCAGCAAAGAAGCCCAATCACCACAGACTTCTACTACCAGTACAGCTAATCCCAGCAATGACTATAACCTGCTGAACCTTCAGAAAAAACGTTTCCCCTATTTCACCACAATAATATTTTGCATCAAGGTAATCCAAACTCAGTGTTCTCAGAGCTGATTTTGTGGCCTAGACTATGTAAATGCAGCACAATGTGCATGCATTTGCTTATTTTTCATTATTTATCATAAGCCTTTATTCCTCACCTCATCAAATCCCATCTTGTCTGGGACTTTGGGAGGCACAGAGAGGTATCGGGAAGGTTTTACTGGAGGGTTCTTAACTGTAGAGAAAGACAACATGGAGTTGTATGGTGAGACACATGACCTCTTCCAGGTTTTTTAAAGAACAGGCACACTTTATGATCAGCTGCTCCCACGTTCTTTGCTTAGCATCAGACATAATGCGAGCAGACAAAAATGTTAATCATTCCCCATAAATAACAACTACATCAAGCAGTCCCTGAGCCATATCATCAGATGGATTTGAAAATGGGTTTTTTTCCTTAGCAAAATGTACTTTTAACTATTTGGAACCCAGGAATGAAGTTCACTACCTTTGGTTTTATAATAGGCTTGTAAAAAGACACTTGCCTGGTTGTCTGTAGTGACTAAATAGCATCTCCAGGCAACCACTGCAGAGAAGCTTTACAAAAGTTGACTCTTTTCTTTCTTCCTTTTTAACCACAAATGACTAACATAGGTGTCTGTGGACTAGTATATTTTAAAAATTATTTTATTTCAGTTTTAACCCATCCATCCTCCAATGATTTACAGTCTCCTCTCCCCTGTCACCTGCCCAATTTCCCCCCTCTCAGATTAGAGACAGGGATTGGCCCCAGATCTCCCAGAGATGCATGGCCAAATGGAAATTCGAACTTTGATCTCTACACCAGGCTGGCTTTCAATATGAGGTAGAAACTTCCATGGACTTTTTCTGCAAGGCACATTACTTTCACAAAAAGAAAAAAGCATGCAGTATCAAAAATGTTCCCTGCACCACCACCACCACCCCCCAAAGCAAAGAGGCAGACCTCAAACTGCTGCCGGCTGGAGTATTTTAAAAAGTACATTGTCCAATGCTTTTTAGCAAAATACCTCCCTCAAGCTTTGGGTTTGCCTGTTTCAAAAAAGTACTCCCTTCACTCAGGCTTTCCCCCCTTACCTATTACTTTCACCACATGGCTCTTTTGTCCCCGTTCCTCATAGCTATATTCTATGAGGGGCTTGGGACAATTTTCATTCAAATCTGCGTGGGCAATAATCTGTCCAACAGCAAATTTAAGATTCTCCTTTTGTGTGAATGCTCTGCTGAGTATTTGCATTCAATAGATGCATGGAAGTAGAGATGCTTATTTCGCCCTACCAAACAGAGAGGTTTGAAGAAAGACCTGAAGGGGGGTGGGGTGGGGTAGGGGATTCACCACACCGTGTTATCTCTTGTTTTTGAGCGCTAATGTACTCAGTCACTAGGTGGTGCTACTTTGCCCAAGGCTAATGCTGTGTTCTGTCAATCATCATCACCCACCCACTTTTTTCCATTCAGAGAGGCTGCAATTTTTAAAAAGAGAACCCAGTTGTTTCCTAGTGCCATACATTTAGGCTCAATAATGCCTGAAACAAATAAATGTGGTCTGCTGTGATGGAGAGCAGAAAAAAACAAGTTTTGTTTTCCAAAGGCATTTGTCTCAAGAAGAGATTCAAACGTTTAAAGGGATAAACATTTTCTCCCTAATACGTTAGTAGTCCTGATACAGAAAGATTTGCACATGGGGAAGCTTTCATACAGCCAACCCTAGGGGCATTCTGAGATGGTACAGTCCCATGCAAGAACTGTACCACTTCAGAAACAGCATACTTGAATGGGCTCTTGGCTCTCGAGCTTACTATGCTGAAAAGCCACCTGCTATTTCCAGACACTATGCATTCTAAAAAAAAATAACAAAGAGGCGGGGACAGTAAATGGCTTGCCACATGGAACACATCTTTCAGTCTGAAAAACAAGGCAGTTGTTGACGAAAGCTGGTTGCACTCTCACTGAGCTCTCCTACCTTCCATGTTGGCTACATTTTCAAAGCAGTGACCGTTTCCCCTTTAAGGGCAGTTGGATTTAGTAAAAGGATCTTTGTGCAGCTGCGATCCAGACAAAGAGCGGCTGTGAAGCATGCCCAAGAGACAGAGTCCAGCAAACTCCTTCAGAGCCCGAAGGAGGCTGGACGCCCACACAGGCCCCTTTGATACAGGGGCCATTCCGAAAGGTTCAGCACAGTGCACATGAGACTGATCCAGTCGCCCTGAATTGGGAAACCAGGGAAAAACAGCTCTGGCCACCCTTACAACGCTGCTGACTGTTCTGCGATTTCAATGGCCCTCTTACAGAGCACCCCTATACATGTCTACTCAGAAGTAGGTCCTATTGATTTCAGTGAGGCTTACTCCCAGGTAGGTGGGCATAGGAGTGCAGCCAATTTATTTGTTTAGTTTATTTGTTACATTGATACCCTCCCTTTCCTCCAAGGAGTGTACACAATCCTCCATTTTATCCTCACAACAACCCTGTGAGGTAGGTTAGGCTGACATTCAGCAACTGGCCCAAAGTCACACAGTGAGCTTCATGGCAAAGTGGGGACTAGAATCCAGCTCTCCCCAGTCCTTAGCCCAACCCTTTCAACACTACACCAGACTGGCTCTCCTAAATTTACAAAGACCTTTGATATCTATATGTACTGCCCCCTAGGAGGTAGGTCATGCATATTTCCACTTTAGAGACAGGGAACTGAGGTCAAGAGATGGAGATTTGCCCAAGCTGGCACAGTGATTCTGAGGCAGGGGAGAACAGAAAAATAGTCCTGCTGGATCAGACTAGGGTCCATCTAGCCCAGGACTCCTAGTAATTTGTTTCCAGCAGTGGCCAGATAGATGCTTCTGGGCAGCCACAAGCCAAGCATAAACAGAACAGCAGCACCCCCCCCTGCAACTAGTATTCGGAAGCATACTGTGTCTGAACCCACCATAGCATAACAACAGAAAGGCTCGAATCACACGACACGACAAGCCAGAGTACAAGCTGAGTATGGATTGTCATTGAATTGTGGGTTGTTGTGTTTGTGTAAACCCAGCCGTGCTAAAAAACCATGGCTCGTTAGCCACAAACAACCCACAGTTCACAACCAAACAACGAACCATGGCTTCTTTTCGTGGGTTGTTCATAGTTAACAAACCATGGTTTGTTCGCACAGCTGGGTTCACACAACCCACAATTCAACGACAACCCATGCTCAACCCAAAACGTGGCTTGTTGTGTCATGCAAACCCAGCCAAAGAGGAGACCACCCAAATAACTTCCAACTCGCTAGCCACAGAGCATAAGAACATAGGAAGCTGCCTTATCCTGAGTCAGACCATTGATTCACAGGCACATTTGAAGCGTCTATTGAAATCTCACATGCCAAAGGAGTGGCAGAGTCAGATTTCCAGTAGTAGCTGGTGGAGTGTATAGCTCTCTCTCTTTCCTTGCCTAGCACAGTAAGATAAATCATGAAATCTTGCTCAGTTTGCATACATCAGCCTTCCCAAATCTGGCGCCCCCCCAATGTGTTTAACTACAACTCCCATCATCCTCAGCCACTTGACCACATTGGCAGGGGCGATGGGAGTTGTAGTCCAACATATCTGGTGGGCGCCACGTTGGGGAAGATTGGCATACATAGATATGGGTCACACAACGCAGCTTTTATTGGTGCAGAATCTGAATTGTTCAGATGCCAAATCTTTATTTTAGCTCAGAGGTTTTTTAAAAAGCGTGCAACAGCCTCACTCCCTTCTGACCACGCATCGCTTAGCGCACTCACCCATGACCTCCAGCTGCACATGCATGAAACTCTCCACTTCGTCGCGCAGGGTGCTGTGGGATCGCAGAGGCACAGGTAGGAAGCCATACACCTCTTTGTTGCACACGTACATCTGAACTTCTAAACAAACAAGGAGGGACACACACAGAGTGAGCACACAAGAACAGAATGGTACTGGGCAACAACAGATCCCTCTGTCCCTCTCCTTGCCAGGCCAGAGAGCCTCGGCCAATATGATGTTTCACCTCCATGCAAGTGAACATGGGCACACTCTTGACTAGAGATTAAAGTGCATGCAGCTGGTCATGCGATGGTCCCACATCCTGCTCACAGGTTTAGGTGGGTGACCAATTAAACCACCATGAAGCCTGTATTGTCAGGGCTATGTGCAAGACACAATTCCAAAGGAGCACAAGATGTGGGGTGTAGAAAGTAGCTTTCCTGGACTCCCAGCTTTCTCTTCTGCTCTTTTGAAAGCAAGCTTCTAGCCCTTATGTCTGCAGAGGTATGCTTGCAATGTTAATTCACAGAAGTGAGAGAAGTGACTGAATAGGATTTTCACAGAATTTCAGAGAAGCGAGAGAAGTGACTGAACAGTCGTTGGGGCAGGGCTTCATGACCAGCAAAACCACATTAAAAGATTCAAAATATCAAAAGAAGAAGAAGAAACTATGCAAGATAAGATATTATATATGTATTATATGTAAATTATATATGTAATTTATACAGAATGCAGGATTCTGCCTTTCGTTATTATTATTTTATCGTGTGACGCAGAGTGAATATTATGTCCTCTAAGATGGAGTTCTGTTGTGTAGGCAAAATCCCAAGAATACCAGCGTGGATTCATCGGGTTTTTTGTTCAGAAACCACTCACTTCAGCTGACTTGAACTAGTCCCACACAAGCAGCCAGGTGGCAAAGGAGGTCTGCTTCTCCTTGTCCATGCTGCCACCAGCTGCCACTCCACTGCAGCACTCTCCCAGGGGCATAACCTGACCCACTTAGAGCCAAGAGAGACTCACCAGCACCTCTGCTGAGAAAAAGCAGCCAAGTGTTACAGCAGCTGTGTTTTCTCTCTCTTGCCACTCCTTACCAGCAGGGGTGCACAACCCGCAGCCCCACCCTGCAGGCTTTAACTGCGCCCTCCTTACCCCAGGGTGCCCTGACCCATCCATTCCCTACACTGCATTCCCCCATTGTACCACTGTAACTGTGGTCACCACTGCCACTTCTGCCACCATTGGTTCCTAACCTGCTCTCCACCTCCTCCTTTAGTGACCCAGATCGCTTTTTCCT
Source organism: Heloderma suspectum (assembly GCF_057233095.1). Taxonomy (NCBI): domain Eukaryota; kingdom Metazoa; phylum Chordata; class Lepidosauria; order Squamata; family Helodermatidae; genus Heloderma; species Heloderma suspectum. Next base: position 177,095,197 of record NC_139459.1, read on the forward strand.
CGCTGATAGCAGCCGCGATCTGCATCAGAATCACCGGCGTGTACATGCACGGGAGATGCGTGTGTGAGCACACGTGCATGTGTGGCCTCCATCCTTTGAGCCAACTGAACGTGTGCACCCCTGCCTTAGTGAAGCGCGTCCTCTAAGCCTTAGAGTCTAGGGCCAGGAACGTGGGAACGCACAGTTGCCATATAGTGCTGCTGTTTCCTAGCTGGAGGGAGCAGCATAGGACTGACCTGCCTCTCCTGACTTTAAAGAACAGCAGTGGTAAGTGGAAGGGTTAGCAGGCAACATGTTGGGCTGGCAATGAAAGCAGGGAAATACAGAAGGCTGTACCGAAGAATCATCTGCAAGGGAGCCCTATAGCTTTCAGCTTATCTTGATGGTTGTCACAAACAGTTGTTTCCAGGTCGGCCGAACAAGGAGGCCAGTTGTTCAGTGGACGTACAAGCAGAGCCGCCACCGTTCTTCGTAAGAGAAGGCCGCATTTTGACTCACCTGCCTGCCTGCAGGCAAAGGCAAAGACAATGATGTCATCAAATGCCCAAGTGTAATCTGGGTGGGGTGGGTAGAACACGACGTTCTGGCTGGCCTCTTTCTGCAGGTTGATGAGAAAAGTGGAGTGCACCATGGGTACTGCAAAGCAGCCCTGCCGGTCACGTTTCCTGATGGGGATGTAAGCAGGGGTGCGCTTATAATAGCCCTGAGAGAGAAGCGAAAGAGAAATTCCGTATGAGATTCTCTGCAAAGAGGAAAGCAAGTATGGACGCTGCAACACACACAGAGCAACCCCGCAACACTTCAAAACCATGTGCGAAAGACCAGCAGAGGCTCACCATAATCGCCCCAAGAGTTTGCCATCCAGAGCATTCGGGGGAGGGGAAGAAATGGCGGTGAGCATTGGAGAAGCCAGATGAGGGGACTGGGTTATAGATATCCAAGGCTGATTCCTTCATCTGCTCTTCCCTACGGTGGAGGTTTCCCAGATTGCCATACTGGTTTCCCATTGGGTCTTAACATCTTGCACTCTAATGCCAGGTTAGTGAAAGGGAAATCTGCTGCGATTCATTATTTAATTCTGGAACAGCATGCTGACCTGGCATGTATCCCTGTGACCTGGACAGATGATGGTGGTGAGATTTATCTGACACAAATGTGTCTGCCATGTTATTCAGAGACACAGCAGGAAGGACCCAACAGGCAGGAAGGGAGCTGCCATTGCCTATCAAGGTATCATTGCCTTTTCCAGGAGTCTTGTCAGATCCCACAGCCTCATGAAACTAGGCAGGCAGCCGTAAAGGCTAAAGTCTTCCCTGTAGTTGCACCCACCTTGAGGAATGTTTTTCTATCAGAGATTTGCCAGGCCCTCGCACTGTACGGTTTTAGGCAGTATGTAAAAACCTGGCTCTTTAAGAAGGCATTTGGTTATAAAAGTTTTAAAGTGCAATCCTATCCAAGTTTAGACAGAAAAAGGCCTACAACCCCCAGCATGCCCTAGCCAGCAAGGCTGGCTGGGGCATGCTGGGAGTTGTAGGCCTTTTTTTCTGTCTAAACTTGTATAAGATTGTGCCCTTAATAAACCCTGGGTGTGGGCTTTTTTAGCCCTTAAGGTTAACTGCCATTCCTACAAACTGTTATTGCTCATGAATCTGAGTTTTTAAATGTTTGCTGTGCGACTAAGGGGTTGGAAGCTCCTCTTTCAAGTATTTTGTCTTGTCGCCAGCATGATTTTCCTCTCTGGGAAATAGGCGGGATATAAGCTTTTAAAATAAATAAAAATTGAAAGAGGTTCACCTCACAATAGCAGGGCAGCTGTATGAGTGAGCAACGCCTTTCGTCTGATGACGAAAGAGAGGGAACTCTTCTGGCTATGACGCTAGGAAATAGGTGGGAATGTATCTGGTAGAGATTTCTCCATTTTGAATTTGAAGGGGGGGTGAGGACAGCTAGACTGACAATGTGCTAGGCACTAGATATACAATGCCCTGCATTCCTATCTCCACCCTACACACCTTCACACATCATGTGCTGCTGGCTGTGCCCTCAACTGGCATGAATACATGGAAGTCAGGAATACAGTTACACCAGAGATTCTGTGACCTGCATAACTGTGAGTAGGGATGCTGGAGAAATCTATTTGAGGGGTAGAATTCGACCGGTTTCCTAGGCTCAGCCCGCCAGACTCTGTGTCAGTTCCCACTGCTCAATCTGCAGCAAGTTGGGCCAGTTCATGGATTTTCTGGAAATTTTGCATATTTTTTTAAGGTTCTGGAATTTGCACAAATTTCGGAATTTGCACAAATTATGCAAATTACTGCCAAATTCGCCACAATTTGCACAAATTTGGCCGTAAATTGTGCAAATTGTAGAACCTTCAAAAATGCACAAAAAGGATCCCAGAGTTTGGGGGGAAACCCACAGCTCAGCTCGCAGACACATATCAAGTCACATATACCACAGAACTCTGTCAAGCCAAAAAAAACCTGGATTTCCCAGCAACAGACATCCCTACCTGTGAGGTCATTCCACACCAAAAATTTGAATAGGCCGCTCGCGAGTCCAGCATGGGTGCCACCACAGTCTTGTTCTCAGCTATCAAAAGGCTCAAGGTGTCAGGATTCGTCAGGAGATTGTCTGTGTCCACAAACTGCAGAGGTGCACAGTTAAAAAAAAAAGCAAAGTTAATTCTACAACAATTTAAAAAGTCATAAACCCCCAAGCTCCAGGGTGTGACTGCTCTTAGTAGTTGGTCAGCATGAAACTTTAGCTAAGCTCAAGTCATGAACCCCCAAGCTTAAAAAGTCATGAACCCCCAAGCTTAAAAAGTCATGAACCCCCAAGCTTAAAAAGTCATGAACCCCCAAGCTTAAAAAGTCATGAACCCCCAAGCTTAAAAAGTCATGAACCCCCAAGCTTAAAAAGTCATGAACCCCCAAGCTCCAGGGTGTGACTGCTCTAGTAGTTGGTCAGCATGAAACTTCAGCTAAGCCATTACTGTGTTTCACATTTGTAAATCTCAGTTTCAAGTCTGCACTCATGATAGGTTATAATTGTCTAATGATACAGCGCATACATTCAGACAATGCACTAAAATTGCGGATATTTCGAAGTTGGACTCGAGACACCAAAAGGCAGTCCGAATCATATCTGGTGTACAGATAAGAAACCGGTGCCATGAGGTCACATCTGACCCTCCGAGAGTTGCTGGCATAGCAGACGCATCCTCAAGATCCCTTTCCCAGAAACAGACATTTCAGGAAGTCCGGAGGAGTATGAAAGGAGAGGAGGAACTCCGCAGCTGTGGTGTCAGCAACAGGGAGATATGGAGCACGGGGAGTAAGCCAGCCAGCTGTTTTGGGAAGCAAAGGCTTCTGCCGTCCCAATCCCCTCTCAAAGCCAAGCACACTGGAAGGAAGGCATCCCCATCTCTTGGGGCAGCTGCGCCCGCTATTCCAAGGCACTTTCTCTGCATACGCTGCAATAATTGCTATTTTACCAGGGACAGGTTCGATATTCTAGTATCTATTCCCGCTAAATCACTGTCCCTATTTTGCTTGTTGGGAAGATTTGGGGGGCGCTAATCACTTAGAACAACCTTCCCCAACCCGGTGCCCTCCAGATGTGTTGGACTGCAGCTCCCATCGTCCCCAGCCAGCATGGGCACCAGGTCAGGGAACGCTCACTTAGAATTTAAAATGTTGCTCTAGTGTAACTTGCTAGACTGGTTCCCAGACTTCTAGTCATCTGGTTGGAGTGCGAACATCACATGGGAGCGCGCGAAAGCTAAAGCACCCCGTAAGATGCAGCCTGCCACTTCGCACACTGCAGCTGGAGATGCATTGCCACCTGCGATACGCAGGGCCTGTTTAGTCATGCTTCGTTTCTTTCTTTTTTTAACCGAAAGGACAATGAGCTGCTGTGCTTTTGCAACATGGCGCAGGACAGGCAATTGGTGGGCTCATTCAAATACAGCAGGCTTTAAAGCCCTCGGTAAGAAGAGCCTCGTGCCGCTTCCAGGAACTCGGGTCCTACATGCCCATTGTGAGTGATAGGCAGAGAGCCACGGTCCTGCCAGGACTTAAAAGAAACATGCCCGCAGACCCCATATACAAACAGATGCTGCTGCTTTTCATGAGCAGGGCAGAAAGGCACGATCCACCTTGCCAAGCCCTAGCGAGAGATATGGATATGCACCCATCGTTCCCTTCCAGCATTTATGGGCTGGAGGCCAGCACCTAATTCCAGAACGGAAGTACGAGGCATGGCAAGCCAAGGAGCGGGCTCCCAGAGAGAACAGCTGCTCTGCTGGCTCCCGATTTGCCCTGAAATCCCGCCACAGCTGTTCTAGCTTCGGAATGAGAAACACGAGAGAAGGGGGGCCCATGCTGGATATGCCTAGGAACATCAGCTGCATTCAAAGTGAGACCAGATCTGTTGGCAGGACTACGATGGAGGGTTACAGATGAGCCGGGTTTACAGAGGATGAGCTGTTAGGGCAAAGGGCGGGGTGGGGGCGGGGGAATCATCCCAACCTATTTGCACCAAAGAATATCCAATTCCGCACTGTAAAAATTACGTAAGGCAATACAATGCATGCACCAGTTTGACTCTACACCTGATATTTTCCTTTTGGGGAGATTGGACAGTATTTCAGTAAAGAGCATATTGGCAGAAAGAAAGGGATGGAGAAGTAAAAGTATACACAGGGAAGGGGGTGGGAGAGACAACATGGCCGGAAACCATGAGAAAGAGACAGTATATTTGATTATTTTTATTCTGGCCTCTGTCTCGCTCATGCACACGCGCACACACACGTCAGGTTTTTCCCTCTTCTAAAGATAGCAGGTGGGATGAACTTGCATCCCAGTAACTTTTGGAAGATTTAATGGATGGGATTTGTTTCATGCTCAAGGAGAGAAGACTGATGTAGTATTTTATGAAGCGGTGGGCCTGATTTCAAAGTGCCCTTACTGCATTCAATCCAAAACATAACATCCCTTATTCCTCTCCAGCGTCAACATCTGGGGAAGGGGAAATGGTTCGCAAGGTTGCAGCAGAAACTGGCTGTGCACAATATTGATTGGCTGGCCCCCACAGGGAAGAGAATTACTGTGCTCCTGCCCAGCTCTAGTTGATTTCAGTGGGGCCTGTGCAGGAGAACTTTGAAACAATTCCCAGAACTTCCCAGTAAAGATTGCGCCCCTTAAGTCAGATCTGTCTGTCTCTCACTCTGCCATCCCGTAAGGACATCTCATATCCAAACCTCAACTAGCCAGGGTCCTTTCTTTTTCTCTCTCTCTCTCTCCCCGCCCCCTAAATCTATTTATCTGTAATTATAACAGAAACAAAAAGAAGGAGGGAAGGAGGGGAAGGAGGGAGGGAAAGCAACAGAAAAAGAAAAAAGAAACATGACAAAGAGTATATCCATTCACAATAAGCATTGGTTTAGATATATGGATTGCTTACAATAATTTATACGTTTGAAATAGAAGTGTCTTTTTTTTTCTTTTCTTTTTATGAATGGGGTTGCCAGGGTAATCTCTAAGTGAGGCTAAGAGAGTGGCTGTTTGAACCAGAGAATTCCCAGCTCTCTCACTTAAGCAGCATTAAACAGCATCAAAGCCACCTGCAACAATATCCCTGGAAAATTCAGGTACCTTCCCACCCCAGCCACTGCTCCACTCCCCAGATGCCCTTGTACCAGCCATGGGAAGTAAAACTGCACAGCTTGCTCTGGTCTCTGGACCACCTTCAGCAAACCATGTGGCTGAGCAAGGGACCAGCACAGGCCAAACATATAGGGTGGGCAGACTTGGGAGGCTGCAGTGTGGCAGAAGGGAACTCCCAAGGACAAGGTCCATGGAAGAGAGCAATCAAACCTGAACAATCCACTACCTCCCACCAAGCTTCCTTCCCAAACCTTTCCTTACCAGGATATAATCAGCCCAGATGTCCCGGGCAGACTGCAAAGCCGCCTGACGGAGCTTCATGACATGCTCATAACGGGAATTGGACCAGTGCTTTGGGCCTTCCTCGTCTGGATAGGACCTGCCGGGGATAATGAGGTGGAGGCTCAGGCCTCGGAAAGGAATAACCCTGTTCTCCACCAACCTGCCCCAACATACGGAAACCATGCAGGAGACAGATGTGACCGGCATTACATGCCAAGTGTTTCTAAGGCAGACTGCTAGTTGGCGCCTATGGCGAAGGGAAGGGGATGCATTTCCTGCCAAGTACTAGCACGGTTCTGTGCTTGGACTTGGAACATGGATCACAGAAACCAACAGGATCTCTGCTCGGCGATGCTCAAGTATCCAAAGGTTTAGGAAGGAGCTGGAGGAAGAACGGTCCTTTGCAACATACTCCAAACAGCAGTGTGACTGAGGCAGCTGTACTTCAACTTCACAGGGCTTTGCCAGGTCTACTTTTGGGCGGCTGGTTTTATTGGTAATTGCTGTTGTTCTGGATTTTTTTTTTACTGCTTTGTATTGTTTCTTTTATTACATGCACCATCTTGGGAGGCTTCCACCCTTAAAGATGGCCTAAAAATAATTTTCAGTAAGTAACTATTCCAGGCCATGAGTCCAAGCTGGAAGATTCATAGTACAGCTTGGGGCAATTTTTTATACGGCCAGACTTTTTCAGAAAAGCAGTGTCTTTTCTCCAGGGCCACTGTACCAACTTTGGCACTGGCCACAGAATTCAACATCCTGAGAATCTCAGCTTCCTTTTTAAAAATACATTGTAAAGCAGTCATCTACTCCTCATGACAACCAAGACAGGCTTGAAAGCATGTAGGAAGATCTCAGAAGCCAACCAGGAAGGACCTGAGCAGGATTTTCAGCAGTCAACAGGGTGGGACTTCCAACACCTTGCAAGGCCTCCTGCCCGTATGACTAGCAGAAGCAGCATAAATTATACAAGGTGCAGAATTTGGATTACCCGGATTATATGTGTGTGTGTGTGTGCACAGCCTTAGCCAAGTGTAAATACCAAGGTAAATACCATACCACTTAGCCAAGGTAAATACCATACCATTTCCATATGGTATTGTCATGCCTGTGCTGGAGGAATCATCTTCAGGGGAAGAGCCAGAGATCCTGGAAACAAACCGCATCAAGGAGCAGCCCATGCTGGACTGAGAGGCGGGCCAGGAAGGGCCTGGGGAAAATGGCTGCAAGCCCACTCCCACTACAAGAGGGGAGTTCTGCCTCTGAGACCCAGCCCCAGAGAACAGCAATGTCTCAAGAGGCACGTCAGAACAATCACTGGCCAGGTTTGCACCATCACAGAGGGGGAAATAAGCCACGTGCCAGTGCAATTTACGTAACTGGCCTTGCTACCGTGGCTTTTCATGCTGTGTGAACCTGGGTGGCGTGGCTTGTCAGAGTGGGCAGCAACCCTGAAACAACCCATGGGCGGTTGTTCGGTTGCTCCCCACTCCCAACAAGCCAGGCCGCCCGGCTTCGCACCACACGAGAAGCCAGGCATCCACGCAACAGCCCCCACGACTGAATTTAGCCACGGCAAGCTGTCATGTCACGCGAACCAGCCCACTGTAAAAGGAAGTGCCCGGCTGCAGAAGAAGGGTCCTCATGAATAAAGAGGACCCTTTAAACATGTTGGCTTGACCCTGGACTGCCTCTGACTCTGCATAAGGTCCTCCTCCAGTCTGGATCAACACACACATACACATGTAAGCAGGACAGGTACACTTAGAAGTGTGTGTCAGTCTAGCCCAGGTCATCCATGGCCCCAACATTTTAGATGTGGTGGGCTGTGAATACATCTCAGGTTTATATGCCCTCCCTCACTGCGCCTGGGCTCTGTTCAAATCGACTCACTTATGCAATCTGCCCGCTTTGGCGGGGTGGGGGGGGAGGCAGGCTGTCTGTCAACCAGCCTTTGTCTGAAAAATGTAAGACAGGAAGCAAGTTTGTGGAACAGAGCTGCAGCTACAGAGCAGCCTCTGTGTCCTCACTCAAGAATTGGCCCCCTCTTCCAATCTAGCTTCCGTTTTCTTTTTTCCTCCTCACCTACTCAAATGTAGGCCATATCCCCCCCGCCCCTCCCCACACCCTTCCCCACAATGCTTGCTTGCTCACCTGGGCTGATCCATGGGCCGCCACTCCACTGAGTGATACATGCGCTGAACATTCGTCAGCCATTCCCGGAGCACAGCTGTCGTGTTGTCCACATTGTGATCGGTTGCCACCCTACAGAGACATTGGACAATGAAACAAGGTCCTATGCTGGCTAGGGCTGATGGGAGTTGTAGGCCAAACCATCTGGAGGGTCACAAGTTGCCCACTCCTGCTGTAAACAGCCATTCATTAGGGTCACACAGAACACATGACACCAGTGTTTCAGCATCTGCAAGGGCTTCTTATTGGATCATTAATATATGTGCTGGTTTTAAAGTTACTAGACTCCCCACTCACCCCAAAAAGGACTAATCTGCCTGTGTATAAGTATACTAGCCATTGTGGCACACAGACAGACTGGTGAGAAAATATCAGTACTTCCAGTTTACAAAAGTTTGCCTGCCTGGTTGTCCAGGGTTGACTCTTCCCATTATGGGCAAATGGCTGGTATTAAAGTAACGTAACAGGACAAATGTGTATTTTAATTTAAAGTGCAGGTTTTTAAAAATGCAAATCGTTTCACCTGGGGGGTTGGTGAAAGTTAATGGGATTAGGGCAGGTATGGAGGGGGATCTTTTTGGAATTTAACCTTTTCCTCCTATTCTTCAATCCTGAGGGAAAAACCCTCTTCTGAAAATGGTATTTACTTTGGAAGGCATTTTCCTCCGGACTGCCCTATAGTAAAGGACAGGGTTAAAATCCTCCCTCCAAACTTGCTCTGATCCCATCATCACCCCCCACCCCACCTCAGCTGATGCTATTTGTATATTTTAAAAACTGCACTTTAAATACAAAGACAAATTTAATGTCACATTCGTTTTGTGTGATTTTGAAGATGTGCCCTGTTTTCCTATCTTCAAACTAGGGATGTACGAAAGTGACTTACCTTTCGCGGATTATGTTGATGGGGGGGGGAGGCGTTCCGTCCCTCCCCCTGGAATCCTGGCCGGGGGGGGGCGTTCCGTTCCTCCCCCGGGAATCCTCGAACGGCCGGCTGTGCTCCGCGGCAGCTCCGCGGAGCAGCCAGCCAGGCCCGGCCCGGCCAGGCCAGAGCCATCCGCAGCCGGATTTCCGGCCACAGAGGGCTCTGGGTAAAAAACAAACAAACAAACAAACAAGAGCAACCACGTAGGCAAATGGCGGCGGCTATGGCCGCCGCCATTTGCGTTCCTTCTTTTTACCATGTTAGTCTATGTAAATATTTACGTAGACTATGACGGCGAAAATCAAGGGGAACGCAAATAGCGTAGCGGGCGCTATTTGCGTCCCTTTTTCATTCACCGTTTTAGCCTACGTAAATCTTTACGTAGGCTAAAACGGCGACTCAAAAGGGGATGCAAATAGCTCTCGCTACGCTATTTGCGTTCCCCTTGATTTTCGCCGTCATAGTCTACGTAAATATTTACGTAGACTAACATGGTAAAAAGAAGGAACGCAGATGGCAGCGGCCATAGCCGCCGCCATTTGCATACGCGCATTTTTTTAAAAAAACCCACCCCCAACCATGATAGGCTACATAAAGATTTACGTAGCCTATCACGTCTTTTTTTTCTTTTTTTTAAAACCTAGCCATGATAGGCTACGTAAATCTTTATGTAGCCTATCACGTCTTTTTTTTTTCCCCCCACGAACCTGGAAATGGCGGCGGTGGCGGCAGCCAGTCAGAAGACTGGCCGCCGCCGCCCAGAAGATCTGCCCCAGGTAAGTCTCGTCCCGGGGGGGATCCGCGGGGGGGTGGCAGGCCGTTCCGCCACAGATTTCGGGGGGCCGAACGCACTGGCAATCGGCCTCACCGAGATCTGTGGCGGAATTCTCTGACATCCCTACTTCAAACTGCTGATATAATTGGTCACTGCGGAATATGTTTACAAGGCTTTTGACAGTCATATACATGTTGGTTCCCATTTTCTCTCGTATGTCTTAAGAGAATGGCAACTTAAATAAGAATCAGATATAAACTAAAAGGAAAGTGCCTCTGGGCAGGTACAGAGGATTACAAACACACACACACCCCGAAGGGTAGCAACTTGTCTTTAGAGCACATGTACAAAGTTGAGAAAATGAAAACACTAACCACATTTTTGCTTGTCTTTATCTTGCCCCTCTGTTTTTCCACTCTCCTGTTCTGTCAAATGGCCAGGGAGATGAAATTCTCTCTAGGCCACTAAAATTCTGGCCAGTGGGCAAACCCAAAGGGCATTATTTGATGGGGGGGGGGGCTCATCATAATGGTGACTGAGAGCTGATACATATAGGGCAATGTGTACAGTTTAGGCAGATACCAGGTTCACTTTTGCATCTGTGTAGGGAGGGGAGGGGGAACATATGCATTGTAAATTACAAGCTGGGGAAGGAAGATAATAAAACGGTGTAATAACAGGTGTTATTTGGCTAATATCTTTATTTTAGAGAGACTTTTATTTTTTAGCATGATGCTATTGACTTCGAATGTCTAGTCCTGGTTCTGAATGAGGATTGCTATTTGATTGGTAGGACTGTATTTTTTTAATTCGACAGATTGTAGCCAGGACACTCGACACACGAGCCATCTGTTATGTTCCGTGGGACTGTGGGCCAGACACATGACAGCTGCTTTCGTTGTGCACCCAAAAGCATACTCAACATCCCTGGAATAGATATGCATTCCTGGAATAGATAGAGGCCCGCTGCAACACCACAGCTCCAGCTCTGCAATCACTTTGCCATCGGCCCAACATGGGCCATAGCTCCTGGTGTACGTGCCTAGCTGGGGTTGGATATGCAATATGAGACCATCCGATAACCCCAGATAAGCCATGCCGAGACACTACTGTGCTATGGAATAAGGACTGTCCTCAAGGACAACTGGCAACCCTATTCTCTCGAGGGCTGTGATTTTCACATGAAAAAAATGCTGAATGGGCAACAAATAATAATTTAGACTTAAATCCAGTGTCGCATGAGCAGATGGGACACAACGCACACTGGGACATCCTCATGCTCCCCTCCTCCCCTGGAGCCCCTGCATGCCCCCCAAATCTGCTCAAGAGGGTCCCCCAACCCCACAGAGCAGATTTTTGGGAGCTGCAGGGGATGGTATCTGTTCCGTTGGTGGAACAACGCCACTGGATTCGAGCCACAGAATGTTCAAAACACTTCATATATGTTATCTCAACATTCCTTACAAAACCTTGCAAGGTAGGCCAGGGCTGTTATTACGGTGGTCACCCTATTAAATCTTAGTAAATTATATGAGTTTCAATTAAGTAATTAAACCCCTCATACATCTGTATATGGCTAAAACAATGTTGAACAAAAGCATCCATTATCTGTTTTTAGCTAATGCACACAAGCATTGCAGCACGCACCATCTTCTAAGTCAGGAGTGAGAAACTTATGGCCCTCCAGATTGTTTTTGTGGCCTACAACTCCCACGATCCCTCACTATTGGCTACGCTGGCTAGGGCTGATGGAAGTAGGCCAAAAAATCTGGAGGTGGCATTCCCTCCAGTCTGAGAGAGAGAAAGGGGAAAGTCTCTTCTAAAATGGCAATCTCTACTCATGCTTTTTGTGAATACTTGTGTTTCTCCTATCCTTTTAATCAGCAGCACCTTCTTAACCAATCGCTTAGTCTGCTGGATTTATTGACAAGACATTTATTGTCTTGATTTATTTATGTCACAGCCCTAATTTTTATCCCCATATTGGTGGGGGGCGGGGTGCAACCGAGAGATGGCAGATGACGCAGCCTCCCCCAGCCCGGGACCCTCCAGATGGGCTTACAATGCCCATCCTCCCCATCCAGCAGGATGGGAGTTGTAGTCCAATGCATCTGGAGGGCACCGGCTAGCCTGAGGCCATGGCAGCTCAGCCTGTTTAAATACGAAGGAGTGTAAGAATGTTGCTGCTCCAGGGGTTTCAAATGGGAAATGATTACTCATTTAAAAAGCAGAAAGGGAACTGTGCCCTATTCCAGAAGTGGGGGGAAAGGCCACAGAAAGACAGCTAGAATTGTGCACTTTGCAGCTAAGGAGGCCCAGATAACCAGAATGGGATCCTGTGTAAGACGGCGTGGATAGAAAGGCCACTGGGCCCAAGACTAAATCTAAAGAGGTGACACATGGACAGCAACAGTAGTCTATCTATTGGCATGTGGAGGCCAAGGCTCAGAAAGGCATGTCCAGGAGAGGGCAAGGCAAAGACAAGATGGGGGAGCACAGCAGGCAGTAGGAACTGCTGGGTGTCAGCTGAGAATCCTGACCCTGTGCTGCCAGAGTTGCTAGAGCGCAGATGCACGTCCCAAGAAGCGCCAGGATCCGCTAGGCAAGAAGAGGGATGCATTAGAAAATTTCTCTCAGGATTGTAACACGTCTAATGCTAGGCCTGACTGGATGCTGCACAGGAAGCGACACTCTTTCCCTAGATGGCTTAAGGAACGGCCTGTGCTGGAACATCCTGGGGAAAAAGGTGCCTTTTTCCTCCCAGCAGGCATCCAATTGGCTCAGGCTTCTCAGCCCACCCTGCTCTGCACTTATCCAGGCCGACCTGCCAGACGTCGTGTGTGTACAGCGTCTGAAGGGGTGAGGGATTCAGGAGCAGAGAAAGAGCAGGCTGCTCTTTATTGACAGGTCTTTTGGGAGTTGTCACTGCTCCAATTTGTTGTCATCAAACCTCACAGACAAGCCTCCCTCGGTCAATGGCAAACTACTTCCCCGTGCACTGTTCAGCATTCTGCGACACCCCAGGCTTTAATGCTGGGCTCGCAAAAGAAATGGCTCGCTCAGAAACAAAATCCCCAGGGATGCACTGTTACAAATCTACATGGGAAGGGAGAGGGCAGGACTCGAAGAAGCAGTAGCAAGGCAAATTGACAGTTGTCAGTTTCGTGTGGATGCTTATTCAGATATATGAACTGCTTATATTACTGTGCATTTGAAACAGAAGTGCTGAATCCTTTTCTTTCCTGCCTTTTTATTAATGGTGTTGTGAGCAGATAAGAACATGACATAAAAACCTCTTTTCTCTCTTTTGTTTCTGTTTTTCCCACTTTCTTTTTCGTTGCATAATAAAAACCAAGTTTTAAAAAGGAGGCATACAGCACACACCTATCTTCTGGAAAAGACGACGCAGCCTTCCCGAACCCGGTGCCCTCCAAATGGCTTGGACTACAACTCCCATCAGCCGCAGGAAGCATGGCCAATGGTCAGGAATGCCGGGAGCTGTAGTCCAAAACATCTGGAGGGCACCAAGTTGGGGAAGGCTGAAGATCAAGGCAAGAAATCCACACAAACACACCCCTACGCACACACAGGGGGAAAGTAGTGATATTAATCCGCAGTGGTGCCCCGTAACTCTCGGAACTTGCTCTGCCTTCACCAAGCTGGTGCCCTCCAGAGGTTTTTGACTACAACTCCCATCAACCTGACCCTGCACAGCCAATAATCAGGAATCTTGGGAGTTGTCGTCCAAAACCTCTGGAGAGCACTCCGCACGCTCTTGCCCGGGAACAACTTCCCCCGAACTCAACGGGGTCTACTCCGGAGTAGACACGTTCAGCACTGCGCCGGGCGCTGAGCGGGGCTTCCTCCCGCGCTGCAAGGCGCCCCCTACTCCGCGCCGCGGGGCTCGGCTGCCTGCGCGGAGAAGCGGGGGCGGCTGCGGCAGCTGCCGCGGAGCGCCGGCGGAAGCAGCCCGGCGAGGGCCGCCCCCTTCCCCGCCCGCCACTCACCAGAGCGCGATGCGGTCCTTCGGGTGCCGCAGCCTCTCGACGCAGCCGAGCGCCGCCGGCAGCGAGTGAGCGGCGTTGCGGGCCAGCAGCGCCAGCAGGACGCGGGGCGGCCGCAGCGGGGTTTCGGGCAGCCAGCGCTCCTCCGGGAAGTAGGCGCCCGCCCGGCGGGGGCCCCACGCCGCCAGCGCCAGCAGAGGCAGCCAGAGCCAGCGGGGCTCCATGGCCGAGCCGCCGCCGCCTCGCCTGCCGCCGACAGGAAGCGCCGCCCTGGAGGGGCGGAGGCCGAGCCCCTTGCAGGACGCCTGCCCGCCCCGGAAACCCGGGGCGGGGCGCGCGGGCCTGGGCAGCCCCCCCCTTAAGGGGGAGCTTTTGCTGGCCGACGGACGAGCGGGCTGTCGCCGCCAGAGCTCGCCTCGCCCGCCGGGGTGCCCCGCGGCCTCCCCTCGACGCCGCGCCACGCGTCTGCAGGCTCGGCCGCGAGCGGGCTCGGCGCGTCTTTGCCGCCGCGGGCTGAAGAAATGCGTCGGCGCTGCGATACGCGAGGCCGGCCCAAGCCCCTCTGCTGCGTGCATCGCCGTAAGCGGCGCCCCCTCCCCGCCCCTCCCATGGCGTTGCGGGCTGTCCAGGGCCCGTCACGCTATTTTGACGTTGCAAGCGGATTGCAATCGCCTCGCCCTCCCTCCAGAAGAAGAAGTGCAGTCACGCACTCAAGCCTCGGAACTTCCCAGAGCAGCTGCCCGAGGCTGAAGCCCATGTCATTTTCATCCCATCCTTCCTCTGGAGCGCGGGGCGGCATACGTGGCTCTCTCACACGCAAACACTCCTTTGTGGCTGAACAAGGATATTAATAATAATAATAATAGTTTATATAGAGCTTTGGCTTTTGGGCGGTATAGACATGTAATAAATAAAATAATATACCATTGAACATATCTAAAAATATATGATCCCAGATCTCCCTGGTCTAAATCCAGTACTCCAACCACTACAGCACGCTGTTCAGAGAAATTTCAGAGAATTCCTATAGCATTTTTCATTGTTGGAAGGGGGAAAAGCAGTTCACAAGATAAAACCATGATAAAACACCACAGAACCAATCAGTAGAACAATAAAACAGTAATAAAACAATAAAGTAATTCATTAGAATAACCAGGGATAGCTGGCAATGTTAATGGTCAGGGACATGCCCAAACAAATGTGTCTTATGTTGTCTGTGGAAACACTCCACACCAGGGAGATCATTCCACATTATGGGCTCCAGAATAGAGACATCCCTCCTCCGTATCATGACCAGACAAACATCAGTACTCCATAGTATGGAAAGCAAGGCCTCCCCCTCAGAACGTAGAAACTGGGGTGACCTATACAGGGGAAGGTGGTCTCTCAGATTACCTGGGCCTGAGCTTTTTAGGGCCTTGAAAACCAGCAGTAACACCTTGAACATGGCTCGGTAGCTAAACTTTATTTTTATTATTGCATTTATATCCCGCCTTTTTGCTCTTGCAAGGAACCCAAGGCAGCTTACATTATCCTCCAACATCCTCCTACGATGGCCTTGTAGGCCCCTTCCAACCCTACTATTCTATGACTCCTCTCCGTCGTATCCTCACAACAACAACCCTGTGAGGTAGGTTGGGCTGAGAGTCTGTGACAGGCCCAAAGTCACCCAGTGAGCTTCCATGGCCAAGTGAGGACTAGAACCCGGATCTCCCGGCTCCCAGTCTGTCACTCTTACCACTACGCCACACTGAAAATGCCTATATTAAACAGCCAGTCTTGAAAGAAAAGGAGTGTTTAGTGGGGGGACACCTCCCTATGATGAGGGAGCATTTGGGACGGATGCCAATCACCCCTTGCACCGCATGAATCTCCTCCATCAGCAAGAAGGTAGAGGAGTGCCTGCTCAGTCTGTTTTCTCCCTTATTCCTCTTTCTTCTTCCTCTTCTATCCCCTGCACATCTTTGCCCACACCAAGAAGCTTAGTTGAAAGGCTGGCTGAGGTTTGTTTGAGGTGCAGAAGGAGGCATGAGCTAAAAAGTCATGCCCCTGGAAGTTTTCACCGCTTGGAGAAGTGGGGTGAGCTCAGCATAATGGTATATTGGACTCAAATGAGAAACTGTCATTCGCCGGAAGAGCAAGGTTATTGTGCCTTCTTCCCATTTAGGAATTCCTATACACACGCACACGTTCATGCAGCCATTCCTTCCACTCCGACAAGAAAGTTGGCTTAAAAAGAACTAAAAAACAAGGGCACTCTCTTCTTTTTCATCTTCTATTTAGCTATTAGAAATAAGAAATAAAGACCAAGAACTTAAAAGTAGCCTACTTGTTTTATACTATTCTATTTGGCAGTACGGAAATTGTTTTGTCATAAGCAAGGTGGGCATAAACTTTTTCTATTGTGCGCTTGTCATTCTCTACTCACAGTTGTTTATGGGTTCTTTAGACGGTGTCATGACCCTCCAGTTTTGCTTCTGGGTCTAAAGAGCACTTTCTGCAGGGAAAGCATGGTGCTTAATTGTAAAAGTGAAATATATATATTTTACCTGTGTATTTGTGCTTTTCTGGTATACCACAGTATATATTACTGTGGAGGTTTCGCTTCTGTTTTTAAGCAGCACTTTTGGTGTAGAGCAGGGAAAATGCTGTATTATTTAAAGAAAGCTGAAACTAAAGAAATTGCTCCTTCTATGTGCATAATTGTGCTATTCTGCTACAGCACAGTGCCACCTAGAGGTTATGTAGCAGAAAAGCAGGAAAGGAAATGCCCTTCATATAGTGCTCAGATCTCAATTCTACAACAAAACTGAAAGTAGATACAGTGGATTAACAGCCTCCTGTAGAAAAGCTCTTAAGCAAGAGTGGGTATGTCAACTTTTTCAAGATGTACACCCAAGATCACTTCAACACAGTTCACAATGAACCAACTAGTTCTGGAAGAAAAGTCTGTGGTTTTTACTGCTGCCACTGAGAGCTCACACACTTGAATGCTGTTGCACATAGAAAACTAGTTGTCTGCAAGAAGCATTCTTCCAGACATTTAGTTTTAAATATGAATTTATTTATTTATTTATTTATTTATTTGTATTAAGGATCATTCAGTCATATGAGCCCGCATCTGTAGTCTGGGTAAAGCCCAGTCACAGGTTTACTACCTCAGTGAGAACTAGACACAGCAGAATAAATATGGATTTCTTCCCACCCCACCCCACCCCCAGGTGGGTGTTAATGTAATTTTAGGCTACATTAATAGAAATTAATTTCCTAGTTAGGAAAAAGTAATAGTTTCACTTCATTCTGCACTAGTCGGACCTCATCTGGAGTACTGTGTCCAGTTCTGGGCACCACACTTGAAGAAAGATATAGATAAACTGGAACGGATTCAGAGTGGACAATGAAGATGATCAAGAGTATGGAAAAGGAGTCCTACGAGGAAAGGCTGGAACTGGATATGGAGGATAAAGCTATCAGTGGCTACTAGTCCTGATGGCTATATGCCATCTCCAATATCAGAGGCAATGTGCCTATGTATGCCAGGTGCTGGGGAACATGGGTGGGAGGATGCTGTTGCTTGTGGTTTTCCCACAGGCAGCTGGTTGGCCACTGTGCAAACAAGAACGCTGGACTAGATGGACCCTTGGTCTGATCCAGCACAGCTTGTCTTATGTTCTTACGTTTAGCCTGGGGAAATGAAGACTGAGGGGGTGACATGCTAGTATTCCTCAAATACTTTCTCAGAAAAGAAAGCAAAGACTTGTCTGCTGCCCTGGAGAACAGGACTAGATCGAATGGGTTTAAGTTACACAAGGGTAGATTTCAATTGAACAAACTGAAAAACTACTAAGTGGTTAACAGGAGTTCAACCATGGAACCAGTTACCTGTGGGAGGGGGTTTTTGCCTCTCACATCCTTCAAACAGGCTGGACAGCCATCTTTTGGGGATCCTCGAGCTCTGGATTTCTTGTACTGAGAAAGGAGCTGGACTTGCTGGCCTAGTTGACCCACCAACTCTATGATCTTTCAGTATTCGCGAGGTTGACCACAGAAGCAGTGGGGTGATAGTTATTCCAGATTAACATAGAGTACAAATAGTTATTCCAGATTAACATAGAGTACAAAGATGTGGTTGGGCATGTGGCCCCACAGAGGAGCTCATAGGCACCTGAGCAACCATTACTTATCTGCATGCGTTATATTATGTATGCGTGTACAGATTTGCCTGCTTTGATACTGGGTTAGAAAGACGCAAGGTGGCTAGTAATAGCAACATAGCAGCTTCCCTGTTTGTCCATCTTATTTATTTTATTTATTTATTTATTGCATTTATACCCCGCCTTTTTTCCTCTTGCAAGGAACCCAAGGCGGCTTACATTATCCTCCTCCTCTCCATTTTATCCTCACAACAACAACCCTGTGAGGTGGGTTGGGCTGAGAGTCTGTGAATGGCCCAAAGTCACCCAGTGAGCTTCCATGGCCAAGTGGGGACTAGAACCCGGATCTCCCAGCTCCTAGTCCAACACTCTTGCCACTACTAGTCCAGTATTGTCTATTCTGACTGGCAATGAGTCTCTAGGGTCTCAAGCTGAGAAGGCATCACTGCTACCTGATCCTTTTGACTGGAGACACCAGGAACTGAACCTGGGACTTCCTGCATGCAAAGCATGGGCTGTACCATTTAGTGATAGTCCCTTGAGTAATGATTAATAATAATTACTATTTTTTTGTGATGGGTTGGTATAGATCTGCCACTTAACCACCCTGGGCCACAGCCCCATCTCCCAGCATCCATTACATTCTACATACATGCTAACACACTCCAATCCAGCAAGTGTTTGGCCTCCATGTTTGGAATTCAGAATGGTATTCCCCATGCTATAACATACGTAAGCAGATGTCAGCAGCCTTGCAAAAGGGCAGGATGAGGGGTGCAGGGTGAATCATTTGTAGCTGGCGCTCTCCAGAACTGAGACCTGGATTTTTGTTTTGTTTTTTAAGATGTAGCAAGCTGGAGAACTGCTTCATTATACTCTTGTGTTCTTATAATATTTGGGCTTCCTCCAACATTTGGCTTGTTTGGGCTTGCCAGCTGGACACTTGCAACATCTCGGTTCATTTCTTGGAATTACTTGGTGGCAGAAAGCGCAGCTTCAGCCCCTCGACAAGTGTCCCATGATAACTTCGCCCCATCTGGCCAGGTATGTAGCCAAGGCATCTGCCCATAAAGCTATGTGAGAAACAGAGTCGCAGGCAATCCCACTAGAACATCTGGAGTTGTATCAGAAAAAGGCTGTGATCCAAACACCCCATGCTCCGGCACAGAGTACATCCATAGATATATCTCTTTTCAGTTCCTGGGCAGGACCTAAGATCATAACAGTTTCCTTGCTAGAACAAGCTGAAGGCCTATATCTCATCCAGCACAAATCTTTCGCAGTGGCCAACCAGATGTGTTTAAAAGCTCACAAGTGCCGACAGCTGTACCCTGCTGTTTGTTTCCAGCTGTCTTATTAGCGTGAAAGGAGTAGACAGAGAGAAATTGCAATCTTGTAGCCCAATCCCTTGCATGTTATTTAAAAAGTGCTACTCAACTTTAAGTAACTTTTAACCCATACATGTCTACTCAGAAGTAAGCCCCACTGAGTTTAATAGGACTTACTCCCAGGGAAGTATGAACAGGATTGCAGCCAATGTGTTGTTGCTCCTTCCTTATTGGTAGTTTAATTACTGCTGTTTATGCTTTTGCTGTATGACTTTGTTTGATTCAACTGGCAATCAATTGAATTAAATAACAAATTAACAATAGTTCAGTGGGCATTACTCCCAAGTAAGTCTGCTTAGGATTGGGCTACTCAGAAGTTCCATTGAGCCCCAATAAGGCTTACTCCCAGATAAGTGTACACCGAGTTGCAGCCATACAGAGCAGACCTAAGCAAGCCTCTTCTGAAGACACCCTTGTTTGCAGAGGCCCGCTTGTCGGGCAGGTGGGAAAGGGCTTTTTCCCTGTGTTGCTCCCAAATTGTGGAATACACTCCCTGTGGCATTGCAACGGTTTCCACTCCCTCTACATTCAGGAAGCGGGTTAGGACACATCTTTTTAACTTGGCTTTTTAAAATCATTATTAAAAAAAAATGTTTTACTATGTTTGACTGTGGGTTCTAGGTTTGGAACTTTTTGTAACCCTCCTTGACTGGTCCCAGAAAGACAGTACAGAAGGACAACAACAAAGAATAAGCACGTTTACTCAGAAGTCTGTTCCACTGAGTTCAATGAGACTTCCTCCCCCATAAGCCTACTTAGGATCACAGCCCAAGTCAAAACATTTCTCAGCTAAAACAAAACAATTATTTTAAGCATTTCAGCCATGAAGCTTCTTCAGTCCATAGGGCTCTCCACAGAGCTGTTGCAGTGGCGGCAAAAGTAAAGGCAGGTAGCTGCCCCAACAGCCGCCCTCTCACGGCAGCGAATGTCATGGCGGGACAGCAAGTGGCTCTCGCCTCTGGTGGGGACGGGTGGGATGTGGCACCGTTCACCACTCCTCCCACTCCGCCACCTGATGTGGACGCTTCACCTTGCATCATGGGAGGCCGGCCCTGCAGCTACGGTAAGAGGGCACAGTGAAGTGTAAGGGGGGTGGCAGTTGGCCTCCGCGTCCCTTCTAATAATAAAGGGCAGCCACTGCATCCCTGGCAGCCCGGGCTCCACTCCTCCCCGGCATGAACATCCAAATGCACATGCACACCTCCTGGCAAAATGAGTTCTGCATATCTCCGCGTGGCTGGAGCTGGAGGCGGGGGTGGGCGGAGATACAGGTGAAAGTTGTGGGGGCTCCTCCTTGGCACAGAGATACGGCTATGGGAGGAAAACAAGGCTTCGGCTGCATGTATGTCAGGTAGTGTTTACACCAAGGCACAAGAGCAAGGGCAGGAAAAAATACACCACACACTGAAAATTCAATCTTATCACAAGGGTCTGAATGCATGGTTCCATTTCTTGAAAACTTTCGAGCAAAGATTTTTTGTTTTCTTTAAAATGACACTAGAATCTTTGACGGGATAGGGAGATTTCTAGGACAGCTTTCCTCAACCTGGTGCCCTCCCAGTGTGTTGGACTGCATCTCCCATACATTGGCTGCGAATTATGGGAGCTGTAGTCCAACACGGCCAGGTTGGAGAAAGCTGTTCTAGATGTTCTAGTATAGAACCCATCCCAGACATAGGGTGGCCATGTACCTCCTGTTACAGAGGGCCGTCCTCTATTTGAAGGGCTGCCCAGTCCAATTCCGGTTGAAAGATAAAGAACCGTAAGGCGCGTTGCCCATCGACAGCACGTGAACAGGCAGGCACCTAGGTTATCGTCTTCCACACTATGCTGAGATTAACTGTATTTATATTTAAAATATAATATCTAAATTTGCATATATACATATACATTAGCATATGCAGATTTGTTGTAGATACATGTAGCTAACATCAATTGGCGTGATGCACCTGTATCCAGTGGTGGCTTTGCCTTAGTGGCCAGGGCTTCGATGGTCAGCTCGATGTCGGCGCACCCAGTTTTCACCAGCCCTCCACTTACCTACTTCAGCCCTCCATCCCATATCCCATTCTGATCCAGAGGGTCCCCCAACCCCCAGAAGCAGTTTTGGGGGGGACAGGGGACATGTGGGTCACAGGGGATTGCAGAAATGTGGGTGCCCTGCCTTAAGCAAATGAAAGCACTTTCCACTAAGGCAAAGCCACCCCTGGTACAGCCCATTAACTCTAATAAAATGGTAACGATTGTGACCCATTTTACTTCTTTTTTCCTATGCTGTCATACACCCTGATCCTATATTTGCCTGGGGTTCTCTACCCCACCCCCCAAATCATCCCCTCTTAATTTCAGTTCCTTCGTGAAACACTGGAAAGTGTGTCAAATGTATCTGGGTTCTAGCATTCCTGTAGAGAAATATACGTGTGAACAGTAAGAGCCATACTAGATGTTCCACACAGATGCATCTAACACAACATTTTATGCGTGCGCGCACGCACGCACGCACACACCATGCTTTTTAAATAAAGAAAGCTGCTTACTGCAACACAGTGAAGTTCGGAGAAGCTGGGGGAAGGGAGAACTCCAAAGGATCCCTCTGGAAATGGCCTTTCCAGTGTTGTTTTGTTTAAAAGGGGCTGTTGGGAGTAACGGTAGATGTGTAACAATCCACTTTGGCCTAAGGCATGATGCAGCACACAGCCCAACAGTTTGCACACTGCCATTGGCGAGTCGGATGTTTGAACTATTGATACCATATGAGAGAACAACTCTCTTTTCCTCATCTATGTTCAGCCAAAAGGACACACAGCTGCTATTTTTAAATCCGCGCAAAGTTGTTGCGAGGCAAATGAGTACGGCAAGCAGAGAAGAGCCATTGGCAATGTTTGGGTTGTGAGAAGCGGCAGGTGGGGATTAGGCCCTGCTTCCTGTGGGAGAATAAGGATAAGTATAACACAGCGTCCCTGTTTCCCTCTGTGCATTGTCGGGCAGGGTGACCTTATGCATCTGAGATTAGGAAACATCAAAAGGCATTGCATCCAGGAATGCTTTGGCTCAGTAGCTCTCTCCGTTTTCTTTACCAGTTTAGTCCTGGCTGCGCTCATACTTGGCCTGAATGCAGTTTATTTATTTTGATGGTGGTGGTGATGGTGATGGCTAGACAATATTGAGGTTAGTTCTTGCAAACAGCAGCAGACGAGATGGTAAATCTTTATCTGGATGCTGGACAGTACTTATTTAGCAATATTCCTATACCTAATTTTCAACCACGCCGATTCTCAAACTGGTTCACTGTAATAAAATCCATACTGTCACCACACCGATGGATCCCATATTCTGTGACACAGAGCAGCCTTCCCCTACCTGGGGCCCTCCAGATGTTTGGGGCTGTAACTCTCAGCATTCCCGATCATTGGCCATGTGGGCTAGGGATGATGAGAATGGTAGTCAAAGACATCTGGAGGTTGGGCAAGGCTGGCACAGAGTGTGACTAGGCACAGTGGAGAAGGTACGTTCTGCATGGTATCCTCCTGCTGATCTTGAGGCAAGAGAAACGAGCCTCTTCCTTAGGCTATCCAGTTTTGGAATAGCAGGTGCTTTCAAACAATCCTGGGCTAGGGTGTCCACTTACACATCACCAAAATTAGGAAATGTAGCACCCCACAAAAAGAGGACAGCAATTTGCATAATATTTGCATATGCTAATTTAGATTTAGAAATAATTACAGTAATTTAGGGCGCAATCCTACCGGGATTCCCATCAGCCCCCGAACTTAGAGGCTGATGGGCATCCTATGCAGAACCGGAGGACTGCGGGGGCGATCATTGCCTCTGCGTTCCTCCCGTTCTGCATTTCAGCTAGACAGACTTTTTCGCCTGCCTAGCTGGGGCTCTGCGGAGAAGAAGGAAGGTGGCTGGGGAGACCGGAGGATTCCTAGTCCCTTCCCTGCCCACAGAACTGCCCCCTTTCCCTCCTCCCTGAGGTTGCCTTTACGATCTTGGACAGGCAGCCAGCAGGGTTCTCTCTTCACCAGCTGGGAGGGAAAGGGGGCGGGGAGCTCAGACTCCTGGGTCTGAAGTTGGACCGCTTTCTCCAACCTTGGATCCAGGAATCCACACTATCCTATGGACCCCCAGACACTGTGTAGAGACCATAGGATTGCTCTCTTAAATAGAAATGCATCTCACCATAGAGGGGAAGACCTGTGTGCCTCCCTGCTCAGTCTGCTGTCCAGGTACTCAATTTTGATGGTCATCTTCAAGGCCCCTGCTTTCCCTTCCTAAGATGGACTTTAAACCAGACTTGAACTGGACAGCCTATCAAATAGATCAGGGGTGGGCCTAAGGTACATTTCCAGATGTTTGGGACTTCAACTCCCAGAAGCCCTGGCCAGCATGAGCAATGGTCAGGAATGCTGGGAGCTGAAGTCCAAAACATCTGGAGATCTACTAACTGCCCACCCCTGAAATAGAGAACACCTTCAAATAGAGGACTGTCCTCTGACATATCTTCAAATAGAGATCGTCCCTCTGTAAAGTAGGACACATGGCCACCTCATGTCCAAACACCAGGGCTCCTGGCTCTGTGCTTTCTCAATGGCAGTGGTGGCACAGAGAGGTCCTGGGGGGCAGGTATTTTTCTCTCTCAGTCCAGATACAAAGACTGCTGCTGTATCTGGACAGATGGTATCCATGGCTCCTGTGTTCGCAATTGTCATCCCACTCCTGCCGCTGTAGCAGCCAGGTGGAATGGCTGCTGATGTAGTCAGTTCCAGGAGGAAAGGGGCCAAAGGGCAGGTGGTTCCAGCTAGGCCAGTGGGAGGGGCTGCCTCACTTCCTCTGATGCAGCCAGCTGGAATGGATGCTAATGGATCGGGGGCTTCTACCCCTTGGTACAGCGGAGGAAAGCCCATTGCTCGGTGGTAGTGCATCTTTTGCACACAGAAGGCCGCCCGGGTTCCTTCTCCAGAATCTCTAGTTGAAGATGCTCAGTACTGACCATGTCTTTAGGGAGGTGCAACCAAAAAGGCAACACCGAGACAGACAGACAGACAGATGATCTGACTATAAGGAAGCTTCATATCCAAGTAGGGGCTCACATGACTGAATGCTCCTCTGTACAAAACGTAAAAAATATAAATCCCTGTGCACAGAAAACTAGGTAGGCATCAGTGAAACAGGCATAGTTCTCTGACATATTCGTTCTCTAGGTACACAAATGTCATGTCGTCGTCCCCCCGCCTTTATGGGGAGCATTCCAGTACGTGAGCCCCCAGCTAAGAAGTGTTTCAGATCCAGACGCAGGTTTCCTACCTCCGTTGCAGTTTGTGAGAACTAGGCCTTAGCTGAACTCAACGTAGAAGATTATTCCAAACTGACACTTTACCATTCAACACGTAATCCTTCCAAATTGACACATGATGCCACGACGTCAGCGTGTCTTGTACAAACAAGCTTTTACAAGATCATGTCACACGTCCCCCCAAATCTTGTAAGAGAGACACCTGGTTCACCACTTTGCTGCACAACAACAGTGTTGAGGATTCAAAGTGCTGCATACATAAACCACTTTAAAAGGGTATAATTTTGTGGTTTTCAGGAAGTGGAGCTCATGCAGACGGCTTTCTAATTTTTCAGCATTTCTAAACATGTCCAGGCTACTGGTACCAGATGATTCATAGTAGATTATTACTTTCCATATGTGCTTGAGGCCAAAATCCAGCCTCTTTGGGGTTGCAGTCACATTTGCTTTTTTAACTCCTGTTTCTACATCTGGGATAATATCAGCAGCTCAGTCTTAATTACTTTGTTCCTTCTAGTATCATTCCTTTTTAAAATTGTACCCCACTTTTCTTTTGAACAGAACTTAAGAGTGGCTAACAGGCAAATAAATAAAACATAATTAAAAAAAAAACCAGCAACTAAACAATTGCAAAATAGCTGCAACCCCCCACCCCCTGCAATATTCAAGCAACAGAGCACAAATAAAAACCACCCAATAGCAACAGGCACACAATAATCAGAACCAAAAATCAAATGCCTTATAGGGTTAGTATGCAGATTTCTGTAGCAGTTTAATGAGCCCGGTTTTCTTCCGAGGTGCAAATCAAGGTAAGAGGAACATTATGGCTGTTGCAACCTCGCTTGCAAGGGAGAGGCTGCCCTCATGGGATGAGTGGACCAAACCTGCATTCTAGAAGAGGTAAAACAAGCTCCTTTCAAACTTAGGCTTCTTGGCTTTTATCAGTCACTCTCTGCTCATTATCTCAGTAGCCGTAAGGACTAGAAACTTTTTTTGTAAATCAAATCAAAATCGAGATGCCAACTGTACAATGTGTTTGAGAATATGGGCAATATGCCCAGCCCTCAAGAGTTATCTCTGTTCACAATAGACTAATGTGTATGTATGATTTCCCTGTCCTATTAAAAAGTGATATGGGGATTCTCAGGGGCAAAGATGTTTTATGAGCTGGGAAGCTCATCTCAATTTTTCCTTACACACAGTGAAAACTTGTCTCTTCCCATTTTCTATTACTATCTAGCCTACTGCTATAATGCCAGTCTACAATGTTTTGGAAACCTATCAATATTTTGGCCACTGCTGTAATAGATTAAAATATATTTTAAAAGGCCAAGTTCCCAAAGGGAATATGTTTTACAAGCGTTTTAAAATAGGACAATGCTGCTTGGCTCACTTGGGAACTCATCTAAACTGCAGGGGAAGGTTTGCCAAGGCCTTAAAAAGACATTATTGTACTTCTTGGCCACTAACATAAAATATCTCTCCCAAAGTCTCAAAAGGCCCCTTTTTAGTTTTGCAGTGTGACATTTAATGGCTATAGAAACTGACTTTGATGACCATCAACCAGTGGAAATTTTAGCACCAAGGAGGAAAGAAAAATGAAGACAAGAGTGAGTCTGGCAGAAGGAAGTTGTTTTAATGCAGAAATCCTCTTTAACCAAGTATCCACGTCTGGAAGTGACTTTAGAGTGGAAACCACAATATGTATACTCTGTTTTTCATTTTATCCATCGAGCAGGCCTACCAGCTGCAGAGAGTAAATAGTATTTCTAGGCAGAACATCCTGTACTGTCTTTTAGCAGGAAAAGGGGGGCTGGGAGGAGAGGGTGGTAGGCAAATTCCTATGCACTTTTTATACTTTTTATATGTCTTATGTGTAAATTTTAATGGCAAAAATAAACAAGGAGGATCATTCTAAGTGGGGGCTTTTAAATGCCAACTGTAAGATTCCAACATTTTGGGCAGAATATAATATCACTGAAAACAGCTGCATTAAAACAATATTGTTTATGTGGTCGTGGCATTTTAGTGGAAATTGTTTTTTAGCGGTTTCAAATTTTGTATGTTTTACTCTTGTAAATTGCCTTCAGTCTTTTTTTTTATTATCAAGAGAAAGGTGACTAAGGGCGCAATCCTATGTCTGCTAGACAGCCATAGGATTGTTCGGTTTCTGGGATCCGACCTTGGAGCCCGCACTCTGAGGTTGGTTCCCAGAAAACCGCCCCCCCCCCGCCCCCTTGTACCTGGCGTGGATTGTCCCCAGGTTCCATGCTCGGATGAGCAGCGTGGAGCAGGGCAAAAGGGGGCATTCCTGGGGGCGGAGAGGGGTAGGGAGCACAGAAGTGCCGGTACGATGCTTCCTATGCATCCTCCGGCCTCCCCCCCACCCTGGTCTGAAGTCCCGTGGCTAGACAGCTGAAATCAGCCGTCTAGTTGCAAATGCAGGGCAGCCAGAGCGTGGAGGAGAAGATCCCCTCCACGCTCCGCCCACCGTGCTTTGGATAGGCAGTCGCCTCTAAGTTCAGAGGCAGCCCCCTATCCCAATAGGATTACTCCCTAAAGGTGCAATTCCTATGTATGTTTAGATAGAAAGAAGTCCTACAGCTCCCAGCATGCCCCAGCCAGCCATGCTGACAGTTATAGGGCTTTTTTCTGTCTAAACATACATAGGATCTCACCCTAAGAAATCTAGTAAACAATAAATAAGGCCTTTCCAATTTATAAACCAGATAATAGGCATAAATGAGCATAATACAATAACTCTTCTACAGAAATAAATACAGCAGTTATATAAAGTCATTTCTAATGCAGTCTATATGGTTCTACTTGCGGGAGGGCACACCTGTTTTTAAAAGCTGGGTGACAGGCAGAAATTCAGCATGTGAAGTTTCCTCAGTCGCTCAAATGCCAGAGCAAGGGGGAATACACCTGCTGGTTTTCTGCATGTTATGAAGCCATTAGAGGCATCAGAGCCCTGTTGGGCAGGTGAGGGGAAGGTGGAAGTACAGGTCATAGAATTCCTCTCGGGCAGGACAAAAACAAAATTCATCCAATCTTGCTGTATTTATACAATGCCAAGGTGCTGGTTCCAGAACAGTTCAACAATTTGTAACTGTCAAAACCTTTGTAAGCCCCAACGCTGCTTTAGTACTAGTGGGGAAACACAGCCCCGTCTTTGGGGGAAGCCTCAACCTCAGATGGCTCAACCCCTTTAAACCAGAGGGCTCCAGAGGGTGGCACCTGTTGCTCACCTAAAGAGGAGAAGTGTGCAGCAAACATGCTTATCATCCAATATCACACATCAAGGAGCAACAATTGGCTGCAGCTTCCTGTTGGGTGCACCCCAGTGGCAAGCCCAGGTGTGCTTCTGTGTAATGCATGCAGTGGCATTAAGGCAGGATCCTGCCCGGAGAGTCCAGGGTTACATGCACCCACTCATTTTAATGCAAGCGGACATTGAAAATAGTGCAGGCAGGCTGTGTGTCACTCCATTTCCTGTTCCTGTTCGCCCTCCGAGTAAATACTGCTTCCTGTTTAGTTTTTGTGTTGTTTTATATGACAGTTAGCATCCCGTCGAGAGGTACAAAGCTTTCCACACTTAGCATGAGCAGATGTCTCCATGACTGTCGTCCTGCCCCTGGTCTTTCATGACTGGAATGCCTTTCTTTCTTATTTTGCCCTAGTGCATCCAACCGTTCATCACAGACACCTTGCTAAAAAATAATTAACTTTTATGTTGTCGTTTTTCCAGACTGTACACAAAACTGATTCCCTTCACAATGATCCATCCAAAGCAGCCTTTCCCAACCTGGTGCCCTCTAGATGTGTTGGACTACAACTCCCAGCATGCCCCAGTCCAACACATCTGGAGGGCACCAGGTTGGGGAAGGCTGATCTAAAGGTCTCACCACCATTTAAGGGCATGCTGCAAAAATTGCCTCTGTCCCTCCCTCCCTCCCCCCCCCCCCGCCGCCCCCGCACATGCTCCTGTGGCTTTAATAGCAGCCCCAGCTCGCCATGTCAAAATTAAGCTCCTGAAACTTTTCATGGCATGGAGATAAAGTGGCAGAGGAAGTCTTGTCTGCTACATTTCCGCACGTCAAGATTGCTGTTAAAGGCATAGGATCAAGGCCAGGGGGAGAGAAGATGGCAACCCAACCACACTGTATCAAAAGTCAGGGGAGGTGTGAAAGCACAGTTGCATGGATTCGGTGTTCTTTAAAGGGGAGGATGAACCCGCATCTACATTCTAAAGAGAATGTGAGAAGACTAGTACTGAGGCAGAAAATGAATGAAATGCAGCAAAGGCCGCTGGTGCCAAGTCACAACAGACTCCACGTGGTGGGTAACGAAGTGCTGATAACCCAAGAGGGTCGCCTCCTGGCCAATGGTGGAAACACAGCACCCGTTTGGAGTCCAAGCACAGCTTCAAAATGAACACAGATTAGTATTCCACACACACACACACAAAGCAGGTGAAACAAAATCTGCATTCGGACCAGCTAGCGCTTAAAATGTGGGAAGCAGGCTTTCAGCAGGCTTTCTCAAGTGGGACGTTCAGGAAAACAATGCCGCTCTGCTGGTGAGATATTCATGTTGCCTTCTAGGGAGGTGGTGGGCTCTCCCACACTGGAGGCGTTCAAGACGAGGCTGGACAGCCATCTGTCAGGGATGCTCTGACTTGGATTCCTGCACTGAGCAGGGGGTTGGACTCGATGGCCTTGTAGGCCCCTTCCAACCCTACTATTCTATGATTCTCGCAAGGAGCCAGCTAGGCTGTCTCAGCCTGGGCCCATAGAGTTCTCTGACTCACCCAGCAGCCCCCAACCCTAATCCATAATCCACACTTGACAGCTAGGAGGGTAGACTGAGAATCACAGAAAATAGGGCATGAAGGGAAGTGGACTTGTACAGCTGCAAGAGCCCTGCTGCTTGCTTGGAAGATTAGAGCAAGGGAGCACCCATCAGGCTCTTGCGGGGCAGCGGGGAGGGGAGAGACACAGCAGATCTTGTACCTGGGAGTACAGAACGCCCTGGAGCTCTTGCAAAGTATTGATCTGGCTATGGAGCTAGTCTCGCGGAATGAGGGGCAGCTGGTGGCTCCGATTTCAGTGGGGTTACGTAGCCATTCCGGGTTTCAGCCAGAAACTGCCAGAACTTTAAAGGAGCTACCCATGGTGCTACACTTTCTCCTCCAAATAGGTTCAGCATCTTGGATAGCTCTTTTAGAGTTCTGGCTGGCTCTGACTGAAAGCCAGAATAGAGTTACACCACCACCGAAATTGGAGCCACCAGCCTCCACTGCTTGGTATCAAAAGAATGCAGAGATGGTCTGGGAGCAGTAACCCCTTTCCCTGCCCCCTCCGGAACATCTAGTCTGAGGAAAAGCCCTATATTAAAACATCGGCGTTTTAAGACCTGCTGTAAACTACGGATAGATACTATCTCTGCGATTCAGACTCGCAACACCTACATTTTAACAAGCTTTCCGGCACCCTTGCGCTGATCACCACATCACTTCCAGCTCATCTTTCTATCACTGTCTTCATCCCTGCCCCCAGGTCCAGGTTCACTCACAATCACCAGAAAATGGAAGTGATGATGACATTTGCCTCCCGCAAAACAACCCTAGGGCAGCAGTGGAGAACTTGCAGCCATTCAGACATCTTGGACTTGATCACACACACCCCCCCCCCGCCGCCCTTAAAAGGTTCATCTCCCATTCAGATGCTAAGCCTGACCTCACAGCTGACTTCGCAATGCTGGCCTTCTGTAATAGGAGTGGTAGCCTAGGAGATTGCCATGTAAACGACCAACAGCATAGCTGAAAGGACAAATAAAAAGGTAAAGGTGTCCCCAACCAGTCCAAGACAAATCCTTGGAAATACATGAGTGTCAACAGCTATTGGCAGGGGCACCATTCAGAAAGGCTAGCAGTAGCAGGTAGCCCCCCGCGCGCGTGCACGCACACACACACACACCATTTATTGTTAACTACTTATAATTATTCTTCAGGAACCAGTATATTTCTGGCTGTTACAAAACCTTATTTTTACTTTATTTCTAAATTTATGTGTCTCCTTTCGGTCCAAATAGGACAGAGCATCAGTTCTTTGTATGTGGTCCATCCAAGTGCACGCTGTGTGTAAGCCTTCGCATGGTACTCCCATAAGGGCTCTTTTCAGTGACAACAGCTGAGTGATACCCAAGCTTCAGGAGCTCACTTTTTTCTGAATTAAAATTAGAGGCACCCACGTTCTTACACTCAAGATGGAGATTACTTTTAGACTGTGTAAGAACTAGCCGAGTGCAGTTCTGTGTTTCTGCATGAGTCACAGTTCTGTCATGCTTCCTCTGCGAGCAGGTAATCCTGCCACACCTCCACAATGAGAGTGGTTGAATGTTCCAATCCAATCAGAATCAATGCAGAGATGTGGCAGGCTTACCTGCCCTCTACAGAGGCTGATTAAATGCAGAGAACTAGGTCAGAGCAAATAATTCAGACACACAGCATTCTCTGGCAAAGGAACGTACTTCAGGCTCACAAGAAACTTTACAGATTTCTGTTGGGAGAAACACTTACATAGCTGTGAATTGTATACCATGTCAGTCTAACTTAAGCCCCATTCACTTCAGCAGGTCTTCTATAAATAGGACTAGCATTGGATACAACGCTGAGTTTTTCTTCATTTGAAAATATGAAAAGAGCTATTAATATTATATAAAGCCCTTGCAAAACAAGTTCTGCGGGAACTCAGATTCTGGGAAAAACTAGACTGACAAGCCCATTTGTTTAAACCTAGGTTGACCACAATTGCCCTGTTCAGCTCCTTACTATGCAAACACACACACACACACACACTTAATTGCACTGGAGGAGTCAATTAAGCGGGCCAGAGTGAAGCAGAGTTTTTACCAGCAAACAAGGATTTTTCAGAGATCCATCAGGGACATAGCCAAGGTCAAGCACACAGGACAGCAGGCAAGTAGAATTAGAATCCAGAGGCAGCATCAGGCAGAAGTCCAAGGTCAATACTATGGAGGTCCAAACGTGAGTGAGGGTCAGGCTACAAGAAGCTGGAGCTGAGGACTGGTGTTTCAGCAAAGTCCAGATGGAAAGTGCAGGCTTATACTCCCAGGGCCTCTTGAGCCCCACCCCCAGCTCAGCTGCTGTATATTACAATTCTTCTCCTGAGGAGTTCTTCCTTGGAGTCAGGTATTTCACCTTAAAGGATCCTTACTTGTCTGCCTCTTACGGCAATGGCACTCTCAGGGACTGGGTGGATGCTCAGCCTCTGAAACCCAACTCCCTTCTTCTGGCAGGGACAGACCAGTGGTCTTCTCCCTTAAGGGCCCAGGCTCCCCTATGTCTCCTGACAGAGGTGCCTCCATGGCTTTATCTGTCCCAGGGAGATCTAGAGAAGAAGGATCCCCCCAGTGGGGCATGACACCAATTATGTCTAAAGTGTGTTTGGGGGAGGAGGTCTGATGTTTAGAGCAAAATGGACACACGTCTGTGGTGCTAAAAACCTACTTCCTACTTGCAGCTTATCAACCTCCATGTTTGCGCGCATGCGCACACATACACTATACATGTGATTTGGACAGAATTGGGTTTAAACTTTAAATAAATGGGTCTAACTCTATTGTGTGTTTTAACATCACAGCTGCTTTGGCCCAGAATCAGTTTCCTCTCGGGGGTGAGCAGCCTGTGGGCTTCCAGTTGTTGTTGCACTCCAATTCCCATTAGCTCTGTACAGTATGGCCCAAAGGCAGGGAGTGTATCCCTCGGTTGTGTATTGTGACGTCCTAATCTGGAATTGGAGGTTGTTGGGGAAAGAGCAACCCAGACTTGTAACCCATGGTTTGTTCTTGGGTTACAAATCTAATTTTTTTCTCCCCCCACAACCTACAATTCCAGGTTCAGACGTCCCGATAAACAACACAGGTATAGAGGATCCCTGGGTTGTTTGACTCAGTAGGAGCCAGCAGGAAGGAAGCAACGTACTCACTCGCTCCCACTCCATTATCAAGCACCCATAGTTCACAAACTGTGGGTTGTTTGCGACCTCCAAACCAGGCCACAGTTTAATCACTAGGTCACCCTGGACTTAGTTGTATCTGGGCGAATCAGAATTTTCCTGCTGCTGTTCTGTTCTTGCTGAAGAGACAGAAAATGAAGTTCTTGTCTAGCTTCATGAGTGGTGGGTCCTCTAAACCTTCCATAATAGTGCTGTACAGACTATTCACAACCCTTCTTATAGATGGGCAACTTGTGGCCCTCCAGATGTTTTGGTCTACAACTCCCATCATTCCTCACCATTGGCTATGCTGGCTAGGGCTGATGGGAGTTGGAGGCCAAAACATCTGGAGAACCACAAGTTGCCCAACTCTGTTATACACAAAGGAAAAAGCAACTACGCAATTCTGAATCCCTGGAATACTCCACACCACCAAAACCTGTAAATCTGGAACAAGCCAGGCAGAAAGAAGAATCTAAGGGAGAAAGAAAATAAAACTGACCAATTGAAAATGGGGGTGTTTCTTCAGTTCTTCCTGCAGATCCAAAAGAAGTCCACATTCTTCATTAGCCTCCTATTCTGAGAATTTGTCTGGGAGGCCTAATGAGCTTTGAATTACAAAGCAATTTATGGATGGAAGTCTGCAGGAATGAGAAGCAGTAATTGAGAATTCAGTTGAAAGCACCCAGCCAACTTCAGCAGCTAATTTTGAGGCAGGCTTGTGTCAACAAGTTGGAAAAACTGAACAACACTGCCTCCTAAGATTTCTCACAGGAGGAATTGAGGCTGTTTCAGGATAGCAACCAAGGCTTCATCCATTACCAACATCTGAAGCACAACTAGAACACAAATGGAGGATTGCTTCTGCCCAGTGTTCATATAATTTTGCTTCATCCTTTTCACCTGAACATGCAGAAAAATTTCCCTTTCTGTTCTCCCCTCAACACTCCCCATAATGATATAAAATTCTCAATTACAAAGAAAAAACAAGTAACAGTAATTATAACAATAGCACAATAATAAATAATGCAGAGATGTAGCAAAAAGAATTATCCACCCACAAAGGAGGTTGCTTGTTGCATCTCTGCATGATTTAATGTTCTGGGCATGCATCATTCTGGTCAGGATGGCACACCCAGACTGAGGACATTTGTTCTCCCAAAGGACAAAAGAATTTCCTAATGTAAAGCCTCTTTTATCCTACTCTTCTGCTGAAAACACTCCCAGAGCCGCTGCATACAATCAATATCTCACATACAGTCAGGGCCAGAAATATTGGAACAAGGATAACTGTCTGGGCAGTTGGCCTCTGTACACCACCACATTGAAGTTGAAAGGAAACACACACAGATGGGAGCGAAGTCAGGACTTTCAGCTATAATTCAAGGGGTTTGACAAAAGTGGGGCACTAACCATTCAGGAAGGACAGCCAGTGGCATGCACACACACCCATCATTGGTGGCTCATAAGTAATGGAACGAATGGCTGACAAGCAGCTGCATGGCCAGGTGTGGCCTGTTTCCTGGGTACCCCATGACCAATCAAGCAGATGAAAGGCCTGGAGGTGGTTCTGAGTGTTACATCTGCATTTAGTAGCTGTTCACTGGAACTCCCAACATGAGGTCCAAAGAGATGTCCATGCCAGTGAAGGAGGCCATCATTAGGCTGAGGAAACAAAATAAACCCATCAGAGAGATAGCAAAAACAGTGGGAGTGGCCAACACAACAGTTTGGAACATCCTGAAAAAGAAGGAATTAACTGGCAAGCTCAGCAACAGCAAAAGGCCTGGCAGACCATGGAAGACAACTAAAGTGGATGACCGCAGAATTTTGCTCATGGTGAAGAGGAACCCTTTCACCACATCTAGCCAGGTCAAGAATGTTCTTGCGGAGGTAGGCATGTCATTGTCAACATCTACAGTCAAGAGATGGCATTATGAATGTAAATACAGAGGCTTCATAACAAGGTGCAAACCACTGGCAACACTCAAGAACAGACAGGACAGATTAGCCTTTGCCAGCAAACACTTAAAAAAGCCTGTCCAGTTCTGGAATAAGATTCTTTGGACTGATGAGACCAAGATTAACTTGTACCAGAATGATGGGAAGAGAAAAGTATGGAGAAGGAAAGGAACAGCTCATGATCCAAAGCATACCACATCATCTGTTGAACATGGTGGAGGCAGTGTTATGGCATGGGCATGTATGGCTGCCAATGGAACCGGGTCACTGGTGTTTATTGATGACCTGACTGCTGATAAAAGCAGCAGAATGAATTCTGAAGTGTATAGGGCTATACATTCTGCTCAGATTCAGCTGAATGCTGCCAAACTGATAGGACGCCGCTTCATATTGCAGATGGATAATGACCCAAAACATACAGCAAAAGCTACCCAAGAGTTTCGCAAGGCAAAGAAGTGGGATGTTTTTCAATGGCCAAGTCCGTCACCTGATCTCAACCCAACAGAGCATGCTTTTCACTTACTGAAGACAAGACTGAAGGCAGAAAGACCCCAAACAAGCAGCAGCTGAAGGCAGCTGCAGTCAAGGCCTGGCAAAGCATCTCGAGGGAGGAAACTCAGCATTTGGTCATGTCCATGGGTTCCAGACTTCACAGGCAGTCATTGACTGCAAAGGATTTTCATCCAGGTATTAAAGGCGATCCTTAAGTTTGAGATGATGTTGGTTTGTTCCATTACTTATGAGCCACCAACGATGGGGGTGTGTGCATGCCACTGGCTGTCCTTCCTGAATGGATAGTGCCCCACTTTTATCAAACCCCTTGAATTACAGCTGAAACTCCTGACTTCGCTCCCATCTGGGTGTGTTTCCTTTCAACTTCAATGTGGTGGTGTACAGAGGCCAACTGCCCAAACAGTTATCCTTGTTCCAATATTTCTGGCCCTGACTGTAGGAGAAAAGAAGTGACCATTACCACTGACCAAGAGTTTCCATGCTCAAAATGTGTTGGGCATAATAACAACTGGAGCATTTGTAAACAAAACTAAGTATTACACTATATGGATTTTACAATTTTCTTCAGCACTTCGTGAGGTTTACCTCTTTATTTTGAGGAAGACAGAAGGTTGCCCCCACCATAATGGTGTCCTTTTGAGTGCACCTCTTTACATGCTTCCATATAAATGATGACAGCTATTTATTACATTTTTATCCCACCCTTCATCCAAGGAGCTGATGAGTTATTCATTTTTCTTTCCCTCGTCCCCCATTTTACTCCCACACACCCCCCGCCAAGTAGGTTAGGTTGAGACTGGAGGCCCAAAATCACCTCAAGTGAGCCTCATGGCTGAGTGGGGATTTGAACCTGGGTCTCCCCAGTCAGAATCCAACATTAAACCACACCACCACTCTGGCTCTCAATGCTGCACTGAGGGGAAACCATCTGCCCCACCACAACCTTCCCCTGACTTCAGTTTGCCCAGCCTCCCCCCGCAGGGACTCACAGGAGGAGGGGGCAATGCATCTCTCTGGCCTGCCACCAGGACCAGCTCCAGAATTTTGATGTCCCTTGGGCAAGACAGCCTCAGTGGGCCCCTTCCCTCAGTGAGTCCACCTTCTCACCACCATGGTCACCAGCAGCTCTTGCTCCTCCTCTTCTTCCTCATCATTGCTACCACTTGCTTGCTTGACAGGCAGAGAGCCAGGGAGCAAGGAGGCCATGGCATCTACTGCTTCTCCTTCTCACCGCCATGGTCTGGGCCAGCGCGAGAGGCAGGTGAACAAGCAGATTGCAATGGCAGTATGTATTATACTGTATTTTAAAGGGGTTTAATCTTTGTAAACCTCCCAGAGAGCTTTGGCTGTTGGGCGGTATAGAAATGTAATGAATGAAATGATGAAAAGGAGCAGCAAGTCCAGGGGCTCTTGTCAGTGGGCCCCTGCTGGGTTGTAGGCCCTCAGCAGGTGCCCAACCATCCCTACCAAGAACACCGTCAAGACACAAGCCCTCCATCATAAGATAAAGGCATTGCATGAGCAATAAATAACTTGACCTTGGTTTTGGCCTGGAAACCCTGCCTCCATGAAGACAAGGCTCAGTGAGCTAGATAGAGCTTATTAACACCCTCTTGCTCAACAGTCCCTGTTGAAGCGCAAAGACGTTCCACGTCAAAGACCAATTAAAACAGAACCCCGGCAACCCGCTGAGTAGACAAAAGGCATCTCCGGCCGTCTTCCTGCACTCTTCCCATCCTAATTAACTCCATTTTGTAAAAGTCCCTGAAAGCTGTCAAGCACTGGGCACCCACCTACAGTCTCCTTTTCCCATGCTGTTTGAAGTCAGCCATAACTAACCAAGGCCCAAGCTGAGCCTTGCAATGGCAAATGTTATTTCAGGAAGCACTGTAAGCAAGGTCTTATGCAACGCTGACTCTATGCTAGCTTTGTACGTACTACCCCAGCCTGCCCCAAGCTGGGTGTCCTCTAGATGTTGGACTACAGCTCCTACCATCCCTAGCCATGATGGGAAATGTAGTCCAACATAGGCAGAGGGCACGGGTTGACGTAGACTGGCCTCAGCCTTCTCACCACTAGTGATCCTATAGCCTTTACCCCCAGCATCTGTCCAAATTTCCCCCCACTTGATTTGGCAACAGGTCTGTTTTCTATTTACTTACAAGGGTTCTGCTGATGTGATAGTACTATAGTATGGTTTGATAACCTGGGGCAGTTTTTCTTTTCGATTGTAACTAGAAGCATGTTTCACTCATACACTGGACAAGATGCATGTTGATCCCCCCCGCTCACAACATAATAAGGTGGCATCACCCTTGTAACTGTAAGGTAGCGCATTTAAATCTAATGCAGTGGGGGTACGAAGGAGATCTACTGGTAGATCACAAGGTGATTTACAGTAGAACCCAAAAGTCTGACTGCCATGGTTTAACAGAAGCAACAAGGAAATGCTGGGTTTTTCTTTTCCTCTAAATTAGGTCTCTGAAACAACAAAAGCACGTGGATTCCTATGTGAAAGGACTGAGATCAGTTCTGCTCCTGAGAACAAATTCTTGGGCTGAGCATGTGGTCAGATACCCTGGTCCTTAATTCTAAGTGTAAAGAGCCACCATTTCTTGCACGTGGCTTTGGTTGGTGGATCTTGAGGTTCTAGTTTAAAAAACGAAGATCTGCCAAGGCTAAGGTCTGCCCCCCCCCGATCTACACACATCCCATTCGCAGACACACACCACTCATACACATAAACATATTTTTCTTTTTCTAGCTGCTTAGCTGCTCATTTTCATCTGAGACAACCCTACGAACTCTACATTAGCTTTGAACTCCATTTATCAGTCTAGTACTACCTGTATTCTCCCAGAGGAGAAACTGGGGGCAGGATGGGATCACCAAGGTAGGATGTAACACTGAGAGCAGCTTCAGTTTTTATTGAAGTGCAGCCAAGAAAATGCATGCTCACTTCTGCATTTGGCTGGCTGCTACTCTTGTAACATGGAAGTTGCACCCTGTTGCCTGTACATGCTCCCCTTCAACCATTCTACAAAAAGAGTCAGTCAATTGTGGAAGTGACTGTGCATTTAGCTGGCAGGGCTTTTCCATCAACCACCCCAGATAGTCAAAAATGTAGATTCTGAACAGCTGCTGGTTGGAGCACAACTGTATATAACAATGATCTTAAAATGATCTAGAAAGGTTATGGTTCAATGATGGAGGAAAAGGAAATAGGCAGGGCTATGAGTATGCCAAAACTGTGTGGGAATGGATACATGTTGTACTGGGCAACTTCTTGAGCATCTCAGATTTTTTAAAAACAGGTTTCTAGCCCTTAGGGCTGTGAAACGTGTTTGAAAGTGCACAAGCAACACCTGCTGAACTTTCAGAAGCTAGCCAAATTGAACTTCTAGGGCTTAGAAGCAAGGTTTGCATGCCACTACATCAAACAAGTTGATGCCTACCAATCAAAAGAAGTTATACAAAATAGCCAAAATACACAGAATTATGCAAAATAAGTGAAATTAAGCAAATTCATATAGGTCAGACGTTTCAACTCTTCTTGGCTTCTTTTTTTAAAAAATTTATCCTTTGGATAAGGGAGTTCACACTGCCTTAGTCTGAATGGTCAGTATCCCACTGCACTGATGAGATGGATCCGACAATTTGGTTTAAGTCAATTCCTTATGCCCTACCTACCAATTTCCCTTCTTGGCGAAATTGAAAGGGCCAACTGAAGCCCATCCCAATTGCCCCACAGACAGGCTGTGGCTGAGCGACATGCAGATTCTGCTAGTACAAGGGTGGGTGATTTGTGGCCCTCCATGTATCATTGGACTGCAACTCTCGA
Organism: Heloderma suspectum; assembly: GCF_057233095.1. NCBI lineage: Eukaryota > Metazoa > Chordata > Lepidosauria > Squamata > Helodermatidae > Heloderma > Heloderma suspectum. Next base: position 177,134,223 of record NC_139459.1, read on the forward strand.
GTCACCCCTGCACTAGTACGGTGTGTGTTAAGTGCACCCTAGCTCAACATCCATCCATAACCATCTGTAAGCAGATCCTCTCTTTCCTGGATCCTCTGTTTCCCGGATCCCCTGGATTTCCTGGGTTTAGCCCTTGAAGAAAAGTCACACACAGAAGGGAAACACACTGTGCCAGCACCGAGTGGCTTTAATTTACATCTTTAATTGTGCATTCACTTGACACCACATTAGACCGTTCACATGATAGAGAGTGTAATGCCGTTCCTTGCAACTTCTCTTTACAACTAGTAGCTGGACCCAAGCGTTCCCATTTCACACTTTGCCCTGGCTAAAGAAATAATCATATTTGTTACACAGTGCTCCACAAATGTACCACTTCTTATTTTTTTTTTTTTTTTAGAAGAGGGAAGAAAAAAAAAGAAAAAGACAGTGTTAGTTTAGTGCCGCTCCTGAGCGTTACAACCAGACGTGGAGACTGTGACCTGGAATGTTAGCGGGCCGGGATCTACCCACAACCCGCGCTTGGTGGACTTTTCCCAACCCGAAAGGTTGTGGGACATGAGATTCTACAAGATGGAGTGCTTCTCAAAAGGAATCGTCAACTCCTTCGCAGCTGGCTCATCCAAAAACCAGTACAGCTTCCCAGTGTGAGGCTGGACAAGGGCAGCGGGCAATGGGTTTTCCTCGTCACCTTCCAAAATACGCTGTCCCGAGAAAGAGAACGTTAGAATATCATATCTGGGAACTCTACAATTTGCACATGGTCATCAAAATGCAGAAATATAACCCCTCCCGCCAAATCTAAGATTGAGAATTCCTTCACAGTTCCAAAGCCTTGATGTTTCAAAACCCTAAACTATGCATTAATATCGGCCTTGATGTCTGCGGAATTGAAAATATATTTTGAGTGCAGGTGGTTGGAAGGGAGCCATGGATACAGTGGTTTGAAAGCAAGGATAGGTTTCAGATTATACAGAGGCAATGCCTGATGAAATCTCAGAAGTTGGTTAGGGCTGTGGCTTCTGTTCTCTGCATAAGCTTCCTCTGCCCCATGACTAGCAGAAACAGATTTATGCAAAATAAATCCAGGCATACAAAATTGCTTAATTTTCATGATCAGCTTTTTTTTGGCACACAAGTCTGCCCCCGAAGTACACCAAGTTCTTGGCATCTTCTTTTTTTGGAAGCACAGAGCAAATACACCTGTTCTAGCACATAAGCTACCATCCCTAAGGGTCCCATCACAGGAGCCTGGAAGCTGGCTTACGCTGAGTCAGACCCTGGGTCCATCCAGCCCAGCACTGTCAACGCTGACTGGCAATGGCTCTCCAGGGTTTCAGGCGGGATTCTTTCCTAGTGCTACCTGGAGATGCTGGGGATTGAACCTGGGACCTTCTGCATACAAAGCAGGTGCACTATTACACTGAGCTATGGCCCCTGCCTCTCCAAGCTCCAGCATCAACCACCATGATGAAGTTAGGTGCCATAGCTCAGTGACAAGAGCACGTGCTGGCACCATCTAGACTGGGGGGGAACCCTGGAGAGCCGCAGCCCAGTCAGTGTAGATAATGCTGAGCTAGATGGACCAATGCTTTGATTCCAGATGAGGCAACTTCCTTCATTCCCCAGGTGCCTCAGGCCCTGCAATCGGGCCTCATCTTAGATGGATTCATATCCTACTCACCCCCAATGAAGGAACACAGCATGCCCCCCGAGTCCCTCAGAGCCTTCTTCATCTCTCAGGATTGGCCCCTCCCACTGTTCTAGGAGAGGAGGAGCTGCCTCAAAGCAAGAAGGCTTCAGCAAAGCTGCAGCACCTCATTCTCCCAGGTAGCAACTGCTCTTCCTCATCAGGCAAAAGCAGCCAAAACCAGAGAATGACCAAGGCAATGTAAGTTTTCAAAAGCAAGGCACTGCTGCTTCAAGAAGGAGCTGCCCCCACGTGTGGCTCCTCCCCTTCCTGTCTAGGGAACAAAAGGGAAGGCAAGAGGCGAGGGGGTCCCAGGACCCTTGCCATCTTCATCCGAGTGTTGTGTCAAGGATGAAATTTGCTCCCTTCCTGGAAATTCCAGGCAGTATCCAATGTTAGTCCTACGTAGGTTAGACCCATTAAAATGAATGAGACTTAAGGTAGCCATGACTAATTGATGTCCCATTCATTTCAATGGGTCTATTTCATGTACAGCTAACATTGGATACCACCATCTAAAACAGGCAGAGGACACACTCAAATACACATGTTCCCTGCTTAGGAGGCTAATGGGTGAATCAGCCAAGGGTCTCCTCAATACACATACACCTAGCAGAACCAAGTATCCCAGCCCTGGAGCAACCTTCCCCGACCCAGTGCTCTCCAGTTGTTTTGGATCACAACCCTCAGAATTCCCGACCATTGCTCCCTGCTGGCTGTGGCTGATGAGAGTTGAAGTCCAAACCATCTCGAGGGAACCAGGTTGGAGAAGGCTGCTACCAAGGTTCCTGGCACCCACCAACTCATCCAACCCTTCTTTTTGGGTGGGGGGAGGGAGGGAGGGGACAAATCCTTTGCACCAGACCTCTGAGGCCAAAACCACATCATGCACATTACCTTTATGACAGCGGCCTTGCTATCCCCAGTCGCGACAAACACCACACTCCGGGCTGCATTCAGCACCGGGAGGGTCAGCGTGATCCGCTCTGGAGGTGGCTTTGGGGAATCACGAATGGCAGCCACGATCTTCTCCCGCTCCTGCCACGGGAAAAAGGGTATGAAACACGGAGAAGGCGGGAGGGAGGGAGGGAGGGAGGGAGGGAGGGAGGGAGACTGGAGGTGTTATGGCACAGCCATATCTAGGCCATGTTGTGCCAAACACTAAAATGGCAAGGCATTTTGCAAAGTTCTTCAAGGGCATTGCTACTAAACAGTGGAACAAGCCATGCACCTGATCAAGGCTTCTTATTTTATTTGGAGAGAAACTAAAGGTATGTTTCAAGCCGCATCTAAGTGTCTATTCATTCCTGCATTTTTTTAAAAGTCATCAACCAGGTCTTAGTAATTCAAAAACTCTTTTTAAAAAGGGGACAGCTGGCCAACTGTCTTCAACATGAAGAAAGCATGCAAATTCATGTTTTCACTCGGAAATTAAACCAGGCATGGGTCTGGTGGGTCCTTCGCAGAAAAGGTGGGCGAAGATTTCAACATGGGGTGAAAGTGGCAGGGCATCGGGGTATAACTGTACATGTGGCAGTGAGCAGGTAAGAGCCAAGAGAAGTTTGGGAACCACTTAAGGCTTGAAAATGCACAGAAATCTGGTTGCCCAGGTGCTTAAAAAGACTAATAACAGCACTGAGGAATTTGACATGCTTGCCAACTTGAGAGAGGTGGGCTGGTGCCTGAAAAGTCAACACTGGTTCCTTCTAAGTTTGATGCCTCCTCCTCTTTCAGCCATGGAGCTGTCCTCCCTAATGCTTGCCGTCAGAACCGACAAAACAAGCAGAGAGACAAGAACAGGGTGAGTGAAGTGATGCAACAGCATTCCTAGGGTGCATCAGCAAAAGAGGCTGCTTTGTGTACGATCAGAAAAGCAAGCAGAACTCTCAGGGATGGGGGCGGGGGGAGAAAGAGAGATTCAACAAGCCATGGGCTTCTTGCACCAACACTGCCCCTTCCTATGAACAGAGACAGCCACGCCTGTTATGGGGCAGGGGAACCAGGGCGGAGGTGAAGAGTGGCTTGTGGGTCCTGCTAAACTAAAGGGGTGCACCCAATACACACACAGACATTGCCATGCAATGTGCAAGGTAGTTTTTCACAGTCAGGGGTGATGGTTGTTGTTGTCTTCAAATTTAATTTAATAACATGTTTCCACACATTTTTTCGTTGTTCTTGGTACAGTCCCATATTTGAGTGGGGACGGGGGGGGGGGGAGAGAAAATGTATATAATCAGCTACAGCTGAAACGCTCTGGTAGGCCAAGGAGGATCTCAGCTCCCCCATCGCCTAAACATTACACAGTTGCATGCAAGCAATCCTGTTTCATGCATCCTAATCCCTCAGGAATAAAGCACAGGAGAAACCCAATGAAAAGGGAAGGGATTTCTCAATCTGCCACATCAGCTTTTCTAGTCCAAAGCAGCAGTGTGGTAAGCAGTAATATATCAACATGCCCCAAATCAGTGTGCGTATGTGGGGCGGGGAGCCCTAGGTGGCTCAGGGACCTAAATGTTTAGTACCGGCACCTAGTTTGAAATGTCTCAGGGCCATGCAAGGCTGGTACCTAACCGTTTTGATGCTGCCCACCCTTGCTGGGAATTGATGCTCGTTTCCTTTTTAAAACAGAAGTCACAATATAAACAAATCAAAATATTAAACATTAAAAATGTTCAAAAACAATTTTATTCCCTTTTGGAAAATGTCAATTTCCAATGGATGCCTAGCTTATTTTAAAGCTGAGCATGTGGTTCAAGACTTGCAAGGTAAATTTAGAAACATTTCTAAACTTCCCATGTTCCCTGGCCCTGCAGTTTAAAATGGTGGAAAGCAGATGCATCTCTTCTGAGAGGAATCTTTTTTAGGTCTGGTTTTTGGCCAATAAACACATGCATGCACGCACACAAACACTAGAACAGCAAGCTTTGAACAATTTAATTGGCTGCTTTATAAATTAACACTTGAACTGATTAATCAGATGCGGGCAATTTTAATCTGTGAGTCCGCAAGTTAACTGTGCATTGGTTTGATTTTTTAGGCTATTTTGGTTCTGGTAATAGGGAATGAAAAAAGAAAATATTACAGCTGTTTTTTCTAACAGCCACATTGTAACTTTTATTTACTAAGTTCTCTTATATTTTCTTCAACATCTGCAAAAAGGCACCCATGTTGAAGTTTTGGTACTATGCAAATGGGTTACGTTTCCACCTCAGAGTAGGGACTTGTTAAGAGTAAGGGTAGCTGAATTAAGAGAAGGGGGAAGGGTCAGAGGACATGTGTCTGATGGTGCAAGGCAAAGAGAAAGGGGGTGAGAACAAACAACTCATCAATACCCTAGAAAGAATGACAAGAAAATGGTTTGATCCTATCCATCAACAACCTATGCCCTCTATGGCTCCCCCTAGTGGATGGAGGGTCTCCTTGCTGTCTGGGCTGTTCCGTCACAGGTCCCCAGACCAAAACGGCTACACATCTGAGGATGGGAGACTGGCAACCAATGCATAGGTTAAAAAAAGAAAAGAAAAATGTCAGTCCATATTATTTTCATGTGGTTTAATGCTGTCTTTATATCTTTTTAGTACCATTCTAAAATGGTACTACCTATGTATACTCTGGCTGTCAAACTGTTTCTGGCGTTTTCCTTCTTCGCATCCCTTCTTGTGCCGCTTTCCTTTTCTACCTTGAATTGTAAGTCATGTTTAAGAAGAGAGGTGCTGGATCGTAAACCTTGGGAAACGCTGCATAAATTTATGCCACGGCATTCACAGTCTAGAAGCAACAGGTTTTTCGACCTTGGACACGCACGCTCCGCTGGATGATGCTGTGCCTATGGCGTGGTGGTGGAGAAGTAGCATGTCCTCGCTGGGACAGAACAGGCCTTCAGCTTGACTCTGACATGGGCTTGGCAACTCGAGCCATCAGCCCTGCTGCTCAGAGCAGGAAGAGGCACAGCCTTTGGCCCACAGGAGCAGGCACCTCCGAGCGATTGTGCCGACTGCCCGAGTCAACTCCCTGTTCCAAGACCGACAAGGGCTTTGGGAAGCCAGTCAGCAAAGTCAGCTGCCAACACCCAAAGGCAGCCTTCCTCAACTTGGTGGCCTCCAGATGTTTTGGCCTTCAACTCCCCATTGTTCCAAACCAATGGTCAGGAGTCCTGGGAGTTGTGATCCAAAACATCTGGAAGGCACCTAGCTGGGGAAGACTGCACAAAAGGCATTTTGGAAACCCCCTGAATCCAGCAACCCCCTGAATCCAGCAATCCCCTGGGCCAGGCCTCGTTAATTGGTCCACCACCCCTGCAGGGCTAAAAGGCATGGCAATATCCAGCCCCACCAGGCAACAATCCAACCACAGCAAGGGATGAGCAGTTCTATCCCACATTTATTTACTGCGTTTATATCCCGCCTTTTTTCCTCCGATGAACCCAAGGCGGCATACATAATCCTCCTCCTCTCCATTTTATCCTCACAACAACAACCCTGTGAGGTAGGTTGGGCTGAGAGTCAGTGACTGGCCCCAAGTCTCCCAGTGAGCTTTCACGGCTGAGTGGGGACTAGAATCCCAATCTCCTGACTCCCAGTCCAACACTCTAGCCACTACACCACACATGCACAGAGAACCAACACCCCATTCGTTATAAAATGCAGCACATGACTCACAGTGTATGTCAGGCTACTCAGCCTTCCCCAGCCTGGAGCCCACCCTACAGATGTGTTGGACTGCACCTGCCATCATGCCCGGCCAGCATATCCAACACCTCTGAAGGGCACCAGGATTGGGAAGGGTGAGTGTGGAACACCAGACAGTCCTACAGTTGTCACGATGTCCTGAGCTACCCCAGCTAACCAGCAAAGATCACAGAATCATAGAATAGTAGGGTTGGAAGGGGCCTACAAGGCCATCGAGTCCAACCCCCTGCTCAATGCAGGAATCCAAGTCAGAACACCCCTGACAGATGGCTGTCCAGCCTCGTCTTGAAGGCCTCCAGTGTGGGAGAGCCCACCCCCTCCCTAGGTCAGATCAGCTGAGAAGTAGAGAGGGACCCATTTTCATTGCCGTCTCGACCTGCTGGATGGGGAGGTTTAACCCTCCCTCCTTAGCAGGTTGAGATGGGAATGAAAATCAAGCCTGGTGGAGGGGGTGGAGGGAGTGTGGTGTTGGGGAGGGTGCTGGGGATGGATCCAGAATCCTGGTGGGCCAGAGGTTCCCCATCCCTGTTTTATGGGATACCTGGTGATGGGACTAAGAACATAAGAAGAGCCAAGCTGGATCGGACCAAGGGTCCATCTAGTCCAGCATTCTGTTCACACAGTGGCCAACCAGATGCCTGTGGGAAACTCACAAGTAGGACATGAGTGTAACAGCATCCTCCCACCCATGTTCCCCAGCAACTGGTGTACATAGGCATACTGCCTCTGATACTGGAGATAGTACACAGCCATCAGGACTAGTAGCCATTGATAGCCTTCTCCTCCAGAAGTTTGTCTAATCCCCTTTTAAAGCCACCCAAATCGGTGGCCATCGCTACATCTTCTGGTAGCAAATTCCATAGTTTAACTACAGGTGGTGTGAGGAAGTCCTTCCTTTTATCTGTCCTGAATCTCCCACCAATCAGCTTCATGGGATGACCCCCACTGGGTTCTAGTATTATGGGAGAGGGAGATGCATTTCTCTGAACCCCAGTCACACCCCACAACACCGACACCCACTCTGCAGCTGGTGCAAGAATTTGACTGGGGACATCGGGGACAGAGTAGTGCTCCCCGGCCTCATTCATGCCTGCTTTCTTGGAGGCCAACCTGTCCTTGCAAAGCAACTCAGTGGACAGCTCGCTTCACCCCCAGAGTTCCCAAAGCTGGAAGAAAAACCAGAATGGACGAGATCTCTCCCTCTCAGAATATACCACCCTATGAGCTCCCCCTTGTTGCTGCTAGAACAAAATGCATTTCAACACATCTCTTTTAAAAGGGAAGCCTGCCTTAGGGACAGAGCTAGATACCAGAAAGCCTTAATCCGATTGCACTGAGCTTGCTTAGAATAACCAGATGGGTAAACACCCCCACCACCAATGTGTGCGCACACAGGCACATGCCACTTCCTTCTACTCATTCAGCCCCCGAGAGGCGTGAGCTCCTCCAGGATGGATTCCCCATGGCTCCTCTCCCTGGCTCACCTGTAGGAGGGGATGATCTGGAAAGAGTGAGCAAGTGTGTCCATCTGGTCCTACTCCCAAGATCAAGAGGTCAAACACAGGCATATCCTCACCCTGGAAGGCCTGCAGGGCAAAAACACAACCGAAGAGAGAAAGATCACATTTAGCTCGCCGATGTTTATGCCGCCCTTCAATATGCAGCCATCGGGGGGCTTACAGAGATTTGAAGTCAGGTTAAAAATCCCGCATCGGAAAAATCGTAAGAAATGGAGGAGAGAAGCAGCACTAACAGATAAACCAATGATAAAGACGGTAAAAGTCTGGCAAAATAAAAAGTTATCTGTCTGGTGTGTAAAAGGCATTACAGGAGAAGCCAGATGATTAATTCCCTGGGAATTAATCTGTTCAAGTGAAGGACAGGCTACTGTCAAGTGTGGCGGCCTTCCTCAACCTGGTGGCCTCCAAATGTGGTGAACTAACAATGCCCATCATCCCCCAGGCAGCATAACCAATGGCCACACTGGTGGGGCGGGAGGGGAGTTATAGTCTGGAGGGCACCAGGTTGTGGAAGGTTGAGTTAGAAGGATGAGCTTACCTTGCCAACACTTTTTCAAAGACCCAAACATTCTAGCTGTCAAATTAGGTGGGGGGTGGGGGTGGAGGAATAGTACTTGTTTAGCAAACAGAGATGAAGCGGGGGGGGGGGGGTATGTCTCTGCTCACGTGACACCAATACTGTTCCAGCTGCACAGGCTGCCAGTGCGTTTCCGAGCCCAATTTAAAGTGCTGGCTTTAACTGTTAAACTTTTTGCCAAAGGTAAAAGGGGCAAGGAATACCAGCATCTTTTAGCTTAAAACTCTTACTGCCAAGAACTAAGCCTTAGGAGAGGCATTTCAGCCTTTGAGAATGGGGAAAAAAACCTTCTGAAAAAGCCGGAAAGCCACCAAACAATCTGTGGTCGGGGGTATGGCTATCTGGGCAACCCTAAGTGGGCCGGATTTGGCCTACAGGCCTAAGGTTCGACACTCCCAGTTTAAAGCTTTAAGTGGTTTGAGCTCAAGTTACTTGAGGGACTGCCTTCTCCCACAGCAGCCAGCTTGCACTCTGAGGTCATATGCAGAGCTCTCTGGCCTCAATCAAGGATGATTAGGCGGATAAGTATAAGGAGAGGGCCTTTTCAGTGGTGGACCTGCACCCCTAAAATTGGCTTCCATCAGGGGTCTGTCAGGCCCCTTCTTCGCAGGTCTTCAGGAAGGCACTGAAGACCTACCTGTTTTTGAGGGTCTTTCCCTAGTCCATGTGCTACAAGATTTATTGGGGATATCTGTTTTTATAGAATTTTAATTGAATATTTATTGCATTTGTATTGTATTTGTTTTGCACTGTTTTTATGTTGTACACCACCTTGAGAAGGTTCTTAAAGGCAGTTGAAAAAATAATTTTAAATAAAATAAAAAATAAGAGATGCACATTCCTGCCTGTTACCGGGATGCCTCCTAAGACTGATTCAGGAGTGTGAAGGAAGCACAACCCCCACTGCCGAACATCCCCTCCCATATTTGGCTTTGCTTGCTTTGTGCTGCCCTTTTATTATGAGATCATCACCTGTATCTTTGTCTACTGACCTCAAAGTTGTTTAAAGGGATTTCACTTTCCAGGCAACCATTACAAATCTTCCCTCTCCCCAGAAGGCTGCTTCAGTCGGTCCATCCATCTCAAGCATCTGATGCCTTGGACTATTATTATAAGGTAAACTATTAAGAGGTCTCAGCTACCTGGCTATTATAGAATAACCTTAATCATTTGGGGATACACTTTATGTTCCCTCTTTCAAAAGGGATGTGCAAGTGTCTCCTTTCTAGCCGACCCCCAAATTAATCAGCAATTTGAACTATGGGTGTACTGACTGGGGATTTCAAGATCTTGGGGAAAAGTACCCCCCCTCAATTAATAAATGAATTAGTTAGCTAATCCCAAGAGACTTTATATATGATGGCAAAAGGCAGAGCTCACGTTTCCATATTACATCATACTGTAAGGTGCTATACGATTTCAGTATTAGAGACCAAGTCACAGACACACACACTCCCCCCCCCACACACACAACTGTACCTCTTTCAGCTTTGCAGCATAATCCGCAGCTGCCTCTTCTACTGCTAGTGAAGGGTTGATAACAACAATTTGGTCCTCGGGTACAGCAATTTTAGAAAGGAGATAGGTCTGAAATAAATAACCACAAGTCATATAACAGGAACCAAAAAATTGTTCCATCATCAGGCTTCAGGCTTTGATATTTTCTCTCCTTTCATACCCAATGCTAGGCTGGATCCAGCATCAAGCCTTCTGGAGATGGAAGGGCTCCTTCCATCCCTGGGAGGCTTCCGATCCACTGGAGGAATCTTGCTGGTAGAAGGGGGAGGGAAGCAATCTTTGTTGACTCCCCCTGCAGTCCCTGATGCCCCCCTCAAGGATCTGTTCCAGAGGGTTGGGGGATCCTTCGGAATAGTTGAGAAGTCGGTGATTGGGGCTGCAGAGGGAAGAGGGAATCAACGAAGATCACCTCCCACCCCACCACCAGTTGGAGCATTATAAGCTCAGGAACTTCTCCCACTGGTAGAATAAAAACTGGATCCAACCATGATATAAACTGCCTCCCTTTTTTCTCCATTCTTTTGATGAAATTTAGACTGTACGCTCCTTGGGGCAGGGCTCTGTCTTTGCATATGATACTTTATAAAGTACTATGTACAGTACATCAATGGTGTGATATACATAAAAATAAAATGAACAGCTGGTGCTTCTCCCATTACTGCATCTCCATGCTGGAGAAAACTTCACTGGTTTAATTGTTGCCTGTCAGGCAGCTGTTAAAAGACACAAGAGCCCTATCAAGGAAAAGAAAGAAAAGACCTTGAGTCTAGTAGCAGGAAGCTATTCCCAAACATACCATATCTCCAACCCTTTGGAAGGAAGATCTTTCATTTAAAACAGGAGTTGTGGGTTCTATATAAGGAAAGGGAGGCTAAAAGAAACTGCTAGGATTTGGCAGTTTCTCTCCCTAATTGTAGAATTTTAGAGTTGGAAAGGAGCTAGTCCAACCTCATCCTCAATGCTGGATGTAATCAGTTTCATATTGCTACAGAAGTTGGAAGAAGGTAGACACCAGTGGGCTATTGGCCAATTTCTGATGGGCCATTGCATGCCTGCTGATTATATTACAGAGAGGGGAGACCAGACTGGCTAAAGCCACCCCACTCGCCTCCTAAAGTGCATTCAGCAGCGACACAGAGCAAGCAGGCAGCGGGTTCGGAGGAAGGATGTACGGAAGGCAGCCCACCGCCTGCCAGCAGCCCATCTAGCACCAGCGGTTTTAGTATTATGGGTTGCACTTGCCCTGCATCTTACTGCATATGAGCCGCCTTGAACATTTTTACAAAAAAAGAAAAAAGCAGGATATATGGTCGCTGGGATTCTTGCAAAGCACTCCGAACTAGGTGGAGCTCAGTCTGGTCCATCAAGGCATTCCCAGCGCTAAGCAAGATTCGCTGCGCCCCGTAACTGTTAAACAGATGCTGAAGAGACATTCTTGCCTTATATGTTTCGAAAACCCTCAGTGGGCCACGAGGATGCTAGCTAGTACATAGAAAAAAGAAACGGGGGGGGGGGGCAGGAGGGCCAGCCAGCCCACCCCTGCGCTCCCAGGTTTGCCATCCCCGCGGGGTGGGTCCACGCCGCCCCTAGCGCGGGCGAGAAGAGCCGGGATTCTTTCGCAGGGGGCTCGCCCGAGCAACCAGCCCCACAGCGTCCCGCCACCCGGCCACGCACACCCCCATCGCCCAGTTCAGTCCGCCTAACTAGCCCCTCATGCAGACACCTTGTAGGCGCCGTAGTTGCTCTCGGGGTCGCTCAGCGGGACCCGGCGCTCGTCCACGAAAGCCAGGAGCCAGCGGGCAGGGGAGGCGGCAGCGGCGGGCAGCTCCTGGGCCAAGAGCCGCACCAGGCTCCCGCCTGACAGGCCCAGGGAGAAGCGCCCACCAGGCCCGGACTGAGCCTCCCGCTGGGCCACCAGCTGGGCCAGCGCCGAGCCCAGCTCCTGCGGGGAAGGGAAGACCGAGACTTGGGGCGGCGACGCTGAAGCGGCCGGGCCGCGCCGTGACACCGAAGAACCGGGCATGGCGAACGAGATGGGGAAGTGGCCGAGAGGGGGAACGGAAAGGCCTGGCAACGGCGCCGGGGGGACCCATGGTGGGAGGGAGCAAAGTCGGGCGGAAGCGCCGGCGGTAGGCAAGGAGACACTGGCGGAAGACAAGGACCTTTCGCTTAGGAGAAGGAAGAACGGGTAATGACGCGAGCGGGGGATATATATCCACAACGCCACCGGAAGGAAATGAAGCCGCCGCCATCCCTGCTAATTACTGGCAGAGGGCGTGACCGCAAGAGCACCACTAGGGCTGCAATCCTATCCCCACTTGCTTTTGAGTAAGCCCCAGTGAACGCACGAGGACTTACTTCTGAGTAGACCTGTATAGAATTGCGATGTTATTGTCGGGATAGTTGAATGGCTGAGTTTTCCTTGGAAGCCATTTGTGAATCTCCCTTGGAAATTAAGTGAGAGCTGCTCGTAGAAATCCAGGATTCTAGCGTAGCTGTGATTGAGCACTAGTCTATTTCGCCCCCCCAGTTGACAAGAGTTAAATGTTTTTCCTAAACCCGGCCTTATTGGGGGGGGGGGTAGTGGCGCACGTATAAATATTTCTACCAATGCCAATATACTCGAAGGTATTGCAAGGGGCACTTGTGGCTAAGGGAGTAGATTATGACAGCGCTGCAGCGTAGTCTAATGTTAATACTGCACGTTAAGAGCTGGTGCTGACGCTGTTTAGGGTTTACAACCAAAAAATACCAAATACCCCACAGATCGCAGCCAATGTCAGTTTCTGTAATCCCACCCCACCCGACTTCTTTCCCAGCTGCAATCCAGTGCTCAACTGCAGGCAGACGCTCCAAAGGCTTGCTTGTAGAGGGGCTCCACTTTTATGGCTATAATCCTACACCCTCTTACGGAGGAGGGACTAAGCCCCATTGAACTCAATAGGACTTTCTTCTGAGTTGCCATGTATAGGACTGCTCTGAAATGTTCAAAGACTAAGAAACAATCCAGCTTTTTCATAGGAAGTAAGAGGAGAGTTAGAAAAAGCATGAACTCTGGCCTTTGTGGGTACTTTTTGTTTTGGGGGGAGGGCACCTGCCCAGTTACACCTACGATAAATTCCTGGATTTCTCCATTTATTTATGCAGGCAGCTCTCACCTGCATCAGGAGAGGGGAAGTCTACAATTCAGACAATGTGTTACTTCTATTTCTGTCGTTGTGAAAGGATCACAGAAATATCACCTGTAGTAAATCAAAGGATTTTTCATTGTTTTAAAATATCCTATAAGATACAATAGAAGCCTATGGCAGCGTGAGGTGGGAGTCTTAAGAGTTTATGGTTAAGGCAGATTTATGCGGAAGTAGGGTTACTTACCAGCACCTGCTCCTGTACCTTTAATGGTAGTGGAACAGACAGAAATGTAGCAGTGAGGGTTTATTGATAATTTATTTCAGTTCTGTACTACCTTTTCCCCTTTTCATGGACCCAAAGGGGGTCTGGAGAAATTAGGGCTGTGACAGCCATGAATCTTGTGTTACATAGCTAGGACCTGTATCTTAGGGGCAAAGCAGGGTATTTCTTGAAGACAAATTAACATGATAGGAAACCTATTGTAAGCTTGTTAAGAAGAGGCTTAACAATAGGTTGTTCATTTCTTGAACAATTGTGCCCAGCTTACTTTAGTATGAGGTTACTCTCTCATATTGAAGAGCAATGTGAGTTGCCTATTCTATTCGTGACCATTTTGGTTTAATTTTTTCCAGTTTTTTTTTTTAAATCTAAGATTGTGTGCTGGCTTGCAATATAACTCCTGCATGGGAGCACATGTCTACTGTCCTGATGAAAGAACAGAAGAAAGCGATCTCCTATAGCAATGTTTGTGCTATTTAGGGTAACACTTTCTAAAAGATATACTTTGAAGGCTCTGTAGTCCTCAAGGAGGACTACTCCTACAATGAAGCACAGAGAGCCAGGTTTTTCAGTCCCTTTATTCTCACTTCAAATGAAACCTAAAACCATACCATTGCAGTCATGCATATTCATCCCATTACCCTTCCTTCTCCTGTTGTCTTCCCCTACAAAATTTTATACTGTAAGCCCCTTGTTCCTCACGGCAAGCACTTTCTTTTGGGCTTATGATTTCTGTAAATTGATGGTGCCATGTTAAAAAAAGAAAAAAAAAACCCAATGGGCTAGATCCAGACTAACTGCAATCCTGTGCACATTTGCTCAGTAGTAGGTGCCACTGAGTTCAATGGGGCATACTCCCAAGTAAGTGGGTACAGGATTGCAGCCTAAATTAGATTAACTTTTTACATTTATTTCAAAGTTCATCATGACTTTACTTGCATTCTATCAATTAGGATGGGAACTATCTGCAACTAGCTTACAGTGCAATCCAATGCATGTCTACTCGGAAGTCCTGTGAGTTCAATAGACCTTATTCCTAGGAAGATGTGTAGAGGATCACAGCTTTAGCCTGGGCCCAATCCATGACATTTTAGAAAGTGGGGGAGAGACAACTAGCAGCATGGTTTTCTTTCACAGCAAGGCTATTCTCCCACATTCCCTGTTACATGTGAAAGGGAAACTATGAAATGTTGAGTAGTATCGTCATTGTCCTCACTGGAGAGAAACTTGCCGGAGTGCATAGCAATGTTAAAGTGCACAACAACTACACCTGCAGTAACTGTGCAGAAGGGCCCTAAGGAATTATCTGCTGTCCTGCTCTGACCATTGTGGGCTTGAGCCTTGACACCAGAAGCAAATTCTTCCAGGAGAAGAGTATTGCAACTACTTTAAATACATGAGCTCTTCATGTATTTAAAGTACATGACCAGGGAAGAGCATGAGAGAATTTTACATCAGACTAGGCATGCTTGTTCCAAGAAGGGCTACCAGAAGGTGCTTGAGATGCTCTGAAAATGTATTATCACTACAACAAAAGCACTGCCTTTTAAGGAGACATGGGAAGGGAAACTAATGCTTATTTACTCTGTAATAAAATTAATTGTGAAGAAAGCCCAACTTGACAGAAAAGTGCCTTGTTTTACAAAGGCCCAGCTTGCATCACAGTCGTTAACTGTTTGTTTGGAAGTAAGATTCATTTAATTCCAGCGAAGTTTACTTCAAGGATTGGAGGATACTTAGTTTTAGGTTGCCAACTAAAAGCTTCTGAAATAAAAGTGACTTCCATTGTATGGACTGTATTCCTAGAATGAAAGGCATCCATGAACAGAATGGACTACTACTACTGCATAACTCTAGGTCAGTTCCCTAATAAAATATTTTTACAAAACACACACTCAGTCTATGACAGCACACACTGGTGGCACTAGTTACTCACTGATACACATGCAAAGAGGCCTTTGCTGTAGATAACGGCTGCCAAGGACTATGCAGCTTATCCAGACAGGGTGAACCAATACAAGAGCTGAACTCATGCTGATTGGTGCCTTTTTTGCTTGGCTTGTTTCCTCCATCAGTTTACTAAGCCTGACTGAACACAACTGAGGTTAACTAAGATTGAAGACTGACTTTGTCTTTGACTGAAATGACATGCAGCTGAAAACAATGAATATTCTCATTGAGAAAAAGAGAATGTACACATGAGCAGAGGAAAAATGCATTACGGTGTCTTTATTTGTTTAATTTCCCCCCCAAACAAAGTTATATTTTTACAATAGTGACTCCATCTGAAAATGCAACTTTGCTTCCAATAACTGAGTCAGTGCATGATTTCAAATCATGAGTGAACTTTAATATTCTTTGAAAAAATACCTATGACTTCTTCTAAATGGGGCTCAGTTAGCTGTAGATGCCTTTGTTTTAACTGAGGATTAATAACACTGCTAAATTTATTACATATGTTATCCTGCTTTGTCTGGTACTGATGAGAAGTTAAGAAAGGCACATTCTGGATCTAATTAAAAAAGGGGAAACACACACTCCACTGGTTTCTGAACTGTATCTTAACAACGGCCTGACTAGGACTGTGTGCACTCAGTAATACAACATAACATTGTTCTGCTGAAGTCTTTGTAAAAGGTCTTTATGCAAAGTTCAGTTTCTGCCAAAAACCAAGTTCCATTTCTGCCAAACACTCCCCACATCTATAGTGGCTCGGAACAAAAGAGAGAACTGGAATAGTCCAGTAAGTTACAATAAAATATTCACTAGGATATCCTAAGAGTATTTACAACAGCAGTGGTATAGTTCTTCCATACCAACATGATCACAAGGAAGAATGACAGAATCTTTGAACACAAGGTTACCCAGAAATCTCAATACTCCTATCTTCCTTTTTAAGAATGCTTACTGCCAACTACAGAAATTGCACTTGTGAAAAACAGTAGAATTAGAAAGGCCCACAACATGTACTGATGGAAGGTGAATATGAGGCATATGTTACACATTGCCTTTTATCAGTTGCCATGTTTCCTACACCGAGCAGAGTGGAACAGCAAGACCAAACAAATGTCACCACTGAATTTGGTCCACACGGTTACATAACTGTTTCCCAAGATTCTGGATCAGCAACAAATAACCACTTGAAGTGCTGCAGCTCTGGGCCAAGAACTGCCATTTACAGTATGCTAACATGACTTTAACAAAACATAAACCAATTACTTCCCCCATATGGATAAAAGTATACATGCTGGTTAGCATTCTGAAGATAAGTGGAAGCTTTCAAGCAACACCGTACTCTTCTTCAGATAGATGAGGAGGAAGGACATTTCCTGTACATTTTTCTGAACAAATTGGTTTTTGCTTTAAATGTAACACTTTAAAATACCAACGTTTTTACTTCACCCAATTAGCAATGTTTTTGTTTTTAAGACCAAAGTACTTGCAGATAAAATGATGTTGCATTTTGACCATCAGCCAGTCCCTTAATGCTCCACATTAACACATAAACACAGGGGTAGATCTCACAGTGATGACAACTGAAGGACTCTAAATGTGTAAATTAGGAACCTGGGAATCCCAAAACAATTGTAGGCTTTATATACAGCAATTATGCTACTGCCTCAAGGCAGTGAAATTTAGCTAAGACACACAGCAGAATGCAACTTGATCAGCACTATTGCAGACTCAGTCACACCCATCATATTGAGGGCTTTAAAAGGTAATCACACAGACCATAAACCCTTCCTGTTTCACATGGAGTCCCCCAATGCAATGGCTACAAAAAAGAAAAAAGCATTCTAAAGACTGAACAACAGAAAAGGGCCGCTCTCTTTGCCCAGGAAACGGTTAATGTGCTTTTTTTTAAAAAAGGTGAGGGCCACCCCATTCCCACACCCTATGTTTCATCCCAGTTGTAGATGTTGTGAATGAAAGCCTTGCTTCACTTAATTTAGCCAAGTCTGTTTCTCTATCCAAGCAAGGGCTTCCAATACCAAACTCTTCACCAATGGTCTTTGCTGATGAAATCACAGAGACACTTTTCCAGCCTCGATCCTCTCAAACACACACTCGTCCACTGGTAGGTACTTGCCAAGTTTTACATCCAAGAAATATAACCGATCAGATGTCTGGTGTGGGTTGTAGCCTTCCCTTTGCAAACGGGTCTTTTGAATTTTAAAAGTGCCTATTGAAAAATTGAAAAGGACAGAAAAGAGATTGTTAAACAATAGATACTTTCTCCACAGTGGAAAACAAGGGCAGGGGCAAGAAAAGAAATAATTGTACTTGAGAGTTCAAATAAGATAATCAGACTGAAGGCATTAAATTGATCTACTTTTCAAAATAAGTTACTTCTTGCACATCATTGCAAGACATGATCACAACTCAAAATTCAGCAAGATTCAGAGGAAGACTAGTCACTTGTGTGAGGCAGGGGCACCGGTTCTAGACAAGTTAAGACTAAAAAGGGGGAGAAAAAGGTTGGGACAGGAATTACTGTGATGTGCTGAATGTTTCCAGTGTAGAATGTGGTGGACCACTCATCTTGTTACTATATTTCAGATACCGCCAGGGGGCAGGGAGGGATGTGTGTCCTCTGAGTGTTGAGCAGACTTACAAGAAGCAGGTGTGCACCCTATTGGGAGCTTCAAAGTTATTCATACACCTGTTCCAACCCCTGAAGTGTTCACATTTCAAAAGATTATGGTTTCTCAACTACAAAAGGCTATGGTTGCAATCCGACACACACTTACCTGAAAGTACGTTGCACTGAATTTAATGGGGCTTACTTCTGAGTAAACATTTATAGGATTACACTGCAAGATACATTTAAAATAATAAAAACTGACATTTGCTGATTTTCTTAGTCGTATGTATGTGTGTGCCTGTGTGCGCATTTGCAGACCGTCAGAACTGAGTACCAAGTACTGTCTATTACAATATTGATGTTCAAGTAACGAATTGGTCATTTGAAAGAGTGAGAAGGAAGCACACAATGTTGCTTCTACCCCCTTCTTAAACAGGAAGGCACAATCCTATGCATGTGTCTACTCAGAGTAAGACCCACTGGGTTCAATGAGACTCACTCCCCGTCCCAGGATAGGTAGATTCTAAGACAAAGCGCTGCCCAATTCTAGTGCTGAAATGGATTACTAAAGTGTAACGAAGTTGCCAACTTCTGAGATGTCAAAAACCATTTGAAAATTTTGTGCCAAAACTCAAGATTGTGATGCCAAAATCCTTCCATGGAAATGTGAGCATCAATTGACACAAAGTACTCCTTCAAAAATCGGAAATTCACATATTCTCATTCACAAATCCCCCAGTTGTGCATTACAGCTGTAATTCAAAATTAAAATTTGAAACCGAACACAACTGTGACAATTCATTCTGATTCTAACTGATCATCCCAGCAGCAAATAGCTGTGTGGCACTTCCTACACAGCCACCAGATTCAGCTGCATGCTGTCAATGAAACCAGTGGGGAAGGCTGCAGGCTGGGGAAACCAATGAAGCGACATCTTTAATAAGAAACTCAGAATGGCCACCCTCTCAGAAGGCAGTTGGGAATTCTGTTTATGTCTGGCCTGCACATTTGCAGAATGAGGTGTTAGAGTGGACTGCACCACTTCAGGTCAGCGTCAGCAAGGGAATCACATTTTTGAATGTGTTCTTAAACACAACTCCATGCAAACAGGAAGTTAGCATAGCAGCCAAGGGGCTTGAATAAAATCTCTCCTCCTGATCTACTACTCTATTTGCAGAAAGTATTTTACATGGGAAAACATTCAAATGTGGTTATCTCCCACCTGTAGTCTGAGGTAGTACAGTCCATTTTATTACTCCACTCTGCTGCATGTGTAGTGTACTGCACAATTGTCAACTATGGATAAGGAAACACAGATTAAACAGTGATTGGCTCAACTTATAAATTAAGAACAGTTAACACAACCAATGACAAGTATTAACCATTAATTTAAAACACACACAAGGGACCCAAGTCCAAATCAACATCTTGGGTCACCCAGATCTACTCCTCAGTAACATACTTCCAGGAGGGCAGGAGGGGCCATTCCTGTGTGGCCCAGCAAGGCAACAACAGCAGCCACAGAGCCGGGGAAAGGACTTTTGACATCACCATTTCTCCAGCACTTCCCACAGCCTCTGCCACCAAGGGTTCTGAGAACCAGATGTCACTGATAATCATCTCCCCAATGAACCCTACAAGGCTCACAGAAGAGTACAGATGAAGCTGTAGTTGGAACGTTAGAACCACAATGTTTTTGAATGTTTCCACTGTTGCCCTATTTTATGATGCAAGCCATCTTGAGCATGTCCTGTCAAGAGCATGTAATCGAAGAGCAGTTCGTCACAGTTCTTTTCAATCCAATCTTTTCAATCCTGTTGCTTCGCATCCACTTTCCCCCCTCTATTGGAAGTCCTGTTCCTTGCCATTTCCTTTATTTCCCCCCTTCTTCCAATTGTTACCAACTGACCTGTCCTCCCTTTGCTCTTTTCTAACATTCTATGCCCTCCCCTTCGCTGGCCCAGCAGAGGTCCAGGCATTAACAACAGACCAGGCCCAAGGACAACCCACAAATCCAGCTGGAAAATACATGTTCCCAAACAAAGCCATGCTTGCTGAGGTAACTTGAGTGCAGGGGTGGAATGGGAAAGGGGGCACTGGCAGGGGAGAATGGGCAGAAAATTGGGAGAATTCTCCCCAGCCCTCATCTTTTCCTTACAGGTAAAACACAGTTTTGAGACCTTGCACTTCCTTCAAAACATGTAGCTCAATCCCATAGTGTGAGGTTGGAAAAAATATAGATTTATCTTTGTAAGTCACTTGGAGAGCTTTGGCCGAAGAGCAACAAATAATTTAATATGTATGTTCACTCAGCAAAGATTTACCAATCTGTGTAAGAGATGAGACAGCTCAATGAAGAGAAAACAAATAAGGGGAGACTGGGAGTCCTCTCAGACAGGGAAGAGGTTTAACCTCCTCCTCAATAATGTGTACAACCTCTCTTTTGGGGTTGTAGGAGCCTTTTTGGCTGAGGAGCAGCATAAAAATACTTCAAATAAATAAATAATACCATTGCAGTGAGGATTATTCTGTACTCGTGATACTATGTGAGCCAGTTCTCACTGGCAGGAATGCTGCAAGGCAGTCAGAGCAGAAAAAGGCACACTCCCCTCCCCTCAGGGTATCCTCCCCAGCTACCATAGTGAGATTTTACTAGCTACCTGTAACCTGAATGGGTCCATTTTTAATTCATCATTAGTTCTGCCTCTCTTTTCTGGGTTAGAGATCCCCTTTATGCCCAGCTTTTCCTCCAAATTATATACAAGTCACATCTTTGCCTTTTTGGTAGGAAGCACAATCTACTGCAAGGGTCCCCAACCTTTTTGGGCACATTTGGGAATTCAAGAAACTGCTATGGACACCACCACAAAATGCCTAATCAGTGGATCGCTTCTTTGGCATCTGCCTGTTGCATCTATGGATCTTAGGCTGCATCTTATTCACAAAAAACTTTTGGTTCATGTCTATTGGACAAGGCAAAGTCTCTTTAATAAGGGATTGTGTAATTCAGCTAATTGCTGGCAATGCAATACAGCTAAAGTTTCTTTTAAACATATGTTTTGGCAATGTCCAGTAGTTGCTTCTTTGGGGGAGGACGTTATTAAACAAATAAATTCTGTACTGGAATGATCTTTAATATTCACTGGTGTACACACTCTTTTGAACTATTTACTTGCTTTATGGAAATTAATGGTCAGCGCAAATGGATTCTCTGCACCCTTTTGACAGCTAAAAGATTGCTATTACAACACAGGAAGGATAAATAATCACCTCCTATAATGCAGTGGACTGAGGACCCTACAATGCTTTCAATATTTGAATAGCTGATGTCTAGACACCACCTTCAAACTGATACTTATTTGGATATTGGGTCTGCTTTTTTTTGTTAAAGCCTATATATAATTGCTAGAAGGTTGTATGCATTTATTATTGTTGTTATTATTGTTAGTGTTATTGTTATTTTACTGCATTTCTATACCACCCCATACCCGAAGCTCTCCGGGCGGTTTACAGACGTTAAAACATGAAATACAATATAAAAAGTTTAAAAGCCATTTACAAAAAAGCACATAAAAGCACACAGACAATATATACAAACTACATATAACTAAAAACAACATTGAACTATCAGTCATAACTAAAGACACATCCAAGATCGATTAAAACTCATCATGTGCTGCCAAATGCCTGGGAAAGGAGATAGGTCTTAACCTGGCACCAAAAAGATTATTATTATTATTATTATTATTATTATTATTATTATATCCTGCCTTTTTCCCAATACTGGGACTCAAGGCAGCCTTACAACGTTAAAACTTCTACAATTAAAACCTATTAATAGAAATATAAATACAACTGTACAAAAGTAAAAAATATAATTAAATCATCTATATTAAAATTGTAAAAATATTAAAACATTAAAAGTCAACCACAAAAACAAAAATAATATCCATACGTCATAATATGGTAATAATGTCGGCGCCAGGCAGACCTCATCAAGGAGCTTGTTCCACAGATGGGGGGCCATCACTGAGAGGGCCCTCTCTCATGATGTTGCCTTCTGAGCTTCCCTTGGAGGAGGCACTGGGAGAATAACCTTAGATACTGAACATAGTGTATTCGTTGCTATGGCTATATACAAACCCATGTATTTATATTAAACAAAAATGGAAAAAATAATAAAAAAGTTCTGTTGGTGCCCATGGGCACCACATGGGGAACCTCTTCACAGGTGTCACTGGAGGTGTCTGCAGACACCGCGTTGGGGACCCCTGATCCACTGGGTTCTGTCTATTGCCATTATGCTGAAACAAAGATAGCAGGGCAGGAATGAGTATATATGTGAAGCCTCTAGTTAATGTGATAAGTCTTAAAATTTCAAAGCAAAAATGCACGTACCTTCCAGGCTCTTCTGGCAACAGCAGCTGAATTCTCTTGGAGCATAAATAGCCATGTGCTACTTAGCAGTGAAAGGTCAAGCAGCTCCTCTTTCATTTCATTTACTTAAAACTAACATTTGATACATTTAATTCTCCATCATGCAATTTTGCATCACATGCTGGTTTGCTCCTGTCATTTAGATCTGGCTGCAGCTTACTTTGCTATGAGAATGGACGTTTCCCACTTTTCCAAACCAGAGCAAATTTTCAAGTCTATGTCAGTCATGAAAAGACTCTTAATTCCAATGTGAGTGTAAGCAAGAATGCCAACACGCTGAAAGAAACAGGCATTTTCTTTGTGGGCATGGACAATGGATTCTTTAGCAACAAATTTGCCCAACAGACTACTTGGAAATCTGTGCATTTTGGGGAGGAAAAAACACCCTACTCAGAACACATCCTGTTTCTCTCCAGAAAAATAAAGAACAGAGAATTCTGTGGAGTTAGCTCAGCTGCTTCATGAAGAGCAGGCTTGGCTGTTGAGCAAGAGAATGTGTGTGTATTGTGTATTAATGTGGGTCATTTCCCACAAGCAGACTCCACCTGCTAGAATACATAAGCATCTGCAGTTACTATGCTTGATGGCTAGGAGGTCAGCAATCCCAAGAGGTGGTACCAAAAACAACAACACCCCACCCCAGAACTCAACAGTGTTTATGGTTGGAGAGAGAAAAGGAATGCTCATAGTAAGGTGATTCCCACAAGGATGTTCTTAGAAGACATCAAGCTGCTTCCAGAACCTTTTGAGAGAAAGCAACTCCAACTTTGCCTTCACTAAAGCCCACTTTAGTCCCTGCTTTAGCCTCATCCTACTCATAGGAATGGAAGCACAAATCAAGTGACTCTGCGGTTTTTATTAACCAAGATAAAGTATTACAGCGTAAAGTACATCAATGATCAGGCAACCAGTGACAAGACTCCTTCCTAAGTTGTGCAACAAGAGAGAATCTTGCTGCTGATGTGCCATTACCTGTAGTGTCAACCTGTGGCAAAAGTCGGAGGAAGATGGGCCGTGCATACGGGGGTAGCACTTTCTGCATCTCCAGGTATAGCACGTTAGGGTTCAATTTGGCTTCTGGGTCAGCAATAGCTGCCATTCCAGCCTTGCCTTCCACTCCTGAAATTTAAAAAGAAAACATAAGAGGCTAGGAAGGGAGCACACTCTGATAGGCACATTTTGACACCCCAAAAGGGGCAATTAGCTCCCAATTTCTCAAAATCTGTAGTTGGAAACCAAATTAGGTTGCACCCTGCTTTCCCAGGAATAACTCCACAGCAAAGGAGGGGGGAACAGCCTGGCCTCAGCCTTCCGCTAAAGAAGCAGCAGCAGAAGGGACCTTGCTTTCCCACTTCCTGCCAGAAAAAACTCCACTCTAACTGTTAGTTGCCCTGTGACTGCAATGGAAATGTCAGTCTGGCCTCTGTCACAAGCCACAGAGCTGCTGGGTGGTTGCCCCCCTCCCTCCTGGCAAGCACTTCAGTAAAGGAACAACAGCCTGGCTCCAACTGGATGTAAATGCCCATTACAACTCGTCCCTTTGTTCTACAGTTGTCAAACTGATCTCCCTGCTCTTCCTTTCCTTCCACTCTCTTCTCCTTATGCATATTCTTATATATGCCTGCCCGAGAACTGAGATCTGTTGGAGGGGCCCTCCTCTGCATCCCACATACACTATGGTGGGGCGTGGGGAGGGCCTTCTCTGCTCTGGCACCCCGGTTGTGGAATGCCCTCCCTTGGAGGCCCGATTGGCACAGACATTGGTCTCGTTTCGGCGCCAAGTAAAAACGTGGCTTTTTACCAAAGCCTTTGAGGGCTAAATGCATTCCCTAGCACATTGTTTTAACTGTTTTCTTGTTTTAGATTTTAACTGGTTTTAGCTTGTTTAATAGTTTAATATGTTTTTAGGTGTTTAAATTATTTATTGTTTTATAGTGTTTAAATTGATTTTATCTGTATGCTGCCCTGAGATCTTAATGATATAGGGCGGGATAGAAATGCTATTTATAAATAAACAAACAAAATTCTTGTCTCTGTAAGCCTGAGGACAGGGCCTCTGTCTTATTTTCAGTGGTATACAGTGCTCCACAACCTCAGCAGAATTGTGTACTGAATTTTAAATCCTTAGAGTCATTCTAGGAGTCAGTTTTTGGGTAGAAAGTGGGATAAATATGTAGTAAATAAATAAAAACTAGGGGATCAGACAAGAGTTGATAGACAGCTGATGGAACACTTTCGCTAGTCAAAAGATACTTGCTGCCCTCTTGCTTGCATTAACTCTTTACTCTGAACCTTTCATTTAGGTCAACAGCTATTATTCAGTGACTCAGCATAAAGGATAGTTGTATTCTGCTCTAATAATCCATGCCAGAAACCCAGGCTGTGCCACTAAGAGCAACCATGAAGAATCCTTTGGCAGAAGGAAACAGAACCAGCCTAGATGAGCTATAAAAAAGGCTCCAGATGCCTATAGGACTGTTATCTAAGTACAAAATGTGGTATCCAGACTCCAGAGTTGAACATCCTGAAAATCTTAATTTTTAGTTTCTTAAAGTATTAACACAAAGTCCTTAGGACTATTGAGAAAAGCTTGAAGACTTGTGGGTAGTGTGGGACAGAGCAAGGATAGTTTCATTGCCTGCATATCTCCCAATTCTTCCCTCAAACTTACTCTCAGTCCTACCCGCTCCCCCTTCTGCCTGCAGAGGTTTCCATCTTCCTATTCCCCCAGGTCTTGCAAACAACTCTAATAGCACCCAATAATAGTCTTCACAAACATGTAGGAAGAAAGCCAGACTATGAAGCACATGGTCTTCGATGTCTATATACTAATGCCCAGAGTATGGGAAACAAACAGAATGAACTTGAACTCTTAATACAAGAGGGAAATTACGACTTGATAGGTATAACTGAGACTTGGGATGACTCTCATGACTGGAATACAGCAATTGAAGGATATAACTTGTCCAAAAGAAGCAGAGGAACAGAAAGGGAGGTGGGGTTGCACTGTATGTGAAAAATACATATCTCTGCACCGAACTACAGGAGGATTAGTAATGTATGGCTGTGAGAGCTGGACTATAAGGAAGGCTGAGCGCCGAAGAATTGATGCTTTCGAACTGTGGTGCTGGAGAAGACTCTTACGAGTCCCCTGGACTGCAAGGAGGTCAAATCAGTCCATCCTAAAGGAAATCAACCCTGACTGCTCATTGGAAGGACAGATAATGAAGCTGAAGCTCAAATATTTTGGCCACCTAATGCGAAGAGAAAACTCCCTGGAAAAGACCCTGATGCTGGGAAAGACTGAAGGCAAAAGGAGAAGGGGACGGCAGAGGATGAGATGGCTAGATAGCATCACCGATGCAATGAATATGAACTTGAGCACGCTCCGGGAGAGAACGCAGGACAGGAAGGCCTGGCGTGCTATGGTCCATGGGGTCACGAAGAGTCGGACACGACTGAACGACTGAACAACAACAACAACAGGAGGATGAGCTTGGTAGCCCCATCAAGAGCATCTGGATCAAAATAAATGGAGCAAAGAATAAATGGAACATGGTGGTCGGAGTCTACTACCGGCCACCAAATCAAGGAGAAGACGAGGATGAAACTTTTGAAAAGCACATAGCCAGTGTTTCAAGGAAGCATGTTGTAGTAGTAATGGGGAATGTCAATTTCCCCGATATTCGTTTTCTGCACATCCTAACAACAAAACACTGGAAACTGCTCTGCCTGTCTCTTTTCTTTAAACATTATAATTTTAAATGGAACAATCTACATGTGCACACACGTAGTTGAAAATGTTACTTCTATATCTCAATCCCCCAGCGTTCCACAAACCTCTGGACAAGGCAGCACACTTTATTCTAATAGATCAGAAACTAATGCCCAGAGAACTTACAGCTACATCTACACTATGGGGAGTGCAGCAGGGAGTTAGCGGTTCTAAAAGGAACCTGAAATGAGCAGAAATGTTTCTTTCTGGAATGGGGCAGGTCAGCGGAGCTCACAGAAAGGAGCTCTGCTGATCTATCCCTAACCGGAAACAAGCGATTCTGGGGCTACTTTTAGACCCACTAATTCTCTGTGTGACGCAATTAGTGGGAGTGCAGTAGCCCAGCTGGATACAGCCCAAAGATGTTTTGTTGAGCTTGTCTTGTTGAGCAACATGCTTTCACTAAATGTGCTCACACTGTTGCCCTCTGGATGATTCCCTACACTTACACCATGGGTGAGAATTACATTCAAGTTTTCTTAACAGAGGAGGCTATAATTAGTCCTTGGTCATTTGAGATATCCCCTTCTCAACTCTCTTAATGAAGTTGAGCAGACTCATCTCTTAATGAATCACCTCCTGACATAGATTATTCAGATTTCTAATTTTTTCCCTAGGGCTCAGAACAAGCTACTGAGTTCTTCAAAACACATCTAAAATGACCACCACAAAACTAATTATAAGTGTCAGCTGACATCCTCCTCCTCCCTACCACCATTGTCTGGGCCAATCTTACTGATGAGGCTCTGAGCATTATAAGCAAAGACAGGCTGAGTGTCAAGGACAACAGCAGCTGACCTATAAGGGTACATCTAAACCAACTGTTTTTCCTGGGTATGTCCTGGAATCATCTGGTGCAATGTATCTCATCCCCGGTGGTGGCATCCCCAATTAGGGTTTCATTTCATGGTTTTGTTGTGCAGCAATATTCTTCACAATGTCTAGACAAGTATTATGACGATCACCATCCCCCTCAAGCTTGTCCCTTAAAAAGAACAGCAAAACTAGCAGGCATACCCAGAAGCAAGTCTACTCATGAGTAAGCAACCCCAGCCTGCTACATCAAGCAACTCATCCAGACTGTTCACTACCACTGGATCTTCACATGGCTGGCTGGGGTTCCTGTGCTGTTTTTTGTTCTAGCAGATTGTAAGCCATACAAACAGCAGCACGGGAACACACATTATGTTACATTCACAGCCTAGGAGCCACGGTAGTGCAGCCCCTTCCCACCCCACGCAGGCAATGTAAGAAGCCACAGGCGAGATGGGCTGAGAATATGCTGTGGCTTCTGCCCATTCCAAGCAGTGCCCCAGTTGCTGGGGAAAGTATCACTAATGTCGGGAGGAGCTACAGTATGGGTTCCTCCAACATTACCTCCATGGCCTGGAAAGGAGCTGTGCTAATGCAAGCTCCTCTTCCAGAGGTAGCAAGTGCTTGGAAAGTACTTGAGCAGGACAGGATAGGCTACAGGAAGAGCAACAGCAGCTGGCCTGGTGGCAAAACACAGCACCTCTCTATTAACCAGAGGACAAGGTTTGCCATCTCATTCTGTTAATGTTCAATGTATGTTGCCCTTTTCTGCCTCTTTTACCCATCTAGGAAGACTTCCTTGTTTCCAGTTCCAGAGGTCTGTACCTCACAAAGTAAACCTACCAGTAGAGGATGTGGATACAACTCACACACACCCTGCCCCCGAAAGGCAACACCTTCAGGATGTATCCTGAAGGACATTGTTAGGAATATTTCCTTACTTACTACTAGAACTAGGTTATGAAATGTTATTAAGATTGACATTTGCTGGACTCTGACTATACCCATTGTGGCTTTCCATCAGGCCTCAAATGAAATTGGTTCAAAGAGATGCCACACTGAGTGCACGATTTGACCATTTTTTAAACTAGAGGCAACAGCATCAAGGAACAGCAGCAGGGAAGTCCTTCCTCCAAAGAGACCACAATGCCCTGACTACCTAATCCAGGTTTGGGTGGGGAGAACTCTCCAGTCTGTTGCTCAAAAGATGTCACGTGAAGTTGAAGACAGAGCAAGAACTTCTCAGGAACCCTCCTGTCACTGCAGAGCACTCCTGTGATCCTGAAGGCTTGCATCCTTTTTATATAAATCTACACTGTATACCAAGTCATCTTGCCCAGTACTGTCTACTGTAACTAGCAGCAGTTCTCGAAGGATTCAAGCAGGGATTATTCCCAATCCTAATATCAGAAATGGTGTTTTACTTGTCCAGTACTAATTAATGCTTATATTGAGGGTGGGCAACTTGTGGCTCTTCAGGTTTTTTGGCCTACTACTCCCATCAGCCCTAGCAAGCATAGCCAATGGTGACAGATGATGGGAGTTATAGGCCAAAACATCTAGAGGGCCACAAGTTGCCAACCCCTGGATTATCTGATGTCACTTCTCCATAATGATATACAAAATGCATACTAATGGTCTGTTTTCAAAGAGTTACCCTCCTGTTGTGTCATTTGTATTTCTATCCTCTGTAGTAGTGGGTACATCCTCTGCTGAATACAGCCTGTTTCAGTGCGGTTCACTCTTCATGTCATTAGCCTGCTTGGTAATATAACAGTTGATTTTGGAACTAGACACACCTACTTGCAGGTCAAATTGCATTCCCCTGCTTCTAAATTATAAACATGGGATTCAAATTACCTGGTACCTCCACCCCATACACGGCAACGTCCGTCTTACTGAGGATGTGGCTCAGGATTCCCTCAACCTCTGTGGTGGAGACATTTTCCCCACGCCAGCGAAACGTGTCCCCACTCCGGTCTCTAAAGTACATGTAGCCAAGCTCATCCATCACTAGCACATCCCCTGCAAGGAAAGAACAAGCTGGCCTCATTCATTATTCAGTGGAACAGAACTACCTGCCCTTCAGTATCAAGAAGTCTTGTTGCCTATGACTCTATAAAACTGGACCTTCCAGCTGGGAGCTGAGCATCTGAGGACCAGAGTAAAATAACAATGTTCCTCCCCAGTTGCTAATATGATGAATTAAAAACAGAGGACAGAAGGACACCCACCCTATGGCCAAACTACCCCACAGAAACTGCTGACAAAATCAAACCATTAGACTCTTATGAGGACAACCACTATAGGTACCTCAAACCCCCTGCACATGGAGCAGGATTCCATTGACACAGCCACATGGAACAAGCAAAGTAGAATAATTACTCATGTTTTGTCACCCTACACCCCATTTAACTCTGTTTTATTGTCAAGCTTACATTGTGCTTCTATTTTATATTGTTGTTAAGCCACCTTGTTGGTCCTGGTGAAAAGAAGGGCAGGGTACAAAGTTTTAAATAAATGAACAAAATCTGCCCGGTAAATCCACAGTTACAAAGTGCTGCTTTCCAAAGACAAGTCAAAAGAACAGTGATGCACTTTTCAACTGTCACACTTGCTTGAGACACTATTTGGAAGTGGTATTCTTAACTACAGAAATGCTGGGCCAGATATTAATTCCTCCAATAGGCTGCCACCATGGGGCTGTGCCCAAGGAAGAATTTCAAATATTTGAACCTTTTAGTGGCTGGGGAACCTAGGGCAGGTGTTGCTATTTAGTATAAGCAAGATTCTTCTAGGCAAGAACTGATGACACCTCTGTCCACCAAAAAACAGGCTGACTAGCTGAAGAGTACCTGAAAGGTAGGCCTGGTCTCCTTTCTGGAAAACATTGTAGGCAATCTTCTTGCTGGTCGCATTCTGATTGACATAGCCATCAAACCTACGCAAGGGATCCTCTTGGTTTATTCGGCCCACAAGCAGCCCTGGCTCTCCTGTGGGGGAGAAAGAGGCAGAACATGAATACTAGAAGGAAAAATAAAGAGGATGCTCAGTGTAAGGGTAGTTATGGCTACTTGGATTTTGCTTGTACCTCAACTCCTCAACATATCTGCCACAACGTCCCAGCAAAAGTCTGAGAAGCTGATATTCTCATCTATAACTGTATCCAGTTCAGAGCTCCTGTCACATTTTCATTTGGGTTTTGACCTTCATTATCCCAGTACTAATCTTTTGAGAGCTTCCCAGAGAGTTTCTATCTCTGCCTAAAACTGCCATTTGAAATAAATGCTGAATTTGTACAACTGCACATGTTTACATAGAGATCTCTGATGCAGTGAACTAAAAAAAAAAAAAAGAAGTGGGGGAAAGAAGCAGTTTGAAATGCATTGTGAAGTAGTACCACTTTAGTTTTTGTTAAAGGAAATTGCTGGCAAGGGCCATAGGTTAGTGGTAGAGCACATATTTTCTATACAAGATACTTTATTTTATTTGGGACATTTATATCCTTCCTTTCTGTGATAAAATTAAACTCAAGGTGGCTTACAGATAAAAAATAAATAAATCACAACAAAATGTTCAGTCCCTGGCATCTCCAACTTCACCTTTGGCCCCACCCACCACAGGAATGTCTCCCTTAAGAGCGTCTCAGAATGGAATTTGGCCCTGAGGCTGAAATAGGTTAATCACCCCATATGTGGGCCTTTGGATCACCACACAAAAAGCACAATGAGTCCTACTAATCTAAAGTCACGACAGAATATGTGTTCTGTTCTAGAATTCATACTAAATGCAGATGTAACACAAACATCTCAGCTACAGAAGAGAGAGACAAGGCAGACTGGAAATCACTGAAGTCAAATGATTATGAGCAATATTTCTTCACAGGCTAAGAATAGTTAACACAACCAATTATAGCAATGAACAGACAAACAAACACCCACAAATGACCCCGCTCCAAATAGGGAAGGATCAGTCTTTTTCTGGTTCATATCAGTTTTGCATGTATTAATTCATAACTTCGTTATGTCCCAATTCCACATTAAACTATTTTTTAAAAAAAAATCCACATGAAAATGTGAAAAAGTATGCATTTCTACATGTGTGTTATCCTAAAAAATATGCATTTTATATGCATTTTGGTATTTTTTTTGAGCTGAGAACTATATCGCAACATTTGGAGAAGTGTGAAATCCAAAAGGTAACTGCACTCCAATCCGCACATTAGTCCAAGAGGTTCAGATGAGGCCAGTTTGCTTTGAAATGCAGACCAAATTAAATCCTCAAGCATCTCTAGCTCAAAGCCACTGCTGGCTACATACATGGCAACAGTGTCAGTTTTCTGTCACAAACGGGACAGCTGTGGGTCCCTGCTATCAAAGTTCCTTTGAGTCTCTCAGTTCAGTTGCTTTGCATCCACAAGATGTATGATCTATCCCCTTCTTCTCCCCTGCTCCTCTTCAGCTTTTTCTTCTCAGCTTTACCTCCCCTTTCAACTGTCACCAACTGACTTTTCATCTCCTTGCTCTTTCCCAAGGTTCTATCCCACTCCTTCAATTTACTCTGCATATTTATTCATTTATTCAACATATTTATATCCCACCTTCCCACCATTTAGGTCTTCAAGACTGCTTACAAACATGTTTGAATAAAGTTTACTGTAAACTTGATTCATACATGTTTCTAAGCTTACATAAGTAGATCTTCCACACTGGAACAAAAACAACACACTCCCTCGTTGTACACCTGATATGTACTCAGGTTCTGGCCATCTTGGGATCAGTGGTGAGGCAAAGAGCAACCCCTCCCTGGAAGCCCCCACCCCCGATTAACTCCAGGAGCGAGCAAATATCAATATCCAGGTCAGAAGGTCACAGAGTAATAGCAGTTGGCATTACACAGGGATCACTGTCCCCCATATTACAGTTAAGGCACAAAATACATGGCATTCACTATATATTTACCTGGACGGCAGGAGATACAGAGCCCATTTCCATTCCGGATCAATTCCATGGTATCCTCATTAACTTTCACCAAGCGGATAGGATACACATTTGGCAAAATCCGGCTGTTGAAGCCACAGGCGCCAACCTGCCAGGAGATTGAGCAAAGCTTAAAAGGACCTGAGGACTACCCTGAGTCATTTGCCATGATGGTATATAAATCTCTACATGCACATTATTAACCACCGGGACAAGGGCTTATGAACTTCCAGGACATACAGAAAGTTGGTGTCAGTTGAGGAAAATAAAAAACAAACAAAAAGGAAACTAGGCAGCAGGGGAAAGAAGGAGTTGGCCTGCTCAAGCCCCTAACAGTATAGTTATGTATTGTAAATGTTCTCAAGTGAGGTATTAAGGTTAGGGGGAATATGTGCCATGAGGTTTTTAAAAATCCCTACCCTTCCTGCACTATACTATGTTTTAGGAAGGAGCAAAGGAAAAAGAACACCATCTCCCTTTCCCACTCTTCAGAACCACCCGCACCCACTATACAGCCATAAAACGTTCATGTTCAGGGCAACATTTCTCGTACTATATAGCCAAGCAGGAGGAAGAACTGGGGAGTGGGGAGAGAAAAAAGCAACCATTTTCCACTTCTAAAACCTCCCACCCCCCAGGCAACACTTCCAGGTTCCTGTTCCAGGCTGGCAGAAGTTCAGAATGGGAGCATTCCTCTTAGGGGAAGAGGATATATGGCAACATTTTGTAGCAGATCCCACATGTAGCAGTCTATAAATGAAGACTAACCACTAACAAAAGCATACACCAATCAGGATTCAAAAGAACGATGCCGTTAACTCTGACCTAGTTGTAAGCAGAGCATGTCAGTAAAAATGGTCCTTTGTGACTCAGCCTACAAACTGCTGTCATATCTATCAGTGACCTAGCCTGTGAAGGGGTTTTCCCACTAATCCCGTCACTTCTTTAGTGACTTAAACCATTTCACTTTCTTCTCACTGCACAGTTGACAGCAACTTGCGATGACTTTTGGCATCCAGCCCAGTGTTAAAATGGGCAGGGTTTCCTGTTGTAGATGGGTGGAGCTACACACAAAAGTGGCACAGGATGGGGGAGAGTCGTTCCCAGTTAACAGACTTTAGAAATTGTGAGCACATGGAAGAGTGCAAAAATTAGGCTCAGCAAGCCATATGCAACAGGTTGGCTGGACGCTACCCAGTCTCTACACGAATGAGAATTTGTCCAACAGATTATCAAGATTACACACATGCACACACCCCTCCAAAATATAAATGGTCATACCAGCCCCTTCATGTACCTTTCCATCCAGATTAGCGATGCTACAGTTACACTCCGTAGCCCCATAAAATTCCCCAATCTGTTTAATACGGAAGCGCTGGGTGAAGTCTTCCCATATGGTGGGTCTCAAGCCATTTCCTATTGCTAGCCGCACTTGGTGTTGCATTTCTGCCTCCCGCACTGGTTGATTCAGGAGATACCTGCATATCTCCCCAATATACTGGATAATCTGAGGGGAGCAAGACAGACTAGACTTAAAAGTGCAACCGTGTAGAACCCTAAGAGAACTCGGTCAAGATACAACATTTCCAGAATTTTTTGAAGGGATGAGGGAAGGAAATCTATTTTTCTGATTTGCTTTTGTTTTTGGAAAAAAATGGACACAAGTTACCTGCATATTAAAAATATTTCTACTACCTTGAAAATGACGAACTGTTACTATAAGGGCACAATCCTATGGGATCGCTGCCTACTAGATGGAAGCCTCTCATCTTCTGAGTATCCTGTGTCCTGCCAGGCTGCTGCTGGCAGGGCAGGAAGAGCAACAGAGGGGATTTTTGCCTCTCTATCCTTTTTTATTTTTTTCCTCTGATGAGTTTCTGAACAGGTACAGCGGTTCTTTCCAGATCTCAGAGTCCCCTTCCCGAAGTCATTGGAGTGTCTACAGCTTCGAGAGGGCAATCTGAAAAATCCTATGTCTCTGGGATGCTCCCCCCATGACCATAGGATTGCTCCTTAAGTCAATTAGTCCATCAAATGCTGCTTGGTGTCATTATCCAAGTTTAATTCTGATAATAAAGTGCTAAAGTATCTGGAACAATTAAAATGGTGCCCCTGATTAATTAGGCAGCAGATTTTGGGTGGGGGAAAAGGTATCTTAAGTATTTACAAAGCTGTTGGTAGTAGCCACCATCTTAAGGGCATTCCCTGTTCTCTCACAAGGAGGAGGGAATGCCTTATGAGACAGAGTCTACAACAATACTGCTTTGTTCAACTAAGAACAAAGACTGGTTTCTTTTTCAGAACTGTATTTTTATTCATATGCAGATTTAATCAATTAATTAAAAATATGATTGGCTAAGATTTCTTTTGCTGAGACATAGCTGCAGCCCTAGCTTTTGACCCCTGGAATACAGGGAAAATAAGGTGTTCCAGACAGGAAGCATCTATAAAGAACCAGCAGCATTCACATGTAAGGATACTTTAAAACCACCTGCCTTGAGAAGTATCCATAGAATTTAGCCAATGTACACAAATTGTTACTAGGCCAGCCTCCCAGCCACTGGTGGAACACTGATGACACAAAGAAGCACCTAACTCTTCCAAATTGCATTATCTTTTCCTCCTTATTGCATAGGTGCAAATGTTTACATACCATGAGATATCTAACTTACAGCCCAATCTTATGCTTGTTTACTGAGAAGAAGCCCCACTAAGTGTGCACACTATCGCAGCCTTAGTTTGGCTCTTCAAAGAGGAAGTGAAGACCAGCATTACAAATATGTACTAGAAGCAGATGTCAGCCTAAGGAATTAGTTCTTGATTCAAGCCTCCAAATGCAGTAAGGAAGGGGAGAAATCAATCCAGTGCTTGCATTGATGAGTGTCATGCAAGACACGCACAAGCAGCAAGGGGGTTAGAGATGGGATTGATTTTCTCACTTGTTAACCCTCACTGTGTTACCCGAAATAGCTGAATCTGGAATGGGATGGCAAAAAGCCAAGGGATCCCCTGCTGGAATCTTCCTTTGCAATGAAGAAGCACGTGAAGCTGACAGCAGGGCACTGAACTACACTATTGGAACATAGAGGGCAAGCAGCCCTCTGTTATCTACTGAACTCACTGCCACACCTTCAATACTGGGATGAGTGAATAGCAACAAACTCAGTTCATTGCTATTAGAGGCAGCTGTACCGTAAGGCAAGGTGAAGTGACTGCCTCAGGTAGCACTTGAGTGGCTTAAAGAATGGCAGAGTGAGACATGGAGGCAGATCTGGTCCATGGGGCATAATCCATTGGGATGCACTGGGGGTGGGGGGATGTTTGGATTTTCCGCCTCAACTGTCAACGTGTGCTGGGCATGTAACGAATTCATTTTTGAAGCATCGGCATGCACACACAATTCCACCAAGGTTTAAATGACTTCTGCTTATTCCTCAGCTTCCCTTAGTGTGGAGACCTTGGCAAGAAAAACTAGAAGTAGTTTTCTAACATGTATTTTGGCTCCCAGCAATGTCCACACTGTTTAATGCTTCAACACTGACTGCCCTTCATTGACTGATACTGCTTCTGGATCTTCTAAATCCAACTGAGGCACCAATTAGCAAGAAGCTAGTGCAAATGTAGCCAGTAGAATGCCCCTGTTAAAAATTTCATGTTGAAACCTCAACAAGGTAATTTCTGATTTCATCTCCCACTACAACCTGGAAAACAGTCTTCTTGAGCTTTTTGATCTGTAGCTGTATTGCCAAGCAGACCCTCCCCACAAATGCATTTGCTCCCACCTCCTACAAACTGTGGCGCCTACAAGCAGAGTTGGTGGCTCTCCTTACTGTGCACTTGTATTTCACACAGTCATCCCAGAAGCGACTGGCAGAAAACTTCTTCCTAATCACTACAGTCAGGCCATGGATCACACACTGGCCAGCACCCATGATATTCCCTATGAAAAAGAAAGAGAAAGATTATTGCAGCAAGCTTTGGCTATGGGGTAGTATAGAAATATAATAAATGACATGAAATGATCCTGGAGCATCATCATTAAACAGCAGAGTGCCACTAGTAATGCCAGAGCCAGCCTCCATCCTGAAATAAGAAGCAACAACTCTTGCCTACCTGCTGAGTGGTACAGTGGTAGGCAGTTATAGATTATGTCATGGGGAGTCATTCTGTAGGCGTAATAACCAAAAGCAGCTATTCGGTAGTATCTGCAAGGAAGCAAACAACCTATATGAATGATGGCCACATAATTCCTCCTAACTGTTTGGAAGATGCATGTCCAAAATGGCACCAACTGATTTGGGAGGCTGGGGGATCAACGTCTCTTAAGCAGCCCTGTAACATTCTCAGTTCTTATTGTATTTTTTTAGGGTCATTTCTGCTTGGACCATTTGCAACTTTAACTTTTCACCTTCTTATTTTGCCTCCTACTGCTCTATTAGAGCTTTCTGGGGCTTATTTCTTTCTCTCTGGAAAGAGAACTATGGACCATAATCAACCCACCTGAGCAGAACAAGATCTCTATCAAGCTTTTTATCCAGCCCACATTGTGTAACTGTAGCTCTTCCCTGCATCCTGACTACTGTCAGGACCTTTAAAAATCACACTCACCAGAAATATGTCCAGCAGCTGTAAGCAGTTGCTGCTCCCCTCCCCTAAAACATCTGCATCCCAAGAAAATCCCAACTACTCCCCACTCCACTGTGTCCATGATGGTTGGGGCCAGGGCAGTGATTAAATTTTCCTGGCTGCAAGCAGAGTATTACTTGGGGAGCAAGCCTATTACATTTTCCCTGTTCTCTGTGCGGTTGGGGTGCAGGGGGCAAGTGAATGCTAACCTAAATACGGTTAGTCACAGGGCCACTATCTCACAGTGGAAGATGGGAAGGAGATGCTTCACACACCTCCAATGTTTTGGGTAATCACCCCTGGTGCAATAGACCCAGCATCATCAGAGGCCCATACATGTTGCATTATATTACTCCTACTAGCTCTCAATAATTCTAGAGACAGAAAAGAGACCATATGTCTTTGTCCTAGAAGACAGCTTTAAAGACAAGTGCCCCACAGCCCAGTACCACCTCTCTAATATTTGTGTACACAATAAAAATGTCCAGAAATAAAAACAATTCTGAAAAGAGGCAGGTGAAGATCAAGTGCCAAGGGCAGATACATTGATGGTCCTCACCTACTGTGCACTACAATGGCAGCCTTTGGCATTCCAGTTGTGCCAGAGGTGTAGATGTAAAACAGTCGATCTAGGAAGAGAACACAGACAACAGGCATGAGTTAGAGCAGGGGTGCAGAACCTCAGGCCTGGGAATCAAATCCAGCCCTCCAGGATTTCCCAGAAGGTCATGTCCCCTTCCCCTGGCTGCAAACCCTTTCCCTGGCTGCAAACCCTTTCCCCCAGCCACCAATCATTTGGTAGTTTCATGGCTTTTGTTCTGCTTTTCCCGCATTCTTAAAGGTTGAAAGGCATCTTCTAAGGCTTAGTTATTGGCAATAAGAGCTCTAAGCTAAAATATGCTGCTATTTTTTTGGGGGGGGGTGGCCCTGCTCTTTTTGCATTCAGCCCCGCCCACCACTGGAATTCGCCCCCGCCCCAAGAGCTTCTCCAAACTAGAATTCAGCCGTCGTACTGGAAAAGTTAGAGACTCAGCTTGTTTTCATTATTTCTACCCAGCTTGGCAATCTATCCATCTCACGTGGCTGCTCTGAAAGCACAAAACAGACTGATAAGCAAAGAGGCTTCTGTACCAGCAAACCTCACCTGCAATAGCCCACACCCCATGTTTTCAGAGGCAGTTTTGCTCTTTGAAGCAAGCACATGGCCCTGAAGGTACAACGTTTAAGTCTTCACTTCTTCCTGGAACTAAACCAGTTGCC
Source organism: Heloderma suspectum (assembly GCF_057233095.1). Taxonomy (NCBI): domain Eukaryota; kingdom Metazoa; phylum Chordata; class Lepidosauria; order Squamata; family Helodermatidae; genus Heloderma; species Heloderma suspectum. The sequence goes on from NC_139459.1 coordinate 177,172,102, forward strand.
TGGCTGAGAAATCTTGTAACATGAATCTAGAAGAAAGGTCACACAAAACCTGTGCCTGCAATTGGGTGCACCGCAAAAAGGAAGAGGGGATGAATTGCTGACATCCTACTGGGCCTTGTGGGCAAATCTGCAGTTCACCAAAGCATGTGTTTGCAAGGAAACATACCATCTAATCCCTTGGCTGGAACCTGAGCTGGAGGAGACTTTGATGCCTTAGCCAGAAGAAGGTCTAAGTGTTTTGAGTCTGGAGGAATGGATTCAGGTCTGAAGTCTCCAGAACAGAACTTGACCATATTTTTCCCCAGCACACCGTTGACTTCAGATATCGCTGCAAACAAAAGATTGGCTTTCATTACAAGAAGCTCAAAACCGTAAGCAACCAAGTTCACTGAGTTTTCAGAATCCTGTTTTGTGGAGACGCCAAACTACAGCTGGCAGGTGTTTTGTTTATTCTAAAAATCAATTTAAACCGAAATGTGAAATCCTATTTAATCTACCACACACACAATAATGAATATTCAAATTACATTAACTGTATGCAACACAGTTTCCAAGTTAGTTGTCTCCTCCAATATCTTTCCAAAACAGTGCACTCTCACAGCAATCCCCTGGAATCTTTTCCCTTTTTAGAAGTTGCATGTCCTCACTACCCTCCTCTGGCACTGGTGCATACAACTCTCCCATTAATATCCACCTATCTAAGCCTACCCACTACAGCAAAGCCATATGCACACAGGCCCACCTACTGCGTGGAGTCAGGATATTTTTATTTTATTAAAATATTTGTATCCTGCCTTTTACACAAGAGGTCCTTCTAGGTGATTAACACTGTTGTAACAATAATTAATGTTATAGTTTTTGTTTTAATTGCTGCTTTTACCATTTTATTTGTTTTAGACATCTATGCACCACTTTTCAGGTATACAAATTCTCAAAGCTATTTTCAAACATGCTGAAATGATACAGTATCAGTAAAGACTAATACAATGCTACAGAAAGAGATCACCATAAAAGAGCATTTTAAAACCAGAAAAACTCAGTCAAACTAAGCATCCTAAGAACAGTGTTCATCTTTAGTCGAACAGGGATGGCACCAGGCAAACTTCTCTGGGGAGCAAGTTCTAAAGGCAGGGCACCACAACAGAAAAGGCTCTATCCCAGCTCTCTCTCTCTCTCTCTCTCTCTCTCTCTCACACACACACACACACACACACCACCTCACTTCAGATGGTGCAGAAAGTCCTCCGATGAGAACTTTAATACCTGGGCAGGTTTGTGTAGAAAGAGGAAGTCTGAGATATTTTATTTTTGTAGTGTTTTATATATTTACTGTCTTTATTATTTGACTGCACTCTGCCCTGGGAGTTTTTACTGAAGGGTGCATAGAAATCTCCAAAACAAATAAATAAAAATATTAACAGTATATTGCACAGCTAGTGCAGGACAGAAGCTAAATATCCTCTCGGGGGTGGGTAGGTGAAGGCCTATTTTCTGATAAGACCCTTAACACATATCTACTCTTCTGTGCATGCTATATCTACTCTCAGACCACACTGAGAAAGTACACTGGGCATAGTCCACACTAAGGAAAGAGTAACAGAGAACTGCTCCCAATTCTAGTGCAAAGGATAACCAAGGTGTATCAGCAATGCATGGAGATGAGCCATGACACAACAGATACTCCAGTTCAATAAGTGGTATATATTGGTAAGAGCCAATTTACCACAGTTGCATTACTTATCTTCAGCTGGACACCTGAGGAAGCAAGCAGCTTTCAGGTTTTTCCTCCAGGGAAATTAATCAGTTCTCACAGCAATGGAGTTTTGCCCCAAGAGCAACAGAAGAAGCGTTTAAGGGGTCACAACCTAGATCTATAGGAGTCCCACCTGCTGAAAGCTCTCCGCCAAAGATGATGGCTTTTGCCCCTGAGGTTTTCACACAATAAATCAGTGAATCAAGACGCAAGTTGAAGTTGATGAGGGCTGCCTCAATGCCCACTTTGGCCATCCCTAGCCAGAAGCCCACAAACTCAGGCCGACTCTCCATAAAGATAGCAATCACATCACCAATGCGAAAGCCCTGCTGGTAGAAGAAGTTGGCCACAGCGTTGGAATATTCATCCAGACGCCGGAACGTCCATTTGTCATCGGTAGCTTCGTAGATCAAGGCCACTTTATCCGGATGTCGGCGGACAACATCATAGAATATCTTCGGGATGTTGCTCTTGGCTTTCCGGTGACAGTACAATTTATATTTGACCTGTATAAGTACTGACAGACCCCTGCAATGAAGATAGGAACGTCTCAGTGTACTATAGCAAGAGAAAAGGCTATAATGTATCATCTTGGTCCCATCCCCATCCTTCAAGATACAGACTCTGATTTCACATATACTGCTTGAACACAAGAGCTTCTTATATTGACCCAGTCCCACAGTCTCAGGATTACATCTATTCCATGCAAAAGCTATTAAAATTCTGTATCTAAGCAATCCAAGTTCTACTCTTAGAAAAGCTGCCTGTATAGATTAGGTAAATTTGCACAATTGTTTTTATTTCACACACTTTATTCTACAGTTTTGTTTTTCACTATTTTGCAGAATTTATTCAGGCTTCATTTGCCCCTGGGGTGGGGCAAAGCGCTAGGCAAGGCATTACAGTGTAGCCCCAACCACTGAAAAACATATTCAGCCACCTCTCTAGCTTCTGAGATTTCAGCAAGTGTTACAAAGGTTCAAGCACATCTTCACAGTCATAAGGACTAGAAACTTGCTTTAAAAATGGGGGGGGGGGAGGCCAGGGGAATGCTGTGAGTTTTAGCTGGTATTCAGTGAAAGTGAGGTGCAACATTCCCTATAAACCCGGGAGATGAGCATAGGCCTGTAGCAGCTACTTAAAACAGCTGTCCACATTGGCTTCCTGCCAGCAACCAGTCAATTATGCGCTGTTGCCATGCACAGAATGTACTTATTATTATTACATTTATATCCTGCTTTTTTCCCTCTTGCAAGAAAACCAAGGCAGCTTCATGGTCCCCCTCCTCTCCATTTTATCCTCACAACAACCCTGTGAGATATGTTAGACTGAGAGTCAGTGACTGGCCCAAAGTCACCCAGTGAACTTCATGGCCGAGTGGAGACTAGAGCCCAGATCTCTGGAGTTGCAGTCCAACACTCTAACTGCTACACCACACTGGCTCAGAATTAAATTTTCATGCCATTACAAACCTCCACTGGTGTACACAGAAAAACAAACAAACAGACCCTTGCAAACATTGGCCTTAGGCTACAATCCCACTCCTCCTCCCTAAACAATGACCATTGGGTACGATCCCCTCCCATCTGTGGCTATGACCATTCTGATAGTCCTAGATTCAATCCCTTGCGGAACAGGGCTGGAAGACTCCTACCCAAAACCTTGGAGATTTGTCATCACTTTTAGACCAATGATCTGACCTGGTCTAAGGTAGCTTCATATGTTTATTAGGTACTGAAACATAAAAATCAAATAACTAGTGGAAGCGAAACCAGTTAAAATTAGAGCAGCAGGATTTCTTTCCAGGAGACATAGCAGAGTTCCCATGCCCACCAGGGCCCCAATATTTCTCTTTTAAAAAACAAGTATTGTGTTCATCTTTCTGTGGAAAATCTGTAAAACATATAGTTTATGGTGGTTCTTCTGTACCAGTATTACTGCATTTCAAAGAAAGATACATGTGTATCCTGTGATATACTACTGAAAACACTGTTTGCCTGCCTATGTTTTGTGTACATCTTGGGGAACATGGAAGGTAAATCAGAAAGGCAACAAAGGGGAGTAGAGAAAGGAGAGAACACTTTGCAACTTAAATGCTGTATTTTCAGTCTTGATTATATTTGGAACTAGGGAGGAGCAAGCAAGATTAACCAGTTCATCAAAGGGTCTACCTCCTTGTCCTTAAGCATCTCTAAAGCAGACTCAAAGCTAACTGAAATTGCAATCGCATATTTCAGGAATTAAGTGGACAAGATTTGGTGAAAAGCATAACCATTTCAAGAGGGGACAAACATATTCATTTCATTTATTATATTTCTATACCACCCCATAGGTGAAGCTCTCTAAGAAGTTCACAAAAATATCAGAACTATTTAGTTTCCAGCAAAAAAGATTGCAAGCGGCCCAATCCTAGGGATGTTTACTCAGGAGTAAAGCCCACAAAGTTCAAGTAAGTATACATGGGATTACAGCCACAGTCATGCTTACTCAGAAGTTAATCCCACTGTGTTCAGTGGGGCTTAATGCTTAGAAAGCATGTGTAGGACTATAAACTTATCTAATATCTTGACTTCATCCAGACCCTTAAGTCAGTTTGATCTGCAACAATCTGGAACCGAGGAAGTATTGCGACAGTTCTTCTGATATCAATAATTCAAGATACAAAGATGAGGAATTGTTTGGATAAAATTTCAAGGGAGGACAATTGATCTTTCTGCTTTTCAGTGATGTAGAAGAACTTCAATTTAATGGACAATCCTGGTCAATTTCAATGTGGGCATCCCCTTTTAGAGAAATATCATAAAAAATGTCACAGCGACAAGACAAGGATCAGCTGTGGTGAACTCAACACATTCCATTTCCCAAAGTTTGGGGAAATAGCAGAAGTTCATTTTGCTGTTGATCAAAGAGGAGTCTGGAGGACTCCCCAGAGGATTAAGCCGCTGATACAGATCAAGGTCTTCTTAAAACCACACATCCCTCCTTACTATAAGTGTCCAAAGCAGAAGCCATGGGGGACTGGGGAAGAGAGCCTGGTTTAGTAATAGGCTGTTGGCATTTTGCCAAACAAGACTGGCCTGTCACAGTGACCCTACACCAAGCTCTGCCAGGAAAAGAACAGAGGAGTCTTTTCAAGCATTAGCTGCACTTTCTGTATTCTTAAGGGGTCTTTATTCTCTGCTGTTATTTCTCACTTGCCACGCAATTGAGAGGAAGTGGAGATCCAGAGGGCGCTGACAGCCACTATAAGAAGTGAAGCAGTCTTTGTGAGTGCAGCAACCCTAAATCCTTTGGTAACAAAGGAACCTCAAGGATGCAGAAAATAGGTACCAATTTCAATTAAAGAGCAAGGCACACATGAGAGTGTTAGGGCTCCCTCACACATTTCACATCTCCAAACCAAAAAATTCAACTGAGTAGGAAAGAGCAAGGAGCCCATATGTACACATCCACTAACACAGATTTCATACTATTTCCTAGGCATAAATTATTCAGAGTAGAAATGTGAAGTTGGCTCTAAAATACTTTTATTTTAGAAATGTGAAGTTGGCTCTAAAATACTCCTCTCACACCTTTTTATTTGCTGTAGCATACAAATGAGATTTCTCTCATCACAACAAACCTATGAGACAGACTGAGCCAAGAGCTAGCAACTGGCCCTAGGTCACCCAGTGAGCTGAGCAGGAATTTGAACCCAGGCCTCCTCAGTATTTCATGTTATGTGGAGTTGCAGAATTCTTAGCCTCCTCCTCCCAACACCTGCAGGAACTTGAGGGGAGAACCAGTGGGGGGTGTTGGCGATGCTTAACTTCCCCTGTATTTTTTTCCTCTTCCAGAAGAAAAGCAGTTTGGGGATGATGATTTTGAGCAGGCAAATTGATGGCAGGGAAAAGATTAAGCAACCTGCCCCGACACCCCGATTGCCACTCCCCTCCAGGTTCCAGCCTCCTGTGTGTGTTTTTCCTTTAAACAAATTAGGAAAAAGAATCACTAATACATATAGTTCAGCCTAAGCCCTTAACTACCCCTATCTGAATAACTGGGAATGGAATTTTATCACTAATACATTATCTGCTTTTAACGATGAATTTCAGCACCAACAGTATTGAGTCTTGGGGAGGGGGGCTGTCTCTTTTAAGATGCATATGAACATTATGGTGCTTTACTTCTGGAGCAGTCTTGCAAATGCTTTACAGGCTGTTTGTTACATTCCACAATGAAAGCATTTCCTTTAGTATAGATGAGCCATCCAACTCAGCCATGTCCTCAGATAAACCAAGTTTTTGAAGCATTGGTTCATCTACCTTATATGTTGTTGTTGTTGTTCAGTCGTGTCCGACTCACACATGATTTAATAAACAGAAGAAGATGTAGAACATTATGTCTTTACTTCCTTTGTACTTAGCAGTAGCAAAGCCAATTTACTACACACTTTCACTCCAAACTCTGTTAGGTGTAGCTTACAAATTCCACACTTGGATAGGGGTCGGGGAGAGAGAGCTAAAGTATTTATCATTTTAGGAGAGCTGTTATCAGTGCTCTTTGACAGGGCAGAGTTCACATCCTAAGTCCCATTAAATCCCCTAGCACTGAAGCATATACAGTTGTATCATTTGTGGCTATATAGCTATTATTTATGAAAACAAACCAGTACATTATGGCATAAGAGGAAGTTGTACCTACAGGAGGTCTCTCAAGGCCGTCTTAAAGATGATCCGGAGAAATGTCCAGCCACCACTGCCAATGTAAATGCCCAGAGCGGCTGCAATACTCCATGGCCAGGATACACCAAAAAACCGCATGAGGCCAAGTGAACCAAGTGAAGCAGTGCAAACCGTAATCATGCGCATCCTGGAAAAAGACAGAGGTTTCAGTGTTAACTACTAGATTATTTAACATTTATTTGCACCAAGAAAGTATTAAGTGTGTTACACAGATGATGATCACAAGGGTGATAAAGTTGCTGGCCATACAAGACAGGTAGGACAAAGGTGAAGGGAGCACGGGAGAGTAGCTAAAGATAGTGGAAAGCTAGGGTTATTAGAGGAAGAAGTTGTGCAAATGCCAAGACAGACCTGGAAACACTTTCCAGGAAAAGCTATTGTAATGCACTCTGATTGTAGTTGCCACTAAAGACCATATGGAAGCTTCAGCTGATGCATTTTGTGCCACCTCCTGAAAAGTATATTACAATAATGCTCCACTGTCTACAAGGTCATATTCAAGGTGATGGATTTAACTGAGAAACCCTTAAGCCACTTAGGTCCACATGAAAGAGACTGCTGCCTCCTATCATGAATGCCCGGATTGACCAAGAAGCCCAGTTAATAATACCATCTCTGTACACTATGTTCTGTGACAAAGGATATGCACATAGAATTCCCAAGGACTGCCCATTAATTGTGGAGCGCCATCAAAGCTCAAGCCCAAGGATCTTTCTAAACTTTATGTTATAAGACTTTGTTTTCCTGGTGAAAGCTAACCTAGCCAAGGTGAGGATTTTACCCCTGGATATACTTCAATCAATTTTTTGTCTAACGTGCTTACCCATACCGAGCTTTCAAGAACTGAGGAAGCACACATTTAAATAATGAATACTTAAGAAGGGATTTGAAATAGGAGAAGCAAGTTAGTCAATGAATAGAAAGGAGCAACTTGTTCCAGAAACAGGAACAGCATGGTAGTAGGCACAAAGATAGGAGCGGCAGAAGTGAATAAAAGGGAATCTGTGTGATTTTTGTCTGAAAGCAATAAGCTGCAGCTCTTTCAGCAAAGGCCAGAAGTCTAACAAACGATTTCAAGCACTTTAATGATCACTCCACAAAACTTGATCTACACCCTTATGGTAAATGAATTTTTTAAAATCCAGTTTAAAATAAAGAAATCTGATTATTTTTAAATCATCAATTATCCTCCCTGCTTCAGACTCAAAATAATATGCCACTCATTGGTAGGTAAAAGGCAGCACTACTTACCGGGGATAATGGATCTTTTAACAAAGTCAACTGTGATCAAAGTGCTGGTTTTGTCATTTAAAGACCCCAAAAGGTCTGGGCCCGGGGTACTTGAAGGAATGCCTCCTCGACTCCCCCAAGACTATGAGAACATCAAGGAAGGCATTACTCCAAGTGCCCTCATATTCTGAGATTAGGCAGGAAAGCTACAAACAAGAACCTTCACAGTTGTGGCTCCTTGTGGAATACCTTGTCAGGGCACTGTTTTGCCATCTTCTGAAGGCTTATTTACAACACAAAACTAGATAGATGTCTACTTAGAAGTCTGTCCTATTGAGTTTAATGTGGCTTACTCCCAAGTAAATGTGTATAGGACTGTGCCATAAGACACTTCTACTTAAGACCCGGTTTGCATGTCACAGTGACAATTACAGGGTTGTTTAACTCAGAATGAGGGGATGAGTAGAGTGTGCAAGCCATTTCCAATTTCAATTAGCAACTCAGGAACATGCTGTTATATGTGAACGGGATCATTGCTAAGATTTGCATTGACCAGAAGCTTGTATAAAACAGCACTGTATCTATTGCCTGTGATTTTTTCCAACTCTGGGTTCTCTCTCCCCTGAAAACCCAGAGTTCCACATTCGGATATCATGATAAACAACCAAGAACACAGTGTCCCCGAGTTATTTAGCTCTTCCTGTTTGCAGTGGGAGTGACAAAGCACCTAGGAGCCAGCATGCTCACTCCTGCTCATTCATGGCTACCCAGGGTTTTTATAAAACCTAGGTAGTCATGATGTGTGAACCAGGCCAATGTCTGTTCTTGAATTAACTCCCAAGATGTTTGGAAGTTTGAATTAACTCCCAAGCAAGATATATTGAATACAAATGTTTGGATTTCATTCTTTATTAGCTTCTGTTACTGTGAAAACTAACAGGAGCATCAGTTCTAAAGCCAGCAAGATCAGCATCTTACATAATAAGTGGTGCTTTGGTTAAAATAATGCAATCTGATCTCGGACAGAGAATACCACAAAAATCTCAGCTTCCATTGTATATCCTTAAAAAGAAGTTTCTAGTCCTCAAAATTGTTGGGGAGGGGGAACGATATTAAGAATGTTTGCACACAAGATTGTGAAACCAGAGGATACTAGGCAAACTTCCAATAGTCAAGAAATAAGACTTTATACCCTTACCCAAGAGATAACCTAATTGCTGCATCTTTTCTCCCCTGCAGCTTGGGTGATGGGAGCTCTATCACTCCCAGAATGTGGGAGGTTAATCTCCAGCCACTCATATTTGGTGGCCGGCAGCAACCAACTTGAAATTGCTTCTCCCCCTCTCTTCGTATCTGTGGGGATATGAGGACTCCCAATGAGACGCCTTCGAGGATGCCCCGCCTACAATCCAGCTTTCAGTTCTGAAGATGATCCCCTACAGTGTCAAGGGGATGGAGCAGGACTAGAAGAGGGTGAGCATGACGGTATCACTGCTACCATGCAACAACCTCTATGTAAGACACATGTCTAGAGGTTTACCCCTACCCACTGTGGCTTTCCATGAGACCTCAAATGGAATCAGCTCATGGAGACACCAGATTAAATGCACTGCTTTATAGTTTTTGTTTGCTTAAACTGACGCAACAAAGAACTTTCAGCAGTGGAAAATTCCTTGCTCTGAGGAAGGGCCATAGCTGACTGGCAGAGTGGCTATGCATGCGAAGTGTCCCAAGTTTAATCCCTCGTCTCCAGGCAGGGCTGGGAAAATACTCGTGTCCAAAACCCTGAAGAGCTGCTGCCAGTCAGTGTAGGCAATACTGAGTTAGACGGACCAAAGGCCTGATCTGGTATAAGGCAGCTTCCTAGGTTTGAGAAATTCACAATGGCAGGTTCCCTTTCCACCCTATCTAATCCAGTTGAGGAGAAAAAGTTTCAGTTTGTTACTGAAAAGATGTCAAGTAAAGTTGAAGACACAGACAGAACTCCTCAGGAGCCCCGACCCCTCACCGACCCCAACTGCGAAGAAGCCAGGTCAGAGAACTGGAAAATGGCAGTTACTGTTCCAATTGTCAGGGACAAATATTCCTAAATTAATTTGCATGCACCTCGCCTGCTGGAGGAAGTAGGGGGATAATCCCACTCCAGGATACCATCTTCCACTGACAGAGAGTAAGTCCTCATGGTAAGTCCAGCATTCCATTTTTTGGATTTACGTAATTCATTCTAGAGACAATTTTGGCCTTCCTTGGCACAGAATTGCAATGTTTTGGTGCACTGTACCCATAGTTCTATATTCAGTGAATATTGTGCCTTCTACTGTAGCCAATACTTCATGAAATGTGGAAGTCAACATGATGTAGCAGCTAAAGTGTTGGACTTGTGCCAGGAAGACTCAAGATCAAATTTCTACACAGCTATGAAGCCAACAGTGATCTTATTTATCTATTTATTGACATTTATATACAGCTGTATCTGCTAAAAAGCCATCAAGGCAGCACACAACAATGTAATACAATCTTCGTCCAGTCACTAGCTTAGTCTACCTCATAGGGGGTTGTTATATAGACAAAGGTTAGTGAACTCCTATGTACACCACCCTGAGCTCCTTGAAGTAACATAACAAATATGTCACAGGTCTATGGTGGTCAATAATTCTCAGAGATACACATCCCCTATTCACTTCGGTTGGTAGCCCAGATGTTCTTTATTATGCTGACAACACTGGCCTTTGTATTCTGCATACCGGTCACATACAGAAACTGAAAGAAAGTATGTCATTCCAAGAGCAAATTCTGTTCCAGCACCAACTTTTAAAGTGCCCAGTCATAAAGTTATGAATGCTGTGTGAAGAGTGGATGCATATATATAGCAACATACCAGAACTCAGGGACACTCAATGAGATGTACTGGCAACAGGTTCAGTACAGACAAAATAAAGCACTTCACACAATGCACGGGAGAGCAAGGGAAGCAGGCAAAGACAACAAGGGAGCCTGCTCCAGCTGGACTTATCTCTTCTCCCACAGGGCTGTCTACCACCATCTGTCCCAGGGGAAGTTCCTGACTTATGTTTTGATAGTGTCACATTGTGATTTCATTATTGTATTTTTTTATTTCACTTGTGAGTTGCCTTGGAAGATTTGTATCCTTAAAAGGTAGGATATAAATGACCATAACAGCAACTTACAGAATTCACTGCCACAGGTTTTTTCCCTGAAGCTGCTTGGCATTCTTCAGGTCTGAGGATATCAGTGATTTGGTTGGTTGTTTTTTAGTGGCTGCCATGTGCATGGTTCTGGTGGGAGGAGCTTCTGCTGCTTGAGGGGTGTCACTGAGCTAGTTGAGGGTGGGCAGCAGCAACACAACTCCATAAGTAGCCTGTCAACCCCAGAGAGTTTGCAATCCAGGGTGAGCAAACACGAGCAGCAAGCAGGAAGTTTTATGTGAGAGTTTTGGGGGGAAGTCCAGGAAGGTGGCAGTAACACCAACAGAGAACCAAGAAACATGGCACCTAGGGAGCTTGACCACGGCAAAGTTCTGTGCTATGTTTTCCTGCGTGAGGATGTACAAAATGACACCTGCAACAAGTGCAAGCTAGTATCCCTGTACAAGGGCTTGAGGCACAACTATCCATACTTTGGTTAACCACAGAACATGAAGAATTTCTGGACAGAACACAAGAATTGCTTCTGGGAGGACAACAGGAAGCAGCAATTTCTAAGCAAGAGGAAGAAAATCAGATGCAGAAGAAGATAGGCACATGGAAGAATGTCATACACCGGAACAATATAACCAGGAAGAATGATGTGTCTTTGGAGCTGTGCAACCAATTCCAGGGCCTCCCCATTGACAATGATTCTGAACCATTGGAACAGGAACAGCTGCCCCAGGGTCTACAGAGGGGACTCAAAGGCCTCTGTGAATGGAAGGAAACCTGCAGCTGCCTCAAGGAGGAAGGGATGTGTGGTGGTAGTTGATGACTCCCTTCAGAGAAGGACCAAGGCATTGGTGTGCTGTCCTGACATGTTGTTGTGGGAGGTGTTGTCTCCCTCGCATATATCCAAGATGTGATGGAAAGCTTGACAAGACTCATTAAGCCCACTGACCAGCATCCTTTCCTGCTGATTCATGTGGGAACAAATGATGTTGCTAGACCCAGCTTTGAATGTATTTTTTGTGACTGTGAAGCCCTGGGTAGGAAGGTAAAGGACCTAGGGGCACAGCCGGTGTTTCCATCACTCCATCCTGTTGAAAGTCATGACCTAGGAAGAGAGAGAATAATACTGGAAGTGAATTACAGGCTAAGCAGATGGTGAAACTCAGGAAAAATGTGGATTCTTGGACCATGGTATATGCTTCCGTGATGAAGGACCTCTGGCAAGAGATGAGTTATATCTCATGAGGACTAGGATGAGGTGAAAATATTGGGGACCTTGAGTGGAAGTGACAACATCATCTTGGGATTCATAATACAGAGGAAAAGGAAAGTTGAGTATAGTCAGACATACACCCTAGACTTTAGGAAAGCTGACTTCAACAAGTTTTTTAAAAGACTAGGTGGGATTCCATGGGTAGAAATACTCAAGGAAGAAGTTAAAAATGGGTGAGAGTTTCTTAAAAAGGGCAATACTGAAGGCAAAATCACAAACTACTCCAGTGAACAAGAAAGGTGGAATGCATAAGGACCTTTCTGAGCTCAGATTTAAAATTTGTATTAAAAAATGGGCTAGGCAGACCACTGAGGACAAGTACAAATGAGTAGCCAACACCTGTAGGGGGAGTGTGTGGGGGCACTAAAGCTCAGAATGAGCTTAGGCTTGTGAGGGATATTAAAAAATAACAAAAAAGGTATTTTGGTTCTATTTCGAGCAAGAAGAAGAACAAGGAAGTGGTAGCTCTGGTGCGAGAGGAAGATTAAGAAATGTTAGTGGGCAATGGAGTGGAGGTGGAACTACTCAACTCTTTCTTTGTCTAAGACTTTTACCACAAGGGAAACTGTGCAAAAATAATCAAATGATGAAGGGGAAGAGTTACAGCCCAGGGAGATGAACAAGTGGTATGGGAGCACCTCGCCACTCTAAATGAGTGCCTCCTGAGTTGCATCCTAGAGTACTAATGGAACTTGCAAGTATAATCTCAGAACCTCTATCTATAATTTTACATTCTGGGAGAACAGGTGAAGTGCCACAAAACTGGAGCTCAATGAAAGGTGTCCCCATTTTCAAAAGGTGCAGAGGAAGAATCCAGGAACCTACAGATCAGCCTGACACAGATACCTGGAAACATTCTAGGACAAATCATTCTGCTATCACAAAAAGCCAGCATCAGTCTCTCAAAAACAAGTCATACTAAGCTAACCTTATCTCCTTTTTTTATTTAATTACTCATTTTATATTCCACTTCACTATATCTAAGAGGACATCTTGAAGTAGTTTATAACATAAAAATGTGAAAACATTAAGAAACAGAAAACACAAAACATCTCAGTAAAAACATTTTTTAAAAAAATCCTCAGTTAAAACATTTAAAATCAGAGAACTAACCCTCAATGAACTGGGCAGCACAATGTTGACAGTTACTTGGCTGGTAAATCAGGGGAATGCTGTGGACATAGTATATCTTGTCAAAAAGCCTTGCTGAAACTGAGGTCACTTATGGTATTCTTGTTGGCAAACTGGTAAGATGTGGGCTAGACAGTGGAACTGTTAGGCGGATTCACAGCCAGTTGAGGGCCCACACACAAAGACCTTGTCCGCACAATCAAAATAAGCCACCTTGGCTTATTTAAATCGCAGCACAATTTCTATAATCACTGCCTGGGTGTGGCATGTCATCCAAATCCAGGTAGCATAGCTTGTTGGAGGGGGAAATTACCCTCCAATAACCTTACAACAACCCATGGGTTACTGAGAACTGGATTGAGAACTGGGCCAAAATTCATAAAATGAATTTCAACAGAGATAAATGTAAAGTTCCGCATCTAAGTAGGAAGAGTCAGTTGCACAAATGCAGGCTGGGAGATAGCTGGCTTGATAACAGTGCATATAAAAAGGATCTAGAGCAGGGGCAGGCAATATGGTGCTCTCTAGACATTTTGGGCTACAAGTCCCACTGACTCCAGTCATTATGACCAATGGTCAGGTATTATGGGACTGGTAGTCCAAAAATTTTGGAGGCACCGATTTGCTATGCCTGGTCTAGAGGTTTTAGCAGATCACAAGCTAATATGAGTCAGCAGTGTGATGGAGCAGCTAAAAAGGCTAATGCAATTATTTCAACAGAAATATAGTGTCAATATCATGAGAAGTCATGATTCCACTCTGTTCTGCTCTGGCCAGACTTCACTTGGAGTACTATGTAAAGTTCTGGTCACCACAGTTTAAGAAGGATATTGCCAAACTGGAATGTGTCCAGAGAGGAGGGCAACAAAAACCATGAGGGGCCTGAAGACCATGTTCTATGAGGAAAAATTGAATGAGTTGGGTATGTTTAGCCTAGAGAAGGGACAATTCAGAGGCAGTATGATAGCCATCTTCAGATATGTGAAAGGCTGTCACATAAATGGAGAAAACTTTTTCTGGTCCTCCAAACAGTACAATCTGAACCAATGGGTTCAAAATACGGCACAAAAAAAAAATTGAGTAAAGATTAGGAAGAACTTCTTGAAGGTATGAGCTGTTTCACAATGGAACATGCTGCCTTGAAAGATGGTGGATTCTCCTTTGTTGGAGGTTTTTAAGCTGAAGCTGAATTCGACTAGATGACCCTTCCAACTCTATGATTCTAGGATGCAGTGATGACCACTATGCTTAGATGGCTTTTTAAGAAGATGAGATAAATTCATAGCAGATAGTTCTCTAATGTTTACATGTTGCATAATAGCAACATGGAGCTTCAATATTCAGAGGCAGTATACCTCTGAATACCACATGATGGGGTCAGGGAGAACTGTTGCCTTCATGCCCTACTTGTAAGCTTCCCAGAAGAATCTGTCTGACCAGTGTTGGGAACAGAATACTAGACTAGATAGACCTTTGATTCAATCCAGTAAAGCTCTTCTTACATTCTCAAGAAAACTTTGTTTCCGAAGTCATCTAGGATTTTTCCAGTTTGGTCATCAGTAAACCAAAGATCAAGTTGATGTCCATATTCCCATACAGGCATATTTGTGCCAGAAGATACATCTACAACAGAACTAAATAACATCAGGTGTATCATTGCCACTTTTTTGTCACCATACTTTAGAAGCTGGTGAAGGGGAGGAACAGACCTGTAGAGGGCTCAGGATAGCAACACACACAACAATATACAACAAAGAGTTCAGAATTTATGACATAAGAGGAAAGGTTGGAAGAACTGGGTTTGTTTAGCTTAGAGAAAAGGCAGAAGTAGTACATGATATCAGTTTGCAAATATCTAGACTGCAATAAACATGACATGGAGCGTTTTACTCAAGTCACATGGGAAAGACAAGAATCAAGTTTAGGCACAGCAGATTTCAACAGGATAATAGGCAGTGCTTTTGAAACGTCAATAGTTGGGCAGTGGAATAGGATACGTAGTGGACTTGTGGAATCACCTTCTTGAGGTTTTTAAAAAGGGGATGAACATCAACGAGAGACAAAGGAGCTCCTGCCAATACCGTGGATAGCGCTTAAGGCACTGAAACCCAATGTTCTAATCCCTTTGTCCAATAAGATTACCCCAGCTCTAAATTAGCACCAACCTGTCCCTTCTTATATATAACAAAAATGTGAGCAAAAAGGTCTTTTTCTTCTTAAAAAGCTTGACATGTATATACGAACACACAGTATGCACAGAATTTAACATCTCACTTCTCAGGGAGATTCCATCCTCAGTGCCATCAACCTGGCAAGTTAATGCAGTTTTCAAAACCTGGCTTGTTTGAACTAGCTGGCAGATGACAAGGAATCCCAACATGCCAAAATATCTTCCCTAAAGGTTAAAACTATTTGCCTCCCACCAAATCATGTTCCAACAGATCCCCTCCCCTGAAGCTCCACTCCCAAAATTATATGCCATCCCATCCCAAACCGGTAGCTGCAGAACACACTTTTTGTTTCAAAGGAATACAAAGCCAAGACTGTGCTAAATCCACCAATAAGCCCTCTTCCTAACATTACCAATTCACCAGAAAAAAACCTCAGCCTAGCCTGCTCCTCTGTCTAAATATAACAGCAAGGAGACACAGACACCCAGTTTCATCATATTGGTAAGGCCTTTCTAGAGATGATGGTTGGCAACAGATGAGATTAAAAGAAAAAGCTTAGCTTGCTCCTCTCCATTTAACAGCAGCCCAAAGCAGGTGACACCTTCCACAGTACGAAGATAAGAATTTATCACCAGCTAAAGCCTGCACATCTTGCAGGCTTTAGCTGGTTCCACTGACTGCTTGAGAAGTTGGCAACATCGTTCAGACCTTCCCCCAAACCATCCAAGAGATACCCCAGTGATTCTCATGTTACATGGTTACCCTCATGTACCCCCCCCAAGACCTGCCATCCTCATCACACGCCAATCAATCTCCCACCCAGTCAGTAGCTACTCCTTCCCTCTCCCCACCCCTTTCGGCGCCCACCAGCTTCCACTCGCAGCAGAAAACCCCAGTTCAAAGCCCCATATAGCCCCTAATAAAGATTCTCTCAACAGCCTCACAGAAACAACCAAGCGTCTTGCGGCGCCTTAAAGACTAACACATTTATTCGGGCACAAGCTTTTGTGGACACAGCCCACTTGCGGCTGACGATGTAGACAGGGTCCACGAAGGCTTGTGCCCGAATGTACGTGTTGGTCTCTTCGCTGTTTTTAGCGCAACAGACTCACACGGCTACGGAAGCACCTCATTAAAAGTGCTTTCCCTCAAGCACATCCAACCCCGTTACCAGGGCAATGCCGCCACTGCCCCCCACCTCGCCCTTCCCCTCACGTTGCCCCCGCTTCTCCTCTCCCCCACCCCACCTGTTTGCCAGGCTAGTGCCACTTATTCGTCCTTCGCCCGCCCTCAGGGTAGCACGCCAGTCCCGTACCTCGCGCTCCTGCGCCTTCCTCTCCTTCGCTCAGCCTCTTCTAGCGCCGCTTCAGAAAGCGACTCACGAGGGAGAGGCGGAGCGCGAGAAGGAAGCGCCGCCTCACGCTCCCGAGCCGCGGCGAAAGCCAGGACAGGGGGATGTGAGGCCAGGGCATAGAGAGGACGAGGGACAGACGGCGCAGCGGCGAGAGCGAGGAAGCCTGAGGCCTCACGGGAAAGTGGCGGAGCGTTGACCATGGCAACAGGACACGTCTGGCCAGACCGCGCCCACTCCCCTGCCCTCGGCCCAATTCGGAATCGGGCGATATCGTCCAATCGCGTATGGCCTCCTGGTGACGTCAGAGCGGCGTGGGCTTTCAAGAGCGGTCGACGCCCAGAATTCGCGCGGTTATGAATTCAAATAGGTAACCGCGGTATTTTCGAATGACTGAGCAGACGTGTGAGGTGACTTGGTCCCTTGCTCATCCGTCTTCTTCTTCTTCCTCTTCCTCTTCTTCCTCTTCTTATGATTAGTTCTGTAATGTAATTCGTAAAGTCTGAAACAAGCCTAAGGAGCGGAAAAGCCCCCGAATTGACACCAGCTGAGAAAAGTTCTCATCGGGCATCTGCAGAGCTGGAAGGGCTATTCCTAAAATGGCGAACTTCTAGGCCAATCCCATAACGTTGTTCAGGAGGCAGCAACTCAATCCATCCCAAAGAAAAAGAAATGCAAGAAAGCAAAGTGGCTGTCTGAGGAGGCTTTACAAGTAGCTGAGGAAAGAAGGGAAGCGAAAAGCAAGGGAGAAAGGGGAAGACATACCCAACTGAATGCAGAGTTCCAGAGAATAGCAAGGAGAGACAAGAAGGCCTTCTTAAATGAACAATGCAAAGAAATCGAGGAAAACAACAGAATGGGAAAGACTAGAGATCTTTTCAAGAAAATCGGAGATCTCAAGGGAAAGTTTTGTGCAAAGACGGGCATGATAAAGGACCAAGAAGGCAGGGACCTAACAGAAGCAGATGAGATTAAGAAGAGGAGGAAAGAATACACAGAAGAACTATACAGGAAAGATCTTAATGTCCCTGATAGCCATGATAGTGCGGTCACTGAACTTGAGCCAAACATCCTCGAGAGTGAAGTCAGGTGGGCCTTAGGAGCATTACTAACAACAAAGCTAGAGGAGATGACAGTATGCCAGCGGAGCTATTTAAAATCCTAAAAGATGATGCTGTTAAAGTGCTGCATTCAATATGCCAACAAATTTGGAACACTCAACAATGGCAGCAAGACTGGAAAAGGTCAGTTTACATTCCAATTCCAAAGAAGGGCAACGCCACAGAGTGTTCAAACTACCGCACAATTGCGCCCATTTCACATGCCAGCAAGGTTATGCTCAAAATCCTACAAGCTAGGCTTTAGCAGTATGTGAACTGAGAACTACCGGAAGTACAAGCTGGGTTTCAAAGAGGCAGAGGAACTAGAGATCAAATCGCCAACATTCGCTGGATCATGGAGAAAGCAAGAGAATTCCAGAAAAACGTCTATTTCTGCTTCATTGACTACACTAAAGCCTTTGATTGGATCACAACAAACTGTGGCAAATTCTTAAAGAGATGGGAGTACCAGACCACCTTACCTGTCTCCTGAGAAACCTGTATGAGGGCCAAGAAGCAACGGTAAGAACCGGACATGGAACAACCGATTCAACATTTGGCAGTTAGAAAACGTCTTTTTGGTGCAAGGTGAAGAAAGTTTTGTGTTCCCAGGTTTGTTTTTTAAGGTGTTTTGAGAAGGTTACACTGCTGCTGACATTTACTCCGTTTTTTACTTTGGTTTTATACAGTTTTGCAGTGCAATCCCATCGGGATAGGCGTCTGCCTCTGAACTCAGAGGCGACCGCCTATCCAATGCAGGGCAGGAGCAGTGCGGAGGGGATCGTCTCCTCTGTGCTTCAGCCACCCTGCATTTGCGGCTAGACAGCCGATTTCAGCTGTCTAGCTGTGGGAAGTCAGAGCAGGGGGGTGGGGTGGACGCCGGACGATGCATAGGAAACATCAGAACGGCACTTCTGACCTCCCCACCCAGGAATGCCCATTTTCGCTGCTCTGCGCTCCTCTTACAAGCGCAGGGACAATCCGCACTGCCTACAAGGCAGCACGGGAGGGGGTGGAGGTCCATTCTCAGGGAACCAACCTATCCTATGACTGTGTCGCCACTGACTAGCAGCCGTAGGATTGCGCCTTTAAACTTTTAAGGGTGTTATGTTTTATCATATTGTATTTTTTTTACAATGCTTTAATTAATTTTAATGAATTTAGATGTGTCCATGAGTTTGAAGCCTGCAATACCATCATCCATCACTTGGGTGGCATACTTTGCTAACGGGCACATAGCTTTGCAGTCAACTTTGAAGCCAAAGGGGAGTAGTCCAAGAGATAGAGTAATATGGTTGCCCTATCTTCCCTGCCATGGGGCAGCCCTTCTTAGGGGAGATAGACACCTCCCTTAGGGGCCTATAGGGGTGCACCATGGCATGCCTAGGAGTACCAGCAGGCACAGCTTCATTCAGACAGGGCGGGAACAATGTGTCCAACTCTGACAACCGTGTAACTTGGTTTGAAGTCTTTGCTGTATGCCAGACTTTACTTTTGCTCTCTACTTTCATACATAAACGCCATCTTATTATCCTACCAACCCCATCAGGCTTCCCCCTCCTCCACAGCCCTCTAGCAGCAGCAGCCATTCCATCAGGCTACTGCAGCTGGAGAGATAGGAAGCAAGGCTCACCCCATCCACTCTGCTGAGAGACCACCTCTGTTTTGTTCCTCCTTTCTTTGAACTATGGAAGCTGCCCTGGGGGTCTTTTTGTCTGAAGAGCAGGATAAAAATAGCAAAGAAATAAAACGTAGCATTTTCATTTTTTTCATTGTAGGCAATCAATAAATACTAGCTCTGTTCAGGTGTAAAGCCTGAAGGAACAGGGTACACTAACATGTGAGTAGGGCACAGGGCTGCGCCCCCATATGCTCCATTGTGCACCACCTCTGCCCCCTCAGTTCCAGCCTTGCTGTGTTGAAAGTCAAGACCTGAAGAGTTCTACTTGTGCTTGCTGGAAGATGAGTAGAATTCTCCACATAGAGTGGGGACGCACTTGCACAGAGAGTTCTACTTGCGTTCAAGCGAATATGAGTACAACTGCTCTTCAGACCTTGCCCCTCAACATGGCAAGGCCAGAACTGGGTGGACAGGGGTAGCACATGCTGGGATCTGTGGGGTGGGGTCAGCATATCTGTCGCTGCACTGCTACTCACGCCATAGCGCACCCTGTTCAGGTTTAACATCCAAACAGGTTTTCTATGTTCTTTGTATCTATGAAATGAGTTACCTTGTCTCATTCTTTTCTTTTGAAACTGTACCTCTTTTTCTTCGTGGTCTCCATGCATTACACAAATGGGCTCTGTGCCTGCGTGGAGCCTCAATTCTGGAAACAACGCCTCTGATCCTTGAGTTTGACCGGCTTCGGTTGCGAAGGTAATGCCCCCGGTTCCATCAATGCTAGCTTCTTCAGTCGCTCAACTGTCTGGCACCTGACCTCGATCCCTGTCACATTGTGTCGACATTGGAAGGTGAGATACGAGAACCCTCGCTTGCACCTATATACCATACTTCACAGTGGAGGCTGACCGCACAAGACAGACGACATGGGTCACCAGTCTCGACGTTTTCACTGTCTTCCGCCCGTGGATACCCACCTTCTTATTACCATCCACGGGATTGATCTCATTCTCCACTGGGCTGGGATCACCGATCGGATTGGGATGTTTATGGTGGCCAGACATGTTAGTTGGAAAGAGAGCGCTTGGCTTCGGGATCTTGGGAGTATTCAGATGAAAAGTGTTATTCTAGGCAGCCTTCAGCCTCAGTATTGATACCACCTGACACTGAGAGTACCTTTCTGGCTCCACCTCCAATCTCTAGGAGCTGAGACCCAACTTCCCTAACTGCTAGGGAGGAGCAATATAGTCGACAACCCTTCACCACGTTACCAAGACCTGGCAAAGCCACAGCTGACCTGTTGGCACCATCTTCAGTACTGATAGATTCTGCTCCGTCCTTGCCACAAACATTTCGTGTAGAGGTCGCTGCACATCCTACCCCTAGGTCAATTGTCCCTTCTAATGAGTTGCCAGGCTTTCTGTCACAAGGGGCCGCCAACCGCCTGACATTATCAGTAGCTGTGGTGGGGAACATGTCCACTGCTCAAGTGCAACCAACGAAATCTCTTGTGCCTGAGGGTTACCTTTTGGAGTCTGCCTCACCTTCTTCTTGTCACCCTTCTATTTCTTCCCCTGACGTAGCAGTGGTTTCACAAGAGGTTATTTCACCATCAGAAGATTTGGGCCAGTTTGCTGCCCAAATTCTTAGGACAGCTCGATCTCTGGGGTTATCGACCCAGCAAACAGCTCCCACAGCCCAGGACCCTGTATTTGATGTGGTTAATACAGATTCTGCATGCCTAGTTTTGGTCCCTATGCTACCTGTGTTGTTAACAGCAACCAAACAGTCATGGAAAAGCTCTTCATCTATGCCACCCACATCCAAACGTTTAGAAGGGCTGTACAAATTTCAAGAGGCAGGCACTGAATTCTTGTTCCAACAACCAGGACCTAATTCTACTGTAGCGGAGGTGACTTTGGGAAAGTCCCATCGATAACACTCTTCCCCAGTTGACATGGAGGGATGTCGGCTTGATCTGTTAGGCAGGCGCCTGACCTCTTCAGCACGGATGGGCTTAAGGTCACTAATTACCAAGCTGCAATGTCAGGATATCAACTCCTGCTGTGGGACAAGATTAGCAAGCTTCATGATCATCTCCTGGATGATAAAAAGAGTTGGCTCGCCTTTTCCATGCTGAAGCCCGAAAGTTATCCAGACAGCACTTCCACACAGTGAGGCACCAGATAGACTGTGACTCCAAGGTGATTGCTGGCGTGGTAGCGTTGTGCTGACATGCCTAGTTAATGCTGGCTGTTTTTCTCATCATCAGACCAAGGGTCCATCTAGTCCAGCATTCTGTTCACACAGTGGCCAACCAGATGCTGAGGGGGAACCCACAAGCAGGACATGAGTGCAACAGCACCCTCCCTCCCATGTTCCCCAGCAACTGGGGTACATAGGCATACTGCCTTTGATACTGGAGGGATCTTTATTCTCCCGGAATTTGTCTACTCCACTTTTAAAGCCATCCAAATTGGTGGCCATCACATAAAAGCCCAAGCTTGCATGCAGCAGTGCAGCTAGGTAATTTTAGACCTGAACTTAAGGGTCTTACGGGGACCCCATAAACAGCCCACACTTAGCACACACTTAGCATCTCTCTTCTCCCCACCACCACTCCATGCTTTACAACTGCTTCAACGTGCCTGATCTCTTAGAACCAAACAACAAACATGTTTACAAACCCTGATAAAAGAAATACTCTGAGCATGTGCAGTTTCGCATTTTAAACTCACTTGAATCATAGCACCATCATGACTTCAAGAATATGAAGTTTGCCCGCCCAGGGGCTGACCTGTTTGCCACTGCCACCTTTGTGTGCTGTTCTCTGGCCATGGGGGGGCGGGCAGGGCTGCAGGGCCCTAGACTTCTGCCCCAAGGTCCAACCCTAGCCGCACCGCTGCCTGTGTATGTGATTAATGTGGCTGGTGTCCCATCGTATAAAGGTCCAAACCTGTATCATGATGTGGCTAAAATGTCACCTCACAGTGGCGGCCAGACTAAAGGCCCAAGCCTTTAAAGCCCTGTACATTTTAGAACCAGGATACCTGAAGGACCACCTTCACATGT
The DNA here is from genome assembly GCF_057233095.1 of Heloderma suspectum. Taxonomy (NCBI): domain Eukaryota; kingdom Metazoa; phylum Chordata; class Lepidosauria; order Squamata; family Helodermatidae; genus Heloderma; species Heloderma suspectum. The sequence continues at coordinate 177,194,686 of NC_139459.1, forward strand.
AAGAGCCACCCTCTTATTATGATAACGGAGGCCATTTTGCATGCCCATGAGCCATTGAAGGGTTGTTGGTTGAGACCTGGGAGAGAATCTTCTTTTTGGCTGCACCCAGGCTCTGGAACTCCCCACCTTGGGGCACTGGGCGGGGGGTTGTCCTTCTCTGATGGCCTAGTGCTGCAAGTTAGAAACCTTTCTATTTAGAAAGGCATTTAGCCTGTATGAATCTCCATTCACTCTTCCTCTTGATGGTGTGTTTTCTTTGAAACATGCAAACACTTCCAGTGATATTTTTAGTCCTGAGTGGCTCGATTTTGAATTTTATCTTCTGTTTCAACTTTTATGTCTGCTTTTGTATTGTTATTGTTGTTATATTGGTTGCGAAGAGTGTTAGCTGCCGTGGACATTTTATGGAAATGGGGGATAGGAATATTTTAAATCAATAAATTGATTTGTTTGGGAAGTTTGCAACAAGTTGTCCCTGCTCCATGCAAGTAAGAATAGAATTGCTAGAGGACAGCACAGAGAGAACAGAGAATTACCTTTTCTTTTATTTCATAAGCATCATTGCCTGTCCAGCAAGCTGTCAGCAAAATAAATAGATTTCTGGCAAGCAATGCATTGGTCATAATTATCTCCAAAGAGCTGCTTTAAGAAGATTAAAGTACTGGCTCTTTATTCTATTAATAGGGAGGGAGGTAAAACCCAGCGGGAAAGGTCATTCACACTGGTGTTCCACACTATAGCAGCAAAGGAGATGTTGTGCCCCATTGGATTGTGAAGGGGATCCCACATGGCATGACAGAATGATTTTTCTGATGGTATGAAGCGACAATGTGGGAACTCTAGCTTTTCGTTCTGTGCATGGAGATGTCATCAAGGTGAGCAAATGCCGAACCAGATCAAAGCATGAGTGCCCTGTTAATTTAGCAAGGAACCTGTGGAGTCCCCATCCATGAGTGATGGCTGGATAACATGTGGGAGATATAACAAATATGGCTGTAGCACTAATGTGTATCAACTAGGTTTCAGTACCGAGACTTTCCCAAGACCCTTCTAGACCTTTAGTAATGATTTGTTATTTTGTCATCATCGCTGGAGTCCTCCCACAGCCCCAGCCTGACCTGACTCGCCTTACTTATCAAGATGTGCAGGGAAGCCCTTGATCTAAATGGGATGATTTGTCATGTCAGTGGTGGCTTGTGTAGTGCTGCCCAAGCCACCCCCATCTCCACTGGCTGCTGTCATGCAAAGGCTGAGAGAGGAGAGAGATTAGCCTGAGAGAGGATGGTGGATCCCAAATCACCCAGTTTGCTAAGCTGAGCAGGAATTTGAACCCAAGTGTTGGTACTCTCCATCCAATACACAGTTCACTACATGTTCTCTTTGGCCCGGCTTTTGGGGAGAGAAGCCTTGTCAATACATGCAGCTGAATGAGGTGGCAGAGTTCCGAGGTGGTAGAACGGACTGTACTACATCAGAGTGGGAAGATCACATTTCTAAATGCTTCCTTGCATTTTTTTTTTTTTTTAAACTTGGTGCAAGTAGAAAACTAGCATAGCAAGAAACAGATTGGACCATAACATTTTTCCATGAAAATGTTACACCTTGTGTAAAGTGCAGATAAGTTTTTATGCAAGGGAGCTTTTTTTAAAAAGGCAACCACTAATGTAAATTATGTTGCGCTAACATAAACGATTCTAGTGCAACACCAATAGCATTATCTGGTGTGCAATTTCCCCGGGATACTGTCCCAGAATGCTACCAATCATTCAACTGTATATTAAGCCAGGCCAAGGTTAAGCCCATGGATGGCATGAGGATTTACTGTTAATTGGTTTATTTATGTGTTCATAAATACATTTTTTAAAAATTCTGAATAGAATTTTAAAGAGAGTTTATTTTTCCATTCTATACCTACACACCCTAAGTCAGGGTTAGGCAACCTGGTGCCCTCTAGATGTTTTGGACTACAGCTCCCATTAGCCCTAGCCAGCATGGCCAAAGGAGAGGGTCTATGGGAGTTGTAGTCCAAGACATTTGGAGGGCACCACATTCCCTACTCCTCTTTAGGGTGGGAAGTGGGCAATATGTTTGAATCAATTATGAAATAAAAATAAATGAATGAATGATGATATCACACACACACACTTGATAATGCTAATTTCTTGTTCATTTTCAGTGCTAAAAGTGCAGTGTGGTCCTTGCTGAGCCTAAAAAATGGTTCTTTTAGCACAATGATAAGCCTGTAGCCATGGCTGCCCTTTTTACCAACAAGCCCTTGATGGTGAACAACAAGGACAGTGACGAGTTAGAATTGGAACGTGAGCTCATCCGAGCACTGGAGAACAGGGTAATGCTCCTCTACTTTGGCTCTGGCGAATGCCCGCAATGCAAGGAGTTTGCACCCATCCTGAAAGAATTCTTTGTGAAACTCACAGATGAGTTTTATGTGGAGAGAGCATCCCAACTGGTCCTGGTTTATGTGTCACTGGATGAGACTGAGGAGAAGCAAGACAAGTTTCTAAAGACCATGCCCAAGCGATGGTTGTTCTTACCCTTCCAGGATGAGTTCAAGAGGTAAGAATTCCAGAGTTTAGACAGGGCTAAGCCCTTATTCAGAGGGAGTAACCATGTGCACATATTTAATGTGCATCATTTTTTTGTCACATCTTCAGCCACTGTAGGTGTGCTTTTAACAGCAACGATGTGAGAATATTATTGGGTGATACTATTTATCTCTATGCCCAGAAGAAGAAGAAAACCTAACCTGGCACCCTCCAGATGTGTTGGGCTACAACTCCCAGCACCCCCCAGCCAGACATGCTAGATGGTGATGCTGGGAGTTGTAGTCCAACACATCTGGAGGGTGGGGGAGGCTGTTCTAGTACAATGCAGGATGCAACTACAGCATCTCTAGCAGATGGCCTTCTAGCCTCTGCCCCTGTTTCAAAACCTCCAGTAAAGGAAAGCCCATAAGAGTAGACCAAGTCTCTCTCCCTGCACCCCCAATTATTGGAAAGACATTATCAATAAAAAATTTAAAAGCATGTTGTTCTTTCTAGTATTGTTCAAGGACTATGTTAAGAAAAGGGAGTGCAGAATTTTTAAGTTATCTGCACCTGCAGTGTTGTTGCTGGCAAAATCGTGGAAGCAGTACTCAGCATCATCAAACTTGACAATATGAGCTAGGGGCATATATGACTAAACTGATGTATTTTTGTGACGTTTAAAGAAGGGCAAATTAAAGGTTTCACACTGGGAGAAATTGCTAAATAAGTCAGAAAACCACATACTTGTTTTTATCATCTTTATTTGTTGGATCCCCCATTTTATTAAGTTGTGCGTAATGGAACCATTGGATTAAGCATGCACTTTTGTGTTGGATTGTAGCCAGTGTGCTATTTAAACACTGTAAAAAGTCACACACAAAAGTCACTGACTAGTAGGAGGTTACAGGCTATCACTACAGTGATACTGTACAGGATTGCTCAATAGAGCCTGGTGGTACAATAGAGCCAGTGCTGTCTATAATATACCTGCTCATTTGTTTCTTTGCTATTCTACTACTGTTTTTAGTAGAACGAATATTCTTCGAAACCTGTTTGACCAAAGGGTGGAGCAATACATTACACTCAACATGGGGCTTCTAACCAAGTAAATAACATCTCTGTATGGAGTTCTCCCCCATTCCTGTATAATGTATATGATGATCATTTAGCTCATGTCATAACTTCATCATGTTGTGCATTCCCCCTGCCTCTGTCCACATCATTGGCTGCTGTTGCTGAAGTCGGGGAAATGCATAACGTGGTGATGTCAAAATGAGTAAGTGATCCTACATATTGCAGGGGAGAGAACTCGACGCAGAGATGCCGTGTTTGGCATCCCCATGTTGAGTATAATGTGCTGTTACCCCCCAGATACAGAAGCTGGACAAAGGAAATGAGCAATCCTCATTTATAGCAATTACAGCCCTGTTACACCTCTTTCAGCTTTAAAAAATATCTGTTCCCAGCCTACATCAAGCTTCTATTCCAGATATTTGGAGCCTGATCTTTTCCACCACCTGTATCATTTCCTAGGGAGCTGGGACTGAGATTTTCTGTGAAGGACCCCCCAGTGGTGGTGGTGTTGAAGCCAGACGGAGACGTCATTGCTGCAAATGCCGTGGAGGAGATCAAGCGGTTGGGCCCAGCCTGCTTCAAGAACTGGCAGGAGGCAGCTGATCTGGTGGAGAGGAACTTCCTCTTGGCACAGGACTTTGAGGATTTGACTTTGAGGAGCATCACTGATCCCATTCGCAGGTTCAAATACAAACTGGCAAAGAACAAAAGGAGGAAGAGAAGCAAAGAGGGTGATGGGGATGTGTTCTCCTGATGGGACATGCCTTCCCTTTGGAGCTCTGTGTAGGTGAGCTTGACTCTTCCCAATACCTGTTTGTGATCAGGATCATGTGTGTGAAACACAACAGCACCAGACATAAATTTTTACTGAGCACATGTTTCAGTCTTCTGAAAATGTACTTCTTTGCGTTCGTTCTTCTTCTTTTTTTTAACATGTTTCCATCCTTTATGAAGAAACTGTTGAAAGTGTGTAGGCAAGGTCTAGTGAAATTGCAGAATCTTGTTCAATAAGATCTAAAGTGGTTCCAGGGAACACCATTAGTGCTGTGTGTAGCCCTTTGCCACTTCCCGATGAATAGCAGAAGCAGAAGGTACCTTGGCTGTGTTTCCATCAGCGATTTACTCCAACTTGGCTGTGCGGTGAGGTCTCTGTGTTTCCATGACATTGTGGCCATTCAGCACCAGCCCCGCATTTTAATCACTGCAAAACTGCTTCTTCTGAGACTACTTATAGTCTGACTTTTCCAGCTTACCACGGCTCCAGTACTGACCTGTTTCCACAATCGCACTGGGTCCGGTATCATAATCCTGCCCACGGGGCGTGTAGCCCGGCCTTTGTGGGTTTGTTGCTCTGACCTCAGTGACCCAACCCTTCCTGTTTTCCGGAAGTTTCATTACCATTTTGGAGCAAGGTGCCGAGGGACCAACTTTTAAAACATCATTGAAAATAAGCACTAGAACACAGCCCCTGACCCCAGTCAAGGGGTGTTTTTTCCCATTGTGCTGAATGAGGCATGCCCTCACAGTGACCACAGAAATGACAGAGAAGCCCCTCAATTGACACAGCACATATCAAAGCCCTCAGTTCCTTAAATGCGTTTAAGCGCAATCTCGAGGCTTCAGTCCACTGCCTTAGGAAGTATAAGCTTCCTTATAGCTATCCTGCGGGTTACAGTGTGGGTTGGATTCCATCTTTGTGTATACTACTCTCTTTCCCACAACAAACCCATTAGTGTCTCCTCTGAAGTAAGTCCCATTGTGCTGATGAGACTTGCCTTTGGATGCCTACATCAGAACTTACAGAGATTCCCCCTCAATTGAAATGGCACACTTTTAAGCCCATATAATTCCTTAAATGCGATTAAGTGCGAACTAGAGGCTTTGATCCATTGCCTTAGGACGTAACTCATTCACAGCTTCCATACAGAGATCCTGTGCATTAAAATGGGGGCTGGTTTCGCTCTCTTTCCCACAACAAACCCATTACTGTCTCCTCAGAAGTAACTCCCCTTGTGGTCAATGAGGTCTTCTGGGTTAAAATGGGGGCTACTTTCCCTCTTTGTGTGTTCCCCCCCTTTCTCAGCACAAGCATATGTGTATCTACTCGGAAGTAACTCCCATTGTGCTCAATGAGGCTTGCTCCTAAAATGCAGGTGCATCTGGACTTTCAGGGAAAGGAGAAATGGGGGGGGGGGGTCATAATCAACTGAACAAAACAACATTGCATATATATATATATATATATATATATATATATATATATAAAAAAAATCAATAAACAGTTACAACTTACAACAGTAAAAATAAATAAAAATAAAATGAAGCAGTGACATAATTTGTTTCAAGAACTGAAGGCATTTAAAACTCAGCACATTTTCTGCCTCCCAAACTGCACAGGGGGAGGGCGTACCAGGGGATGGGTGCCACTACTGGGGAAGGCCCTACACGGCAATATTTCGTTTGTTGTGGAATGGCCAACACAGCCTCTTCTGAAGATAGGAGATGCTGGTCTGCTAGTTATCTTGGTCCTGAGTTATTTAGGGATTTGTATGTTAACAACAAAACTTTGAACAGGGCTAAGTAGCTCATAGGCAGCCTGTGCAGTTCTTTTAACACAGGTGTAATGTGTACTTAACTGGGTGCTCCACTGAACATCCTAGCTGCTGCATACTGCATTAGCTGCAGCTTCCGAACCTGGCACAAGGGCAGCCCCAGGGCTTCGCACGGGGCTTGTATCGTGCTATTGAGATTGTTTACTCACAGAAGTTTGCAGGTCCTTTACATGACGTGGTCAACCTCCAGGGTGTCTCCCACACTAAATGACCTTTATCCTGTTTTTTAAAAGATTGGAGATAATGAGCTATCAAATTACAGTGCTTGAGTTCCGCTTGAGTTTCCTCCATGAAAAGAGGAAAACCTGAAATAAGAGGAGCTAGACCACAGTGCCATCTAGTTGCTGTATAATGAAACATATAGAACAATGCAGGTAAGGGGGGAAACGGGGGGGGAGCACACATAAAAGGAGCCCGTCATGATCCTGCATTTAAAACAGAAGCAAAAAGCCCCAGTAAAGTTGTGGGATTTAGGCTGGCACAGAAACGCTCCCAGATAAGGTGAACTACAGTAGTCTAATCATGAGGTTAATATGTACCTCCCCCATGCACTGGGAACTTTCACTGAAGCCCTGCGTTAGACTCCTACAGCAACTCAAACCAGATTAGCAGTCACCAGATGCAGGATCTTTTCTATCAAAGCACTTTCCTTGTAGATCATTCTCCTAGGAGAAGCCCCGGCCCCAAGCTCCTAAAATGTTATGTTTTCACCAGGCATTGAGACCTAGCGCTGTAGGGTTTTTATATTCTGCTGTATTTTATTATGTAATTCATTTTTGTATCTGCTGGTTTTAGACACAAGTTGTACCTTTTGTTTTATCATTATGTTGTTTGAAACTCAGAACCACCTAGAGGCAGGAGTGGGCGGAAGGGAAGTTGGGATCTGTCAGTAGATCTCCGTTTGATTTCCAATAGGTCACCAAGGGTTTCTGACCCCCAATTGTTTAACAACGGCAACAACAAAAAGGTTCCCTCCCTTTCTAAATTAGGCTTCAAAGATGGAAGAAAGCTTGGTGGGGGCAGGGGGACGCCAACAACCAGGAGTAGGTTCTTGAATGACAGGACTGTGAGCACAGTTCCAGTACTGAAAACAAATCCTGGACTCAGCATGTGCTCAGAGGCACCCTTGCTCCTTAATTCTGAGAGTATGTATCATTCTCCCCCACCCCGCAAGCCATTGTTTTACACCTGGTGGACTTTGGGATTGTAGTAAAAAAACAAAGTCAATTCTGCAAGCCTGAAGTCTGCTCACCACCGGCCTAGGAGGCTTTGGAGCTGAGTGGAGATATACCAGTTGGAAAATGTAAATGTAAAACATAAATAAAATAAGTCTGCTTGCCAAAGAAGTCAAAATGGAGAAGGGGCCATTTTTCAAACTTGTTGTTGCTGAAAAAGGAAAGATCGACGGTTGACTTGAGCGCTTGAGGGAGAAGAACAGTGAGAAAGAGATTCACGGTAGCTGTGACAGGGGAAATGTGACTTCTACAAACCTGCATTCCTACCTTGGCTCTCCTGAAATTTCCCTGGTAATATCTAGCAAAAGAAGATAAATGATGTGACCTTACACTCACCATTACACCTCCAGTGTAATACAAGAACCTTCCCTACTGAAACATATATTCATTCCTTACAAACATTTCTGTCGTGTGTTTCTGCAACAAGGGAACTTATCTAAATCATTCGGAGCTTTTTGGTTTAGACAGAAAATGACACAAGAAAAGGTTTCTAAAACAATGGGATGGATCCAGCATTTGCCTCCTTTGGACAGAAGGGCTCTTTCGATCTGCAGAAAGCTTCTGATCCGGTGGAGCATTTCCACCAGCAGAATTAGGTGATTTCAACAATTCTCCCCCTGCCCCATGTCCCACAAAAGTCTACTCCAGGGGGTTGGGGGATCCTCCAAAACAGTGGGAGAGGTGGTGCTGGGGGCTGTGGGGGGAGGGAGAAATATGTCTTCTCCCCCACCATTTCCAGTGACAGGAGCATCCTGTGCAGAACTCCACCCAGGGGATGCTACTGCCAGTGGAAATAAAAACAATGGATCCAACCCTATGAACCGTGTGGAGAAAGAGAACCGAGATAAATTAGTGCACGCACACCTTTTTTTGAAGGAATGACTACAAAAAATGTGGATAGTAATTTACGAGGGACAAGTAGCAGAATACAGAATTTTCCCTGGAAAATAGGAACAGCAGGAGTGCCTTTTTAAAGGCACAGAGGTCTTGCAAGCCCTGATATGGACAGCTGATTTTCCCAGAGCAGGGAACTGATTTTACACCTCCTGCCTGGAAACGACTGGATTGGTGTTGTTGACTGGGGTCACCACCTTTTGAACCTGCAGCTGTCCCTTTAACAGCAGTTTGATCTGCAATTAGCAGGGGAGCTTGGTTAGGGACATCACCGGAAGCAGCCTTACAGCAGGTCAGACAGCATGCCCATCTAGCACAGTACTGACTTCTCTGACTAGCAGTAGCTCTGCAAGGTCTCTCTGGCAAGGGTCTTTCCCATGATCCTTTTATCTGAAGATGCCAGGGATTGAACCAGGGACTTCCTGTAAGCAAAGCAGGAAGTTCTGCCACTGAGTTATAACAGAACAATGTCAGTGTTGATCTCTGTGCCCTGAAAAGCTTCACTTGCCGATTGCTGCATATCAGATCTCTGAAGTCATTCAACTGGGGGCAGGGCGGGTGGGGTTTTTTGGCCAGGTAGCAACTTTGTTTGTTTTCTTCTTTGGCAGAAATATCTTTTGAATTAGAGTTGGCGATTGATTGATTTTTAAACTAGCTCTGCTCCTGCGCCTTTAAATTGCAGCCTGACCTTGCAAAATGAAGTACATGAACTGTAGTGCCAAAACGGAAGTTGCTGGTTTGAATCTCACTTTGGCCATGGATTCACTCAATGGTCTTGGTCCAGGCCAGGTTCCATTCTCTGAGCCTTGGTGTCCCTATCCGCAATGCAGGGTTAATAATACAGACCTGCCTTACAGGGCTGCTGTACGGATTACAACAAGGAACTTCTATGAAGCGCTTTGAACATCCAAAAACAGTATTCTTATTATAACCAAGGGTGGGGGACCTGTGGCTCTCCAGATGTTATTGGACTCCAACTCCCATCAGCCTCAGCCAGCATAGCCACCACTCCAGAATGATGGGAGTTGCAGTCTAACATCTGGAGGGCCACAGTCTCCCCCCCCCCAAAAAAAAACATTAACAATAAATAATGCTAACATTTCTATGGTACTTCAGAGGGTTCAAACTGCTTTGCGTACCTTATCTCAGTAATTCTTACAACAACCCTAGAAGGCAAGTCATTGTTACTCTCTCTGTTTTGCAGAGGCAGGGTCTGAGGCTGAGAGACAGTAGTTTGCCTGAAAGTTCATGGTAGAGAGAAGTTTCTAAATAGGGGACATCCTAGTTCACAATTTGGTCTAGCCACTACCCCAAATTTCTCTACTATATTAAACCGCTATTTGTTAAGATGGTGTTAAAGGAACAGGAGTAGGGCTTTTTGTTTTTTAAAGGCATCTCTATTCCAAACAATCCATTATCCCTGTTTGGGAAGGCTCTTGTTCCTCCTGTACCCTTTGAATCAGACTCCCTGAAAACTTTTCCTAGGCTGTTGGTTAGGAACTGGTTAATAAGAGAGAGTAAAGGCTTCCTCCTATATTGCGCAGAGATACTGTGGGAAGAAGCCTCTGATTTCATCACTCCTGCAAAAGGAATGTGGAAAATCCGCACTGCCTGACACTCTTGTGTCCGTAACCTGAATGGCTCATCCATTCCCCGCAGACAGGCAACATGTACTGACACTTCCGAGTCTAGGCTTTCGATTGGATTTGGACCAAGGGAAGGGCAGACTTCAGCCAGATGTGTCCAGATCTCCTGGGGGACGCAGCTTTGCAAAGAGGAGGTGAGGACATCGTTCAGTTCTCTGGGGTGATCGACAACAAGCGAGATTCCTTTGCCCAGATGACTTGATTTCTCAATCCAGGACACACCTCAACTCAAGAACCTTACAATTGCTCTATAGAGAAGAAATACTTTCCAATTTCCCTTGTTTTTTGGGGGGGTGTCTGGAAAATGTGGGGCATTCCCTGGTACTGGGTCTGTGTTTCACAGAGCTAACAGATCGGACATTTTGGCTGGAAGCCATCTCCTTCACCCTCCTCTACCGAGGCCTGATTAATGACACCTATTCCTAAACCAGTTCTGATAGATACCCTGGTTGATCTTCGCTCCTGACCATGAAGGCTTCATGGCTAACCCTGATGGAGTTGGACGTATCAGGGGAATTGATAGACTTTTGGAAAGCAACAAAGATGTGCCTTCAGAACCTGAGGACAACACACCAAGGGGAATCATGCTGAAGACACAGCTGCTTGGGAAATAATTGGGTGTATGTCTTCCCTCAAAGGCTGAAGCCTATGGGATGTTCTGCTTGCAGGGAATTCTCTGGTAGTGTGGAGTGGTGGTGTCTTCTGTGACCAGGGTTTCAGGGGTGAACATGAGCACAGCCAGAGACCACAATGACTTCGGCTGCCTTTGTGATGACGAGCACTCACCACTGGGCAACGGTTTCTTAAGCAGCAATTCGGGGTTTCTGAGTGCTGTTTGGGCTTCTATACAGATGACTGCTTCTGAGAAACGCATGGGATGCATTAAGCCCTGTCCTAACCAGCTGCTTCAAGTCACCAGGCACCTAAGAAACATTGATGAGAAGTTCCGGAGTTTTCGGGAACTTTTTCAGTGTGATGGTAAAGTATTGGCAGTGATTTATTTATTTATTTGTGTGTCACCAGACGCTTCCTCCAAGGAGTTCAGAGGGCGTTGAAGCCTCACAACAACCTGTGAGGGGTGGATTAAGCCTGGGATGGGCAAATCTGCCTATTTCCAGTTTGGCGTGTTTTTAACTTGCCGTTTTTCCTCATTAATCTGCAAATGTTGTTTTGGGAAATTCCTCTCCAAATACATATTTACATGCATATAAGGAGAAGGCTATCAATGGCTACTAGTCCTGATGGCTATATGCTACTTCCAGTATCAGAGGCACTATGCCTACGTACACCAGTTGCTGGGAAACATGGGCGGGAGGGTGCTGATGCATTCATGTCCTGCTTGTGGGTTCCCGATCAACAGCTGGCTGGCCACTGTGTGAACAGAATGCTGGATTAGATGGGCCCTGGGTCTGATCCAGCAGGGCTCTTGTGTACATTTAAGCTGTCAAGAGCTGCATTCAACGAAGTGGTGGATAGCTAAGTTCTATTCCGTACATTAGTCCGAGAAGTGCACATCAGGTTTCATACAGGAGTTCACAAAGATCAAATTCCTTGAGCGTCCCTAGATTAAGCTTGAATTTCCCAAGGCCCCTGAGGATCTTAAGTTATGGTTCCTACAATCAAGCCTAATGTTATAGCCACTGCCACCATGCTGGCTTTCTAATTAAAACTAATTTAAATTGGTTAGGTCAAGCACAATAATTACAACCCCGTACATTTATCAGAATGCAGAAAAGATGCTAGACTTATAAATTACCTACACTAATTAATATATCTGACCCTGTAATTATTTATTTAAGCGGCTAGCCTGGCCCTGGCCCCTTTCTGAAGGATGGTAGCCATAAGTTAAAACAGGCTCACAAGTTATCCCATTAAAAAGGAATGAAGTCCAGTTAACCTGCTAAAATTGTAATGGCCGCAAGCCAACAGAGACTTAAGTGCACTCAAACCAAATTAAATCACTGGGCTTAAGCACACTTAACTTAGCACTGGGTTGTGGCTAACTGATGTAGTGCCTGAATCTGGGCCTATGAAGACCCAGAAATTAGGGTTGTCACCTGTCCATAATTTTTACAGACTTCTCATATTTCGGCAACAAGTAGAAAACATATTATAGACAGAGGGTTTTCCTTTACTATCATAAAGGCAAAATTCTACACCCCTATCCTGAAAACTGAAAATTGTTGTAGAGGATATTGAGGGACTACAGTAGTTGCATGGGTTAAGTAGTGACTTGTTTTCCAATTCCGTTTGAACTTGCTCAGATAATTAAAGTGATCAGAAACCCAGGATTATATCACAGATGCAAAAAAAAAAAAAGTCTCTTAATGTGCGTGGCTGGATTGCCCATAATTTGACAGGTTTATTATTAAATTGATTTATTTATTAAATTTATTAATCGCCCATCTGGCTGATCACCCAGCCACTCTGGGCGATGTACAAAGCATATAATAAAACAATTTAAAACAATAAAATTCTACAATAAAAACATTTTCTAAAATACCCTAACCCACCCCAAATGCCTGCCTGAACAACCACGTTTTTAATGCACGGCGGAAGCTCAGGTTTTAGGGCTTTTCCACACAGATCCTTGATTTTACCAGGGCTTCTGCTTCCATATTCTTTGAGGAATTAAGATTGGCCCTTTACATGTGCTTCCCTTTCCCCCTCCCCTTTCCCACCCATTATCTGCGAGTTCTATATGTTTCATATACAGCCACTAGATGACACTATTATAGAGCCATTTTCTCTTTACGCAGAGAAATTCAAACCAATTCAAACCACTTCTTTTTATTAGCTCATTATTTCCATTTCAAATTAAGCTGTGGAAATGGTTGGTAACCTCCGGAGAGGCGCTGGAGGTTGACAACATCATGTAAAGGACCTGCAAACTTCCGTGCATAACCTATCTCAATTGCAGAATAAAAGCCATACACATTCAGAATTAGGATCTCTAGGAGGGGGCTGAGGTTCAAGCATCTTCTCCTTGTCCCCTGAACAATCCAGATGGTAGAGCAGAGATGGGGAACGTGTGGCACTCCTGATGTCATTGGACTGCATCTCCTGTTATCCCTCGCTATTGTCTATGCTGGCAAGAGCTGATGGGAATTGTAGTCCAACAACATTAGGAGGGCCACATGTGCCCCACCTCTGTTGTAGGGAAACAGTGATCTGGATCAAGATTGAAGGGGGGGGGAGAAGAGCCTTTAACCACCCCTCCCCAGCAATCCTGATGAAGATTGCAGTTTCTCTGCTACAATCTGGATCAGATTGGAGGTTTTATCCTCTCTCCTCCAGGAATCCTGAGGAAGATTACACTGCTGTCTGGTCAAAAAAGCTATTTTGCTTTTTTTGTGTATGTCACCCTGACAGCTTCAGCTGTAGGGTGACTATCAGTTGAAGTAGTAGTAGTAGTAATAGCTGATGGCCGATCAGCTGGGCTGCAGGGAATAGAGGATGAGGCTCCCCAGGGCTCTGTAGGCCATACAGAGTGTGTGAGGGCCGCATGTTGCCCATGTGTGTCTTAGAGCAAAAAGGCACCTTACCACGACTCAAGGTCACCTCAAGTGCTGGATTTAGATGTCATTAAAGGTGGCAGAGTGGGAGACAGATCGGCCACAAGCAGGCCTGGCTCCAAATTTGGGAATATGCTGGGTGCTTATTCAAATGAGTGTATTGCCAGATAATTTCCCAGTGGGTTGTGCTGGGAATGAATGGGAAGAGGGTGCCATTTGGATTTTTCACTTCAGATGCCCAAATGTCTTGGGCCAGCCAGCCCTGACAAAAATGGTATTGTTGTGAAAGCATTTCCTGGTTGATCACGCAGTTTATAGTAGGGCAGGAAAGAGATGGCCGTCTCTTAAGGTTTATTGAGCCAAAGCTGTTCAGGTGATGTTCAATTATCCCTGAAACGGAACAGGAAACCACAGGCCCATGTTGCAAAAAGTTACCAGTCTTTTCCCCCTCTGTGCCTTAAAAAGCTGCACAACAGGGAGATATCCACTGGTGCAGCAGCGCTCCCCATCACATCATCTTTATGCTGGGGGGGAAACAGTACCTGTTAAATACCTTGCAAGCCAACCATCTTCTCCTCTGAACTTATTTGCCCTGTTAAACATGTCATTATTTTCTATTGACTACAATACACGTAACCCATCTTTCAAGTAAAAGTCTCCAAGGTGCTCGACATTACATATTAAAAATGATATCAAACTCATATTAAAAATAAACCATTTTAGAAAAGAACAATAAACAAACAATAAACAGGTAAATACATTGTTGTTGTTCAGTCGTTAAGTCGTGTCCGACTCTTCGTGACCCCATGGACCATAGCACGCCAGGCCTTCCTGTCCTCCGCTCTCTCCCGGAGCGTGCTCAAGTTCATATCCATTGCATCGGTGATGCTATCTAGCCATCTCATCCTCTGCCGTCCCCTTCTCCTGTTGCCTGCAATCTTTCCCAGCATCAGGGTCTTTTCCAGGGGGGTTTCTCTTCGCATTAGGTGGCCAAAATATTTGAGCTTCAGCTTCGGTATCTGTCCTTCCAATGAGCACTTAGGGTTGATTTCCTTTAGGATTGACTGATTTGACCTCCTTGCAGTCCAGTGGACTCGTAAGAGTCTTCTCCAGCACCACAGTTCGAAAGCATTCTTCGGCGCTCAGTCTTCCTTATAGTCCAGCTCTCACAGCCATACGTTGCTACTGGGAAAACCATAGCTTTGATTATATGAACCTTTGTCGGCAAGGTGATGTCTCTGCTTCTTACTATGCTGTCTAGGTTTGCCATAGCTTTCCTCCCAAGGAGCAAGCGTCTTTTAATTTCATGGCTGCAGTTACCGTCTGCGGTGATCTTGAAGCCCAAGAAAATAAAATCTGTCACTGCTTCCATTTCTTCCCCTTCAATATGCCTGGAAGTGATGGGGCCAGATGCCATGATCTTAGTTTTTTTAGACACCAATAATTGTACCATATTTCATTTGATTATTGGTTCTGTATTGAATGATCCAACAGGAGGGAACATGTGGTCCAGTTCATGTTGTGTAACACGTTCCAAGCTACTTCAGCCTAAAAGGTCTTCCCAGAGTTGACGATGGGAAGCTGGCGGACGTAGGGAAGCCGTATTTGTACTTACCGATTCGATAAATGACTGCCAGGTCTCATAAGAACTGTCTGATGTTGCTTGACAAAAATATACCACTAAAACACACACACACACACACTGTATAAATACTAATTAGCAGCAACATTGATCAGAGCAGCAGAAACAGGTAAAGGAGGCACTCAGGGCAGTCCAAAAGCTTTCTGGAAGAGGGCTGCTACTTTGGTCTGGCATTAAAAAGCCAATAAGGGAGGAATGAGGCAAAGCGGGGGGGGGGGGGGTGCGCCACCCACCAGTGATTCTGTGGAGGAGTCTTCTTCCTTCCTTGAGTTTTCTGGTTTGTTTTATTTGTTTTCTAAATTTCTGGTTTGTTGGGTGTATCCTGTTTAACAACTGTCAAAATATGCCTTTTCCTACTACCCAAAAAGTATGCTATCATGCCCAGGTGTCACAATTTTGCACACTGTGATTGTTCTGCAATAGCGCACTCCCCGAGTGCTAAACATTTTCAAGGCGCAATCCTATGTATATCTACTCAGAAGTAAGTCCTCTGAAGTTCAATGGGGCTTACTCCCAGGTAAGTGTGTATAGGGTTGCTGCCTCAGACTATTAACATTCAGGACAGGTTCATAAATGGTGGAACCCACTTCCCAACGACAGACAGCATCATGCTACTAGTCAAAGAAGACAAGCGGCGGTGACAGCACATGCCAGTAGCAACCTACACGCATAGTGAGAATGTAGGTACTTGATCTATTATTACATAAATGCCATGAAGGGGTGAGCAATGTGTGGCCCTCCACGTGTTTTGGCCTACAACTCCCATCAGCCCTCACCATTGGCTATGGTGGCTAGGACCAATGGGAGATGTAGGCCAACAACATCTGGAGGGCCACAACTGGGCCACCCCCGTGTTGGAGGATATGGAGGGCCCTAATTCATTAATATTATGAATAAAGAATTCAGGAATTTAAGTCCGTCTGCTTGTAAAGAGGAGTGCATAGCCCTCCTCCACCCTAAAATACCTCCTCCTCTGCGGAGGACCGAAGAAAATAAATCTGTGAATTCAAAGTGACCGTTGAGAACACGACCTGTGTTTGCACAAATGTAAAGCATGCAAGAAATAGTCACCAGATGGCGCTCAACAACAGGGACCCTGTTCTTCACTGTTTGCAAAGCTAACCAAATTTCCATAAACTTATAGGCATCATCATCATCACCATCGTTAATAATAATAATAATAATACTTTTTAGCCTGCCCTCACAAGGCGGCTTACCATATTACAAAAAGATTAACATGCACACACCAACTGCAGCAGCTAATGATTTTAAGCACCAAATGCTGACTGGACCAAAAGTGTCCTCAAGTTTGTTTGTTTTTAAAGCCAGCAATGATGAGGCTATATGTATCTCCCTGGGAAGAGAGTTCCAAAGGTGTGGTGCCACCACTGAGAAAGTCCTATCCATAGTACCCAGCAGCCTAATGGCTGTTACTGGTGGACCACAGAGTAGGGTCTCTGATGCTGTACTTGATACTTGGGCAGACTCCTACAGGTGCAGGAAGTCCTTCAGAAAACATCATCTCAAATCATTTAGGGCTTTAAAGGCCAAAACCAGCACTTTGACTTGTGCCTGGAAACTAACAGTTAACCAATATAAATGATACAGAATAGGAGAAATACAATCCGAATGCCCATCTCCCACAAGCGTGCTAGCCGCCACATTCTGTACCTGTTGGGGTCCTCAAGGGCAGCCCCGTCTAGAGCACATTACAGTAATCTAATCTGTATGTAACCAAGGCATGGGTCACTATGGCTAGGTCACCTTTCTCTAGATTGGAAGCAGGCTGGGGTAAGATCCTATCCTCCGCTTCCTTTAGGCAGTGTCTGACTTTTTGCCTCATTCATTCCTGCTTGGTGCAGATGGAAGTTGCAAACCTTGTGACCATTTATGTGGGAATAAATAAGGCACATGTAACTGTGTTCTGACATCACCTGTGATTGTGACAGCACTGCCTGGCACAGCCATTGAAGGGGAAGATGTGGGGGCAGGAGGAAGTGGCTGTGGGAATTACATGATTTACATTCATATCAGCGGGGAGTGCCTATTTTGCATTGGTTGAGACCTGCCCTTGGTTTGCCAATCATTATGTCTAATGCTGCAATCCAGTGCACATCGACCTGTGGGGTGAGCCCCATTGACAACAGTGGACTTACTTCTGAGAAAACATGCATAGGGCTAGACTGTTGTTGCTTTGGATTTAGTACTAGTAGTATTTTAAATACGTTAGAGCTGAGACGAAATTTCACAGAATGTTGAATTTTGCCAACATTTCAAGCTTTCAACATGAAACTTCAAATTTGAATCCTGAATGTTGGCAGTTCTTAATAGTTCTGTTTTGATTTTGGGAAGTGTCAGATATGAGCTATCAACTCTCAATAATTTCAAACACTAAATGCCATTGCAGGTCAGTTATTGATATTATCAGTACTAAAGGCATTGCAATCAAGTACTACCTACAGAATTGGGGGAGGGGGGCTGAGGGTCCCCTAGACAGGGTATATCAAAGACCATCAATGATAATGCAAATGAATAAAAATGTAAGAATGGTGGGGGAAGATATTACATGAAGTTGAACATCCTATTAGAACATTATAATATATATCATATATGTAAAGTATAGAAATAGAGTAAGTACCAAATGGCCAGAATATTATTTGTCAATTGTTAAAAAAATGTGTTCATTCAGAAGATGTCTTCATGCTATTTAAGTGATCTTCTGAATGCATGTATTTTTGACAACTGACCAATGGAATTCTGGCTATTTGGTGCTCTGTTTTTATATAGTTCTATATAGTTCAAGATCATTAATAGTTTGAAGCTCAGGTTCATATACCTTGGCATCACTTCACATGTGGAGAAATTACACATGGGGAGAAAAAAAATATAACATCCATAGTCTCATCTTTTCTTTGTCAGGCAAATGTGGGGGCAAGGGAGCACTTCCATTGTGTCAGACAATTAGTGGATGGCGAGGGGGTGCTTAACACTCCCCTGGCCCGAACCCCTCATAGGGGGGGAGGCAGCAGCTCAGTGGTAGAGTACTTGATTTGCATGCAGAAGGTTCCTGGTTCAATCTCCAGGGAGGCTAGAAAAAATCCTTCCTGAAACCCTGGAGACAACATCCAGGGGGAATATCTGTGGGCATAGGAACAATTAAGGACCCCTTCCTCCAACTTCCTGACCTCCCACTGCTAATGCCCCTTCCAGCGCTGCAGTCATATTATCTTGGCAAACACACATCTGGAAACATGCATTTGCCAAAGTATCATGTGTCGTTCCAGATGCGTGCATGGGATTTGGTGTGCAGGAGGCAATCTGCCCTCGCTTATTCTTTTGCAGGCTGTGGGCCAAACAACACCCCCCCCAACACATACAACTTGGCTGGAGAAGTGAAAATGATGACGTACACACATTGTCCCTCTGCCAAGCAGCAGATACACATTAATCTCCTGTCATTTTGTTTGCAGGTGGCGTGCTGTCGGGCCCCGTCGAAGCCAAACTGGCTGACTTACTCCAGGCTATCTCCTCCTTTCTCAGCAAGTATCCAGCCTTGAACGGTCATGCCATCCAGCCAGCCACTGCCTCCCTCATCACCTGTGTGAATAGTAAGTTTATCAGCCCGGGTGCTGCCAAGCCATCCTGAACAACATTTTCAAGGCCATTTTAGAGGATAGATAGGCTGATGGTATAGAATAAAAGACAGCAATGGGGGATGGGGGCTCCGATGTCAGTGGGGCAGTGAATCTGCTCTGGGTTTCAGTCAGAACTCTAAAGGAGCTATCCAAGGTGCTGAACCCTATCTCCAAGCTAGGTTCAGCACCTTGGATAACTCCATCAGAGTTCTGACTGAAACCCAGAGCAGACTCACCGTCCCACTGACATCAGAACCACGCACTTCCACTGGAGCACAGCCACCTCGCTCACCACAAACTTTGGAGAGGGAATGTTAGCAAGCGCAGCTTGTCCTGTCCCAGGAATGAGAGAAGTGGCATCTACCGTGATTCACGCTTCCACACACACATTTCTTTACTTTAGTGTATTACATTTATGTCCTGCATTTCCTCCAAGGAGCTCAGGGTGGTGTTTATTTATGTGTTTGTTCATTTACAGTATTACCCCTCTCTTCAACCAAGCAAATGCTCCCAGACTTGCTTACAAAGATTAATAATAAGACAGTCCCTGGCCTCAGATTTATAATCTAAAAAGCAGGACGCAAAAGGAAAAGGGATTGGGAAGGAGGAGGAAAAAAGACAGAGGAACATGGTTCTCCACCCCCATTTTAGCCTCATAGCCACCCTGTGAAGTAGGTTAGGCTGAGAGAGTGATTGGTGCAAGGTTACTCAGTGTGAGCTTCTTGGCTGCGTGGGAATTTGAATCTGGGCCTCCCTGGTCCTAGTCGAACACCCCTTACTCCAGCCTTCCCCATGCTGGCTGGGAATGATCGGAATTGCAGTCCAGCATAACAGGGGAGGACCAGTTGGGGGAAGAGGAGCTGGTCACCATAAGAGTGGAAGGCTGACTAACGATATGACCAGTAAGATTTCATACCTGCCAGTCAGTGTGCATTTAAAGGAAGCCACCACTTGCTGATGTTGATTAAACTCACACACACAATATTATTTTTAAAAAGCACAGCTGGGGGGAAATAGTTACATATATGGATTACTAACTGTACACTTAAAGAAGCTGATGATAGGTAGTCAAAGACAGGGTTTTTCAGGGTGTGAGCTGAGCAATTAGTATAGCATATATAACACTGAAACCAAGGCAGCCTAAGAGAATTGGGCAAATGGCGTCATAAAGCCAAATGGGAACAAGAACCAAGGCAGTACCAGGTCACAAGCAGGGCTTCAACCAGGAGACTCATTGGCCTGGTTCTCATACAACGCTTAACCGATGGTTGATTCCCTTACCCAGGGTTTGTCTGGCAGATGATCAAACAAACGGTGGATTGTTTTCTCAATTCCTGGTTGTTTGTTTCCCTTCCCCTCCTTTGCCTGCTCTCTCCCTGTATCCCAGATGATTTTGTGGCACTGTAGTACTGGCATGTAGAGTGGCTGGGTTTTTGGGGGCTGCTCTTGCCCACCACCTCTCTAGCCTGCCAAAACAACCCATGGTTTTGGGTTCACACAACACATGGTTTAAACAACCCAAAGTTCACAAACCAGCAACAAACCATGGGTTCTATTTCTGAGGTTGTTTGTGTTTAACAAATCATGGGTTGTCAGCGTGGCTGTGTT
This sequence comes from Heloderma suspectum, assembly GCF_057233095.1. Classification (NCBI taxonomy): domain Eukaryota; kingdom Metazoa; phylum Chordata; class Lepidosauria; order Squamata; family Helodermatidae; genus Heloderma; species Heloderma suspectum. The sequence goes on from NC_139459.1 coordinate 177,215,093, forward strand.
CACACATCGCAACATCCCAGAATTCAACAATCCAAACGATGTGTTAGCATAATGTGCACACTAGGCCATTCAGGGGACATGTAGGATGACTGGCTGAAGATGTAGACTTTTAAACTAACCCGGTCAAAAGCAGCCAATCTGAAATCCTGGAGAGGACGTTCCGTTATTGTGATGTCACCCTGTTCTTCTAGTTCATCATCAGCACCTATTTTCCGTATAGCTGTATAAGCTATATACACTGGTACACTGGCATTGGTAGAGGCTGATGCTAGTTTCCTTGGCTCTAACCCCTCCCTTTACTTTAGTCAAGTAGTTGAAATTTCACTTTTTAGGTCAGCTGGATTCAAAGCCTTTCTGAGTGCCAGAAGAACCACTGCCTTGTTCAAATGCAAATAAAAGGAAGGGCATCACACATTCCCCCTAGATGACACAGGCGCCGACAGCCTAATCTCTATAGTGCAAATGTGATGTCACTGGCTAAGGATTGCCAGAGTTAAATTTCCATGAACAAAGGCAAATGGTGTCAGGCCGATACTTCCATAAGACTTACTTAGCTCTCCCTTAAGCTCTGGCCTGGTCTCCTTCTCGTTGTTCCCCTGAGCAGGACTGCCTCCAAAGCAGCTGAGTGCAGTGGCCGCACAGTTGTTCCCTGCCCTGTTTTTAAAGAGGAAGTTGTCACCCTGTCTGTGGTGAACAGAAGCTTCCTGAGTAGGGTAGGGAGTCCTACTGTGGCAACTGTTCTCTTCAGTTCTAACACTTCCACATAGGGAGATGCACTCCTGTTTACACAAGAGTGCATTGCACCTCTGCTTTTTCCTTGCTCTAAATCCTCTCAGGCCCTATTCTCACATTGCCTGTGTAGTGTGGTTGCCACTGAAACGCCAATTTGCCTATAGGGGTTGTGTCAACCAACTAGAATGAAATCCATTCTGGCCTAATCTTGTGCTTTTTAAAATAGCCCCTTGATAATGCAAGTTATCTGGGTGTTCCTCTAGCCCTTTTCAGGCATTGAAAATGTGGTTGACGAACACATGTGGAGGAGACAGGCATAATTAAGAAAGGAATTGAAATTAAAACCACCAGTATCATACTGCCCTTATAGAAATCTATTGTATGATCACACTTAGAATACTATGTATAGTTCTAGTCACCTTACCTAAAAAAAAGGATATTGTAGGACTGGGAAAAGTGCAGAAGAGGGAAACTAAACTGATCAAGAGGCTAGAGCAGCTCCGCTATGAGGGAACCTTACAACATCTGGGACTGTTTAGCTTAGGAAAAAGGTGAGTGATAGAGGTTATGCATAGTATGCAGAAAGTGGATAGGGAGATATTTTTCTTCCTCTCTCATAATACTAGAACCCAGAGTCATCCCGTGAAGCTGATTGGTGGGAGATTCCGGACACATAAAAAGAAAGACTTCACACAGCACAGAGTTAAACTCTGGAATCTGCTACCACAAGATGCAGTGATGGCTTTAAAAGGGAGTTAGACAAATTAATGGAGCATAAAGCTATCAATGGCTGCTAGTTACGATGGCTATATATTATCTCCTGTATTGGAGGGAGTATGCCTATGTACACTTGAGTGGGAGGGTGTTGTTGCACCCATGTCCTGCTTGTGGGTTTCCCACAGGCATCTGGTTGGCCACTGTGTGAACAGAATGCTGGACTAGATGGACCCTTGGTCTGGTCCAGCAGGGCTCTTCTTATGTTCTTATGACAGGTTGTGCCACCCCCGCCCCCAACCTACACGCAGTCATTAATGAAAGCATGTAGGTCAGGGGTGGAGCTTGCCCTGGAAGGACAGCTGGAAGGGGACAGTGGGAGGTTGGGCCAGCTTCTTGCTGTGGAGCCTTGTCTGCTCCACATAACAGTGTCAAGATACCCACCATACACATCTATTGTCTATGTTTCTCAAGCCTGAAAAAGGTTATCATCACCGAGCTGCTCCTAAAGACACAACTATAATGTCCAGTTGAGAAGTTGTCATCCTTCACTACTGTGGCCTGGAGCGGGCATAGGCGGAAGCTGTGTGTATCAAACAGCTCCCCCATGGAGCAGGATTTTTTATCTCCCTATGTCAGGGTTCCACCTGGAGCAGAGTTTTTTAGGATTTGGACAAGGCAATAGACATGGCAGGGGGTATCTACACAGGGTTTTTACTCTGGTTTTACTGCACCCTGAAGACAATTGTGGTAGATAGGGATGTAAAGATTGGGCAAAATCTGTTCCATCTGTGTTTCACGGATTGTCAGGTGCCTTTCATTCCATCATCTGCCCATCTATGGAATAGGATTTTTTTGGCGTCTGAATTTGCGCAAATTAGCAGTTGAGCAAATGTGCATTTGCGCAAATTCACACATGCGAAAATGCACAATTTCCCCCCAAATGCACATTTTCACGCTTTAGCCTATTGGGGAAATGCGCATTTTTGGTCACTTTTTAAAATTTTGCATATTTTTCTATGATGAAAATTCAGGAAGGTTAGAAAACTGGTCCACAAGTCCACAGAATCCACCTGATGGGAAAAGCCAGTCTGCTGCAGAACCCACAGGTCGGATTCATGAAAATCCAAACTCATTTGGTTCCATTGTGGATTTCTCTGACATCCTCAGTGATAGATGATGCATGCTCATGTCAGCAGCCAGCTCGCTTTTCCTTGCCATAAAACCAGATTTTGTGAAACTGGTTTTCTGATGGATTTTCCTGTTGCGGAGGTTTGGTAGTCTCATGTGAGCTGAACTGCCCTTGCTGCAGGCTGCTGGAGCAGCGCTGATTGGTGGAAAGTGGCAGGGTGGGTGGGGAGAGCAGAGTCATGTCTACCAGCAAATAACTTCGAATTGCACTTTGCTGAGTACAGGAGCAGAGGGGTCGGGAGAATTCCTCTGCTTGTTGTTATAAATATTCATTGAGCACAGGAGTGGGGAGCAGGAGTGGTAAAGGCAAGCCTCAAGCCTGCATTTTAAAACTAGGCATCCCTGCTTGGAAGTATCTCGCCCTCTACTGCAGTTCACTGCCTGCAGGGCGGGGGAAGAGTGGCAGAGAGCAAGCCTCAAACTGCACTGTTATGGAAGTGTGAAGGTATGCATTTATGGAGATGCTATGAACTTATGGCAATACGCAGATATGGAGAGCCTTACTGATTTTAACAGCTGACGACCCCTAATCACACAGAGGAGGGCTGGGGGCAGAGACGAGTGCTGTCTACTACAGTTGCTGCTTACTGGAAGTAACTCGTCCTGCATTGCAGTTCACTGAGAATGGGGCAGGGGGGAAAGGTGCAAAACCTCCATTCATTTGCTGCTCTCCACCTACACAGTTGATGATGCTCATTTCTATTCACAGGACTCCACCCACCCCACCCCATGGTTTCAGGTGCCATTTGCCCCATGCAAGTGGATTTTTCTTAATGCATAAACCGCTTTACTGGCTATCATTTCCCCTGGGAGGAACTAACCTGATTTCATTAAAACCCAGCTTTAAACAGAATTGCCTCAAAACCCATCTCCATGTAGATTTGGTCCAGGTTGGTTCCTTTCCCAGATCCCATTAAGAGCAGAAGAACTTGGGAAGGAGAAGGTGGGTACAGGAAAGTTATGTCCTTTCAGTTACCAGGAACCACGCTGTCATAACAGATGTGCTCCAGAGCCAGTCAGCCATGGCATGCTCCTTGCCCATGGAGGGGTTAATCATTATGAGTTCCCTTGGGCTTATGATATTGGCCGGGTTTGCACAATCAGTGGTGATCCATGCAGTTTGGGTTGTTTCCCCCACCTCCGCAAGTGCCCGCCATTTGCTTAATTACCCGAGCCACATCACGGGTTACTGTGTGGTCCGAACCTGGCGCACGGTGCAGCAGGGGCAGCTTCTAACCCATCCCACAACCCATGGCTTGTAGTGAGGGTTGTGGGGTAGGTTAGAAGCCACCCCCACTGCACCATATGCTGGATTCGGATGACATGGCAATCCGCAATGTGGCATAGTTAATTAGGCAAATACCAGGCATGCAGGCAGCACATGTGGGGGCAGAGGAAACAACCCATAGTTGCGTCGTTTCCCCTGCGATTGTGTGAACCTCGCCATTGCATCTCCATCACAGGTTCTTGTGAACTCATGCTCCCGTCATTAATGAACCATCAGCTATACCTTTGACTTGGCTACATCCTACAACTGGTATCTCTGATTAGTCTATCCCTTAACACCTGGCTATCTTGCCTGGAATGTCCTCTCTAAACTCTCCCCTTAGGGTTCAGGAGAAAGTTCAGGCACAGAGGATGAACGAAAGGGAAGACTCGGGCATGGAGATCTGAGCATGGGGGAAACTACTGTCATATACCACTGTTACTCTCCTCGTGATCACCAGGGTCTTCTGGAATGTCCCACTACAGTCAGCTCGACCTCCTGTCAATGGGTGGTTCTGCTGAAAATTGCCTCGGCCTGCACAGAGAGCTGCTACACACATATGGTTCCCCCTGCAATTTCGACCCCAGACAATGCAGCATCTTGGGAGCAATCACGCTACAAAGGCAATGCGAGGATGGGATCTTGGTGAGCATGGAATAAACATAAAAAGAAGGCCTCAGCACTTGGCAGCTTTGGGGGGCTGCTGGGAACCCCATCCCTGCAAGGCCACCCCTGAGTCTGGGAGTCACCTGCCGCTGCTCTGGGGTGCTTCATACAACGCCTCAGAGCAGCCTTCCCCAACCAGAGGTTCTGGACTTCAGCTGCCATCAGGCCCAGTCAGCAGGAGCAATAGTCAGGAATGCTGGGAGTTGCAGTCCAAAACATGTGGAGGGCACCAGCTGGGAAAAGCTGCCCCAGAAAGCATCCAATGTATAGTGTCACGTTGGGGCATTCCTGGCAGTTTAAAACCATGGCCCAGGGGTCCACCAATGTAAGGGGGGGCATCTTATGAGGCCCCTTGAAACATGGAGCTGACCCTGAAACAGGGGAGGTGCTCATTAAGTGTATGCAAGAACTGCTTCACCCATTACTAAATACCTGCATGGAAGGCAGAAGTAATAAGGCAGAATTCAGTAGTTGCAGCTTTTCCCAGGTTGTCTGGTTGGAAAGGCTTCATAGACATATAATCATAGGGTGGGAAGGGGCCTACAAGACCATTGAGTCCAACCCCCTGCTCAGTGCAGGAAGCCTGATTCCCAGGAAGTCTCCCATCCAAGGACTAACCAGGGCTGACCCTGTTGTTTTCTCTTTAATGCTGTTGTTAAAGGGCCAATCCATACTTAAGTTTCTTTTCGCTTCCAATAAGGTTCACCACTCTTTCACGCTACACAGGACCTGCCTTGAATTGGGACCGGAATTTCCCACTTCTGTGCTCCCGCTTTCAATACCCTGATATCCCGGTATTTCCCATTCATGTGCTCTTTTCTTCCCTGTTCATTACCTTATAAGGTTGTAGTCCCCTCCCACACCTGTCCATATGCAGCGGTGTTTGTATTTCCCTCCTGTCCAATCACAGCTCTAGATGCTCCCATCTGGTCTTCCAGCTACTGATATCATAGGTTTCTTAGCACTGGAAGTTTTATCACCAGCCAGCAGAGGGCTAGAGGTGCCAGCTCTTGTCTGATCTGAGAAGCTAAGCCAGATCAGCCCTGGGCAGACTTGTGGATGGGCAACCACAAGGAAATCAAGCTTCAGAGGGTTGTTCTCTCATTTAATTTTCTTGGGCTCCAAGATCACTGCAGACGGTGACTGCAGCCATGAAATTAAAAGACGCTTGCTCCTTGGGAGGAAAGCTATGGCAAACCTAGACAGCATAGTAAGAAGCAGAGACATCACCTTGCCGACAAAGGTTCATATAATCAAAGCTATGGTTTTCCCAGTAGCAGCGTATGGCTGTGAGAGCTGGACTATAAGGAAGGCTGAGCACCGAAGAATTGAGTTCAATATGGCTTACGCCCGAGTAAGTGAGTGTCCAGGATTGGGGCTGCGAGAAAACATTACAGCACCAGTTACGCTAGAATGGGGGGGAGGGGGAGGCAGCGTGTGTAAAGGCACTCAGTTGTGATCCTTAATTTATTTTTTTTAAGCCAAAGCAGGGGATAGAATTAGAAGGAGGTAAAAATTAGTATCATTTGAAGGGAGAGAACAACCCCTTGCTCAGTGCAGGAAGCCTGATTCCCAGGCGGTTGCCCATCCAAAATTCTGACCAGGGCCCACCCTGCTGAGCTTCCCAGACCAGACAAAAGCAGGCACCTCCAGCTATTTCCTTGCTAGTGATAAAGCTTTGAGTGCTGAGGAACCTATGCAATGTCATCTCACAGTCTTTGAAGCTGCACAGCTTTGAAGCTTCGAAGATGCTAGCACCCCCCCCCCAAGCTGAGCACTGGGTGCCGTCACGACTGCCCCTCTTCCTCGCGCTGGCTGCAAAGGGCTGGCACAGGGAAAAGAGCATCAGCAGACACCCTCCAGCCTCTCGCCTTGGCCTCCAGCAGGTGGGGGGGGGGGAGAAGAGGATAGGTGCCTCCTTCTTCCCTCCACCCCCACCTGCTACAGCGGCGGCGGCAAGGGACAAGCTCTTGCCAGGCTTCGAGCCCCAACAGGATGCTCACACCATCCCTACACACTCACACACACACACACACACACACACACACACGGATAGAGGAAGAGAGGGATGGTGGGCAGGGAATCAGCAGAAACAGGGAGAGTTTCTGCTCCTCCAATGAGAGCTGCCATCTTTAAGAGCAGGAAAACAGCGCAGCTCTTGAGTGTGAACCGAGTTCGCGCATTCGATCAAGAACCGCAACGGGGAAAATGGATGAATGTGGATAATTATGGTTTAATGTGAGTGCGTTTAACCCGACAGGACCCCAACTTTGTTGTGATGGCAGGCACAATGTAGATCGGCCCAAAGTCACAAATACTCTGCTCAGCGCTCATGAAAAGATGACAACCCTAAATGGGGTTAAGCGGAGGGGGAAGGAGCAAAAAAGAGGTGGTAGCTTAAGCCTTGGTTAGGAAGCAAAGATGCAGCAATGGTCTAGAAGCAAGAAAGGAGGAAGACGGGGCGGATGGTGGAGCTGGGAGCGGGTAGCACAAGCCCCAGATGCAGGAAGCAAGAAGGGAGTATGGGAACTGGAGCACAGGAGAAAAGGGTCTATTTCACAAAACCAGCAGACGAGGTAGTAAAATTTCTCCTGTACGTGGGGGATTGCATGGCTGAATGCTTTCCCAAGGGAAAAATATTCCTTCCCTGAACATGCCAAACTAGCGTATTAGAAAGAATACTTGGTGGGGATGGTTCTTATTTCTTTGTTATATTTGTATCCTGCCTTTCCATCCAATGGAACTCAAGGGGGCTAGCAGCAATGCCAACAAATACAATAAAATATAATCAAATGCAATGGGCAGCCTCCAAGACTGCCCGTAGCACTCACCGCTAGCACAACGGGGACCTCGCGCTTCCTAAAGCAACCTGAAACGAGCAGAATCGCTTTTTGCAGAATTAAGCTCAGCTGGCCTGTCCCAATTCAGAAACAAGCATTTCCCCCTTGTTTCCAGAGTTGCTTCTTGTACTGCTTGTGCAACAGATCAAGCGGGAGCACGGTGACAGTATTAGATACTGCCCAATAAAACAATAAAGTACAAAACATAAAAACAAAGCAGCTAAAGCATCAAAAAAAATTCCATAAAAACAACCAGCTAAAACCAATGACAGCATATTTACAAGTCAGCTTATGGGCCAAAGGCCCATCTAAATAAAAATGTCTTTGCCTGCTGGCAGAAAATAATCAGAGATGGGACTAGCCAGGCCGCCTTTGGCAAGGAGTTCCAGCCTGGAAGAAGGCCCTCTCACCGGTTCCCATGAAAAGCGCTTCAGATGTTGTTCAGGACAGAAAGAAGGGCGTCTCCTGCAGCTCTCGATATTATTTCTTTATTATTTATTTAATACCCAGGCCAGCTTTTATGGGAGAGTGCTGTCTTTCTGAAAGATCTTTTCTCCCTAGCCTCTGGTTTTCTACATGCAAGCATTTTTATAGAGAAGTGCTTTCAGTCAATGGATTCCCTCTCCACCCGTTCAGCAATCTGCAATAGTACACTTTTGCTATTTATGTGAACTAGGCCGGAGAGGCCATAAACAGAAGGGGGTGGGGTCAAGCCCTTGTCCGTTTAGACAGTGATTACTACCTACTGTTTTTCTTTGGGGGATGAACTTGCTTTGCACATCTCAATCTGTTGCAATATCCAGCTGTTATAGATCTTTATGTGGAGTTTGATTTGCTCCCACCATATAATTTTTGGACGAAAGACTGCCGGATACCCACATGTTGGCCAATAAGCTTGGCATGGTTGTTACCGAGATGTCTTTTGCGGCTTCAGAAATGCAGAAGTAGAGGCACAAAACTCAACTTCCTCTTTCTGACTCAGTCTTTTGTCACATCACTTTACAGTTATTCATATATTCGGAGTAATTCGTGTTTGGGTTCCTGGCCTGTGATGGTGCAGTATAGATTAGTTTGCTGTGGTAAAACCCAAATTGAAACCCTTGTAACTTTCTCCTGAGAGGCTCATTCACTATTGTACAGTGTGTTGCCAAGATGGTTCTAAAGTCTGCTAAAGCAGCCTTCCCCAGTCTGGTGCCCACCAGATGTGTTGGACTACAGCTCCCATTGTCCCCAGCCAGCATGGCCAATGGATGGTGGGAGCTGTATCACAACACACCTGGAAGGCACCAGGCTGGGGAAGGCTGTGTTAAAGTAACATCCTGCAGTGCTGGTCACGTCTTCAACAAATGTAGAAACAAGTGTGGAAAAAGGGAGGGCGGGGAGGAAGGCACCGTGGGTAGCACTGCTATTCTGCAACTGCACTACTGATACCAAAGAGTTGGTATTAATACAGGATTCAGCACTACTTTATTTTATTTTATTTTAAAGCACAATTCTACCCATGTTGACAGCACAGGTAGACAGGAAAGCATTGGTGTAGGTGCAAAATCTTTTCTGCTCCAACTGTTCTTACTTATCAGGGGTCAGCCCCTCATATCTGTTAGCTGTTCTTAGTAAATCACTGCTCATATTTTGTGTCTGGGGGAGATTTGGAAGGCGCCTCCTTAAAATGGGACCAGTATATGATCTCTCCTGGAGACAGGCTGGAGAGATTTTTTTCAAGTGCAATGAAGGGGTTTTTGTGCAGGGGTCCAGAACCTCAGACCCAGGAGCCTTCTGGGGGTCCCAATCTGGCCCTGTGGAGGTCCCTAGGAGGCCATGCCTGGCCCTACCCCAACTACCAATCGTTTGGTGGTTTCCCAGCTTTTGTGCCATTTTCTCCCATTCTGAAAGGTTTAAATGCCTCTGCAAAGGCTTAGTTACGGGCAGGAAGAGGTTTAAGCTAAAACGCTGGTGCTTTGGCCCCACCCCTTTTGTCTTGGGCCCCGCCCACTGTGGCCCCTAAGAACGTTTCCCACATGGAATTTGGCCGTGGGGCTGAAAGAGGTTCTGCACCCCTGGTGTAAAGGAGGGATCATTGTTCTTGGCATGGTTACTCATGTCACTTTTGCCTCTGGCAAAATAGACCTTGCAGGGTTTTGTACTGTTTCAAGCCCCTACAAAACCTGTTTGATCAGAGGTGAACGCGGTGCACATGCGCACACACAGACCTGTGTGCGCTAGGGGTGGGTGGAAGGTGGGCTGCAGTCCACCAGTCGACCACATGATGCTTGCTGGTTGCTGTGATCCTCACAAAGAATACTAGATGGGGAGAGCAATCCTATGGCCGCTAGACAGTGTCTAGAGGGGCACAGGATTTCTCGGTTCCTGGGATCCAAGGTTGGAGCCAGCGCTCCGACCACATTGCCAAGAACCGTGCTCCCCTCCCTTCCCCGCCACCTCATGGGTGGTGCGTTCTGGCCGGCCTCCGCACTCAGAAACGGAGCACAGAGCAGGTAAATAGGGGGTGTTCCCAGGGGCAGGGAGGGGAGGAGACACTGGAAGCTGCTTACGTGGCTTCCTGTGCACTATGCAGCCTCTCTCACTCCCACTCCAGCGCATCCTGGCTAGACAGCCAAAATTAGCCATCTAGCCACAAAAGCAGGGTGGGCGGATCCCAGATGAGAGGATCCCCTCCGTGCTCTGCCCACCCTGCATAGGATAGTCGGCCGCCTCCGACTTCTAAGGATGATAGGATTGTGCCCAAAATGGATCATGGTTTAATCCAGCAGGGCTCATGTTCTTAAACAAGGGTACAGACTCAGAATAACTTCAGATTAGTTAAACCTTAAGTCAGCATTCCCCAACCTGGTGCCCTCCAGATCTGTTGGACTACAACTCCCTTCAGCATGCTTACAGGGGATGTTGGGAATTGTAGTTCAACACATCTGGAGGGCACCCAGTTGCGGAAGGCTGCCTTAAGTGGGAAGAGACCCGGAACTGGCACTCTTGCTTTGTAAATTGAAAAGACATAAATGGTCTGTGGGGATTCTATTACAAAGACCACCCAAACTGAAGTTGACCCATCCGTGTTACACACTGTGGCAGTGGTCCTCAACCTTTTCAGACCCAGGACCCACCTTTACTCTAAACATGCATTTGAGGACCCACTTAGTTCCCCCCCCCTTTATGTATTTCTGTACTGGTAGTGCTGCTTTTGCAACCCACCCTGGATCAGTCTTTGACCCAGTATATGGTCCCAACCCACCCACGAGTTGAAGACTGATGCATTATGGGAAGTGATTCCTCCCTCAAACCAATGGGCAAACCCCTATTCTCTCAGCTTCAGTACCTAGCTCTAATATGGGGATAATGGGATTAGCCTACCTTATAGGGCTGTTGTAAGGTTTTCTGAGATTATATGAAGCATTTTGGAACACTAGAAGCACATTATGAATGTTGACCTGTGATGTTCAGGACCCAGGGGTACCTAACTACTGCATGCATATATCCTGCATTTCTGTGACTAGCGCAGTCAAGGTGGCTTACAAAGCAAAACTATCAATTATAAAACACTATCACAACCATAAAAACCCAAACACAGAAGCAAGCAATATTGTAAAACTTGTTAGAATGCCGCTAAAAAATCATAGCCTTTTTTTAAAGTCCTGTCTAAATAAAAGGATCGTAGGAGCCCATTTAAAACAGGTAAGGAGGGGGCCAGTTGAAGGCGATTCCTTCTGTTTAGACACCACAAATGAAAAAGCCCCTTTTTAACACCCACCCATCCCGCTCCCCAAGATCTCTGACAGCAAAGGAACAACGAAGAGGGCCTCAGAAACCAAATGCAGATCTCAGGCAAGTTAGTATTGGAGGAGGTGATGCACATATATAAATGAATTATATTTTTTTTGGGGGGGGGGTGTTTTTCAGAATAGAAAGTATGGTTTGCTAATCTGACCGAAAAGTCAACCCAGTGAGACCTGGTGCAGTTGTACTAGATGGCAAAGCCAGTGGGATCTGCCCCCAGGGCCCTCTTTCTTGAAAACCGAAAAGTATGCAAATCAAAGGGACAAACAAGTTTCCTCACACGGAAATGCTGTCGGCAGGAAGCAGCAAAGTCTGAGTGGCTGCGAGCTCACAGACCAACAAGGCTCTGCAAAGTATGCCACATCCATGGGGCTACCTGCCAGAGCTGGTGGCTTTTGAGTCATCCAAGGATTTGGGCTGGGATTCACATCGGGGTGTCCTGCTGAGGACTTGACCATGGCAGACCCTGAACCCACTGGTAGGTGAAGCAACCTTCTGATCTCTTTAAGGCAGGAGTACGAAACTCATCTCTAGCACGTTGCTTGTCATAGCAGGAGGCAATCCCTGGGGCTCATCTGGGGCCTCACTTAAGGTTTTGTGGTTATGACCGTTGGAGGATTTCTCTTTGGAGACGGATCTCTGATAGTAAAGCGTGGTTAGGTGAGACCATCAATTTATTCAAGGTTGGAGAAAGACTTTTTTTCCCGAGTCAAAGGTGGTACAGAAGAAGCATTGTTATTCATGGTATATACGCAGCTTTCCTCTGTGATGAACAGGTTTTTCAGGGAGTCAACAACCTGCAAAACCTGTTTGAACAGAGACGACAATGGAGCAAAAGAGACAAATGTGTATGCCATGGAGGAAAGATGCCTCTGTCATGCAACAAGCAGCCCTGTCTGTCTCCAGCGCAACTCAGTACACAGTCTTTGAGCAAAGCTATGTAGATTCAGAGCTCATTTCAGCTGTATGTAGAAAAACAAGAGTATTTATTCATCACTGCAGAAATCTCTGTTGTATCTTTACTGTATCCTCAGTTAGAAGGAGGGCTCAAAACATAGCTGGGAATACTTGGCATCCATGGAAAGAGGCATTTTATATTTGGGATTCAACATTTGCTTTTAAAAGGCTGACACTTCAGTTTTCTCTCTAAAATTTCAGCCATTGACATGTGTATGCACACATAAGTTGGAATCCACCCTAAAACTTTAGAAATGCATATTTTAAAACTCTGTTTTTGAAAGCTTTGTATTTTAAGCATTTGATTTGTGAGCTGGGGTTTTCTGTACACACATCTGACATTTGTAGAAAACTTTCCTCAAATTCCTTTCAGCTTTTACATGGGATGTTTCAGTGGAAGGTATTTAGATAGCCCAGGGAGCACTTACAGGGTGACTTGTCCCCTGTCAGCCATGCTCAGCGTTGTGATTAGCACATCTTTCAATTTCCTGATCGTTTTTACCTAACCGCATGCTTCTTGTGCACGTTCCTGCATATGGAACACCAAACCCTAGTAGAATCAAACAGCAGGAAAGGACATAGAGATCATGTTGTCAAGCTCCTGACCTACAGCAGGACCTCACATACACCAAGCCCATGTCAACAGTACAACCATCGCCCCATAGACCAGCCCTACCCTACAGACCACAATGTTGTGCCACAAGTATTACCCAGGAGCAAACAGTGCACCTCATGGAAGAGGTGCCTGCATGAATCACAAAACAATTTAGATCAGGGGTGCACAGAAGGTGATTTGCAGTAGATCAGCTAGGATTTCTGACTCCCAACTGTTTAACAATAGCAGCAGCAAAATTACTTCCTCCTCCCCCCTAAATCATGCTGCTGAAATGAAGAACGCTTGAGGTAACCAGAAGTGGATTGTTGTTTGGAAGGACCACAAGCTCATTTGGCTCTGGCATTTAAAACAAATTCCTGGGCACAGAATTATTTAATTCCCACTGTTTGTGTTTTGCACCAGGTTCCAACTGGTAGGTCTCAGGATTTTAGTAAAAAAAGAAAAGAAAAAGACATAGATCCTGAAAGCCTGTCCACCCCTGAATTAGATGGCTGACGCAACTGGGCCAAGCCACATGCTAGAAAAGAAAAGAAAAACCCAGAAGTTGCTGGTGTCCATCTGACCTGTAGGAACTTTATTCCTAATTCTAAACATGAGATCCTGAGAGTGAAGAAAACCCTGTCCCTACTGTGTGGCTGTCTGCCATGTCCGTGGGAAGACCCTCATTTGTAAAGCAACTGAGGGAGTGAGAAATCTTCCGAAATATTAGAAATGAAAGGAAAGCATAGACCTAACCCATCATACCTGATCTGCCTGTGGCCTGCGAATTAGAGTTCCAGCAGGTAATCCACCTGGAGGCATACAGTGAAAGGGGTCTCACAGCCTAATGAAGGGGGAAGACAGGATGGGTGGGAAGAGCCATTTGAGTCAGGTAATGGTTGAGGGGATAGGTACTTAACTGATAGCTAAAGGCTAGAGTGAGAGGTTAAGAGCAGTTACAGAAAATCATCTTATAAATGTAAGTCAGTGCCCTTTGACTCCAATTTACAGTGTGATTTTTCATATATTGCTAAATTCAGGGCTCCTAAAAAATGGACATAAGGTACCTAAATTCCATACCAAGAAAAGCTGGATTGTATGTTCTATGTAAAAACAAATAAAAACAGTCTCTCTCAGATATTTTGAGCCCAGCCGTTTGGGGATAAAAAGTAGCCCACATTGCTTGGACCCAATAATTTTCTTTTAAATAGTTTGTATACCAAAAGCTGCATATGAATCAATGTGTTTCTGTTCTAGGAGGGTGGATGGGAGTCCTGGGTTCAATTCCCAGCTCACTCTCAGTTCCTCATATGTGAAATAAGAACCTTCACCACAAGGCTGTTTTGGGAATAAATGGAATTTAAAAAAACAAGAGTTGGATCCAGAATCTGCCTTCCATGACAGGAAGGGCTCTACTCACAAAAGATTCCAAAGCCTGATTTTTGGGGACTCCCAAACACCACATCTCACCCCATTCAGCAGGGTCTCCTGAGTCTCTGTGTAGCATTTTCAGGGCCTGCCATGAGGAGATGGGAGCAGGGAAGTCCACTTCTGCCAACACAGTTGATGCAGTGTTAATTTGGATCCAAACCTAAAAGGCATTTGACTTTCTATATGAAATGGGTGTGGTTCTCCTGAGCATTCTTATGGGAGCACACTCATAAGTCCCATTGACTCACTCACATGTTCACTGCACAGCAGTTTCCAACCAAATTGCACTGCATAAATGACAAATAGTTCTTGATGCCAGTTCAGACCTCCATTTCACTACATTAGGTAGTAGGGCAAGGAAAAGTAGCCACTGGCTCTCTTTCTTTCTCTGTGCTGGATGTTTCTACAGTCCATTCGCACTCAGGAAGAAGGCAGAAGTTCCACTTCCCTTTGCGTTCCTCTTACCTCACTTCACAGAAAGTGTCAAATGTTTAAAAAACTTGGCATCTTTCCCTGCTTTGGTTAGAACATTATTTCCGGTTTGGGGCCTGATACATGCAGAATAGATGTTGACACTGCCAAACAACAAGCAAGCATTCGGAGAAGGGTGCGGAGAGCCACTTCCCACATTTACACAATGTCTACATGGGAGAAGACACTTCTGTGTATAAATTAACATGCAACCCATCACGCATGGAAATGGGTAATCATCAACAAGTAGTTTGCAGCTTAATTTCTATGCAGAAGTCTGGGTGGGGGCAGCTTTCTGTCCAACTCACTGATTCAGCAGACTGATTGATAAGTTTACAATGATTCGCTTGAGGATAGGACAGAAAGCAATGACTTTAACTAACAAGGAGCTGGATTAACCTGCTTAATGACATTCTATCAAGGTACCAGCAATTTTTTGGTCACTGTGTTGGAGGTTCAATGATGTTGTGTCAGGGATCAGATGGCAGTGGATCTAGAGAAGCAATGAGCTGCACATTCAAGAACATGGTAGAGTTTGGGGAGGACAGGATGCAAATATGGGAATGGAGCCTGGTTGAAGGTGTGAGGTGCGGAGGGATCCCATAGGTGGAGTGAAAGGAATGAGAGGAGTTGGTAAAAAAAATATTTGGTGGGGATGGTCTGGGGCAGGGGTGAAGAAGCTCACACCTGGGGGCCAAATTCAGTCCTCCTGGGGTCCTAATCTGGCCCTCTGCGGTTCCCCAGATTTGTTTGGTTGTTTCATTTCTATACCGCCCAAGAGCTGAAGCTCTCAGATGGCCATGCCCCCTTTTCCAAGCAACTCTTTGGTGCTTTCCCAGCTTTTGTGCAGTTTTTCCCACATTCTAGAAGGTCGACATGCCTCTCCTAAGGCTTAGTTACTGGCAGGAAGAGCTTTAAGCTGAAATACACTGTTATTTTTGGCCCATCCCGTTTTGCCTTTGGCCCTACCCGCCACTGGGATGTGGCTCCTGAGAGCTTCTCTGAAATGGAATTTGGTCCTTGGGCTGAAAGAGGTTCAAGACCCCTGTTCTATGGTTTAAACAACTTTAAAATGTGTACAAATGTGTATCCTTGGTCAGTAGGGAAAGGTGATATTGGGTATGGTGTTTGTATGTGAGATTTACATGAATAGTAAGTTGCTTCAGAATGCAAGCCGCACCCCCTAACGTATAAGATAGGAAAGGTATATATTTAAATACATAAATAATTTGTTTAGATTAAACATTATGACATACTCTCCTGGGTTGTAGAGCCCTTCCTTCCTTGGCATTTACATAGGTATCCATGTTATAAGGTATCTTCATGGGTCTGTGTGTGTTCTACATTTTGGGAATTCTACTATGCACGCATAGAATTTGATATTAAGTACAGAATTCTGTATCCTGACCTTTCAACCTCCTTTTTCTCCCCCAATGTAAGTCTCCAGTCCTGACGACTGCAAAAATAGGATTGGAGCAGTGAGAGCACCTGGTGAAATCTCAGCAAGTGTGGGGAAGTGGGCCCAAAAAAGGTTTCTAGTGGTGAGAGAGTAGGGTTTCAGTTCTTTCAAAGCCATTTGCTCATTTCCATTGATAGACAATGCAAAATAGGCAAATACATATCATTTGCACAATTCATAAGCCTTGTAGATCTCAACTTTTCTTGGTACAGTTTTGAAATATCTTGTGAAAGATATTTTCCCCCTTAAATCATACAGTATACACAGCCATGCATAGCCTGTCTAAGTTTTGTCTTGATCCAGCCCTTCTATGATTCAATGTATATTGCATAGAGATATGATTATATCTGCCAAATAATCCATATCAAATAATGAAATAATGAAGAGCAAAACCAATTGTTTTCCTGTGATCGCTCATTAGTAAGACATGACATGACTGAAGGGAGGAATATCATGGATTAAATATTCACAGGGAAAGTTGAAAAAGCCTTCTGAATTCCGGGCTGTCTGAGAAGACCGTGCACCAGTTGTCAGGACCTCACTTTTCTGCCAGATATGTGGTTCTTGTAAACCCTGCTGGTTGTTGTTTTCCAGCACTTAAGTTGCTAACTGATGGTGCTGGTTGTAGTGATTCTAGGCTAGCGAGCACAGTTACTCTTTGTGTTTTGGATGGGAGGAGCCATAGAGTCCTGGACTCCCATTGGATAATGCCCATGTCATCACCACCAGGCATGTCTGTCACATTTTCCAACCTTGCTTTGGGTATGCCCCCACCCACCACACCACCATGCACTGTCTGGATTTGGCAGGTGATTACGAAGTCCAGGGCCTTTTCAGTAGTGGCATCCTCCCTGTAGAACTCTGCCAGAGGCTTACCTAAGGCTCACTCCTATGCGTGTTTAGACAGAAAAAAGGCCTATAACTCCCAGCATGTCCCAGCCAGCATGGCTGGCTGGGGCATCCTGGGAGTTGTAGGCCTTTTTTCTGTCTAAACACGCATAGGATTGCACCCTTTAGACAACGGATGTCAGGGGGATGGGTAAGATCTTTCCATATAGGAAGGCATTCACTGCACTGGGAGCGGGCTGAAGACTGATTTTTACCATAACTATTTTTTAGTGGAATTGCATCTATTTTGTGCACCTTGCATGGTTGATTTACAGTTCTGTTGTTATGGTTCTCCTTTGACTTGTTCTTGTGGTTTCTGTTACTATGGTTCTTGTATATTTTATGTGAGTGCAGGGTGGGACTGGGGGTTCTGCATTTTTATTTTTATTTTTGGTTTTAAATTGACTGCAAACCATTTGGAATGTCCATTGGCCTGGGAATAAGGGATACACATTTTAGAGCACTCACACCCTCTGCCTGCTCATGCCATTTTGAAGGCCCACAATTTGCGCATATGCACAGAGAAAAAGAGGAGGCGGCTTTGGAGGGGTGGGCGAAATTGTCTACCATTCTGTCTCAAAGATCAGGCGTATGTCTCCAGCTGGTGGTGGTAGTAGTAGTAGTTATATGCTGCCATTCAGGCCCTCACAATTAAATCAAAAGCCAGTTCTCAGATTATCCCAAATAACAAGGCTATCCCACCCCCACCACTAGTAAGGGTTGCCCCAGTCTGTTTCATTGGGTCAGATCCAGATTTATGCTGGATCAACTATGCTGGCGGAAGTGGCCTTCCCCGCCCCCTCCTTCTCATGGCAGCCCCACTAGCCCCATGATAATACTACCCAGAGCGTCAGGAGACCCTGCTGAATGGGATGAGCTGTGGTATGAGTGTGGGGGAGGGGGATCTCCAAAACTCAGGCAGAGCCCTTCACGAAAAGACCCCTTCCTCTTGTGGAAGGCAGATTCTGGATTCCACCCATTATGTGAAGATAGGCTACTTGCTTCAAGTGTGCAGACCTACAGCATTACATCCAAGGGCAGAAGCCAACTTTCTGGACATGCCTCTGTGTTGACAACCGCTACAATAACTTTTACGTGAGTTTGTGACTTTCAGGTCACGGAGACTTCTCAAACTACCAAGGTGGTTGGATTCAGTTGAATCAATCCTGCCTGCACACAAGGTGAGGGCCTGCAATCCCTCTGACCCAAGACAGTATCTGTGACTGGCCAAGGTATTTCAAGTGATATACTGCAAAAGACGAAATTCAGCCCACAGCTTTATACTGTCCCTCTTAGCTGCCTCTCAATTAAAATTCTGCTTGACAGTCTGCATAGTTTAGTCGTGAGGCAAGCAAGGAGGCGAGCCCCAGCTGGGTCGGAATGACTTTGAGAGCCACCGGCTCCTTTTTTCCTTCTGCTGCTTGGTGACGCAACCCCTCTAAGGCAACCACATCCTCTTTCCGGGGGGAGGGGAAAGGCGATTTCGCTGTGTTTGTACCGTCAACCCCTGCCAAGTTTGAAGGTTTTTGTAAATGTCCGTAGCCCGGAGGTAGGCCTGCTTTAGACGTGCTGCAGAATGAGGCACAAACGAAGTTGTTGTCCTGAGGTGGTAAGACGGACAGCATACCACTTCAGAGTGTAGCTGGTGGATAGCCTTTTTTTAATCACCCCCTCCGTAAAAAGCTCTCTGCATACAGTCAGCCATTTAGCACACCACGGAGAAATGCTGTGTAGTTCTCTTCCTAAAGTCTTATAGTTTATTATAAGTAAACCTGTTTCTGAGGGGATGTATTTTTATGATGTCCTTTAATTTTTGATTTTGTAAACCCCTTAAAGATGTTGCTTCAGATATGGTAAGCAGTATATAAATTGATTAAATAAATAAATAAATAAATACTACGTAAATAAGTCCAGAGGCCCTTCCTTCACATACACAAGCATTCTAAAATGGCTCCTCTCTCCCACCTCCAGTCTAAAGTGGTCAGGCCCACAGTTCTACCACCTCAGCGTCCTACTTCATTCTGCTGCACGAGCAGATCTGGCTGTGCCTCTCAACAGACAGACTCTACGGGGCAGCAGGGCTGTGTTGCCGCCCCCGGCCCTGACACTGTACGGCTTCCCCAGCCTTACTGCTGAAGTCTATGTGCTTGACTGTAGGCATCTGTGGCATAAAGGCCTATATGCGTAGACCTCATGGGCTTTCACACCTTCTGGAACCCCATGCAGTTGGGGTTCCAGATCACATGGGAAGCCTATGTGCACAGAGGCCTACGTGTGCAGGCTTCCCCGCTGCAGATGTCCATGCTCAACACCCAGATGTCAAGAATAGAAAGGTACATGTTGTTGATGTGTGTGTTTTTGTTTTGAAATTAATTTTTTATTGTGAAATGTCAACAAAACACAAGAAAAGAAATGTAGTTACATAACTGGATCCAGAGCTTCCTTGTTGCTTTGCTGTTGTTCCGCTTTACACCTCCCTCCCTTTCTCTCTATATATATTTGTGTGTGTGTGTGTGTGTGTGTGTGTGTATATGAGAGAGAGAGAGAGAGAGAGAGAGAGAATACAGCTTCTAAGAAAGCTACATGTATAACAACAACAATAATAGCAACAACATGTCTATAGCTCAAGAGCCAAATCTGTCTGGGTGGTTTACAAACAATGTTGGGGTCAGTGGTGCAGGCCCACTTCTCCTTAATCGCTAGTGCAGCCCCTGGCACACAACTAATTTGTGCGTGGGGCTTCTGCCATATAGTCACTGTGTGGGCCATAGGCAAATCACTGCCTCTAAGCCTCAGTTCCTCCTCGCTAAGATGGAAATGATGACATCCTATCATGGGGTTTCTCTGAAACAAGGGTTGGAAAACAAGAAGTGCTGCATTTAAATAAAGGCACATTACGACACTTCACAAGCAGTGGGGGTACGGCAGGGTAGTGCTGAGGAGGCAACTCCTGCTTTACCTCTTCCCATTACGCTTTTACTGTTCCTGCCCTTTGCCACTCCCAATCTCCCACTCAGCACCCCACAGCCCAATATCTTCCCCAGTCAACATCCTCACTCAGCACCTCCAGGTCCCTCTCCCTCCCCTACTAGAACACCACACCCCAGTCCAGGTTCAACCCCCCCCCCACACACACACATACACATTTAACCTCCTCATTCACTTTCTGTCCCTCCATACTTCAGCTTCTGCCTCTACTCCCACTTGCCACTACAGCTTCTCCCTCCTTGTGGACATAAGCGAGGGCTGCATCTGGAGCAGCGCTTTGCTCCATTCCCATGAAGGTCCTCAGTGATGGATCAAAAGGCGATGGCGTGAGCTTTTGCAGACTTGTCTCTACCTCAGACTCCCCGAAGCAACAACTGCAACCTGCAGTTACAATACGAATTGGGTCATGGACAAGAAGGAAGAGGAAAACAAGCAAAATTCAAGTACCATAGCCACCTCCCTCTTGGGTGAGGAGGAGCCAGATGGATGTCAGTCCTAACCAGGCTGGTGGACAGAGCGTCTCAGTCTCCTCCCCTTCTGATACAGCCAGAAATGGCTGCTGGTGGAACTAATGCCACCCACAATGGAACATATAATTGGTGAAGTTGGACTCGATGGTCTTATAGGCCCCTTCCAACTCTACTATTCTATGAAGTAGTTCCAGAATCTGAAGAGATTTTGAGCTGGTTGGTGACCGTAGTGATAAACCTTCTCATTGTGATTGGCTGAGTAGCACTGATGTCATGTTAAGGCTGAGCTCATGCATTGATGATGTCACAGACAGACAGCCTACGCAGTAGGAGGAGGAGCTTAGGGACATCAGGGAGCTCCATTTGCTGCTGGAGGAGGTGAGCAGAACAGGCAGAGAGGACTGAAGAACAGGGATTTGAGGAAAGAGTAACTGACGGAAGAGGAAGCCTGAGAGTTATGGAAGCATGTAGGTAAGGATGAGCAGAGGAATCAGTGTGTGTTCATGTGCGTGTGTGTGCCCAGGAAGAGGGGCACCATTTGGGGAAGGCAGGGTACAGTTCCCCCCACCCCCTGCAGTGTTTCAGACCAGACATGGTTATTCCTCAGTGTGTGTGTGTGTGTATATGTGTGTATGTGTGTATGTATGTATGTATGTATGTGTGTATATATATATATATATATATATATATATATATATATATATATGATTATTATGAAATAACCACAACAATTGCTGTTAACATGCACTGTTTTGGGGTTGGGGTGGGTTTTATTTATGTATGTATTTATTTTTACATGTATATCCAGCTTTTATTTCTCACGCAAAGAACCCAAGGCAGCTTACACTGTCCTCCTCCTCTCCATTTTATCCTTACAACAACCCTGTGAGATAGGTTAGGCTGACAGTCAGTGGCCCAAAGTCACCCAGTGAGCTACATGGCTGAAGGGGGACTAGAACCCAGATCTCCCCAGTCCAACACTCTAACCACTACACCACATTGGTTCTCATACTGATATTTCATTTTGATATTGAACACATCCACAAGCTGGCCTTTTGACACTTGCTGTGAATCTTGCCCCCAGCCCACTATTGGAATCTTTTGGCCCCCTTTTACAGAAACATAGAAAGCCACCCCTGAGCAGGAAAGAAGCCAGGAGGCCAAAATAAGTAGCAAAGGAAAAGTTTAAGGAACTATAGGATCAGAAAGAGGAAGGGCTCAAGCATTATTTTTTGGAGGCCCATTACAAACTTGTAGCACAGGCCCCTTCCCACACATATAAAATCTCATGCAAGGAAAGTTTCTATTTTATTTCTCAAATGACACTTTCTATGTTTCTGAAATTATACCAAGGTCCACACTGGGGCTTTTGTACCATACCTCCAAACGCTACCCCTGTCCCTTTTGCTATTTTTGTTTAATGTAACATTCAGCGTAAAGAAGACTCCTAGTCCTACAAAGCTTGCTGACTATTATAGAACTTTTTTGTTGATCCTAAGAAAAGGAAAGATATTACCATGTGAGTGTTTTGTTCTGTTTTATTCTAATGGACCAACATGGTTCTAAACATTTTATAAATAGACCAATTCACTTTAATCCATACTGTCCTTTTAAATTACAAAGCCATTTATTAATCTTTTTATTGTGATTTTAACAAAACAAAACAAATTATGAAAAGAAAAAGAAAAAAAACAAGAAATTACATGCATAGAAATATAAGTGTTCCATTGAATACAACATTCTTTTAAAAAACCCAGGAGATTATGTGTAAGCTTCAAGAAAAGCAGACCAAATATCCATATATTTATCCATTCACGAGTGGCGCCTATGTACTGCCTATTCAAATGTTGGTAGTGTTGTTAGGTCCTCAGTCCATTGCATTATAGAAGGTGAACATTTATTCTTCTAATATTGTAATGTCAGTCTTTTAGCTATCAAAAGGGCTCGGAAAATCCATTTGCGCTGACCATACGTTAACTTCCAAGAAACTGGTAAATAGTTTAGGAGGACATGTACATTATTCAATATTAAAGAGTACTCCAATACAACGTTTATCCATATTATCACCTCCTCCCAAAAGGTGGTGACTATTGGGCATTGCCAAAACATATGGATAAGAGAAGCATTAGGTGTATTACATCTCCAACAATTACGTGAATTAGACAAACTATTATTAAAAAGACTTTGTGGAGCCCTATAAACCTAAAACAAGATTTTTTGCTGAATAAGGCGTAGCCTAAGATCCGTAGATACAGACACTAAAACCACGATCCATTGATTAGACAAAATAAGCCGCTCCAATTCTCTATTCCATTCCTATCTTAAACCTTGAGTACCATATTTATTTACAGATAAGAAGTATTTATATACATGAATTGTGGATTGATATGACTGATCAGCCGCTATAAGTGTTTCCAATAATAATGGAGACACTGAAGCTGTAAAAGCCGCTGGACCAAACCTAGATTCCAACAAGTGTTGCCATTGCAAGTATTGCCATTCAACCATAGTGGGTAAATCATATTTAGCACGCAAATCAGAAAATGACAAACTCATTTCTGGGCCTAATAATTGATCCAGTGTAAAAATCAACTTATCTGTCCATATCTGCCACAAAAACATTTTCTTTCCAATTTTTAAATCTGGATTTCCCCATAAAGTAAATTGAGCATGAGAAAATGGATCAAACCGTATTTGATGTGAGATTATTTATTTATGTATTTATTTAAAACATTTGTATCCCACCCTATATCATTAAGATCTCAGGGTGGTACAGAGATAAAATCAGTTTAAACAATATGAAACAATGAATAATTTAAACAATATGAAACAATGAATAATTTAAACAGCTAAAAGCATATTAAACCATTAAACAAGCTACTATCAATTAGAAAATCTAAAACAGTTAAAACAGTGTGCAACTTTAGGGAATTCAGTTAGCCCTCAAAGGCTTTGGTGAAAAGCCATGTTTTAACTTGGTGCTGAAACAAAACCAACATCTGCACCAATTAGGTCTACAAGGGGAGGGCATTCCACAACCAGGGTGCCATAGCAGAAAAGGCCCTGGTATTGTTTATTTCACTTATAAAAAATAAAATAAATATAGATTCAAAAAAAAGAAGGCCCTCTCCCATGCCCCACCATAGGATATGTCTCACACTGATGGGACGCAGAGGAGGGCCCCTCCAACAGATCTCAATCCTCAAGCAGGCATACATAGGGAGAGGTCCTTCCTCAAATATTGAGGCCCCAATTATACACCACACCTCTCTGTCAGAATTGTGGGAGGGGATTTGTCTATTCTAATATGTCAAGAACCTAATACCATCCATTTGGAAAGAAGCTTCAAACTGACGGATTCCAGAATTGACCAGGGTGGAAAATCTAACCAGACTGGAAAAGACCAACATTTAGTACAGGTCAGCAAGTAGGCCCGATGGTATAAAGCAAGGTCTAGAAAGCCAAACCCACCTTCTTTAATTGGAAGTTGCACCTGTTTCAGAGATATTCATGATGGAGATGAACACACACACCCAAATTTAAGAAACAAAGCATTACGCTTTCGGAAATATTTGCCAGGTATAAATAGAGGAATCCTACGTATAACATGAACAGTTGGAGGTATGATATTTATCTTTAGTGTGTTAACTTTACCCCACAAACTCACCTTTAATTATGCCCATCTATCTATATCTGGTGCAATCTCATTAATCAACTTATTCAAATTTAGTTTAATCAATTGGAATATATCTCTGGGAATAAGTATTCCCAAGTAGGTAATAAAATCTGGGCACCATCAAAACTGCCTACCAGCCAACACACTAGAAGATGTATTATCTCCAATCGGCATCAGTTCAGCCTTTGACCAATTAACTGAATAACCAGACAGATCACCAAAGGTATTAATCAATTTCATCAAAGCTGGAATAGATGACTAGAGTTTTGAAATAAACAGTAAAAGGTCATCAGCATAAAGAATAATTTTAAATTCTAAACCAGCATGCACAAAACCATGAATACTACTATTCTGTCTAATTGCATACAGCAGGAGTTCCAAATATAAATCAAATATCAGTGGGGAAAGTGGACATCCTTGTCTAGTGCCTCGCCCAAGAAGGAAAAAAGCCAAAACCCAACCATTAGTCATAACTCTAGCTCCTGGGATTGAATATAATATCCTTTGTTGTTGTTCAGTCGTTAAGTCGTGTCCAACTCTTCGTGACCCCATGGACCATAGCACGCGAGGCCTTCCTGTCCTCTGCTCTCTCCCGGAGCGTGCTCAAGTTCATATTCATTGCATCGGTGATGCTATCTAGCCGTCTCATCCACTGCCGTCTCCTTCTCCTTTTGCCTTCAATCTTTCCCAGCATCAGGGTCTTTTCCAGTGACTTTTCTCTTCGCATTAGGTGGCCAAAATATTTGAGCTTCAGCTTCAGTATCTGTCCTTCCAATAAGCACTCAGGGTTGATTTCCTTTAGGATTGACCGATTTGACCTCCTTGCAGTCCAGGGGACTCATAAGAGTCTTCTCCAGCACCACAGTTTGAAAGCATCAATTCTTTGGCGCTCAGCCTTCCTTATAGTCCATCTCTCACAGCCATACGTTGCTACTGGGAAAACCATAGCTTTGATTATACGAATCTTTGTCAGCAAGGTGATGTCTCTGCTTCTTACTATGCTGTCTAGGTTTGCCATAGCTTTCCTCCCAAGGTGCAAGCGTCTTTTAATTTCATGGCTACAGCCACCATCTGTGGTGATCTTGGAGTCCAAGAAAGTAAAATCTGTCACTGCTTCCATTTCTTCCCCTTCTATATGGCAGGAAGTGATGGGGCCAGATGCCATGATCTTAGTTTTTTTAATGTTGAGTTTCAAACCAGCTTTTGCACTCTCCTCTTTCACCCTCAACAAGAGGCTCTTTAGATCCACTTCGCTTTCTGCCATTAGGGTGGTATCGTCTGCGTATCTGAGGTCGTTGATAATTCTCCCGGCAATCTTAATTCCGACCTGTGATTCATCCAACCCGGCGTTTCTCATGATGTACTCTGCATATAAGTTAAATCAGCAGGGCGACAATATATAGCCTTGTCGTACTCCTTTCCCAATTTTGAATCAATCGGTTGTTCCATGTCCGGTTCTTGCTGTTGCTTCTTGGCCCTCATACAGGTTTCTCAGGAGACAGGTAAGGTGGTCTGGTACTCCCATCTCTTTAAGAATTTGCCAGAGTTTGTTGTGATCCACACAATCAAAGGCTTTAGAGAAGTCAATGAAGCAGAAATAGACGTTTTTCTGGAATTCTCTTGCTTTCTCCATGATCCAGCAAATGTTGGCAATTTGGTCTCTAGTTCCTCTCCCTCTTCGAAACCCAGCTTGTACTTCTGGTAGTTCTCAGTTCACATACTGCTGAAGCCTAGCTTGTAGGATTTTGAGCATAACCTTGCTGGCATGTGAAATGAGCGCAATTGTGCGGTAGTTTGAACACTCTTTGGCATTGCCCTTCTTTGGAATTGGAATGTAAACTGACCTTTTCCAGTCTTGTGGCCACTGTTGAGTGTTCCAAATTTGTTGGCATATTGAGTGCAGCACTTTATCAGCATCATCTTTTAAGATTTTAAATAGCTCAGCTGGTATACTGCCATCTCCGCTAGCTTTGTTGTTAGTAATGCTTCCTAAGGCCCACTTGACTTCACTCTCGAGGATGTCCGGCTCAAGTTCAGTGACCACACTAACATGGCTACCAAGGACATTAAGATCTTTCCTGTATAGTTTTTCTGTGTATTCTTTCCACCTCTTCTTAATCTCATCTGCTTCTGTTAGGTCTCTGCCTTTATCATGCCCGTCTTTGCACAAAACGTTCCCTTGAGATCTCCGATTTTCTTGAAAAGATCTCTAGTCTTTCCCATTCTATTATTTTCCTCGATTTCTTTGCATTGTTCATTTAAGAAGGCCTTCTTGTCTCTCCTTGCTATTCTCTCGAACTCTGCATTCAGTTGGGTATATCTTCCCCTTTCTCCCTGGCTTTTCGCTTCCCTTCTTTCCTCAGCTCCTTGTAAAGCCTCATCAGACAGCCACTTTGTTTCCTTGCATTTCTTTCTCTTTGGGATGGATTTAGTTGCTGCCTCCTGAATAGGGATGTACGAAAGTCACTTACCTGGTCTCGCAGCTTGCTTCGCGGTGGGGGGGAGGCGCTTCGCTTCTCCCCCCGAAGTTCAGGCCGGGGGGGAGGCTTTCCGCCTCGCCCGGCCGAAATTCAGGCCAGGGAGAAGCGCCCCGTCTCCCCGGCCGCGAACTTCAAAGAAAAAAAAAAAGCCCCGTGATAGGCTACGTGACGATTAACGTAGCCTATCACGGGTGACTTTGCAGATCTAGCCGTGATAGGCTACGTAAATCGTTACGTAGCCTATCACAGGGGCGTTGTGTTTTTTTTACTTTTCTTGTAATGGCGGCGGCGGCAGCCGTTCAAAAGACCAGCTGCTGCTCCCGCCCCTGACGAAGACCTGCCAAACCGCCGCTGGGACCCACCGCCAGGAGCGACATTCGTGAAAGGTAAGTCCCATCCCGGGCGGGGGGGTGGCGGAGAATTTCTCCCCGAACAACCTTTGGAGGACCGAATGCGTTGGCACTCGGCCTCCCGAAGTTTCGGGGAGAAATTCTCCCCCATCCCTACTCCTGAACAGTGTTACAGACCTCCGTCCATAGTTCCTCAGACACTCTGTCTATCAGGTCTAATCCCTTAAATCTATTCCTCACCTCCACTGTATATTCATAAGGGATATGATTTAGGTCATACCTGAATGGTTTAGTGGTTTTCCCTACGTTCTTCAATTTCAGCCGAAATTTTGCAAGAAGCAGCTCATGATCTGAGCCACAGTCAGCTCCAGGTCTTGTTTTTACTGACTGTATGGAGCTTCTCCATCTTTGGCTGCAAAGGACATAATCAATCTGATTTCGATATTGACCATCTGGTGATGTCCATGTGTAGAGTCGCCTCTTGTGCTGTTGGAAAAGAGTGTTTGCTATGATCAGCGTGTTCTCTTGGCAAAACTCTATTAGCCTTTGTCCTGCTTCATTTTGTACACCAAGGCCATGCTTGCCTGTTATCCCGGTGATTTCTTGACTTCCTACTTTAGCATTCCAATCCCTTATGATGCAGAGGACATCTTTTTTTGGTGTTAGTTCTAGAAGGTGTTGTAGGTCTTCATAGAACTGATCAACCTCAGCTTCTTCGGCCTCAGTGGTTGGGGCATAGACTTGAATTACTGTGATGTTGAATGGTTTGCCTTGGATTCGTACTGAGATCATTCTATTGTTTTTGAGATTGTACCCCAGTACTGCTTTTTCCACCCTTTTGTTGACTATGAGTGCTACTCCATTTCTTCTAAGGGATTCTTGCCCACAGTAGTAGATATGATGGTCACCTGAATTAAATTCGCCCATGCTTGTCCATTTTAGTTCGCTGATTCCCAAGATGTCGATGTTCAATCTTGCCATCTCATGTTTGACCACCTCCAGCTTACCTTGATTCATTGATCTGACATTCCAGGTTCCTAAACAATATGGTTCTTTACAGCATCAGACTTTCTTTTCACCACCAGACACATCCACAGCTGAGTGTCCTTTCAGCTTTGGCCCAGCTGCTTCACTCTTTCTGGCGCTACTTGGAAATTCCCTCTGCTCTTCCCCAGTAGTATATTGGACACCTTCCGACCTGAGGGGCTCATCTTCCGGCGTCATATCTTTTAGCCTTGTGATACGTTCCATGGGGTTTTCTTGGCAAGAATACTGGAGTGGGTTGCCATTTCCTTCTCCAGTGGACCACATTTTGTTAGAACTCTCCGCCATGACCTGTCCATCTTGGGTGGCCCTGCACGACATAGCTTATGGCTTCACTGCGTTACGCAAACCCCTTCGCCACAACAAGGCAGTGATCCATGAAGGGGTTATATCCCTTTATTATATTATAATAATAATTATATTATATTATTATATGATATGATATGATATCCTAACCCATTTCAAAAATTCCACCGGAAGACCAAAATTACTCAATGTAGCAAGCATACATTTCCAGTGAATTTTGTAAAAGGTCTTTTCAGCATCCAAAGAAACATTCTTTCTGGATGTAAAGCTATCAGATCAACAAGTCTCAAATTATCAGCCCCCTGTCTGTTTTTAATGAATCCCACGTGGTCTGGTCAGACCAGCACTGTAATAACTTGTTGCAGTCTATTGGCTAAAATTGCTGTTAATATTTTAATATCAACGTTTAATAACGAAATAGGTTGATAGCTAGCACAATATGATCTTTGCCAGGATTAGGAATAGCTGTAATATAAGCATCGTTTAGCGATGAGGAAAGAGACCCCGATTCAAATATATATTTATAAAGATGATAAAACTTTGGAGCTAAAAGGCTAGAAAATGTTTTATACCACTCAATTGGGAACCCATCCGGACCAGGGGATTTCCCAGTGTTCATATTCATAATTGCTTTCATAATTTCTTCCAGTCTCAATGGAGCCATGAAATGTTTCCTTTGTAAAGAATCTAAGCATGCGAGATTAACCTGAGCAAAAAAAGCTTTCATATCCTGCTCCGATATCTCACTACCCTTACTATACAAAGCCACATAAAACCTTAAAAATTCACAATTCACAAATTATAAAATCATGAATGATCTCCCCACAGTCAATTTCTCTTTGCAAGTTCACACTCAGTAGATGGTTTAGCTAGGTGGTTTAACCATTCTTGCCTTAATCGTAGAACTCCAGCAATTGTTGATGAGTGCTAACTTGGTGAAATTTCTTTCATCTGCTGTCACTGGCAGTGTGCAAAGCAACTGTAGGTCTATGTACATGTCACTGAAAATGAAATAATAAACTATTTATAATAATAAACTAATAAATAATAATAATAAATAAACTATTTATAATAATAAACTATTTATAATAAAGTATTTATTACTTATTTTATAAATCGCACCCGGAGGAGGCAACCTTCCTAGATCAATGCACAATGAAAACATTAAAACATCACATAAAACCATGAAACACAGAAGCAAAAACACACACACATTAAAATAAGAGTGGCATTAAAACTGAAGAGTGACAAAACATTATGTAACAGTAAAAGCCTGACAGAACAAAACAGTCTTCACTGTTCATCTAAAGCCGCCTTGGGTTCCTTAAGGAGGAAAAAAGGCAGGATATAAATGTAATAAATGAATAAAGTGAATTTTTCTCCATGATCACTCTAGTTGTCCATTGAAATGTTTCGTTGTCCTAAGCTCCTCAGCAAACCAAGAAGCTTACGTTTTGTGTCCCTGCAGAGGACGTTTAGGAGGTCAACTGCCCAAGTCAACTCCCCTTTGTTTGTTCGTTCATTCACAGTTCTTATATCCTGCCCTCCCTCCAAAGGAGGAACACGGAACAGCTTACAAATATTGATAAGAAAAATACCAATAAAACAACAACAACAAATCCTGCTATTACAATAAAACAAGTAAAACATGACATAATTATCAGAGAAGCACACATACACACACCAACAAGTCAAGAGGCAAATACTTGTGTAAATCAAAAGGTCTTTAACTTAGGTTTTAAGATATTCACAATGGGGGCTAAACTCACCTCTTCTAGGAGGGAGTTCCACAAATGGGGGGGGGGCTGTTACTTAGAATGCCCTGTTTCACATCCCCAGCCTCCTCACCTTATTTACGGCAGGGACAATGAGTAAAGCATCTCCTACAGAGTGAAGGGCCCTACTTGGCTGGTAAAGGGGGAGGCCCTCCCTCAGATAGCTGGGTCTCAAGTCATTAAGGGGTTTATATGCTACTACCGAGACCTTACATTAGGCTCAGTAGCTCACTGGCAGCCAGTGCCATGCTTTTACGTTAGGTGTAATATTCCTCCTAGCTGCTCCTACTAGCAGGCAGGCTGCAGCACTCTGAACTAACTCCAGCTTCCAGACCATCTTTAAGGAAACCCCCATGTAGAGTGTGTTGCAGTAATCTATCTGAGATACTACCAGAACATGGACAGCTAAGGCCAGATTATCCCGCTCCATTAAGCAGACCAGCCAGAGCTGGGCAAAAGTGCCCCTTGCCACTGCAGCTATTTGGGCCTTTCAAGCAGATCAGTACGGGCTTTGACAGGTTCACCAATGCTAGCGGATGGAAAATCCCCAAGGGCATTCAGAAATCCTTCAGGATCTAGCAAGGGTGGACCAGTTGAATGCATCCCCCACCCCTGCAGAGGTTGTATGTCCCAGTTAATTTAGGCATTTATTCACGTATATTGAGGCCTGTAAATCCTGTTAACCACATTGGCTGCCATTGCTCCTGGGATCGATGTCCCTCCCACCAGCTCTCCCTTCCTCCTGTCTATACATACGGAAGACTGGGGCTGTACTTCTTCAGAGAGCATGTCACACAGGAATGTACAAATTTCTCAGTCTCTCAAACTACAACGCGTAGTTTAATTGCACAAGCATATTCCCTCTGTTCTAGATAAAGGCCTGAGCCAGATTTTTTTGTGTTTCCTGCTCTAACATTTTTTAAAATTTCATTTCATTTCTGTACTGTTGAAGCTGTCTGGACGGTTCACAACAAAACCATAAAATAAAACAAATGACAAAACACAGCATAAAACTTTTAAAAGTGTAGAACTATTATATAAAACCAAAGTAAAGACCAGCAACAGTGCAAAGATCTGAAGAATAAAATAACAGATTTAAAACAAGAAAAACTGAAGAACTAAAATGCCTGGGAGAATAAAAAGGTCTTCACCTGCTGCTGAAAAGACTACAATGCAGGTGAGCCTCTGGGAGCTCATTCCACAACTGGGGTACCACAATTGAAAAGGCCATCTCCTTAATAGTCACCTGTGTCACTTCATTTCGTGGGGGCACCCCAAGGAGGGCTTCTGAAGACGATCTTAGTGTTTGGGCAGGTATATATGGGAGGAGAAAATCCTTCAGGTAACCTTTGTCAAGCTGTTTAGGGCTTTGAAAGTTAATGCCAATACTTTCACTTGGGCCCTCAAATAGACTGGAAGCCAGTGTAGATCACAAGGCACTGGCATAACTTGTTCATATGGACCAGTCCTTGTGAACAGTCTTGCTACCCTATTTTGGACCACCTGAAGTTTCCAGACCATTTTCAAAGGGAACCCCATGTATAACGTATTGCAGTAATCCAGAGAAGAGATTACCAGAACATGGATAACTGTAGTTAGGCTATCTCTGTCTAGATAAGGACATACTTGCTATATCAGCCTAAGCTGATAAAAGGTGTTCTGCACCACCAAGGCCACCTGTAACTCCAGTCACAATGCTAGATCCAAGAGCACCACCAAACTATGAACCTGATCCGTTAGGGGGAGTATAACCCCCTCTAGAACAGATTGAACATCATGTAGCTGGGCAGACAAACCACCCGCGAACAGTACCCAATATTATGGCTTCTGACTGGCTCCAGCAAATCCCACAAAATCTGGACAACAGGTACATAGATACAGGGAAATAAGTTTCTATAATTATCTTCAAGTGTGATCTACAATTTATCTGTATTTATTTTCCTCATGGTAATGGGGCTGCAGTCTGGAATGGCTTTCCTTGAATTCCCAGACCCCAGTAAATGACCCCAGTCATGCTTGGGCCCTGGAAGAACGAGTCTTGAGGGCATAGGCATAGTACAAACCTATATTGGCTTTATGTCAATTGAACTATTGTGGCTTACCCCAAAGGATCTTGGGAATTGTAATGCGGTGAGGTGCTGAGAATTCTGTTACAGATCCCTAGCCATTCCTTACAATAATCACGCATGTTTTACTGTTTATTTCAAAACTCTAGTTGTCTATTCCAGCTTTGATTAAATTGATTAATACCTTTGGTGATCTGTCTGGTTATTCAATTAATTGGTCAAAGGCTGTATTGATGCCGATTGGAGATAATACATCTTCCCTAGGAAGTGGGAATCCCCTTTGAACCAATTTAAGTCTCTGGTGTGTGTGTGGACACGCTCTTAGGTGGGTGCCGTGCTTTGTGCACCTGGCTGTCCTTTGCCCAGCCAGCTTGCTGCTGATGCCTGCTGTGTAACTTCCCCAGCAATCTGTGATTCAGGTGGCTGTGGGTTGGGTTGCCAGCTCTTGAAATGAGAAGTTCTGCTAGTTCTAGGTTAGAGGGTGGCAAAGAGGTAGGGTGGCCACATGAATCGCTAAAAAAAGAGGAAATGCGTCACCAACAAGAACAAGATAGGACACCAATTTGTATAAAATCTGCCTATGCTAATTTATATGTATAGATGCGAATTTGGAAATAATAATTCGAATTTAAATAGAAATACAGTACATCTCAGCATAGTGTGGAAGACTGTGACCAGGTGACCTGTGGGCCTTGCTCAGTCTGCTGTCCGGGTGCTGTCAATGGGCAACTTCGGGCACAATCCTATGGCTGCTAGATGGCCATAGGATTTTTTATTTTCTGGTTGACTGGGAACCAGCGCTCTGAGGCTGGTTCCCAGTAAACCACCTCCCCGCCCCCACCGCCTCATAGGCAGCATGGTTCACCCCCAGCTCTGCGCTTGTAAGAGCAGCATGAAGCTGGGGGAAAGGGGGCATTCCTGGGGCGGGGAAGGAAGGGGACAGCGGAAGCACCAATACGACACTTCCTATGCACCATCTGGCCTCCGCCCCACCCCTGCTCCAAGCAGTCCCGGCTAGACAGCCAAAATCGGCTGTCTAGCCACAAATGCAGGGTGGCTAGAGAACAGAGGAGAAGATCCCCTCCGCCCGCCCTGCATTGGATAGTTGGTCGCCTCTTAGTTTGGAGGTGGCCGACTATCCCCATAGGATTGCATCCTCCAAGGCTCAGCTCTTCCTTCTGGTGGTCCTCTATCTTTATACTGGACCTGGGTTGGACATCCCTTCAAATGGGGGGTGCCTCCAGAGTACAGGTCAGTTCTCTGGCAGCCCTTCAAATAGAGGAAGGTCCTCTATAAAAGAGGATCCATAAGTCAGGGGGTGCAGCACAGTGGTTTTTGGCAGGGCTGGGTGTGGACTTTGCCAAGTCCAGGGATGGAGCCCAGTACATTTGGTGAGCATAGGGATGGAACTCAGCAGAAAAGCTGTCTAATCACCTCACCTCTGCAGCTTTAAGAATGTCTAGGGGGATAGGAGGAAATAGCAGCCTCATCTCCTTGCTTTTCTGGCTATTGGTGTGAAAGCAAAGAATAAACCTGGCCAGTTCTGTTCTGTTTTTAGGTCACATGGGAACCCTAATTATGAGGCAGGACCCCTGGAATCCTGGCTCTGGACTGGATTCAGGCCCACAGCAAACAGGCAATTCACTGTACCCCCACCTCCACTGCAGTGATTGTTGTAATGTCCTGACTGAGAACTTTAGCCCCAGAGAAAAAGAAAGTCAACAGAAAATAACTTTGTGGTGTCTTTGGAAAAAGTAGGAATGAGAGGCTGTTGAAGAAGAGCTGGAAAGAAGTAGCAGCTGAAAAAAGGGGTAATGCCCTCATGTCCTCCTAAACAGTTTCCAGACATCGGTTCAAGAGCTCCACAGCCTCCCAGGGATGAGTAGAAGAAAATGAGAGGTAGAGCGGAGTGTCATCTTCATACTGATGACACTTCAGCCCAAACCTCCGGATGACTTCCCCGCAGTGATTTAATGTAGATGTTTGAAAGTATGGGGGACAAGGTAGAACTTTGTGACGTGGCAAAGGCTAATGGCCATGAAATGGAGACGTCCTCCAGCAACACCTGCTGAAACCACTCCTCCAGGAAGGACCAGAACCACTGTAACACCATGCCTCCTAATCCCAACCCAACTAGATGGTCCAGAAGCAGACCACAGTTGATAGTATCAGAAGCTGCTGGAAGGCC
Organism: Heloderma suspectum; assembly: GCF_057233095.1. Classification (NCBI taxonomy): domain Eukaryota; kingdom Metazoa; phylum Chordata; class Lepidosauria; order Squamata; family Helodermatidae; genus Heloderma; species Heloderma suspectum. Next base: position 177,249,436 of record NC_139459.1, read on the forward strand.
CAGGAGAACCAATAGGGTTGCACTCCCCCTGCCCCCATCCATTCCCTGGAGTACGTTATCCACAAATACAAAGAAGACTACTCCCACCCAAGCCACTCCTCAAACCAGATTAGAATGGATCTAAATAATTCGCATCATCCAACACTACCTGCTGAGGTCCCAATCCTGTTCCCCATCCCCCAACAGCTTTTTTTTTTTTTTTTAAGAAAAACAGTCACATTAAATGCATTTAAGTATTTAATGTAATGTGTAGTTTGCTATGCAATTACACTTCGGACTATGCCACTTTGAACTTGGGGGTGGGGGGTTGCTTCAAGTAAGCAAGCATTGGATAAAGTTGCACCTTTCTCAGGTTTGGAGCCACTGTTTAAGGCTGGACTCCTGTGCACACTTCCTTAGAAATCTGATGAACACAATGAGACTGGCATCAGAGTACAGATGCATAGGAGATGACATTTCTTGCTATCAAATGTCGTTTTGACATAGTGTCACTGATTCGTCTTGTCTTTTATCATATATTTGACTAATTAGTATTCACCTTTACACATTGTATTATCCTCTCCTCAAAAAAATCAATTGCCTGAGGTCATATTATGTTGCTAGCAATGGTGCCTGCCTAGTTAGCGCTGCTTTAGCTTTAAAAAAAAGGAAGTATTTCTTGTCATCTGGAAAGCCTCTTAATCAGGGTGATGACAGACGTAATATTTAAAGAGACATCACAGTGTGTTCTTGACCTGTGAGGTAAGCCTGGTGTCCTCCTGGCTTTGTAAATTGCATGATGGTTGTATAGTCTTATTAAGTAGAATGTTGGGTCAGCCATAAGTCCTGGCCTGCCCCTATGTTTCAAGTGTGCTGCTTGTCTTTATTTATTTTTTAAGTGCCACATGTATATTTATTCACTTATACTTTTATCCTTTTTTATTTAGTGGAAGCAGTTTTAAATAGAAACTGTTTTCAAAGAACTGCAAAACTGCTCAGGGGATTGCGGGAAGACCCCTTGGTGACATCACAGGCGCTAGCCAATTGGCGCCGTCCACACCCAACTCTTTTTCAGCAAACATGCGTGATTGTTTTTTCCCTGGACAGCAACAGGGTCATTTGTTTTGAGGAGAGTTCTAAGCCAGAACTGCAAATCTTATGTCTGTCTTTACCCTCAATATTCACTAAGCCCCAATGAGATCTGGAACACATCTCAGTGTTAGTGATTCGAGCCGGCTTCAACAGATTTCAGTTTGAAAGGAAGGCAAGGCTCCTGTATAATTTTAGATCGCAAGAAGGGCCAGGATGTGGTATGCATGGTTAGGTTCCATATTTCATTGTTTGAACGAGGCCTCACTGAAATGTCTCTTTAATCCCTTCTTTCCTTTCCAGATCTCAATGGCCAAGTGAAAGGGAATGAAAACAAGAAACGCTACAGTGAGATTTTCCGGAGTCTGGATGCCCTAGAAATTTCAATTGGAAATGAGTATGTATCCAAGAAGGGTTTCATAGTGCTCCTCATAATGCAGTGCACACTGTCAAGGGCTCCTTGGAGGGCTCTCTCAGTCTAATCCAGTAGCCAAGTCCAGACGCAGACAAAGGTATTCTTTTCAAAGCTTTATTCTTCTTTTACAACTTACAACTCTACAGGTAGCAACTAGATCTGAGCAGCAGCATCCCTATGCCCTAAGTTGGAACAGTTGGTCCCCGTTTGAAAGGCAATTACTGGCAGACCCCTGAATATAAGGACTAGGGAGAATCCCTCCCCTTTTCCCTTGGATCCTCTGGGCGCAGCCGTTCTTTGAGCGCGAACCGGGCACTACGCCTCCTTTCCGCGCCCTCCATTTGGCGTTGCTCTCTGCGTCTGCGCCACGCATCCACCAAGTCTGCTATCTGTGCTGGGTCACTCCCTGGACTGCTTTCTAAGCTAGGAATGCTGGTGGGAGGAATCTCCGTCAGCTGTTGGTCCTGGGAAAGAGGAGCGTGCTCCTCTCCCAGGAGCGACTGCTCTTCCTCAGCATCAGAACTTCTCTGGGATTCTATGGGCTCAGTGTCCACCCTGACATACACCAATAAATGTCTCTGTGGAATTGGGTTTTGCGGGTACATGACTTCAGGGAGAGAGGTTGATGTGAACTGGATGGTGGTGCAGGCTCTGAGTCGGCAGCCATCTCCATGGATTTGTGGCTCTTGGAAAAAGGGCAGCTCAGTCATGAAAATGGCTTAGTATTGTTACAGCCGTAATTATAATGGTCTTGCCCAGAATTTATCTTTTGGCTGGAATTGCAGAATGCAAAGCCAGAAGAAATTCCAGCGGAGCTGTTCTTGCTGTTAGGTCGACTGGGGTCAGATCTACACCTCGTTTCACGTCAGTACGATCCCATCGTGGTGATGCTCTATCCCTCTTGCACATTTATACCTCGTAGCACACACAATGACATCTGTTGCGGTATTGTGGATAATACGGAATAAAAAGCAGGAAATAACACTAGAAAAGCGGTATAACAGAATATATAACGTGCCCCAACATTTGTCAGTGCACTTCAATACTGATAAAAGGCATTAGATCTAGCCTTGCTCTAAGCCCTTGGGCACTTAATTTGTAGCACAGCGCACACATATGTTTTGTGAAGGTTGCATATTATAAATGCAAATGCATGCATGCTGTGTTGCCACATAGAGCTCTGCCCTTAATAAGAGGATTAAGGAGATGGATGGGGCTCTGTTATACGTGGTCCCGCTCCCCACCTCCTCCCCAAGTCTCCATAGCCTCCAAACCAGGAGGAGGAGCCTGGGGAGGGGAGGAGGAGGGGCCCACAGAGGGAGCTCAAGCCTCCATGGGCCAGATGGGGAACCTCTGCAAGCTGGATTAGGCCCATGGGCTGGAGGTTTGCCACCCCTGTTACACAGTGAGACTGCACATACATGTATATAGAGAAAAAGACCCCTTTTATTGACTGAAGTATTGAATATCCAAAACATTATCCTTATTGGTAACATTTACTAACCTATTGAAACCTTTTTGGCATGGGCCAGCTAAATTATATACAAAGGGCAAGTGTGGACACACTCTAGGTTTGCTGCGAAGCATAATTAAAATGTTCTGGTGATTAAGATATAACATAGTGTGAGCAAATTAACACTGATTTACTCCTGGAGCATTCTTCTGTAAGGAAATGGCATCATGTCCCTGACCTTGAGCCATGTCTCAGTCAGGACACTGCATCAGGAATCACACACATTCCAACGGACAGAATATGACTCCCTGTGGAGGAGCAGAACATGGACTCATAAGTAGAAGACCTCAGTTGGACCCTGACCTCTAAAAATGCAAGCTGGTTAAGTGAGCAGCTCAAGCCCTCGGGAGAATCCGTGCTCGAGCTGCCCAGGACTCTGTGCTTTCCCATAACCCCTTGCTTCAGAGGCACCAACAGACCTGTCTAGGGGCTACTGGATGCCATAGGCATGCAAGGCTCCAGGCCCCTTTAAACTCTGTCCACCTCCCACTGAGGGACAGAGCTTGCATCAATCATCAGTCATAAGGCTTAGCTGTGCTCTTTGGCTTGTTATAGCAAGTTGTCTGCTGCCCCTTGGATCTATCCAAGGACTAGTGTGTCCCTCTATCCAGCAAGAGGCTCATGTCTCTTCCTGTGCTGTCCCTGAAGCCTGCTTCCCAGAGGTCAGCTACCTGCCCCTCTTGCTAGATCCTGGTGTTCTGTCCATGCACCTAGCCAAGGTTCAGTGAATGTACCTAGTATCTGCAGGGCCTAACTAGGACAGATTTCTAGCATGCAACTGATGCATTTATATATCTGTCACGCTGATAACTTATTCTTGCTTTGACCTACACGGGAGTCCTAGGCAGTCTTTCATCCAGACACCAGCCAAGCTGAGACCTGCTTAGCTGAAAGAATATAGCAGCACTGTTGGTGCCTGTTTACTCAGAAGTGAGTCCCATTGTGCTCAATGGGGCCTGTATCTGAATAAGTGTGTTTAGGACTGACGCTGATCTGCCCTAAAATGTAGGGAGATGTTTGTGTGAACAGAGAATAATGGTATCAGGAATACTATGCTACACTATGTTTGCAGATCAAAGGAGGGCTGTTCTCATGGATGTTTCCATAGAAGTAGAATCAGCTAACACTGATGTGTGGAAAAGTGCAAATGGAATCCTAGGTAGCAGTAGATATTAGTGTTGGATTTGCAAAGTTGAAGGAAAGAGAGAAGGAAATTGAAGCTTCTAGACATTCATGTAATTTTATCAAACCAACTTCTCTAGCAAGCTACTCCAGTTTACACAGTCTTAACTTTAGGGCAGGGGTGCAGAACCTCAAGCTCGGGCCAAATCCAGCCTGCCTGGCATCCCAAACCGGCCCTCTGGGTTCCCCAGATGGCCATGTCCCCTTCCCCTAGCCCAGCCTCTTTTCCCTGGCCATGGTTTCCTGGGTTTTGTGCCACTTTTTTCCCCCATTCTGAAAGGTTGAAATGCCTCTGCTAATGCCCAGTAAGAGCTTTAAGCTAAAATGGGCTGGTATTTTTGGTATCTTTTGCCTCACCCTTTTTGCCTGTGGCCCCGCCCACCACTAGAATGCAGCCCCCAAGAGCCTCTCCAAAATCAAATCTGGCTCTTGAGTTAGAAGAGGTTCAACACCCCTGCTTTAGGGGACAATTGGCCCTTTTGGTGTGCTGTCACTGAAGATCTTAGAAGGCAGGCCTTCAAACTGATGAATGAGCTGCAGCTAGGGACTACCTTGTGTTACGGTGGTGGCAAAGACATCTTTGCCACCATGTGTAGTATATAATAGGACTGTGCTGAAAATTTCTCCCACATATTTTTTGACCATTCTCATTCAATGTGATGGAAAAGAAATGGTTTTCGAAAAGAAGTTCAAAGGAGGAGAAATTTCTGAGAAATTCTCATGGTTTGGTTTTGGATTTCTTGGGCTTACCCTCCTTACTTATGAGGAGGCCGAGGAGTGTGCATCAGTGTGCTGTCTTTCATCGTACAATAATCTCTGGTAGTCTGTAGCCTCCTCAGCTTCCTGCACTTCAGTTAAAGCCATCATGAGGAAAATATCATGAGGTAATTCTTCCCACAGGGCTTTTTCAGTTCAGGAACTGAAGGTGGCCTGGGAGGCTGCAGAGTAGTGGAAAAATGTGTAATAGAGAAAACAACACACAGCACCCTCACTTACCTTGCAGTGATTAGGTAAGCTCAAAAGTACTACCAAAAGAAATTCAAAATTCTGCCTCAGAAAAGTGGAAGCCTCAACACAGCTGATGCTGTTGCCACTTATAGAAGCAGTGCAATCAACCAAAAATGCTTAGGAAAAAAGAAAAAACCTGTGCTACAACCCCTGCCAATAGTGAGCCCTATTTGTGAGAACATGTTGGAGAATTTCTCCTCCCCAAAGAGAAATTTGGTGATATTTCTCTGCCCACAAATAAGCTGGAGAATTTTGAGAGGCTATTTGTGCACAGCTCTAGTATATCATAGGGAGCCACCCCAAATGGTTGGTTGGGGTTAGACAAATGCATTGAGGATTAGGCTATCAGTGATTACTAGTCATGCTGGGTAGAGGCATATGCTGGGGAACAAAAATGGGAGAGTGCCTCATGTCCTGCTTGTGGGCTTCCCAAGAGACATCTGGCTGGCCACTGTGGGAATAAAATTCTGGGCTAAACAGGCCTTTGGTTTGATCCAGCCGGGCTCTTGTTATCCTCGTTCCTAGTTGACAGTACCTGTGTAATACACTTGACTAGAAACTCTCTTGGCCTTTACAAAGGGTGTAAAGATACATCTTTTCAGTTCAGCCCTTCGAACTGTGTAATTTTTAAAAGATTTTAATGTTTTCACTGTTTTTAGTGTGCTTGTTTTTATTGTTCCAAGGTTTTGTTGTTCTAAGGTTTTAAATTGTTGTACACCGCCATGATGACTTTTTAGCAGATGTTGTTGCTCAGTCGTTAAGTCGTGTCCGACTCTTCATGACCCCATGGACCATAGCACGCCAGGCCTTCCTGTCCTCCCCTCTCTCCCGGAGCGTGCTCAAGTTCATATCCATTGCATCGGTGATGCTATCTAGCCATCTCATCCTCTGCCGTCCCCTTCTCCTGTGCCTTCAGTCTTTCCCAGCATCAGGGTCTTTTCCAGGGAGTTTTCTCTTCGCATTAGGTGGCCAAAATATTTGAGCTTCAGCTTCAGTATCTGTCCTTCCAATGAGCACTCAGGCTTGATTTCCTTTAGGATTGACTGATTTGACCTCCTTGCAGTCCAGGGGACTCGTAAGAGTCTTCTCCAGCACCACAGTTCGAAAGCATCAATTCTTCGGCGCTCAGCCTTCCTTATAGTCCAGCTCTCACAGCCATACATTACTACTGGGAAAACCATAGCTTTGATTAGACGGACCTTTGTCGGCAAGGTGATGTCTCTGCTTCTTACTATGCTGTCTAGGTTGGCCATAGCTTTCCTCCCAAGGAGCAAGCATCTTTTAATTTCATGGCTGCAGTCACCGTCTGCGGTGATCTTGGAGCCCAAGAAAATAAATCTGTCACTGCTTCCATTTCTTCCCCTTCTATATGCCAGGACGTGATGGGGCCAGATGCCATGATCTTAGTTTTTTTAATGTTGAGTTTTGGACCAGCTTTTGCACTCTCCACTTTCACCCTCAACAAGAGGCTCTTTAGATCCTCTTCACTTTCTGCCATTAGGGTGGTATCGTCTGCGTATCTAAGGTTATTGATAATTCTCCCAGCAATCTTAATTCCAACCTGTGATTCATCCAACCCGGCGTTTCTCATGATGTACTCTGCATATAAGTTAAATCAGCAGGGCGACAATATGCAGCCTTGTTGTACTCCTTTCCCAATTTTGAACCACTCGGTTGTTCCATGTCTGGTTCTTACTGTTGCTTCTTGGCCCTTGTACAGGTTTCTCAGGAGACAGGTAAGGTGGTCTGGTACTCCCACCTCTTGAAGAATTTGCCAGAGTTTGTTGTGATTCACACAATCAAAGGCTTTAGCGTAGTCAATGAAGCAGAAATAGACGTTTTTCTGGAATTCTCTTGCTTTCTCCATGATGCAGCGAATGTTGGCGATTTGATCTCTAGTTCCTCTGCCTCTTCGAAACCCAGCTTGTACTTCCGGTAGTTCTCGGTTCACATACTGCTGAAGCCTAGCTTGTAGGATTTTGAGCATAACCTTGCTGGCATGTGAAATGAGCGCAATTGTACAGTAGTTTGAACACACTTTGGCGTTGCCTTTCTTTGGAATTGGAATGTAAACTGACCTTTTCCAGTCTTGTGGCCACTGTTGAGTGTTCCAAATTTGTTGGCATATTGAGTGCAGCACTTTATCAGCATCATCTTTTAAGATTTTAAATAGCTCAGCTGGAATACTGCCATCTCCGCTAGCTTTGTTGTTAGTAATGCTTCCTAAGGCCCACTTGACTTCACTCCCGAGGATGTCCGGCTCAAGTTCAGTGACCGCACTATCATGGCTACCAAGGACATTAAGATCTTTCCTGTATAGTTTTTCTGTGTATTCTTTCCACCTCTTCTTAATCTCATCTGCTTCTGTTAGGTCCCTGCCTTTATCATGCCCGTCTTTGCACAAAACGTTCCCTTGAGATCTCCGATTTTCTTGAAAAGATCTCTGTTGTTGTTCAGTCGTTCAGTCGTGTCCGACTCTTCGTGACCCCATGGACCATAGCACGCCAGGCCTTCCTGTCCTGCGCTCTCTCCCGGAGCGTGCTCAAGTTCATATTCATTGCATCCGTGATGCTATCTAGCCATCTCATCCTCTGTCGTCCCCTTCTCCTTTTGCCTTCAGTCTTTCCCAGCATCAGGGTCTTTTCCAGGGAGTTTTCTCTTCGCATTAGGTGGCCAAAATATTTGAGCTTCAGCTTCAGTATCTGTCCTTCCAATGAGCACTCAGGGTTGATTTCCTTTAGGATGGACTGATTTGACCTCCTTGCAGTCCAGGGGACTCGTAAGAGTCTTCTCCAGCACCACAGTTCGAAAGCATCAATTCTTCGGCGCTCAGCCTTCCTTATAGTCCAGCTCTCACAGCCATACATTACTACTGGGAAAACCATAGCTTTGATTAGACGGACCTTTGTCGGCAAGGTGATGTCTCTGCTTCTTACTATGCTGTCTAGGTTGGCCATAGCTTTCCTCCCAAGGAGCAAGCGTCTTTTAATTTCATGGCTACAGTCACCGTCTGCGGTGATCTTGGAGCCCAAGAAAGTAAAATCTGTCACTGCTTCCATTTCTTCCCCTTCTATATGCCAGGAAGTGATGGGGCCAGATGCCATGATCTTCGTTTTTTTAATGTTGAGTTTCAAACCAGCTTTTGCACTCTCCTCTTTCACCCTCAACAAGAGGCTCTTGAGATCCTCTTCGCTTTCTGCCATTAGGGTGGTATCGTCTGCATATCGGAGGTTGTTGATAATTCTCCCAGCAATCTTAATTCCGACCTCTGATTCATCCAACCCGGCATTTCTCATGATGTAATCTGCATATAAGTTAAATAAGCAGGGTGACAATATGCAGCCTTGTCGTACTCCTTTCCCAATTTTGAACCAATCGGTTGTTCCATGTCTGGTTCTTACTGTTGCTTCTTGACCCTCGTACAAGTTTCTCAGGAGACATCACTCCCATCACTTTCAGAATTTGCCACAGTTTGTTGTGATCCACACAATCAAAGGCTTTAGCGTAGTCAATGAAGCAGAAATAAACGTTTTTCTGGAATTCTCTTGCTTTCTCCATGATGCAGCGAATGTTGGCGATTTGATCTCTAGTTCCTCTGCCTCTTCTAAACCCAGCTTGTACTTCCGGTAGTTCTCGGTTCGCATACTGCTGAAGCCTAGCTTGTAGGATTTTGAGCATCACCTTGCTGGCATGTGAAATGAGCGCAATTGTGCGGTAGTTTGAACACTCTTTGGCGTTGCCCTTCTTTGGAATTGGAATGTAAACTGACCTTTTCCAGTCTTGCGGCCACTGTTGAGTGTTCCAGATTTGTTGGCATATTGAATGCAGCACTTTAACAGCATCATCTTTTAGGATTTTAAATAGCTCAGCTGGAATACTGTCATCTCCACTAGCTTTGTTGTTAGTAATGCTTCCTAAGGCCCACTTGACTTCACTCTCGAGGATGTCCGGCTCAAGTTCAGTGACCGCACTATCATGGCTATCAGGGACATTCAGATCTTTCCTGTATAGTTCTTCTGTGTATTCTTGCCACCTCTTCTTAATCTCATCGGCTTCTGTTAGGTCCCTGCCTTCTTTGTCCTTTATCATGCCCGTCTTTGCACAAAACGTTCCCTTGAGATCTCCAATTTTCTTGAAGAGATCTCTAGTCTTTCCCATTCTGTTGTTTTCCTCGATTTCTTTGCATTGTTCATTTAAGAAGGCCTTCTTGTCTCTCCTTGCTATTCTCTCGAACTCTGCATTCAGTTGGGTATATCTTCCCCTTTCTCCCTTGCTTTTCGCTTCTCTTCTTTCCTCAGCTACTTGTAAAGCCTCATCAGACAGCCACTTGGCTTTCTTGCATTTCTTTTTCTTTGGGATGGATTTCGTTGCTGCCTCCTGAACAATGTTATGGACCTCCGTCCATAGTTCCTCAGGCACTCTGTCTATCAGGTCTAATCCCTGAAATCTATTCCTCACCTCCACTGTATATTCATCAGGGATATGATTTAGGTCATACCTGAACGGTTTAGTGGTTTTCCCTACGTTCTTCAATTTAAGCCGAAATTTTGCAAGAAGCAGCTCATGATCTGAGCCACAGTCAGCTCCAGGTCTTGTTTTTACTGACTGTATGGAGCTTCTCCATCTTTGGCTGCAAAGGACATAATCAATCTGATTTCGATATTGACCATCTGGTGACGTCCATGTGTAGAGTCGCCTCTTGTGCTGTTGGAAAAGAGTGTTTGCTATGATCAGCATGTTCTCCTGGCAAAACTCTATTAGCTTTTGTCCTGCTTCATTTTGTACACCAAGGCCATGCCTGCCTGTTATCCCGGTGATTTCTTGACTTCCTACTTTAGCATTCCAATCCCCTATGATGAAGAGGGCATCTTTTTTTGGTGTTAGTTCTAGAAGGTGTTGTAGGTCTTCATAGAACCGATCAACCTCAGCTTCTTCGGCCTCAGTGGTTGGGGCATAGACTTGAATTACTGTGATGTTGAATGGTTTGCCTTGGATTCGTACTGAGATCATTCTATCATTTTTAAGATTGTACCCCAGTACTGCTTTTCCCACCCTTTTGTTGACTATGAGTGCTACTCCATTTCTTCTAAGGGATTCTTGCCCACAATAGTAGATATGATGGTCACCTGAATTAAATTCGCCCATGCCTGTCCATTTTAGTTCGCTGATTCCCAAGATGTCGATGTTCAATCTTGCCATCTCATGTTTGACCACCTCCAGCTTACCTTGATTCATTGATCTGACATTCCAGGTTCCTAAACAATATTGTTCTTTACAGCATTGGATTTTCTTTTCACCACCAGACACATCCACAGCTGAGTGTCCTTTCGGGTTTGGCCCAGCCGCTTCACTCTTTCTGGCGCTACTTGGAAATGCCCTCTGCTCTTCCCCAGTAGCATATTGGACACCTTCCGACCTGAGGGGCTCATCTTCCGGCGTCATCTCTTTTAGCCTTGTGATACGTTCCATGGGGTTTTCTTGGCAAGAATACTGGAGTGGGTTGCCATTTCCTTCTCCAGTGGACCACATTTTGTCAGAACTCTCTGCCATGACCTGTCCGTCTTGGGTGGCCCTGCACGGCATAGCTTATGGCTTCACTGAGTTACGCAAGCCCCTTCGCCACAACAAGGCAGTGATCCATGAAGGGGGAAAAGATCTCTAGTCTTTCCCATTCTATTGTTTTCCTCGATTTCTTTGCATTGTTCATTTAAGAAGGCCTTCTTGTCTCTCCTTGCTATTCTCTCGAACTCTGCATTCAGTTGGGTATATCTTCCCCTTTCTCCCTGGCTTTTCGCTTCCCTTCTTTCCTCAGCTCCTTGTAAAGCCTCATCAGACAGCCACTTTGTTTCCTTGCATTTCTTTCTCTTTGGGATGGATTTAGTTGCTGCCTCCTGAACAGTGTTACGGACCTCCGTCCATAGTTCCTCAGGCACTCTGTCTATCAGGTCTAATCCCTGAAATCTATTCCTCACCTCCACTGTATATTCATAAGGGATATGATTTAGGTCATACCTGAATGGTTTAGTGATTTTCCCTACGTTCTTCAATTGAAGCCGAAATTTTGCAAGAAGCAGTTCATGATCTGAGCCACAGTCAGCTCCAGGTCTTGTTTTGACTGACTGTATAGAGCTTCTCCATCTTTGGCTGCAAAGTACATAATCAGTCTGATTTCGATATTGACCATCTGGTGATGTCCATGTGTAGAGTCGCCTCTTGTGCTGTTGGAAAAGAGTGTTTGCTATGATCAGCGTGTTCTCTTGGCAAAACTCTATTAGCCTTTGCCCTGCTTCATTTTGTACACCAAGGCCATGCTTGCCTGTTATCTCGGTGATTTCTTGACTTCGTACTTTAGCATTCCAATCCCCTATGATGAAAAGGACATCTTTTTTGGTGTTAGTTCTAGAAGGTGTTGTAGGTCTTCATAGAACCGATCAACCTCAGCTTCTTCGGCCTCAGTGATTGGGGCATAGACTTGAATTACTGTGATGTTGAATGGTTTGCCTTGGATTCGTACTGAGATCATTCTATTGTTTTTGAGATTGTACCCCAGTACTGCTTTTCCCACCCTTTTATCAACTATGAGTACTACTCCATTTATTCTAAGGGATTCTTGCCCACAGTAGTAGATGTAATGGTCACCTGAATTAAATTCGCCCATGCTTATCCATTTTAGTTCGCTGATTCCCAAGATGTCGATGTTCAATCTTGCCATCTCATGTTTGACCACCTCCAGCTTACCTTGATTCATTGATCTTACATTCTAGGTTCCTAAACAATATAGTTCTTTACAGCATTGGATTTTCTTTTCACCACCAGACACATCCACGGCTGAGTGTCCTTTCGGGTTTGGCCCAGCCGCTTCACTCTTTCTGGTGCTACTTGGAAATACCCTCTGCTCTTCCCCAGTAGTATATTGGACACCTTCCGACCTGGGGGCTCATCTTCCAGTGTCATATCTTTTAGCCTTGTGATACGTTCCATGGGGTTTCCTTGGCAAGAATACTGGAGTGGGTTGCCATTTCCTTCTCCAGTGGACCACATTTTGTCAGAACTCTCGGCCATGACCTGTCCGTCTTGGGTGGCCCTGCACGGCATAGCTTATGGCTTCACTGAGTTACGCAAGCCCCTTCGCCACAACAAGGCAGTGATCCATGAAGGGGTTTTAGCAGATAAGGCAGTATATAAATGTTAATAATAAATAAAATATATTTATCAATACACAGTTCATGCTTTTTTGGTACTAGATCGGCATGGCCCAAGACATTTTGGTTCTTGAGGTGGAAAAATCCTAATGGTATTCTTTTCCCAGCATGGTAAAACATTAACAATACATTAAATAAGATTCACCACACTGCAATGGCACCCAAAATCCCCTACCAGAGGCAGCTGGCTCATTCTGCATAATGGCATGGACCACCTCATCTTGTTCAGTCCTAATGGAGAATCATTTATTCTGCCATTTATGTAATTTCCCCTATTGGTTCTTTCTCATTTGCAGGGCAGTTGATATGTTCATTGATGACGCTAATGACAATGGTATTGGAGTCTCAAATCCAGAGCCTGAAAAACTACAGGTATGTTCAAAGTGATCTTGATTCAAGGGTGAAAAACCATTAGAATGGTGCGCTTGCTAAAAACGTCTTTGTGCCCTCGGAACAAAAGTAATGGCATCCCTTCCTTTGCATGATAGACTCTCCCACAGGATCTAGTCCAGGAACTATAGCGAGATATTCTGTCTGCACATAATGGGTGTGTTGGGGAAGGAAATAGCATTGCTGCAGGGAAATATGCATGCCACTGTTTGCCTCCAGCCCTTAAACCTGGCTCGATATGCAGTCTGCCTCAGAAGACCAAAGGTGCTCAGATTTCAAAGAATGGTAAAGCAATAGAGAAAACAAAAGGTTCACTATACTGGGGAAGAAAGGTCTTGCTGCTCTTTGCCATGTAAGGACAAAGCAAAAAGCACTGGATGGGCACTCCAGCACTGCTATTGCATAGCAAAGGAGTGCACAACTAGCAAAGAATAAAAAATAAAATAAAACCTAAAATAAAGTTCACAAAATGGTGTGAGGAGAGAGAGAATTTCAATGCTCATAACTAATTGTATCCTAGGGAATATCCAGTAGCTGACACAGAGCCACATTTCATACACAAATCATTGCTACAGAGCGAAATGATTGCATTTTTCGAAAACACAAAATATTATGCTTTGAGCACAAGGAAGGTGTGGTGTCCCTGCAACATAAGATAAAACTGAAAGGAAGATATATAGGCTGCATTTGACATGAAAATAATCTATAGATCATTGCTAAGTAAAGGAGCCTCAGTCTTCTACATTCCCAGCTTTCCTCCTCCAGCAGGGTGTTGAGGGGATTTGATGTGTTCACTTCTGGTTTAACTAACTGCAGAGTAGCGTTATATCCAAAGCTAGACAAAGGCCTAGAGTTCAGATGTTCATGGGAGTAACAGAGGCCATCGTGGCTTCTCCCACTGGCCCCATGTGTGCCATGTGTGTGACTGCAATTTGCATTATTACCCGTGATGCAGCGTGGGTTGCCGTGTTGTCCAAATCTGGTGCAGTGGGGGTGGCTTCTTACCCATGCCACAACCCATGGCTTGTAGTTGGGGTTGTGGTGTGGGTAGAAAGCCACCCTCACCATGCCAGATTTGGACAACATGGCAACCCACGCGGCATCATGGGTAATTATGCAAATCTCAGTCATGCGCGTGGCACATATGGGGGCAGTGGGAGAAGCCACAATGGCCTCTTTTACTCCCATGAATGTCCAGACAAAGCCAACCTGTGGTTAGCCTTAACTATGGTTTACTGTAGGGTTTTGGAACCTCAGATCTCGGGGCCAAATCCAGCCCTCCAGAGTTCCCCAGATAGCCATGCCCCCTACCCCTGACCTTACCCCTTCTCCCCGACTGCCAGTTATTTGCTGGTTTCCCAGCATCTTGCAGTTTTTCCCCATTCTAAAAGGTTGAAATGCCTCTCCTAAGGCTCGGTTCCTGGCAGTAAGAGCTTTAAGCTAAAATAAGCTTCTCTGAAATGGAATTTGGCCTCAGGCTGAAAGAGGTTCCCCACCACAGTTTACTGAAACAAGCCAACTTCAAACCTTGGTTTACAAAGCTGACTTAGTTTCAGTAACCATAGTTAAGATTAACCACAGTTTAGGGCTGGGGTCACGAAGAGTCGGACACGACTGAACGACTGAACAACAACAAAAGGGTTCAGACACAATGCTTAACTGCAGGTACCTTAAAATGGAAGCAAAAATTTCCAGTACCACAGCCATGCTGGAGAAGGAGAGGGGAGGGGGGAACGGTAACACTGAGGTAGGCAATCTGGTGCCCTCCAGATGTTTTGGACTGCACCACCCATAAACCCCTGCCAGCGAGAACAATTGCCAGGGATGATGGGAGTTGTTGTCCAAAACACCTCAAGAGCACCAGGTTGCCTATTCATGCTAAACCACAGTTTATCATTGCATCCAAATGCAGTCATAGATTGTGCACAACGAATGCATAACAAATGTGCATGTCTGGTCTTAGATGTGCCATTTTCATTGTAGGCTTCCTTGTTGTTGTTGTTCAGTCGTTAAGTCGTGTCCAAGTCTTCGTGACCCCATGGACCATAGCACGCCAGGCCTTCCTGTCCTCCGCTCTCTCCCGGAGTGTGCTCAAGTTCATATCCATTGCATCGGTGATGCTATCTAGCCATCTCATCCTCTGCCGTTCCCTTCTCCTGTTGCCTTCAGTCTTTCCCAGCATCAGGGTCTTTTCCAGGGAGTTTTCTCTTCGCATTAGGTGGCCAAAATATTTGAGCTTCAGCTTCAGTATCTGTCCTTCCAATGAGCACTCAGGCTTGATTTCCTTTAGGATTGACTGATTTGACCTCCTTGCAGTCCAGGGGACTCGTAAGAGTCTTCTCCAGCACCACAGTTCGAAAGCATCAATTCTTCGGCACTCAGCCTTCCTTATAGTCCAGCTCTCACAGCCATACGTCGCTACTGGGAAAACCATAGCTTTGATTAGATGGACCTTTGTCGGCAAGGTGATGTCTCTGCTTCTTACTATGCTGTCTAGGTTGGCCATAGCTTTCCTCCCAAGGAGCAAGCGTCTTTTAATTTCATGGCTGCAGTCACCGTCTGCGGTGATCTTGGAGCCCAAGAAAATATATCTGTCACTGCTTCCATTTCTTCCCCTTCTATATGCCAGGAAGTGATGGGGCCAGATGCCATGATCTTAGTTTTTTTAATGTTGAGTTTCAAACCAGCTTTTGCACTCTCCACTTTCACCCTCAACAAGAGGCTCTTTAGATCCTCTTCACTTTCTGCCATTAGGGTGGTATCGTCTGCGTATCTGAGGTTGTTGATAATTCTCCCAGCAATCATAATTCCGACCTGTGATTCATCCAACCCGGCGTTTCTCATGATGTACTCTGCATATAAGTTAAATAAGCAGGGCGACAATATACAGCCTTGTTGTACTCCTTTCCCAATTTTGAACCAATCGGTTGTTCCATGTCCGGTTCTTACTGTTGCTTCTTGACCCTCGTACAGGTTTCTCAAGAGACAGGTAAGGTGGTCTGGTACTCCCATCTCTTTAAGAATTTGCCACAGTTTGTTGTGATCCACACAATCAAAGGCTTTAGTGTAGTCAATGAAGCAAAAATAGACATTTTTCTGGAATTCTCTTGCTTTCTCCATGATGCAGCGAATGTTGGCGATTTGATCTCTAGTTCCTCTGCCTCTTCGAAACCCAGCTTGTACTTCCGGTAGTTCTCGGTTCACATACTGCTGAAGCCTAGCTTGTAGGATTTTGAGCATCACCTTGCTGGCATGTGAAATGAGCGCAATTGTACGGTAGTTTGAACACTCTTTGGCATTGCCCTTCTTTAGAATTGGAATGTAAACTGACCTTTTCCAGTCTTGTGGCCACTGTTGAGTGTTCCAAATTTGTTGGCATATTGAGGGCAGCACTTTATCAGCATCATCTTTTAAGATTTTAAATAGCTCAGCTGGAATACTGTCATCTCTGCTAGCTTTGTTGTTACTAATGCTTCCTAAGACCCACTTGACATCCCTTTAGGATGTCTGGCTCAAGTTCAGTGACCGCACTATCATGGCTATCAGGGACATTAAGATCTTTCCTGTATAGTTCTTCTGTGTATTCTTTCCACCTCTTCTTAATCCCATCTGCTTCTGTTAGGTCCCTGCCTTCTTTGTCCTTTATCATGCCCGTCTTTGCACAAAACGTTCCCTTGAGATCTCTGATTTCCTTGAAAAGATCTCTAGTCTTTCCCATTTTATTGTTTTTCTCGAATTCTTGGCATTTTTCATTTAAGAATGCCTTCTTGTCTCTCCTTGCTATTCTCTCGAACTCTGCATTCAGTTGGATATATTTTCCCTTTCTCCCTTGCTTTTCACTTCCTTTCTTTCCTCAGCTCCTTGTAAAGCCTCATCAGACAGCCACTTTGCTTTCTTGCATTTCTTTTTCTTTGGGATGGATTTCGTTGCTGCCTCCTGAACAATGTTACGGACCTCCGTCCATAGTTCCTCAGGCACTCTGTCTATCAGGTCTAATCCCTGAAATCTATTCCTCACCTCCACTGTATATTCATAAGGGATTTGATTTAGGTCATACCTGAATGGTTTAGTGGTTTTCCCTACGTTCTTCAATTTCAGCTGAAAATTTTCAATAAGAAGCTCATGATCTGAGCCACAGTCAGCTCCAGGTCTTGTTTTTACTGACTGTATGGAGCTTCTCCATCTTTGGCTGCAAAGTACATAATCAATCTGATTTCGATATTGACCATCTGGTGATGTCCACGTGTAGAGCCGCCTCTTGTGCTGTTGGAAAAGAGTGTTTGCTATGATCAGCGTTTTCTCTTGGCAAAACTCTATTAGCCTTTGTCCTGCTTCATTTTGTACACCAAGGCCATGCTTGCCTGTTATCCCGGTGATTTCTTGACTTCCTACTTTAGCATTCCAATCCCCTATGATGAAAAGGACATCTTTTTTGGTGTTAGTTCTAGAAGGTGCTGTAGGTCTTCATAGAACCGATCAAGCTCAGCTTCTTCGGCTTCAGTGGTTGGGGCATAGACTTGAATTACTGTGATGTTGAATGGTTTGCCTTGGATTCGTACTGAGATCGTTCTGTCGTTTTTGAGATTGTACCCCAGTACTGCTTTTCCCACCCTTTTGTTGACTATGAGTGCTACTCCATTTCTTCTAAGGGATTCTTGCCCACAGTAGTAGATATGATGGTCACCTGAATTCGTCCATGCTTGTCCATTTTAGTTCACTGATTCCCAAGATGTCGATGTTCAATCTTGCCATCTCATGTTTGACCACCTCCAGCTTACTTTGATTCACTGATCTTACATTCTAGGTTCCTAAACAATATAGTTCTTTACAGCATTGGATTTTCTTTTCACCACCAGACACATCCACAGCAGAGTGTCCTTTCGGCTTTGGCCCAGCCGCTTCACTCTTTCTGGCGCTACTTGGAAATTCCCTCTGCTCTTCCCCAGTAATATATTGGACACCTTCTGACCTGAGGGCTCATCTTCCGGTGTCATATCTTTTAGCCTTGTGATATGCTCCATGGGGTTTCCTTGGCAAGAGTACTGGAGTGGCTTGCCATTTCCTTTTCCAGTGGACCACATTTTGTCAGAACTCTCGGCCATGACCTGTCCGTCTTGGGTGGCCCTGCACGGCATAGCTTATGGCTTCACTGAGTTACGCAAGCCCCTTCGCTACAACAAGGCAGTTATCCATGAAGGGGGTAGGCTTCCTAATTAGCCCCAGTTAACAAGTATTTCTTATTAACACTTGACATAAGAAAGTTTGTTTTCCCATAAGGAGGAGGGGATTATTCTTTAAATGGGCTTTGATTTTGTAGACTTCCACATGCTGCAGACTGTGGGATTTGGCCTTACTCAGATGGTCTTCTTTAGTTTAAAATGATTTCTTGTCTTGACTGAGCCTGCAGAGTGGCCATTTCAGATGTGAGGCTTAAATCAATCTGTGGAGCAAATTTAAAACCCGTATTGCTTACAATATACATTCAGCTGAGGGCAGCTTCTTATCATTCCTCCTGTATTCTGGGTGAGATACTGGAGAGCAAAATATATGCACATAGTAACAGTAGTCAAAGGCACATGTGCGTTTCAATCACCACTTCACTACTTTTGTGTATTTTGCTAGCAGTCAAAAAAGAATCAAGCCCCTGTTTCTGAGTGTTTTTTCCCCAAAAAGTGGCAATTTAAACACACAGGAGGAATACATAATTGAAACAAGACGTGTATTTTGTATTTTGTGCCTGTTCCTAATCATAAAATATATTTTAAGAAGTAACTCTCGAAGATGTATCACTTCTGCTTCCTATCCAGTATCAGCATCATTCACAGATGGCACAAATAGCGTGAGATTCACTTAAAGTAGCTTAGGAATCACCTTCTCCCATACCAGCCTGCCCATGCGCTGAGATTTGATGAAGAGACTCTTCTCTATGTCTCAACTATAGCGGAGGTGTGGTTGATAGAGACAAGAGAAAGGGCCTTCTCTGTGGCTGCATCTAAATTGTGGAATTCTTTGGCCCAGGAGATTAAGTTGGCACCATCTTAAAAAATATAATATTTTATTATATTGGGTTTTTTTCTCTTTTGGAGTGTTATGGTATTATTGGTTTTCATGATCGTTATCCTCCCTGGGTGGTGCATAGGCACCAGACAGGCAGATAGAATTTTTAAAATCAGTCAATCAGTCAAAGCATTTTTTCATGTCCTGCATGAAAAGTTGTCTGAGACTACACGGCAGGGCATTCCAGTTACCTTTTATGAGGTTTTGAATGGCATCACCTTCAGACACTTTCCTTTTATCATCTGCTCCTTCCCATGTTCCTGGATCAGAAACACATTTCTTCGTGTGTGTGTGTGTGTGTGTGTGTATTGAGAAGCACAAATGGGGTTTGGTTTGCCTTCTGTGTTTGCCCGAAGGCAAAACCAAAACAACGCTGTTGTGTTAAACAAATCAAATGAAGCTTTGAAGGGGGGGGGGGCTGGGCATTCTTGGGGACATTTTCAGATTTTGAAAAACTTACATTTTCAATTTTTCCACATTTCTTTGTTTTGCAGACAGATGAACGTTTCTGTAAGTGTGACAGAGATGTGGAGCCAGGAGAACAAGCAAACATGTCAGGTAAGTGCCGGAGAGATAAAACGAAACGGACAGTTTATATTTTGATTTGCCCTATTATTGCAAACCGATTTTTGCTATTATGCTTGGGGTGGAGAAAATGGATGGACAGAAGGGTTGTTGTTGTTGCTGTTGTTTCCCCCCTCTCCCATGATCTGAGAATTCTGCCTCGTCCAAAGAAACTGACTGGCAGGAGATTCAGGGCAGACAATAAGAGAGAATACTTTTTCAAAAAGCCCACAATGGAGTGGTGGAATTCACTGTCACAAGCCGTATTGACAGTGGCCACTAGCTTAGGTGGCTTTAAAAGGAAATTAGACAATTGCATGGAGCATAGAACTACCAAGGACTATTCAGTCATGACAAGTCTATGGAGCCTCCATGTTCAGAGGCAATATGCCTCTTGAGGACCAGTTGCAGGGGAGCAACAGCAGCAGAGGACTGTTGCCTTCATAACCTCCTTTTGGGCTTCCTGGAGACATCTGGTGAACTTCTGTGGGAAGCGAGATGCTACACTTAGATGGACCTTTGGCCTGATCCAGCATTCCTATTGTTACATGAGCAAGGAGGCTTTCAATGAAATGACTAAGCAGCCTGTTTGTAATAAAAGCTGCAATGTTCTAATTTCACTGACACACCAGCACCATCACTACTTAGCAACATGACTACCCTAGGACCTGTTCTGGCAAGAACTGAGATCTTGGAATTGTTGTCGATCACAAGCTGAATATGAGCCAACAATGTGATGTGGCTGCAAAAAAGGCAAATGCTATTTTGGGCTGCATTAATAGAAGCATAGCTTCCAAATCCCAGGAAGTACTAGTTCCCCTCTACTCAGCAATGGTTAGGCCTCATCTGGAGTACTGTGTCCACTTCTGGGCACCACACTTTAAGAAGGATGCAGACAAACTGGAGAAGGTTCAGAGGAGGGCAACAAAGATGATCAGGGGACTGGAAACAAAGCCCTATGAAGAGAGACTGAAAGAACTGGGCATGTTTAGCCTTGAGAAGAGAAGACTGAGGGGAGATATGATCGCACTCTTCAAGTACTTGAAAGGTTATCACAGAGAAGAAGGCCAGGAACTCTTCTTGATCATCCCAGAGTGCAGGACACGGAATAATGGGCTCAAGTGACAGGAAGCCAGATTCCGGCTGAACATCAGGGAAAACTTCCTGACTGTAAGAGCAATACGACAATGGAACCAATTGCCTGGGGAGGTGGTGGGCTCTCCCACACTGGAGGCCTTCAAGACGAGCCTGGATAGCCATTTGTCGGGGATGCTCTGACTTGGATTCCTGCATTGAGCGGGGGGTTGGACTCGATGGCCTTGTAGGCCCCTTCCAACCCTACTATTCTATGATTCTATGATTCTATGATTCATGGTACTTCCGGATGATGTTTTATAACACAATTGCCCTGCCTCGCTCACGGAATTTTAGGTGGGTTCCAAACGCTAATAGCTTCCGCTGTTGACCTCCCTGTGTTTTCCCACTGCTTCTTCTGCCTTTTTTCTTACCATAGAAAATTTGTTAAGGAGGAAAAGATGGAGTAGCTGTATGCTGCTCTTTGGTTGGTAGTGCTCAGAGCCATCTGTCTGGAAGCATCCTCACTCCATGGTTGCCGAGCAACTGTCAACAGACTACCTCCGCTGCTTCCAACTGGAAGAGGGAGGAAAATGGTGGTGCTTCCCCAGCCCACACACACACACACACACACACACACATTCTTAGAACGATCTCATGGCTGAAGCATGCACAGCATGGTGACAGGATGAAAGTGACCCTCCTGGGAGGCGTGTGAGTCTGTTGCGCCCGTCATCACTATACAGAGCTGCTGAGGTATCAGAGCCAATCTTGCCTTGGAACAACCCTTTTGGGTTTTATCGTTTTCCACCATCATTAACAGATTATTTTCACTGATTCATTGATTGTTAGATCAAATTCAAGTTTAAACACTGAGGTGTTAAAGACAAACATAAAAGGCACTCCAAAAGCAAGACACTCTGAAATTTACTAGCAATCTCCATTGCTCTAAAAATGTGGAATTGGTATACACAGGGCCAGCCCAAGACATTTCATTGCCTGAGATGAAGGACAAGATGATGTCCCCCCACCCCACCACCATTTCACATGACCACACTGTCAGTTAATTCAATACTGGTGATGGGACAGCATCCTCCACCTCACCTGACCACAGTAGGCTAGCATAAGGGGTGAAGGGTAGGCCATGTGGAACACACAGCTCTGTCCTCCGACAGAGGAGAAGAGTCAAGGGGCTGCTGCTGCTGCCCTCACCACCCATCATCTGCCTCCTGAGGCAACTGCCTCACCCTACCTAATGGTAGGGCTGGGCCTGGATATATAAGCTAAATGTCAGGCATGCAATCTCCGTGTGATGTCTCATGTAGGAGGGGACCCATGCCCCTCAGCAGGGCCAAGGTCTCTCATGGGGAGAAGAGGAGGACCTGTATTTTTCAAGGGCTAGACTTTGCAGCCAGGAAGCCAGGCTGAAGGACCAGCTTATTGGGGGAGGGGAGGGGGAGACAAAATCGTAGGATGGAGAGCCAAGTTGGGGTCATATCCAGAAAGATGTGGGGCATGTGCAGGATGAGAAAAAGCTAGTGGGACTGCTAGGACTGAGGGACTGGCAAAAGGTTTGCTGGGCTGGGGAGCGCAAAGCAGGAACAGGCAGGTGAAAGGCATGGAGCAGAGACTGTGAGCTGCACACAGGAGGAGCTTTGTCCCACTGACAAGTCCGCTGAAAGAAAGGAACGTCTACAAGGTTTGAAAAGGAAACCAAAATAAAAAAAGAAACAGCTGCACCAATTGAATTCCCAGTGTGTTTCAACACTGGTCTTTATCCAGGGACTAGTTAAAACTCTTGTGATACGTTCCATGGGGTTTTCTTGGCAAGAATACTGGAGTGGGTTGCCATTTCCTTCTCCAGTGGACCACATTTTGTCAGAACTCTCTGCCATGACCTGTCCATCTTGGGTGGCCCTGCACGGCATAGCTTATGGCTTCACTGAGTTACGCAAGCCCCTTCGCCACAACAAGGCAGTGATCCATGAAGGGGAAGAAATGGAAGCAGTGACAGATTTTACTTTCTTGGGCTCCAAGATCACCGCAGACGGTGACTGTAGCCATGAAATTAAAAGACGCTTGCTCCTTGGGAGGAAAGCTATGGCCAACCTAGACAGCATAGTAAGAAGCAGAGACATCACCTTGCCAACAAAGGTCCGTCTAATCAAAGCTATGGTTTTCCCAGTAGTAATGTATGGCTGTGAGAGCTGGACTATAAGGAAGGCTGAGCGCCGAAGAATTGATGCTTTCGAACTGTGGTGCTGGAGAAGACTCTTACGAGTGCCCTGGACTGCAAGGAGGTCAAATCAGTCCATCCTAAAGGAAATCAACCCTGAGTGCTCATTGGAAGGACAGATAATGAAGCTGAAGCTCCAATATTTTGGCCACCTAATGCAAAGAGAAAACTCCCTGGATAAGACCCTGATGCTGGGAAAGACTGAAGGCAAAAGGAGAAGGGGACGGCAGAGGATGAGATGGCTAGATAGCATCACCAATGCAATGAATATGAACTTGAGCACGCTCCGGGAGAGAGCGCAGGACAGGAAGGCCTGGCGTGCTATGGTCCATGGGGTCACGAAGAGTCGGACACGACTGAACGACTGAACAACAACAAGTTAAAACTCTGAGTTTCTAAGTAAGCTTTTTTTAAAAAAAATGCCTGCTTGATCATCATTGGATATCTGAATACAGAGAATCTCAACATCATTTTTAAGCCAGTTGATACGTTTTGCAGTTTTTAACTAGTCATTTAGGGTATCTGGAGATTTTGTTGAAAATGTATAAATTTGCATTTTAAATGCCGTGTGTGCGCACGCATGTGTGTGTGTGTGTGTGTGTATATATATATATATATAATTTATTATGTTTTTTATACTTGTCGTATTATAAAACTTATGGATTTCTATATAGAGAATGTTAACATTACTTTTAGGATAGCTCAGCATGCTTGTCAATATTTTAATTAATTAATACATATTATTCAAGAATTATTTTGGAAACATGTAAAATGTATTTTAAGTGTTTTTGGTGTACATTATATATTATTTATCATGTATTTTGTATTTTGTATTCTTCAGTTCTCTTGATAAAGACCAGTGTCGAAACACATTGGGAATTCAATTGGTGCAGCTGTTTCTTTTTTTATTTTGGTTTCCAGCCTTACAGCTGTTTCCTCTGGTCCCTATAGGTACTGTTACAAGGATTGAAAAGGGCAGTCACAGCGGGGTATGGGAGTAAAGCAAGACAGGAAGCTGGTAAAGATACTTGGTGCTCCAGGAAGCTTATGGTTCTCCAAAGAGATAGAGTGGCTCAAAGACCAGGGCTCCAGCCCACCTCCAAGGTTCATGGTTCAAGTCTGACTGTGGCTGATGACCCTAACACAGGAGACTTGTTCACCTACCTAATAAGAGGTTCTCATGCTGCTGACAGGAGAGTCCTCAGTTATTTATTTTATTTATTTGTTTAAAACATTTATTGGCTGCCTTTCAGGGAAAAAGCCTTCCCAAGGCAGCTTAAAGCAATAAAATACATTAAAACAGTTTGTTTGTTTGTTTGTTTGTTTGTTTGTTTGTTTATTACATTTATATCCTGCCTTTTTTCCTCTTTGAGGAACCCAAGGTGGCGTACATAATCCTCCACCTCTCCATTTTAGCCTCACAGTAACAACCCTGTGAGGTAGGTTGGGCTGAGAGTCTGTGACTGGCCCAAAGTCACCCAGTGAGCTTCCATGCCCGAGTGGGGACTAGAACCCAGATCTCCTGGCTCCCAGTCCAACATTCTAGCCACTACACCACACTGGCTCTCCCAGTTAAAATATTAAAAGTAATAAAAACAATAAAAACAACAATAAAAGCCAACAGTAAAGCCAGCAACAATGATAATGACAGTAACAGCAACAATAGCAGTCATATCAAGAGAAGGCCATGGTAAATAGTATGTTTTCAAGGCCTTCTTAAAAGTCTGCAATGATGAAGCATGGCGGACCTCTGATGGCAATTTGTTCCAAAGATGTGGAGCCACTGCAGAGAAGGCCCTCTCACGTGTGATCACCCAACTGACTGCTCTCACTGGTGGGCAAATGAGAAGGGCCTCTTTCTGAGCTTAAAGTGTGGGCAGGCTGATATGGGTGAAGGCAATCCTTCAAGTAACTTGGTCCCAAACCACTTAAGGCTTTAAAGGTCAAAACCAGCACTTTGAATTGGGCTCAGAAACACACTGGTAACCAGTGCAGCTGGTGCAGTATAGGCATTATGTGATCGAATCACCTCGCCCCACCAATACTCAGGCGGCCGCATTCTGCACCAGCTGAAATTTCTGAACCATTCTTCAAAGGCAGCCCCACGTACAACGTGTTATAGTAGTCCAGCCTGGACGTTACTGGTGTGTGCATAACTGAGGCAAGGTCTATCCTTTCCAAATAGGGCCACACCTGGCATACCAGCCCAAGCTGATAAAATGCGCTCCTGGACACCACAGCCATCTGGGCTTCCCCCATTAGCTCAGAGTCCAGTTAGGTGGCAACACTGTCTTCTTCACTAGCTGTTTACTAAACCAACTTGCTCATTAATGTTCTCAGTTGAAGAAGCCGATGAGATGCTGATCAAGTGCGATGGCGGCGTGGAAGAAGCCCTGAATTATGCCAAGATGTGGTGCAAATATGTCAAGGAGCTGTTGAGCTGGGTAGACAAGCGCCTTGCTTATGGTGAGGTTCATTTATCAGTATCCCATGATCTAACCAGGCGAACTGATATACCAAACTCTTCCCTCCTCTACACATACCTTCCTTTACGTTAACGGTTACCCATTCAGACAATCCATTTTCCAGAGGGTAGTCGTGTTAGTCTATAGCAGCAAAAACAACAGAGTGTCTTGTGGCACCTTAAAGACTAACACATTTATTCTGGCATGAGCTTTTATGGACTATAGCCCACTTCATCAGGTGCATGGAATATCGTGGAGAGTTTTGGAGTTTTTTTATGCACTACACATAGTGGGATGAAGAATTGTCAACAGTGAGGTCAGAAGGAGAATACATTATTAACAGTGGTCCCTTACAGTGCATTTCTTATGGAGCCACAAAAATGTCCCCATAAGCCATCCTAGGGCTAAGGCAGCAGAATATTACATCAGAATGGATACAGTGCTCTTCGTACAAACCTTACCACAAGGTGAGAGCAGCCTTCCAAAATGTCAAGTTTTTGCAGCTAAATAGAAAGACACTCCTGCTCTTACCATGCATTTTTTGGAAATCCAGTCCACTAACCCATTTGTTGTTCACAGAGGTGGAGTTTGCAAAGAACATCCTGAAGATCGCAGAAGTTGGCAGAAGTATCATCTACCCACAGGTAATGTTTCCTGGATGCTCCCTTCTGTGACTTCATTCTGCAATTTGTGTGAAATGGTTTTAGAATGAGTTATTTTTTTGCCCTACTGCATCTGATCTGTAGGGTCTTTGTTAGTCTCTCCCAGATGGAACCTGAAGCAAAACGTGCATGTGCGTGTGTGCGTACATAATATTTACAGGCACTGTTTTTCAAGTATGTAGAAGAATGAATTCACCCACCACTGCATGCAGGTGCAAATGTTCCAGTGTATCATTTTCAATAATCCAAAGGCAGAGGCAGTTTTTGCTGTCTTGTTTTCCTAGATCTATTAATGGAAGGATGCACTTGTTGAAAGTGCCCCTCTGTACTTGGTCTGGCAAAATTAACTGTTACAGGTGTAAAAAAAAATACCATGTGACTAAAACATGGGATGGAATCTTCTAAATACATCAAAATAAATTGCACACTAGTAGTCCTGGTAAGTCATATTTTAAGAATGACTTGTTCTTAACAAGGACTTGTTTATGCCATGTGGATGCAAAGTGGAGTTTGTTTCAGAGCTTACTGACTAAGGCAGCAGTTCTTCAGCTGTGGGCCGGGGTACATCCATAGTCCCTGGTGTGCTTCAGATGGTCTTTGAGGCCACAGTGAAAACAACAGAGGAGAATTCTGATCAGCAGCAGGTGTCTCGGAAGGTTACGCCCCATGCTGAAGCCTCTTTTCACTTTGAAGATTAAACCGAGGAGCGGTTTGCCTCTTCAGCAGTGCAAGTAGCAAGCTGCCAATAGAGACTTAAACACACACACACACCTGCTATTCTCCATTGATGCATATAGTTTTGTTGGATCATGGCAATAGAGAACATGCACAGAAGCTGAATTTGGAATTCAGAATTCTTTCCAGAATCCTTACACCTGGTGGTTGCAAAGGAAGAAAATGTGGTAATCCGCAAATAATTAGCAAGCCACTATAGTGATACTCATTTCAACAAAGTTCATTGACCGCTGTAGCAAGATGTTACTTTTATCGATGTTAATTTCCAAAAGGTAGATGGACATTAATTTCATGACAATTTCATTCCTGAAATGTTGGCTGGAATGGGAGACCCAACCAGCAATAGTCTGCATGTTGTGCCATTGTGCCATGGGGGGCAGGTTCCATCACAGTTGCTGGGATGTGGCTTGGATTCCTGGCACTCAGTTCTCTCAGGCCTGCTTGATGGAGGCAGTGTGGTGGCTGCTCAAAGCCACTTCCATGTGGCAGGTGCTCCTTCTGGCTGCTGTAATCTACATACGCAGCACATTTTGTGGCTTGGCTCTGTTGCTGCCTTGGAAAGTCTCTCATGCCAATTCTGTGGCCTGCAGGAAGTTGTAGTCCTGGTTTGGAGACTTTACTCCTGATATGGCTGATCCATGAGGTGAGCTGCTTGCATATGCTACAGCCACTACATTGAGCTGCCAAAGGAAACTAGCAGCCACACCCCATACATGAGATATGTTGTGTTGCTTTTGGCGCCTCCTAAAAACATTGTTATTTCACGAAGCCTTCCTCGAGTGACCAACCACAGTTTATTAACATAAGAAGAGCCCTGCTGGATCAGACCAAGGGTCCATCTAGTCCAGCATTCTGTTCACACAGTGGCCAACCAGATGCCCACAGGAAACCCACAAGCAGGACATGAGGGCAACAGCACCCTCCCGCCCATGTTCCCCAGCAACTGGTGTACGTAGGCACACTGTCTCTGATACTGGAGGTAGCACTGAGCCATCAGGACTAGTAGCCATTGATAGCCTTCTCCTCCAGGCATTTGTCTAACCCCCTTTCTAAAGCCATTCAAATTGGTGACGATCACTACTTTTTGTGGTAACGAATTCCATAGTTTAACTATGTGCTCTGTGAAGAAGTACTTCCTTTTATCTGCCCTGAATCTCCCACCAATCAGCTTCATGGGATGACCCCAGCTTCTAGTATGAAAGAGGGAGAAAAATGTCTCCCTATCCACAGTCTCCATACCATGCATAACTTTGTACTCTTAATTAAAACCAATGGAGGGAGCAATCCTATGGCCGCTAGTCAGCAGCTAGACAGCCATAGAATATCTGGTTTTCCAGGAAACGACCTCAGATCCTGCGCGCCAAGGTCAGCTACCGGAGAACTGACCTTACAGGCAGCGCAGAAAAGCCCCATGCTCAGAGCTCGCAAGAAGAGTACGGAGCAGCCAAAATGGGGCATTCCCAGGGGGCATTCCAGGGCAGGGAGGGCGGAAATGCCTGTACGACACATCCAGCGTGTCATACAGCAGCCTTCTCCCCCGCTCAGCCCTCCCGCAGCTAGTCAGCCACAATCGGCTGTCTAGCCAAAAATGCAGGGCAGGAGAAGCGCGGAGGGAATGATCCCCTCCGTGCTTCTCCTGCCCTGCATTGTATAGGCGGTCGCTTCTGGGTTCGGAGGCGGCTGCCTATCTGCATCGGATTGTGCCCTAAATTTGGTTATATCAGAACTCTCTTTTAATTTTTAATTTTATTTTAACATGGTGTTTTTATTCTTTACCCTGTCTGCTGTTCACCACTCCGAGGCCTTTGGATGTATTTACAAACACTGTAAATAAATAAAATAAAGTTAAATATGAAGTGTGCCCTGCATTGCTGTGTCTGATAGGGACTCTGAGCTTCCATAAGCTGGGATTTGAATCCAAATGTCCTTTTTCCAGTCCCAGCACTCTAATTACTAGAGCAGGGGTGTTGAAAATGAGGCCCACGGGCCAAATCCAGCCTGCCTGGCATCCCAATCCAACCTGCCGGGGTTCCTCAGATGGCCATGCCCCTTCCCCTTTCCCCCGACCACCAATGATTTGGTGGTTTCCCAGCTTTTGCCTCTTTCGCATTCTAAAAGGCTGAAATGCCTCTCCTAGAGCTTTAAACTAAAATATGCTGGAATTTTTGGCACCACCCTTTCTCCTTTGGCCCACCCACCACTGGAGCCCCAAGAGCTTCTCCAAAATTGAATTCACCCATCAAATTGAAAGAAGTTCAGCACCACCTGCACGATAGCCTGTTGCTCTATGCTTTTTGTCTTTCCAGAGATGGATGCCCCTCCAGACTCTGTACACCAAGGTGATGGAGCACGACATAAAGGCAGGGAACCTAGCCATCGAGACAGCTGGAATTCTACATCTGAAAGAATACTACCAGGTACAGCATTTGCTGGCTTAGATGTGACAGTGCTATGCAAAGGCAGCAGCTAAAATACATCGTGGGTCCACTAGTTGGCCGGAATGGGAGGCCTCCTATGATTGCTGCTAGAACATCTCATGAAGCTTTGGTATCTCCACCTGAAGAAGAGGGTGAGGAATGGGGGCGGGGAGAAAATGATGCCCACCACATGTATATTCTGTGGATTTGATCTGCTCCCTGCACCACCCCGTGATGTCTTGGGGGGCGTCTCCACCAGTGATTTACTCCAAGCTGGCTGCGTGTTGAAGTCGTTAGGGACAGATGACGTCGTGGCCATCCAGCAGCCGCCCCGGAGCTTATCAGGGAAAAACTGGGTTTCCTGAGACTGCTTAAAGTCCGATTCTTTTCTTTAAGTTGGGTTCTCCCCAGTATAGTTGCTGTGTGCCCCAACCCCTGCATTTACCCCGGGTATGCTAGCCCTGCCCAGGGGTGTGCCTTTCACTGTGACCCCGGTCAAGGGGTGTTTCCTGTCCCCTGTGTTTCCCAGCACAAACCAATTAGTGTCTACTCAGAAGTAACTCCCATTGTGCTCAATGAGGCTTGTCATTCAGCCCCTAAATGCACACATCAGAATTTACAGAAATCCCCCCCCCCCCATGGAAATAGCAGATTTGAAAGCACTAATTCCCTAAGGCTGTAAAACGCTTAACCGAAGCTGCGATTCTCCAGTGTTTGGTTTATTGCCTTCGGAAGTAACTAATTCACACCTTTGTTACAGAGATCCTGTGCACTGTCAGGTTAAAACAGGAGCTGGTTTCCCCATCCCCCGGTGTTTCCTGCCACTTCCCAGCACAAACCAATTAGTGTCTACTCAGGAGTAACTCCCATTGTGGTCAGTGAGGCTTATTCCTGAAATGCACTCCCAGAGTTACTGAGATTCCCATGAATCAAAATAACACATTTAGAAGCCTTAATGTCAAAGCTGTGAAGCTACAAAGCTTCAATTGATCATAGCATACTGTGTCCTTATGATTGTTGTTTTAAGAGAGTAAGTACTGCAGGGGAGCAGACAGGAGAAGGAGAGTGATTTTTGACACTGGAGTAAGATTTTATTGAAGGAGGAAGTGGGGAGATAGCTTGGAGGGGGGGAAGCGTCTCTGATTGGTTGAGCAGCCCCTGCCAGTCAGATGATGTTTACTCCAGCCCCCCATCCTACCAGGATGTATGTTTTGTGAAGCGAATTAGAATGGAGCGATGCACTCACTCATGGAGCCCTGCCCAGGCTGAAACTGGCTCCTTGAAAAATGCGGGTAAGCCCCTCCTTCCTTCTCCTTTCATTGTCGTGGAGACACGGTCCCGGTGTTGTCATAGTTTTGTAAATGCTGGGTAGCGCTGCTCGAGATCTCACTCCCCACGCCCAACCCTGTTCTTTTCCTGCAGCCTCTTTGGGCCAAGAGGAATGAAATTGAGAAATGGCGGAAAGAATTCAAGGATCAGTGGCAGAGAGAACAGAAAAGGATGGTAAGAGCAGACTTGGGAGGGAGAAGAAGAAGCTAAATCACTGTTGGTCTCCTGTCAGGTGTCCATAGGCCACCCACCTTAAGGTCTTATAAATGCAAGATATGTTAGCAAATTCCTGGGTAATTCATAATGAAATTGATATGGAACAAGGTGATTGGGGAGGGACTAGGGACTTATCAAGTACACATAATTCCTATAACCCCAGTGCCCAAAGAAAGACTTGCCAACACCTCCAAGTAAAAAACACACACACCCTCTATTGTCCTCTTGTCCCAAGGATTGTAACCACAGGTGCTCTCAGGAATATTCCAGGACCCTTCCTTAAATTGTCATCATTAATTAAAAACTGAAAACCAAGTCTGTAGCCCTTTTACTTACAGACATAAGGAAAAATGCAAAGGTAGTATTCTATCAATACTGCCTGCTTCTTCCTTCCTGTGCTCTGGCAGGTGATTGTAAAGATACCAGGATGACTGACAAACACCTGATTTAGAGAAAAACAACAAAGAGTCTTGTGACACCTTAAAGAATGCCAAATCTATTATGGCATGAGCTGCCATAAACTACAGTCCACTTCATCAGGTGCATGAAGTGTTATCCTGTAATTTACAGGTATTACATATATACACATGGTTGGGTGGCGGGAGTGGGGTGGGGGCGGGATTGTAAATGATGAGGTCAGTTTAGACAGTGTCCAGGTTCGGCTGATCATGGGGGTAAAAGAAGCCACTGTGGTTTCTCCCCGCCCCACGCGCTTCTCTAATTTGCATGATTACCTGCGCTGCAGGGCCAGTTGCTGTGTTGTCCAAACCCGGCACGCAGCACAGCAGGGTTGGCTTTGTACCCACCCTGCAACCCATGACTTGGTTGTAGGATGGGTATGAAGCCGGTCAGACAACATGGCAACCTGCTCTACAGTGTGGGTAATCATGCAAATGAGGGGGTAGGGTGGGGGGAGAATCCACAATGGCTTCTTTACCCCTGCGATCGTCAGCGCCCCCAGTGATAACTGCCTTAAATAAGTGGCCATTCACATAACCAAAAAACAACTGAGCCAACAACTGTTTTGTGCTTATGCCATAATAAACTTCTTAGTCTTTAAGGTGTCACAAGACAGTTTGTTGTTTTTTCCAGCAACAGAAACTGATTTAGGGTGCAATCCTATGGCCGCTAGTCAGTGGCTAGATGGCCGTAGGATAGGTCAGTTCCTGGAACCGACCTCAGAGCCCACGCTCCAAGGTTGGATCCCTGACAACTGATCTCCAGCCCCTCCCGCGCTGCCTCATAGGCAAGAGGAACTTGGCAGAGGAGCGTGGGGTGGTGAAAACAGGGCGTTCCTGGGGGCATGCCAGGGCAGGGAGGGCGGAAGTGCCATTCTGATACTTCCTATGCGTCGTCTGGCATCCACCACCCCGCTCCAACTTCCCATAGCTAGACAGCTGATTCTGGCTGTCTGGCCGCGAATGCAGGGTGGCTGAAGCTAGGAGGGGACAATCCTCTCCGCGCTTCTCCTGCCCTGCATTGGATAGGTGGTCGCCCCCAAGGTCAGAGGCAGCCACCTATCCTGATAGCCTTGTGCCCTTAGGCACTTTTTAAAAATATTATTTCTTTATAAAGGAAGTATTAAAGTACCCAATAAATAGAATGGTTTTTAACATGGTAGACTATGTAGTTTTTCTGTTTGCATTGACTTACAGTGCCCCTCCCCACTTTTCCCTATTGTTGTGAACCGCCCAAAGAGCTTCAGCTATTGGGCAGCAGAAAAATGTAATAAATAAATGCATGTAAATAAAAAAGTGTGTGTGTGTGTGTGTGTGTATAAATAAATAAAATACAGAGATACTTTAAGTATAACTAGAAACCTGTAATGTTCACATCACTCCTGTGATGTGCTGATTGGGCAGCTGAGGCTTCCTGTAGTGAGGGTGGGTGCAATGGAGCCTGGCGGGCTGAGGACAAGCGTAGGATGAATCGGCACGCATGGCTGGATGTGCAGTGGGCCTGTACAGGAGCACCGAGTGGACACTCTCCTTGCACTACTTCCAGTGTGGCTTTTTATTTTCCCTCCTTTGCATTAAGTCCACAAAAGCTGCTAGCCCACAGAATCTTTTGCTCCCTCACTGCCCAAACAGATCTGTTTCAGTCAGTTGTGGCACTTGGATGGGCTGAAGGAAAGACAACTCTTCCAATTTAATGAACTTCCCCCGTCCCACCACATAAGAAGCAATTCTTATTTGCCACAGGCAAGCAGGCCTATGGCTATTTTCAAGCCTTGTGTGCAAAGGTTACATGCAGGAGTCACACTTTAAATCTACAAAAATATACTGCTTTTTCAAAGTACCCAAGTTCCTTACAGTGTTATTGTGGCACATAAACACTTCAGTCAGGAACAGAAGAAGCTGCCACCTAGAATCGTTCCTAATACGGGACAAGGCTTTTAAAAGCAAAGCCTGGGGCAAGTGAAGCCATTCCGAGCTACTGCTGGGCAGGTTTGCCATGATAACTCCTGCTCTAATTGCAGAACGATTCCTTGACCTCCATGCGCAAGTCCCGCCTCCATTACCGCCAGCGCTGCGAAGACCTGGAGAAAGCCAAAGTGTTAAGTGCCAAGGCGGAAGAAGAATTCCAGGGTGTAGCAGGCAGTGGCAACAAGCAGCTGGAGAAACGGCGGCGTTATCGAGATGAGGCGCAGTCAAAGGTATTGGTCTCTCAGATCCGAAAGACCGATCAATTCAACCCCCTGTCATTTGTGACCTGGTCTCTGGTATGGACCTGAGACTTTAGAATGCAGGTCCTTGTGGTGGTAGCTAAGAGTGTGGAAGTGTATGGAGAAGCCTCGGTCTGGGTTGGGCAACAGCACCAACTGCAGTTTTTTATGAGTCTACAGGCAAGTTTGTGTACAAGGGCCATATAACTATCTGGGTGTGGTAGATACTGACCTGGGAGAGCAAAAGCATGTACACTACAAGGACACTCCAGAGGCTGTTGTGTCATCACAGGAGATGCAGAAATGTACTTTACATTAGGCTTGGCAAAGTTAGACCAGGCCAGGCCATGCATCAAGTGAGAACCATCTGTAATATGTGTCTTATTCAATTGCTGTTACTATCATGGGGTCAGAGATGCCCTGATAGTTCAAATTATTATTATTATTTATTTAGTATTTGTTATATTTCTATACTGCCCCATAGCCAAAGTTCTCTGGGCGGTTACACAAATTACAAATTACTCAATCTTTTCCAGGTCGGTCTTTAGAATCTCTTATGTGCATCTTGCACAAAGGATCTAACAGATTAACTACTGAGCAAGTTGCTAAATTTTTGAATGTTGCTATTTTAACTAGATCCTCTATGGCACTGTGACTTAATTTTATTATTTAGAACAACATGTTTTACTATGTATTTTTGTATCTTTTGCTGGTGGTCAGTTGACCGTAAATAAAGGATTCATTCATTCAAGTGAGAACCAAGATGGTGTCGTATTGTCACAGTGGGTGGGCTACTTAACTGGTCTGAGCCCTAACATTAGCCACAGGCAAAGTTTTCAGTAGCCTGCAGTTGAGGTTGCTCTGCACAGCTCAAGTGCCATAGTTATTATTTTCTCCTTACATATGTCATTTCTATTATTTATTTATTTATTGCATTTATATCCCGCCTTTTTTACTATTGCAAGGATCCCAAGGCGGCTTACATTATCCTCCTCCTCTCCATTTTATCCTCACAACAACCACCCCATGAGGTAGGTTGGGTTGAGAGTCTGTGACTCGCCCAAGGTCACCCAGTGAGCTTCCATGGCCAAGTGGGGACTAGAACCTGGATCTCCCAGCTCTCAGTCCAACACTCCCTCTACTATACCACACTGGCTCTCTTTCTGTCAGAGAAAGTACATCCTCTTGGGGCCAGGCAGGGTCAACTTAATGGGATACCAAGGGGTGTGGCATCGCCCTCTCCCTAAATTGGCTCTGCCTGGGAAAAAATCACAGTTCGGAAGGCAGAATAAATCAGAGCTGAGCTGATGAATATGCATCCATTTGGATTTTTATATTGAAAGTAATTATTCTGAGGTAGAGCTTTTCATCAAAAAAGGAGACAACCTATGCTAACCACCCCAACCCAATTTATTTTGAATGCTGATTCAATGGGAGCTGCTGCCCAGGCAAGCCCCAAAGAGAGAAACTGAAAGAAGCTGCCCTGTCTTTGAAGGGGAACTGTGCAGTCTCACACATGGGCTGCACAGCTCTTTCAGCCAAGGCTGTGAAACTTCTTCACGGATATTCTTCCTTTAAGGTTTTGTCAAGAGACTTCATAGTCCCAATAGAAATTAACAACCAAGTGTTTAAAGCTGGTGGGGGAATGCTGCTACAAATAGATACATTTTTGTTCTGTGTGAAAATGGAACCCAAACGGAAACTGCATGAATGACTTCACCTTAGCCCTAAAATAAATTGTGCAACATAGATGCATATTTGGGGGGGGGGGGGTTTGCAGAGCTGAGACACTTTTTGGCATCCGCACAGCCCCCTTACTCAGACATTCCCACAATACATAAATACTCCACTCTCTTGCATCTTCAAGTCAGCAGCTCTCCAGTCCTTCTCTCCGTTTATTTATTTCACTGCCCACAGGTTCAGGAATCAGAAGTCGCCTATAAAGGCTGCGTGTGTGATGCCAATAACCGCCGGCAGGGACTGGAGAAAGTCAGGGAGAGAATCATCTCCCATATCCGTAAACTAGTGTACCAAGGAGATGAGGTGCTGACACGGGTGAGTAGTGAACCATGGTTAGGAAAGTCCCTGACTTTCTCCTCTCCAGCTGCAGGGAGGGAAGTGAGGGGGGTGGGGAAACTGAGCGCAGCAAAGTCATGTGTCTTTTATTAGATATTATTGAGGAGAAGTAAGGCTGTTGCTCTTGGTGGCAGCTGTACATCTTCTTAGTTTTCGGCCCTCATAAAGCTAGATTCTAGGCTATGATTACAGAACTCTAATGCCTTGGTCTGGACAGTGATAAGATGGAAGCTTTACTGGAGGCCAAGCAAGGAGAAGGAATAGAAATTTAGAGTATATTGGGAAAAACGGGGGAAGTAGGAGTTGGAAAATGGTGGTTGAAGAGGTGAGATGGGGGAACACATAAATGATTGAGCAAAAGAACAAGTCAGGTTACACTGAGACAAAAAGAGAAATACTAGCTGAGAGGATTTAGCAGCAGTTGCAGCTTGAGAAGTACATAGAGGTGGGAGAAACTATCTTTTTTTTTTTTTAGAAAATTCATGATGAGTTGCTTGTGGTGTACACTTTTATATAAAAACAACAAAGAGTCTTGTGGCACCTTAAAGACGTAACACATATATTATGGCATAAGCTTTTGTGGACTATAGTCTACTTCATCAGATGCATGAAATATCCTGAGTTACTGGGAGGGAGAGAGAGAAAGAGAGGGAGGGTGTGTGTGTGTGTGTGTGTACACACACATACACACATGGTGGAGGGGAGTGATGGAATTGTAAACAGTGAGGTCAAAGGAAAATGAACCCTGGGTAGTCATGAGCAAGTGGGAGTGAGTGATCGTGCTGGTAACTCTTCCCCAACAACTCAGAATTCTGTATTTCGAGATCACACAAAACAACCCCGGGACGGGACATCTCTGCATTGTTTAGCTCCACCCAGATGCAGTGGGAATGATTGGGCAGCAAGAACCAGCATGCATGCTTACTCCCATTTGTCTCACAACAGCTCAGGGTTTAGGAAAACCCTGGGCTGTTGTGACGTCTGAACCAAGTCAATGTTTTTTTACAGTTCAAAGCATTTCAGATACATTCTTTTGGTGATCTTCAACAACAATAGAATTACTATCCCCATGTTTTAGATGGGATGGGGAGCTGAGGCTTGAGTGATGATGGTTTGCCTAGGGCAACCTAGTGAGCTCATGACTGAGGTATGATTTGAACTGCGAACTCTCTAGTTCACACCATTAAACAGTAGGTTAAAAAACTTGTAGAGAGTTCTGCAAATTTCAGAAACAATTTTGAACTTTACAGAAATTAATTCATTTTCTTCATGTTTCCTGGTTTCATTTCCCTAAGGTCACCTTGAGGATGTTCAAGCTGCAGCATGCTCAAGCTGAGCGAATCCCCGTGGGGTATGAGAACCTGATTGAGTTCTGCATGCCCTACAAGGTCGGTGAGAAATACTTGGAGTTCATTCAGAAGCTAGAGAGAAAAGAGCTTGCAATGGAGGTCTACAAGTTTGATGAATTTGTACCCTCGGCACAGAGGTAAAGAAGCACAGACCTTATTCCTCCCCCATCCCCATATTCTGAGCAACATGGCTACTTATATCCGGCCTCAGTCCTGAACCACAGTCTCTGTTGTCCCAGCCCTGAGTTCCTCAAGCTCTGCAGACCTATAATTGTCCTGCTAGCAGTTTTAGGATGTGAAATCTCCACATGTGTACTAAACAGAATTCCTTTGGGGCTAAAAATCAATCAGTGAAGAGCACAGGGTGTTGAATGTTGAAGGCATATGGCGAGCAGAATGGTGTGACTTCAACAAGCAGGAAATAGAAAGTCCTTCTTACTTCTTACCTCAGGGGTAGCTTTGGCCCCCTCTTCCTGTAGTTGACACCCAGGGCTCCTTCACACAGAGCTTTTATCCTGTCATTGAGATTGCTCACTCACGGAAGTTTGTGGGTCCTTTAGCCGACATCATGAACCTCCAGGGCACATCCAGAGGTATTTCCTGCTTATTTCATCTCAAATAGATCTGGAACTAATGAACTATCTTTTAAACTCGGAATGTTACGTGATTAAAACAGCCACTAGATGCTGCAGTTTCACAGAGTTCTATGGAACCTTGAAAATTAAAGCTTCCCCTCTCAGCAATCACGTGGTCGCTATCTGGGAGCCCACTGTAAATGTGGAAAGGCTCCACAACAGGACGATTGCAGGGGTTTTCTTTAGTGTAAAGGCAGCCACAGGCTCCTTTGGATATGTGCTACTCTGCAGCAATCTTCAACCTTTTCAGACCTAGGAATGACCATTAGCCCCAAACATGCATTTCGGTGGGGAGGGGGGATCCTTCTGATTTTTTATCATATATTTGTATGGTGGTAGTGCTGCTGTTGCTGCCCACATTAGGTCAGGCCACAGCCCAGTAGTGGATCCCAGCCCTCCAGCTGGAGTCCAGTGTGCTAGCATAAAATTGCAATCTAGGAATCAGCTGAACTCTTAATAGCATCAGATAGTACCAGTTAAGCCCTTGGTTGGCACATGGTGGCTTTCAATCACTGTTTGCACCATGGCCCAACTACTTTAGCATGCAGGGTAGACCAGCTACTCACTGGGATGCAGAACAGCTGGATATGTCAAGCCATTTCACAGATATGCCAAAGATGTATGGGAAGGAAAGGCAGATCTTTGCTATTGACCCAGGGATCAATACTATGTCATGAGGTACTATGTCAGAAGCCTTACTGAAGCCAAACTATAATATATACTATTACATCCACTGCGTTCCTTTTATCTTCCAGCCATGCCTGAACTGGCTGTTCGGGAAGGATAAACATGTTTAAATTAACATCAGTTGTTTAGGCAAAGAAATTAAGTTGCTTCACCATGGATTTGCTATTGACCTTTCAAAAAGCCAGAGGGCAGAGCTACATGTTATGAGCAAAACAGATTCGACAGATTCTCCCTTGCAAATGCCAGCCCTGGCCATTTTAAATACTATCCCCAGGCCTCCCACCCCCACATACACACTCACACAGCCATGCCCTGCAACTTGAAGCATGTAAGCCCAGGCTGAGGGGAAATTATTGGTGGGGGGGATGCAACTACAGGGGAGAATCAGTTGGAGGGACTACGCAACCCACCCTCCGGCCTACCACTTCTCCTTTACAAATGCCCCCTGTGTTTCTGCATTCACATTACTGTAGCAAACACGGACTTGGGAACGGCACTTCATAAAGACAATGTATAGTTCCACTCTCAGTAGGGCATTTCCAGACATCCACTTCCCCAGCCATGAATCTGGGAGCAAAATAGGAAGCACCTCACAGAAAATCTAGCGCAAAAGCCACTGTGGCTTGAATTCTTACAAATAAGATCATACTTTAACTCATTGAAGAGTTAAAATTTCCACTTAATGACACTTAGCAGGTTATGAAAGGATGATGACAGGCCATGACAAAAGGCACGTAGTATCAAAATTATATATTACTGAAAATGGATGTGAAATGAAACAAGTAAAGGATTGTATGATATAGTAGGCACAGGATATAGGCAAACCAATTTCATTTGGTGAATAGAAATATATATGGAAGTACAACTTTTACTGTATATCATTTTTCTCTGTGTTCAAATCTAGGTGAAAATTGTATAAAGGTTATGATTTGGTAGTACATTACTCCAAACCAGCTTTTTGAATTGGTTAGTGATTATATAACCCACTTGCTGGAAGAGCAGGAAAGAAATAGGTATCTCTCTTATCGAAGGTGGTCATGCCCCGGGGCAATAACTTAGGAGGCAAAAGCTGCTTCCACACTAGACATTTAATGTAGAATGGCCATGCATCATTCACTCACATTTTACACCGGATGTTTCCACACAAGGCTTTTGTTGCACCATTGCCCTTCTTTGTTAATGGGATTTTATGGGGGAGGGGGGGTCCAGATGGCATTATCTCCCACTCATAGCTCTCCCATGTTTTCCCACCACTTCTTCCATCTTTTCTTTTACCACAGAAAATCTGTTAAAGAAGAAAAGATGGAATAGCTTCACAAGGCCTTCTAACTGGTAGCACTAGATACCCTCTGTTTGGAAGCACCCATGGAGACATCCATTTGTAATTTTCCCTGTGCTGCTTCCATCTTTTTTCTCACCACGGAATGTCTGACTGATTTGAGAAGGATGGGAAGGGAGTGTAATCTTCACAAGTGTAGATGCCCTTAGTGCAACTCCTCTGCCTTTTTAAAGCAGAGTGGTTTTGATGTGGGCAGTAACGTATCAGGCAGGTGAACCTATCACAGCTCAGCACACATTCACTATAACCTTTGCAGCAGACACCATTTTATAACCCTGTTAATTTTTCATCCATTTTTAATTAGCGCTGAAATGCTTTTCTGGCTATAGTTTTTTTTTTAAAGTTTACATATTAGTGAAATGCTGCTTAAACCAGCTTTCTCCAGCTTGGTGCCCTCCAGATGTTTTGGACTACAACTCCCAGCATTCCTGACTATTAGCCAGGCTGATAGGGGTTGAAGTTCAAAGCATCTGGAGGGCACCAGGTTGTGGAAGGCTGTCTTGAACAAAAGAGTGTTAGGAATGCCCTTTCACGCAATATTCATCTGAACAAATTCTGTTGGACTTTCCTGGAAGGAAATGCCTACTTACAGACAAATGTTTGCTTCCTGTGGGAAGACTGTAATGGATAATGGGTGCATTGCTTTCTCAGGTCACCCCCCAATGCTAGAAGAAAGAATGCTGCACATGTCCGTATCTCAGCATCTGCTGCTGACCTCAGCAGCTCTTCAGAAGAAGCCTCTGGAAAACCATCTTCCTCAAGCAGTGAGCAAAGTATGTTACATTAAAGTTCAAGTTCATTTTCTGTCTTAGCCTTTGGATTTATTTTATGATCCTGGTCATGGCCTGGCTAGATCAGCTTTTCCCAACCTAGTGCCCTCCAGATGTCTTGAACAGCAACTCAAATTGTCCCCAGACACCATGGTTTGCAATGCTGGCTGGGGGTGATGGGAGTTGTAGTTCAACACATAAAGAAGGCACCAGATTGGAGAAGGCTCGGCTAGAACAATGATTAAATTCTTAAACAGGTTGGGTGGAGAGAAAGGCCAAGCAAATGCAGGAGAGGCACCTCAAGGACAACATGATCCAAAACTATGTACTTTTGCTTCAGTGACTAGTGTGGAGGAGGGTGTCCCCCTTCCTTTGGATCTTTAGTTCAGGGATGGTCAACTTCTGTATTGTCAGGGGCCATTTGTTTCTCCCGACACTAGGCTGGGGGCCAGAAGTGTCTTTTCATACACATGATCCCAAACTTTTTCCTAGCATGTCAAAGTGTGGCCAGTGTTTTTAATATACCTTGATTAAGATTTGGTAGGCCCTCAAAAATATTTCTGAGCCCTGGTTTGTGGGCAACCAGTTGCCAGCCCCTACTCTTAGTTAGTCAAGAACTCTGAGAAAGTTTATGTTATGCTGGGGGTTTTTGTTTTTTTTTACAAGATTGTTAAAATGGCTTTAATTAAAAGATAGCAATAATATCAACTTTTAAAACAAAATTGATTTTTATGTGTAGCTAAGTGGTCATGTGGCATCATGGCTAAGCTTACATCGGCGCATACTCAGTGTTCAACCAAACTGTGCAAAAGTGTCAATCTAAGAGCATTCCCATTGCATGACCAGCTCATGTTGTAGCTGATTAGAACTCTGAAATGAGTGGGGAATCCTCGCTTGTGCTGGAGGTCTGTCTGTTCATCAGAACTCCCATGAGGCTGTGGATTAGGTTGAGTGAGTTGACCAGCCCACCCAGTGTGCCCATGGTAGTTGGGACTGAAATCCCTATCTCCCAGGCCCCAAGCTCAGCGCTCGGTTCATAACAGAATTTGCAATGTATCACTATGAATGCCTCATCTCTGGAGCTTCTGGCCATGGGCAGAATTCCCCACAGATTCTGTTGCACCCCTGCCAATTTCTTTCCACAAATGAGATGCATCACTTGCACAACAGAGATTTAGTACCTCCGGGAGCAACTGGAAACGAGCAGAAATGCTTGTTTCTGGAACGGGGCAGGTCAGCGGCGCTCATATAAGGGAGCTCCACCGACCTGTCCCAATCCAGAAACAAGCGTTTCCACTCATTTCAGGGCGTCCTATAGGAAGCATTCAATCTTTGTTGCACAAGCAGTGGGTCCCACTTGCCCAGTGAAATCTGCAGAAAGGTCTGCTTGCACAATGGCCCTGTTGGATACTGCCCCATGTCTCCTCTGTGCTCATCTGTCTCCCAGTTTCTCTTTTTCTCCCAGATCGCTCCCCTCGGGGTTCTCCGCTTCCTCTCACTCCTATGTTCTATTGCATCTCTTAAGTCCCCTCCAAACCCATATTTCTTAAGTCCCTATGCTTCCTTTGGCCTGCTACCTTCTCAGGCTCTTTGCTGCTCAATTCCTAGCCCTGTTTCTTCAGTGCTCCCTTCCAAGACCCTTCAGTTTGCCCTGCCTTTCTTGACCAAGAGCAGCCAGAGACTCATCAGCTTGCCCAGTTCTCTCTGACGTTGGGGAAATTCACCCAGTTTTCACCACCACCAAATCCTTTTGGTCATCATAGATTTATTGAGTTACTTAATTACAGAGCAGTCCTATCCTTGAGGGGGGAATTCCA
This sequence comes from Heloderma suspectum, assembly GCF_057233095.1. Taxonomy (NCBI): domain Eukaryota; kingdom Metazoa; phylum Chordata; class Lepidosauria; order Squamata; family Helodermatidae; genus Heloderma; species Heloderma suspectum. The sequence continues at coordinate 177,291,307 of NC_139459.1, forward strand.
TGACAGAGCAATCCATAGCCCTGCCAGCTCACTGTGGCCAGGGAAGGTGGCGTGGGGGGCAGAATGTTGTGGGTGTATCAGGGGAACGAGTGGGCTCTGGATCCTTTGGATCCATGGATGCCCCCAGCACACCCCTGGCATGTCCTGTTTTACCCACCGCTACTGGTGGGACACCTGTGCCTGCAGAGCTTTCTGTGGGTGTATTGGGGGGGGGGCTCCAGGTGCCATCCCACCCGTAGACCTCCCTGTCTACCACCAGAGCAGCACTTGCACTGCTTTCTTTGTCTCCTGAGCCAGCCTCCCAGCGAAGATAGAATTGCTCCCTTATGGTTACAGTGGTATTAGTCCCAATCCTGCTTCATTAGCTGGATAACTATACAGGTGTAATGATGGAGTGAGGAGCCTTGCTAGAGACACACTGCTGGAAGGACTGGGACTGATAGATTTGCACTTCTGTTTTTAAGAACCAGTGTGGATTTATATGCATGCATGTTCATCTTTCACCTTAAAAATAAAAATATAATAATAATATTTAAAAACATGGGCAAAACTGGCTCAAGCGGACCTGGTGGTGTCAGGTAGTGCTGAGGGCCCAGCACCACAGCCTTGCTGCCACCACTTCCTTTTCTTCCCTGCTGTCATTTGCAAGGACTTTAATAGGTTGGAGGGCCAGGAACTGGCTAATTGGAGGGGAGGGCTCTATGACCCCATGCCACGGGCCCCTGCAAACCTGGAGATGGCCCTGGGATGGTGTCAAGGTTTCCCTTATGGCCTGGACTCCCTGAACAACTCCTTAAGGATCTCTTGCCTCCTTAAGTGTCCCACCCTCCTTCTTTTAAACTTCCCCTTCCCAGTAATGTGGGGTTTAGGCTGTAGATGTGGCTTGACTGACACCCTAGTGACAAGGTTTAACCACAACAGTTTACTAGTAAATTAAAGCAAACAAATTACAGCTAAAGGAATTTACACAATAGAGCTGAGCGATACAAAAGGCATTAAAAAAATTAAAAGAAAATGCAAGTTGCAAAATGCAAGTTCCCATACCTTAGCTGTCCTTAGACTTTTCTAGGCTGCTTCTTTTTACTCACTCTTCAGACTCTGCTCTCACTTCAGACCCCAGCTATCTCTTTCTTACTTCAGGCTCTGGCTGTCTCTCTCTTACTCCAGGCTCTCTCACTGTCTTTATATAACCTCCTCCCTCAAAACTGAAAGTACTGCTTCAAACCTGAATAAATGAAACTTAAGTGGAGAAATGAAACTGATATTTAACTGGAGAAATGAAACTACTCTTCTCAGGGTTGCCCCTTCCCAACAGAAAACTCCAGGCCTCTAAGCCAGATCTTTTTTCCCTTTGCCTCTATAGGCCTCAAACCCTCACAGATAGTATTTGGCTTGGTTACTTTGCTCCTGTGATGTCGTGAGTGCTAACCAACAGCTGTACACACTCCTAGAGAATCAACCATGGTCTGCCTTCTGAGATGAAGAATTGGGTTTTTATAGGTTGGGTTCTATATACTATATAGAATATAGAAGGTTTTATAGGATCGGGTTTTTATAGGTTCAGCTTGAAGTATGCCCCACACTCCAAAACCATATTTGGCTGGAGCCCATAAAAGGACAGGAAAAATGTACATGTGAACTGAAACTGTGGACAGTCTTATGCTACTTCTGTCAGTTTGAAAATATTAGTTATATGCAGCCTTTGTTTCTTTCCATTGCCAGGTGCCAACAAATCTTTCTACAGTGACACAGAGAGCCTGGGAGGGAGTACTGAGTGCCAGTCCTTGGATTCACCCACCTCCAGCCCAGGTGAGAGGAAGTGCGTCGTGTTTCATAGATTTCTCTTTTTCATAAACTAGAAAATTAAGAGTGGTCATACAAGAGGTGGGAGAGAGAGAGCTGGCGTAGCCTGATTGTAAATGTTGTCCCGGAGAGAGATTACAAATGGCATCTCAGAGGTGTCATGTCTTCATTTTTCCCAAACAGGCATGTTTTCATACATTTTGACACACTTTCACTAAATATTTAATTTCCATAATATGAGACCTTTGGGAGTTTTTCTGTGTAACTTTGTTTTTCAGCATATATAAATCTCAGTGTTTGTTTTCTTTGTGTGCAATCTGCCTCTCGTATTAAAGTTAAAATAATCACTTTAAACTTCTGGGTTTTAATTTGGTTTTCAAAAGTTGGTTTTCATAGAATAGTAGGGTTGGAAGGGGCCTACAAGGCCGTTGAGTCCACCCCCCGTTTTGAATTTCAAATGTTCAAATATGCATTTTAAAGACTGAAAGTGACAATTGATTTCCCTTTGCAAGCTTTGAGTGATCATGACATCAATTTTTAAAAATAAATAAATTCTGTACTGGGGCCATGAGAATGGTCTGGGGAGCACAAGATGCCACACAGTTGCTGCAGCTATGTGAGTGTGAACCTGACCAGTAGTAACCTGGATGGGAAACCCCAGTGAAGTGTGATATATGTGTAATGCATAAATATTAAAAAAAAAAAATCTGATTCGGAACTCTAATTTCATTTCAGCACTATCAATATCTTAGTTACATTATTTAAAAAAAACAAAACACCATTGTGTAGATCTTGCTTGCAGGGACTGAGCAAATGGGTAGCAGTAACCCATCTTCATGTGTTTGAAATCTGAACTATAAACAATAATTTCAGTCTTATATAAAAATAGGAGGCAGGAGAACATGTCACAACAACTGATCTCCCCATTTTTCCCAGTTTGGAAATTCTGCAGTGCCGATAATATAGAATTCAGAAGTTTCCATTTCATCACCAGCATCACCATCCTGTAGAAAATTGATATCTGCTTTTCAGTTTAAAGCATTTTCAAAACAAAGGGTACAATATAATAGTACGGTTTAAAGCCAAATAACAACAACAGCAACAACAACAAGTACAACCAGTAACCTAAGAAGAGAGATTAAATATATCACTGTGGATATCTTAGCACACTTAAAAATGAAAAGCCAGCTTTAAAAAATAAATCCTTAACCGGATTGGTGGCTCTCAGGTGGCAGCAAGCTGTGTAGACACAGGCACATTTGTAAAAGCTCTTTTACCTATTGAGCCCAATCTTGCCTCTGATGGTAGTGGCATTGGCAACACAATCTTTTTTTTACTGACTGGACATTAGTGAGCCGGAATGTGAGAGAAGACACTTCTCAGATATGCTGGACCCAGGTCATCTAGATCTGCAAAAGGAAAGAACCAGCACCTTGAATTTAGCCTGGTACAAACAGATTTGGTTACCAATGGAGCTCTCAAACAATTATTGTTACATGCTTCCAACATCTAACACATGCAACTTGATATTATTTGGTTTTATATTATTTAATTGATGTCAGCCACTTTGGACAACTCCAGTTCGGGGAAATGGGGAGAAAGTGGGGTATACACTTCAATATAAACTCTGAATCAACTTTGGTTTCCAACAAGTGGTCTTCAAGAGTAGCCCAACATGTAGTGAATCACAGTAGTCCAGTTGAGAGTTTGTCAGGGTTGACGATGTCAACATCACTCCTCGCCAAGAAATGGCACAGCTACCATAATAGTTGAAGCTATTAAGAATAAGCCTGGATCCAGGAACACTCCCAATCTGTCACACGAATCTGCTCTTTCAGGCAGAGTGTGACCTCATCTTAGATAGGCATTTCCACTACTTTCCCAGTTCTAGAGCCATTCGCCATACCCAACTCCATATTTCCCATGAGATAAGTAGCTTGAACATTACAATAAAACATTTTAAATTATTAATATGACAGTGAAATAATCTTTCATGAACTCTAGTCCAAAAAGTGCCAGGCACCTTGTCTTTTTCACATAAGAAATATCCTATGCAGAACCTAGCATTACTTTGAACTTAACTGGACTTTGGCTCTTAACTGGCTTCCATTTTGTTTAAAGAAATATTTAATTCATGTTCAGGCCACAAGAAGTTGCTGAAAGCTCCATCCACTGGCACAGTGTCCTCCTCAGAGGACTGTGAAGACAAAGATTTGATGATACAAAGCTTTGACAATGGTGAGAAGCAAAAAAACAAAATAACCTAGAGATTGGTAAAATGAAAAGGGGAGGGGAAGAGTAATGTAATTACATGATTTATATGGACAGGTGCTACATGTACGTTTCTGCCTATGGTCATATCTGCATTAGACTCAGTCTAGACAAATGGCAGATCATGAGGTTAAACTATTACTGGACTGTACCACTTTAGACTGCAGGTGGAGACCATACTTTTGAATGTTCCCCATCTGAAGGATCCCACTTATCTGACAATACCATTATGATACCAAATTTGGAAGATTGTGACTACCAACAACAACACTACATGTCGTCATTGGGCTTTTATCTCAGCAAGTGTGTACCCTAAGTGATGGATGTACCTGCTTTCTTTATCAATTTATGCTGCCACCATCTGTTTCTGGTAATTCCTTATTCCCCTTAACTCTCTCTCTCCCTGTCACACACACATACACACACACAGGATTTATGCTATAGACATAGAACAAACAGAACAGGCTATTTACTTTAAAGATGAAACAAATATGTTGTTTTTTATTTATAACTTATTTACACTATACTTATTTAGCAGGTAAGTAAACCTATGCTTTATTTGTTGCTTAAATGTTACTTTAAGGAAAAGCAATTCTCTTAAACTAGTTCCCTAATCAAAACCAACAACCACTTACCCTTCTCTTACCTCATCCCCAGTTATCACTCAGAGAATATCAGGGATCTAAACCTAAAGGCCTCCTTCTGGTCAAGGACTCAGTACAAGGCAGACAGTCCTTGATTTGGGCAAGCAGTGCTCAGAGCTGCTGCTTCTTTAGCTTCTTATTCCAGGCTCTCCTGTTTCTTGGGCTCTTCTCTGCCTAGCCCCAGTTCTGGATTAACTCACAGTGTGGTACTTGACCTTTTATTCTGTCTAACCAGAACCTTCTAACCAATCACATTTTATCATCGGCACCCTGATAGTCCATTGTCTATACTTAATAACCAATGAGTGAAGATAGAATGTTTCCTCGTGGACCTATCACCGCCTCATCTTTGCCCTTTCTGATTCCACTGCCCAGAATAAAAGCATTGGACGTAACTATAAACCTCCTAAGACAAACAGTAACTCTACTGTCCCTTGGCCCTACTTGTGCAACTGAGATTTAACACTTCCAGAGGCAATCCAAAACAATCAGAAATGCTTGTTTCTGGAATGGGCTACGTCGGCAGAGCTCACATAAAGGAGCGTTGCTATCCTGCCCCATTCCAGAAATGTTATTTTCCAGGCATTTTGGGGCTTGCTCCCTGAAGTGCTAAATCTCCTTTGCACAAGTTGTGGCCCCACTCGTGCAATGAAATTGGCCACTTGCAGAATGGAAGTGGCATTGGCCCCGCTTGCAGATGGCACATCCAGCCCTTTGCACATCCAGCAAAGGGCTGGATGTGCCCGATCTTGCCTGATCTCAGAAGCTAAGCAGGGTCACCCCTGGTTAGTACTTGGATGGGAGACTGCCTGGGAATCAGGCTTCCTGCACTGAGCAGGGTGTTGGACTCAATGGTCTTGTAGGCCACTTCCCACCCTATGATTCTATGACCATTGGATACTGCCCTTTATCATGCAGTCCCATCCACCCCCAGGTATTCTGAAATGGTACAGTCCAAGAACCACTTTTTCATCTGTTCTTTGTCTAGACCTGGCCTTAGATGCCATGTCTGAATTAGATGTTTAGTACCAGTCTAATGCCACTTGCAATCAGCATCAGACCTGGTGGATACACTAAACGTTACAACATTGCCTCCCCCCACCTCACCATTACTCACACTCTAGCATGGTGAAATCAGGCAAAGTCAGTGTCACGTCGTCCTCCCCCTTCGCAATCAACACTCTCCAAGATACCAGGCTTCAGGCTCACTACTTTATTAGTTAATGACCAGGTTCCTTACAAATGTAAATTCTAGGAAACTCTCAGGCTACAAAGGAAACAGCTGCTCCACACAATTGATTACCAATAGAGGAGCTGAAGTGGAAGTTAGAGAAGTTGCCGGCAGTTTGAACAACAACTTCCTGGCCAGACTAGCTTGGGGGGATGCCCCTCCCTTACAGTGGCTCCCTCCTATGTAGGCTATCATGCATAGCCAACCTGGAGGAGCGTCTGAGTTCCGCCTCTAACTTTTCCCACTTCACTCTGCAATGGACCCTAGCATCCCTCAGGTCATGCCCCTCACTCTCCTCCTCCCCCGAGACCTGGGTTCTCATGGAGGAGAAAATGGGGGCCCCTCCAAGCCGAGCCATCTGTGTGCCAAGGTCTTGAGAAGAAGGCCTTGCCATATCTGAGCTCACTGGGGAGGGAGCCTCCCCCGTTCTGTCTGTTCCCATTCTGAATCTGAGCTGCTAGCTATCTCCACACTCTCAGATTCATTCCTGACAGTCAGCACAGTGTGCCATTGTGTTTCCTTGTATCTAGTTGAGCATAGATGATGATCCTGCTTCACTCTCTAAAGCTTTCCCACTTTGGGCCAAAATCAGTCCCATGCTTGCAGAGAGCCCCTGAGCTAGTGTTTGGGGAGACCTTTTGTATGTTCTAGTCCTCCCCGTCCACTTCTGACCGTTCTCTGTGTAGATGCATCTTCAGCTCTTCATCAATCTATAGAAAATGTTTCTCCAATCTAGTAGAGACTAATGCCTCGTCCCCTTTTCAGATCTCAACGATGCATCTGAAAATGGCTTGCCTCATGGCCAGTTTAAGAACATAGTTCTGTCAAGTGCTGCTCAGACCCACCGTCTACGGAAGCAACGAGGGCCATCAAAATGCAGAGAATGTGAAAACTTCATGGTTAATGGCATCGAGTGCGAAGAGGTGAGTTGAGCATAAAGGGAACTGCTCTGCTGCAGCATGAAGTTCAGATCTGAAAGAGGCTCTCATCCTCAGTACAGCATCAGGATAAGCACAATGGTGGTGGAAAATGGGAGCCACTGAAACCACCCTGGAGTTTACAGTGTAAGCAGCAAGAGACTTGGAAATAATTATTGTTTAAGCTGCAATCCTATGCACACTTATAAGCCCCACTGAGCACAGTGGACTTACTTCTGAGTAAACATGCATTGTATGATGCTCTGTGTCTTTTAATTGAGTCCAATGTCCTATGAGTGTCCTCTGAACATCAAACCATATCCCCCCCCCCCCCCACACACACACACATTAACTCCTCTACTGGCTGAATGTGTATCAGTCAGACTTGATTGCCAGTCTGAACTAGGCAAGTGCAACAACCACGTAAAAAGGTTAAGTGTGTACTCTAACCTCTAATGTGGCTGGAGGTGAACACAGGTAAAAAGAATGGGGGACACGCTCAGATTGGGGTCAGGTCTCCACTATGATTTGCTGTTTTCACCCCACTTCATTTCCGCCCCAATGGCAGACAGCTCTATAGCAGCAATGTTTAATTTGTGTTTCCTAATTCAGGATGGCTAGAAGCAGAGAGCTGAAACTGACTCTAGAGGCTTAATTCCCATGACGTGCATGCACACATTTTTAAAACAATACAAAATGCTGCAAAGCCCATTTCCCAGAAGCAAAAGTGGTATGAGTATAGATGCCACAAGAATCTTCAACGTTCCAGCCTCTCTTCCCCTATTTTTGCTCATCTATGATGTGGTATTTTTCCACTGCAGCCCTGCCTAGTGATCACTACTTGGCCGTAAACTGCCTGGAGGATGTTGAGCCAATATTGTCTCTTGCCCTCAGTTCCCCTTTTGAAAATGAGAACTAACCATACCCTATTTCACAATATTGGTCTGAGAAATAATTGGAGCTGGCCTTAACAATGAAGCAACATGAAGCTGGAATCTTCAGGCAGCAAATTCCAGAGTGGCAGTATTCTGAGTGGGCTTTCCAAAAGCATCTGGTTGGCCATTATAGAAAGCAGGACACTCGACTAGATGGATTTTGGATCTCATCCAGTAGGGATCTTCTTATATTCTTTCCTTCAGTTGTCATCAGTGTGTGCCATTAAAAACTAGCAGGGGCAGGGTGCCATTTTGACTTCTGGGTTCAGGAGTTAAAATGTCTAAGATCAGCATTAAGATCTTAAGATCAGAACAACTCAACAACAAATGTGAGTGTTCTGTTATGGAGACAAGAAAGTAGGGTTGGAAGTAGACCCACTACTTCCAACCCTACTTTCTTGTCTCCATAACAGAACACTCACATTTGTTCTACAGGTACATAAGATTTCCTGCTGCACTCCAAGTCCCAATAGAGTTAAACTGACATCTCTCTAAGTGCCATTTCATGGCAGACCTAATTCTGCCACTGAGTGTACATTACGTAGGGGCCTGCAGCCAGTCATGGCTCCCCGAGGAGTGTACCTGTGTGGTACTCATGTTTATTTTATTTATTTATTTATTTATTTCATTTCTATACCGCCCAATAGCCGAAGCTCTCTGGGCGGTTTTAAAGAATGTTCATTACATTCTTTACCTTTTTAATTGTATACTTAAAATATCTTAGGTGTACATCCAAAAAATGTAGTGTGTGCAGTGGCTTAACCCTTCTAACATGACACTGGTGTACATATGAAGATGGGGGCCATGTCAGAAGAAGCTCTCAGATAAATGTTCTTACCTGTCTCTAGCCTAAGGGGACAAGTTGGTCTACAAACACAAATCCCACCCCCACTGCTAGTGTGTCACACACTCCTCAGAGTATCGAGATATGAAAAATAAACATGGGGCATCTTCTGGATTGGGAGAGAGCCTGGTCAGACTAACTCAGTACCTGTGGGCCACTTGCAGTGCTTGATGGCCTGTCACAAGAAATGCCTGGAGAGCCTTCTCATCAACTGCGGTCACCGGAAGCTGCCAGCACGGGCGCCGCTCTTTGGGATTGACTTCATTCAAGTGCCACGGGATTTCCCAGAGGAGGTGCCGTTCATTGTGGCGAAGTGTACCTCAGAGATAGAAACTCGTGCCCTGGGAGTGCAGGTAACTCATTCTCTCTGTGCACGAATCTTATCAGAGCACAAGGTCTGTCCCTGTCAGAATCTAGAAGAAGCAACAGCAGGGTATCCACCCCCAATTCCAACGTCCGCACAAGAAAAGCTGGATAAATAGCAGCTCGGTGGTGGAGCCCCTGCTATGCATGCAGAAGGCCTCCAGTTCAATCCTCGGCATCTCCAGGTGGGGCTGGGAAAGATTTCTGCCTGAAACCCTGGAGAGCCGCTGCTGCCAGTCAGTGTCAACAGTACTGGGCTAGACGGACCAGTGGCCTGACTCAGTAGAAGACACCAAATAGCCACTGGGCTAGACATGCTGTAGTTTGGCCCATGTGTATTCCTCGATTTGATGCATTCATAGCATTCTACAAACGAAAACATATTTCACTGTTAGTGTTAGGTCAGGCAAAGGGCAAGCAAGAGCACAGCTGCCTGTGGAGTGGCTGTTTGCTGGGGGGGGGGGTTAATTGGTTTTGCCCACTGCCTCTGGCAGAGCAACCCATAAACAACCCATGATTGCAAGTTCACATGGAACGACAACCTGTGGTTTAAACAACCCAGAGTTCACAACTCAACAACAAACCATGGGTTCTTTTTCTGGGTTGTTCGTGGTTAACAAACCATTGTTACTGCAGCTGCATTCATACATCATGACAATCCAGAATTCAACAACCTATACCATGTCTTAGAGTTATGTGTGAACCAGGTCATTGACAAGGAAGCAGTGGCAGCCAGTGGCAACGTTCTCAGTTGATGGAAAAAATTTAAATGATGAGTAGCCTCATCCATAATGAGGAGCAGACCATGCCAAGAAGATCTAAGCGTTCAGTTGGTGGGGAAAGAAAAGCTGCCTACCCCCTTATATGTCTGTCTCACAGCATTTCAGTGGATGTACAGAAAGAAAGAAGACAGAATATGGCTCAGAAGGTTGTGAGACTCTAGGATATTGCCAATTCCAGGCTGCCAATGTGTACTTTAACATTGTTCCATAAAATTTTTTCTCACTTGGCCAATTAGCCCTGAATTTGTAGCTAAGCCAAGTTGTCTGCCTCTTGACTTACAAGAGATGCCTTAAAGTTCCAGGGCAAGCAGAGAAACAGTACGTGTGTGTTCTCTAATTTGGTGTCCCAGTAGTCCACTCTCCTATCTGTTTGTGCACACATGCACACGCACCACCTCACTGCTGGATGTTCCCATTCTCTCTTTGAAACCTACATCACCCTGTTCCTCAATCATGTTGCCCCTCATTTTTTGTGTCCTCAATGCAGGGAATTTACCGCATCAGTGGGGCCAAAGCCCGCATGGAGAGGCTGTGCCAGGCCTTTGAGAATGGCCGGAGACTGGTGGAGCTCTCTGATCATTCACCTCATGACATTACTGGAGTCCTTAAACATTTCCTTAAGGAGGTAAGGAACAGAGATGGAGACATCCTTAAAATTGCATTTGCCTACACTTAAAAGTGGTTTCCCGAAGGTCTGCATCTTTGGTAGACAGTGGGAGTTCATCAAACTACACATCCCCCAGACCTTTTGGGGATTGTTTTATCTAAGGACAAAATCAAATGTAATATTAAAAGAGGACTCCGAGCTGGTCACTCATCTGTGCTGCTAGCCTGGCTTCCTCCCAGAGTCACATATCATGCTGGCTGGCTGCCATATATGCTGTTATACATCTGTATGTCCAACCATCACATTCTTTATTTTTAAAAAGGGAACTTTTATTGAAAAGCAAAACTATTCTGGAGTTTGGGGCAGAAGAGGGGTTTGCTGACGTCACCGATGCCAGTCACTTTCTGCTTCCGCTGCTGTCTTGCAGAGCTGTTATTTTGAGAGCTGGACCCATTTCAACAAGCTATGTTTGGACTGAACACAGTAACCCCTCTGTTCTAATAACCTTACGTCTGTCTTTGTCCCACATTTATTTAAGCAATATATATGCTGGGCCAGTCTAAGTGCTGTTTGAACTGGTTGGATATTATAATTTTAGACTGGACTTGGTAGATAGGAAATTTGTAGAGTACCAGCACATCACTAGCAACTTCCTGTGTTCAAGACTGAGCTTCCTGGGGCCAGAGCACTTGCCAACAATCAACCTCAAGGATCCTGCCTCTGCCATGATTCATACTAACTACACTAATGTGCACAGAGTTCATGCTGCAGCAAAATTGGGTGCCATGACTCCTGTATTAGAGCCCACTGCCTGGGGCCTACTCCACAGCAACAGAGGGAGCAGTTCTTTTGATGCTGTCTGCCTTCTTCCCTGATCCCAAAGGTGCTGCAGAATGGTGCCTGTATATCTTGAAAGTTTGGAGAGCTCTGGCTTTCCTTTAGGGTAGCCCAGTGTCCTTTAGATGTCTTTTTATATTGTACAAAAGACATTGAATGACCAACTCTGTTTCTTCTCATTGAGTAACGTTGATTATTGTACTATGTTCCAACTACTGGGATGCAACCCTCCTTCGTTATTGAGAAGACGTTCCACACAAACTGGAATTTGTGCACCATTGTTCTGTGGAATATCTCTGCCAGATCTTTGCAGTGCAGCTACCTAGTCTACTCCATCCAGCTTTATTATGCACCACAGCCTCTGTGTCAGACAGAGCCAGGGTTGACGGAATGCTTGGAAAAGCCATCCTGCAGAATTTGTTCAGTCTGCTCTGCCTGCATCTACCTCCCGGTAGATCAGCTTGGCAATCTCCCATATGTGTGAGACAGAGACCACAAAGAAGAAAGTTAACTACGGTTCTTCAAGTGGCCTTCCCTGCTGGTAGATGATCAAAAGGAACTGGTGAGAAGGTACTCACTGCCTCCTCAAGGCATGCACATAGTACGGGCTCCACCCACTCAAAGGGAAGGGTGAGTACCAGCTCCTGTTCTCTAAAGCTCTAGAATGGCTTGAAATGTTGTCTGGCACAGGCACAGAACCCATATATGAAACTCAACAGAAGACCATTCAAATAACTTTAGTTAACAGGTAACAAGCTTGTCTTTATGGGGGTTCACTAAGGTGCTACTGCATAAGGCACCCAAGGTTCCTAGAAATGGGACTGCTGGCTTGAAACATACAAGACACTGGAGAACATTGTGGCTGGCTTGAGAGATAGGAAAGTGCAGGATAGTAGATCTGCATGGATACTAGGAATGTATGGATTTTGTTAAATCAGTTCTGTCTTGTGGATTGTCAGGCGTCTTTCATTCCATCATATGCTCTTTGATGGAATCATATTTTTTTTAGGGATATATGAGAATTTTGTTCCACTTGCACAAGTGCATATTAGCACAACCCTCCCCCACAGTCAAAACCAGTCCACAAGTCCCCTCAACTCAGAAAAAGCCAGTTCACTGTGGAATCCGTAGCTTGGATTCATAGAAATCTGAACTCATTTGAATCTGATTTCCCTGACATCCCTAATGGATACTACTGGTAGTAAAGTTCTCTGAAAGTGGGTTAGCTTGGTAGGAACTTAAAACATTTGTGATCATCGCAGTCCAAAGGCCAGCACTGATGAGATGTTCTTCTGACACTTGTTCCCCACTCTACAGCTTTCCAGCCCTGTGCTTCCATACAAGCTCTATGACGATTTCATGGCCCTCTCAAGGAGCTTGCAAAGAACCGAAGACAGAACAGGAGAGGATCCTGAGACATGGGCAGATTCCATTAAGAGCACAAAGGACTTACTGAGCAAATTGCCAGCAACAAATTACAACACCTTACGGCATCTCATTGCTCACCTGTACAGGTAATGGGGTGGCTGGCACTGAATCCACAGCTCTTGTCTTGTAGGAAAGATCAGATATGGTGAACCTATCACATGTGGGGCTACTTTGGAGGCCCCCTTTTAGGGCCCTAAAGTGGGTATAATTATTCGTATACATAATTCTAACAATAGCCACTTAAAATGTGTAGTTGTAGGTAAAGGAACCAGGAATATTGGCCACACTCATAAAATAGAGACTTCTGTTTGTTTATATGTTAGATTTGTGTCCTCGTTTCTCCTGAACAGTCAGACATCAGTAGAATATGTAAAAGACATGGTTTCCATGCCCTAATAATTAAAAAGAAAATTCAAATCAAGAATTTTCAAACAATTGCAAAGGGAGATCAGCTTCCCTAAATATTTTTTTTTAAAAAAAACCCTGTTGGCATGTTCATAAAGTGGGGAAAGTACAGTAATGCAAATGTATGTAGCAGAACCTCAATGGCAGTTTCTTCTAGGGCAGTGATTGCTAACCTGTTTTCTGGTGAACCCTGGGATTCCATAGAAGTGCATCAGGGGTTCCTAAATGAAAACAACAGTGATGGTGGACAGGCTTCCCTGAAAGGGAGGTTGCCCATGACTACTAATCCTCTACTGAAATGTGTAGGCGAGTTTTGAGTGTGATCCAGGGCCCTCACTCAGTTCACATGAGGTTCCAGTGTGGCCCAGTAGGCCCTCGAACCTCCCACAGAAATCTTTGCAACATGCAGGAGTCCTGCAGCAGACAAGTCAATATGGAAATGATTCCCTGAACATAGTGAGTTTGGAAAACCTCAGCTCTATGAATAAGTATCTTCAGGGCGGGGCAGTTTGGAACAAGGCTATAGTGATATGCTGAACCCTTTCCTCACCTGCTGCTTCCCCCTCCCCCTGTGTTCCGTACATATTTGTCCTCACAAACACGTATCTGGAACTCTGTGGGGAGGGAAATGGCTTGGTGAGGTCGTTTCAGGGGAGTGGATGTGAGAAGGATTAAGCACCCCTCTTTCCTCCAAAATGCCCCCTCACAAAGCTGATTCTTCTTAGAAGAAGCTGCCGCCAGAGTCTTGTAGCATGTCATTCTGCCCCAAGTGTGACTAAGGGGTCGGGGAGGGATCGTTTGCTCAGCAGTGCTCACTTTTGCACTTAGTCTCAGCCGAGCAGACTTTTTTAGAAATGGAGATTGATAGTATACTGGGGAATTCATATTGGGTAGGGGCCATTGCTGAGGTGCATGCAGAGCACATGTTTTGCAGATAAAAAGTCCCAGGTTCAATCCCTGGCATCTCTAGGTGAAAAGAACAGGTAGCAGGTGATGAGAAACACCTCTCTCTGCCCGAGACCCTGGGGAGCCACTGCCAGTTACAGTAGGCAAGACTGGATTAGATGGACACACACTCTTGACAGGCAGCTTCCTGTGTTCCTATGAAACAGAAGTTTGCAAGGAGGAAAGTGTTACTTCAGTGGAGCCTAGATAGCCGTTTTGCAGGGATATTGCGTTTTTCAAGTACAGCAACATTTTGTTTTGGGCAGTGGAGGCTGATGGCTCCGATTTTGGTGGGGCTGTGAATCCATTCTGGGTTTCAGTCAAAACCAGCCAAAACTCTAAAGGAGCTATCCAAGGGGCTGAATCCTATCCCCAAAATGGGTTCAGCACCCTGGATAGCTCCTGTAGAGTTCTGGCTGGTTCTGACTGAAATCCAGAATGGACTCACAGCCCCACCAAAATTGGAGCCACCAGCCTACACTGGGTGCTGGGAAAATGTGATTCTTCCCCAGGCAGCATAACCATTGCTCTTGAGATTGCTGTGTGGAATATGGTTGCACAAGTGTTACAGCCCCTATTGGAAAGTGCCTGTGCTGAGGGACCAGTAATGTAACAGTTCCCTCCCATACCCGCAAACCATGGAGATGTTTTTCAGGATTAAGTAGAAAAGCCCCCTGACTCCATTAGATCACAAGGTGAAAATGCCTACCAACTCCATTGACAGTGCAGCATAAACATCTTGGTGTGTCTCATTTCTGAAACAATATTCAGGTTGTCGGTGAACCTACAAACTCCTTGATGACTGTCTTTCTCTCTCTCCAAGGGTGGCTGAAAGATATGAGGAGAACAAGATGTCAGCCAACAACCTGGGGATCATCTTTGGGCCTACACTAATCCGCCCTCCTTTCTGCAATGATATTTCCATGTCATGCCTCGTGGAGTCAGGGTACCAGTCCCAGCTGGTTGAATTTCTCATCCTCAACTATGAACAGATTTTTGGGATGGATGACCTGCCTTTGGCTGGGCTTTGTGAACGTGACAGTTCTTTGAAAGAAACAAATACCAATGAAGCTTCTTCAAGCAGCGAAAGAAATTTTGAGGTAGGAGTCTGGGGTGGGGTTCCCCAAATATCTGCTCTCCATTGTTTGACGAGCTATTGCATTTGCCTGTCCCATTGCCCACCTTCCCTCCAGGAATGCACATACACCATTTTGAAGGGGGAAAGAGGTATGTTGGAAAGCAGCAGGGATTGAAACAATACAGAACATCATTCAGTTGGAGCCATAGCAGGACAGCATATCTGAACTCAGGCCATGAGGAAGAAGGGGGCACCATGTTGTTGACCTGTAGCTGTTTAAGTATGAACTTTTCTACACAAGGCTGTTAATCCACTGTATCTACTTTCAGTTTCGTCGCAGAATTGAGATCCAAGCACTATATGAAGAGCGTTTCCTTTCCTGTTTTTCTGCTACATAACCTCTAGGTGGCACTGTGGTATAGCAGAATAGCGCAAATACACAAGTAAAAAAAGTCCTTTCTTTCACTTTTACAATTAGATACCGTACATTCCGTGCTCTAAAAAAACTCACAGAAAGTACTCTTTAGGCACAGAAACGAAACTGAAGGGTCATGACGTCATCTAAAGACCCCATAAGCAACCATGAGTAGGGAATGACGAGTGCACGATAAATGGTTTGTGTAGAAAAGCTTGGTTATAGTATAAATGCTATCCGTACATGAGGCCACAGATTCAGCCCCTGGTGTTTCCAGTTAAAGGATCTCAGGTAAGGGGGCCGGCCTCTTCATGGATCACTGCCTTGTTGTGGCAAAGGGGCTTGCGTAACTCAGTGAAGCCATAAGCTATGCCGTGCAGGGCCACCCAAGACGGACAGGTCATGGCCGAGAGTTCTGACAAAATGTGGTCCACTGGAGAAGGAAATGGCAACCCACTCCAGTATTCTTGCCAAGAAAACCCCATGGAACGTATCACAAGGCTAAAAGAGATGACGCCGGAAGATGAGCCCCTCAGCTCGGAAGGTGTCCAATATACTACTGGGGAAGAGCAGAGGGTATTTCCAAGTAGCACCAGAAAGAGTGAAGCGGCTGGGCCAAAGCCGAAAGGACACTCAGCTGTGGATGTGTCTGGTGGTGAAAAGAAAATCCGATGCTGTAAAGAACAATATTGTTTAGGAACCTGGAATGTCAGATCAATGAATCAAGCTAAGCTGGAGGTGGTCAAACATGAGATGGCAAGACTGAACATCGACATCTTGGGAATCAGCGAACTAAAATGGACAGGCATGGGCGAATTTAATTCAGGTGACCATCATATCTACTATTGTGGGCAAGAATCCCTTAGAAGAAATGGAGTAGCACTCATAGTCAACAAAAGGGTGGGAAAAGCAGTACTGGGGTACAATCTTAAAAACGACAGAACGATCTCAGTACGAATCCAAGGCAAACCATTCAACATCACAGTAATTCAAGTCTATGCCCCAACCACTGATGCTGAAGAAGCTGAGGTTGATCGGTTCTATGAAGACCTACAACACCTTCTAGAACTAACACCAAACAAAGATGTCCTTTTCATCATAGGGGATTGGAATGCTAAAGTAGGAAGTCAAGAAATAACCAGGATAACAGGCAAGCATGGCCTTGGTATACAAAATGAAGCAGGACAAAGGCTAATAGAGTTTTGCCAAGAGAACACGCTGATCATAGCAAACACTCTTTTCCAATAGTACAAGAGACGACTCTACACATGGACATCACCAGATGGTCAATATCGAAATCAGATTGATTATGTCCTTTGCAGCCAAAGATGGAGAAGCTCCATACAGTCAGTAAAAACAAGACCTGGAGCTGACTGTGGCTCAGATCATGAGCTTCTTGTTGCAAAATTTCGGCTTCAATTGAAGAACGTAGGGAAAACCACTAAACCATTCAGGTATGACCTAAATCATATCCCTTATGAATACACAGTGGAGGTGAGGAATAGATTTCAGGGATTAGACCTGATAGACAGAGTGCCTGAGGAACTATGGACGGAGGTCCATAACATTGTTCAGGAGGCAGCAACGAAATCCATCCCAAAGAAAAAGAAATGCAAGAAAGCAAAGTGGCTGTCTGATGAGGCTTTACAAGTAGCTGAGGAAAGAAGGGAAGCGAAAAGCAAGGGAGAAAGGGGAAGATATACCCAACTGAATGCAGAGTTCGAGAGAATAGCAAGGAGAGACAAGAAGGCCTTCTTAAATGAACAATGCAAAGAAATCGAGGAAAACAACAGAATGGGAAAGACTAGAGATCTCTTCAAGAAAATTGAAGATCTCAAGGGAACGTTTTGTGCAAAGACAGGCATGATAAAGGACAAAGAAGGCAGGGACCTAACAGAAGCAGATGAGATTAAGAAGAGGTGGAAAGAATACACAGAAGAACTATACAGGAAAGGTCTTAATGTCCCTGAGAGCCATGATAGTGCGGTCACTGAACTTGAGCCGGACATCCTCAAGAGTGAAGTCAAGTGGGCCTTAGGAAGCATTAGTAACAACAAAGCTAGCGGAGATGACAGTATTCCAGCTGAGTTATTTAAAATCCTAAAAGATGATGCTGTTAAAGTGCTGCATTCAATATGCCAACAAATTTGGAACACTCAACAGTGGCCGCAAGACTGGAAAAGGTCAGTTTACATTCCAATTCCAAAGAAGGGCAACGCCAAAGAGTGTTCAAACTACCGCACAATTGCGCTCATTTCACATGCCAGCAAGGTGATGCTCAAAATCCTACAAGCTAGGCTTCAGCAGTATGCGAACCGAGAACTACCGGAAGTACAAGCTGGGTTTCGAAGAGGCAGAGGAACTAGAGATCAAATCGCCAACATTCACTGCA
Source organism: Heloderma suspectum (assembly GCF_057233095.1). Classification (NCBI taxonomy): domain Eukaryota; kingdom Metazoa; phylum Chordata; class Lepidosauria; order Squamata; family Helodermatidae; genus Heloderma; species Heloderma suspectum. The sequence continues at coordinate 177,309,204 of NC_139459.1, forward strand.
TCATGGAGAAAGCAAGAGAATTCCAGAAAAATGTCTATTTCTGCTTCATTGACTACGCTAAAGCGTTTGATTGTGTGGATCACAACGAACTGTGGCAAATTCTTAAAGTGATGGGAGTACCAGACCACCTTACCTGTCTCCTGAGAAACCTGTACGAGGGTCAAGAAGCAACAGTAAGAACCAGACATGGAACAACCGATTGGTTCAAAATTGGGAAAGGAGTACGACAAGGCTGTATATTGTCACCCTGCTTATTTAACTTATATGCAGAGTACATCATGAGAAATGCCGGGTTGGATGAATCAGAGGTCGGAATTAAGATTGCCGGGAGAATTATCAACAACCTCCGATATGCAGACGATACTACCCTAATGGCAGAAAGCGAAGAGGATCTAAAGAGCCTCTTGTTGAGGGTGAAAGAGGAGAGTGCAAAAGCTGATTTGAAACTCAACATTAAAAAAACTAAGATCATGGCATCTGGCCCCATCACTTCCTGGCATATAGAAGGGGAAGAAATGGAAGCAGTGACAGATTTTACTTTCTTGGGCTCCAAGATCACCACAGACGGTGACTGTAGCCATGAAATTAAAAGACGCTTGGTCCTTGGGAGGAAGGCTATGGCCAACCTAGACAGCATAGTAAGAAGCAGAGACATCACCTTGCCGACAAAGGTCCGTCTAATCAAAGCTATGGTTTTCCCAGTAGTAATGTATGGCTGTGAGAGCTGGACTATAAGGAAGGCTGAGCGCCGAAGAATTGATGCTTTCAAACTGTGGTGCTGGAGAAGACTCTTTACGAGTCCCCTGGACTGCAAGGAGGTCAGATCAGTCAATCCTAAAGGAAATCAAGCCTGAGTGCTCATTGGAAGGACAGATACTGAAGCTGAAGCTCAAATATTTTGGCCACCTAATGCAAAGAGAAAACTCTCTGGAAAAGACCCTGATGCTGGGAAAGACTGAAGGCAAAAGGAGAAGGGGACGGCAGAGGATGAGATGGCTAGATAGCATCACGGATGCAATGAATATGAACTTGAGCACACTCCGGGAGAGAGCGCAGGACAGGAAGGCCTGGCGTGCTAAGGTCCATGGGGTCACGAAGAGTCGGACACGACTGAACGACTGAACAACAACAACAACAAGGGGGCCGGGAGCTTAGAGCTTCTACTAATCAATGTTGATGGTACTAGGCTATGTCAACCATTACTTGAACTCAGTATTATATCAGGTAAAGGAATCACATGTGTGACACACACACACACACACACACACACACACACCCCTTCCTGCAAATGGAAAACTAGCACATCAAGGGAAAGGCTAGGTTAGAACTCTTCTCCTTAACGTGTGGGGTTTTTTTATGGGAGACATTCAATTTCCCACCAGCAGTTTGTTATACAGTTCAGCAAAGCTGTACGTGATCTTGCTCAGCATATTCCTTGGTTCTACACCTGAAACGAATATGAATAACAGATCCTAAGCTTATTACAAGGCTAGGTGTACAGGAATCCCTTGTTTCACATACTCTGCTACCCCTTTCTTTCCTTCTGAGCTTGTCAGCCCATGCCTAGTAGACTTATTTGGTACAAACCAAAATGGAGATGCCAGTGTTTTCACATTAATGTAGAATCTCGATATAAACTAAAGCAGTTACCAAAACATTACTTGAGGTTGAGGGGACATTTTGTCGCTTTTTCAACTTTCTCTGAGTACGTCAAGATTTTGCCATATTAAAACAACATAACATTTGGAAGCCAAGCTTTGCCAAGGTAATAGGCAGTATCCAACACTGCCTGTTGTGCTAGCAGGACCCACCATTAGTGCAACAGGAAGCTAACAGATCCAGCAACAATCAGAAACGAGTTTGCAGAACGAAGCTCTGCTGACCTGCCCCGTTCTGAAAACGAGCATTTATGCTTGTTTCCAGGATTACTGTCAGATGCGCTTGTTCCTGTTGCGCAAGGAGCAGGTCCACGACAGAAAGCACAACAGAAACAGCAGGATACTGACCACTATTAAAAGTGGAAGTAATAACTTAGAAAATGTAAAGGAAAATGTAATAAAAATAGACATTTCCACAGGGAAAAATTTAAACATCCATCCTGAATAATCATTCTATGACAGTAGGGGATACAGAAATTTTCAGATGTGGCATTTGGCTTTAAAATTTGAAATGAAATTTTCTAATTACATTCCCCCTCCCTAAAAAAGAAAAGAAAAAAGACAGTCTTCTTTCCATCGGTTATGACTCCTACCTCCTGAAGGTCCTGCCTGTTTTGCTAACGTTTTTCTTTCAGCAACCACACCTTAATAAAATTGCTAGAGGAGCTCAGTGCACCAATTCACAGGCATGGCTTTTTCCACAGAAACGCCTGTCTAACGTATGTGTGGATGATGGTGATGGTGATGATGATGATGGTGATGATGGTGGTGGTGTAGCTGAGGACTGCTCTTCCACTGAGGCCAGGCAGAAGCAGAGTATGGACCAAACCCACTGCTCTGTAAACAGAGACACCGTAGGTAATTTTTTCCTATATACAGATCAGGCTCTGAAGGAATAGTGGTCTACATTTTGGGGAGAACGTCTTGTATTCAGTAATGTCAAAACAGCTGCCTCACCCACCCACCCAGACCATTAACAGCCACAGCGCCTTCCTCCTTATAACCTCCAGGTACCCTCGTGCTCTCCCCCTAGACAATATTGCTATATAGTTGGCTTTGTCTGCTCTCTAATCAGAATGGTCAAATGCTTATGTGATGTCTGTTATGTTCTCTTTACCTGTGAGCAAGGCTGGCCTGAGACATTTTGCTTCCTCCAGTCACCGTACCATACAATCTGAGATGTGCCCCAATTTGCCTGTATAATCTCTAACAATTACATCCCAGAATCTTCTGTGACACTGCAGGGGATCTTGGAGTGCATCTCCCAAATGTCATTCTGCTTCTTTCACACCCCTAAATACAGAGCTCTCCCAAGCAACTGCTTGTGTTGATGGGTTGGCCCTGCCTATAACATTTAAAAATAAATAACCTTTAAAGCAAATCAGATGATTTAAAATTACGAACATTTTGTGACCTTGTATTTAACACTGCCAGTTCCATGGCTACCCCTGCACACACCTCCAACAGTTCTTCCTAGGAAAGAGGGGGACAAGGATAAACCTTTTATGCTCTGCTTCCCCGTGATTTGTTTATTTTATTTATTAACGATATGAACAACTTAAAAAAGAGAGAGAACAACAGTAAAAACCCAAGGGAGAGCCATGCAGAAGTATAGTCAGACAATGGTCAGTCCAAAAGCCTGCTGGAACTCCTTGGTATCACCGTTGATCTCATCACCTGACAGTGTGGTGGGAACCCAGGATAGAGTTTCCCCATCTGAAGACATGGGACATTTCACCAATCAGGTACTTAGGATAGCTCAGTCTTTGGGCATTGACACCTAGCAGCCTACTGAGCGCATTCAGGATCTCGTGTTCAACACAGTACATACTGAAGCTTCTAGGGTGGTGGTGATCCCCTTTCTACCCACTTTGCTCCAAACAGTGCAGTAATCCTGAAAGGCACCATGCTCGATGATGCCAACATCAAAATGTCTTGAGTCTAGGTATTGAGTCCAGGAGAAGGATGCGGCTTTCCTGTCTGCACATCCTAGACCCAATTCAATCATCATGGAATCCTCTCAGAGGAGGTCTCAGAAAGTCTATGCGTCACTAGTGGATAAGGAGGGTCGCAGCCTTGATCTACTGGGTCACAGGGTCTATTCTTCAGCTGCACTGAGGCTAAAAGTCGCCAACTACCAGGTGACTATGATGTGGTATCGACTCTTTTTGTGGGAGAAAATGAGCTCTTTATGTGACTATCTCCCAGATGAACAGAGGGAGCTTGCAAGGGTGTCCCAGGCAGAGGCCTTTAAGTTGTCAAGACAGCAGATCAACATGAGGCATCAAGCCAACTGTGACGCTAAAGCAGTGGCCAGAGCAGTCACATTGAGAAGGCACGCTTGGTTGCGTTCAGCGGATCTGACTCCAGAAGCTCCATCTCAGATAGAAAAGCATCTATTCAATGGGGAAGGTCTGTTTAATTCCTAGACTGATGATGCTATGGATACCATCCAAAAGGCTAAATCAACAGACAGGAAGGAGGTTCTGGGACAGCAGCAGATTTCTTACAAGCCACGTTGTTGGTTCCTTCAACAGAATCCATACCAGTCTCGTCAGTCATCAGATCACGCTTACCATTTTCAATCTTGACAACAGCACAGAGGAAATATTTTTCCACTGGTTGGTCCCACCAACTCCATGGAAAGCCTGACAATGCCTCTAAAACCGCTTTGACTCACCCAATCTGTCTCTTCATCCTCCTTGCTGTCTTCCACTATTCAGAACTCTCCTCTCTCAATTTCTTCCTCCATGGGCTGCGACTACTTCAGACTCTTGGGTCCTGACCATCATCCAATGTGGTTACAAGATAGAATTCGATGTCTTCCCTCCCGTGGGTGCTGTACGAGTGACCTCTCCATTGAAAGTGCTGTCATTGGAAACAGAAACCCTGTTGCAAAAAGGAGCTATTCAGCGTGTCCTCCCATACCGACAAGCAGACAGCTTCTTCTCCTGATACTTTATGGTCCCCAAGTGGGATGGAAGACTGCACCTTATTCTAGACCTCAGAGATTTGAATTCATTCATTACCCCCAGAAAGTTCTGGAGGACTACCTTGGTTGTGGTCCTGCCTTTTTTTATTGGGGGATACGATTTGCAGCAATAGATCTCAAAGATGCTTAGTTTCATATCGCAGTTGATGGCTCGCACCAGAGGTTCCTATGCTTTGTCATCGGTTCCAAGATGTTCCACTTCAGAGTGTTTCCGTTCAGACTAGCTACCACGCCAAGGGTATTCACCAAGTGTATGGCAGTGGTGTGTGTACATCTCCGGGTCCAGGGTATTGAGATCTACGCATATCTGGAAGATTGGCTTATTATTGCGTCCTCCCAAAAGCATCTACTTCAAGCAATAATAGTCATCTGCAACCTTCTGGCTGCCTTACATCTGCTAGTGAACAAAGAAAAGTCTGCTCTGAAGCTGACTCACATGATTCTGTTCATTGGGGCCGTGTTAAACTTGATTACAGCTCGAGTCTGTCCGCCACAAGACTGTGCTTCAACTATTGTCCACCTTGCCAGTAAACTGTGTCAGCAGCCCTGCACAACAGCATTCATCATTCAGCGCCTTCTGGGTGTGATGGCAGCAACCATATATGTGGTGGCTTGGGCTCGGCTCCAAATGAGGCCTCTTCAGAACTGGTTCTTTGTGCTTTCAACAGTACAGGTGATGCTTGTTGATTCTGACTAAGGTTGCCGAGCAGGATTATTCGTACACTCCATTGGTGGATGGACTTACACAATTTCAGTCAAGGGGTTCCATTTGTTTGCCCATCACCTTCACTGGTACTTGCAACCAGTGCTTCTCTCCAGGGGTTGGGGGGTCATTGTGGCTCCCTCAGGATCCAAGGACTGTGGTCTCTGGAGGAGAAACAGTAGCATATCAATATTCCCAAGTTATTGGCAGTGAAGAAGTCCCTTCAAGCTTTTGAAATGGACCTTCGGAACAGACAGGTACAGGTGCTTACAGATTATATGGTGGTAGTCTGGCATCTTAACAAGCAAGAGGAAACACATTCCTCCCATCTAGTCATGTTGACCTTCAACATCTTCAGCTGGGCCATTCCTTGCAGAATTGTGTTGACGGCACTTCATGTAGCTGGCACTGACAACATCCTGGCAGATTCTTTAAGCTGGACTTACCTGTTGTCCCACAAGTGGCAGATGGCTCCTTAAATCCTTCATCGTCTCTTTAGACAATGGGGAACTCCTGCAATAGATCTGTTCACAAGTCAGCAGAATGCGATTTGTGAGAGCTTTCACTCAAGAGCAGGAGTGGGCCAGAATGCACTGGAAGATGCTTTTCTGTGGACAGGCCATCTCGTCTATCTGTTTCCACTATTCCCTCTTCTGCCGAAGGTCCTCACAAAGGTCAGGCACAATGGTACCGAGTGCATTCTAATTGCTCCATGGTGGCCGAGGCAGGCCTGCCCCACTCTTGGAACTAGGTGAAGCAGTTTCTTTGTCTGTCGTCGGTGCTGGACCTCCTCTTCTATGGCTGAAGCCACATTTGTCACCCAGACTTATCAACTCAAATTAACTGCATGGAAGATTCGTTAGCGGACTTGAGGCTGAGTTTTCCTTCAGAGGTTGTACCAGGTTTGGAGGCAACTAGGAAGCCATCAACTAGACAATCTTATGTGAGTAAGTGGACAAAGCTTACTGCCTTTGTGAAAGCAAAAGGATTTGATCCAGTCCGGGGGTCACCTGAAAGAGTCTTGTGTTTTTTGCACGATCTATTTCAGAAAGGACTTAAATATTCTTCAATACGAGTTTATTTAGCTGTGATCTCAGCGAATCATCATTCCATTCAAGGGTTTTCTGTATTCTCGCATCCGACCGTCTGTCAATTCCTAAAAGGAATATGGCACACAGGGGTGGTGGCAGAGTCCGGTTGGGGGCTTGAGCTCAGTGGATTACCTCCAGTTTGGCTTCCCGGATTGGAGTCCACGGACTGCCGCACTTGCCCGACTTGGCACACACCAAGTTGGGAAAGGATAGTGGGCCCCACTGCTCTGCTGAGCCATCATTCTGCACAAAACGGCAGCTCAGCCTTTTCTGTAAAGGCCGATTTTACGTAAGTGGCGGCTGTAAAGAGGCCCATTTACTCATCATTACAGGCATAAATGGTCGAGCAGCTGGAGGGGGTCTTGTGCACCCCCATGTGGCATGGGCAGGAGTAAGTTTGCCCACCCCTAACAGCACACTGCTCCTCCAGTTCCAGTACTGGTACTGCAATGGAGTCTCTCAGTTGTGCTACAGGCTTTGACATCAAAACCCTTTGAGCCGCTTGCTACTTCTGATCTACGTCTACTTTCTGGGAAACTCACCTTCCTTGTAGCGATTACATCAGTGAGAAGAGCTGGTGAACTTTGTGCTTTGCAGGTCGACCTGCCTTATCAAGTTTTTCATAGAGATAAGGTGGTGCTCTGACCAGACATTACATTTATCGCAAAGGTGGTGTTGGATTTCCATGTAAATCAAGATTCCTACCCCGACCTCACCATTGGAGTCAACGTTGCACACCCTCGATGTCCAGAGAGCATTAGCCTTCTACAGGTCCAGAACAGAAGGCTTATGTAAAACATAATGACTTTTTGTCTGTTATGGGGGATCACAGAAAGGGCTTCCAGTCTCATCGCAGAGGTTCATCTCTTGGATTGTATAGACTATTTGACTTGCTTATGAGATCACTGGACTTGGGTTAAGCCATTGACATTTGTTAGACATTACAAGCTCAAAGTTCGGGCCTGAACAGACTGCTCTTTTGGCCATGCTGTGCTATTGTTGATATTACAGTGACACACCGACACACCACCGGTAAGTCAGCTTGTTAATCGCCCACATGTGTGATGCACAGAGACCACGAACAAGAAAGGCAGGTTGCTTAGTTGTAACTCTAGTTCTTGGAGTGGTCATCTGTGCATTCACACAACCCACCCACCGTCCCCACTTCGGTGTCAATGTCAATATTGCTGTTGGTACTGAGGTGAGATTTTTGTACCCTTGGTTTCAATGCCAACTAGGTGGTCTCAAGGAACTGAGGGACTGGGTGGGGACCCACTCGGGACATGCACAGTAGGATGGGGGGAGGGTTCCTGCCCAAACGTTCCTTGGCTATTAGAAGCTTCCTGAATCGAAGCTCCACATAGGCGCAGAGCCCATATGTGTGATGCACAGATGGCCACTTGAAGAACTACAGTTACAGGTAAGCAACCTGCCTATCCAATGATCGTTCCAAGCATCACATGGGAAACAAGGGTACTCTGAAATTCAGTGTAATGACCCTGTCTACCTAGGCAGAAAGAGCTGGCTACAGTGGCCAGCAACTTCTGTACTCCCTTACTCAGTGCAGGGGACTGAAAAGCCACAGCTTTTTTTCTCAGAATGGCGTTTATAGCAGACAGGAAGAGCAGTAGCTTAATTCATGGCCTGAATAGAAACAAAGTACTTTAATGCTGAAATTAATATGGGGTTAAACCACTGATACATAAAAACAGAGATGCAAATGCAACCTTGGGGAAGGACCCTAGGCACATCTCTCTACACTACAAACTTAAACTGGTTTAACAGCCATTTCATATCCCCAGGGAACCCTAGGAACTGTAGTAACCTGATGTAAGTTTGTCATGCAGATACACCCTAAGGAACAAAAAAAGCTACAAAAAATAGATGGCTGGTGCACTTGCTTCCATTATGGGCAGGATTGGTGGGCCCTATCAATTGCTATTGCACAGATTGAAAGGGAAAGATTTCTGCCTCCTGCCCCAGAGAAGACACATATTGCTTGTGTTCTAGGGGGAGCTCTTTGTGGTTTCCCAGAGCAATCCAGCCAACCCTTTAATAAGCACTATTTTTAGGCAAGCATCATTCAGGTTCAAATAAGTTTCCTGGGATGATACATTAAACAGGTCATTTAATTCCCTAATTCTCTTCTTCTCACTCAGAGTTGAACAGCAGGGACAGCACTGAACTGAAGGACTCTCTGCTTGACCCAGATGCCACAATCAGCCCACATTCCAGGGGGCGCTTCAGCCGGATGCCAGTGAAACATGCTCGCACCATCATCCCCAAAGTTTCCAGCCTGCCCCTGCTGGTTGCTGCCCTGTCAAACCCAGAGGCAGTAAGTGGCCTCCTGGACCCAGGGACAAGCAGCCGCAGTGCCTCGCCGGACACCCGTGGGAAGCGCAAGCACTTTGAGATCACGCCAGAGACTGCCAGGATCGTCTCCAAGTTCCATCCTCATAATGAAAGCCACGACAGCTGTCAAGCTGAGCTGGGGACACCACTCCAGGGAAAGTCTGTGGATGCACTAGAAGGAAGCAAGACTGAGTCTTGAGCCATCAGAGCTTCCTTTTAGGAAGCAACATGGACAGAGGGCAAAACCCCACTTCCTGGAGACAATTTGGAATGGCCAGATCATAATTCTCCAAAAGCAGAATATGATGGCCTCCGTCTCTCCATCAGTCTGACAGTATGCTTGGAAACTGGAAAAGAAATCACCGTGTTTCTCCCACAAATATTGGGGTGCTTCCAGATGGAGGGTTCCTAGCACTACCCATTAAAAGACATTGTGCAGCTATTCCACCTTTTCCTCATAGATTTTTTTTGTGTGGGAAGAAAAAAGACACAAGTGGTGGGAAAACACAGGAGGGCTACAAGTGGAAGACTGAATCCTCTGGACCCCCTGTATAATTCTGTGAATGAAGCAAGGCGATCCTACAATAAGAGCCTTCTCTGGGAAGCACCCTTGTGGGGAGGGGTCTTCTTCCAGATTTAACTGCTGCACTGTATCAGTTTACAGTGTGTTTTGCATAGCTGTCCCCAAAGGAAGGGGATGAGCCAGGGCTGGGATGCCTTAAGTTACAAACCCAGTGGTGCAGGCTCTCAAAATGAGGCTGATGCGGAGAGCCTAACTCCAAGGATTGTTGGGGTAGGGTGCGATGGTTCAGGCAAAATCCAGGGTAGTTGAGGTGTGGGTCTTCCAGCGATGCTGGGTATGATATGTGGCTGTGCTGGGACTACATGATGGGAGATCGGATCAGACTGGCATGAGTAGGGCTGCATGTACCCTGAGGTTTAAATATCAAAATTGTTGTCAAGAAAGCCAATTCTTATAACTTTTCTTATTTTCCATCATTCTACTTTTTCTTTTTTTTATTACTGTGTATAATTTATTCTACACCTGCTATTTATATAGAAGGAGAGAGACCTACAAAAGTCATTGAAGCACCACCCCGATCCCTGGAATACTTATAGTCCCACCTCTGTAGCTTCTGAGCTTTCAGAAGGCATTGCCCACACACTTTCGAGCATATCTTTGCCCTCCTCAGAGCTAGAAACTTGCTTTAAAAAATGAAAACAGATTCTCTGGAAGCTGAGTTCTGTTCCCAGTATAATTTTCTGTGCTCTCTCCCCCTTCCCCCGTGATGTCCGTGTCTGAATCACAAGGTGGCAGTCCTACTGTATGTATCCTCCATGGGAACCTGCCACCAGTTGGGGCTTCCAACCCTATGTACATGCACTGAAGTAGATGCATGCCTTTGTGGCTACGTATTGGCTGCATACAGTTTCCTACATGGTAATCCTATCAGGGTGGTAACATTGATATGAGTGAAGCAACTCTCAGTAGGATGCAGAACATGGTAAATATCTTTCAAAGCAGAAACTGAACAGCAGCATGGAACAACCCTGCACTGAAGTCATGCAGATACCAAAGCAGATCCAACCATTTCCACTCTCACCCCCAGTGTGTCTTCATTCTGAATCTCATGCTGCCAATGTGTGATTGAGCCATAGAGCTGGCCGCACATCAGTGCAAAGCCAGTGTTAACACATGCTTTTGCCCTAATGCAGATACATTATGATTGCTGATTGCTGGAGCAATGATTGCTGGAGGCATGACAGCCTTTAAATGTAAATTAGGAAGTAATAAATACTGGGGCACTAGTTGCCCCCTCAGCATCTTGGAATATAATTTGTTATATTTTCACCACCACACATTTAACTCTAGGGGTAAGGCTGGAGGCTACATAACAAGCTACATAACAGCCTCCCCCAACAGCCTCCCCCAACCAGCATAACAGCCTCCCCCAGCCCCCCCAATAGCCTCCCCCAACCCCAGCCTCCCCAGATGTGTTGGACTACAAATCCCACCATGCCCAGTTAGCACCAGGTTGGGGAAGGCTGCAGAGTTAATGAACTGGAGCAGCTGCAGATTCACAAGAACTGTAAAACCAGAGGACAGGTTACATACAGAGAATCACCTAAGCCATCTCCATATTTCTCACTCACTGGCTTCATGCCTCGTCAAGAAAATTATACAAATTCTTTCTTAGCAGTTTGGAGAGAAGTTACAAAATAAATAAAATCAATATTCGGAAAGGGGAGTGGAGGAGTCCTGTGGTTGCTTAGCCTCCCCATCTCTGATAAACTGGTATTTAATGTTAGTACTTTGCTGCAGATTAAATTATGGGGGGGGGGGAGGTTGTCACACTGGTTTCCTGTTGTGCATTCTTGAATTTCTCATCATTAGTTATGGTTCAGCCTGGCCCATCAACAGGTCAAATGGGATACTGGTTTTGGTTGCCAGCCTCAGCTACTGGTACCTGTACTGCTTCCACTGCTAAACCACTGGCTTGGTCATTTTGTTTCATTTCAGAGAAAGAGGGATTAGCCAGCATCTTAGCGGTACTGAGACTACTGGAAAGGGGCTTAGCTGTTCTGAATGGTGTGTTTTTAAAAAAAGGGACCACCCCATTACTAGAGAGGCTGCACCCATGCTTGGCTACCCTTATGCCCAAGTTCCAGCACTCTTCCAGGCACATGAGCACACAGAGATCCTCTGGCTACAATGGCTTTGTCAGTGGAGGGTGCCAAGCACTATTTACATTGGCTTCCTCCACTGAGATAAAAGTCCACAGCACCAACGTGAACAAGTTAGCATGTGACAAATTCCACCAGTCCACCCTGTTGTGTGCATATGCTGCACACAAGTGCACACACTGAACCTTCTCTGGCATCTCAGTTACCTCCCAGCAGGGGGAGTCGGCTGATGGGAATTTCAAATGTCAGAGGTATTATGTTTCTTAAGCTCCATCCTGTTACATGAAGAAATAGCAGAATCCCAGATAAGTAAACTAACATAATTATTATGATCTAAGCCAGGGGGTCACAAACTGCATCCCTAACTTGTCAGGCAGTGGGGGGCAGGGAAGTTAAAATGTTTGGGCCTCCCCATCTGTAAGACAAAACAAAGACCCTCATCCCGACTGGCAATTCTCACTCATGTGCAGCTTGGGGTCGAGTGTATTAAAGGAACAGGCACGGATCAGGACTGCATGGGGTCTTCCTGGTGTGTTTCCAGATGCTTAAAGGAGGACTCTGAGACGCAAACTGCTCTTGAAAACAGGAGTTCTTATGCTGCCCATTTGCAAGTGAGGGCCTGTATGTTTTCCCATCTGTGAACCATAGCAGCTGGGTGGATGTGTGGTTTGCACTGAGAAATCAGTGCAGGGAGGATTGGAAGGGTTAAACTGTGGCTGTTTTTTGTAAAATAAATAGATGTTCACAGGTCCAGTCTCGCTCATCGGGTGTAGTTTGGCCTTGTGTGCCAGTAGTCACTGATGAAGACATAGGGTGGTCAGGTGTCCTACTTTACGGAGGATAGTCCTCAATTTGAAGGGCTGTCTGGTGCAAGTCTAGTTTAAAGATTAAGAACCATAAGAAGAGAGCGCACAGACAGACCTTGAAGTTGCCCATCAATACTCAGTCCCTGGACAGCAGACTGAGCAGGCACACAGCTCACCTAGTGGTCACAGTCTTCCCCACTAGGGCGAGATGTATTTCTCTTTAAATTATAGCAATTATTTTTAATTACATCTATACATATAAGCATATGCAAATTCTATGCAAATCTGTGCCTTCTTTTTGTGTGATGCATTTCTTTTTTATCAATGTGTAGATGGCCACCTGCTTAGCATTCTGCTTCCCTCCACACTCCATGTCTGTGCTCCCCATGAAGCTTTCATATTTTTTTTAAAAAAGGTGTTTTGTTTTTACTTAGTTATTTCAAGGCTGTGCCCCCATGTCTATGCTGGGATACACATTTGGTTGTTCTTTTTAAAGTGCAAAACATATTCTTCACACACACACACCCCACCACTCCCAGAAGCAAAACTATACCCAACCCCAGAGGTTGGGCATAGCGAGATTGCCACCACACAGGAGGCAAATTTGGGACACCTTCAAAGCTGGCAGAGTGGGTAGATATGGTCCATGGGGCATGATCTCCCAGGAGTTGCTCCTCTGCAAGCCTAATTGAAATGAATTGCTGCTTTGCAAGAGCAGTAAAGACAGGTTGCTTACCTGTAACTGTAGTTCTTCTAGTGGTCATCTGTGCATTTACACATATGAGCTCTGCGCCTGTGCGGAGCCTCAATTCAGGTAACTTCAGGTAAGCTGACGTGTTTTGGAAGGAACTCCCCCCCCCCCCGCTGTATACTGTGCATGTCCCAACGGGTTCCCACCTATTCCCTCAGTTCCTTGAGACCGACATTGTGGCCTCAAAACAAGAGGATACATCTTTGGTACCAACATTAAACTCAAGTAGGACACCGAAGAGGGGACAGTGGGTAGGTTGTGGGAATGAACAGATGACCACTCAAAGAACTAGTTACAGGTAAGCAACATGTCTGTCTTCTTCATGGTCTCTGCATCACACATATGGGCGAGTAGCAAGCTGACTTGCCGGAGGCAAGAACTGATGACAGGACTGTGCATCCGAAGGAACAGTCAGCTCTTGCTCTGACATCCAGTCAGTAATGTGGCACAAATGTTGATGGCATAGACCAGGTTGCAGCACGACAGAGCTCTGGGATTGCAATCCCCCTCTCAAAGGCTACTGACATTGCTAGCACTCTAGTGGAATGTGCATGTACCAGAACAGGTAAGTCAAGACCAGCCAACTCATGCCAGTTCGATTGTCTTGACCATCCAGGAGGTGAACCATTGCGATGATAAAGGCTGTCCTTCCCATTGTCCCCCGTAACAAATAAACAAATTAAGTGACTTTTGAAACGACTGTGTCCCGGACTTATTAAAAGCAAGTGCCTGTGGGACATCCAGAGTATGCAGCATAGATTCCAGTGGAGTAGACAGAGATGGAAAAACTCTTGGCAAGACAATGTCTTGACTAAGGTGAAAATCAGAGACTGCCTTTGGTAAAAGGGCAATATCAAGACGTGAGATGTCCTTATCCCTGTGGAACAGAAAGGGGATCTACAGGAAGAGCGCAAAGTTCACTAGCCCAGCAGGAAGAAGTGATCATTATCAAAAAAGCCACCTTCCAGGAGAGAAGAAGCAAGTCGACTGTTGCCAATGTTCAAATGGCTTTGATGACAATGCCTTAAGTACAACCAAGATACTCCAGGCTGATACTCTAGGTTGGATCAGGGGCACTAGGTTCTAAACCCCTCTCAAAAACGTCCTTGCAGTTGGATGCGAGAACAGGGAAAATCCCTCAATAGCAGGGTGAAATGAAGAAATGGCTGACAGATAAACCCGAAAAGATGAAAGCTTGAGGACTTTATCAAACAGTAGAAACAAGAGGGCCTAGTGCACAGCGCACCTACGAGGGTCAAATCCAAAAACTAAAAACACCACCCATTTTCCAGCATACAAATGGAAATGTTTGGGGGCAGCATCAAGAACCCTCTGTACTGAGGGTGGTACTGCTTCCAAGTCGATCAACTGATTTTCCATGCAGTCATGTGAAGTGTTAGCAAGTCTGGGTGTTGCACCCAACCCCACCCCCATATGGGAAGAGATGGTACCAATGGAAGTCTGAGATACTGACCCCCTGCCATCTGGAGAACAGAGGCGAACCATGCTTGCCTGGGCCACCACAGTGTGATCAAAATGTACTTTGCGTTGTCAGACCTGATCTTTGCTAGTACCTGCGTTATCAATGGGAATGGAGGAACCGCATAAAAGAGGGTCCCTATCCATGGGTGGATGAATGCATCTCCCATCAATCCCTGATCACAGCCTGCTCAACTGCAGGATCATAGAAAGACAGCATTGTCCCTGGTGGCAAATAGATCCACTGTTGGTGTACCCCACTGGTTGAAAAGAGCTGCTAAGATGTCCCTGTATATCTCCCACTCATTGGAGGTTAGTGTCATGCAACTGAGGTGGTCTGCAAGGATATTGTCAACACCGGTGATGCGCACAGCGGGTTCATGACAGGTTTGACAGGCTACACACCAGTGAAGGTTCTGCATTGTAAGGGCAGAGAGGGGAGGTGATCTCATTCTGCTGTGCTTGTTCAGGCAAATGATCACTGTTGCATTGTCCGATGTAACCTTAACCCATCTGCCAGCCAGGTCCAATTTGAATGCCACAAGTACTTTTTGAACTGTGTAAAGCTCCAAGAGATTGATGTGGTTGGTGGCTTCTTTGGGAGTCCATTGGCCATGCATCGTAAGACTTGTGCAGTGTCCCCCCAGTCCCGAGAAGAGTGAGAAACCCAGATGACAGGCAGTAGAACAAGCCTTCTGTACTCATCGGTTTTGGCACTGAATAGAGCCAAACCGTCAAAAGGCAGGTCTTTGATCCTGGATCGCACCTCTTGAGAAAGCCCAGTTGATCGCAACCCGGCATGGTGACAAAGTGCCACAGCTCCCACCAGTGCTTTTGAGTCACAATCCACTTGATGCCTTAACGTATGGATCTGCTACCCTGAGAGTCTCATTGCCTCATTCTGGAATACAAGGGCTAGGTTCTTCTAGTTGTCTGGTAAGTGCTCAAACAGTCTACCGACCTTATCCCACAGGAGGAGCTGGTAGCCCAACATGGCAGCTTGATACTTTGAGTCTGTGAGGCCCATAGCAGCTGAAGAATAAATGCATCTACCTAAGAGGTTAAGGCGATGTCCTTCCCTGTCAACTGGTGAAGTGTGTCGTCAATGAGATTTCCCTTGTGCTGCCTCCACAGTGATGGAGTTGGGGGCAGGGTGTTGAAAAAGAAACTCTGCCTCTGACTCCTGCACCTTATACATACGTTCAAGGTGCTTCAATGTAGCTGGCATGGTAGATGGTGTTTTCCAAGACTGCTTTATCATGGCCAGCAAGACAGGCAACATCAGGATGGAGACTGGATGAGTCGCTTCTGTGTTGACAGCATCAGAAACCAGATCTTTGACCGAAGGTGCCGTCTGTTGAGTAGTCAGTTCAAGTGTCTGAGCTACTCTCAGCTTCTGATCAGTGAACTGACCTAGGTCCTTCGATGGGGAAACAATGTCCTGGGATCCCACCACTGCATCGGGAGAGGAGACTGAAGGATGCACAGAGGAAAGCAGTGGCAAATCTGAGAGGTATCCCTCGGTGCCAGATGGTGGTGAGTCCTGGATAAAAGTGTACGTGCTCCAGTGGTTGTCCAGCTGGAGGCACGATCTCCGGTGGTTGTTCGGCTGGAGCCTGCTGTGTAGCTGGAGATGCCAGTACTGACTGGACCACAGGTGGTAGCACGAACTGCTGTGCCTGTTCTGCCCGCACCTGAGGTGATGGCAGGGTCATCCCCAAAGACAGCTGAGAATCCAAAGGAACAGGTGGTGTGCCCGAAGGATACCCTCGGTATTGGGTGGTCTCAATACCGAAGCAGATGGGCATCAATGATAGCGTCCATCAGGTGGTTCAAACCAACGATAATAGGGACAATCATCCGCATCCCAATAGCGGGGTCTCCCATGCGGCAGTCGCCAGTCAGAGCGGCGATCCCAATCCAGAGGTGACATCAACCAGTCACTTGGCTAATCATAAGGTCATTAATAATCTCTCGCCAATGGTGCAGAGAACATAAGAGTTTGCGAGTCACAAAAATAATCCCTATCACCGTCCCTCCATGGTAATTTCTACTGGGGGGGCAGTCCTGGGGACACATCTCGAATCTCCCCCTTCATTGTTGAGGTAATCGGGCAGGGGCCAATGCAGTCTGAGCGACTGGAGGTGGTAAAAGTGGTGGGATGGGAGGGATAGTCTTCGGTGTCGAAGAAGGTCAATCCCGAGGAGGGTCAGGCAGCATTGGAGGCTGCGGTCGGCTCCAAGAGAATTGTGAAGATGGACGTTGAACAGTCAACTCCGACAGCCGCAGCCAGTCCTGACTGGAACCATCTGGCCTCTTTGAAGATGTTTTACATTTCTTTCTACCCTCAGTAGAGCGAAGTGCTGCCTGCTTCATTGTCCTCGCTGTTTCATCAGTTTTGTTGATAATGACAGCGTCAAAAACTGACCCAGGGTTGGGGGTTAGTCTTGCATACTCGCCACAGTATGAGCAGGATACTTTGGGGATTTCTCTCCCACTGAGGCAGGTGGGGGCATAGTCGGAGGTGGGGCAGCAGGTGGTTGAGCCATGGTTGTTTTAGGTTGCTCAACAGTTTCAAGAGCCCTACGCCACAGTACCACTTTAAGCCTCTCGGGGCAGTTTCGATGTGCCTGCTTGGAGAATGCCTGGCAGTGCGGGCAAGACTCTTCCACATGCCCGTCTCCTAACCAAAAGAGGCAGAGGGAATGGCTGTCTGACGGCAGTAGCTTGCTGCCGCAGTGTGTACACTTTCTAAAGGGGACCCAGAGGGCCATATGCCCTTTCAGGCAATCACTAGATAAATATGCAGATCACAATAAAACACAAAATAAAATAACGCAAGAAGAAACGGATAGAAATGACAATAGATAGAATTTAAAGAACGTCACTAACAAAGTTACTGAGACTGACCAAGAGAAGCTCCCTTACGAGGCTGCCACAATGGTGGATGAAAGAGAACCAAGGGAAGAGGTGGGACATGTGCAGTAGACAGTGTGGGAAGTGTTCCCGCCAAAACACCTCAACTATAGACGTTTTCTGAATTGAGGGTCCGTGTAGGCACAGAGCCCATATGTGCGATGCACAGAGACCATGAAAAAGAACCTAACATTGTTGGGGATTTCTTAAAAAAAAACAAAAAAGTGTCCAATGTATACCCAACCCCAACCCCTTTGGTTTTCCAGGGGAAATGCTCCTACTTTGCGCTGGTAATTCCACCCGCCTCTCTGCTTCGGTGACAGAGGTGTTGAGTGTATGGCCACAGCTCCAGCATTGCCAATCTCACACATGTGGAGGGAGTCGGCGCCTTTTCATATTTGGATTCGTGTTCAAGGCAGTCTGCCTCCTCCCAACCTTGCTGTGTGTTTCCAGGGAGCTGTTTCAAATAAATATCCGCTCTGAGGTTCTCCCTAAATCAAACTTGGCTGGGAGGGAAGAAAAGTCATCCAGCTTGTTCCCCTGCTGCAGCGATGTGCGAGATGCCAATTTCAACTGTCTTTAAAAAAGAAAGAAAAAAGATTACAGTAATTGTGTAATTTAAAGAAACATACAGAAGCTGACTTGCCAGAGTGCCTTGGAAAACTATCCATTACCTAATCAATGTAATTGGGGTCTATATAATAATATATGTAGGTGGGCATCCCCCAAAATTAAAACCCACAAGACCCATGATGCAGTTCACTACTGGGTGCATTCTTAAGGTACATCAGTGCTTGGCTTTCCAGGGATAACTACTTCAGAAGTAATTCTTCTATTTTAGCCTGCACCGCACAGTCTCTCCAGTGGTTAATTTCAAGGGTTCAAGTCCCATTTTGTTCTCTGCCCTAGCAGCCCCTCTCTAGGAATATCTAGGAATTCCCCTATTCCTAGATATACAGAATCTGGATACATAATAACAAAAGTATTTTGAACATGCTCTGAGGCACTCTTCTCTTTGTTATTACTTCACACCCTCGGACGCTGAAATAAACTTGCTAGGTTTGATATATAATTCCTCTTCTTTCTGGGCTTAAAACAAAGAAGAATGTAAACTTAGAGGGAAATTATGCATTTGGTGTTTTACTTGTTATTTCTCAACTTTCTACGAGATTTTTTGTTGTTTAGATTAGTGTTGGGGCATTCTTCACATGTTCTGAGGCCCAGTGTTCCTCAGATTCTTTTTTAAAGCAGTTCATGGAATTCCCTTCACAAAGAAGGGCGCTCTAGCCAATAGGGCAGAGGCGTTGAATTTCTTTCCGTCTGAGGGCCACATTCCATTTCAAAGAAGATCTCGGGGGAGACTGCATTCCAGTGGTGGGCGGGGCCAAAGGAAAAAGGGGTGAGGCAAAAAAATGACAGCATATGTTAGCTTAAAGCTCTCACTGCCAGTAACTACGCCTTGAGGCATTTCAACCTTTTAGAATAGAGAAATAAACTGCACAAAATCCAGGGAGCCACCAAACAATCAGGCCTGGGAGCGTGGCCTTCTGGGGAATCCTGGAAGGCTGGATTGTGACTCCAGGAGGACCAGATTTGGCCCCCAGTCCTGAGGTTCTGCACCCCTGTAATAAGGTAACCACAGAGGCAGAGGACAACAGGGTCCCCCTGTGCCTTTAATAATTGTGCAGAAGACAGAAAGTTGGCAGGGGCTGTTCGCCATGACTTGGTGAGAAACATTGACTCCTCAAACTCATCTGTGCATCAACAGCAATTTGCTCGGCTTATATGCTCTGCGTGTGCTGGTCCCTTACTTTGTTTCAAGAAATGCTATGGCTAGTAGCGGCAGCTGCAGTCACAATCAGGTCATCTGAGACAACCAGGAGACTTTGGTTCTTCTGGACATTTGAGGTGGAACAGAAGAAGATCCAGGATCAACTGGTAGCCATGTGTCCTCTTTTACAGAGGACAGTCCTCTCTATTTCTATCTGAAGGGCTGCCCTATCCAATTCCGGTTTAAAAATAAAGACCCATAAGACATGATGCCCATCAACAGTTAGCACCTGGGCAGCGGATTGAACAGACAGGCACACCACACCTGGTCACAGCCTTCCACACTATGGTGAGATGTACTGTATTTCTGTTTAAATTATAATAACGTCTAATTTTGCATCGATATGTATAAATTAGCATGTGCAAATTTTATGCAGATTTGTCATATTTTGTCCTCTTTTTTTGTGATGCATTTTCTGTTTTTCAGCAGTTCATAAGTGGCCAGAGAACTCGAATGTGCATGATTGCTCTGGAGCATGTCTTTCAAGTTTTCAAGTGAGGGAAGTTGGCCAGAGGCCACCCACTAGTATTGTACTGTCCAGTTGTAGCTTTTCAAGAGTGGCTGTGGGGAGAGAAGCCGCAGGAGGCTAAAGGGAACAAAACTGCATTGGTAAGTGTGTGGGGAATAGGAATAAAATCAGCTGCTGCAACATACATATAAAAATAGCATATGAGGAGTGCTAAAGGACCATAGAATGGAAGCACCCAAAATATGCATGGGTTATGTGTTGCATACAAAGTACCATTGCAGTTGGCATTTCCAAGGCTTAAAAACCCTATCGTTTGTGGACACAGACTCTTTCTTTCCTCCTTGTATCCTAGTGCCTCCTCTGAATCACCTTTAATATATCAGCCTTGGACAGACAAATTCTTGGCCACTTTTATGACCACATCCAAACAAATGCTTCTGGCAACAAGCCCTTTGCCATTGTTCAAGGTCCAGGGCTCCACAGCTCACTGCAAGCATCTGTCTGGAATCAGTCCTCAATTATTTGTTTCTTTCATTCATCTCTGGCCTGTACTACAAGGAATTCAGGGCGAGTCAGGAAAGAATGTAGGGGTAAAGCTTTTCGTACTACTTCAGATTTGACCACTTCAGGTTGCAGGTGCACATGTGGGGACTGCGTGTAGCAATATCCCCCCGTGGGATAGGAAAACTCCTTGCATGCAGACAGCTAGCATGTCAGAGAAAAAGGTCCAGTGTAGCCTTCTCAGGGATACGCTATTTGCAAAGAGATTTGGATTGATTTTTTTTTTTAATGGAAGATATTTCAAACATACAATCCCCATCACCATCTCTTGCAGTCTAGGCAGTTTCTCACGTCAGGTGGAATGAATGGGAAAAGAATCCGCCTCCATCCCCTATAAGTATTAGTGCTTCCCTCCTGAAGGTAACAGCAGCTCGGGGAGGGGTGTATGGGTTTGGACTGCAGTTGGGGGAGGAAAAAGTAAAAAAAAAAAAACCCACACACATATGCCACAGACCCAATCCTAATCCTTGTGCACCCACCCAAAGCCTGCTAATTAGAGTTTTTTAAAGATTCATGGAACTTCAAATGACGCATTTAGCATCTCACTTCAGGTAACTTTCATCCTTAGGACCAAACTGCACATGACCCTAAACACTTCATTTCAAGTTCTGTGAATCTTTTTAAAACTCTAAATTGCAGGCAAGTGGGGTGGGGGGTAGAACAGGATTAGGACTTTGGCATAGGCAGATGTGTGTGGGGGTTTTACTTGATCCTCCCTTATTGCAATCCCAACAAAAATCCCCCACCTACATTGCAAAGCTTCTATTAGGCCCAGCAGGAAAGCGTTAATATCTATTTACAAAGAGGTCAGTTGGTGGAGATGGATGCCTCTCCCATTCCTTCCACCTGAGGTGGGACACTGCCCAGATGAACTCTGCAACGATGAGAGCCAGTGTGGTGCAGTGGTTAGAGTATTGGACTAAAACCGTTCCTACTTGGTCATGAAGCTCACTGGGTGCCTTTGGCTAGCCCCTTGATGCTCAGCCTGCCCTACCTCACAGGGTTGTTGTGAGGATAAAATGGAGAGGAGGAGGATCATGTATGGTGCCCTGGGCTCTTTGGAGAAAGATGGGATAAATAAATAATAAATGCTCTTAGCCACACCTGTGGCCTCTAAGCCAATGGGAGACAGGGGGTTTTGTCTTGTGTGTGTGTGTGACAAAATAGGGTTTGGTGCACCTTTCCCCAACCTGGCACCCTCCAGATGTGTTGAACTACAACTCCCATCATCCCAGATGGTGGTCACTGGCTATGCTGGCTAGGGAAGATGGGAGTTGTAGTCTGACACATCTGGAGGGCGCTAGTTTGGGGACAGCTGGTTTAGCGTAGGGCTCACATATCTATTAATCCAGAGTTGGGCAGCTCAAATGAGGGAAGCGTGAGCCACAGCCTTGTGCAATATCCCAGTGTCAGCAGTCACCTTGAGGTGAAGTGTGGTGTTTGTGAAACTGTGACATCCAGCCCAGCTCTTTTCAACCCAGAGCTCATTTTCTCTGGCACCATTTCCTATTGTCAATGAAAACAAAATTTGGGAGGAAACTGCCCTCCCCAAACAGGCTCACGTCGACCCACATAGTTTCAAACCACTCAGAACTTGGCTGAGGCCCAGTGGGGTGGAGGCTTCCCATTTCACGAGGAGAAAAAGGAAACAATACGAGGAACCAGACTCCACATGCTTTTTCACTTTTGCAGGAATTATGTCTGCTAAAGACGGCCTTTTCTCCACCTCTCTGTCAGGTTTAATGTTGGATGCCTGCAGAGCCCTAAAAAGTCATTTAATATGCCTTTCTGTTTAACGTCTGGAAAGGAAAAACAAAGGCAGTGTGTGGGGGCCTACGGCTGAAGGGCAAAAGCATAAATACTGCTCTCTCCCTGACAAAACACATGAGGGATGCAGAGACGCTCCTCTCCTCGTGGCTCTGTTCAGCCAGGGACGCCCACTCACTGGCTTCAAAGTTGTCTCCTGCAGAACATCCCTATGGGCAGGAACTTTTAGCCTGCCCCCATTGTGGAAATAACCAGGCATCTCCTTAGTGTAGGCCCATAGCCAGAAATAGTGTGTGGATGGGAGCCAAAGTGTACACTGGTAAGGCCATTGCAAATCAGTGTGAAAGCAGAGGGCAGAACTATATATTTAGTGGCAGATCTATTACAATACAGGTCACCAGTGAACAGCTACACAGCACCCATCCCCTAGCCACTTTCTTCTAGCTGAGCCCCAACTTTGGAAATGAGCTCAACTGTGGCAAAGACAGCCGAGGGCAAGGCCAGTATTAGCTCCCAGTATCCTTGGGCAGCTGCCAAGGTTCCAGCACCACAGCACAGCCCATTGGTGCCGAGTGGCTAGGTCTGTGAGCCACCCAGCAATTTAATCACCCACAATGCCTCTGGCATAGCGCTCCTCCAGAGCATTGTGGGTCATTAAAATGGCAGCTGCCATTTAATTTCCCACAATGCCCTGGAGAAATGCTAGATCAAGGGCACGGTGGGTAATCAAAATGGCAGGCAGATCGCAGCTGTCTAGTGGATTGCAGAGCTGCTGCTACCACCATCACCACCACCACTAACAACCAGCAGGTAAGCCCACCAGAAGGCACTTTGTCATGAGCCCCCTCAAAACTGGAGCTGGTCCTGTCCTGAGGGAGAAAATTGGCCTGAATCCACCATTTGCAGTTATTTGGTAATGACCCTCGTTCTAAGGCATGGGTCTGTCATTGTAATATCTAGTTCCACCAAGCATACAAATGGCCTAACACAGTCACATTTATAGAAAGTTTATGGGTTGGATTCAGATATAGTCATACTTAATGTAGACCCATTGAAATAAATGAGACTTAAGTTGTTGTTGTTCAGTCGTTAAGTCGTATCCGACTCTTCGTGACCCCATGGACCATAACACGCCAGGCCTTCCTGTCCTCCACTCTCTCCCGGAGTGTGCTCAAGTTCATGAGACTTAAGTTAGTCATGACTAACTCAAGTGCCATTGATTTCAATGAGTCTACTCTAACTATGTCTAAATTTGGATCCAAATAACACTGTTTAATGTTCACAAAATATACAGATATAATCAATGGGGGAAAAAACTAAAGTGCTCTGCAGTCATCCAGTGCCTTTGCACTCATTGGTCAGAAGATGTTTACTTCTTATATGTTGCATGAAGAATTAGAATATGAAGAGTGCCTCAGTAAAGATGATTCTCCTTATATCTCTGTAGTGGAAAGGGCTAGTGATTAAATCTGCAGTCCTATGCACTAGGGTGGCCACTTATGTGTTGCCAAAAAAAGAGGCCCCCAATTTGCATAAACATTGTGTGATGTATATAAATATATATGTGTGTGATTGTGTATGCATGTGTGTATGCGTGTGTGCAAATTTAGAAAGAATAACTAAAATTTAACTAGAAATATAATACATTACCCAAAGTAGGGAAGACTGTGGCCAGACGACCTGAGGACACTCTGCTCAGTCTGCTGTCCAAGTGCTAACTAGCTGCCTTGAGTGCCATTTTTCTGGGTAGAAAGTCAGGATACAAATCAAAATCCATCCATCCATCCATGCAACTGTTGATTGGCAACAAGGCCTCTGGTTTCCCTTTCTTAGGATTCATTACCTTGAAACTGGACTTGGACTGGACTGCTGTTTAAATAAAGGTCTCCTTCAAAATAGACTACCCTAGGACAACTGTTGAAATAGAGGACTGTCCTCAGTAAAATAGGACATATGGCCACCCTACCATGCACACTTCCCTGACTAATCAGTAAAGAAGATTAGGATCAAGCCTTTACTTTTGCTTTTTGTTTTAAATGAAGGCTGAAAATTCAGTGAACGCACCTTGAATAGTTCTTGGGGAACAGCACACCCACCCAAGTAGCTACGGCCTGTAAGATTCTTCATAGTTCTTTTAATATAGGAGTGGGGAACCTCAGGCCTGCAGGCCATATCTGGCCCTCCTGTGTCCCAATCTGGCCCTCTGGGATTCCCCAGATGGCCACACCCCTTCCCCTGGCCCCACCCCTTCCCTCAATCACCAATCGTTTGATAATTTCCCAGCTTTTGTACAGTTCCCCCCCTCCATTGTAAAAGGTTGAAATGCCTCTCCTAAGGCACAGTTGTTGGCAGTTAGTGCTTTAAGCTAAAATATGCTGGTATTTCTTGTATTTTTGCCCCACCCCCTTTGCCTTTTGCCCTGCCCCCTTTGTCTTTGGCCCTACCCACCACTGAAATGCGGCCCCTGAGAGCTCTCTGAAATGGAATTCGGTCCTTAGGCTGAAAGAGGTTCCCCACCCCTGTTTTAATATGACTGGACCTTTGCCTTGAACACTCCTCTACATTTTCCTAGGTCTATGAAGAATCTTACACAGGGCCTTGCCGTCATTTCCCTGAGAAGCAGGCCAGGAGAATTATTATTCCCCATTGCAGAGTGGGAATGCCGGGAAAGACTGGTGCCAGTAAAGACTGCTGGATAGTTTGCACAATGCAGCCACAGCAGAAATAACTATGAATTTCTCCATTAAAACATCAGCCGTTAATGTCTGTGGTAATATTTAAGCTTCAGGCCTTTTACAATCCTTCAGGCTTGGCTGTGGTTACAAGCCATTCAGTGGAATGAAAAGTGCCAACATTAGGGCTGTACTGACATTTTGTTGGGCTCATATCTCAAACTGAAATTTGGAGTTTGGAGGGTGAGGGGACAGAGAGACCTTTTGGGTGCAAACTTTATTTAAGCTGTTAAAATGTCACCATCTCCACTGAGCCTGGTGTCTGAGTTTTTTGTTTTTGCTTTGTCCTAATTTCCTTGTTTTGGTACTCGCTGCAAAACCTGCAGTTCCCATTATGCTCAGTTCTCTGTTCTCCCCCACATGTATGTATGTATGTAAATAGTTATCTGCCACCCTTCAATTTAATAATAAAAAAGTTCCCAGGGCAGCTTACAAATTATGGAACATAGACAAAAACAATAAAACACAGTCGTGAAAGGATCTGCAGGAACCAGCAGACAGCAAACATAAAACCAGGGCCAGAATGAGACATTTTGCAACCTGGGGCGGAACAGCAAATTGTGCCCCACTCTCGAGTCAAGATGTATAGTACTCAAGGCTGACCAAGTTATTTGGGCACAAGAGACCAAAACTTCCCACAAGTGCCTCTGGTATAGCTCCGCTTCCTGATTTCAGCCACATCTGTATGGGATTTTCCTCAGGGATCAAATCTACTCTTTGTCAGATTCAACCAAAACTTGATCTATGAGACCTCTGGTCTGCGTACTGGTGCCCCTTGAGATAACGCACTGCAGGCTGCAGAGGTGCAGATGAATTTTATTTATTGATTTCATCAATTTATATTGCTATCTACGTGGTTTAGAGAATCAAAAATTAAAATAAATCACAATGCATACAAAAACTTGTCAGTTAAAATGTTTAAAATACTTAAAGACAAAACTAAAAGCACAAGAAGTGCTAAATAAGCACTTATTTAGTGATCACCGGGCAGCACAATTATGCAGGGAAGGCTTGGGTGAAGAGGTGGGTCTTTAACAGGCGCCTAAAAGATGCCACCGCTGGTGCCTCCCAGACAGCCATCCTCCTTGATCCCAGCATGGCTCCGCTGCCGTAGGCAGACAGTTGATTCCTCCTGGTTCACACAGGCTATAAAATGTTGGCTATACATGCTCAGGCCTGGCTCTTTGCGTGGACAGCACAGCAGGCAAGACTTCAGTTTTGCTTGTCTGGCTCCTACCTTTGCTCCAGGTGTCAGCCTGTCCCTCCTTTATCTCCCTTCCTACATGTTCCATTCCTGGTTTGTCATCTTCCCCAACTGCCTACCTGCCTACACCCTAGTTCTTGTCCTACTTTGGAAGGACTTCTCAGCTCACTCCTCAGCCACCAACCGATTTAACTCTGCTCCAGTAGCAATCTTCCTGTGGACCTGCTCCAGAGGCTCCCTCCAAATAGGCTGGCCTCACAAACAGGGTGGCCACTTATAAATCACCCAAAACAAGGAAATGTGCTACTAAAAAAGAGAACATAGATGTGCATTGTATTTGTGTATGGTAATTTATATGTATAGATGCAAATTTAGACATAATTTAAGCAGGAACGCAGAACATCTCACCGCAGTGTGGAAGGCAGTAACCAGGTGAACTGTGTGCATGCCTTAGTCTGCTGTTCAGATGCTAACTATTGGTGGGCAACAGTTCTTATGGTTCTTTATCTTTAAACCAAACTTAGAGCCTTTCCACACGAGGCCTTTATTGTGCGCTCATGATTCCTCACTTATGGTAGTTTGCAGGTGCTTTACATGACATTGTCATCCTCCAGGGCCTCTCCCATGCTTTGCAACCATTTAAGCAGATTTTTTTCTAACGAGGAAAGCCTGGTATTATTTGTGAATGGCAGAATAAAGCCTAGCATAATTGCACTATACCACAGTGCCACCTAGTGGCTATATAATGGAACACATAGCAAGGCAGAGAAAGAACCCCAAGAAAAAAACACACCTAAAGGAGCTGATCTTAAGGAATCTGGAAACAGAAACCTTGGTAAAGTGGCTGGTTAAAAGCCTCATGTAGAAAAGCCCTTTGACCAGACACTCCTTCAAATAGAGGATACCTTCAAAGAGAGGATGATGCTCTGGCTGCCCTTCAGACAGAGGGCTATCTTCTGTAGAAGAGGACACATGACCATTCTACAACAAATTTTGCTGTGACTCACACTTCAGCTCTCCATGTTCTCAGCTACCTCTTAACCAACACTGATGCTCTTTCAGCATGGTTTATCTGATCTCTGCTGCAACCCACACACCCACACACTAGGAGTCCATGGTCTCCCATCCATCTGATTCTGCACGGTGCCACACGTAAGATCTGCTTTTCCTTTGTAAAAGGAACAAATGTCCTTTGTACATTTTTGAAGCATTAAATGGCTTTCTTTTCTCTCCCCAACAGGATCGGATCCAGTGTAAAAAAAAAGAAAAGAAAAAAGTAATAATAATTTAGACTCTTGCAAGGAGGGCTATCATTTTGCTTTCAAACCACCTTATGCATTTTTCTTTCTTCAATATATATTTGCCTTTAAGCAGCCCTGCATGTCCCTGTGACAAACAGCCATTCTCCTTTGCTCGGCAGCAAGAAACCAGTCAACGGCGTTCATTAATCTGACATGTATGGAGAAAGGTAAATTTGTTTGAAAGTGTCGTCCATGAAGCCAGCCCATCTCCAGGGCCCTTCTTGCTAACGATCTAAAACCTGCTGCCTAAGCAAAGCCAGAATTGCAGCTTTGCAAGTTCTTTTTTTAACATAAATGATAGAGCAAGAGGAGACCACAAACAGCTGGTTGAAAAGGATGTTGAGCTTGATCCATTCCAAATCTGCTCCTCAGCACGCTCCCAACTTGTTTTCGCTGAAGCAAGCGACAGCCAAGGGCGTTTTCTGGATCTGTGGCAGAAATGACAGAAGATGACTTCCGGTGAAAAAAAAACCTGTCAACCCACAGGATCCGACCGACAACTTATTCCAGGGTGTGCCATGCCCGATTTGCCGGCTCTGGCTCACTGTTTGAACATCCACTGGCAAGTTTTTCAAGTTGATTTGCCTGGAGGGGAAGGTGGCTGTGCTCTGTAAGGGAAGCTATTGCCAAGTTTTCAGAAATGATTGTTATAGTTTGGAACCGCCCAGCAGCGCACAACAGCTTCCTCTGCTAAAGAACAGATGATCCCATAAGCAGTATTACCTGTATGTCTAAGGCCAATGTCTTCCCATTTAAAAAAAACCTACTCTGCTGATTTGTGCCAGTGAGGCATCCTTTGTGTCCCCTTTTACAGAGGACAGTCCACTGTTTGAAGAACTGCCAGAGGGCCATCCTCTATTTGAAGGTGACCTCTGTTTGAAGGGCTGTCCTGTAGGGATGTTGGAGAAATGATTGAAATGAGTTCAGATTTCTATGGATCTGTCCTGCAGATCCCACAGCGGCCCAGCTTTTTCTGAATCTCATGGATCCCGCGGACCTGTGAACCATTTTTTCCCCTCTTTGGTGGGATTTGTGCAAATTCACTCTTGCACTAACGTGCATTAACACTAATGTGCACTTGCGCTAATGTGCATTAGCACTAATCTGCATTTGGGCAAGTGGAACGAAATTCTCGTAAACCACTAAAAAAAATCTGATTATGTCAACAAGTGGACGATGGAACAAAAGACACCTGACAATCTGTGAAACACAGATGGAATGGATTTAACAAAATCCATATATCCCTACTGCACTGTCCCGTTCTGGCTTAAAGATAAAGAACCACAAGAACTGCTGCCCATCAACACCACCTGAACAGCAGACTGACTAAGGCAGCCACACAGGTCACCTGGTCACAGCCTTCCATACTATGGTGAGATGTACTTTATTACTATTTAAATTATAATGTCTAAATTGGCATCTGTACATATAAATTCTATGCAAATTTTATGTGAAGCAGTGTCTTCTTTTTTGAATGATGCATTTCTTCTTTTTCAGGTGATTTGTAAGTGGCCATCCTAGTTTAAATATAGTTCTTCCCCACTTCTCCATAAGCTTGGGATGGTTCACAACACAATGAACACTGGAGTCCTAAGTGGAGTCAGGGAGGAGTGAAGCCCTGGACCGACCAGAACATCTCATGCCCTGCTGGCTTGCGCTGGCCAAGGATGAAGGGGTGTGTGTGTGTGTGTGTGTGTGTGTGGTTTTGCTGAGCTTTTTAGCCCAGCCAATCTTTTCATTTTACATTTTCCCCACATTGGAAAGCAGTGGTAAGGGGAATTTGCTACACTAGCTTCTGGCTGCCTAGCTGAGGGGCTCAGTCCAGGACTCCAGCTCCCATTAGCCCCAGCTAGCATGGCCAGCAGTCAAAGGTGATGGGAGCTAAAGTCCAACAACATCTGAAGAGCCACAGGTTCCCCACTCCTGCTTTACAACAACTACGAACAATAAAGCTACTTTCTGGTGCGTGCCTTATAGACCATATTAACCCTCTTTTACATCAGTTGCGCTAGCTTCCAATTTGTTCCTGGGCCCAGTTCAATATACTGGTTCCAACCTAAAAGCCCTAAATGGCTTGGGACCAGCCATTTCAAAGACCTCCTCTTCCTGCCCGTAGTTTACAGTCTTTGTCCAAGCTCCTGTTGTATGTCCCACCACTGAATGAAGTTAGATTGCTGGGAATGTATGACAAGGCCTTTTTTAAAACTGCGCCCCAGTTTTAAACTTCCCTCCCTAGAGAGGTTAGGTGAACCCCTTCATTGCTCAGGTTTTTTATGTTTTTTTTTCTGTACAGCTTTTTATGTTTTTAACAAGGATTAAATAGTTGGTTTTACTCTTTGGGTGGTTTTATTGTTCTGTTTTTAATCCCTGCTATTGTTTAATGTTTGTTTTCTGCATCACCTTGAGAGCCTTATGGCTGAAAGGTGGCCTATAAATATTTAAGTAAGTAAATAAATAAATAAACAAGCAACCAAGCAAGCTGAGTGGGAGAAGAAACAGCCTTATGACTTGGCTTTTCTGGAAACAGGCCTGAAAGTGAAAAGACCAGCCAGGTTGTTACCACCTGCCCCCATCTGTTTCTCTTGATTGGCTGGCAACCTTTGGGGCTTCCCTGTGGGGTGCAATAACAGTCCAAGCCAGGTGGGCTGTCCTGACAATGCCAAGCGCCTCTAATAGAGTGCTTCCAGATGAGGCTTTTATAGCGCCATTGCTCTGCCTCAATTCACAGAATTTTATAGGGCGTCCAGACAACGACATCTTCCACTCGCAACCTCCCAGCAAGGGTTATCCCATTTCCTGGAGATGGACTGGGCAACCCGGCTGTTTGCAACCACAGTCTTAAAATATTATTATTATTATTATTATAATTATTGAAAAGAGAAATGCTCTATCAAAGTTCAGATGGACTTGCTGTTTCTTATTCATGACGCTCTTGAGGGCCAAACAGTATGTTACATTAAGCATCCCTCAGTCCTCTCTCTTTCTTTCACAAAAAGCAGCTTCAGTGTGGACAGCAGTTGATTTACGAGCAGAGGGACTCTAGAGAGGGACCACATGGGGTGTGCCTTCCTTTGAAGCAGAAGACACAGGCTGGATGCCAGATCAAGAGGGATTTGAAAGACACTTGAACAGTGATCCTGTTAATTATTACACCCCCCCACACTAGGGTGGCCACTTGTGAATCACTCCAAAAGAGGATATGCATTACCCCCCCCAAAAGATGACAATTTGCGTAAAATTTGCCTATGCTAATTTATAGGAATAGATGCGAATTTAGAAATAGTCATTATAATTTGAATAGAAATACAATACAACTCACCGCAGTTCACCGCAGTATGGAAAGCCGTGACTAGGTGACCTGTGTGCTTCCCTGCTCCGTCTGCTGTCCAGGTATTGCCGATGGGCAACTTCAGGGTCCAGCTCTTCCTTCTGATGGTTGTTTATCTTTTCAACCGGACCTGGACCAGACAGCCCTTCAAACAGAGGATGCCTTCAAAACAGAGGACAGTCCTTTGGCCAGCCCTTCAAAGAGATGACTGTCCACTGTAAAAGAGGACACGTGTCCGCCCTACTCCCAGGTGTTGCAATCTGCATTGTAAAAAATACTGTGCGTTAGATGCAATGACAAACTTAATGTCACTTGCTTGGCCCTGGAGTCCTATGCTTGAAAAACAGGTTTACCATGTCATCTGCTGTTTTGTGATAACTGGACCCCGCTGCCCCAGCATCAATTGCCGCTGGGTCAAAAACAGGATAAAATGGGACAAAGTACACACAGCCGCAGACATGGGTCCTGACCTTGTCCCAATAAGTCATATTTCCCCTGCCTCCCTAAATATTGGAGGCGCCTGCCCTTCTGTTACACATTTACAGTGCTGAGATAGTGCAGCTGATCACTAAAGCCCCACTGGACTCAGTGGGATTGAACTGGGTTCTAATTCCACCAGAGGTCAGCATATTTAACCCAATCAGAGCTTCCTATCATGATCTCTCTGACTGCAAAGTCTTCTGAGGGCCTCTTGTTGACTTGGTGATAAGGCAAGCTATTGATTATTCTTCTCAGGCACAGAAGCACCATTATTAGGGGTGGATTAGGGCTTGTTTTGTGTCACGGATGGCTATTGACTCATGCAAGGCAATGAGAGCAATGCAAGAGGTGTGTTTCTATTACTTATTTTTTATTTAAGAGTTGGGGTCCTCTAAAGCTGTGCATCCTAGTTCTACATAAGCTAGAGAGAATGGCAAACCCTGAGAGCTGCGTTAATTGGACTTTACCACCAAACTGCAATTGAGCCACACTGACAAAACATGAAACACAGGATCCTTTGGGATGACCAGAGACAGGCGGAAATATTTAAGTGCCTGAGGCAGAAATTCCACCCACCTCCCACTAATTAACAAGGGGCACAAAACCACTGGGAAGTGTTTCTGTGCACACTGAAATGAATGAGAGCTGTACAAATGCATGTAAGGAAGCCCTAATGTGTTTTCATTGTTCTGTTCCTATTGATTTTCATTGATAATCTTTTTTTAATGGATTTATACTGAATACATACTTATTGACATTTACTGAATCCACTTTGTATGGTTTTTATCTTGTATGCTGCCTTGAGAGGGTTCCACCCTTAAAGGTGGCCTAAAAAATTATTTTAAATAAATAAATAAATAAATAAAATATGTATTTTTCTTTTAAAGGCGGCTGGGATTTTGGAATGGAATGGCAGGAGGGAGTGGCAGAGATAAAGGGTGTGCTTAACCCAGGGATAGGTAACCTGCATCTCTAGGAACACTTGGCCTAATTTCAAACGCCCTCTGCAAGAGGCTAGTTGAGACCTCTGCCATAGGATGGCCATGTGTTGTCTTTTACAGGGGACTGTCTTCTATATGAAGGGCTGCCAGAGGACTGTACTCTGTTTCAAGGCATCCTCTGATTGAAGGGCTGCCCTGTCCAAGTCTGGTTTAAAGATAAAGAACCTTAAGAACTGTCGCCCGTCAACAGCTAGCACCTGGACAGCAGACTGAACAGGCAGGTGCATGAATCACCGGGTCACAGCCTTCCACACTGCGGTGAGATGTTCTGTATTCCTATTTAAATTATAATGTCTACATTAGCATCTATACATATAAATTATTCTATGCAAATTCTATGCACACTGGTGTCCTCTTTGGTTTTTTTTTTTGGTGATGCATTTCCTCTTTTTTGGCGATCTGTAAGCAGCCGTCCTAGTTTAATATGGTTCCCCCCCACACACACTTCTTCATAAACTTGGGATGGCTCACAATACAATGAACACTGCAGTCCTAAGTGGGGTCAGGGAAGGTGAAGTGGTGGATTTATCACCTCAGCCCAGCTGCCTCACGCTGCCCAGGGACAAAAGTGTGTGTGCGGGTGGCTTCGCTGGGCTTTTCAGCCCAGCCAATCTAATTCTATTTAAATTATAATGATTATTCCTACATTGACATTTATTCACATAAATTAGCATATGCAAATTTCCTGCAGATTGATGTCCTCTTTTTTGGTGATGCATTTCTGCTTTTGGGGGCAAGTCGTAAGTGGCTGCCCTTTTCTTGTAAGTCATACGAGTAAAGATTGAAGGAACTAGGTATGTTTAGCCCTCAGAAGAGTAGACCGAGGGGGGATATGATAGCACTTTTCAAGTACCTAAAAGGTTGTCACACAGAAGAGGGCCACAACCTGTTCTCTGTCATCCAAGTCTGAAGAACACAAATAATTTACAGGAAGGCATTTTTTGGGTGAACGTCAGGAAAACGTCCTAACCATCAGAGTAGTCAGACAATGGAACCAGCTGTCATGGGAGGTGGTGGGCTCTCTGGTGCTGTAGGTATTCAAGCAGAGACTGGACAGCCATCTGTCAGAGATGCTTTAAACTGGATTCCTGCACTAAGCAGGGGTGGAACCTATCGTCTAAATCGCCCCTTCCAACTCTGTGATTTTATGATTCCATCATAGAATCCTCTGCAACACACATGGGTTCTACAGCAGACCTGCATGGATTCCTTTGGAAACAAACCCACACTGAAAAGATTCACTCCACATAGGCAATTCTAAATCTTCTGAGCTAGAGAATGACCTGGTTCGATCATCATTGGCTAAACAAGTCATGGGCTCTTGTTGGGTTATTTGAGGGTTGTTTCCCCCTCAAACAAGCCATGCTGCCTGGGTTCAGACGACACAAGCTGTGGCCAGGCAGGCGATTATGCAAATCGCGCCCAGCACACACCATAGCTTAAACAAGCCACCATTGTTTAGCCACCTATGATTATGCAAACTGGCCCAATGTGTGCATGCGTTTGTTTTCCAAGCTAGTGCTTAGCATTTTATACATGCACTGCAAGAGGAGTATAATAGCCATTCCCTGCACACAAAGCTATGGAATGGAGAAAATGCTGAGATCTCCATGCAATTGACTCAGGAGTATTTTCAGAATGTAGACAAAACAGAAGCAAGATGATTCTCTGGGGAGTCCGGATCTGATTCAATTGCCAGAGAAGAGGGTGGGAGATGCGAATGTGACCACCCCTGCAACAATTTGTCTGCATGGGGCCAGGATGTAAAGGCCTTTCTTTGAAGTAGAAAGTGAGAAAGAGCTAACAGTTTCCTTCAGCAGCTGACTGAAAAGATAAAACCATCCTTTTGTCCACGGGGATGCTAAAGATGCCCTTAGAAATGTAGGCAACACAAGTAAAGAGCCTATTGGGGCTGTAAATCTTCCTGCTAAGGGTTTGTACATATTCAAAAGCTGCCTAGGATGGAGTCAGTCAGGCTCACATTTCCCCTAGTGTGAACACATAGCCAAGAGAGCAAAGGGCATCTCTCAGACTCTTGAGGACACAGCAAAGTGTGAACACCCTCAAAGCCACATCCTCACGATGTGGAGTCCCACCAGTGGTGTAGTGGTAAATTCTGAAAAGCAGGAACTCATTATGACGGCCCTACAGCCATGCCCCCAAGGAGAATCCGTAGCCACACTCCCAAGGGAAGTTCAGCTGTGTTGATCCTCCGATTATACATAAAACCCAAAGAGCAGCAGTCTAGCATAATATCCAGTTTATTAGGGCCAGCTGACGCTCATAGAGTAGTGAGCTGGCAAAGGATGGAGTAGTTATCATATTGGGCTTTGGCTAGAGAGATCTGGGCACACCTCCCTGATCAGCCATGAAGTTCATTATGTGACTTTGGGCCAGTCACGGTCTGAGCCAAGCCTACCCCGAAAGGGTTATTATAGGAATAAAGTGGATAAGTGTAACCTAACATCCTGAGCTCAGTGGAGGAAAGGTGGGTCAGATACAAATGTGAACAGTATTAAAGTACCATGTCACGCACAAGCCAGTTCACATGCTGGTGATGCTCATTTCGAACTGTTTGTAACAGGCTGTATGTTTGGAACTGTATTACTTCCTAACATACATTTCATGTAATGAATAGACACCTTTGTGTCTTTTAAAATAGCATAGGAAAGGCTCTTGTCAGGTAAATGATTGAATGCCAAATCCTTCACCAATGTGGGGCTCTCCAGATTTTTTGGAACTACTGCTCCCATTGTCCCTGTCCATTGGCCATGCTGGCTGGGGGTGATGGGAGTCAGAATCCAAAACATTTGGAGGGTGCCATGTTGGGGGAAAGCTAGAATACAGCATGTCCTGTATTGCAACCCCCCAAAGCTAGCAAATGTTCCCAACACTGGCAAATGCTGACCTTGTAGATGATGCAATTTGTTTCTGCTGCAGAAAAAAGTACTGGAGCTGCACTCCCCGATGTTCCTGATCCATTACACCACTGGGCTCCAAAACGGTCCATGGTGTTTACACCACAATAATTTCTGCAGTTGCTGCTCAGTCTCCCTCCACTGTGTCTTTTAAAGGATGCTGGGTATTACTTTTATTAAAACTGCTTTTAGCCACAATAGCTAAATGGAGCCTCCATGCATAGTGACAGTATACCTCAGAATACCAGATGCTGGTTTTCAAACAGGAGGCGAAGGCCATCATGCCTGGCTTGTGAGTGCCCAGAGGTTGCCTGGCTAGACCTTGACTTGATTCAACAGGGCAGTTTCTCATGGTTCCTATGATGTTGTTGCAAAACCTTCAAAATGTGCTGTGTAGAGAAGAGCTACAGGAATTATTCAAGGGTAGGAAAACAAATTGTGCAGTGTGGAATTGAAAACGCTCCAGAGAAGGAAGAAAACTGGGCATTGAAGGAGGAGGACAGGAGGAGGAGAAAAAAGGCAGCTCCTTAGAGATGCAATCCAAGTTCCAGTGAAACAGACCAGAGCTTGCCTCTATGGAAATGTGTTTACGATCAGCACACCAGTGTGGGAGGTAAGGGTCTAATCAAACAAATGCTAACAATGCATGGTATGTTTAATGGTCATAGGCTGCTCAGGGAGGGGTTTGGTTTTTGGTAAGATTCAAACTTGGATGCCTTCTTTACAGAAATGTTTGTTTTTGCCACACACAAGTGTAATGGGTGTGATCAGGTGTAACTGGAATGTTCTAGGCTGTACTCTTGCGGGTGGGCGGACAATGTGCATCCCTTGCCGTCAAACACGTCCAGAATTTCTGCAAGCCTTTTACGGTCAATCAACTGCAAAAAGCAGCTAGATCACCAAAGGCAATCATCGAGTTATCTTCCCAGCATGGGCAGTGCTGCGTGGGGAGGTAGGGGCCTTAACTAGCCCCACCCCTGACTCTTCCAAACTGTAGCTGAATCATGCCCCCACAGCCTTCTAAAAACAGTAGATTGCTGGGGGGGGGGAGCAATCTCCTATTCAGGACCCTTGTAATTCAAGCACTGAACATAGGTGGCTCTGGACAGGCAGCCTGAGCAAACAAAACAATGCAGACCTGGAGTCCAGACTGCCCTTCTCAGCCAGGCACATCACCACAAACATGGTGGGGAGATCAAGGTGGTGGTGGATGTAAGGAGGGGGGCACAAGGGCCCTTGAATAAAGCTAGGGTTGTCATGATCCATAGCCTTTTAAAACAGGAACAAAGGAAGCTACCACAAAAGGTAGGTGGGATGGGACTGCCCTCCCCCTATAATTAGAAGCTTGAATGGAATGTCACTCATATCCACGGGCACACCCGGAAATGCTTGTTTGGCAATACCCAGCCCTATGCACATGTCTTCTGAAGTTCAGTCCCCATTGGATTCAACAGAGCTTATTCCCACAGAAGCAGGGATAGAACCGGAGGAGCTTTCCTAGGCAGACTCCACTCCCCCATTCCTTCGCTCCACTGCTAACACACATCCCACACCCAGGGCCTATGCTTGTGATCTTCTCAGCACATGGCAGCTGTGGTTCAAGCTCAATCTGTGCCTCACAAATGGGAAACTTCTGATTGCTAAGTTTGAAAGACCAGACAAAAAAGACAGCTGTACTGGTGTTTATGTTTCCTGGTGCATTTTGAGAACATCTCTTTATCAAGGACATGATATTCACAACTTCCAAATAATGCTCATTATTCCTTGCGTGGCTGGTGCAGCTGTCACTTTTGTCTTAAGTTGGGAAAAAACCCAGATGCACTTCTTACATGGGCATATCTGTCAATGACAATAGCATAAGAAACAAAATGTTGATGACTGCAGAATATCTTGCCAAGGTATGCCTTTGCGTATGTGTGGTGGAGATAGAATACCCATGAGTAGGTTTGTCCTGCCTGTTAGTTGCAGGATGGAGAGTCTTGCGTGTGAATGCTCATTGCTGTGAATGCAGGAAAAGGCACCAAGTAATGCAGACAAAACTGGTCCAAAAATGAGTAGAAACAAGCAGAAATGGGGGGGGGGGGACTGTGAAAGTGTGTTCATGGCCTACACAATACCACCCTTACTCATTCCACATATATTCCCTTTCACACTTCTTCTATCCCCTTTCCCATAGTTACTCATCTCGTAAAAAATCAAAACAAAAAAAGTCCCAAAAGAACATACCTCTACCTTATCTATGTTCTTCTAGAGCTCCTTCTCACCTCTTCCAAAAGCTTTGTTTCAGATTGATTGATTACACTTATATCCTACCTTTCTTCGAAGGAGCTCAAGGCAACATACATGGTTCTCCGCTCACCCACCCCATTTTATTCTCACAACAGCCCTGTGAGGTAGGCAAGGCTGAGAAATAGTGACTGTCTCATGGCTGGAGCTGGAATTTGAACACAGGTCTCCCAGATCCTAGTCTGACACTCTAACCAGCTACACCACACTGGCTGTTACAGAATCTCACAGAAGCAAGCGAAGCTGCACAGTCCCAGAACCACTGCAGTCCAGAGAAGGGGTTGTATCCAACAAATCCCTTCTATTTGCGGAAGGCCTTTTGATCCAACAGAGACCCCCACTAAGGAGGGGGAGGGAGGTGATTTTAGCCATTTCCTGCTCTTCCTTGTACCCTCTTCCCCAATCTGCTCCAGAGGATGGGGGAAATCCCTGAAACCATGTGGGAGGTGATATGTTTGGAGGGCTTCAGTGGGAATCAGCTAAAATCGCCTCCACAGCTTTAGTGGAGGGTTCCAATGGATCAAAAGCCCTTCCATGAACAGGAAGGCACCACTGGATTCAACCCAAGGAAAGTGTATGCCATGTTCCCAAGGCATGCAGGCCTTGGCATGAGGCTCCAACAGCCAAGCAGTAAATGCATCCTCACTGTAATGGACACTATACTGCCCCAAACCTGGGAACACTGAACATCAGATGGTTTTCTTTGTGGATGTTTCTAACAAAACTGTTTTCATATGCTTTTATGATGGGTTTGATTTGGATTGTAAGCCACTTTGAGCGCCATCTAGTGGAAAAGCAGATCATAAATTTAAAAATCAATCAATCACTATTGCCCAGAGGCAGCTTTCCTCTAGGTCAGATATGGTAGGCGCCTCAGACTGCAGATTTTGAAAGACAAGAAAAGCAGCAGAGTTAGCAGCAGGCACGAGTGAGCCATGGGGCATGGTCCACTGGGAAATTCTCATGCACAAGGATCTTCCCAGTGGTTTGTGCCTTATGTTCTAGGAGCGCCTACAGATGCAACCTGGATTTTACCGCCACAGGCACCAAGACGTCTTTCTATCCTCATCCTTTATATCAGGGGTGTTGACTTTCTTTCAGCCTGAGGGCCAAATTCCATTGTGGAGAAGCTCTCAGGGACCACATTCCAGTGGTGAGTGGGCCCAAAGGCAAAAGGGACAGGACCAAAAAACCCCAAATACCAGCATATTGTACCTGAAAGCTCTTACTGCCAGGAACTAAGACTTAGGAGAAGGCATTTCAGTCTTCTGGAATGGGGGAAAAGTCACAAAGGCTGGGAAACCATCTAATGATTGATTGGTGGTCCAGGAAAGGGGGCAGGGCCATCTGGGGAACCCTGCAGTGCCTGACTGGGATCCCATGAGGGTCAGATGTGACCTCTGCACCTGTATCTAAACATCTACATTATTTGTTCCACAGTATAGTCCCAGTTGCCATGGGTGGTGGGCTGAACAGATATGAGAGGCAAAATCCAAAGTCAGTGCATGGACATTTAGGGTAGGGGTGGGCAGAAGGTAGATTTGAATCCACTGGTAGTTCTCTGAGCGATTTGCAGTAGATCAATGAAGACTTCTGACTCCCTATTGTTTAACAAAGAGTAGCTACACAATGACCCTCCTGGCCCTAAATTATACTGCTGAAATGATGAATAGCTTGGGGTAACCAGGAATGGATTTTTGTATGGAAGGACTGTGAGCCATACTGTGAGCCATGAATTCCTGGGCTCAGAATTCATTCATTTTAAGTGTGTGTCTTCTGCACCGGCCCTGATTGGTGGATCCTGGAAGCTGGATGCCTGCCCACCTGCGATCTAGGGATTTGAAATTTCTCCAGCCCTGCAGATAGGGACAGTTCCTAAGAATTTGAGTCCAGCTCCTAAAATTCTGATGCTGGTGCTTAGGAATTTGAAATATTTTTCCTGCCGAGCAGCTGATTTTAAACTCTCCTTTGGACCCACCCCGATCTGAACTTGCCATCCTTCTGAAGGTGAAGGGTCAGCTATTACTATTATTTTCAGAAAGACCTTTTGTGTCAACCCCAGACTGGAGCTGACTGAGTGACTCACAGCCTGGAAAGGGGAGATGAATGGAGGAGCCTCGTGCATGTGGCAGTGATTACAGCAAGTGGGTTTTAAATTGCTCTCCACTACAGCTGGCTAAAAAGGGGGAGGTGGTGGGGTGGGGGAGTTCTAGCATCTTCAAGGCCTCCTTCAGAAAAGCCCCATTCTGCTTCCTGCCTGTTGCGAAGACATTTTTGGCCAGGAGTACCTGTAATTCACCAGCTTGTAAAAGACTGGGGGGATGGGACACTGGTGGCCACGCTTCTAGGAAACTTTGAAGGACGGGAAGAAAAACTCCTGTTGAAGTTTCTAGCCAAAGCTAAATGGCAACAGAGGAATGCACTGGTACAGAATAAAAGGAGAAAATTAGCTGGGTTGCTTGCAATTCCTATGCAGATAGGATGACACTGCAGTGAGATGAGAAGAGCTGAAGAAAACTGTAT
This sequence comes from Heloderma suspectum, assembly GCF_057233095.1. Taxonomy (NCBI): domain Eukaryota; kingdom Metazoa; phylum Chordata; class Lepidosauria; order Squamata; family Helodermatidae; genus Heloderma; species Heloderma suspectum. The sequence goes on from NC_139459.1 coordinate 177,349,038, forward strand.
TTCTGAGTATAAAATCAGTGACCACCAATCTAAAGGCAGGGATATGGAGGCAATACAATTGGGCCCACATTCAAGTGATGAGCAATAGGCCAGCCTTCTCAACCTGGTGCCCTCCAGGTGAGTTGGGACTACAACTCCCATCATCACCAGCATTAACTGTGCTGGCAGAGGATAACAGGGATTGTAGTTCTACACATCTGGAGGGCGCCAGATTGGGAAAGGCTGCACTAACACTTCCTGTCTCCCCACACTGTGAATGAAGAGCTGAACTCAGGAGCCTGAGTTCCTTTCCCCCTACTAGCTACCTTACCCACATCCAACCAATAGGTGGTCCTAAACGGCCAACTAAGAGGGTTCATACACAGAATTCTCTCCCTCTTTTTCTTTTGTGTGTATAACTTCCTACCGCAGATTGCAACTATACCATTCTTCCTTAAAAGATAGTCTGTATTGCAATCCACCAACCACTTTGAAATCCCTCTAATCCAGAGGTAATTCACTTTCTTGGGAGTCCTAAACTCACTTTCTTGGGAGTTGTAGCCCAATTACTATGCTGCTTACCCAGAAACGAGCCTCCCTTATGCACACTAACCCGGACACATGCTGTACTGAACACTGTGGGACACACACAGGACTGGGCTGCACATTCCACTGAACAAACCGGGACTTCTCTTTAAAAATATTTTTGATTAAATTTTTCATAAATACCATCAAAAGGATGTAAAATGCATCAATAACAATCACAGCACAGAATCATTCACAGGATACAAGCATGCAAGTAGCTTCTGAGTAAACATGCAAGCCTTATAGCTTGATCCTATGCGGTTTTACTCAGAAATAAGTCCTACTGAGTTCAGTGGGGCTAACTCCTGAGTAAGCATTCCTAGGATTGCGTCAAAAGCTTTGCAGGGCTTTGTAAGGCAAGACATGCAACAGCCCACCCCGACTACTTAAGCTTCTTGACAGTAAATCAGACAGGTCTTCTTACTAATCTTTGCTCTCTGTTCACAACAGCCACCTCCACATCCCACCTTGGCAGCTTGGATGACGGATCATACAATTTTAATCACTTCCTCCCTTGCCTGTTTCTGTCTCTGGTGTACACTTTCTAAAAACAGAGATCCTAGGGCCAAATCCTGCCCAGAAGCTACACCCTGATCTGCTCACTGCAGCTGCTTTACTCAGTAGTGACAGAAAGGCACTATCTGCACATCCACAAAGGCTGAGGATATTTCACTTGTGTCAGTGCTGAACCCTGGCTCAAACTAGAACTCTATAAACCTTTACTAAGCCTTTCCTACCCACACTGACTTTTACACTACAGAGAAGTGTTGCACATTAAGAGATCAACATATAGAATACACAGGGTCGTATCCAACATTAGTCCTGCTTAGAGTAGATCCATTGGAATGAATGACTTAGGTTAGTCATGACTAACTTTAAAGTGAATGGAACTTAAGTTAGTTATAAGTCCTTTTTATTTCACTGCGTCTACTCTAAGTAAGACTAACACTGAAAACAACCCATTGCAAAACAGTTATCACCGAACAACTGCAAAATGAAGTTCAGAACAGAAACTAAGAAAGAACATTAAACTCATAATTAATACATAAAATTCAGCTCCCCTCATCTGCAAGCCCCTTTCCACATGTGAAAAGACTTGCAAACACGCAAATAATAAACTAGTTTAGCCCTATGGTATGGGAGACAGGGCCAGCCCAAGGTGCTTTGGTGGCTGAGGGATCAAATCTCCCCCCCACCCCCGGCACGCACACAGTAATTTACATGTGGCACAATCCAGCGGTGAAGTTCTCCTGTACAAACCTCTATTGAAATGAATGGGAACTGTGCAGGAACTGTGCTCTTGTGCAGCTCCTGTTCATGTTAATGGGGGACTGTTTGGGAGAACCAAACTGTGCCCCCCTCTGGCCAGAACTCTGTACTCCTGTCTTCCTTAATGGCCCTTAAAAACCGCTGGCTGAGGCAGCTGCTGCGAGGAAGAACCCTGCACCAGAGTGATTAACTGGCTCAGTGTGCTCTTTGGACTGGCCCAATGGACAGGAATGCAGCTCAGGCCGCGTATGGCTTTGGCTGTTATTTGAACATACACAGTCCGCAAAATTCAGGCGTGCCATTTAGAACCTGTTCCCATCTAGATCTGGAGATCGAATCCTGTCTGCTCCGCACATACCCTAAGAACACCCATCTTTCCTTAGCCTACCCAATCTTGCCCTCTTTTAAATAAAACCTAAGCTTCTTAATGCTCCACTTCCCCATTTCACCCCTCCCTGGCACCACTCCCTAAACCTTGTTTCTCTCTCAGAGCTGAGGGCAGAACCCAGGAGCCCTCCTGGTTCTCAGCCCCCTCCAGCTTTTACCCATTGAGCCCCATTTCCTCCCAGAACTAATAGGAAGGAACTCAGAAGGACGCACGAACGCACGCACACTTTCTCCTTTGCAAAGCCCAGGCAAAGCTTTTCAGATTCTGGAGGTGCTCAGAGACAAGAGGCTCTCAGCTACAACAAAACCAGATAAAGGCAGTTAAAAAGACTCAGGTTACAATTCCTGGGTGGCTCAGGTCTCCTGCTAGGCAAGGAAGGCGGGCCTAGGGGAGGCCACAAAGAGGGATGGGCTGAGACAGAAGGAGAGAGAGAGACAGCGCTTGCAACATTGCCTTGCACGAGTCAGCATTTATTTCCAAGGGTTTCCACTGTGACAAGAGTTTGAAGCTGGCTGAGCGTGGTGCTTTTTTGGTTTTGGTGGGGGGTGTGTGTGTGTGTGTGTTTGGTTGGTCTTCCAGGGTGTTCTTGGAAAGCAGAGAAAGGAGAAGAAAGGAAAGGCCTAGGCTCCCCAGGAATGACTAGGAGCTCGCCCTCAAGAAACCACCCTGGGTCCCAGTGGTGGGGAGACCAGCGTTAAAAATCAATACATCTCAGGGTGTTCGAGGTGTGCTCGTGTATTCAGGTAAGGGCTTTCTGCTTCAAAGTAAAAAGAGGGAGGGTTGCAAGGCGGAAAGTTTGCACTGGAGGCGCCTGCCTGCAGGCTGGTTGGAAACAATGAAAGTAGGATTTAAAAACTTGAGCTTGTTTCAGCCTCTCCCTGCAGTAAGTTCATCACAGTGCAAGCTGTTAGGGCAACACTGCTCCCACCCATCTCTCTCCCTTGAGAAATTATTTCCAATGAATCCGGGTGATTCAGGATGGATGCTGTCACTGTGTCCATGTGCAGCAGCCTACCTGGACCTGCATATTTCTCTTGGGGGAAGGGCCAGGGGAGGATGGTGGCAGGGAGGAGGAGGAGGGGCAAGGAAGTTCCAGTTAATTACAGATGTTCTGTTTGGAGAATAAGTCTTAACTTGTTTAAAGCAGGAAGATAAAGAGTGTAAAGAATGGTCTCAGTTTGCCCTGCCCATAAACGAGGAAGGAATTCTGATCTGATCAGGCATGTAACTGAGCTGGCCTCTTCCCACTTGGCTGGAATTCTAAGAATCTCAGCATTTCGTTGTAAAATAATTATGTTTCTAGCCCTCATGGTTGGGATAGGTCTGGTAACAGGATTTTCAACTGTCAGGTAGCAGGGGCAGTATGTCCTCAACTTGATAGAAAAACAAACTGGCAGATTCCGAATTAAAATCCTCCTTGAGCTAGGGGTCCCCCTAGGTTCCTACTAACATTCGTTAATCCTTCAGTCATAAAGCCCCAGAGATGGATCTTGGTTATCTTGTTTCTTGATTGTCTTCACAGAGGAATGAAGAGCAATTTGTTTCTCACTTTCCACAGGTAGACTGTGTTGAGAGTTACAGAAATGTGAAGCAGGATGACATGTGAACTGGGGTAGGTGGGTGAGTAGGTGTTAAAGGATATTAATGGAGCTGTAAATGGACCAATAACTGCCTGCTGTGTAGAGCATGTGGCTTATTTTTTAAAAAATATATATATTTAAAGGTGTGTGCCCATTTTATTCCCGGGTAATAATATCTAACCACTCCCGCAACCCTGCCCATGCACTTTCACACAGCTAAACTGGCCTTATATGAGGAAGTCCTTGGATTGATTAATAGTGCAGGGTACTTGAGCAACCCTGCTAGGTCAGTGTAGACAGATAATTCCTGGGTTCTGTGGAAAAACTCCCCGCCACCCCCTGGGGATGGGCATTTGGCTGCCATCCTGAAACATATGCATCCTCCCACAAGGCAAGGTGAGCTGGTAGATTTTGTTGCCTCTGAAAGCTGAGGAGCGAGAAACAGTCAACAGACAGATCTGACCCATGGGCACAATCCACCAGAAAACTCGTCTTGCACAAGCAGAGGTAAACATCAGCTGTGCAAAAGAATGGTACTGCTGCTCTCTGTCATTTCAGTGAGGTTCTCCCAGTGGGTTGTCAATTAGTGAGAGGGGAGTGTCTTTTGGATCTTCTACCTCAAGTACCACCGTATCTTGAGTTAGCCCTGTACTTGATGAACTGCTGCAGGTTATTTCATTAGCATACAGAAGCCTCCTGCTCATTCTTGGTGATATTTTGGGCCAAGGCAAGGCATATGTACCCAATCGGATGATCTCTAGATGTGTTGGATCACAACTCCCATCATTCCCAGCCAACAGTGGCCATGTATATCTGGCGGACACCTGGCTAGGGAAGGCTGGCATATGCCTTGCCTTGGCCCCAAATAACACCTAAACTGAGCAGGAGGCTTCTCTTGAGAGCACAGTGAACAGCTGTCCTCAGTTGAAGGAGGATTCAGCTGCACGCAGTCATCAACAGCAGTTATTAACAGAATCACGGCAAATGCTCCACATGGCATTGGTCCTCCATCACTCCAGTCGCTAACTGAAGACTGCGCCAGTTGGGTCATCTTGTTCTGGTAAGAGGCCCAAGGGCAGTTGATTCTCCCGAGCTTCAGTTTGATTCAAAGATACTCTGACAGAGTACAGTGCAGAAGGGATTCTGAAATAATACGAGAAGGACAGGCCCCACTAAGGACGAAAGAATCAGCTGGCAGCCCACAGATGACATCCACCAACCAGCCTGGTTTTTTACAACCCCACTCCACTACCACCACTCCACATTGTTCCCTTCTCCACCACACCCTATGTTAGAAGGTGGTTGCCCAGCCTACACTGCTCCTCAAGTGACTTTGCTTAGAGCCTAAGGCCACAGTCATATGCATTTTTAGTCAGAGGGCTGGTTCACACCACACAACAGCCCACCATGGGTTATTTAACCAACACTGAGGCTGTGGTGTGTGCAGCTGTGATTTTGCATAACTAACCTCCCTCAGGGGTTGTCATGTGCGAACCCAGTGAGCATGGGTTATGTGAGGGTTAAACAACCCTCACATAACCCTAGTACAGACCATGGGTTATGTAAGGGTTGCCTCAGAGCTGAAACAAATATTCACAAATACTGCAGACTTTCAAATTTGACTTGAATAATGTGATTTTGACTGTGAATTTTTGTGTTTGGATTCACATGACATGACAACTTCCAAGCAGGAGGTGGATATGCAAAACCTCAGCTGCATGCACCACAGCCTCAGTGTGGGTGAAATAACCCATGGTGGGCTGTCATGTCATGTGAACCAGCCTTCTGTCTAAACATGCATAAGTTTGTGCCCACAATGTTGCACCCTCAGGCACAGCAGCTCATCATGGGATAAATAACGCACGACGAGCCACACTGTGTTGTGCGAACTAAACAAGTCCTACAACTCCCAGCATTCCCCAGCCAGCCATGCTGGCTGGGAAATGCTGGGAGTTGTAGGGTCTTTTTCTGTGTAAACATGCAGAGGATAGCGCCCTACGATCACTTGCACTAGGCTTTGAAAGTTGGCAGCTTATGAGACTTCATATTCGACACCTGCCAAAATCAAAAACTGTCAAATGCCACAGCATTCCAACTATAGTGAAATAATATATACTGTTTCATGCCATCTCTCAAATACTAATACCATTCCATGTCAACTGTCAAATGCTGTCAAATATGAACTCTCAAATACTGAAATCACTTAATCAAAGATAACATCAATTCATGTCAATCATCAGTCATTCAGTGAATATTTTATATCAGCATTTGCAGAGGAGAAATTTGGAGAAATTTTTTGGGGAACAAATTTGTCTCAACCCATCAGTATTAACTAGTGATGAGAGGTTCAGCAATATCTCACTAAATGAGTTTTGACCAGATTACACAGTACATGTCAAGTTGAAAGTTTAATAACCAGAGTACCCTTCTAAATTACTGAAGTACAATTCAATAACTCAGTTTCCTGTTATTTGAATAAGGACAAGTTCTGTTTTTTCTTAATCACACTACATATATTAATTGGCTCACTGTTGCAGTGATGTCTGTGTTAACACCCAACAGTTGTTAAGATGATTATCACTGTCTGTACTTTTTGCATTTCAGTTTCCTCTAACACTGTTTACATCTCCTCCCATCCCGCACATGGGTATATAAATTTGCCAATTTGAGGCTAACACTTCATGCATCTTATGAAGCGGACGGTGTCCATGGAAGGTTATGCATTAATTCAAGGTGCCACAAGATTCTTAGTTGTTTTCAAAATATTCATGTTTTGGGTGGGAGGTGCTCTAAGAGAGGCTTAAATAACTGAAAATAACTGCCTACATTCAGGTAACACTTTCTACATCAGCATCTTCTCTGAGGAATCCTAAAACATCTTCTGTGGACTCAGTGCACGCTGCAGGGAACCCTGGTCAAGTTCTAGTGGTACACACTCAATTCACACACAGTGCTAGCAGATCTTCATGCCTCACCACGTGAGCAATGTAGACCCTTTTATGCACTGCAGGGGAAGATTAGTAGCTTGTAGGATAGCTCATCCACCATGATCAAACTTCTTCCTGGAACACATTTTTTTAAAAAATTATCGAAGCATATTCCTTCCCATTTGAGCAGTCAGTGGCTCTCAGCCTCACAGGGTTGTTGTGAGGATAAAATGGAGAGGAGAAGGACCATATAAGCCGCTTTGGTTTCCTTGCCAGAGTTAAAAAGGCAGGATATAAATGTAATAATAAATAAATAAATGATCTTAGTTATTCACAGATGTCACCTTAGCCTAGCTCCTCATTAGTTTTTACTTCATTACCCCTCCCTGATTCTATTAGGATTCAAACCAGATCACTGCAGACCGCAAAATGCTTGCTGTTTTAACCTCTCATTCATCAGGCCAACCCAGAACTGAATGCCCCAGCTTTTGAGTACTAAAAGGAGATCTTTTGTTCCTCATACTAGCTGGGAGGTTTTATTGTTGGGTTTAGTCTTGTTTGTAACCACCTCCACCCTTGGTGCTAAGCTCCAAGGTCAGTTGTTGCCTAATTGCAAAGCAAGGTCAGACAACTCTTAAAAAATCAAGGGAAGGATTTACCTGTCAGCACCCTGGCCCCACCCACGCTTCTGGTCTTTGCTTCCCTGCATTTCACAGGATCCCTCCATTTGTTCTGTCTCCTCTCAGCAGAGCTTTAGGCTTACACTGGCTCAGAGGTCCTGTCAATGAGGCAGACAAGACTAATTTTTAAGCTTTGGATACTAAACAAGAACACTATAGTCCTTTGATTTGGACGGAGGGAGAAAGAGCCCACAATGTACACATATACATCTCCTGCTACTGGCATGTTTAGTTAAAGCCATTTTGCTAGGTTTGAGAAACAATATAACTGCCTCCCCACCCTGCAAAACCTGTTTACCAGAGGCGAAAATGACATGTCTAAACACCATGAGCAGCACAAGGCCTCTTTGAGAACCACTTTCAGTCTTCTCAGGCAAAGTAAAAGAAAACATGAACTCATCTCCAGCCTGAATTGTCCTGCCAAGTTGTGAAGACTGTACCACACAGGTGTGTAGGGAAATGGCCATCTCTATATGGGCTCTAATGTGGGACCCAATATAGCACTGGGGCCTGAGGTGTCGATAGTTCCCAAATCCTCTTCTCTCCCTCCTTTGCTTATCTGCTCACCCTCTCTACGTGGGACAACTTTAACACTGCAGGCGGCATGCTGTCAGTATTATGATGGTGCTACCTCTCTTCCAGTTTAGTATCTAAACTAGTGCCTCAAGAGCTCCCTCCCTGCATCAGTAACATGAAAGGATCACACACATAGAATGTTTATTTAGGGTGCAGTCCTATCAATTGCACCCTCAGTGCTCATAAGCCTCCAAACTCGGAGGCTTATGAGTATCCAGTGCAGAGGTGGTGGCATAGCGGAAGCAATCCTTGCTTCTGCCATGCCCCCTGCTCATTTTAGCTAGACAGGCTTTTTTGCCCATCTAGCTGGGGTGTCTCAGAAGGAGAGGAAAGAGGCTGGAGAGGCTTCCGGGATAACACATAAGCTGCCCTCTCCAGTCCCCTCTCCACCCACCAGAACACCCCCTTTACCCCTTTCCGAGGTTGCTTTTGTGAGCTCAGAGAGGCGGCTGGCACGGTTCTTTCTGTGCCAGCTGGGGGGTGGGGAGCAGGGAGTGTAGATTCCTGGGTCCAAGGTTGAAGTGCTGATTCTGACCTTGGATCCAGGAATCCAAAGTACACTATGGCCCCCCAGATGCTGTTTAGGGGCCACAGGATTGCTTCCCCCACCATTATTTGATACCCCATCTTTCTGCCAAAGAATGGCACTCAAGGCAGCTAACAATATAAACCGAATTGAAACAAAATCATAACCAAAATATAGCATAAAAACAAATTAAAAACACAAAGCACAACAATTAAAGAAACAAGCAGCACCAGCCCACTAAAAAAACCTCCTCGGCAGTAAACCAGCTTATATTCCAAAGGTTTGCTTGAATAAGAACAGCTTTCCCTGCTGGCCGAAGGACAACAAGGAGGGAGCCAACCTACCCCCTCAGCAGGAGGTTCCAGAGCCTGGGAGCAGCCACTGAGAAGGACCTGTCACACATCCCCACCAAATGCACCAGCGATGGTGGCGGTATCTCCTGTGAAGTTCCTAAAATCTAGGCAGGTTCATATGGGAGAAGGTGGTCTTTCAGGTAGCCTGGTCCCAAGCCATATACAGCTTTATAGGCCATAACTGGCACTTCGAATTGGGCCCGGAAATAGACTGGTAGCCAGTGAACTTGTTATAACAAGGGAGTCATGTGCTCCATGTAGCTCAACAGTCTGGCCACAATGTTCTGGACCAGCTGAAAGAAGCGCCCCCAGCTCCACTGATGTGTGGCTCTCCTGGTCCTGCTGTTTACACATTAGTGAATATCTGAGGCTGGGAAGCTTATGTGCATAGATCTCTAATTTATGGACAGCAGTGCTGGGGGGAGCTGTTATTCTCTGGAGTGAGGCCAGAGGCACGGCCCTGCGGCCCTTTTCTACACCATTGCCCCGTCATGGGATCAACCCATGAAAGGATCGAAGGTTGCCTTTACATCAGGTCAACCTGATGTCAGTTGGGCTGTTCCTTCACCTCCTTCCTTAAACCATGTTATTGATACATAAGGGAAGTTGGGCTGACAACCAATTAAAGAATGTTACTTGATTAGTCATGTCTTTCAAGTAATTTATTGATTTGTAAATTTAAATATATTTGCATATTCCCAAACCTCAATATAAGTGGTTTTCTGAGACATTGACAGGAGTGTAAGATAACATGCACTTTAATAAACAAAAGCTAACACTCCTTGTTCAAAAGAAAGGTCGCCTTTAATATTTTCTTTTTTTATTCCCTTTTTTCTTTCAAATGAATAATGACCTCAAGAAAATGAGTGTGTGCTTAACCCATAGGTCCACAAATTAAAATCCTGTGATTAATCAACTAAAGCTTTGCCTGATTAAGCTACTAATTAGACTGATTAAAACCCTAAAGGTAAGCTTTGCAAAATCTCAGGTCCCCTGCAAATTAAATAAGAATAGAGGAAGAAATGGACATACATATACTTTTTGAATACCTTTAAAGATGGCAAATTGTTTTCCTTAAGTGTGACTTGAATCACTGTAAATTGAAAAATATCTGATCTAGTTGTATTGTTTTTACTTTAAGCATGAAGCAGTAGGTGGGAGACAGAACAGGAAGTGGGGATTTCTGAGAAAGACTGTTGTTTACACCAGTAACTGTGCATTTCTCACTTAAGATATTGCAGGGAAGTAAAAAGTATTTTATTTTCTGGCAACCTGGGGGCAAGTGCCTTTTTTTGTTGTGCTGTTGTTAATCAGTAGCTGTAGGAGTTGAAATTCAGAAACTTTCATTGCTAGTAGCGCTTCTGTTCTGTGGAAATTACACATTCTTCACATGGAGCTTTTATCCTGCTATTGAGATTGCTCACTCATGGAAGTTTGCTGGGCCGTTAGATGATGTCGTGAACCTCCAGGGCGTCTCCTGCACTAAATGACCTTTACTCCATTTTTAAATAGATGGGAGATAATGAGGTATCAAATTACCCCACTTGTGTGATCAATGAAACATATGAAAGACTCAGATAAGGGGAGGGGAAGGAAGCACGTATAAAGGGAGTCTGTTGTGATCCTGCATTTAAAATGGAAGCAGAAAGCCCTGTTTTAAATGTGGGATTTTAGGCTAGTGTGGAGATGATTTTAGTGTTCAAAACACAGATGTTGCTATGATATGTAAATGCAACTTCTCACACAGTTAACATTTCCATTGTGAGTGTTGTGGTTACCTCTCCGTATTTTGCAGCCTTTATGACAGCACAGGCCAAATCTGACTCGCCTGTGGTCCCAGTCTGGCACTATGGAGTTACCCAGATGATCACACCCCTTCTGCTGGCCCCTCCCCCTTATCCCAACCACCAATCATTTGGTGGTTTCTCAGCTTTTGCACAATTTTTCCCTTATTCTAAAAGGTTGGAATGCCTTGCCTAAGGCATAGTTACTGGCAGTAAGAACTTTAAAATGGGCTGGTATTTTTGGTGTTCTGGTGCTGTCACTTTTGCCTTCAGCCCTGCCCACCACTATAATGTGGCCACTGAGGGCTTCTCCAAAATCAAATTTGGCCCTCAGGCTGAAAGAGGTTTGAAACCCCTGCTTTATAAGACAAGACATTTGATACGGGCAGGGAAGTTCTCTACCTTGAGTAAACACAGTTCTATGAGGTCCCTCCAACGCTTGCCAAGTTCTTATACCTCCCTTGACAGAATCCAATTCAATGCCATCATGTGGTGTATATCTGAGACATTTTCAGGGTGCTTCCCAAGCTCACCAGCAAATGAAGAAGTGAAAAGTGTTTTATGTTCTGGCAACCTGGTGGTAAGGGGGAGGAAGGGTGCAATCAGTCCTGTATTGGATATTGGAGCTTTGCTTGCTATGCTCATATCGATCATCTTTCCTATAATAATGCACCCCTGTTCTCAAATCATTGTGAAAGCAAAATTGGCATTCAAATCATAGTAATACTTAGCAATAGTATTATAGCTTAGTTACACTACTGGTAATACTAAGCTAGTGGCTAGAGTGCTGGACTGGGATCGGGAGATCCGGGTTCTAGTCCCCACTCGGCCATGGAAGCTCACTGGGTGACTTTGAGCCAGTCACAGACTCTCAGCCCAACCCACCTCACAGGGTTGTTGTTGTGAGGATAAAATGGAGGAAGGAGGAGGATCATGTACGCTGCCTTGAGTTCCTTGGAGGAAAAAAGGCGGGATATAAATGCAATCAATCAATCAATCAATCAATCATATATTTATATAATGCATTTCATGTAATCCAAGTGCTTGCCATACATTATCTCTCTGTAATTTTCATAGCAGCCCTGCAAGCTCAGCAGGTATTATTATCCCCATGTCCCAGAGAGGGTGGATAAAATACTGACTTGCCTAAGGATGTCTAGTGAGTTTATGACTGAGGTGAGATCTGAGCTGGAAACTTCAGGTTTACAACTTAGATATTAGATGATACACTTGACTACACCACCTCCAAATTTTGTATTGGATAAACTGTTGCCTTCCTCAAGTAAAGCATAACATGAATGCAGACATTTCAGAACATTGTTTTACACTTCCCAAAAGTTCACAAGTCATTACAGCACACTCACACACCTTATCCTTAGATTGGTGTGCAGGGTTGCCAACTGACTCTGTACACCTGTTCTTAATGGTTTGATAGGAACCTGGAGGTAAGCATTTATCACCTGATAATAGCTGCGGGTTAAGTAGCTGTTTGAAAAGTTGGCAACCTCTGGGGAAGGGTTAGGCCCACATTTTTTTTCCTGAAATGGGATCCCCCCCCCCCCAGTTTCTGTATTCCAATGGTCTTGAGACTATCAACTCCTTCCTTACTCTAGTAAGGAGGAAAGCAAGGGATTACTCAAGTTTGGCCTTACCAGGAAGAATTTGAAGAGCCGCACTCATTTTAAACAAGACTTTGAACCAATTGTTTTTTTCTGCACTGCATTCCCCATGCTGCTTGTTTGCAGAGGGAGGAGGGTGTAGAGTCTGGTTTGCCTGAAGAGTGCAGGCTGTAGTTAGCAGAACGTCGTATGTTGTTCAGGATGTGCAGGGCGACAGCAGGCAGCATAAAATGAATCTCTTTAGCTTGGGGGGTGGCTTTCTGGCGCATTGCTGGTGGCCAGCTCGAATTACGCTCTTTCCTCATCCTTGTTCATTTGTGTTACCTTAAGCCAAACTGTTAGCCTCATGTTAAGCAACAAGGAATTAATTACAAGGCATTTTGCTTACAAATAAGCATGTGTTGTGGTGAGGGCTGGAGCCAGTAGCTAGAACAGAACAGAAATTGCCCCATTCCGTTAAAGCTCAGGGAATGCCCCTTACATACAAAGATGTTACATGTGCAGGTTATTCTCCAACATGGGTGTGTGTGTGTGTGTGTGTGTGTGTGGAAATCCTTGCTTGCATGGAATATCATATCATGTGCATGTTGGGGCCTTTACATGCACACTGACACTGCTACATGGGTGTGATTGTCTTTGAGGCAGAACAGGTTGAAGACTTTGAAGTTAAGAAATCTTATTGAGCTCCTCCTTCTCTGTATTTGGGGAACAGGAATGCCTGGTCCTCTGCCTTAGGAGAGGCATTTCAAACTTTTAAAGGAGCGGCAGGAGCCAGGAAACCACCAAACAATTGGTAGTTGAGGGAAAGGGGCAGGACCAGGGAAAGGGGGCATGGCCATCTAGGGACACTTGGAGAGTCAGATTGGGACCCCTAGGCCGGAGGGTTTGCACTCCTGCTCTATTCCCTCCTCAAAGTGGCTGGCCAGTAAACCTAGTTACCGACCAGGGAGGGATCCAGGGATGGTTCTGACTAGAAACAGGTTTTTAATCAGGATTTAATAACAGCCTGGGAGCTGATGCTCTAGTAATTATAGAGATTCTAATCTAGTTTTCAAGAGATTCACAAATGCGCCTGTGCATTAAATGCTGTTCTCAGGTCTACCCAGGGGGCAGGACTACAAGAGGTAGTAACAGATGCCATGTACTGAAAACACAACATGAAAACACCCTAACCTCTCCTTTTAAACTTGAGTGATAACACTGAATCATTTAGTAACTATTGTTATCAACTTTGGCAGAAATGCTGTGATATGGTCTCCACCTTCCTATTAAAGAAACCAACCAACCAATTCTAAATCTCTCTGAGACAGTTTCCTTTTAGTAAATATAATAAGGAACCAAATTTAATACTCCTGGGTTCACTTCCTTGTACTTGGTGATGAGTAGGCCTGGAAAGTTAAATGGGATTGTTTCACTGGAACTATTAAACTGACTCCACCTCGTTATCTTAGTGTATGGAGTGTTTCATCCTTTTTACTGGGTGGGGTTATCAAGTCAAACCCCAGGGAGGCTCAGTGACTCGTGTTGTGTGGTGTAGTGGCAAGAGTGTTGGACTAGGAGCTGGGAGATCCGGGTTCTAGTCCCCACTCAGCCATGGAAGCTCACTGGGTGACTTTGGGCCAGCCACAGACTCTCAGCCCAACCCACCTCGCAGGGTTGTTGTTGTGAGGATAAAATGGAGAGGAGGAGGATAATGTAAGCTGCCTTGGGTTCCTTGCAAGAAGAAAAAAGGCAGGGTATAAATGCAATAAATAAATAAATAAATTAATAAACAAAATAAATAAAGATCCTTAGGCAAAACAAGTACTGTCTTCAAGTTCATTCAGGCTCTTCTTTCCTCACTGTCCAGGCTGGCCTTATGGCAGGGAGAGAAACCTTGCTTTAGCTGGAGAGGATATTGTCAAGTTCAAACTGGCTTATGGGCCACCCACCCAGGCCAAGGCTTTCTGTGGCAAACATCCATTGCTGAGTGTACACCAACATTTCCCTGCAGCAAATGTGTAAAATGCAGACAATGTACGCATGTGTATATGAATATAGCAGGGGTGGGGAACCTCAGGTCAGCAATCCCAATTCTGCCCTCCAAAGTTCCCCAGATGGCCATGACCCCTTTCTCTGGTCCAGACCTCTTTTCTCCAGCCACCAATCATTTGGTGGTTCCCTAGCTCTTGTGTAGTTTTTCCCTCATTTTAAAAGGTTGAAATGCCTCTCCTAAGGCTATTTTTTGGCAATAAAAGCAATAAGCTACATTTAAAGCTATAAAAATGCTGGCATTTTTGCCCCCACCCCTTTTGCCTTCAGCCCCACCCCTTTTGACCTGCCCACCGCTGGAATGCAGGTCCTGAGAGCTTCTCTGAAATGGAATCAATGCTCGTGCTGAAAGAGGTTCCTTACTGTTGGCATACAGGAACCTTGATTGGACCAGGACTCCCAGACATGAAAATTTAAAGATGTACATCCACATACGTTGACCATACTTTACACATTCACTGTAGGAACTACTTGTGTGCACTCAGCAAATACATTTACTGCACGAAGTGTTGATCTGCCCAGATTTTGTCATGCTAGCATTTGAACATAGGACCCTATATATAAGATGATCGCTTTTTGCTCTGAATAGATATTTTCCCTCAATTCCTGATAGAGGTTCTTGTGCTTTATTTAGCTGCGTGATGGTGCAAACTCAACAGGTGTGGGTTTTTTTTGTCTTTCCCCACAGCTCAATGACTAGGGGAAAAAACCCATACCTGTTGAATTTCTCAGAGCAGACTAGATATTACCTGCAGATGTATGTACCGTTCTACTTATTTTTTAAAAAATGAAAAGCAGACACAGCTTTTTTGGCCAAGGAATTGTGGTGATAGGGAAAGCTGCACTTGTTTAATTTCTGTCATGGAGAGGAAATGCCCAGGAGCCTGTGTTAGGAAAGAAAGTAGCTGGTGACTACCACCAGCTGGTTCCAGACTTGCATACACTGATGCAGATTGAAATCCCAGCTCTTCTCATAAATAACTATGAAAAATGGACCCTTAAACCAATCCTGCTGCAAAGACAGTACAGAGATATTGACTAATTCTGAGATAACTAATTCATATCAAGTTATCTAGTAGATACCCATAGACATAAGTCCTCCTACCCTATCATTTCATGAACACCAGTTTGGTTGGGACTGATTCACAACAATTTAGGGTGGAAATTGCCAGTGTGAGATGAAGAGAGGAGTTTGTACACACCTTTTTTCTCTCTCAGTAGTTGCCAATTTTTCAACTATCCACTGTAGCTATACCTTTACCAGCAGCATGAAGTACAAACGTTAGCCCTTTTGGCTTTTGAGTTGCTATGTCCTACAACTCCCATCAGCCCTAGCCAATGGTGAGGGATCAGGGGAGTTGTAGGCCAAAACATCTGGAGTACAAGCCCCCCCTCAGTCGACTGCCATGCTGCAAGAAGCTTTACTTGTCAATTTCTGCATATTAAGCTGCTGTTAAAGGCACAAGAACAAGCAAACCAGCCATTCTGGTCAGTTGGCAACACTGTCTCCCCAGCTGGGACTGAAAGCTAGACTAAAAGAATGGTTGGGTCTAATCAACAGAGGCCATGAAATAGATGCCAAGGGACAGATGGAAAGGCTACCTAATTTTTGTCTGGAGGGCCTTCTATTTCTTCACCCCTGCTCTTATGGAAACATAACAGGGAAGGGAAGACAATTCCTAAGAGAAATCTGACTCACTCAGCTGTCCTTCCTTCCACTCGACTCAGTAGCATAGGTCCCCATTAAGAATCATTTGGATTAAGGTCATACATTGCATGGCTTATGGAAACCAAATCCCTGGCTCGTGGGTTGGTCAGAATGCTATGTTAAAAACAAACATTGCCACCTCATCCAACCCAACCCCTCTTTCTACACACCACCACCACCAGCTTCAGTCTCACTCCTCTGACAAGTATGGCTACTATGACATCATTGGGAAGTGAACAAATTGCAACCGCATTTCTCTGTTGCTAAGGGAAATAGTCTCAGGGCCTAGCACCCTGTTGGCCTTCAAAAAATAGAAGTTAACTGTCCTGTGGGAGATGGCTATATCTTAACAACCATTTGGGCCCTTCTAACTGCTTTCCCTTATGACTTACCTAACACACTGACCACATGAAGTGATCTGTTGGTGTGGTGTAGAGGCTGTTCGATTTCTGGACCTGCAAGTCCTGAATCTTTTCCACAAACAAAGCTGGCTCTCCGTTTTTGCGGGCCCTTAGCAACACGTACTGTATCTGTGGGTCCAGAGAGGATGAGGTCTCCATCTCCACTGGGGACAGTCGCTGTCCCTCCTCCGAGGAAGAATGGCAACAGTAGCTGCATCCAGAGCTCTCTGGGCTCACCTGGTGGCAGTTGTTGCTGCTCCTTCTCCACTGGTTGTGGGGAAGTGATATGGCCTTGTGTGCATTTTAGAACGTATACACAAGGCTAAGGAGAATGGCTGAATCCAACCACAACTTCAGGGGGCCCAGTTGATGGTGAGGTTCCCAGGAAATGTTTGGCCGTGCCACCCCTGATGCTGTTATTGATCACAAACTTTCTCAGCAGGTGGCTTTGGACAAGCCACTCTCCCCTCAAGCTTCACCCTCACATCTGCTATACAGGGATAAATGAGAGACGTTTCAGGGCTTGCCCTACCATTTGACAGAGTGAGGCAGCCACCTCAGGCAGCTGATTTTTGGTCTCATGAAAGGGCAGCCAACGGTTAGTTATTTAATTTATTATGTTTGTATTTTTACTCCTAAGGAGAAGTGCATGTGAGATATTCTGCCTTGGGTACTGTGGTCACTTGCCGTTCTGCTTCAGGCAGCAAAATGTCTTGGGTTGGCCCTGCATTTACTAAACTAAACTGAAGGTGCACAAAAAGGAAAGAGGCTCCCTTTTTAAGAGAGAAGACTCACCAAACCTCATTTGCAGTGGAGAAAATTGTAGAGCAAGTTCTCTGACCTGCCATGAACCGCTTTAGGCAGAACCATGAGGGGTAGGGGATAGATGAAGGCAAGAACTTTGGGCTCTTTCACAGTGAGCTTTTGTCCTGCGATTGAGATTGCTCCTTCATGGAAGTTTGCTGGCTCCATGATCATTCAAGGCATCTCCTGCACTAAATGCCCTTTGTTCCGTTTTTAAGTAGATTGCAGATAATGAGCGATCAAATTACCCCATTGTGTTCCGCTTCAGTTTCCTCCATGAAGGAGAGGGATGGGGGTGGGGGGAAAGGAAGCACATGAAAAAGGGAGTCTACTGTGAGCCTGCATATAAAACGGAAGCAGAAAGCCCCGTTTTAAATGCAGGATTTTAGGCTGGTGTAGAGATGCCCTTAGTATCTGAATGGAGTAGTAAAACTTAGAACAGGTGGGCCCTCCAGATCTTGTTGGACTGCAACTCCCAGCATCCCTCACCATTGGCTATGCTGGCTAGAACTGATAAGAGTTGCAGTCCAACAACAGCTGTGGAGAACCACAAGTTGCCCATCCCTGTTTTAGCCCCGCCCCCCAAGCAAGGGGGAGAGGAGCACCATTTCAGCTCTGTCTCGAATGTCTTCAGGGGGCACTGCATAAGCTACTGTTAATATGGAAGTCAGAAGAGAACTGAGGGATAGGCCACCCGGTGCCCTCCAGATGCTTTGGACTACAACTCCTATAATCCTTGATCATCGATCCTGCTGGCTGGGGCTGCAGGGAGTTGTAGTCCAAAAATCATCTGGAGAACAGCAAGCTGCCTATCCCTCCAAGCGTAGGAGTTTTCTCTCAAAGGGTGGGGCAGGTGAATAGTGTGTCTTTGGAGAGAGCTCAACAATGTTCCCAGAGCAGCCTCTGTGCAGGCGTAGAACCCAAATGTGTGAATGCACAGACCACAAAGAAAAGAACCACTGTTTATCTGTTTTTCATTGAGCAAGCCCTTCAGAATTATGTGGCTACACATTATGTGGGTAGAGTTGGATTTTCTGTTTTTGTTTTAACTGACCCTGCTCATGCAAGTTTAACAACTGCTCGATGTGCCAAAATTTAGCCCAGGAAGCTCGACTCACTATGGAGATAAATGTGAAAGGAAAAGCTTCTCCTGTGTATGATGTACTCTTGACTGTTGCCACTAATACAGCAATTTTTTTTTATATTTCTCTCGTAATTCATCCTTGCATGACCCCTGTGACACAGGATATCCTTATTTCTACTGTTATTGTTGTTATATTTATATCCCACCTTTTCCCAATACTGGGACTCAAGGCAGCTTTACAACATGAAAAAATTGTACAATTAAAACATAAATAGAAATATACAAAAGTTAAAAATATAACTAAATCATTAATGTTAAAACTGTATAAAATATCAGAATTTAAAAAGACAACTACAATATAAACAATAGTATCAATCTATCATATATTCACATGTCCAGACTATCTATCTCCAAAGGCCTGCTGGAACAAAAAAGTTTTAGCCTGCCTGCTGAAACATACCAAGGAGGGTGCCACTCTCACCTCCCTGGGAAGGGAGTTCCAGAGCCTTGGGGCAGCCACTGAGAAGGCCCTCTCCCACATTCCCACCAAGTGAGCCTGTGATGGTGGTGGGACTGCGAGAAGGGTCTCCCCTGAAGACCTCAGGGCATGAGCAGGCTCATGGGGGAGAATATGGTCTTTATTAAATGTTGAAACTTGTTCAAGTCCGGCCAGCAAAGCCATGACTGGAGTAAAGTAAAGTTTGAGCCAAAGCCTAACACTGACAATAATCTATGTCAGCCTTCTCCAACCTGGTGCCTCCAGTTGTGTTCGACTACAGCTCCTAGCATCCCTCAGCCAGCCATGCTGGGGGCTGTAGTCCAGCACATCTGAAGGGCATCAGGTTGGGGAAGGCTGATCTACAGATTTTGGGACAGTCCTGGAAAGTCATTTTAAATCCAAACCAGTTAGCAGTGGTATTCCAAGTCACCTTTGCTTTAAAGTAAAAACGATCTGAATACAATTTGTACATGCTCTCTCACTGGGAGCAGGAGAGGGAAAAAAGTGAACTGTTGAGTTTGGCATGTTATTTCTGATCTCCCTCTCATTTGTTTACTGTGTTGTATTATTTCACAGTTACATAATGTACTTTGCCTGCCTAATTAGTTCATCAGGAGTTCATCAGGCAACTCGGTGGGGGCAGCCAGGTGCCAAAGGAGATATTCTGCAACCAAACAAACACTGGCTTTGGGATGGCAAATTCCCTCAAGGGCCTGGCTCCAGTTAGCTGTTGCTCAGCATGAATTCGTCATCTCC
Organism: Heloderma suspectum; assembly: GCF_057233095.1. Classification (NCBI taxonomy): domain Eukaryota; kingdom Metazoa; phylum Chordata; class Lepidosauria; order Squamata; family Helodermatidae; genus Heloderma; species Heloderma suspectum. The sequence goes on from NC_139459.1 coordinate 177,368,587, forward strand.
CTGGGCAGAGCAGAAGAGAGGGAAGATGCAACTACATCAGGCCTTAAGGAAAAGGTTTATTTATTTATTTTATTACATTTTTATTTTACCGCATACATAGTTCTCCCCCCCCCCCCCGCCTCCATGTTATCATCAAAACAACAACCGCTATGAGTTAGGTTAGGCTTAGACACAGAGAGTGGCCTAAAGTTACTCAGGCTTACTTGGGAATAAGTCCCATTGAACCCAGCGGGTCTTACTTTGAAGTGAACATTCATAGAATTGCACTGTCCATGAGTGAAGCAGCTGAGTGGGGATTTGAACCCATGTATCTCACGTTCTAGTCTGATGCTCCGACCAGTACATCACTCTGACTGTCCCAAGATGTGACACAACTCTTGTTTTCTGTAGTATCCCGCTGTGGAAGATGAGCATCTACAGCTTACAGCAAGCGTGGGCAAGTTGTGGCCCTCAGGATGTGTTTTGGCCTAAAACTTCCATCATCCCTCACAATTGGATATGCTGGCTACAGCTGATGGGAGTGTAGGCCAAAACATCTGGAGAACCACAAGTTGCCCACCCTGGCTTACAGGTTTATTTATTGTTGCCTTCTTATTAGGATAGGATGCAATCATGCTTTTGGCAAGTGAAGAGCACTGGGCTTGTGTGTATGCTGAGAAGCAGGACAGATAAAAGGAGGTACTTCTGCACATAGCACATAGTTAAACTATGGATTTTGCTGCCACAATTTGTAATGATGGCTGCCAACTTGGATGGCTTTAAAAGGGGATTAGACAAATTAATGGAGGATAAGGCTATCAATGACTACTAGTCATGATGCCAGTATATTACCTCCAGTATTGGAGGCAGTATGCCTTGCAATACCAGTTGCTGGGGAACACGGCAGGAGTGTGCTATAACAGCACTCTTGTCCTGCTTGTCGGTTTCCTATAACTATCTGGTTGGCCATTGTGAGAACAGATTAGGGAGGAGGTTGCTCTGATCCAGCACTGCTGTTATGTTCTTAAGCACAGGAAATCCACCGAATAAAGAATATGCACTCTTTTCTCCCTTCCTATTTTTAAAACAAGTTTCTAGTGTTTATGATTATGGAGAAATGCTTATGGTTACCAACACCACTCCACACAGCTTGGCACTGTGTTGTTTTTTTAATGGAGCCCAACATTTAGTAAGCAAAACTTTTCCTGGCATGGAGATAAATGATGAGAAATGCTTCACCTGCTTAACGTCTGTGCATCAGGCTGCTATTAAAGGCACAGTAGCCCCCATACCCACACCCCGTACCTGGAAACTGCAACTGGGGGGATTCTGAGAACTAGTATTGCTGCTGACCACTGACTTCCTGTCTAAGCCCAGTGGAGTGATGCAGCCATCTACTTAATTTGAGAAAGGGCCTGCCTAGGATTATCACCTTTCTTTTTCTGAGATCCTCTATTTAACAGGTGCATGGCAAGCAGAAATTCACCTGGTGTAGTTTTCCCAGCATGGTGCACTGGTAAATGTCTACCTGTCATGCCTCTGTTAAAATCACAGAGGCTCTGTTTGACATTCAGCGTGGCACTCGTGGAAGGGAGTTCCAGGAAGCTAACTTCCCCACTCCTTCCTTCCCCAGCAGTCCCCAGATTCCCCCCCCCCCCCGTGAAGGCACCATCCATGGGCAGAGCTCCTGCTCAGATAAGGTGACCCCTTTCAATTTTGGGGTATTCAAACCTTCCCCCTCAGGTACTGCCCACCCCATTCAGGAGGACCCCTGACCCTCTGTGCAGCATTTTCAGGGGAACACTGGGGGGTTCCTGGGGAAAAGAGGGAGTAGGGAAGTTATTTTCTTGGAACTTCCTTCCACAAATGAAACATGGGTTACGATCTTATGCACACTTGCAGGCAAGTCTAATTGAACCTGGGCTTACACCCAAGTAAGCATGCATAGCATTGGGCTGCTACAGGTACGATCTGGGGATCTAGAAAGTCACATTTTACTTTTTTTTTTTAAAAAAAATGCAGTTGCTGAAACTAGAATACCCTGTATCTGTGAACAAAGCTGGCCCAGAGCATGGTCGATAAATAGGCAAGAAAAGGAAATGTGCCACTTGTTTACTCTGAAGTAAATTTCCACCTGTGTTCAATGGGACATACTCCAACTGAAAGATAGATGGCAGTGATACAGTTCCAGGAATTAGGAGTATCCAAGAGGTAGGCAACTGGCAGCTGGGGGGTTCAGTCTGGCCCCAGGTATAGCCCTGATCCCAAGGGCCTTGCTTATGATGTTCCTTATTCTTCCAGTAAGGGGCTCTCATCCTGTCTTCCCCAATAGAACAGCAGCATGTGCTTTAGAAGAGTCCTCCCCTTCTTATGAACCTCAGTAGCTCAGGCAATCACAAGAGGCTCTTTAATTTCTTTTCCTCTCTTATGTTCAGGAAGAGAGGTTCAATTGGTGTAGCAGATGTACAGGGAGAGAATGCAGGGCCAGCCCTACCATTAGGGAATGAGGCAGTTGCCTCATGTGGCAGATACTGGGTGGCGTGCAGGGGTATAGCCATGCCCCTAAGGAGAGTACAAAAAAATTCAGACAGCTGTCTTGATCCACATTACAAGCCATCTCCAGCAGTTTTCCTTTTGAAAAGCTAATGGGTCTTAACTGCTCATTCAGGACCAAGCCACTTCAAAATACTTTGCATTGTAACAGGGAACATATAGTGTTTGGGGGGAAAATCACTTCCATCTAGCTATTGTGTGGATTACAGCTAAGCTCAGAGGGAATAGAGAATTCTGAGGAGGGTGGCAGATGACCTGGGTGTCCCTGTTAATCAAAAGCTGCCTGTGCTGCATCCCTGTGAGCCCTGGTTCCACTACACCACTGGTGGTGTGGAAGAGGCAGTGGCAGCAGAGCCCTTTGCCTGTGTCGCTGCCCAGGCAGAAGTGAGTCAGTAGGTGCAGCCAATACCACCAGCCCTCTCAACCACTTCTCAGATCACAATATTTCCCCTATTAATTGCTGATCTGGTAGAATAGCTGACTGGCCAGCAAAAACAAGAGTGCCCCCACCCTGGCCTGGCTTACTCTTGTGCCTTTAAGCAGTTTGAGCTGCCAAAAACAGCAGGTGAAGCTCTTCACAGCATGGAGACAAAACATTATCACCTGCTAATGTTTACATATCACAAAGGCACAGGTACCCTAGCTGGTTGAAAAGCTGGCAACCCAGCACTCAGGTGAGTTTGGTGATTAGATGCAATATAGAGGACAAGGTTTCTGTATCTTTGAGGGAATTGCTGCAGGTATAGCTCTTCTTCCTATTATGCCATTTCCCTTCCCTTCAGAACTATTGAATGTACAGAAGAGAAGGGAGGGGCTTTATTTAACTTTTTCCACTGTTGGAGGGAGGCCTCCATTTTTCCATTCTGTTTATGAGCCTTGACTGCATGTGAAAGCAGCCTTCAGAAGCAACCACCTTTCTTTCTCTTTAAAGAGAGAAGTTAGAAGCCTCTCTCTTGCCCTTACTGCATTTGGGACATAGGGTGGAAAGGTCATTTTTATCTGTGGTAGGTGATGAATTGATGACTCTAGTATCAAAGATTAAATTATTCTTCCTGTCCCTATTGTTTGGCCTCCAGATGTTGTTAGCTGTAATGATTTTATCAACCTGGCCTTGGCTGGTCTTACTAATAAGAGCTGCAGGACTCACTCAGTGGAGCTCTTTCTCTCCATGTGTCAGACCTTGTCGGTTAAGTTGTTACTCTTTCATCTGTTTGCCAAGGATAGCCCCTCTATTCTGATTTTTAAAAAACAAATGTTATTGGTACAGTTGGCATTATTGAAGTTTCAGCCCCTCCCCCCCCCCCAATATTTTCATTAAATGCTCCAAGAAGACATACATGAGGCAGTCACCCTTGGAATGCTGGTATCCCATGTGGTTGCAGAGTTTATTTCTATGATTGGGCTGGCCCTGGATGGAATGCTAATGATACAATGACCTGGTTCACACATAACGACAACCCAGACTATGCTGTTGAATTGTGGATTGTTGTTGAACATGGGTTGTCTTTACATGCGGACCCTGCGCTATGGTTTTACTATGGGGGGTTAACCATGAACAATGCAGAGTTCACAACCCAACAACAAACATGGGTTCTCTTCCTGGGTTGTTTGTGGTTAGCAACCCATGGTTACATCATAGAATCAACAACTCACAATTCAACGGCAGTCCATATTCGACTCATACTTTGAGTTCTCGTTATGTGAATTAGAATAGGGTGTTTTGTATCACTAATTGGTAGGACTTGCAATTTTAGCATTAAGCATATGAGTTCTGAGAGGTCCTTCTTACACTCTCAGATCCTGGGGATTAGGTGCCCATCCCCCACCCCTCTTTTTTAAAAAGTGTAAATGTTTGTGGCCTCTCTGTAAATGGTTAAGCATAGAGAAAATTCCCATAAAGCAGATTTGAGGAATCTCTAAGTGGTTTGTTTCCTTAAAATGTTTTGTTTATAGTTAGGCCTGTTTTTTATCTTTGCCTGACTCATGGTGTTCAAACTCAGACACTTGGGGGGGTTTCATGACTGCAGTCCATAGGCAGCTTAGTCAGAATACTTGGATTTAAGCCAGTTGAGTTTACTGGGGGCGGGGGGGATACCATTTTGCAGTGAGCTGGACATTGCAACTTTTAGTATGTTGTTTCTTATGCTAGTCTGATTGTTCTCTCAAAAGCTCATTTCTTTGTAATTATTTTAACATTTCTGTGTATCTTTACTTGGTTACATAAGCTGCTCAGCAAGATTTAGAACTCTTACTGTATAGCAAAAGGATGAGAGAGATGGTTTCATGTCATTCTGAGCATCACTTCAAATGTCTCCTTGTACACATTATCTGATATGTGTGGAGTCAAGACTAAGTAAGGACGTGACAGCCTGGAAAAAAAGAACAGAAAAAATGGGGGCAGTGGAATGGAAACATTCAAACAAAACTGTTTATTCCCAGGGATTTGGGGAACATCAAGGGAGAAACAGGCTTTTTCCTGCATTTTTCCGTGCCCCCTGTCCCCATTTTTTCTGGCGGGGGGTTCCCCCAGGCCTTCACATCTCTAGGACCGAAGGATGTTGTGAAGGACTCAGTGGATAAAGAACAGAAGAATGTAGACTTGTCTGTGCTCCATTTGTAACACAGAAAGTCATAATAATCTTCAAAGACAATTTATGAATTCTCAGAAGTGTGAGTGTGTGTGATGGTGGGCATAAGTCTGTTAGAGAGAAATCATGTGGGCTTGTAATACAGGAACACTGTGGGGACAGTTACACCAATGGTATTTCACTACTAACTCAGAACCTATAACTTGTGAAAGGAACAAGTGTGATTTCTCCAAAGCAAAAACTGGAGTTAAGATAGGTGTTATTGTTGGACACCTATTAGATGTTGCCTGTGATGAACAATGTACATTCCACCTACACTACCCCAATGGAGACATAGGAAGATGCCTTCAACTGAGTCAGATGCATTTGTTATCTACACCAGCCTTCCCCAACCTGGTGCCTTCAGCTGTTTTGGACAACAACTGACCCTAGGCAGGTGGTCGGGGTTGATGGGAGTCGTAGTCCAACAACATCTGTAGGGTGCCACCTTGGGAAAGGCTTCTGTACATCAACTGGTGGCAGTTTGCTAGTGTTCCAGGCAGGAGATCTTTTCCAGCCCTACCTGCAGATGCAAGGGTTGAACTTGAGATCTTTTGCCTAAAAGGCATGTGCTATGGCCCTTCACTCAAATACCCAGTGCAGGTTTTTTTTTTAAGGTTTAGAAGATATTTATTTTATTTTAAAATATTTGTATGTCACCCTCCATACAACTATATTGAAGGGTGGTTCACAATATAAAACTACAAGAAAATACAATTGCATAATTAAAATAGTATTAAAATACAGTGAGAATGAAATGAATAAAGGATGAATGGTTATCCAGTTAAGCAGATAGAGCTTTTATGGCTTTCTGTTTTTTTAAGGGGGAGTGGAAAGTCGAAAGTAGATTCCATAATTCATCTCCTACATCCGTGTGGGGATTGTGGAGGGAAACACTAGCCAAAATCCTGTACCTAGTCTCTGCAATAATAGCTCCCTGTTTGCATTCTCGGAACCCTTTGGGACTCGTACAAGGCGCCTGTCTTGGAATTAGGTACTTTTAACAAGTACCGGAGAAAAGCCAGTGGCTGCAGCTGCATTGACATGGAAGTGCCCTTGGATGGCTGTTTGGCCACTGAGTGATAAACAAACCTCACACCATTACCATTTGATAATTCCTGAGGCAGAACAGCTGTGGTAACAGAAAATCTCTGGCGACAGCATCTGCTGCGCCCACAGCTTGGAGAGGAAATATTCCTGAGGAGGGGTTTCCTATCAGATCTGGGCGATTTTTCCAGGCTTGGCCTTTATCTTGTCCCAAGAGTTCTACATCTTCAGCAAAACTGAGTGGGTGAAATGAAGGCCTCAGCCCTACTTCTTGTCATTCTTCTTTCCCTATCAGCTTCTAATTTCTGCAAGTTGTATCCGTTTGTTTTTCCTCCCCCGTCCCTCACCTAATGATTTCAGCTAAAAGTGGAAAACTCTTGTCCACTTTATTTCCCATTTAGACATTGAGGAAAAAGTCAGATTTGCAGGTTAATATCAATTGCTACCTTTTTCTTTCCCGACAAAGACAGTCTGCCTTTTAAAAAGCTGCACTGTCAGTCAGGAATTAAATAAGCCCAGCTACTTGTTGAATTTCTGCCTGATCTATTTAAGCAACATGGTGCCCTCCAGTTGATTTGGATTTCAGCTCCCTCATCATTGGCCATGCTAATTGGGGTTGATGAGAGTTGTAGTTCAAAACATCTGGAGAGTACCAGGTTTCCTTCCCCTAAAATTCAAGTTAGATGCGGGTGGGAGAGGGAGAAGGGGAAGGAGAAGGAGAAGCAAAAGTAACCCTATATTGGCCTCTGTGCTACAATGACACCCACTAGAGTAGACAGAGGAAATGCAGAGAGGGACAGAAGAATGGAGACGTTCTTGGGGTGGTAAACTGCATAAATGTGCATTAGCGCAAGTGGAACAAAATTCTCATGCATCCCTAAAAAAAAATGTCAATGAGCAGATGACGGAACAAAAGACACCTGACAATTCATGAAACACAGATGGAATGGATTTAACAAAATCTGTACATCCCTAGCTAAAAGGATGCTTGACTGACAGCTACTGAATGGGTGGGGATCTGCAGCACAGTTCCTCAATCGAATTTTGAAAGAGTCTTGGACCAGTTGAAACATTTGAATGGTGCTTCTCCCCCCGTCCATACAATTCCTTCCCATGTATATGATCATGTGGAGAAACATCTGTGAAAACCATGCTGCATGTGGCAACAGCCAGGGTTTTCTGTGTATATCTGTGTTTTCACACATGTTGAAATACATGCCTGGTTGGTTCAAATTCTGCACTAAGAAAGATGAATTCTGTGACCTGTTTCTTTGCATAATTCCCCTTTTGCTATCTTGCGTAATGCTGGCTTTGCTAGTCAGAGAAGGGGCAAGGACCCTGAGACCCCACCTCCACTGCACCATATTTTGTTCAGCCACCCCTCTAGCTTCTGAGATTTCAGCAGGCATTATTTGTGTACTGTCAAGCATACCTGTACAGCCATAAATTGATTTATTTTGGGTGTATATATCCTGCACCATCAGTATAAAAAATACTCGCAGAGTGGGAATTGGTGGCTGTTTTTTAATTATTATTAAATGAAAGCTGAGATTCTCCGGAAGCCAAGTCCTGTGCTCCAACAACCTGCAATAGCCAGCAACCATGATTATGATACACAGAAACAGTTCTTGACCACTGCAGAGGCTGTATACAGCTGGGTTCACACTAACTCATGTCCGCAGGATCCTGTGACTATTAAACAGAGGGTTCCTTTTTGGGCTGGATTGTGCTTTTAGGACCACTGCAGAAAGCCCTCTTCAATTGAGAGAGGTTAGGCCCCTTTGAGAATCTGGCATCAAACTTGGCAGAGGAGGTAATGTTCATAGCTGTCAGTAAGTGCTTGGTGATGTGTAGAAATTGCCAAGTAAGCTCAGAAGCCAAAAGAGGTGTTGGGTAAGGTTTGAACTGTGTCTCTGCGCACAAAAGGCAGTGGCGTCTCCTGCTCTTCTGCTCCCTTGGCTCTTTGCCTTCACTGTGCAATGCATCTCTGCCAAAACATCTGAAATGCTTCAAAATGTCTAATTTCTGAGCTGGACTGATGCAAATTTGCACAAGTTATTCTGAGCACAGATATGGGGCTTTCCTGGCACACTTGAGTATTCTGTGCTTCCCTGTCCAAATATCATTCCCGCTTGTAACTGCTTGAGCTAATACTAAATGGAATGTAATAGACGTGCATGCATGCACCCTGGGGATCAGATGTTCCATTAGGAGTTTGTCCATAAACAGCTAATTAATCCTATTAATACGAGAGATTTATTTCCATTATTAAATATGCCGCATAACAATCTCATTCAAGCATGGCTAGGAACATAGGGACAGAACCTAATGCTAATGCACTACAAGCATACAGGCATGCCAGCTACTAAATTCAGTGGGAACTATTCCCAATCCATGCATAGGTTTGCAGCCTTAAAATAACTAGTCACAGCAGGCATGGAATCCTTTACAATATTGCATTTTTTCCTAATCTCAGTGCTGGCTACAGGTTTTGGCAGGCCCTTGGGCACGACACCCTAATTCAGTCAACCTACTCCCTCACTGCCACTGTTGCCAGCTGCTGCTTCTCCTCTTCCTCATCTTTTCTGCTTGCCTGCCAAGCAGAGAGCCCGTGAGCAAGCAGGCAGTGCCAGCTACCGCTACCCTATCTCACTTCTGTTGTTTGCTTGCTCACTCCCTCTGGGCCAGAGCGAGAGGTGAGTGAACAAGCAGGTTGCAATGCTGAAGAGGAGGAAGAGGTTGAGGGAGCTCTTGCCAGTGGGCCCCCTGATAAGGAGTGGGCCCTTGGCAGGTGTCCAACCATGCCTACCCTTGATACTGTCCCTGCCTAAACCCCTCTCATAGTAAGATTGTTTCTCTCAGGTGACTTTCTTTACACCTGCTGCCCATGTTTTAATTCAATTGGCAGCTAATTTACCACACTGGCTGCTCCAAAGATAAAAATGTTTCTTGAAGTTAAAAAAAAAAAAAGAAGCTTGGGGCAGGTGCAAGATAACTGGGTTATCAGTCCTCACATATTTCTGCGGAGCAGATTTAAAAGGGTAGATAGAAAAGGGGATTGTAGTAAATGCATGTTTTAGATATGATTGTTCCTTTTCTGTGTGCAGTAGAAATGGCCAAGTCTCAAATTGTGAACTGCCTGTGTTTAAGGTATAAAGCTGTACATAGTTTGATTTATTTAGTTAGTTAGTTTGGTCTGAGCCTCATGTGGCACAGAGTGGTAGGTGGCAGTATTCCAACCGAAACTCTCCCCACGACCTGAGTTCGATCCCAGCGGAAGCTGGGTTTCGGGTAGCCGGCTCAGGTCGACTCAGCCCTCCATCCTTCCGAGGTCGGTAAAATGAGGACCCAGCTTGCTGGGGGAAAGGTAGTCACGACTGGGGAAGGCAATGGCAAACCACCCCGCTATAGTGTGCCATGAAAATGCCAGCATAAGCAGGCGTCCCTCTAGGGGTCAGTAATGACCCGGTGCTTGCACAGGAGGAACCTTTCCTTTCCTAGTTTGGTCTGCAGGGTGTTTTCAGAACACAGAACAGGGACAGAGCTTGGGAGAGCATGTAGGCATAATTCTCCAATTTCCCTGTTTCTCATTCACCAGGTTGAGATTTAGAACACTTCTTGTGTCTGAAACAGAAGTTTAGGCTGCTGTCTGTGACAACTCCATCCCTTCCTGTGTGTTAGCAGCTTCAGTGACTAAACAGGTATCCTCAGAAACCAAGAAATAGCAGGTTTGTGTGATTTCTGCCAAAGGAGCTGGGTCAGTTAGTCATTGGTCTTCCATATTTGGGTTGTGCTCTGATTTAAGATGGGTCACACCCAGGGCCAGCCCAAGACATTTTGCTGCCCCCCCGCCCCCATTCTACATACAGAAGTTGATGAGAGTGATAGTTGAATCTTCCTTCAACAGTGGCAACAGGATAGAGTCCTCGAGCATACCTGAGGACTGCTAGCTAGCTTAAGGGGTGCAGGGTAGCCTGTGTAGCACCTGCAGCAGTGTCCTCCAACATCTGCTGCCTGAGGCAGCTGTTTTCACACTGACTAACATTAGGGCCAGCCCTTGTCACAATGATACATGCGCCTTTTTCTTTTTCTTCCTCTCAGAAAACCAAAAGCTTGGAAAGGGGAAGACAAGAAAGATGGACATGTGCATTAAATAATGATAGCAGCTGCTATGTCATAGGCTGGTGTTTTAAAGGTGTATCTCAGGCTTAAGAAGGTTGAAGCCTTTTGCTGGCTTAGTTTATACTGGTAATCAAGTTAGTAGATTCCTGCCCATATGATAGTTCTACCATCACACCAATGAGGATAAATTCTGCTCTGCTCTTTCTCTCACCCTCTACAGTTCAGCTGCTATGTTGTTGCCTGTTTCCTCGTACTCATGAGAAAAAAATCTAGTCTGGTTTGTCGCTATAGTAAGCAAGAACTATCAGTCAGGCAAAGCAGAGGAGCATCTAGATGGTGTGCATATGTGGGAAGATGTATGAGAATTATGAATGGGATGCTGGCTTTCTGTTCACCATGATGTTGTCAAAATGACCCATGATCTTTGGCAAGAGGCTGGCAGCCCTACAGCAGACTTGTTTATTTTTTAATGAGCCAGGCCATGTGGCAACGATTGTATCGGAGGAATAGTTAGCAGCTGGGACTGGTTTGTGTCTTGTGGATGAGACTGGAGAGCAATTTGTGCCTAATATTGACAGGAAAGACTTTGCCAGTGAGCCTTGTCTTCCTATCTTCTCACCAAAGCCAGCCTTCCTCATCTTTGTGCCCTCCATATGTTTTGGACTTCAAATCCCATCAGCCCCAGCTGGCATGGCCAAGGATTGCTGGGAGTTGTGGCCCAAACCAGTTGGGGAAAGCTGCTCCAAAGGTTAAAGGTAAGCTGAACAAAAGACAATACGTTCTTCCTGTTTCTCACCCCCCCCCCCCCCAGGGATCGACCATTTGAAAAGATGACCAGATGCTATTACAATGAGACGGTTGAGTTCTTCTACAACAACAGTGGGAAGAAGCTGTCCCACGAATGGAGGCCTAAGGATATTTTGGTGGTAGCTCTTGGCTTGACAGTCAGCATCATTGTGCTTCTCACCAACTTGCTGGTCATCACTGCCATCGTTATCAACAAGCGTTTCCACTACCCCATCTACTACCTGCTGGGGAATCTGGCAGCTGCAGACCTCTTTGCTGGCATTGCTTACATGTTCCTGATGTTCCACACAGGGCCCCGGACAGCCCAGCTCTCGCTCAAGACTTGGTTTGTCAGGCAGAGCCTCCTGGACACCAGCCTGACTGCCTCGGTGGTCAATCTCTTGGCCATTGCCGTGGAGCGGCACCAGACAATTTTCACCATGCAGCTCCACAGCAAGATGTCTAATCAGCGAGTGATGATCCTTATCTGCTGTATCTGGATCACAGCCCTGCTGCTAGGCCTCATCCCCTCATATGGCTGGCACTGTCTTTGCCAGCTGGATGCTTGTTCCCGGATGGCCCCCCTCTACAGCCGCAGATATTTGACCTTCTGGGCCCTCTCCAATCTCTTCATCTTCCTTGTGATGGTGGTTGTCTACACTCACATCTTCATCTATGTCAAGAGGAAGATGGCACGGATGTCCAAGCACACCACCTTTCACCCACGCTATAAGGACACCATGATCAACCTCATCAAGACCGTCATCATTATCCTCAGTAAGTAGATCTCTCATCAGACCTCCAGTTTCCTTGCAGTCAGAGTTTCTTTTGGGTCACAGGCGGAGGCTCATTCTTTCCTTTTGGAAAATACTGGCATCTTTGCTTGTGTTGGGTTGGTAGAGTTACCTGTTGTAGGCTGTTCAAAATAGCAACTCCCTGGAGGGGAGATGATTAGGCGATGGATGGTTCTCAAGGCCAGGACTAGGTTTGACAAAAACTGTGGTGGACCCCCAGTGCCTTCCTAGTAAGCCTACCCCAAAGCTTAGCAGAGAGCAGATGGAGACTGGTAGCAGAGGGGACAGGGAACAGCACCAGGTACCCCCTTAGCCCAGCGCTGTAAAGAAGGGGTGCAGAACCTCAGGCCCGGGGGCCAAATTTGGCCCTCCTGGGTGTCAAGGTTGGATCTGAGCCTATAGAGTCCCAAAGTAGCTCTGGTTCTGAGGAGGAGATAGAGTCTGTGGGAAAGGAACCCTCTCAGGTTTCAGAGGCGCAGCTAGAGGTGGAGCCCCCCCCCCCCCCCGCTCATATTCCTGGGAGCGATACTGACCCTGGCATGGAAAGGAGGGACAACTTGAGCTTTTAGACGTGAGGCACAGGCACAAGCGAGAGGTTGCAGGAGCGGAGCTGAGGCGCTCAGCCCATTTGGCTTGACATCAGCAGCTGCGCCCCGAGGCCCCACGGGAAAGGGGAGAATTTCCCCTCCTAAAGTTCAGAGTTGCCGCGCTTTTCTCCAAACGGAGACCAGTTGACGTCCTAACCCGTAGAAACCACTGGTAGGCTGTTCCTTTGTATTTCCTCTGAGTCTCAGGCAATTAGCATCTGTAAGCCTCATTAGGTTGAATGGAAATAAAGCTTTGGAAAGCAGCCCTTTTGTCTGACTGTTGATTCTGGCTATTGGAGGGCTCAGAAGACAACAGGGGCATTCCTGACACTGCGGTCTCAGTCTGGCCTTCAGGGATCCCCCCCTTTCCTTTTCCCCCGACTACCATTTGTTTGGTGGTTTCCCAGCTTTTGCGTAGTTTTGCCCCATTCTAAAAAGGTTGAAATACCTCTCCTAAGGCTGAGTTACTGGCAGTAAGAGCTTCAAGTTGAAATATGACGGTATTTTTGGCCCTGCTGCGTTCGTGTTCAGCCCCGCTCACCACTGGAATACAGCCCCTGAGAGCTTCTCTGAAATTGAATTCTGCCCTCAGGCTAAAGGTTCAACACCCCTGCTGTAAAAAGAACCACTGAGCGAAGCACTCTGTATATTGGCATTGAGGCCCCAAAGTGCTTCTCTTTACAATGCTGGGCAATTTAAAAACTTCTTTAAAAATTGTTTTTAAAAAAGAAGGCCAGTGTCAGCCATGGTGGGCCTCAGCATTTGTCTGACCATTCTGGGTGCTGTCACTGGACCAGCTGGGAAGCATACAGGTTGCCCATAAGTTAGGAATTGGGGAAGACCACAGTTCAAATGTAGCCTCTGCTGTAATCTTCCTAGGTGGCTTTAGGCAAACCACTCTCAGCACCCATCCCAATCCTTAATCTGCAAGATGGGGGACATTACTTGAGCTTCCTTGACCTACCGTGAGCTGCAGCATACCTTGGGCTCATGCGGTCCCCCTTCCTACTCCTCCACCTCCATACACAAGGAGGATTGAAAGGTTCACTTTCACACCTAACATAACAGTTTCTTGTTGCATATGAATTTGTGGAACTGTGGTTTATTTTAGTTCAAGTTAATTAAAGCAAGGTAGGATTAAACCGTGGTTTGATACAGGGTGGGTTGATTTAAATCAAGGCTATTTAAATCAGTGATATACAGTCATGTGAAAAAGAAAGTACACCCTCTTTGAGTTCTGTGGTTTTACATATCAGGACATAATAAAAATAATTTGGTCCTTGTTGTTCAGTCGTTCAGTCATGTCCGACTCTTCGTGACCCCATGGACCATAGCACGCCAGGCTTTCCTGTCCTGCGCTCTCTCCCGGAGTGTGCTCAAGTCCATATTCATTGCATCGGTGATGCTATCTAGCCATCTCATCCTCTGCCGTCCCCTTCTCCTTTTGCCTTCAGTCTTTCCCAGCATCAGGGTCTTTTCCAGAGAGTTTTCTCTTCGCATTAGGTGGCCAAAATATTGGAGCTTCAGCTTCAGTATCTGTCCTTCAATTAGGCTTGATTTCCTTTAGGACTGACTGATTTGACCTCCGTGCACTCCAGGGGACTCGTAAGAGTCTTCTCCAGCACCACAGTTCGAAAGCATCAATTCTTCGGCGCTCAGCCTTCCATATAGTCCAGTTCTCACAGCCATACATTACTACTGGGAAAACCATAGCTTTGATTATACGGACCTTTGTCGGCAAGGTGATGTCTCTGCTTTTTACTATGCTGTCTAGGTTTGCCATAGCTTTCCTCCCAAGGAGCAAGCGTCTTTTAATTTCATGGCTGCAGTCACCGTCTGCGGTGATCTTGGAGCCCAAGAAAGTAAAATCTGTCACTGCTTCCATTTCTTCCCCTTCTATATGGCAGGAAGTGATGGGCCAGATGCCATGATCTTAGTTTTCTTAATGTTGAGTTTCAAACCAGCTTTTGCACTCTCCTCTTTCACCCTCAACAAGAGGCTCTTTAGATCCTCTTCGCTTTCTGCCATTAGGGTGGTATCGTCTGCGTATCTGAGGTTGTTGATAATTCTCCAGGCAATCTTAATTCCGACCTGTGATTCATCCAACCCGGCGTTTCTCATGATGTACTCTGCATATAAGTTAAATAAGCAGGGTGACAATATGCAGCCTTGTCGTACTCCTTTCCCAATTTTGAACCAATCGGTTGTTCCATGTCTGGTTCTTACTGTTGCTTCTTGACCCTCATACAGGTTTCTCAGGAGACAGGTAAGGTGGTCTGGTACTCCCATCACTTTAAGAGTTTGCCACAGTTTGTTGTGATCCACACAATCAAAGGCTTTAGCATAGTCAATGAAGCAGAAATAGACGTTTTTCTGGAATTCTCTTGCTTTCTCCATGATGCAGCAAATGTTGGCGATTTGATCTCTAGTTCCTCTGCCTCTTCGAAACCCAGCTTGTACTTCCGGTAGTTCTTGGTTCACATACTGCTGAAGCCAAGCTTGTAGGATTTTGAGCATAACCTTGCTGGCATGTGAAATGAGCGCAGTTGTACGGTAGTTTGAACACTCTTTGGCGTTGCCCTTCTTTGGAATTGGAATGTAAACTGACCTTTTCCAGTCTTGCGGCCATTGTTGAGTGTTCTGAATTTGTTGGCATATTGAATGCAGCACTTTAACAGCATCCTCTTTTAGGATTTTAAATAGCTCAGCTGGAATACTGTCATCTCCGCTAGCTTTGTTGTTACTAATGCTTCCTAAGGCCCACTTGACTTCACTCTCGAGGATGTCCGGCTCAAGTTCAGTGACCGCACTATCATGGCTATCAGGGACATTAAGGTCTTTCTTGTATAGTTCTTCTGTGTATTCTTTCCACCTCTTCTTAATCCCATCTGCTTCTGTTAGGTCCCTGCCTTCTTTGTCCTTTATCGTGCCCGTCTTTGCACAAAACGTTCCCTTGAGATCTCCGATTTTCTTGAAGAGATCTCTAATCTTTCCCATTCTGTTGTTTTCCTCGATTTCTTTGCATTGTTCATTTAAGAAGGCCTTCTTGTCTCTCCTTGCTATTCTCTGGAACTCTGCATTCAGTTGGATATATCTTCCCCTTTCTCCCTTGCTTTTCACTTCCCTTCTTTCCTCAACTACTTGTAAAGCCTCCTCAGACAGCCGCTTTGCTTTCTTGCATTTCTTTTTCTTTGGGATGGATTTCGTTGCTGCCTCCTGAACAATGTTACGGACCTCCGTCCATAGTTCCTCAGGCACTCTGTCTATCAGGTCTAATCCCTGAAATCTATTCCTCACCTCCACTGTGTATTCATAAGGGACATGATTTAGGTCATACCTGAATGGTTTAGTGGTTTTCCCGACGTTCTTCAATTTAAGCCGAAATTTTGCAACAAGAAGCTCATGATCTGAGCCACAGTCAGCTCCAGGTCTTGTTTTTACTGACAGTAGAGAGCTTCTCCATCTTTGGCTGCAAAGGACATAATCAATCTGATTTCGATATTGACCGTCTGGTGATGTCCATGTGTAGAGTCGTCTCTTGTGCTGTTGGAAAAGAGCGTTTGCTATGATCAGCGTGTTCTCTTGGCAAAACTCTATTAGCCTTTGTCCTGCTTCATTTGGTACACCAAGGCCATGCCTGCCTGTTATCCCGGTGATTTCTTGACTTCCTACTTTGGCATTCCAATCCCCTATGATGAAGAGGACATCTTTGTTTGGTGTTAGTTCTAGAAGGTGTTGTAGGTCTTCATAGAACCGATCGACCTCAGCTTCTTCAGCATCAGTGGTTGGGGCACAGACTTGAATTACTGTGATGTTGAATGGTTTGCCTTGGATTCGTACTGAGATCATTCTATCATTTTTAAGATTGTACCCCAGTACTGCTTTTCCCACCCTTTTCTTGACTATGAGTGCTACTCCATTTCTTCTAAGGGATTCTTGCCCACAGTAGTAGATATGATGGTCACCTGAATTAAATTTGCCCATGCCTGTCCATTTGAGTTCGCTGATTCCCAAGATGTCGATGTTCAGTCTTGCCATCTCATGTTTGACCACCTCCAGCTTAGCTTGATTCATTGATCTGACATTCCAGGTTCCTAAACAATATTGTTCTTTACAGCATCGGATTTTCTTTTCACCACCAGACACATCCACAGCTGAGTGTCCTTTCGGCTTTGGCCCAGCCGCTTCACTCTTTCTGGTGCTACTTGGAAATTCCCTCTGCTCTTCCCTAGTAGTATATTGGACACCTTCCGACCTGAGGGGCTCATCTTCCGGCATCATATCTTTTAGCCTTGTGATACGTTCCATGGGGTTTTCTTGGCAAGAATACTGGAGTGGGTTGCCATTTCCTTCTCCAGTGGACCACATTTTGTCAGAACTCTCGGCCATGACCTGTCCGTCTTGGGTGGCCCTGCACGGCATAGCTTATGGCTTCACTGAGTTACGCAAGCCCCTTCGCCACAACAAGGCAGTAATCCATGAAGGGGAATCTGGTCCTTAGCAGGTCTTAAAATTAGGTAAATACAACCTCAGATGAACAACAACACATGACATATTACACCATGTCATTATTTATTTTACAGAAATAAAGCCCAAATGGAGAAGCCGTGTGTGAAAAATTAAGTACACCCTTACTGCTTCCATAGCTTGTAGAACCACCTTTAGCAGCAATAACTTGAAGTAATCATTTTCTGTATGACTTTATCAGTCTCTCACATTGCTGTGGAGGAATTTTGGCCCACTCTTCTTTACAACATTGCTTCAGTTCATTGTGGCATTTGTTTATGCACAGCTCTCTTAAGGTCCCGCCACAGCATTTCAATCGGGTTGAGGTCTGGACTTTGACTGGGCCATTGCAACACCTTGATTCTTTTCTTCAGCCATTCTGTTGTAGATTTGCTGGTGTGCTTGGGATCATTGTCCTGTTGCATGACCCAATTTCGGCCAAGCTTTAGCTGTCAGACAGATGGCCTCATATTTGACTCTAGAATACTTTGGTATACAGAGGAGGTCATGGTCGACTCAATGACTGCAAGGTGCCCAGGTCCTGTGGCTGTAAAACAAGCCCAAATCATCACCCCTCCACCACCGTGCTTGACAGTTGGTATGAGATGTTTGTGCTGATATGCTGTGTTTGGTTTTCGCCAAACGTGGCGCTGTGCATTATAGTCAACCATCTCCACTTTGGTCTCGTCTCTCCAAAGGACATTGTTCCAGAAGTCTTGTGATTCAGATGCAACTTTGCAAACCTAAGCCATGCTGCCATGTTCATTTTAGAGAGAAGAGGCTTTCTCCTGGCAACTCTTCCAAACAAACCATACTTGTTCAGTCTTTTTCTAATTGTACTGTCATGAACTTCAACATTTAACATGCTAACTGAGGCCTGTAGAGTCTGAGATGTAACTCTTGGATGTTTTGCAATTTCTCTGAGCATTGCATGGTCTGCCCTTGGGGTGAATTTGCTGGGACGTCCACTCCTGGGAAGATTGGCAACTGTCTTGAATGTTTTCCACTTGTGAATAATCTTCCTCACTGTAGAATGATGGACTTTAAATTGTTTGGAAATGGCCTTATAACCCTTCCCAGATTGATGGGCAGAAACAATTGCTTCTCTAAGATCATTGCTGCTGTCTTTACTGCTTTGGCATTGTGTTAACACACACCTGAATGCTGGAGACCAGCAAACTCCTGAGACTTCGGCTTTTATAGAGATGGTCACACTTGCCGATGATCAGTTAATCAAGGGCATTTGATTAGCAGCACCTGGCTGCTACTTGGCCTCTTTGTACCTATGGAAGCAGTAAGGGTGTACTTAGTTTTTCACACATGGCTTCTCTATTCTGACTTTATTTATGTAAAATAAATAATGACATGGTGTAATATGTCATACGTTGTTGTTCATCTGAGGTTGTATTTACCTAATTTTAAGGCCTGCTAAGGACCAGATGATTTTTATTATCTCCTGATATGTAAAACCATAGAACTCAAAGAGGGTGTACTTTCTTTTTCACATGACTGTAAATCAGAAAGTAAAAAGGTCAATTAAAATCAAGTTTCCCATTGATACTTTTTCATGTATTTCCTGAACAGTGATAGAAATCTGACCAGTAAGACATATTAATTTAAAACTAAATAGAGTATTATGCTGGCTGGGGAAGATGGGGGTTGCAGTCCAACACATCTGAAGGGAAGCAGTTTGGGGGAAGGCTGATCTAGATTCTTCTTCTCTCTGCTCCGCGTGTCTGTACTTCCCTGTTATCCTCACAGGACAATTGATGTAATTACACAAATTGCCCGTGGAATCCTCAACTAAAATTTAGTTGAGCTTGTCCTCTCCTCCTTCCATGGTTACCTGTTTACTTAACAATTGCAGATTTTTTTTTCTTCAAATGGCACTCCTACATTAACTTCAGCAGAAAAGTAGCTTGTGGCTGTACTGTTCACACACCGCTACTCAAGTGGGAGTGGACTACTGCTATTGTTAACTGCTTATGCCATGGCCGAGAAGAAAAGTGGTACCTATGCCATGTGTTGATGAAGTGTGGATGAGCAATCCTGCTTCTGAAAGGGCTACTTGAACCACCAGCTTATGCCAAGGAGGACATGTATGTTAGCACACACTCTTTCAAGCATCCAGGGTAAGCAATATTGAATTACTGGAAGATCCAGTTAACAGTGGCATTTCTAGAAGTAAGTTAACACCAAATGACTGCTAGTCCAGCTATGAGTTGCGCAATAGCAGGAGTACATCCAGCAGTAATAAATCAGTGTTAAAGTGCCGGTGCAAACACCACCCTGAGGTGGTTTTGTGTCCAAATAGATTTATTTTATTTATTAAATTTATATTCTACTGAACTGGCAGATGCCCTCATGGTGGTTTACAATTAAAAAAACTCCAAACAACAATAAAATAACAATTAAAATAATACAATGGTGAAAATATCAAAATATTAGAATATTAAAACATTAAAGATATTACAAGTATTTAAGGAGCCAGCAGTAAAGTTAACCTCTTGCTCTGATTATTAAATGACTGCTGGAAGAGGACAGTCTTAACCTGGTGTGTGTGTGTGTGTGTCTCTCTCTCTTTAGGTGTGTGTGTTTATATATATCTGTACACACACACACACACACACACACACACACTGTAGCAAATGGACCCAGCTTCGCACGGGTTGGGAAAAACCCTTTGTTTGATACAACAAAGCCATACACACCTGTCAGAGTTGAATACAGCAAAGCCTTCAAGCAAAGTTACGCAGCTGTCAGAGTTGGGCACCTGCCCTGGCCCCTAGGCACAGCCCCTACATGGTGACCCCCGTAGCCCTTTGAGGGAGGGGTCTGTTGTGTTCTTTATCTCCTGGAGACTGTCTTGAGCTTCCGTCTCTGTCAGCCATTACTCCCTTCTTCTCTGCTCTTCCTTCTCCCTCCCATCACATCAACTGCCAACATTCATCTTCCGTTACTTGGGCAACTCGCTCCCTTTCCCTGCACCCTGCTGTATCTATGTAATAATATAGGTTGAGTATCTGATGGTGGACAGTAATTTAACTATGCCTAAAACTATCCCAGATAGAGGTGCAACAGATCCTGAAAGTTTCATTACAATCGGATGTATGGTTTTTGAGTCCACGTAAGGGGCTCCGATGTAGTTCCTACCAGTGTTGGTTGGATTCTCAGTGAAATTCTGTGAATGAGGCAGGGCGATTGCACAATAAAAGCTTCATTTGGACTCTCTCTCTCTCTCTTTCTCTCTCTCTCTCTCTCTCTCTCTCAATCTCAATCTCAATCTGTCTCTCTCAGCCTAACTTACCTCACAGGTTGTTGTACCCTGAACATTGCCCAGAGCTCCTTGGAAGAGCTGTCTAAAAATGTAATAAATAAACTGAGATAAGAAGCGGCACCTTTGATTGTCTCCCTAAAATAGAAACAATCTTCAGATTTTGAGGACAGTAACGCTGGCAAAAAGGGAAAGGAAAATAGCATGTGTTTATTTCAGAGGTAGGGAGAGGGCCTTACCATGGCAAGAAGTAACAGATAAGCTTATATGAACATTTATAGCTGTCTTAAACTGACTTGGCTATTGGCCCATCTAGTCTTGTCTTGTCTCTACTCTAGCAGCAAATCTCCAGAATTTTGAGCATACAGACCTTGATGGCTACTTGATCTCCTTTTAACTGGAGATACTGGGGACTAAACGTGGGAACCTCTGCATCCAAAGCATGTGATCTACCAATGAGCTGTGGTCCTTTCAAAGCAAGTGAAGTTGCTTTGAAGCACATTTGGCATTGGGGGCTTTTGAATAAAGATCCAAAGCCAGGCTGGAAGAAATTGAAAGCGTCAGCTACTATGATTCACCCAAACTGGCATAAGGTTTGTGTGTTTTTCTGGGGAATGTTTTGCTTTGCCCAAGGAAAGCAGCAAGAGACGGCTCTGCTTCAGCTGAGACAGTATGGAATTGAGCCATATCTTAACAGGGTTGCTCCAGATTATGCCTGCCAAAAAATTTCTTCCCTGAGGACTTAAGAGGGAGCCAGGAGAATGCAATCAGACCCCCTCCTGTGTTGATGAGATCTCTTGGCTTTGTGTAGCGGGCGTGTGGATGTGTGATGAAAGTGCTCCTTCAGGACTTGCTGTGGCCAAATGATGATGTGAGGAATGTGTGACTGAACCAGAGGGGAAATTAACTTCATTCCTCAAATGGAATACTGAACAGTCCTTCCCCAGTAGACAGCCACATGCCTTTTCCTTGGCAACATGGGTGCAAGCTAGCAAGCTGATAGCAAAATTAGGCACACGCTGTTCCTTGCAGCCTTCCCCAATCTGGTGCCCTCCAGATGTTTTGGGCTTCAACACCCATCAGCTTCAGCCAGCATGGCCAGTAGTCAAGAATGCTGGGAGCTGTAGTTCAAACACCTGGAGGGTGCTGCGTTGGGGAAGCCTGCTTCAGATCATCATGTTTAGATTGTGCCTGGTTTAGCTGCTTTTCCTTGAACAACAGAAACTGAATGTCCTTGGGGCTAGTGTCAGGCTTTTCTTTTTCGGGGGAGCGAGGGAGCAGCTGCCATCAGTGGCCTCCTCACTAGTAGCACCTCCCTCTACCTGTACTGTTTGGTGGCAGGCTGCAGTGCCCAGCAGAGTTCCTGGCTCGTGCCTGTATACTGGGCAGTACTGTTGCATTAATGATGCCAGTCCCATGTGTGAGGTGCATAGGTCTGGACTGGGCCAGTGTCCTTAACATAGCAGTGCAGACGTGCCACGTGGACCTGCATCTCCACTTAGCACCTCTGCCACCCAGCTGAGCCACATCAGCTGTGGTGGCAGCACTAGCAGTGGGCCCTGCCATTTGCTCCACCGTGCCAGGACTTGGTGCCAGGCCTGAATGTCCTTTACTACTACTGTTCTTCAGTGTCACTGACTGAATATGAAGCTGGCAGCCTCCTGGCTTTTGCTTTATAGTGCAAAAAACCCACAAGTTTTCCCAGGAATATGCAATCAGCATTTTTGACTGTGGGGGAAAAACACAGATAGGAAACTGAGTTAGGCCAAACTTTAAGACTTCTCAGGAAAAGAGGTTGGTAGTGATAGCCACCAGTTTGGGTGGCTTTAAAAGTGGATCTGACAAATTCATGGAAGAGAAGGCTTTCAATGGCTACTAGTCCTGATGGCTATGTGCTACCTCCAGTATCCAGGAGGGTGCTCTTGCACTCATGTCCTACCGGTGGATTTCCTGTGGACAGCTGGTTGGCTACTATGTGAACCGAATGCTGGACGAGATGGACCTTTGGTCTGATCCAGCATGGCTGTTCTTATGTTATGAGGAAGTTTTGAAGAGAGTCATGGCATTATGGGGGCAGTATTCTATTCGACATTAACACTAATGTAAATTACATTGTGCTAGCGTAGGGGTGGGTGATACACAGCCATTCGCAACATCTGCTCCCCCCAACGTGTCCCCCATTTAGAAAAAAGAAACAAAATGGCACTCATTATAGGACACGGAATACCAAAATGGTCAAAGCAGTTTACCACCAGTGCATCCGTGTGTGTGTGTGTGTGTGTGTGTGTGTGTGTGTCTGGGATGGCAAAAACGGTCTTCCAGCCTCCCGCAGTAATCCACCCCTGTCCCAGCATAATCGACCTCTAGCACAACACCAATAGTGTTTACTGTGTGACAGGTTTCCCTGGAAAACCCAGCGCACCAACAAATGCTATTGGCATTATGCTGCAGGTTGCTTACCTCACGCTAGTGTTGAATAGGGTATTGTCCCTGGTGTCCAAGAAGCCCTTCAGCCATAAGAAAACAGCTAAACTTGTTGCCCCTCAAAGTTTTGACGGATTTCGCCATCCCACAAGCCATTTTCAGAAGTGAATTGTTTCTAGGCCTTGTGTATGGAGGGCACAAGGACACACACCTCTTGAACTGATTAGCTTGATAGGCTTGTGTGATAGTACAGTGCAAGTGGGCCACTGCAAAAAATGAATTAAAAGAATAGGTGGCCATCTGCTTATTATAGCAGGCATCTGCTTGTTGCAGCTGAAACTCTTGGCTTGCTCACTTCCCAGTGAGCATTCAACAGAAGTGGATTCTTGTATGAACTTGAATATTAGAAAACAGGGAAGGAAGATTTACATTGGCAGCAAGAGAATGCAAGTGCTATTGTGGCTGCTAGCATTTGCTCACAGTTTTAAGTCAATACAATTACCCTTTGTGGACAAAGGCAAAGCACAGTCAAATGTTCAGGGAGGCTATTTTTGATGTGTAGGTGTTTCTGCACAGGAGGTTATGCATGTAGACTCTGTATCTGCAATGTGTACCCTGTGTTTTGCAGGGGACATGTAACCTTACTGGAGCCTGCCCACGTTAGGGTGTACATGTTTAGGCTCTTGCAAACAGGGCCTTAAAAGTGGAATTTGAGCAGCAGCTCTGATCCTACTTCCCCTTTCACCAACTCCATACATATCTGTACGCAGCAGCCTTCCCCAGCCTGGTGCCCTCCAGGCATTTTGGACTACAACTTCCATACTCATGGGTCATGCTGGGAGTTGTAGTCCAACACATCTGGAGGGCACCAAGTTGGGGAAGGCTGGTACACATTTTGAGTCTCTGCCCTGGACTGCTGCCCACCACTTTGGCTCCTGTCCATTCATTCCTGTGGTACTTCTTCCCAGGCTGCTCCTTATGGCTGGATCAGGGGCAGCTGCATCTTTTCTTCAAGCTGCTCCTTATGGCTGGATCAGCGGTGGTAGTGCTGCTGCATCTGACTCTGTCTCCAAGCTATCTGCAAACCCACTTCTTCTGCATAGCTTTCCTGGGACCACCCATGACTCTCCTTCTTCCGTACTTCGTGCCACTTGCTTAGTTAGATCTTTAATCCTGTCTTTTGATTCCAGGAGCGCAGACTGGCATGTAATCTTCACAGCAGCCCTGTGCGGGAAGTTCAGCTTAGAGTGACTTGCCCCTAAAAACAGCTGTCCGGTCTTTCAATTTTAGGATTCTTTCTCTTTCCCCATTCCCTTCCTGTGACTTTTCTGTGAACTGTACACTGTGTTCCAGACTGCTGCCACTTTCCCCACCTTTTCTGAGAAAAGCTGGAACTGTTGCATTCCTGCTTGTTGTGCCGTTTGTAAGGGCATAGGAGCTCTGTCTGTGGGGGGGAAAATGTGGCAATCCCATCATCAACTGGTTCTCTTCTAGGATAAATAGCAGGGCTGCTGCATTTGGGAATGCCTCTTCCATATGAGTTTCCCTGTACAGTAGAGAGTTCCCTTCTTCCCCTGATGCTAGCTTGGTTGGGACAAGGAGCAGAGCCTTTCTGGTAGTGGTGTCTGGCTCATGAAACTTCCTCCCCAGAAAAATCTGTCAGGCTAGCTCAGGTTTGAGGTGTGTTGTGGGGAGGGGTGGGCGGCCTTAAAAGCATGTTGAAAAGTTGCCTCATTTCAAAGGACATTTGGGAATCTGGCCTGAATGATTTTTTATCTTCTTTTTTTTTTTACAACGGCTGCACCTTGATTTGCGATGTATTGCTGTTTTTTAGGTTATTGCAGCCTTCTCCAGCCTGGTGCCCTCCTGATGTTTTGAAGTACAACTCCCATTATCATTGACCATTGGCCATGCTGCTTGGGGCTGATGGGAGTTGAAGCCCAAAACATCTGAGGGCACCAGGTTGGGGAATGCTGTCAGAGCCTTATCTTGGGCTTTTCTCCACCCTGTTGTATGACGTACTGCCAGTGATTGAGACCTTTTCCTGGAGCTTGTGTAAGTACCTACTGTGTACATGGTGTGAGCCTAGGTACCGGGGGAATGAGTTTCAATAGCTTACGCTCTATGAGTTGTTTGCTCAAGGCTATGGACTGGATACACAGCTGGGAGTTTTGAGGGGAAAGAAGAATTACCCTGACTTTTCTTCTGGAGGGAACATGGAGGAAAGTTTTCAGATAAAACCTTTGCTGGATGATGATGGTGGTTTGTGCACTGCTTTAAGCTGATTCCTAGCAAATGCACCCAGAAACAAGAATGAATAACATTGAAGAGGTCAGTATTCTACTTGAAAAGTTTAAAAGTTCCTGTAGAATTCCAAAAATCTGGTTGGTTGGTTTTTTTGTTTTTGTTTTAAAAAAAGGGCTCTAGCCCTTGTGTCTGACTTCTAGAAATCGGGCAGTTTCTAGAGGCCAGCATCTGAGAACAGGATTTCCACCTGGTACTGCCATCTGCCCATAGCCCATGATTTTTACACCCAGTTCTCTGGGCCAGCTCTGCCTCCTGATCATCCTCAACAGAACTTTTGCTCTTTTGCTGCTCTTCTGCTTCTTTTTGTTTCAGGGCCGCCGCCATGAGCTTCAGCCATGCCCGGCTCTTTTGACATGTCTGGGAGAATGGAGAAGAATAGGCTGCCATTCAGGACACCATTTCAGATTTCAGCACGTGAGGAGTAGGGGTGGGTTCTTGGAAAGGCCTCCTCTTATGTAAGAACATAAGACCACTTCTGCAGATTCAGACCAAGGGTCCATCTAGGCTAGCATCTTGTTTCTAACACTGGACAGATACTTCTGGGAAGCCCACAAACAGGACCCGAAGGCAACAGCCTCCCTTACTGTTTGCCTTCCAGAGGCTGGTCTTCAGTGGTATAAGTGGATCTGCAAAAGATTGTTGCAGTGTGGAATGCCCCTGTTCAGGCTGCCAGCCATGTCCTCTTTCAGGATACTCCATCCCAGTTTTCCACCCCCTACCCCACAAACAGTCAGTCAGCATTCTGTGCCTGTACCCAATGAGCATGCTTAGTCCTTATTGTGCTGTTTGGGATTCCCTCCCATAGTTTTTTGTTTGTGTTTCGGAAGATTTTTTTTAATACTTCTGCAGACCTTGAGATTCTACCAAGCCTGCTGATACTACCCTTTTGCGCATGGATGGTGCTACTTTGGCTATATAAGGATTGGAGCTTGGAGAATGACTTCGCTGTTATAGGATAGGATACCACTGATAGGATAGGATACCACTTCTGAAAATGGAGGCTCTGTTTAACCATTTTGGGATATATTCAAGATTAAATCCCCTCCCTCCAAGTGTTATGAGTGTGTGTGTATGTTTCCCAATATCCCATAGTAACAATAGCAGTATCATCAAAAGCAGGAGAAAGCACGTTTAAGAAAAGGGAGGAATAATTACTAGATAGGCCCACATGTTATTTATAACGAGGTCTGTTGCTAGTTTGTTTATTGATTGATTGATTACATTTCTATACCACCCAATAGCCAAAGCTCTCTGGGCGGTTCACAAAAATTAAAACCTCAAGTACAGCATAAAAACAATATAAAATATAAAAAGTTTAAAACTACAGTATAAAAGTACAACCAGAATAAAACCTAGCAGCAATGCAGAGATTTAAAATACAGTAACAAATTTACAACAGCAGAGCTAAAAGACTAGAATGCTAAAATGCTAACATTCCTGGGAAAATAAAAAGGTCTTCACCTGGCACTGGAAAGTGCACAACATAGGCACCAGGCAAACCTCTCTAGTGAGCTTGTTCCACAACTGGGAACGAGCTCCCTAGTTGAGACTTGTTTGATAAATTGACTAAGATTCTGTTAGTCAATTGATAGAGCAATCTTATACATGTCTATTCAGAAGTAAGCGGCATTGAGTTCAATAAGATTGACTCCCAGGTAAGTATGTATAGATTGCAGCCTAAATCCACACCGCTTTACATATGAATAGACCAATTGTTCAGGATGGGGTGGGGGGAAACATTCTTCATATAGATTATGCATGTGTTTGTGTTGCAGAGGACACCATCTCAGAAGAAGCATTCCTTCTTGTGTGTGAGACAATGGGGGATGCATCTTCAGAAGAAGCATTCCTGCTCAGAAGACGCATTCTGACACCATCTAGTCTACTACTAGTCAATGGCTACTTGTCTTGATGGCTATGTGCTACCTCCAGTACTGGAGGCAGTGAGCTTATGTACACCAGTTGCTGGGGAACATGCGTGGGAGGGTGCTGTTGCGCTCATGCCCTCTTGTGGCATGAGCGCAACTGGTTGGCCACTGTGTGAACAGAATGCTGAACTATATGCTGGACTAGATGGACCCTTGGTCTGATCCAGCATGGCTCTTCTTATGTTACGTTTTCTCAGAAGCATTCTAACACTGTCTCAGAAGAAACGTTCCTTATTCTTTGTGGGAGAATAGGGGAATACCTCGTCTCAGGTGGCATTGTTTTAATGTATTTATTAACATTATTTGTATAGCACCCATTAACTGACATTCTCCGGGTGGTTAATAATAACATTTTAAAACTATAGAAGATTAAAACAAGCAAAAAATCAAAACAAAATAAAATCACCAGCAGCATAACATCAATACAGTAGAATGAAAGGCACTAAAAAGACTTAAGAATAAAACAGCTGGAAGAATTTTTTAAAAGTCTTCATCTAGCACCAAAAAGACCATAACATAGGTGCCAGGCGAGCCTCTCTGGGGGAGGGCATTCCACAACCAGGGCACCACCACCCTGTAGCCATCTGCCATACCTCATTTGGTAGGGGGGCCCTTGAAAAAGGCTGCATGTAGACACATACACATGGCTTTGTAAGTATTTTATGTTAAGAATTGACCATTTTCAAATGATTTCCCTGATTAATCAGGGGCACCTTTTAAATCTTCTGAATCTGATTCATTAATCTAATAATTGACTAAGACATTGCTCTGTAGCAAGGATGTTGAAGCTGTTTTAGTCCAAGTGCTGAATTCCATTTCAGAGAAGCTCTCGGGGTCGCATTTCAGTGGTGGGTGGGGCTGAAGGCAAAATGAGCGGACCCCAAAACACCAGCATATTTTAGCGTAAAGCTCTTACTGCCAGTAACTAAGGGCTTCTCCACATGGGGCTTTTATCCTGCAATTGAGATTGGTAACTCACGGAAGTTTGCCAGTCCTTTACATGATGTCGTCAAGCTCCAAGACCTCTCCTGTGCTTTTTGACCGTTATCCCAGTTTTTGTTTTTTAAGATTGCAGAAAATGAGCTATTTAAATATAGTGAGTTGAATTTCTCTGTGAAAAGAGGAAGTGCCTCTATAACACAGCGCCATTTAGTGGCTTTATAATGAAACATATAGAGCTTGCAGATAAAGGAACTCCTTAGGGGGGAAAGGGGGGGAAGTGCATGAAAAGGGGCAATCTTAATCCCACAACGAATATGGAAGGCCTGATAAAGCCACAGGATAAAAAGCCTCTGTGTAGAGAAGGCCTCCCTGCCTTAGGATAGGCATTTCAGCCTTTTAGAATGGGGGAAAAATTGCACAAAAGCCGGGAAACCACTAACGAACAGTGGTTGGGGGAAAGGAAGGGGGGCCAGTGGAAGGTTGTGTAGCCATCTGGGGAACCCCAGTTGGGCCAAATTTGGCCCCCTTGCCTGGGATTCTGCATGCCTGCCCCATAACAATCTCCACTTGGTGTGTGGAACTCATGATTTGGTGATCCAGAGGGCTAATTTGTGTGTGTGAGTGGTTCAATTAAGGTATCACATTCTTCTTGATTGGTACTGTGCTTGTTAGAGTCCACTTCCTATGCCCTGTGTGTGGGCTGACCTTCCTCTGCTCTCTCAGGGACAAAGAGCATTGGTGCTGCACTCTGGAGCACAGCTTGTCTTAATCCAATACCTTGCTGCTGACGGATGGGGCTGCCATGTCCTTGACTTCAGCACGTGTATACCTGCTCTCCCTACAACAGCTGCATCCTCCTGTCTCCGGCATGACTAGAATTTTGGAAAAGCTCAAGGTCAAATTTCACCAGGCTTAGCCTTCCATGTCCTGGACCATCCTGCATGTTCCGCTAGAAGTTATTTGAGCTACTCAGCATCCTTGGAAACATGACCCATGGATGGGCTTTCCTTGGAAATTAGAGGGGGATGGAGCAGGAGAGAAGGCTTTTCTAGAGGAGTGATTGGATGATGACTTTAGGGGAAAGGAGACCCAATGATTTGGTAATCATCGCCAGCTGAGAACAGGGTGGAGTCAAGTTAAACCTAGATTAGAGCAGAATGAGAGAGAATAGCTGGGCAGGAAGCGAAGGAAGGAAGGAGGGGGCAGGTACAATTTTTATTCGTATTTATGGGAGCAGGGCTGGATGTTTGTGGCTTTTGAGGAGCGATCATGCTCCTCATCGTGCCGTGAAAAGGGGTCACCCACTGATTTCTGCACATTGAGCTGCTGTTGAAGACACAAGAGCAGGTCTGGACCGTTTTCTGGGCAGTTGGCAACCCTGGAAGAAATGCTGCAAGTTGAGCAGGCTTGTTTTGAGCCCCATTTTGGGGATAGGTTCACGATTAAATGGCAAAAAAGTAGTGCTTTTTTTTTAGAACCCGAGTTGATGGCCATGCGAAGGGAAGAGATGGGGAGTCCTAGTCCTTTCCTGTAGCTCAGCCTTTCCCAACCTGGTGCTGTCCAGATGTATTGGACTGCAACTCCAATCTTGCTGGCTGGGGGTAGTGAGAGTTTTAGTCCCAACACATCTGGAAGGTGTTAGGTTGAGGAAGGCTGCTCTAAACTCACCATCTGCCCCTACCTTTCCAAAGCCACTGCCCTTTTCTCCTTCTTTCTTCCCCAAAGCCCAAGCCCTGCCTTGTCAGGTGATGGCAAGCACAGCAAACCTCTTTCCCTACAACCCCAGACAGCTGCCTGAAGGAAGAGGCACTACTACTTCTTCTGCCTGGGACCCTGGTCTGCGATGTCTGGGCTTTTCACATCCAGGGCTTGGGGCAGATTTTTGACCCCACAATGGTGCCCCAGGTGCATTGCTTCAGTTTATATACACACACACATACACACACACACACACTTCATATGAAGGGGTGGCAGACTTTTCTGCCATTAGAAAAGCACGCAGGGCACATCCGTTAGGGTAGAAGCTTAACTTTCCCTCTGTGCCCCTGGTACTCCCAGTGACTCTATGAGAAGCATGCCTTGCCCCCTCTCATCTATGTTCCAGATGGCAGCCTGTTCATAGAAGTCGGGGGGAACCAGGTTCTGTCCTGGTGTGTCCCTCAGGAGAACATTTGACTGGAGAGCACAGGCCAAAGGCTCCATCTTGTCCAGAATCCTGTTCTAACAGCGGTAAGGCAGATTCCTTCCACAAGTACAGCATGGAAGGCAGCAACCATCCCTGGCTGCTTGTCCTCAGTATCTATCATTTGGAGGCATACTGCCTCTGAATATGGAGGTTCTGTTTGACTATCATGGCTAGTAACTCTTGATACATTTCTTCATGAATCTGGCTACCTCTTTCTCACTCTCTTGTTCACTCACACCCATACACATGCGTGCGCCACCTCCACCAGCCCAGCACAGCAATTTGGCTTTTAAAAAGCCTCTGGTTGGCACTAATATGAGGCTTTTTTCAAGCCTAATTGCTGGGTGGTGGGGAGGTGATCTTTGTGAAGTTGCAAAGTATGTGTCTGCTGCAATCTCAACGAAGATTCTTCCCCCTCCCACTCTCATCCTTTACCAGGGGAGTGCCATTTTCAGGAGTCTCCTCCTGCGTTCAGAGCAACTTGGTAGCCACTGGTCTTCTGCGAACCCTTTTCACCTCTTGAAAGTGCAATGCGTATCACAAGGTGCACAGTTACGTAGGGATGGGTGTCTTGTCTCTTCCGAATTCTCCTAATGAATTCCCTTCTTCTTGTTCTTAGGTGCCTTTGTTATCTGCTGGACTCCTGGACAGGTGGTGCTTCTTTTGGATGGCCTGGGCTGCCAAAGCTGCAACGTGTTAGCCGTGGAGAAGTACTTCCTGCTGCTGGCGGAAATCAATTCAGTCATTAACGCCATCGTCTACTCCTACCGGGACAATGAGATGCGTAGCACCTTCCGGAAGATCCTTTGCTTTGCCTGCTACAGGATGCCAAAGTATGCACCAGCTTCAGTGAAGTCCACCACCACAGAGCATAGGATACTGCCTCAGAACGGACATCCAGTTATGGATTCCACGCTCTAATGCTGCCATTTCCGGCTCCTCTGTGCTGGTCATCTGAAGCTGTTGTTAATGATCTATGGGAGGCCTGTCTCTCTGTGGCTGGAGACCGTGGCCTGTTGTGGCTGCAGTGCAGCTGAGAATAGTGCTGTGACCAAGATTATCAACCGGGGTCTGTAGGGGACAATATTGTGCCTGTGCATTGGTCGGTGACTGAGGGCAGCAATCTCAGTTTGTTGCACCAAGTTGTGCGGGTTTGCAGTCTTCTGACAAGAGGCGGTTGTATTGTGACTGTAGATGACCATGTGTCTGGGATACAGTGATTATTTGCAGTCAACGGAGTTGGAGGAATTGGCACATTACAGCTCGAGAGGCACCTTAAACACTCTATTGTGTTAAGAACTGTTTCAAAACTAGTTTGCGCCGCAGCTTCTTAAAGGCATATATTTCCTTCTTCATCTTCCACAGACTAACAAGCAACCATTGCTGTGTTTGCTAACAGACCATGGGTGGCCTTCTTGGGACAAACTTTCTTTGCCTTGTTCTTAAACACAAATGTTTGGACAAACGTTGAAAAGCGGTGGAACAAAAACACTGAGGTACATGCATCCCTGTCCATGTGAGCCGCCCTTTTTAAACTGCTGTGTTGATTCAGTGCAGGGGTGGCATCTCCTTGCCACAGTGAAGCAATCATCTGAATGTTTCTGTGCTGGGTGAATAATTGTTGTCCTAGCCCTTTTCAGTATTACTGCCTTTCTGGGCATGGCCATTCAAGAGCTAAGATACGAAGGCTACGCTCCATCTTCTGCAATGACTCCCTGAGAATCTATTACAACCTGAGCTCTTCTCCTGCTTAAACTGCAGCATCCGTCCATCCCCCCCGCCACCGCCCTGGTGTGTTTAACTCAGGGAGATTGTGGATCATGGTGGCCAAACTGCCAAATGCCCTGCTGGTGAAGTCCACAGTTGACATAAGGTTGGGAAAATAATCCATACTAGTTGAGCACAGATACTGCAGCAGGCATATGCAAGAATTAAACACATAAAGAGCACTCCACCCCCTTATTTGGTTTACCATTGGTGCTTAGAGGTGTAGCACTACAGCTTAGCAGATGACCATGCATAGCTTGGCTTTCCAGATGTTCTCCTCTGCCCAGGATTGATGACTCCCACACCACCTTTGCTGTAGAGCAGGGGTGGGCAATGTGTGGCCCTTCAGATGTTTTGGCCTACATCTCCCATGATCCCTCACCATTGGCTATGGCTGATGGGAGCTGTAGGCCCAAACATCTGGAGGGCCACAAGTTGCCCACCCCTGCTGTAGAAGAAGTGTACCCTTGTATTCTCAGAAGAGAAGCACATTGCCCACATAGGTGATGGCTTCCACTGTGAAGCCTCATTTGGTGCAAAAGTGCTCTTGTTTCACAAGGATTAGCCATGGCAGTCACCTGGTGAGGAGCAGGCTTCCTCCTTTGCCTTGGAACAGCTCCATAGCAGGAAAGTGCTGGTGCTAAAAGAAGGTTCAGCTGCTCTGATTTCTTCCTGTTGCGCACAGGAGCTCTGCTGTTCAAAAGCTGGCAACCCTCCCCATTGCTTGATCTTCTGACTCAGACAATAAATGTGCAAAACAAAACACAACAAAAAATGAATTGGGAAGAAACTGTGCTTCTTTGCAGCTGCACAAATTTCACTATATACAACCAGAGTTGCACCTGTGGCCTCCTCCAGTGCCTTAACTGTGGACTCCCCACCACCACCACCACCACTTCTGCCACTGCTGTTAGCTAGCCTTCTCTCCCTGCCCTCCCCCAGCGATCGTGACACAGATAGCTCTTTCCTCATTGGTAGCAGCGGTGAGAAAAGAGTCATTTGTGCCAGGATTGCTGGAGGAAGGGTTGGAGAGAAGGCTCTCCACTCTTTCCCTGGCTCACCTCCAACAGATCACTCTTTTCCCCACAGTGTCAGGATCACCAGGATGTTTGCCTGTGATATAGAAGTGCTTCCCATCCACCCACCCACCCCGAAAGTTCCTCCAAGTGCTTTCTCTGGGAAACTGTGGAGTTTTTAAATATAAAGTATAAAATAATGTATCTGTATACTGACAAAGTAATTTGAACACTAGGGTTAGCCTGAAGGGTTGCTAACGTTCAGTTCTCCACTGTGCCCATGGAGCAGGCAGCCTCTCTCAGGTCTGCAGCATCGAGTCAGCTCTAGGGGCTGCTGCTCATCTTCCTTGAGAGGTTGATGAGGTAGCAAAGCTTTCCTTGTCCTCTGTGCCTTTTGCAGGCTCTTGGGCGACTCCCAGCTTCTCCGTTGGCTAAGAGTCCTCTGTACATTTCCAGATTCCCCAGCCTACCCCTTCCCCATGCGAATGCTCTCCTATGTGCATGTTGGAACTTGCTCCTCTTTGTACAGTCCTGCTGTGCCTCTCCCTTTGGCACCTGCCCTTCGGTCTGTTTCTTGCCTTATATTACAACGTGGTTCCTGCGTACCAGCCCCAGCTGTCCTCCTCATTGACCGCAGTGTTGACCTCACTCCTGAAACAGCCGAGAAGGATCCCGCTGCTGTGACTCAGCAGTCAAGCCGTGAGCCCACACTCTGGCAGAACAGTGTGGCCCTCTGATTAGTCACCTGACACTGTGTCAGTACAGGCGGAAGCTTGCTTGCTCCTTGGTATAAATATCCTAATAATTCGCGCCCATGAAGTCAGTGAAACTATTTCCTTCGTGCAGTGAAAACTTTAGCACTAAGCCAGCCTTCTGCAACCTGGTGCCCTCCAGATGTGTTGGACTGCAACTCCCAGCAGCACCTGGAGGGCACAAGGTTGGGGAAGCCGTGAGGAGCTCAATGAAATGGATGACTGATGAATAGGATTGCCAACTAACCAGAAAAATAGTACCTGGCCTGCTCATGTGCCCTTAATGGCAGTGTGGTCTGCAGACATCAGCTGGTGAGACTTTTCATGTCATAGAGGTAAGAATTTTCACTTGCTGATATCTGCAGAACAAGTTGCAGTTAAAGGTACAGTAGCAGGGAGTCAGTAAAAAAAGAAAAAGATGGCAACTTTTCTTCACTTGTGCAGGAACACCACGCATGTAGGTATGCATGCACACACATACACAATATCTATGTGAAGGTAGTAGACTAGAATTAAAATGAGGAACTACTAGATTTATTAAAACAAGTTCCTATCATTTGGCCTAAATGTTTAGCTGTAGACATGGGTAGAAGCTTAAGAAGAAAACACTTGTAGGGTTGCTGCCTTTTTTTTGGCCCTGCTCCTGTACATACACACAGCAGAAATGTAGCAAGGAGGTAAAGCTTTACCCCTCGCTTCATTTCTGTGCCATGCCAAGCTCTGCCTGTTGAAGATCTAGATCAGGCTTCTGTAAGAAGCACAGAAGCAGGGCCACAGGAACAAAAAGCTGGAAACCCCATTTCAATACAACACACGCATGCCCTGCATTAACTGAGAGCCGAAGTAGATGCGGTGTGGTTTGCCTTTGTGGGATGGATTTTTTTTTTAACAAATAGCCAGCATGGGGGCAAGATCAGAACCAGGCTGTATAGGATGGGGTTCTTTAGCCATTTCCCCCCTCCCCATCTCCCCCATGCCACAATTCACAATGGAAAGAAGCTCAGCTGGTGTCAATGGGAGCTTTCCACCAATTGCTAGTAGTGCAGTGGGAGAATTCCAGTTGAGACCACAGTAGGGGCAAAAGGGTAAACGCTCCTCTCCCCATGCCTCAGTTCTGGTCCCCCCTCAACATGCTACCTACTTGCTAGGGGATGATGGGAATTGTAGTCCAACACATCTGGTGGGCACCAGGTTGGGAAAAGCTGTGCTAAGGACTGAACTAGACACCTGATAAATACCACTGTGGGAACCTGGGCTGATGTAGCAAAGCAAGGGGTGGAGGGTTGCTTAACCCTTCTCCTACCCACGGCTTTCCCCCAGCATTCCTCACCCTCCCCAGCTGATTTCCCTCACTGTGCAGCATACATTGCTAGATGGGGAGAAACCAGCATGTGATATCAATAGGCGCAAAGAGGTAGCTGGAAGAAGGGTTACTATCCTCCCCCCTTGGCAGGTGAGAAGCAGTGCTCTGGGTTCCCAGATCTGTGTCCTGCCCTGCTCTGACCCTCTTATTTTTCATGAGCAAGAAAATTTCCATGTGAAAGGGAAGCTCTACAGCTGAAGATGGTAGGGAAGAGACTGGGGGTGCTTCCAGACTGATGGCTCCTAGTGCTAGCAAACAAAAGACATGGTGCACTGTTCTCTCATTTCCTGCTTAATGGATATTTTTGTGGAAAGAAAAAAGACAGAAGCAGACTTGCAAGTTACAAGTGGAAGACAATGACAACATCAGCTGGGTCCCCTGTAGAATTCCATGAACAACAAGACAGGGCGATTGTATGATAAAAGCCTCTCCTAGAAGCACCCTGGGAGGTGGGCTAGATTGTGGTAGGGGAGGATATCATTGAGGAGGTAGGTGAACTACAAGGAGAGCCTGTTTTTTTCTGGCCTGTTTTACCTCTGCCGTAAAATAGGAGTCATTCACATACTACCCAACAGCACACCACCACACTCTACTTGCTGTTGCATTAACTTGCATTCGTTCCCTGGGGACACTTAATTACAGTTTCATTGCCTCTTCATGAACATGACTTATGCTTTTTCCCAAGCGATCCCGGGGGGAGGGGGGCTTGCAAAGAGCCCTTTGAGGGATGGGCTCCTGCCAGTTTCTAAAGCCATTGCCCTGTTTCAGTTAATGCATGGAAGCTGGCTTACACCCCAGGATGTCAGAGAAATCCGCAACTGGATCAAATGAGTTCAGATTTCTATGAATCTGACCAGAAGACTGGCTTGGACTTGCAGACCGGGTTTTTTTTTCCTTCCAGAATTTTACACAAATTTAGTCATAGAAAAATATGTAAAATAAAAAAACGCTGTCTGAAAATGTGAATTTCCCCCATAGGCTAAAGCATGAAAATGTGGATTGGGGGGTGGGGTTTGTGCATTTGGGGAGGGATTTGCAAATTTGTGCAAATTCAGGAAATTGGGAAAAAATCCAATTCTACCAATGAGCAGACGACAGAACGAAAGGCACCTGGCAATCGGTGAAACACAAGACAGCAGGCTGCACCAGACTGTTTGTCCATCCGGACCAGTGTTGTCTACTCTACTCTGAATTTCAAGGGTCTTAGGCAGAGGTCTTTCGTATCACCCTGCTACCAGATCCTTTCAATGCAAGATGCCAGGAATTGAACTTGGGGCCCTCTACTTGCCAGCCATATGCCCTGTTTCTGAGCTATGGTCGCTCTTCAAGTGTTACAGCTCACCGTTCAAGCACTGGGCATAACACAGTGGGACATTTTTCTATGCAAGCCCTGCTAACTTGAATGGGAGTGGTACAAGAGCACTACCGGGCTCCCATTCATTTCAATGGGACACGTAAGGCCACTCCCTGCTGCACTGGTGTCTGTTGTGTTTAATGCTAGTTCCTGGGTCTGATGGCTCATATTCAGAGAGGGGTTTTTTAGGTTTGCCATAATCCAGGGGTGGGGAACCACAGGCCCACAGGCCAAATCCGGCCTTCCTGGGGTCTCTAGGATGGCCATGCCCTCTTCCCCTTTCCCCTCACTACAGACTGGTGGTTTCCCAGCTTTTCTGCAGATTTCCCCCCATTCTGAAAAGTTGGAATCCCTCTCCTAAGACAATTCCTGGCAGTAAGAGCATTAAGCTACAACATGCCAGTATTTTTTGTTTTGGGCCCCCCACCCCCTTGCTTTTTGCCCCACCCACCACTGGAATGTGGCCCCCAAGAGCTTCTCAGAAACTGACTTCTGCCCTTGTGGCGAAAGAGGCTTACCACCCCTGCCATAAGCCTTCTTCATGTGTTACTCGTATTGAAAGGGGCTGTGAGGGCCAAACCTCTGGCACAACTCCAATGGCACGCTATTCCTCCTAACTCCACCATTCATACATTGGTGTAGAATCCGGCGTGGGGAGGCCTACAGGCATGGACTTTTCCCGGGTCATGGAATCATGATCACGCAGGGTTCCAGGACCCAGCAAAACCGATGCGTGTTGACTTCCCCCAGCTCCACATCACCGCTGATGGCAGGGCCTGGAAGAGCCTGTCATCAGGGGTAGCGGTGCTGCTCCTTAGCTCGAGTAGCACGTGAAGGAAGCTTCCACCACCCTTTAATGTCAAGAAACCTCTGCAAGGCTCGCTTATAAAAGCAAGGTAAATACTGGCAACGCTCCTGGTTGACTTGCCAGTATTTACTTTGTTTTTGTAAGTGAACTTTGCAAAGGTTTCCTGACTATAGGAAAGGAAAGGTTCCTCCTGTGCAAGCACCGGGTCATTACTGACCCTTAGAGGGACGCCGCTTGCGCTGGCATTTTCATGGCAGACTAGCGGGGTGGTTTGCCATTGGGTGCAAGTACCATCGAACTCTGTGGGACTGACATCTCAGTAAATGTGCACAGAATCAAACTGCAGTCCTGCAAAAGGTAGAATGGCCGGATCTCAGAAGAGGAATGTTGCGTGACAAGGACAGTGCATGTTTGTGCTCTTTGTGGAAAGTTTGCCTATCCTGTTTTCCTCTGGCCACTTCTTATGTAGCACAGCTGCTTACTCCTATACAAAAGAGGCTTGGGCAAAGGTCTCATTAACCTGCTGCTCTCCAGTGCAAACAACAGTGCAGGTTCGGTCGTAAGTCTTCCCTTATGTGCCTTAGATGCTCATTCCCATGCAGGAGCCAAAACACTAGCAAGCAGAAGTGAGCTCCTGAGGATGCAAAAGAGAGGAACTCCACCCAAGCCTCTCTTAAAGCAGCCATGTATTTAAGAGCTAGCCTGGTCACCATGGGCAACCAGGAATTGCACATAGGCGAGTGAGCGGGCTGCTGGAAGAGGAATGGTGCTCTCCCTCCCTCCTCTGCACCCAGTGTGGAACTGCAGCGCTCTGTCCTTCCCCTGCTAAGCTTCTAAACACTTTTGAAGGCTAGTAAACTTGGAGGGCTTATTTGCAAGGCTGGGTTAAAAGAGCTTGGCCTGTGCCTTGGTTTACCTAAGTGTGAGTCCATGTGCAGAGTAACCATTACTGCCACTTCCATCTGTGATCCCTGGTAAAAATTAACGGCTCTCCAAGTTCTGAGATGTTGCAGTGGAGCCCATCATGCAAGTAAGGTTCTCTTTTGTTTGTTTTTTTAAAAAATGGATAAAAGGGTGGTGGTGGTGGTAATGGTAATCCAAATCTAAAAGACCAGTTCAAGCTTGAGTTGGCCCTGCTCCAGTTTAGACTTGTTTCACTGACTTAATTTATTTCAAATGATAAACTGAGCAGTAAAGATTTCATTTGCCTGTTAAATCCTGTTAAGTTTCCAGATCAAAGAGCAATCTATCACTTTGCTAGCTTACTCATTTTTTTGAAGGATTTGCTATCGTCTCAGCGAACTCCCCCATAAAGGACTTCCTTAGCCTACTCGGCGTGCACACACAAAATGGAGCTCAGAGTGCTTCCAGATGAGGCCCTTAGAGTGCAATCCTATATGGAGTTTAGACAGAAAAAAGGCCTACAACTCCCAGCGTGGCTGGCTGGGGAATGCTCGGAGCTGTAGGACCTTTTTCTCTCTAAACATGCATAGGATTGCACCCTCATTGTGCAATCACCCTGCCTCATTCATGGCATTTTATGGAGGATCCACATGACAACATCTTCCACTCGTAACCCTCCCATGTTTTCCCACAGCTGCTTCCATAGTTTTTCTTACCACAAAACATCTCACCCTTACTCTGAGTAAATTCTACTCGGCTACTGCTGTTAAGCCCTGATCCAGAGAGATGAATACACATGTTACAAGTGGAGACCCACGTACATTGATGGATATGCGCAGGGCCGCCCCTACCATTAGGCAGAATGAGGCAGTCACCTCAGGCAGCAGGTGCTGGGGGGACGCAGCAAGGTATTAGAGGAGAGGGCTGCAGGCCACGTGGCCTGCCCTACACCCTCTAAGCTAGCCTGCTGCCTTCAGGTGTGGTGGAGGATGCTGTCTCATAGCTGGTGTTGAGGAAAGATTTAACTGCCAGTCCAGCTGGCTGTTGTACATGGAAGCAGAGGAGGTGCCATTTTGTTCTTCACGTCAGGGAGCAAAATGACTTGGACCAGCCCTGGATATGTGTATTTGTACATTTTCCACTACAGTCATTCCCTCTTCTTCTCAATACCCCACTTCACACACACACACACACACACACACCCCTACTCACTCGCACCACTCATATACTACTCTAAAATATACATGCACACCATTCCCACATGCAATCTAACAGCTGGCTACTATTTTCTGCTGCAACCCTTCTCTCAAATTGTGCCCCTCCCCACCCGTCCTTAGGCCTTGTGGGTTGACAGTTTCTGAAACTTCTGACAGCAATTGCAACATAAATAAACATTCCTTAATATCTCAGCAGCTGGGTCAGTGCCAAGAGAGGGCTCACGCTCTGTCATTTCAGCCAACTGATTTCATTTATTATATTTCTGTACCGCCCCATAGCCAAAGCTCTCTGGGCGGTTTACAAAAATTAAAAAGCCATTAAAATACATTAGATAAAATATAAAACCATTCACGTAATGACATAGAACAAATATCACACACAAAACATCATATATCTAAAACAATCAGCCAGAGACAATCAAAGGGACTCCTTATATGCTGCCAAATGCCTGCGAGAAAATGCCAGGACTCATGCCACCAGTAGCTTGAGAGGTTTCTAAAATAGTAGTCTGCATTTACCTCACATTCTTCCTTTCGTCAAGCATATTGGATGTGGGAATAAAATGGCTGCAATGTGGTTATTATTGTTTTTTTCCTGATAATCAGTGCGTTCTTAGGCCTCATTTTTCTCTGCATGACCAAGTGCCATAAAAGATTATCCATAGGTGGGTCCAACTTTTAAAATGCAGATATATAGATTATGTGGGTGGTGAAGTATCTCTTACCTGGGGTTGGATCCAGACTTAGTCATGCTTAGAGCAGACCCACTGAAATCAAGGGGACAAGTAAATCATGACAAACTTAAGTCCTACTGATTTCAATAGGTCTACTCTAAGCATGACTTATGTTTGGATCCAACCCATAGGTGATCCTTACCCCTGTACTGCTGCTTGCTGCTAGTCCAGCCAAACTAGAAGGATCGACACAACAGCTACCATTGTGCTGATCCCCTTTAAGACGCACCTCTTAAACAGTAAATCCCCTGCCACCACTCCATCCTTGCTTCTGCTTTGCTGCCTTGGTCACTAGCACTTAACAAAATGCTGCTGTGGCCCCAGTCCATGCCCGCTGATCAGGAAGACCTTCCCTCTTCTTCCTGCTACATGAGGACCCTCTTGTAGTCACTCAGTACTGAGGGAAATGCACTCTGCCCTTGCTCAGGGGCATAGTTATACCTTCTTGCTTTGTATGTTCCCAGGGTTCAGCAGCGGCTCGGAAAATAGTTGGTGGGTTTGAGCCTTGGCACAAATTAACTGTTGTTGCCTGATGGGGACGTGCTCTGAGAAGAGCGAGGATGTGCTCTAAGGCATTGTTATATTACAGACTTGGAAGAAACTGACAATAATATCTTTCAACATTCCCAGTCCCACGGCTGATTTTTAATCCTATTCTACAACAGAAGACTCACTTCCCATTTTGAATTATGGCTATTAGTTGTACCAGTAAAACTCCCAGGATTCCTGACCATTAGCTGGGCAGGCTGGGGCTGATGGGAGTTAAAGTCCAAAACATCTGGAGGGCACCAGCTTGGGGAAAGGTGATCTGTAGCTTTTCCTCCTCTCCTTTCCTCCTCGTTCGTATCCAAAAGGGCACTGCTGGTGCAGACATGACCCAGCAGCTGGCGACCAGTGATCTAAAACAGATCACTAATCTGAGGAATTCTGCTAGAGTAGTAGGAAAACATTTTCTCCAATGCCTGGATACCTTTATGGGATCCATCTTTAGGATGGCAAATTGACTGTCCATCTATAAGTCTCTCAGGGGCAGAGTCAACTACCTGTTGCGCCCCATGAGTCACTCACTGAGAGAACCTGCATATAAACGTGCAAATCAACATTTGAGTTACTACAGATCAGGGACTCCAACGCAAAACCCGAAAATGAGCTGGCAGAGCTACATAAAGACTTGCTCAAAGGCAACCAATTAATACTCATATTTTACAAGCGAGGAACACTGAGGCTGAGAAATGAGTGATTAGCACAAGGGCAGTCAAGGAAACTAATCTTTTTTTTCCCTTGCAATTTGACTCGCTATTGCTCAAACCCTTGCAGACCTGCCCTGATCTAGAAGACCAGCCACTGAACGCTAAGGAAGCAGATCCCAAAGCCTCCTGAGGCAGCTTGATCCGTTGCCAAACTACTGATACAGTTAGGACATTTCCCCTAATATGTAATCTGAAATGAGCTTGTAGTCTCTGAGAGGGTAGTTAACAACTGTTAGCACAGCCTATGGGTTTTGTTCACAGCATCACATTTGCTGACTCATGTTCAGTTTGTTATCGCTGTGATCCCTAATGGGAGTTGGTTAGCTAGGCAGCACTGTTTCCATTTCTTAGAAATGCGACTGCAAATGAGCTTTCATCTTATACTTGCTTGCTTGGGTTCTTTTTTCCTATATGTAAAACACATAACATTTGTCCTCACTGAATTTCATTTGATTACCATCTGCACAGCCACCTCATAAGTGGAAAGTTATGCTGAACTTTCAAACGATCCTCTAACATGCTTGCATTCCTACCCACTTTTGTTTCACCCTCAGATCTTATAAGCAGATGGTCTTCTTAATCCAATCATTCATGAAAATATTGAATGCCACCAGACCCAGCAATGTCACCTGTCAAACGCTTGATATCTTTTAAAAAATCTGATACTGATTCGCTCACAATGACTGTTTAATTTTCAGTTATTTCTATCCCCCTTCTAAAGTAGTTCTTTCTAACTGGACTTGCTACATGTTTGACTGGCTCTGTTCCTGCATGTTTAACAGCAGCCTAATACACAAACATTGACCTGGTTCACATGACATGATAAGCCATGGTGGGTTGTGAGCCTTGTTTGTGGCTTATTGTGACATCCGAACCTAGTATGGAGGCTTCAGTGTGGTTTGTGAACCACGCACAAGACACCGTGAGAACCCATGATTTGTTGTTGGGGCTTTGAAGGTGGCTTGTTTTCAGGGTGGCTTGTCGTGATGTGCAGGCCCAGCAGCATGGCTTGTGAGTGGCTTGTTGGCATGGGCTATGGAGCCGGCTGGCAGGAGCAGTGGAAAACTTGGCCACCTCTCGTTAGTGTGGCTTCCTCCTCCCGTCTCAATGCTGTCCACCCCTCCACTGATACAGAAATGACACTTGGGAATGTCCTTAATGCATTTGCAATCTTTTTCCCCCTTTTTTGCTGCTTCACAAGTGCACATATAGGTTTGTAATCAGATTTAAAAAAAAAAATATTTCCAAAAAATACGTAAAACAAAAGGCTGGGTAGTAGGTAATTTTCAAACCAACTTACACATCATCATCATCATCATCATCCATGAACCTATGACGTGCAAACTTGCCCATTTAGTCGGTGAATCTTTCCACATCATTTATTCCTGTGATGGGACAGACCTCATAGCACGCTCCTGCTCATGTTCCTTCTGAACACCAGCTCCATTTTTTTGGCCACTGTGAGAACAGAATGCTGGATTAGATGGACCCTTGGTCTGATCCAGCCTGGTGCTTCTTAGGCCTTGTTAGGCTGCTGTTAAGTCACAAAAGCAAGGCCACTAAAAAAGCTGGCATACCTATTTGAAAAAAAAATTCCATCAGGAAGCACCTGTGTCTTTCAAAGGTAACTTGTTCTGTGTGTTGCCAGGCTGCTGATAAAGATACAGGAGCAAAGCTAGGGTAGAAGTCTCCCTTAGAAAGACGTAAAATGTAAGTGCTTATTTAATAACTGACTGCAGTCCTGTGGACTCTGTATTCTACAACACATTTATTTATAGCTATCTTAAAGTGACATCCCTGTAATAAATATTAGTTATGGAGTATTGCATGTTCTGTTTGTTTGGAATTTGCCTGATGAATGTTACTTGCCTCTCCCACTACGAGTTTACTACTTCAGCTGTAATTATGGTCTGTTAAGGTTTGTTCTAATACACAAAACCATTTTTTTTAAATAACAACAACAGGTCTGTGATTTGTTTTTTATTCTGTCAAAGGGAATGTTTCCACCAGCACAAATAGGAAATTAAGAAAAACCGACACAGATAAAACAATCTGCAGAGGGAAGTCACAGATTGACAGCTGCCACTCACTCTAACTGGGAAAAGTTTTACAGGGTGGTTTGAATTTTTAATAAGTTTCTCTTCCTGTATGGAATATACAAATCTTGCTAATAAAGGAGGGGGAAGCTAAAGGCAGGGAGTTTTGACTTTGAACAGTTGATGTCATTACTACAAAACTATTACCTAATTTTCACAGTTTGTGTATTTGGCTCCCACCTTCATTTATTTTTATTACATCTCTCTGTTAAAGAAGAAAAAAGAGGGACATAGCAGATGTTTTCCACCCTTTACTCTCTCTTTCCATTTATTCCCCCACCACACACACGCTTCCGTGCTTGATCCCACTAAAGAGATGGGGTGCAGGAGCAGCGTTCCTTCCACGCATCTATCACTTGCTAGATCAGGGATCACAAAGGACCTAAATCGGATGCACATCCAAATGCCATATTAGAATGCAGATGCTGTCTATCGGTACTGCACTGCTTTAAGTGGAAGGCACATGTGGAGATACATTCTGGTATGGATGCATTTGCATAAGAACCCAAGAAGAGCCCTGCTCTTTCAGACCAAAGGCCTATCCAGTCCAGCAATCTTTTTTCCACAGTGGCCAACCAGTTGCTACTGGGAAGCCCATAAGCGGGACATGAGAGAAATAGCTCTCCCCTCTTGTTGTTCCCCAGCAACTTATATTGAGAGCAGGGATGATGAACCTCAGGCCTGTGGGCCACATCCAGGGGCCCAATTTGTCTCCCTGGAGTCCCCAGATGCCACGCCCCTTTCCCCTGACCACTGATCATTTGGTGGCTTCCCAGCTTTTGTACGTTTTTCCCCCATTCTAAAACATTGAAATGCTGCTCCTAAAACTTAGTTACTGGCAATGAGCTCTAAGTTAAAATATGCTGGTCTTTTTGGCCCCATCCCATTCCTGGAATGCTGCCCCCAAGACCTTCTCCAAAATGGCATTCAGCCCTCAGGCTGAAAGAGGCTCAACACC
Organism: Heloderma suspectum; assembly: GCF_057233095.1. Lineage (NCBI taxonomy): Eukaryota > Metazoa > Chordata > Lepidosauria > Squamata > Helodermatidae > Heloderma > Heloderma suspectum. Next base: position 177,412,866 of record NC_139459.1, read on the forward strand.
CCTGATTTGGAGGCATACTGTCTCTGAACCTGGAGGCAGTATAGCCATCATGACTGATAGCCATTAATACCACTGTCCTCCAGATATTCGTCTAATCTCCTTTTAAAGCCATCCTAATTGGGTGGCCATCACCACACCTCATGGTAGCAAATTCCATAGTTTAATTATGCACTGTGTGAAGGACTAGTATGCAACTATGTACATTCACCTGAAAACAATGCAGTGCAGATAAATAGTTGGCGGGGTTTGCACGACATGACAACCCAACACAGGTAATCAGCCATGGTGGGTTGTCATGTTGTGTGAACCCAGTGCAGTTTTTCCAGGGAGGCTTATTTTTCACAAACAAGCCAGCCTGAGAAGCCATGTCTTGTTTTAGGGTTGTTGATACTCACGGTGGCTTCTTGTGTTGCTGGAACCTGGCAGGGTGACTTTATCATGGGCTGTTGGGAACAGCTAAAGAGCTGGCTGGCCAGAGTGGCAAAAACTGAGGTAGGGACCAAGGAAACGAGAAGTTCTGCTGCAAAGGTGCTTGGGATACTTGCTGGAGCCAGCAGGAGGACTGAGGGGGAATGAGGGGAGAAACAAGCCATGGGAAGCCCAATTGTCTGTTGGGTTAGCTAGCGAACAACCAACCCATGGTGGCTTATTCGCAGGGTGGCTTAGTGTGCTGTGTGAACCCTCCCAGTATGTGCATCCAATTGACCCTGCCATCCTGTGAGGGGACATTCCCCTTTGGACTTTAAAGGATCACTGAGGCAAGATTTGAATACTGGATATTCCTAGACACAGTCCTACTCCTAACTGCTCTGCTACAACAGTTCTCTGGGTACTTCTAGACAACGATTTTACAGCACCATCACCCTGCCACATTCACAGGATTTTACAGGAGGTCCAGATGACACAGTCTTCCACTTGCAACCATCCCATGTTTTCTCACCATGTCTTCTACCTTTTGTCTAAATGCAGAAAATCTGTTAAGGGGAAAAAGATGGAATTGCTGCACAAGGTCTAAATAGTGCTAGGAGCCCTCTGTCTGGAACCTCTGTCTGTAATAATTTCACCAACAGCCAGTAGAACAGGGGTAACTTCATTGGAGCCAAAGCAAAGTGTCTTCCAGTTCCTGGGCATACCTAACAACTACTAACAAACAGAAAGTAAACCAAGGCAAGGGCTTTGCCCCAATGGGCCATGTCAGAATTATTAAACTGTATAATTAAGGACTATCACCAAATTCCCAAATACCAACAACAAATATTCCTCATGATATTCAGGGGTGGAGAACCTATGGACCTCCAGATGTTGTTGGTCTCGCACTCATATCAAGACCCAGCCAGTAGTCAAGGATGGTGGGTAATGGAGTCCAACAACATCCCTGCAATATAATATTCTCAGAGCCCCAGAGGAAGTGTGTGTGTGTGTGTGTGTGTGTGAGAGAGAGAGAGAGAGAGAGAGAGAGAGAGAGAGAACCCAAGGTCATATGCCAGGGAGAAAATCCAAAAAATCCAGTGGAGCAGTATGATTGAGTTATCAGTATCGCACATTAGGAATGCCCTGTCTTTCCCCTTGAAATGACCTGTCTCTGCCCTCTGTCTCTTTCACAGCACCACATTTTCCATTTTGGAAAGGATTCAGCCATTGTAACACACTCAGCCTCACACAGAAAAAAAGAAAGAAAGGAAGTTCAAAGGAATTCTGCATGTATATTTGCCACGTAGCAGGCTCTCAGCAATTTTGAGATGCCACAAGTCAAACCAAAAGTGTGAGATTGTGCCACTCCGCCATACACCACAGTAAAGAAGCATGCCTCTGCATGAGAGAGTAGACCTGACTCTATGCCACGGGTAGGTTCAGGGGGCTTCCTGCTAGGTTGGCCACATATGCATCACCAAAAAAGAAGAATTGAATCGCCAGGAAATGGACAAACCGAGGGTGTAGCATCAGCACCCCGGCTAGTATGGGCAGAGTAGGACCACCACCACCCCCAGGCCTGATGCTGCTTGCCACAGGAGCCTTTCTTCTTATTTGTAAAGACATTTTATAGTTGGGAGGAGGCCAGTCAGGCATGTACATAAAGTGTACAGATGCTCAGATAGATAGACAGACAGACAGACAGACAGACAGATTTTCTACAACAAAATGGTGCTGATTTCCAAGTCAATGTGCATCAGGGCAGCAGTAACAAACTTCATTATATTCCTTGTGATGGTGATATGATTTAAGCAAATTTAAAATGCAACACTGTGCATGTTCAGTGTATTTCTTTTTTATTAGTATTAGGGTTGGCAAAGAGTTTCCCTCCCTCTAATATATCAGGAATGTAGAAGCACTTGGGGTGGGGGAGAGACGTCAGCTGTGTGCTTCACCACTGAAGTAATACACATGGCCATCTAAAGCCCCACTCTCCCCACCGCTGCCCCATGTAAGACCATTAAAATGGTTTAAAATGACCTGACTGCACCACTGCTCTCTGGTCTCCTGGCTTTTTATGATTCTTTATCTTTACATGGGGGCTTGGACTGCACAGCCTTTCAAACAGAGGCTCTGTAACGTAGGAGGCACGGTCACCCTATTTCCTGCCCCTGTGAAGGCTTGCCATAAACTCCCTCTGCCTGGGCCATTTATGACACCCGTGCTTCAGGCTGGCCCTCCCTGATTTACACGTTGTGTGATTTTAGCCAAAGGATGGGTCACCATTGTGTGTTTGCCCATATACTGCTGCGCAAATGTATGAACACAGATGTGGATGCACTGATTATCCTGATGCAGCCCACTTGGATTCCCAGATGGGTTATTCATGGTACATCTGTTCAGGTCAGGAATCCTGGCCTGTCCGTTATTTGCTAGAAAAAGCCTCACATAACGATGGACAGGATGCATGTGGAAGAAGGACCTGTATAATACTAATAACACTGAATAATACTAACACTATTCCTAATAGCATTACTGGATAATACTAATCATACCATATAATGCTACTATTAGGATGCAGTCTTATCCACTGAGCCCTTGATGCTTGGAAGCCCCTGAATTTGGAGTCTTCCGAGATTCCTGTACCCTGCTGGGATGTAGCCGGCAGGGTGGGAGGAGCAGCAGAGGTGATCTTTGCCTCCCCGTCCTCTGATTGCCTTTATTTTCGTTAGACAGGCTTTTCAGCCCATCTAGTGAGGGCCCTTTGAAGGAGGAGGGAAGGAGAATGGAGGAGGCTCAGGATAAATCATATCCTGCCATCTCTGGTCTCCTCCCCTCCCCGCCCACTAGAACTCCCCCTTTCCGACCTCAGAGAGGGAACCTGCATGGTTCTCTCTGCCCTGGCTGCAAAGGGGTGGGGACAGATCTCCAACTCTCCCTTCCAAGACCGGAGTGTGTCTCCAACCCTGGAAGGGGTTTTCTGAGCCATCTTATGGTCCCTGGGACACTTGCTGGGGAACCATAGGATTGCTCTCTTACTGTTTTATACTGTTACTGTATAATACTAATAATTATATTACTGTATAATACTACTAAAATACTGTATATGCTATTACTAATACAGTTACTGTAAGACTTAAGACTAATAATACTCTATAATACTAATTCTATTTCTGTATTATACTGTTGGTAATACTAATAGTATTACTGTATAATACTAATACTGCTAAGACCCATAGGGGGCAGAATTGGAGAGTTTGGGGGTCAATGCTGGGGAGAGAGAATTCATTTAATCTTTTGATATTGAATATATTTTCCTCTTAACAATTTAAAGACTGTTTTACCAAGCAACTGAGCCCTGTGAGAGTTTGGGAGAATAAAAGCCCATTGTCATCATATAGGAAGATTAATATTAGTCATATTAAAATTCTGTAGATAGCCATGAAAATGGCCATATGTCTAACTTCACAAAACAAATAAAAGGAAATTAAAGATAAACAATTTGAAGGAGAAAAACAAAGATGATTAAACCGTGTGTGTGTGTGTGTGTGTGTGTATGAATCCTGATTCTAACCAGGTTTATTCTGAACTAAATCTAATTTTTTTCCATTTATTTTATTCCCTGGGCATATAAGTTTAATCGTTTTCAGTATGAACACACACAGCCTTGCATATAAGGAAATGTCAAAAGAACGGTGCATTTTAGCATAGGGTAAAGAAGATTAAGAGAGCCATGATGGCTGTCCAAGGCTGCCATAAAACAAAGAGACAAGAATTGTTCCCACTTGTCAATAAGTGTAGGACATGACGTACTAAGGCTGAAGTTGCAGGAAGGATGATTTGGGTTATGTATTAGGGGAAACTTCCACAGAGAAAAAGCGAGTATTGAATTACTGTTTCATGCTCTCCACTTCCCTGAGTTCCATGGGCAGCTTTACGGTCCTTGTGAGAAAAGAGTACTGGTGAATTGTAGTACTTTCGTAATAAGCTGCTTTTAAACAGATGTACAGGTTGAGTAGGTGGGAAGCAAGCATGCGTGCAGTCAGTCCTAGGCCTAAGCAACATCCGTCTAACACCTCAGTAATTGGAAACTGCGTCTGACAGCCAAAAGCCTCTTTTCCAGGCAGATCTAAATCTTAAAGCCTTTTTCCCCTGATTATCCTGTAGCCCCCTTCTATTTTGCAGAGCATTTTCTCTCAAAGCATTGAGCAGGTCAATCCCAAAGGGTGCGCTGCGCCACTGAAATGTCCCAGCTTAATAATTCACATCATTTCCAGCTTCAGTTTTGTAAACAATGAAAAACTAAATAACGTGTAGCACTTGGAATCGTCACTGTTTGTGGTGCATTCTTTAGCCCTTTTATTATTTACTTTTTTATCAACTTTGACCTTTCTCTGATCTATTTGTTGGTAAAGATGCAAAATGCAAAGTGAACTCCTGACGTTCCTTGTTAAGAACAGTCCAAGGGCTTCTCCACACGGGGCTTATATTGTGCGATCAAGATCGGTCACTCATCGAAGTTTGCAAGTCCTTTACACGACATTGTAAACCTCTAGGGTCCCTCTGTGGTGGTTTATGACCCTTATCCTGCCTTTGTAAAGTGTGGGGAAAGCTTGATTTTTCTCTAGGAAGCATTACAAAGTGCTTTACTTGCTGGGCGTACTTCCAAAATGGTGCAGCACCATCTAGTGGCTGTAAAATGAAACATATAGAACTTGCCGAGATAAAAACAGCCTGTGCCAGCCTGAGTAACGGAGCTGAGCTTAATCCTGAAAAGAATCTGGAAGCAGAAGCCCTGGTAAGGATGTAGGATTTTAGCCTCGTGGTGAAGCACCAATACAGCTACTCCAAAAAGAACAAGAACAGAAAATTAGTGCTGGATCAGACCAAAGGTGTTGGGGGGAGCGCTTTTAGAGACTCAGGCAAGGCAGGCCCGGTGTGACTGCATTCTGGTTTTCAGTCAGAACCAGCCAGAACTCTAAAGAACCTATCCAAGGTGCTGAACCCTATCCCCAAAATAGGTGTAGCGCCTTGGATAGCTCCTTTGGAGTTCTGGCTGGTTGTGGCTAAAACCTGGAGGAGATCCAAAGCACCACCAAAATTGGAGCCACCAGCCTCCGCTGTCAGCAGCTGATGCTGGCTTCCCTTTCTAAAAGAAAGAAAAATGCCCAGTGTTGTAAAGAGAACTGAGCTGTGTGGCTGTAGCTGCCATCATTATCCACAATGTCTCTGGGCCCTGCCCCTGGGTTACATAGGAGTCGGGCCCAGAGGCAGTAGGGATAATGAAGATGGTGTCTCTGGCTGCAACTTCCTCACCCGGTGCTTCTCTTTACAGTGCTAAGACACCTCAAGAAATCACCAGGGGACAGGTGGTTGGAGCTGTGCCCCTTTCATCACTGCTGCCTGTCTCTGCATGATCTTTGGGGGGGGGGATTCTATCAGGGTGGTGCTGGAGGTGGGGGCACAATCCTGGTGCCAGCCCTGGGCTCAGGCTACAATCCTACATATTTACCTGGGATTAAGTCTCGTTGAACTCCATGGGGCTTACTTCTGAGTAGACATGTATCAGATTGCACGGTGTAAATAGGTTTCATGTGGCATGAGCCTTCCTAGGCAGACATGGGAAGTGTGTTGAGAAAGTGGTTGTTGCATCCACATGGTGGCAGATAAATCAAATTAACGAGCTTGAAGCTGAAGGTGGGATGAATACAAAGAATAACACATATACACCATTTATATTCCACCTTCCCATTTCTTGAGAAATGCCCAAGATGGCTAACAGCAAAGTTTTAAAATAAGTACAATGTTTTTAAAAGGAAAACACAGAAAGAGGAAGCAGATCAAATCAAAGGAAGACCCTTCGAACTGAAAGATATAGAAATATTAAATAAACAGACAAGCCACAGACCTCCTGGAACACAAACGTTTCCAACTGGTGTCAGAGCACCGATAGGAAGGGAGCGAAATGGATTTCCCAGAGCAGGGAGTTTTACAGTCTGGGTGTAGCACGAGAGAAGGTTCTTTCACATATTCCTTCTAACCACACTTCAGATGTTGGCGGGATGCACAAAACAGCCTCTCCAGCTGGTTCAAGTGAACAGGCAGAACCTAAGAGACAGTCCTTTAACATTGGTCTTTGAAAGGTAGTGAGCAGCACTTTGAATTGAGCCTGGAAATGGATCTGCAGCCAGCACAGTTGATATAAAAGAAGAGTAACATGCTCAAGAAAACCAGCTCTGGTCAGGAATATATATATATATATATATATATATATAAACTTAATCTCCATTTGCTAGAGCAAGGATGGCCAAAATTAGTATACCATAAGGCCTAACTAGCCATTATGGGGAATGCGTGGCTTCCGCTGTGCATCTTCCATGAGTCCCGCTGGCATTTAGTATTTCTTCACAAGCAGCAATGAATTAGGTCAAGAAACACTAAACACAATGACATCTCGTCACGCATTTCCGTTACTAAAGTTGCCAAATTCATGAGTGGGATATGGATCAGTGGCAGGCACGTTCCCCCCATGCCCCACCCCATCACATCTAGTTAGGCTCTAAGAGTGTGCACTATGAACTAAAACAGGGATGTGGAACCTATGGCTTATGGGCTTAACAGAGCCTGCATATCCGTCCCATAGAGATGCCTTGAGTTCCTCCAAGCCCTGCCCCCTGGAGGAATCCCTGCTGTTATCTCCAATCTCAGGTCAGAGATAACAGTGGGGAGGGGTGCAGCAGGGGACTCAGCCATTGGTGAGAGGAGTGGCCGTTCTTCCCAGCGCTGGCCAAATGGCTTTGCACAGTGCATGCTGACCCAGGGAAATGAGGCATGCTGCACAAAGCCAGGGACTTGGCCAGCACTTGGGGGAGCGGCCACACCTCCCATTGCCAGCCAAGGCCTTTCACAACACATGCTCCACCCCCATGAGAACATGCGCTGTGCGAAGCCAGGGACTCAGTCAGAGCTGGGTGGAGTGGCTGCTCCTCCCAGTGCCAGCCGGGTCCCTTTCTCTGCGGTGAGGGGGCAGTGGTGGCTGGTGGCTCTGATTTCGGTGGGGCTGTGGATCCGCTCTGGGTTTCAGTCAGAACCAGCCAGAACTCCAAAGGAGCTACCCAAGGTGCTGAACCCATTTGGGGGATAGGGTTCAGAACTTTGGATAGCTCCTTTAGGATTCTGGCTGGTTCTGACTGAAACCCATAATGGATTCACAGCCCCCCCAAAAATCAGAGCCACCAGCCTCCACTGGAGAGAGGTATGAAACTCTATGCCTCTTTCAGCAGGGAGAAAAGCCAAATGGGGAGGTGGCGGTGGTGATGATGTCAGTGGCCATGTCCACTGATGTCATCTGGCTCTCAGCGTTCCGGGGGGCGGGGCAATTCAACCCCCACCCAATTATGGTTCTGCACCTCTGAACTAGAAAGTCCTCAGTTCAAATCTTCGCTCTGCTGCCATGAATTCCTTAGGTTGCTTTAGGCAAGCCGCTATACCCCAACCCCTGTCTACAATATGGGGATAATACTGATCTCCCTTGTATTGTTGTTGTAAGGATTACTGAGATGATGCACGTGAAGTGCTTTCAACTGTTTAAAGGGCTAATAATATAATGCGACGTGCTATTCTGTGATCTTGGAGGTTGCTTTATTCTCACGACAGGGTCCTCTGGGGGTTCCTCAGAGCTGTTGTTTGTTTACGTATGTATTTGTTTTATTTCTTATATTTTAATCTAACCAATAACAAGTGTTGTCTGGGCAGATTACAAACAGAGACAGTCAGGTTCTATAATAAAATTAGTGCCACTTAACTGTAAGGTCCTTACAGTTTCATAATTATGCGAATTTGGCCACAGCTGGGACATTACATACAAAACCCAAACGGATACAACATTAAATGGATTATTATTTTTTAAATCTAGCAACTTCTGAAAAAAAAATCTTAACAAGTAAAACTGGATAAGCTTTTAACCTGGATTAAAATGTGAAAGGATTACCAAGGGCTGGATAAAATTGCTTTGTGGCTGGATCTAGCCCACAGGCAAGTCAGTTGGCTATCAGCATCTAAGCATGCATAGTAAACAACTACTACAACGCCAGTGAGGGGAACAATTACTTTTGGCAGCTGTTATCTTTCTATACTTTATGGGGAATGTAATGATACCCTGTTGGTAGATAAGGTAGTCAAGTACTATTGAACTATAAACCAGAGGCAGCTGCCTCTATTCTCTCAGGGTGGATAGGATAGATTAGAAACAATGTTTAGGATTTACTCTCCATGACGTTCTGTCATAATCATCCATTCTTGCTCTATTGACAGGTGGATAATGGTAGTGCCAAAAGGAAGAGTCACATACTGGAAATATCTCACATTTTCCAAGCTTGAAAATGTAAATTTTAAATGCAGTTTTTTCCTGGTGTCTATTATTATTATTATTACTCGTCATTTCACTAGAAAGGGTGCTTACAGATGAGGGTTTTATTGTGCAATTGCCCTGCCTCCTTCACTGAATTTACAGGGGCGTCCAGACGTCATCGTCTTCCACTCATAACCCTACCATGTTTTCCCACCGCTTCTCCCATCTTTTTTTTTTAACCAGATAAAATCTGTCAAGGAAGAAGAGACAAAATAGCTGCACAATGCCTCTGGAGTGTTAGTGCTAGGGGCCCTCTGTCTGGAAGCATCCAAAGAACTGCAAGGCTGGATTTTTGAGGAACAGTTTTAATGTATGTTTTGATATACTTTTAATGTGTGGAGTGAACATTTCAGTTTGAGTTCTACATCACACAGCAATGCCAGATTCAGGACACTGTCTTTCTAGGTTCTACATGATTTGCAATAATTTCAGTCTTATTTCCTAGTATTTGTTAGGCCAAACGATCAGTATTTCTCAACATCTTCTATTGGCTTAACTGTCTCTTCCCTTTCCATTTTAATTATTCCTAATTTCAACCACCAGTTATGATAATTGTGCTTTTCTACATGAGGCTGTTAATCGGCTGTACCTACTTTTGTTTTTGTCACAGAATTGAGATCCAAGCTCTATGCAAAGAGCTTTTCCTTTCCTGCTTTTCTGCTACATAACCTCTAGGTGGTGCTGTGGTATAGCAGAATAATGCAATTACACAAGTGAGGAAATGTGTTTTGTTTCATTTTCACAAATAATACTGCATTTTCTCCAGTCTACCCCCCCCCCCCGAAAGTGCTCTTAAAAAACAGAAGGGAAACTGGAGGGTCACAATGTCATCTAAAGAACTCATAAACAACCATGAGTAAAGAACGATGAGTGCACAATAAATGTCTTATGTAAAAAAGCTCTGAAAATGGGTAAAGGCTTCCCTTAATTTTGCACATCTCAGTGTAATATGGTTACTGCCAATGCAGGTCTTCTGTCCTGGATTTGAGGATAATCTGCTTTAGCAGGAGCAACTCCAGACAAACTAGTTTGGAGAAGCAAAGACCATTAGTAGGGATGAAAGGATTTATGCTATGTGCGACTTCGTTATATTGTGACTGAAAGCTGGGAAGAAAATGAGAAAGCGGTGGGCAATAGTTTGGAGGCCATTACTCCTCTCTACCCCTTTGAGCCTTCCCTGGGCTCCCAGCCCCTCATATAAAGGGCCTGAAAGGGGCCACTGTAAAATGTGCAATTATAATCAGCTCAGTGCCTCAGGCTTGTATCTGGAAACCTGTGATTTAAAGTTATAAGCCAGGCAGTATTTCAATGGACCAACCAGTAAAACCATTCTATTTCGTAATCAGTACTTGAGTCTGAAAGGCCAAGTAAACTCCAGTAAGCTACAACTTGACTAATCAGATTGTGCTAGACTCCACTAGGGTGCCCTCTTATGACTTGCAAAGAAAAAGGAAATGCATCACCAAAAAAGAAGACAGCATTTTGCATAAAATTTGCACATCTTGTTTTATATGGATAGATAAACTTAGAAATTATTATTATAATGTACATAGCGCGAGTGGAACAAAATTCTTAAACATCCCTTAAAAAAAAATCTAATTCTTTTAATGATTGGACACTGGAACAAAAGACCCTTACAATTCACAAAACACAAATGGAACGGATTTAACAAAATCTGTACATCTCTAGTGAGATTAACTGTATTTCTATTTAAATTATAATAATAATTTGTAAATGCACATTAGTGCAAGTGCGGATTCGTCCTATTGCACATCAGCGCACATGCAAATTAGGGCTAATGTGCGTTAGTGAAAGTGTGCATTTGTGCAAAAACCCTCCCCCATTAAAAACCAATCCGCAGAAGCTGCACGACTCTGAAAGAGCTGGTCCACTGCGGAAGTCGCAGGTCACCTTCACAGAAATCCAAACTCACTTGACTCCGTTGAGGAGTTCTCCAACATCCCCACATCTCACCATAATGTGGAAGACTGTGACCAGGTGACCTGTGTGCTTGTCTGTTCCATCTGCTGTTCAGGTGCTAACTGTTGATGGGTAAAAGTCCTTACGGATATTTTTAAACCAGAATTGGACAGGACAGACCTTCAAATAGAGCACTGTCCTCTGTAAAAGAGGACACCTGCCTCCCCCATCCCCCAGGTTCTTTCTATCTCTGTCCCAACCCTCCCAATTCCATGCTGGCTGTACCCATGACTTAACAGATTGTGCCTTAAGTTTTTCCTGCCCTGGCTCTATCCCTCAGACAGATCCTGCCTAAGGGCCAATATTTTTTAGATCAAATGTTAGCAGCTCTACATTGGGCAGCCTAGACTGGTGCAGTTCTGTGTCTATTAGCTTTGCATGGTTGGTTGGGATCTGATCTTTCTGATGAAGTGACTTGTGTATATCTCTCTCCGCCCTGAAGATGACAGTGCCTAATCAAACACTCTCCACCCCCGCTAAGAAACAGAATAAAATTTGGTGCCTGCTAAGAGATGACATGTATGTTATTTCCTCAAAAAACAATTCTTTAACCGTACTTGTTTTTCCTCTCAATAAATGACACCTTCCTCTTACATAATCCAGGAAGGGTGCTCAGAACAAGATCTTTTTGCTTGTAATGCCAGACACTCGTCCAGCAATGAGAGAGTTAATGGGTCTCGCACCCCACCCTGAGGAAGCATACACTGGATTCTCCAATCTGGGCACCAAAGCTAGAAATACTTTGAGCCTCTGCAGAGTGTAGCTTTCTCAGCTAAATGGGAGAGACTTTCCCTTCTGGACTATGATGATGAAGCTGCCCGCCATGATTCTGCAACTTGAATATAAAACCTGGACACATTGCTGCAGCAAGGATAGCTCCCTTTAAAAGCCATCTGCATACTTAAGGTCCCAGGTTCAATTCCTGACAAATCCAGTTAAAAGGGCCAGGTAGCAGGTGAAGTGAAAGACTTCGGCCTGAATCCCAAGGGAGCTGCTGTGAGTCAGAGAAGGCAGTACTGGTCTAGATGGACAAACGTTCTGACTTGGTATAAGGCAGCTTTCTATGGCTGAATCTACACATAGCAGTTATATCTTTATCATACCGTTATCATAACTATCAGTGCCCATTGGTGTCATGTGTACCAACAGTTATGATAACGGTATAACTGCTATGTGCAGATTCAGCCTATGTGTTCCACTCCCCCGAAGTGGGAAATGTCAAGCCCAGTGATGTAAAGAGGCAACAACACTATGTCCCCAGAATTGTTTAACATAAGAAGTGTGTATTGGATAGTTAGGCATTGTCGGAGAAAGACTCTGTAGCCTTTACAGTTCTTGGGTACTTTCAGAAGAGGCTTTTATTGTGCAATTGCCCTGCCTCAAAAATGGAATTTTACAGGGCTCCAGATAGGGATGTCAGGGAATCCACAACGGATTCAAATGAATTCAGATTTCTATGAATCTGACCTGTGGATTCCGCAGCGGACCAGCTTTTTCCGAGCCACATGGATTCCAAAGACTTGCAGACTGGTTTGCCCGGGGGCGGGGCGGAGGGAGGATTTGCTCTAATTCACATTAGCGCTAATGTACACTTGTGCGCTTGTGCAAATTAGTTGAATGAAATCCTGGTAAAACAAATCTGATTCCATCAATGAGCGGATGACGGAATGAATGCTGCCTAACGATCTGTGAAATACAGATGGAACAGATTTCACAAAATCTGTACATCCCTAGGTTCAGATGACATTGTCTTCCATTTGTAACCCTCCCATATTTTCCCAGTGCTTCTGTCATCTTTTTTCTTACCAGAAAAAAAATAAGTTAAGGAGGAAAAGACAGAATAGGTGTGCAGGGGCTTCTGATTGATAATGCTAGGAGCCCTCCATCTGGAAGTACATCTGATTTAAAAAAAAGAAGAAGAAGAGAGGGAGGGAGGGAACAATATGAAGACTCATAGTAACATGGGTAAGTATTTGTCCTTTACTGAACATCACTCAGTCTCTCTCTAGGTTAGGGGTGAGGAACTTGTGACCCTCCAGATGTTGTTGCACTACAACTCCCATCAGCTCCACCCAACATGGGAAATAGTCTGGGATGATGGGAGTTGCAATCCAACATCTGGAGGGCCATAGATTCTCCTTCTCTGGTGTAGGTTTTGATTCAGCTCTAGTTGTACTTTACTGCATCTAGGATGGGGTTCTCTGATGGGGAACTACAACCCCATCCACATCAGACATGTTCATTCAATGAAGTGGAGATGGGGTTAGATGAGCATTAGCATGTACATCTTCATGAGATGTGTCTAGGCATCTTCCTTTGCTAGACTGGGGAGAAATTTGTCCAAAACACATTCTCAAACTGCACAGACATGCAGCGAGGCACGGGGGGAGGTATTGCCTCCCATTGTCTCTGCTGATATTACAGCAGTTGCTATCCAATATAGTGACACTAAAAATGTTTGCATGGAACACTAGCATTAAAAAGTGTATGAAAGGGACTACCTAGAGAAGTTATTAGATTCAGCAGTCGTGTTTTTTCTTTTAAAGTATGGGTACTATGAATACACTGTTCAGCACAGAGCTACAGATTGCTGAAATGGCTCAAGTATTATAGTTTGAATCTAATGCTCACATATTAATTCATGTCATAGAGATTTCTGGAGCTAAGGTGCGGTTCACAAGGAAAGAGAGTGGATGTGCAGGTCTGTGTATTTTGGTCAGTTGCCTGCTTCCGGCTTCAGCTTGAGAATGAACTTTCTTCTGTTGTGCTGACATGCAAGAATTCACTTGTTAATTATACCCCTGTCCATTTCCTATAAGCACAGGTGATTCATCACAGGGCTAGAAGAAGGTTCTCTCTGCTCCCTCAGCAGTATCAGTGTGAACTATTGCCCTACAATTTAATTCCTTTTCATTTCATTATCCAGCAGAGACATGATTATCTGTGAGCAGGGAAAAGACGGTTTATGTATATCATTTTTTTCAGTATGTGAAAAGGGTATACAGCAGTCCAAAAAAGAAAAAAAAGCTGACTATATTAATGTATAAAGAGAAAAGTTATATGAGTGTTGACAAAATATTACTCAATTGGGAACTGGAGTAGATGCTTGAGCATCTTGGAAATCATAAGTTCTGTGTCTCCTTCTCTTCTAAGTCTGTGCTTCCTGCTTACCTCTGGGCTCCATGCAGCTAACTCCCTGCCACCCCTGCCTATGTCTTGCTTCCATCCCAGGCAGTCAGATTACTGGTTCTGAAAAAAATGATAGGGAAAAAAATGAAAACTTTACAGTTGAATAGGAACTATAGGCTGTACTCCTCAGTCACATCCAACAGTGACCAGGACATGTCCAGGGAGAATGGTCTATGATTTCTAATAAGGAAATGCCAACACCATGCATATAGGATCATATACTCAGAGTTAACCTGGAATAACTACCACCCTTTGGCCCTGTGCATAAAGCATGGACCATAAGCCTCACCTCACTCATAAGATAGCAATGAAAGGTTGGAAAAATGCATTCTTTTACCAACCTTTGCTTTGATGGCAGGGTGGTCAGAGGATTTTATGGGATAACTCTTTCAACTGTAATCTTGAATATGCAACCAGTGATTTTACCCCCCCCCCACACACACACACATCATCCAAATTGGGCTGCATCAAATTGTCAAAACAACAGACTGGTTGTGTTGAAATGTGGCAGCGATTCAACCAATGCAGCATCCTGGATTCACGGCTCCACTTTCAGGCCTGGGTTGTTTTCAGATGGAAGGGTCCTAGTGCTAACAATCAGAAGGCATTGTTCAGCTATTCCTTCTTTTTTTTCTTAATGGATTTTCCGCGGTAAGAAAAAAGACAGAAGAAATGGTGGGAAAACATGGGAGGGTTAGGAGTAGATGTCATCTGGATCCCCCATAAATTCTGTGAATGAGTCAGGGTGATGGCACGATAAAAGTGTCATCTGGCGGAAACCCTGGAGTGTGAGAGATGTTAAGAATACAGAAGTACTTTTGGCTTTCAGCTGGGTCTGGAATGCCTGTGAGCTACTACCAGTGCCAGTTCCAGGTTTTTGAGGGCCCTTGGGCAAGACATCCACAATGGGCCCCTTCCTTTACTGAGTCTACCTTCTCATTGACATTGTCACCAACTGCTAGTGCTCCTTCTCCTCTTTCTCATAATTGCTACCATTTCCTTGTTTGACAGACAAAGCCTGTGAGCAAATGGGCAGTGGCATCTCCTGCGCCTCCTTCTCACCACCACCATTGTGTGGGCCAGAGTGAGAGGCAGGTGAACAAGCAGGTTGCAATGGTGAAGAGGAGGAGCAACTCCAGGGGGCTGTTGTCCGTGAGCCCCTGCTAGGGTGTGGGCCCTCACAGGTGCCCAACCATGCTTACCCTTGATGCCAGCCCTGGCTACTACATCAGTCTTTCTCTAATCCAGCATCAGCTGCTTCCTAATTTACACAAATAATACACATAAGTGTCAGTCCAGCAAGGTTAGTTCTGACTACAGCTGCAATAGTATGCACACATTCTTGTGAGTAAGCATCATCACTGTGGCTGCATCTCCCATTTAAACCAATGAAAGAAGTTAGTTGGAACTAACTTAAGTCCCATGGCTTTCAATGGGATTTACTCATGACTAATTCTAACTGGATGGGAGGCAAAATGTATATTTTATTCTAAGAGATTTACCCTTTATATAATTTAATTAGTATTCAATTACAATTACTAGATTTACCATGTTTTAGGACCCCTTAGGTTTCAAGGCCCCTTCATGGATCACTGCCTTGTTGTGGCGAAGGGGCTTGCGTAACTCAGTGAAGCCATAAGCTATGCCGTGCAGGGCCACCCAAGACGGACAGGTCATGGCAGAGGGTTCTGACAAAATGTGGTCCACTGGAGAAGGAAATGGCAACCCACTCCAGTATTCTTGCCAAGAAAACCCCATGGAACGTATCACAAGGCTAAAAGATAGGACGCCGGAAGATGAGCCCCTCAGGTCGGAAGGTGTCCAATATGCTACTGGGGAAGAGCAGAGGGTATTTCCAAGTAGCGCCAGAAAGAGTGAAGCGGCTGGGCCAAACCCGAAAGGACACTCAGCTGTGGATGTGTCTGGCGGTGAAAAGAAAATCCGATGCTGTAAAGAACAATATTGTTTAGGAACCTGGAATGTCAGATCAATGAATCAAGGTAAGCTGGAGGTGGTCAAACATGAGATGGCAAGATTGAACATCGACATCTTGGGAATCAGCGAACTAAAATGGACAGGCATGGGCGAATTTAATTCAGGTGACCATCATATCTACTATTGTGGGCAAGAATCCCTTAGAAGAAATGGAGTAGCACTCATCGTCAACAAAAGGGTGGGAAAAGCAGTACTGGGGTACAATCTTAAAAATGGTAGAATGATCTCAGTACGAATCCAAGGCAAACCATTCAACATCACAGTAATTCAAGTCTATCCCCAACCACTGAGGCCGAAGAAGCTGAGGTTGATCGGTTCTATGAAGACCTACAACACCTTCTAGAACTAACACCCAAAAAAGATGTCCTCTTCATCATAGGGGATTGGAATGCTAAAGTAGGAAGTCAAGAAATCACCGGGATAACAGGCAGGCATGGCCTTGGTGTACCAAATGAAGCAGGACAAAAGCTAATAGAGTTTTGCCAAGAGAACATGCTGATCATAGCAAACACTCTTTTCCAACAGCATAAGAGGCGACTCTACACATGGACGTCACCAGATGGTCAATATCGAAATCAGATTGATTATGTCCTTTGCAGCCAAAGATGGAGAAGCTCCATACAGTCAGTAAAAACAAGACCTGGAGCTGACTGTGGCTCAGATCATGAGCTGCTTCTTGCAAAATTTCGGCTTAAATTGAAGAACGTCGGGAAAACCACTAAACCGTTCAGGTATGACCTCAGTCATATCCCTTCTGAATATACAGTGGAGGTGAGGAATAGATTTCAGGGATTAGACCTGATAGACAGAGTGCCTGAGGAACTATGGACGGAGGTCCGTAACATTGTTCAGGAGGCAGCAACAAAATCCGTCCCAAAGAAAAAGAAATGCAAGAAAGCCAAGTGGCTGTCTGATGAGGCTTTACAAGGAGCTGAGGAAAGAAGGGAAGCGAAAAGCAAGGGAGAAAGGGGAAGATATACCCAACTGAATGCAGAATTCCAGAGAATAGCAAGGAGAGACAAGAAGGCCTTCTTAAATGAACAATGCAAAGAAATCGAGGAAAACAACAGAATGGGAAAGACTAGAGATCTCTTCAAGAAAATTGGAGATCTCAAGGGAACGTTTTGTGCAAAGACGGGCATGATCAAGGACAAAGAAGGCAGGGACCTAACAGAAGCAGATGAGATTAAGAAGAGGTGGCAAGAATACACAGAAGAACTATACAGGAAAGATCTGAATGTCCCTGATAGCCATGATAGTGCGGTCACTGAACTTGAGCCGGACATCCTAGAGAGTGAAGTCAAGTGGGCCTTAGGAAGCATTAGTAACAACAAAGCTAGCGGAGATGACAGTATTCCAGCCGAGCTATTTAAAATCCTAAAAGATGATGCTGTTAAAGTGCTGCATTCAATATGCCAACAAATCTGGAACACTCAACAGTGGCCACAAGACTGGAAAAGGTCAGTTTACATTCCAATTCCAAAGAAGGGCAACGCCAAAGAGTGTTCAAACTACCGCACAATTGCGCTCATTTCACATGCCAGCAAGGTGATGCTCAAAATCCTACAAGCTAGGCTTCAGCAGTATGCGAACCGAGAACTACTGGAAGTACAAGCTGGGTTTAGAAGAGGCAGAGGAACTAGAGATCAAATCGCCAACATTCGCTGCATCATGGAGAAAGCAAGAGAATTCCAGAAAAACGTCTATTTCTGCTTCATTGACTACGCTAAAGCCTTTGATTGTGTGGATCACAACAAACTGTGGCAAATTCTGAAAGTGATGGGAGTACCAGACCACCTTACCCGTCTCCTGAGAAACCTGTACGAGGGTCAAGAAGCAACAGTAAGAACCAGACATGGAACAACCAATTGGTTCAAAATTGGGAAAGGAGTACGACAAGGCTGCATATTGTCACCCTGCTTATTTAACTTATATGCAGAGTACATCATGAGAAATGCCGGGTTGGATGAATCACAGGTCAGAATTAAGATTGCCGGGAGAATTATCAACAACCTCCAATATGCAGACGATACCACCCTAATGGCAGAAAGCGAAGAGGATCTCAAGAGCCTCTTGTTGAGGGTGAAAGAGGAGAGTGCAAAAGCTGGTTTGAAACTCAACATTAAAAAAACTAAGATCATGTCATCTGGCCCTATCACTTCCTGGCATATAGAAGGGGAAGAAATGGAAGCAGTGACAGATTTTACTTTCTTGGGCTCCAAGATCACCGCAGACGGTGACTGTAGCCATGAAATTAAAAGACGCTTGCTCCTTGGGAGGAAAGCTATGGCCAACCTAGACAGCATAGTAAGAAGCAGAGACATCACCTTGCCGACAAAGGTCCGTCTAATCAAAGCTATGGTTTTCCCAGTAGTAATGTATGGCTGTGAGAGCTGGACTATAAGGAAGGCTGAGCGCCGAAGAATTGATGCTTTCGAACTGTGGTGCTGGAGAAGACTCTTACGAGTCCCCTGGACTGCAAGGAGGTCAAATCAGTCCATCCTAAAGGAAATCAACCCTGAGTGCTCATTGGAAGGACAGATACTGAAGCTGAAGCGCCAATATTTTGGCCACCTAATGCGAAGAGAAAACTCCCTGGAAAAGACCCTGATGCTGGGAAAGACTGAAGGCAAAAGGAGAAGGGGACGGCAGAGGATGAGATGGCTAGATAGTATCACGGATGCAATGAATATGAACTTGAGCACGCTCCGGGAGAGAGCGCAGGACAGGAAGGCCTGGCGTGCTATGGTCCATGGGGTCACGAAGAGTCGGACACGACTGAACGACTGAACAACAACAAAGGTTTCAAGGGCTGTCCTTGTTTTCATTATGTTTTGCTAAATGTGACTGTAGCATCATACATCAAAATTCACACTCCTTGTATCTTTCAGTCTTGCAAAGCACAGCTCTAAAGAAATTAAAAAAGGGGGGGGACACAAGATTTCTATAATGCACCATTATTTTTGCCCCCCTCCCCGGTCTATTTAAGTAAAATCCTTAGAAACGTTAATTGCCTTTCTTCATTTTGCCTAGTGAGTTTTTTTTTTAAAAATAAACCTTAGAAATGTTGTAATTTTGTTATTGTTCCCATCAGAGAAGTCAGGACAGGTTTGATATAAATCAAAGTGAAAGAAGCTATATCCAACTACATATTTTGAGCCATGCCTGAAAATAAGGTCTGTTCTATACATGCAGAAGGCAGAGTGCGGTAAAGTGGACTGAAGCACTTCAGCGTGCAAATGGACGGAATCTCAGTTTTTTAAATGCATCTAATATATCTATCAATCCATCTATCTATTTTATGGCATTCAAAAATGTGATTACCTGCAGCCTGAAGAGTGGCACAATCTTCTTTGCCTCATTCTGTTGCATGTGTAGAACATGTTGCATAGGTTTAGGTTCTGTTGCATAGGTTTAGGGCGCAATCCTATGGGGATAGGTGGCCGCCTCCGAACTCAGAGGCGACCACCTATCCAATGCAGGGCAGGAGAAGCATGGAGGGAATCGTTCCCTCCGTGCTTCTCCTGCCCTGCCTTTGTGGCTAGACAGCGGATTTTGGCTGTCTAGCGAGGAGGAGGCTGCTGGACAACACATAGCATGTGTTGTACCGGCATTTCCGCCTTCCTCGTCCCAGAACACCCCCCGGAACACCCTGTTTTGGCCACTCCGCACTCCTCTTCCAAGCACAGAGCCCGGAGTTGTTCCACGCTGCCTGCGAGGCAGCACGGAGGTGGGGGAGGGTCGGTTCCCAGAAAACTACATATCCTATGGCTGTCTAGCCACTGACTAGAGGCCATAGGATTGCTCCCCCTGTGTATATATAGGTGTGTGTGTGTGTGTGTGTGTGTGAGAGAGAGAGAGAGAGAGAAAGAGAGAGAGAAAGAAACCCTGCAAGTAAAAACAACTCTAGTGCATACTAGAGAAAGGTTCTAGATCTGACTGCTTTCCATGATGCCAGTTTTGTATTTTCAGGAAGAATATGTGTAAATATGTAGGGAAGCCATCAAAAATGTGATCTCAATGTGCCAATATCCATTCTACCACCCTAGGGTTCCATAACACCTCATTCTGCTTTGTCTTGCACCACTTGAGACAAAAGTCAGGCCAGTTCATAACTATGTGGTTGTAAGGTGGTAGTTCCACAGATTAACCTGAGAGGCGGAATAGGTTAAGGTTTTACTGCACTAGACTAGGCCTCTACTATAGTTAGGTTTTTGTCTTCGCCCCAACAGTTTGCACTGTTAGAGGTAAAAACAGTTAGAGGATACCTCTTCCTCCTCTCTCTGTTCACTGGCATCCGCAGGAAGGTGCAAGTGGGGGGCAGTTGACCACGCCCCAGATGAGCCATAATTTCCAGATTCCCAGCTTTCATTTTTTTAAAAAGCAGGTCTCCTTGTAGAACCCAAGATATGAAGCAAAATGTGCTGCCACTATTCTGCCCATTCATTTTGTGAGAAACTAACCTGCTCCTGCCTTTCAGTGTTTTTAGCCAATTAATGAAGTCATAGCAATGGCTGACACACTCAGATCTGCGTGTGTTAAGCCTTTGGGGGGTCTTCCCTGTTAGGAAGCAATTGCAGCCTCATAAAAAAAACAATTTAGAAATCCAGGAATGCAGCGTAGATGAGTTTGGGCAGTAGTATGTCTCCAAAAAGCCAAAGGTAGCAGCAAAGATAGGAGTTGGTGATCTTTCTAACTCAGGACTTGTTAATGTTTCTCCTGAGTTTATACACATTTTAAAAAATTATTCTGCAATGTGAGCAGATAAAGTTCACTGTTATTGTACCCATATTGCAGGAGGCAGGGCTGTGGCTGGAAAAGTAGGGGTTACACCAGTCCTGCAAAGTAGCCCAGTGTTGTTATTACCATTTCGCAGGGTTGGGGGTGGGGGTTAGAGTAGTGTAGGACAATTCTGAAATGTAGTCCAGTGTTGTTAGCCAGTCTGCTGGTGTGTGGGTGTTTTAGGGAAATGCTGATGGGGCTGTGACGTAGCAAGGAAACAGCAAGGGGGAAAGCATTTATGTGAAGAAGAAGATAGAAAAACATGGAGAAAATGGTTCTGTAGAGGAATGTGCTAATAAGGCCATAAAGGTTCAGTGTGAATGGAATGGTTTGTTTTATTTCAACATGTGGGTGTATTTAACATATCAGTAGGAAAAAGGCAATAAATTAGAACTTCTATCAAATATAAACCAAAGCAATTTTTTAATGGTTATGTCTTATAAGTATTGTAAGTTGTAGATGCATTTTGGTACATTATTTGTTGTACCTTTTTCGATATGTGTACAGATTTTAAGAGTGTTTTAAACCATTAAGAAAGTTTTGCAATGATATTTCAGTTACAGCCCCTGAGGAAGGAAAGTCCTTTCTGAAACATGTTGGGCATAATGCAAGATTTTTTTCAGGCACTTGAGAATATTTTCTCTGCTGTGAACTAGCAGTAGTGCAATTTATTAAGGGCTAGAGCAGGTTGTTTTGATGTATATAGTACTTGCCATTTTTAGGTCTTGAAAGAGGCCCAAGTGGAACCTCACCCCATGTCTCTTTTAGTGCAGACCTTGGAGCTGAGACAGTGTGCCATGTAGCTCCTCAGAAGTTTGTGTTTCCTCATGTATTGAAGCAATAAACAGCCCTGTTGTGAAGGTGCCTGAATCTATTGTGTGTTGCCTGCAGAGCAGAGCCTAGGAGTGGAGCGCAAGCTGAGCGGGTCAACCCCCTCAATATGAATCACAAGGGCCATCACAGGAGTGAAGGGAGTCAGGAAAGAATTGAAGGTTTCAGCTGGGGGGGCGGGGTGGAGTCATTGTCTGCACGCCAGGTCTACCCACTGAGAACCAATAGAAGAGCAGACCTGCTGGTATACAAATTTCTCAGAGGCCAGGTCTACCTATCTTAGTGGACCTTGTCACTGCTCAGTCAACCAGATCTACCAGAAATGGTAGACCTACTCTCTGAAGCTTTTTTTTTTTTTTTAAAGTGTAGCCATACACAAAATCTACAGTTTCAGGAAAAACATGCAATTCCAAAACAACATTGCTGCAGTTCAAAATTCAAACCATGGAAAAGTTGCATTGTTAGCTGATGTACAAAGTGGCTGATAACTATGTGAAAAGTAAAGTGAGTTGTCCAGACTCCTCTAGAGCCATAAACCCTGATCAGGCATACCCATTTCTCCTCCCACAACTAAAGTCACTCCCGACAGACTCCACTGCTACTCTCTAGAGCTGCCTTCCCCAACCTGGTGCCCTTCAGATGTTTTGGACTTGAACTCCAATCAGCTCCAGCCAATGGTCAGGAATGCTTAGAGTTGTAGTCCAAAATATCTGGAGGGCACCGGATTGGTGAAGACTGCTCAAGAGAGTGTTCGTCAGTGTTTCCATGATGAAGGAAATCATTCTAGGACAAGCCATGTGAAGCTGACAATATTATAAGGGCAGTAATGCCATAAAATATCCGATTTTCTTAAGACAGCTATACTGTGTTTGTGTATTTGGGTTTTCTTCTCTGATACCTAATTTTTTTATCCCTCACTCTAAATAAAGTTTTGTTTGAGTACATGATGCTTCTTGAATATAACATTCTTCTACAACAGAGTTGTTAAATTCCCAGAAACTTCTACTACTCTGTGTAGACTTCTAATTGTCATGCACTCTGGCACTAAACAACAAAGTGCACGCACAAGGAAAGCTTTGCCTCTGCCCCCCCCACCTCGGCTGGAAAAATTCCTTTGGACACCTATGCCCCTGCTCCCTTAGCCCTAGAGTAGAGACTGGCCCACAATCAGCAAGGGTTTCTGTAGTACCTGAATAATATATAGGAGGATCAGATACCAGTTCCTGCACAGTAGGGGGTGCTCAGCTAGTAGGCAAGCAGAATCCCTCAAGTCAAGTGTCAGCCCAGCAACTATAGAAGGATCCTTCTGATGGCTGAATCCTAGACCATGCGGCTGCACATTCCCCACTTGCCACACTTCCCCCAGTGTTAAGACACTTCAGGGCAGGACAGATTTTTTTTTACAGGATTTGTTTCCTTGTGAGAAGAGTATGTAATATCTGTTTGCAGATAAACAAGTTAAGCAAGGAGGCTCGCTCCAGAAGCACAGGGTTCTTTCCCACCCTCTGGCCAGATTAAAACGGCTTCTCTCTCCCCCCCCCCCCGCCTTACACATATTCAGGGAGAGCACAGACAGATCACAGCCCACACCCTGGCACATAGATGTAATCTGTCTTCCTTGCTCTAAGGCAGGGGTCTCTAAGCCTTTTGAGCCCGTGGGCACATTTGGCATTTTGAAAAGGTGCCTGGGGCACTACCACAAATTGGCTGCTGTAGGAGGCGGCGCGGGGGGAATCACAAAAATGTTGGGAGCCCCCCCTATCTGTGTTTGTGTGTGTGCATGAATGTGCACACTGTGTGTGTGTGTGTGTGTGTGCTACTCACTCTGGCTTCTCGCTCTTTCTCTCTCTGTCTCTTTTTGCCGCTCTCCTTCCTTCCTTCCTTCCTTCCTTCTTTCTCTTCTTTCTTTCTCTTCCCAGCCCTGGTTCCTCTTTCTTCATCTCTTTCTCTCTCTCACTTACAGAGGAGAAAAACAGCTTGGGGGGCCCTCAGCCTGGTCTTGTGGGAAGGTGATGCCCATCAGCACCACATTGGAGACCTTTGTGCTTGGATATTAACTGGCAATCGGTGAGCTTTATGCATTCCCAGATATCCAAAAGCCTGCAGAGAAGCTCATCTTTTCATTTGCACCATAGAATATTACACTGCCAGACAACATGCAAGCAGACCAGCCCCCACCCACAAATCGTGCCGGAACAACCATTATAGAAAGGATCCTTTTGATAGTCCTACACCATCTACTTTCCAGCATGTTTTCAAGCTTACTAAATTAATTTTAAACATAGGGCAGTATCCAATGCAACACGAACACTAACATAAATTCCATTGCACTAGCATAAGGGACCTCTAGTGCAATGCCAATGGTGTTAGCTGGCGTAACGGGATTCCCTGGAAAACCCATTGCGCCAGCTAATGTTATTGGCTTGCTAGAGGTCTTTTACGCTAGCACAACGTAATTTACATTAATGTTCGTGTTGCATTGGATACTGCCCAAATGCTTTAAAGAGTTGTTTCTAACTTTAGACTGTGACAGAAAATCTACTCCTTCTGATTACTCTAATCTCACAGTTAAACTCTCTCATTAGTAAATTAGGTGCTAAACTCTTATCTAATTCACTGCTAGTGCTACTACTACTTTGTATTGCTTTAATATCAGGTGCTGTAATGTGCAGAGAAGTAACGGGTTCACTGCTTAAAACCAAATAAGTGAGTACAACAAATGAATATATATATTTAGTTTCTCTCCTACCCCCACGTAGAACTTTGCTGAATCACTGTAGCATTCAGGGTGTATTATGAAGAATGTGTGGGCTGCAATTCTGTACCAGCTTGCTTAACTTCCACTGACTTCCAGATGGGATTTAGGCAGCCTAACTATGTGTAGGACTGCCGTTGTGGCCTTTACCATCTTGAGCTAAAGGTCTGTGAATATTCATCTGTAGAAAATTTCAAGGAATCAGCAGATGCAGTTGCTGAGTGAGTTCCCAGCACTCCCCAGGCTTCCTTGCAGAGGATAATGTTTGGTTTCCAGGCAGAGTGCTGTGCCTTCCTATTAATATTGGTGCATTTATTGATTGAACTGACTCAAGCTTCAAATCTACAGGGAAAACAATAACCACACGTAATGTTCTCAATCAATCAAGCCTTCATGTATGTAGTAGTTAGCTTTCTCCATTTTCTGTATAATAACTGGGCCTGAATTAGTACAAACAGTTAGAAAAATAAACGCGTTCTTTTTCTGTAAATGTATACATTAAAAAAAAAAGAATCCAAATGTACAAAACTGAAGTGTGTGTGTTTGTGTGTATGTATCTATGCATGAAACATAGAATTAGTAACAACAAATAATAGGTGTAAATTGACAGGGCTGAAAACTTGATCTAAATCAGGGATCCCCAAGCTTTTTGGCACTGTGGGCATATTTAGAAATTTGAGAATGTCATGGTTGCCATCATAAAATGGCTGCCCTGGGGAGTGTGGCTTGTCACAAAAGTCTGAGCCCCAAATCTAACTGACCATAGAGGTGAATGACAGAGGAGAAAAGGAAGAGAGTAACTAAGAGAACAGACAAAATGGGGACAGGTTCACTGCAAAGTGGCAATTCTTTATTGGAATAACAAAGAGCACATGGCTAGGGTGGCTATGTGGACAATTTTTAGAGGACAGTCCTCTATTTGAAGGTATTCTTTATTTGAACAGCTGTCCAGTCCAAGTCCAGTTTAAAGGTAAAGACCCACAATAAGGGACACCAGGGGCCTTATTGCCCATCAACACTTGGACAGCAGACTGAGCACTGAGCAGGCACACAGATCACCTGGTCACAGTCTTTCCTACTGTGGAGATACTGCATTTCTATTTACATTGTAGTCATTCTTTTTAAATTTGCTTTTTAAATTATACGCAAAGTTTATGCAAATTGTGCCCTCTTCTTTGGTGATATAATTCCTCTTTTTTGATGAGTAAGTTGCCACCTTACACACATATAATCAATAATATGAATTAACGATTGTACTAGAAAATCTTTGCACATATCTCATTGTAATTTTATATTTATGCATTTATGTATTTATTTATGAAAATTTAATCCCACCTTTTCTGCCCAAATAGGATGCACAGAGTGGCTTAGGGCACAATCCTATGGGGATAGGCAGCTGCCTCCGAACTCAGAGGTGACCACCTATCCAATGCAGGGCAGGAGAAGCACGGAGGGGATCGTTCCCTCCGTGCTTCTTCTGCCCTACATCTGCGGCTAGACAGCTGATTTTGGCTGTCTAGCTGCGGGAAGGCGGAGCGGGGGAGGAGGCTGCTGGACAACACATAGGATGTGTCATACTGGCATTTCCGCTTTCCCTGCCCCGGAAGGCCTCCCAGAATGCCCTGTTTTGGCTGCTTCACATTCCTCTTTGGAGTGTGGAGCTCAGGGCCATTCGTGTTGCCTGCGAGGCAGCGCGGAAGCGGGGAAAGGTCGGTTCTCCGGGAGGCGACCTCGGAGATATCCTATGGCTGTCTAGCCACTGACTAGCGGCCATTGGATTGCTCCCTTACAAGCATAACAAAATGCTAAAAGAATAAAAGAACAAGAAAATGAACAAATTCATTTGCTGAGCAAAACAAAGCTACATTTTAAAAAGTCAAGAGCACCCAAGGAAAAGCATAAATTAACAGCCTGAAAAGTGAACAAGTAAAAAGCTTCAATGAGCAGCATTTAAAATTATGAAAAGTGCACTCAAATAGCACTGTCTTCACTTGCTGTCTAAATGCATTCAGGAAAGTGCCTAGCTGGGTCTCCCTCAGATTGAATTCCAAAGTCTGAGTGCTGCTATTGAAAACGTCTGATCATGTGCCCCTGCCCTCTGCATGTTATTTGGTGGAGGAACTTGCACCAAGGCCTCTCCCTGTTGACTGCGGACAGATTTATATGGGCGGGAAATGGCCCTTCAGATAGCCAAATCTCAAACTGTATAGGGTTTGGGATGGATATAAAATCATATATATGCCAAATACAAAGATTTAATTTCAGAGATAAGAAACACAATGCTTTAATATTTGTAAATATAAGAAGGGTATTATCTTGAATGATTAGAGACCATCTACCACAAAGGCTCATTTAACCACTAGGGTAAGTAAACTACAAACTAGAGTACAAGGTCAACTGGGTCTTCTATTGTGGCATGATTATCTGGAAAATGGAATTTCAACATGTGGAAGAAGAAACTGTCCTGATAATTCTACTAGGCTCCCCTATGTTTCTCAGCAATTCTGAATATAGTGGCTGTTTCCCACCACACTGCAGGGGACTACTGATTATGTTCCCAGTTCAGAATCATAATAGTGTGACCAGCATGGGAAGCAAAATATTGTGTGCACCATAGAAGAAGTGTGCAACTGTAGAAGAATGATGGAAATTGTATGTGGGTCGTGAGAATAGTGGCAGAGAGAGTGAAAAAACATGGTTCATGGTCAAAACTGAGATTCCAGAATTTGGTCTGACATAAGATTACTTTATTTATTTTAGTATATACATCTGTTAATCCCATTATGACTATCACAATCTGATGGCAGCAGTAGTTGAGTGAAGCTATGTTATTTTGTGAAAAATGCGAGGCTATAGTGATGGCATTATACTGCAGAGCAATCTGTCACAGGGTGAAGAACGGAGAGTAATAACAAATAGACAAAGAACATCAAATCATCCAGAATGTGACACATACCTATCAAGCATCTTACATTATAAGGAGCATCTCACATTTGTTTTCATTTTTTTAAAGTTATCCTGCCTTCTTTCACTGTGCAAAATTCTGTCATTTAATTTTTTCCTCAACTCTCTCAACCTATGCATATGTGACAGTCTCAACCTATGCGTATGTGTAAGATAGCACTTTGCAAAATCCACAATGTTCTTTATGACTGATGGACATGGTTCATAATTCTGTCCTGCATGAATTGCATATGCCTCATTGAAAGTGACCTGAAAGATCTGTCCTTTTCTAGAACTTAATATTTGGATACATGGACTTAATCACCCACACTTTAAAATTAATATTAGCACACTTAAAATATCACAGTACAAAGCAATAAATTTTAAGTTCTGACAGCAACAGTTTAATAAAGAGATTACTCCTCTGTATTAAGTTCATCAAACTTTGCCCATGGTTTTAATTTTTGATGCTAAGACCACTATCAGTATCTTGCCATTTCTTGACTGCTGGAACAGTTTTGTTTTTTTCCTTTGTATTGGAAGAGCATGTCCCTTTGCTGCATTAATTGAGATTCTCTCTCTGAGACTGGAGGCAAAACAGAATATTTTACTGAACAAATTAATTTGGTGTAGGAATATACAAGTGTGTTGAACAGTTCTGTGGTACTGAACAGCTTGCATACCTACAAGTTGTTCCAATAAAATCTCTCATTTTACTTTGTATTTCCTATCATTTATTATCCAAATGGCAACATCAGTTATCAAAATGGCAACATAAGCTCACTGTAAATGACTATAGCAAGTTCTGCATTTTCACAATACAAATCAATTTAAAAATTTCTGCATTTTCTGTTTCACAGGATAAATATTTTGAGCAGCACTTTGATTTATTAATTGTTAGATTAGTTTCTGAGAGCTCTAGTCATGTTTCTTCCTCTTGCATTTTGATTTTTTAGACGTCTGAATAGAGAGTTCCAATAAAAGTTTAACATTTGAAACACACTAAGTTAATATTGCATTTCGCTTTCCATTCATTGTTCCTGTGCTAAACCTTTAATGAATTACATGAGGCATTTTTGTTCACAGCTGTTTTGTTGTTTCCCCTCAGTGCATTTTTTCCCCACAGTGATTGATCTTCAGATTATAGATTATTTTATTTGGTATTTATTTGGTATGTGTGAGTGCTTCTACACTTCTAAAATAGTATTTGGGAGAAATTCTGTAGTGGTAGCAGCCTTTCATCACATCCTATAGGCAGCTACCATGGCCTCCTCCAATTTTCCTAAAATCAGGCCTGGGACAAAGAATTCTGTTGCCCAAGGTTCTGTGGGTCATTTATGTAGTTTTTCTCCCTCTCATCTACAGTGGAATGGAGGGTCAGAAAGCGGATTTGGCTATGGCTAGAAACTATAAGACTGGGAATTGTGGCAGGGATATAGATGACTGGTGTATGTCTTTGTGAGTATGTGGGTGTGAGAAGTACATTGGCAGTACAGGCTACATAATTTTACTTGTAAAGGTATAGGTAGTTTAAAACGTTTGGTCACCAAAGACCCATTGTCCTTGGTTCCTACATATATTGCCTTTTGTTTAGCATTATTATGCTAGCCTGTTCCAGCAAGCAATCAATATACTTTGTGAGATGTGTCTGAATTACGTGAACTTTCATACGGGTTACTTACTTCCTGCACCCAAAGAATTGCCTGCATGATGCACTACAGAATATTTATTGTATGAAAGACCAAGAGGAGGAGGTCCAGATCATATCTCAAAATATTAAGTGTCTGTATTTGCATACATGGTGACTGTCAAAGAACAAAATGGGAAATATATTTTGTTACCCAGACAAATAGAACTGCTAATGTTGCTAGGAAGCATAGCTGATCAACAGGAGAGCAAGAAAAGTCACCAAGTTGGTTTTATATTACGTTTTCTTTACAGCTAAGTCTCCTGGGAGTCATCATGGCGATCACTCGTGACCAAGTAAGATTGTCTTACTTCCAATCAAGGGGTAGAGTCTTAGCAGTGGGTCTGTAGGTGGCTGTGAAGGCCAATTCTGGATCCACACAGCCTCCCGCAGTGAGGACATAGGTTTCCAGGTGGAAGGCGGTCACGATGAGGATTTGCTTGACGTGCCTTCCGCTGAGCTCGTTTCTCCCTTTCGCCCTGTACTCGTGCGTCTTCAAAGTCCATAGCGCCTTTAATACAGGCTGACCTCCAGTTGGAATGCTCATGGGTTAGAGCTTCCCAGTTCTCAGTGCTTATGTTACATTTTTTTAGATTAGCTTTGAGAACATCTTTAAATCTCTTTTGCTGTCCACCAATATTCTGTTCCCCCCATTCAACTAAATGGGACTTATTTTTGAGTAGACATGTATAAGATTGTGCTGTAATAAAGCTCTCCTGAAGGAGGCTCCTGTCAATATAGACATTTAAAATTATATTTGAAATGCTACCATTTAAAAATTAGAAGACTCCAGCAGTGCAGTCCTGTACAGAATCCTATGCAGAAGCAAGTCCTATTGAGTTCAACGGGACTTACTCCCAAAGAAGTGTGTACAAAATTGCAGCCCAATTCCCCTCATTCAGAGAATGTGATGCGTAATTAAAAAACATAAACAAAACAGAAAAGAAAAGAAATACGTTAAGGACCAGGGGCGTTGCTAGGTTCTTAAAAGATCCGGGGCACAGGCCCATAACAAAAATTTGCATATATATATGTGTGTGTGTGCGTGTGGTGTGTGCATGCAGTGTGCTTGCATGTGTGTATAGATTACATACATACATAAGAAGTGTGCACTGACCCCCCACCCCACTTCAACTCAGACCCCGATTCAGCATTTTGGAAAACATTCCACTTCTGCTCTAGCCAATTTGTAGTCGGACCACTTCAGCTCAGCACCAAACTGAGTCAATGTTTGGAAAAACGAGTCTTTATGCTTCCTGTTCACTACTATGGGAAATTAGAAAAAAAATCTGTAACCTTTTTCTCTTGGTCAGAACTGGATGATAATTTCAGGCATAGTAGCCCCCTAGAAGGCTACTATGCCCAGTGTTTTCTGCCCAGTGTCAGAAAAATAGGTGCAGGGTTTATATTTTTATTTTCTTTTAAAGGGAACTGCCAATAACATTTTAATTCCTTGGAAGAATTGGATAAAAATTTCAGGATTCATTGCCCCATCAGAGGAGATCATGTCTGCCAAATTTCAGAATCCTAGCCACAAGTATTTTTGTGCAAGGGTGGCCTTGACATTTTGAGGTCTCCAAAAGAGGACATACTTATCTCCCTATGTTCCTTGTGGACCATTGTTCTGAAAATTACAGACAGCCTACAGTTGTCCCTAAGTAAGAAACCAGCAAAGTCTCAGAAGGATAGGTGCAGCAGTTCTTGTGGAAGGGGAGTTCTCCAATTTGAGGGAAGGAGTGATTTGCTTTCCCTTCCATTCACCCCTTCCCTGATAGTTTTTGGGTAAATTTGTATGAAAATGCACAGATCATTAGAGGTGTCCCCCAGGCAAGAAACCTGCAAAGTTTCTGAAGGATATACATGCATTCCAATTTAGAATTACTAGAATTTATTTACATCTCACCAGTGTCAGCAGCACGGGAACATGGGTGGGAAGGTGCTATTGCACTCATGTCCTGCTTGTGGCTTTCCTATGAACATCTGGTTGGCCACTGTGAGAACAGAATGTTGGACTAGATGGACCTTGGTCTGATGTAGCATGGCTCTTATGTTCTTAAATAGAGAGTGCCTCTGAGCATGTGCAGAATATTTTCCTTTCACCACTGAGCACTTACATTCTCTCCCTACCAATTATATTCCCCTCCATGCAACCATCTCTCATCTTACTATCCTCCAGCAACTCTTCATCAAAACAGATGTCTTGTTTTGTACCACTGCTCTCTACCTCCTCGTTATGCACAAGCTCTCACTGTATCTTCCTCCCCATAACTTCATTTGTGCCAAGACTTCACCAGGATTCAGTCAATTAGTATGTTCTCAAAACTAGGGCTAAGTTATGGAGAAACTCTGAGCGTATACTAAGCGCCTTTTCCTCACCACTGAAGCTAGAGTTCATGCAACCCCCCCCCCCAAAACCCACAAATGACAAAACATGCATAGGACTGAGCTGAAAGGGTAGTCAATTCATTAGACAGAAGTAGGTAGGGACTGTATTAAGCTTGCAGTACCATGCTCACAACTCAGGACTTATTTCTGAACATGCAGAACATCAAGGTGCAAACCTCCCTGCAAAAGTAACTTGTGCTGGCATCCTATGCACACTTTCCTGAGGGTAAGCCTCATTAAACATAATAAGCCTCATTCTCAGTAGGCATACATAGGATTGCATAAATTAGCGATATTTATCTCCCCTCCACTTAAAAAACAAACCAAAGACTCCTTTAAAAAAATTAAAGCTTTTTGTTCATAGGAACATAGGAAGCTGCCTTATACTGAGTCAGACCCTAGTCTCTCTAGAATTGTTGACACTGACTGGCAGCAGCAGCTCTCCAAAGTTTCAGGCAGGATTCTTTTGTAGCCCTACCAGGAGATCCTGGGGATTGAACCTGGGACCTTCTGCATGCCAAGCATGTGCTCTACCACTTTGCTACAGCCTTTCCTATTGCTGGATAATGGCAACTGACAAACAAAACAGCCTCAGATTTGTTTCTCTGCAACCATGTGAACCCACTCTTCTCAAAGACTTGAGTGAGGAGAAGGAGAAAAACCAGCCCTCTTGTCTGTTTGTGTAAAGTCAAATATCGTTCAGAACTTCTCTTGCCTGCCGAAGAGAATTCTCTTTAAGAATTCCCCAAGATATGTTCTGGGTGGAATAAAGAAGAGAAAGAAAGAAAGAACAGGATAGGGGAAGGAAGAAGAAAAGAAGATTGGTGATTGGAAATGGGGGGGGGGGCGGCTAGAGAGAATTCCCTAAGCCAAGTGGCTCCTTTCAGAGAGACAGTACTTCAGAGGAATTTAGGAGGCTGTGCAGGGTTTGAAAGGATTGCACGTAATTAAAGTACCTGTATGAGGTGAGGTGGAGGGCTTTTTCTAGCTTTTTTAAAACTGTAGGACCTGTTTAAAAGCCTTAGCAGTTCCTTGATCATGATGCCACATAGTCCTAACCCTCCTTTTGGAATAATTTCAGCTTTACATAGGGATGGGCGGATTCCCTACCTGCTGGTCCACTGGGGAATCTGCCCTTGAGGAGAGGCAATCTGTCCCTCCCCCTGGAATCCTCGCTGGCCAGCTCCGCTCTGCAGTGATTCTGCAAGGCCGCCAGCCAGCTCCAGAGCACCAGCAATATGGCTGCCATTGCCATATTGCTGGCTGAGGCTGACTGTCTCCGGACGCAAATGGCATCCGCTACGCCATTTGCGGCCGTAAAGGTCTTAGATTAAGCTAAATGCAGTCATAAATGGAAAAAACTGCTGCCTGAAACCCCAGAGAGCTGCTGCCAGTCAGTGCCAACAATACTGGGCTAGATGGACCCATGGTCTAACTCAGTATAAGGCAGCTTCCTATGTTCCTAAAGTAAGAATCAACTACTACTCTGGTTGACCTCTATATCTGGAATGGTGTGTATGTGTTTGTATGTGCCATTTTATCCTTTGTCTCAGGTAGCAAAATGTCTTGGGTTGGCCCTGATCATGGCCAATAATCATTGATAGCTCTATCCTTTGTAGATACAGGTATGATTAGAAGGTGAAGTGTATGTGGAGCTAATTCCTCAGATCCTTAGCTCCCTACCTGAGGTTGTGACTCCTGCATGATTATGTTCTTGAGTAGCAGGCATGCTACTGCATCCACTCCACTGGTGCTTCTTCAGTTCTGAATGTGAGGGTAAAGGTGCTTTAGGAGACATGACTTCAAATGCAGAACTGATTTGCTTCCAGGTTTTGGCTTTATTTTTTGCAGCTAACATGACCTACAAAAGGAGCACCCCCAATCTACTTCTCCTGGGACAAGACCTGTGCCCTTCCCCATTCAAACTGATAGACTGAGACAGAACAGACTGAACTGTACCCCACCAAAAAGCGGGGGGGGGGACATTGGGAAAGCAGCAAAACAAGCAAAAACAGTGTACTAACGTGATAACGCAGTGGGTTTACGTGGAATGCTTTGAAGCTTGAGGAGTTGGAACAGACAGGTCAGCGAAGGTGTAAATGAAGAATATGGCTGCCAACTTGAAGCAGCCAACAAAATCCGGAACAAGTCTATCATATTTCTGGATACATGGGTGGTGATGACTAGGAAAGGCCGGTCACAGGGTGTTCTTTTCCCTAGGCATTTATCATTTCTTAAATTCAGCCAATTAACAGCACTTTATTTATGTTTATTGGCTCAATTAAAGAGAGGGCGGCCACATTAAGTATCAGTAACAGAATTTAGTGCACTTTAAGCATTATCTTTAAATATAGTTTCTTGTTGAGGCAAAGGCCCAGAGATCTCCTCAGCTGCCAACAATGACTTTTCCTCAAAGCCCCAGAGCATTTTTCAGTGTAAGGTGCCGGTTAATCAGAGCGAAGTGTACACTTTTCCAGAGTTAGACGTTCTAAAACTTTCAGACAATATGTTACAGTTCTCCCTTTGGGGGGGGGGGGGCGGGGTGGAGAGAGGGTGCTATATTTTAAAAATTCAGTATAGGTTCTTGAGCACGCTCCGGGAGAGAGCGCAGGACAGGAAGGCCTGGCGTGCTATGGTCCATGGGGTCACGAAGAGTCGGACACGACTGAACAACAACATAGGTTCCTTTCCTTTAAAAAGTAGGTTTTTGTTCAGTTTAAAATGTTTTTTTTTTTTAAATTCAGGCTTTTTATTTGCAATTTTGTTCAAAAATGTATTTATTTTTTATTCCAAGATTTCTTAAAATTCAAGCGGCACCTGAAGTTGCTTATCCACCTCCCTTCCCTCTCTCTGTCCTCCATCAACTTTTTTTTTTTAAATTAAAAAATGTATTACATTATCCGTGTCATTATTTTAATCCATTGGGGATTAAATCCAGTGCTGCATTGCCCTCGAAAAGCAGCGGTTGCGAGAAGGCAGTTTTGAAGGCGAAATAACGTTGGAGGGAGACTCGAGCCAAGCTGCGCGTGAGGTGACGCTTTATCACGAGAAGGCCGTGTGATTTGCCGCCGTGGCAGGCGACACTTCCCTGGGGGACCGTCCCTAGCTGCAGCTGCGTAAGAATGACAAGTGCCCGTCTTGCGAGGAAGCGCTTCTGGGAGCGGGGATGGAAGTTCTGACGGGAAAGTGGCAGTTTGAAAACCGTTGGGCGAGTTCTCTCCGGCCGCGGAGGCGACAGTCGCCTGCGCGCGTGCGGGGGAGCCGTTGGAACAGCGGCGAGAACTGTGGAAAGTCCGCTTTGGACTGACAAGCGGGAGTTGGGAAACGCCATAAGTTTGGGTCCCTCGTGACCGGGGTGGGAACTCGGGGTACTCGAGTCGTGTGAAGCGGGCCCCCCTGCGGGTGGGGGCGGGGTCCGAGACGGGGCAAGTCGCTGGTTTCAGGCGGGACACACATCGGGAGGCGGAGGCGCGAGCCGGGGTGGGAGCCGGTGACGGGACTTGAACCAGGAGGGGGGGGCAGCCACTCCTACTAGCTCCGCCCCACGCGTCTTCTCTTCCCGGAGGCGGCAGTTGTGATGAAGCCGCCGAGAGACTGGCTTTGTCCCAGAAGGGGGCGGGCAACTCTAGGAGAAGGGCCGCTGCGCCAGGCGACGGCTGAGGAGGCGGAGCCCCGTCGCGCGACGGGGGCAGGGGGCGGAGCGGGCACGAGTGAGGAGCGCTGGGGCCTGTTCTGTGTCAGTCGTGCGTGTGTCTGTGCGTGGGGGGGAGAGGAGAGGGGCTCGAGCCGCTCCAGGACTCCCCCCTCCCGTGGCGCTTGAGGCGGGCCCCTCTCTCCGCCATCCTCTCCCCCTCCCCCTCCCCCTCCCATTCCCCCCTCCCCCAACCTCCGCCATGGAGGAGGCATCCCGGCTGCTCGCAGGGCTCCAGCCTCCTCCCGGGGCCGCCGGAGATCCCTCGCCCCACCGACTCCAAGCGCCTCCGGGCCCGCCCCAGCCCCAGGCAGCCCCCGGACTTCAGGACACGGGTGACATCTTGCAGCAGATCATGGCCATCACCGATCAGAGCCTGGACGAAGCACAGGCCAGGTAAGGAATATGTGGGAGACGATCCATTCTGGGCGCACCGGGTGTGTGGGGCTCCTGGGATGGGTGTATCGGGGGTGGTGATGTACATTTCGACGTGAGATTTGTGATGTGTGCGCAGGGAGGGGTCCTGTGCCCCTCTAAATTTGTTAGGTGAGCTGCCTTTGGCCTGCGACAGTTGAGGAACAAGCACTTGGAAGCTTATGGCTAGAGGAATGGGGGGTGCTTTCTAAGATAGGGGTATTGGAGGAGCTCGGAATGGCAGGGTCTGGGGTTCCTGAGATATGGCTATTAGAATATGGAGACTTGGGGTAGGGGCCATTGGGCCTAGGCCCAAGCATGTAGGAGCTGTGTACATCTGAAACTTTGGGTTTATGTGAGTGTGTGCGCCGTGGGTTCTAGCTGTGCATTCGCAGACAAAAGGTTTTGGGAGCATTGGGGTTTTTAAGCCAGTAGCTCCCAGGCTGTCTGGACAATATTAGAGCAATTTCACATGTTATGCAGGGCAGGCATAGGTCTGCCACCAGGTCAGCCTTTGGATTCTTTGGCAAGTGTACCTGTATGCTATACATGCTTGCAAATGTGTGGCTGTTACATTAATGCTCTGCATTTGTAGGCAAACACCTAAAAATGTAATGTATAAAGAGGCCCTGAGGGTTGAGGTTTTGACACTGGACTCTACCTTGTGTCCCCAAATACTGGCCAGTCTGATCTGGTGACAGAGGGCCTTCATTTTGGGATCTGGTGAAGGATCCCATAATCTGTAATGGTCTTCCATGGTATGTTGATCACCAGGTTACTTAAGGGCCATTGGATATTAACCAGTTGGTCAGTGTCCAAATCAGTGTTTAAATTAGTTCCCTGAGCAAGATGTGAACTAATCAGGATTAAGTGAAACAGTACTATATAAAAGAAGAGCGACAAAAAAATAATTCTTTGTCAGGGATAGGTGCAATCCGTATAGGGAGAAGCCAAACCCAAAATTAGGGGATTAATTGTTTTCTGTTTTCCATTCATCTACACGCAATGCTAGAATAATATGTTCTTTCTTGGGGGGCCATGACCATTATTGAGGGAGGGTGATGCTGCTATTTTAACAGTACCATGGTCAGTACCTTTAATGGGCAGAGTTGGGTGTGATGTATTCATAGTGGTGAACTAGACAGGTCTGCAAGAACCATTGTGTAAGTGCAAGGAAACATGAGGACTGGGTTGTAGATCTGGGGTGAAAACAGATACATTGATAACTTACGTATCCTTGGATAAGGCAATCAAGTCCTCAAATTGGGCTTCTTGTATGATGTATCTGCTAGTGACAGTATTTTGGTCTGGGATCAGGTACAGCATACTGGATGTTGTATTCATTTTGTTCTTCCCTGTCTTGGGGTAAATCTTTGGGGATAAGGTGGTGGTTTATTTGTGGGTCCACAATAGCCATAATGGACATATAGCTATCACATAGGTGATTGGTTGAATAGTCATCCCAAGGTAATGGCTTTTACTTAGTAGTGACCTATGCTGCATTGGTGTTAGGGAACGTATTTGCATCCTGTTGCAGATTACAAGCATTCTTCTGCATATGGCTGGCAGTATAGGGAAGTGAAGTGCAATTTAAAAAAAAAGAGAGAGGGTTG
The DNA here is from genome assembly GCF_057233095.1 of Heloderma suspectum. Classification (NCBI taxonomy): domain Eukaryota; kingdom Metazoa; phylum Chordata; class Lepidosauria; order Squamata; family Helodermatidae; genus Heloderma; species Heloderma suspectum. Next base: position 177,449,952 of record NC_139459.1, read on the forward strand.
TCTCCTCCTTTTAATATATTTGCTTATTTAATGCAGTTAATTTGACTAGGTTTCAACATTGTTTACCCTAAGTCTTGTGTTAAGTGCTGCACAGCACACTGAAGTTACATAGTCTTTGCCTGTGGAGCTAACAAAAAATTGTTTTGTCGTTTCCATTGATTTTGGTGGAACTTACTTCCACATAATGAGTTTTAAATTGGCATAATTTAGAATTCTTTTTGCTTAGGCAAGGCCATAAACAGCCTGAACTAGGAGAGGAAGGAACTTTTGCAACTTTTAGCTTGTATATACAATGTTTTGCCTGAGTAGCTAACTCTGGTTACTGGTCAGGCAGAACATTGTATACAGAAGAAAAGAAGTGCTCTGATTTGTTGCAGCCCATAAATACACACACACACACACACACACACACTTCCCCCTTAAGGGCCATTTCACATAACCAAGTTGGTGCACTGAGAATGGGGATTGAGTGGAACTGTAGAATAGACTCACACATAAGTCTACAAGAGTTACAAGCCCCCAAACATTTTTACTAACTTATGTGTCCATACATGCCTATGAGCTGTTTGTGGCTGAGATGAAGAAGATGATGAAGAAGAAATAGCTTCCTTGCCTGATTGCCTGGAGTTTATTCTTAAATTGCTGTAGGTAACTGGGCAAATGGCTACTTTCATGCGCCATAAAGTTTCTGACTAGGTCATGTTCTTTCAGCACATTCCCAGCTGGAAACTCAACTACAGAGTTGCCCAAAATGAACTGAATAGTGGCATGGAGGTTGAGTTGCAGGCTGAAGCAACCACATAACTCCTTCAGCACATGCCAGTTTTGGCAGTCCACTTTGGCTACAAGAACTGGTCCTCTTTCCATTTGCAGTGCATATAAATGGTCAAGTCATCTTTTTGCCCCATCATCTTTCCCTGCAACTTGAGACAAATACCAAATGCCTGTTTATTGACCACATACAATGACACCCTTAATGCAGTTTTCATTGGTACTGTACATTATAGGCTAAAATGAGCATGTTAAGTTATATCCAAGGATTTTTAAAATGTTGAATGAAATGGTTCCTTCAGGTGGCACATACTTGTTGGACAGTTTTAGCTATTCACAGTTAATTGAACAAACACATAATTTAATTTATCTTGCATTATTCTTGCTAACAGGAATTAAAAGTAAGTAGAAAGCAGGACCATGAGCTCTTAGCAGTACAGAGGAGTCCAACTCCCCATTCCACTCCTGATTGTTCCAGAGCAAAACTATTTAACATAGAGCAAACTTGTAAGTAGCCACTTGTCTGGTAGTCTGTGGTGAGTAAGATTCATCCTTGAGATAATTAGGTAAGGATTTTTTTGGTAAATTGGAAGACAGTTGATTCTTTTTTTCTTGCAAACTGTTTACAAGCCACAAATGACTAACAGACGTATGTGGACATATGTCGGCTAGGAAAACAGTATTGTGGGCTCGTCCCTTTGGTAAACCTATTTGTTAGGCGGCAACAGTGTGTGTGAATTCTCCTTCTCTGGAAAGTAAAACAGAGGACTAGGCTATCCTAACATGAGTTCACTGGACATGCTCCTCCCTGGGGGGTTGTATGTGTAGAAGTAAGAGGTGCACACTTGTATGTATAATATATATATATATAGTGCATATACATACAGGTGTGCATCCCTTACTTGTACACATGGATATGTATAAACAGGACAGAAGTAAAAAACTAAGACCTGAATAGTTCCTGCAAGAATTACCTAAACCTGTATGCCCATAGGAACACCATCTTTAAAGTAATTGGATACAATCTAGCACATAATTAGTTGCACTTAAGCCTACGGAAATCTGTGAGCTCAAGGCTGCAATCCTAAACACACTCACTAGGGAATAAGCACCATGGAACAGACTGTGATATGCTTCTGAATAAAAATGCAAGGATTGAGCTGTAAGTGCATCCAATTCTGTATTGGATTGTGGCTTTAGTGGCCCACCAATTCTAACCATTTGTGCCAAGGTAGTACCACCGTATTTTCAGTGTAATGCCATATTCTAAATATTGCTTTACTGTAGCACTTGGTATGCCCCCTTCTCAATAAATTTTAATATTGGGCTGCAGATAGAAAATGTTAGAGGGAGGCAAAACATGATCTGTGCCAAATTTCTGAGCATGCGTTTTGTAAAAAGTCTGTCTGTAAAGTAAGGTTATGATCTAATTAATAAAAATCTCTAATATTTAAGCTTAACACAAATTTTCAGAGGCATTGTTCTGTGACTCCATAACTTAGCTGCACAGAGATAGAAAACAAAAAGCAGGACCTGAATAATCAGTGCATTGTATTTCAGGGCTGTCGTCATGAAAAGCTATTCTAGAACCTGCCTGCTTAACCTATGGCATTGCTACAAACTCCACTAGGACTGGGGTGCTTCTGTTTAATGAGATGCCGGCTTGAGAAATGCATCCTCTTTTAGGGGCATAGCGACCTCTCTTGTGTTTCTCATGGGATTGAAATTAATTATGGGATATAACTAGCCTGATACAGGAAGAGCACAGCAGTATGAATTAGCATTGTTTCAGCTACTTGGTAGTGCATATGATTTGGTAGTAATCCTTTGGTACTGATAATAAAATAGAATGCATTGATTAATAAAAGGCAGACACCATAATTCCAGTCTGTGTGTTCACTGCAGGAAATACCAATGTACATGGAGCAGAATAATTGCTCTGTGAAGTGTGCAGCTGCCCTGTCATGAATTAAATTTAGTGGTAATGACAAAGTTGATGAAAGCAAGGAAAAGGTTCCCATCCTGTTCACCTGACTGAATCATCCAAAGTCAGAAAGACTCCTAAAGAAACAAAAACACAAACCCGGAATGACATGGCATTTATATATACAGGAACATGCATGCATCTGGGGACCCAGACTGAATTAAGGTTCCCGAGTATGTGTGTGTATAATAAATACGTACATATATAAGTTATCCATAGTTTCAGTGCAAACCTGTGCCGTGTTTACTCAGCTTTACTCAGTTCAATAAATGGGCTTAGGATTGTAACATAGTATGGGGTTACCTTATGTTCATAGAATCATAGAATAGTAGGGTTGGAAGGGGCCTACAAGGCCATCGAGTCCAACCCCCTGCTCAGTGCAGGAATCCAAGTCAAGAGCATCCCTGACAAATGGCTGTCCAGCCTCGTCTTGAAGGCCTCCAGTGTGGGAGAGCCCACCACCTCCCCAGGTAATATGTTCCATTGTCGTATTGCTCTTACAGTCAGGAAGTTTTTCCTGATGTTCAGCCAGAATCTGGCTTCCTGTAACTTGAGCCCATTATTCCGTGTCCTGCACTCTGGGATGATCAAGAAGAGATCCTGGCCTTCTTCTCTGTGACAACCTTTCAAGTACTTGAAGAGTGCTATCATATCTCCCCTCAGTCTTCTCTTCTCAAGGCTAAACATGCCCAGTTCTTTCAGTCTCTCTTCATAGGGCTTTGTTTCCAGTCCCCTGATCATCTTTGTTGCCCTCCTCTGAACCCTCTCCAGTTTGTCTGCATCCTTCTTAAAGTGTGGTGCCCAGAACTGGACACAGTACTCCAGATGAGGCCTAACCAGTGCTGAGTAGAGGGGAACTAGTACTTCCCAGGATTTGGAAGCTATGCTTCTATGAATGCAGCCCAAAATAGCATTTGCCTTTTTTGCAGCCACATCACATTGTTGGCTCATATTCAGCTTGTGATTGACAACAATTCCAAGATCCTTCTCGCTTGTAGTGTGGTTGAGCCATGTATCCCCCATCTTGTAACTGTGCATTTGGTTTCTTTTTCCTAGGTGCAGAACTTGGCATTTGTCCCTATTAAATGTCATTCTGTTGTTTTCTGCCCAGTGCACCAGTCTATCCAGGTCACTTTGAATTTTGTTTCTGTCTTCCAAAGTATTAGCTATCCCTCCCAATTTTGTGTCATCTGCAAATCTGATCAGCATTCCCTGCACCTCCTCCTCCAAGTCATTAATAAAAATGTTGAAGAGCACTGGGCCCAGGACTGAGCCCTGCGGTACCCCACTCGTTGCCCCACTCGTTACCGCACTCGTTACATAAAATGTTCTTTATGCATGAGTTGATTTATGCAGAAACAACCTCTAAGGTATACGAAATTATAATTTATTCAGCTCAACATGTTTCTATTTATTTATTTGTTTGTTTGTTTGAGTTGTACCCCACCTTTCTACCAAGAAAAATAGCACCCAAGGCAGTTTACAATGACAAATAAAACTTGACTAAAACAATAATAAAACAAATGCATTAAAACACATCTTCGTAGTACTGAAAAACAAAGCATCACACCATGTCTTTGCTCTGTTGCAAAGCCATTTCCAAATTTCAATTATAAATTACACTTTAGTGCATCTTTAGAAAATCTCTCTTCTCATTCCTGCATTGGTGCCTTTCCTCCTTTTTTTCTCAGTGCATTTATGTGTCATTTCCCAAGTTGCTCTGGTTTGCTGTGTATGGCAAAATGCAGAAAAGATTGGCTGTAAGATGCAGCATCGTGAGTCATAGTCTTGTGCAGCAAAACATCAAGACACTACAGTAGTGCAGGGACTTGAGATACTACATGAGTTATATGTAGGGAGACTCCTGTCCTCTAGTTTAAAGCCTAAAAAATAGATACTACAGGAATACCTTGACATTCATTCTTAGTTATGCAAGGAAAAACTGCCGTTTAGCTTTCCAAAGTGTAGTCATGCATAGGCTTGAAGTTTGCAACTCTGGGCCGAACTGTGTGTATGGAACCTAATCCAAACATTATACTAATGTGGTCTGACTACATTATTACAAGTCTCAGTATTTAAATTTAGAATCAAGAGCAAGCTAGAATGCTTCAAGGCTATAACAGCTCACAACACTTGTTGCTATTCGCTGTATAGGCTGATGTTTGTGTCAGCAATGAGAAATTTACTACTAAAACTAAAGCAAAACATCTGCTTTTAGTGGTTCTTACTCTTTCTGGTTGGTGGAAACTTACAAGCTGTTTATGTTGTGCTGACATAGGAGTAGACCGCATATACAAGCCCCTTAGCAGCCTTATTGCCTCCTTAATAAGACAATCCTTTTCTTCTGTCACTTTTGGTAGCAATCTCCACCTATTGCATTTGTGCAAAATGATATTGCTTGTGGAAATTATGCCAGTGTGGACTTTCACTCTGGCAGAGTAAGCAAAGTTATGTAGTATATCTGGAGCTTTGCATTTGACGTTCTGTGAACTTAAAGAACCACAGGGGTCATTCATGTTTGGCAGTGTGCTACCATCAAGGAGTGGAGTGTCCGTGGAAGCAGGCAATTTGTGCAATGTTTCGTTAAGTTTGTTGTGCTAGACTGTGCTCCATGACTGCTGTGAACTGTGAAGTGTGGGCTTTGAGGAATGGTTCCATAAATTTACCTGAGTGTAAGAGTTTTTCCTTTTGTTTGTTTATATTTGGAAGTTCCATGGTGTTTTAAGGTGTTATGTATGAGTCCACCTAGATGTTTGCCACTCTGAAAGACCAAAAAAGAGAGAGAGTGTCTTCCAGAGTGGCAACTGTCTAGGTGGACTGACACACAACATCTTAAAACATCATGGAACTTCAAAAATTAATGTTTAAGCATTAGCACATAAAAAGTATGAATTTGACACTGGGTAAAAGCTGAGATGGCTGTTATAAATTTTTTTATTTTTTTCTCCCTGTTGTAAGGTGTCTTAACAGTATTATTTTATTTATTTACAATATTTATATACCACTCCACATCAAAGAAATTGTTCAACAGATAGGGCACCACTACTAATAAGGCCCTTTCTCTGGTCACATCTGCTGCACCTCAGATGGAAAAGGACCTCTGAAGAAGATCTCAGTGTAAGGGCAGGCTGATATGGAGATAGGCAATTCTTCAGGTACCCCAGTCCCAAGTGGAAGGGTTTCAAAGGTAAGCACTAACACTTTGAATTGTACCTGGGAATGGATTAGAAGCCAATGCTTTAAGTACAAATGAGATATATTCCCACCACCTGGCTTCAGTTAGCAGCCTCAAGGCTGTGTTTCAAATTAACTGCGATTTCCAAACCATCTTCAAAGTTACTTTTGTAATGAGAGTTAGTGGGTTGGTCTTTTGTAGAGTTTTTCAGCTCAGAAGATTTTGGAACTGTGGAGTTCAAGTAAAGCCTTGGAACAGCATTGGCTTAGAGTGAGTGTTGACCTTTGCAGCTATCATTCAGTATATATCTTCAAGCAATGTTTGGAGATTTTTATTCAGGATTTCAAAACCATTTCCTGAAGGATCGCTATATTGATAGAGAGTGTTTGCATTTTGTGAAATCTGTTATTGAGGGTTTGTTAATGAATTTGTATTTTGTATTTGATAAACACCATTTAATAGATATACTTTATACAACCCAACTTTTTGGGTGGGAGGCATTCATGATATTTTCGGATGGATTTGTTATATGCACTAGCACAGTTAAGGGTCCACTGTTTTCTCTTTCTTTTGTACTGTCAGACACCTAAGGGATGTCTCTCTCCTGCCCAGAGTCTAAGGGTCAGTTTATATATTCCAAAGAATCAAGTGGTAAAGCTTTTTTGGCAGGGTGGTGGTAACATTCAGGTTGCTGGTAGAGGGTTGCATGCTGGAATACTCCTCCCTCTCAGAAAGCCTCTCTGCAGATATGAATATAGCATGTTGGAGAAGGGCATGTTGAATCCATCTCCTTGGTATGCTGGCTTTGTATGTATAAGAGATTTTTTTTGTGGGAGGACGTAAAAAAATGCAATCTCTAGCTTGAAGTAATACAGTCCAGGAGAAGAGTCGGCACATGATTCTACTAAATATATAAACTTGGCTTGTAGAACTGGACTGTAACATTTCAAACTGCACATCTGTTCGGATGTCATACTTTTAAATTAGTGTCTGTGTAAAAAAGCTCCCTACTTATACTAAACTAGTATACCAAGAAGAGGGAATCTTTCTGTGCTAACATTTTCTCAGTGATGTGCTAGTTTACCACATGAAGGGAGCTTGAAGGCCCTCCTTAAAAGTGGCCTAAAAATAATGTTAAATAAATAAATGCAACAGGGGAACATTCAGAGATATGATACATATACACCTGCAGTTTGAAATACTGCAATCTAGAAGTCTTGTTCTGCATAATATGTAGGTCAGCTCTCAGTGGCATTAATTTTGGTGTAACGCCACTGACTGTCTGTAGCTGCACCAACTTTAGTTTGCTTTTTATGAGATTTGTTAGGCTATAGCTGAAAGCTACAGCCCAACATGTCTTAAAGGAAAATGGGTTGTTGTCCAGAGAAGAGATTATTATTACTTTTTAATGCTAGAAGTATGGCCAATATCACTAAACTTTTTGGATTTATGCCTTTGTAACTGTAGCCAAGCAACCCTGTTTGTTTCTTTAAAAATCCACTTTGGAAGGGTGCAATGTATGGCATGGGGGAGACAGTTTTTTTTTTTTGCTCCAAATTTTAAATGGGGAATTTGGAGCAGGTAAACTAGATGGGGACACTAACAACTGTGTCCTCTTGAAGTGGCTTTTAAACAAAAAATGGGCTGCCAGTCTACATTTGCATGTACTATGTAATTCTGCTCTTAGTTTAAACCAAAGAGATGTTTTGTCTTTTGGTGCATAATAACAGTCATGGAATATGATGAAGACCAATGTTTTAGGTAAATTCTTAACTGAAAGAGCTATAGTCAGAAGGCAAGGTGTGGTCGAAGAGGGCACTGGACACTACTGTTAAGGGGCAGACCAAGGATCCACTTGATAACAGTTTTTGATACCATAGACAGCACTTGGTATCCTTGGTCTATAACTGTGAGGACAATATCATTGACGTATAAATCTGATATGATTGTGAATCACTTTGAGAACCATTGTAGTTGAAAAGTTGTATACAAATATTGTATAATGAAATAAAATTGCCCAGTCTGTTCTGTAGCACTGTCCCTTTAAAGCATTTTATGCTGGCTTACTGTTGGAGGCAAGATGTGTAACTGTAACTATTAGTTTGACTTGGGATGCAGTTACCCAGTGGCTTTCAAACTGTGTACTGGGAAACCTCGACATTCCTTTCCAGGAAGTGTACTGGGCTTCCTCAGTGAAATGATCAGTAATTGAAAAGACTAAGCATCCCTGAGAGACATTTTGCCCACCACTACTCATCTTCCCTTGTGATGTGGGGTCTCAGGGAGAGTGTTGCGTTTATTTAAGAGCACACTTTCAGTTCATGCAAGGCAACAGTGAGGCCCTATGTGCCTGCCCAGTAGCCTACATGAACAGTATGTGCCCCAGAACATGCCCCAGAATCCTCTGCAATGTTCAGTGGTTCCATGGATCATGGCAGACATTCAGAATTCATTGACAGACAAATTGATATGGAAAATGTTCCCTGAAACTAGACCATTTGAAAATCACGACAGTAAGCTATTGCCTGTTTTCAACATGCCAAAGGATTCGAGAATCATATGAGGATTGGCCATTGACCAAAGGAATGAGTTGTTGAGGACAACATGTTTGTATTTATCACCTATGCAAACAGAGCACCTGCAGTTTCTCTGGGGACTCTTGTGTTCCAAACAAATGAATGTATGGCTGCTGGGTTGTGGAGTTGGCATAAAAAGAGTGCTGTTTTGAGCTGATACAGAAGTTGCCAGGTACCAGGTGGAGTGAGGTGCTTTGTGATGCATTTTTCAGAAATGAAATGGCATATGCTAGTTATAAAGGAGATGAATTTTAATATAGGAACTAACAAACCCTTGTTTGTTAGCAGCAGAGACCAATATATCCCACGTCTTTTGTTGTGGTTGCTTCTATCCTTGGGCTGCTTTTGTACAGGTGGAGATAGATCTTTGGAGAAAGGATCATAATGTTAACATGTAAGTCCTTTAGGTAGCCTGTTTTGAAGGAATATGGTCTGTGGAGAATTTGATCTTATTTTTGAAGTATTTTTAGATTTTATGCATTCATCTGTTCGATTGGTACTGACTTCTAAGGAAATGCCAGCTTGTATTGACACCTTGCCTACCATTTGACTATTGGTACATAACGCCTTTGTTGATGTGGTAAATTGATATACTGGGATGGTTTGCCTTCCCATAAATGCTGAAAACCCTACCCTAGAGGGACGTATTTATCCAACCAGAACCAAAGCTACAGTGACAGTAGAAGTTACTTGCACAGTGCATTTTTGTGTCTGACTTCTTTGTCCAGGAAAGTTAAAAAATATACTGCTTGCTTCAGAAGAAGACCTTCATCTAGTTATGTCCTCAGAGCTTATAAGCGGAATGGTAACAGTGGTCACCAGCCATGCTAGTTGTTTTATCACCTGTGTACTTACAGCAGAATGTAGTGTTCTTTTTGGTTATTGAAATATCCATCTTTGTGTCATGATCTCACAGGAGATGTTTGCCTAGTAAGATGCAGATATCTGAGTCTGGAAAGTATGGTTGGGCCCATCTGGTTAAAATGCCTTATGAACTGTACCTAAATATAACTGCTGGAAACAATGAATGTAATGATGCCAGTAAAACCTTTCCCGCAAGTAGTAGAAATTACTTGCTCTAGTTTAGAATTACTTATGGGCAGTGTTTCGTATAGCACTGTACATGGTAGACTGGTAAAGCTGCACTGCTTAATCTAGAGCAATGTGAATGTTGCTACCAAAGCATTTTTGCTCCAGAAGAACTTCTAGATTCTCTCTGGGTGCTTAGAGTATGGATTATTATTATTATTAAAAAAGGAATGATGATTTTTTTCCCTTACAAGAGCAAATTTGCCGCTTTGAGAGCTGCTATTAGATCTGGTCCTTAATTTGTATGCTTTAAGTAGAATATGGTGCATGAGGTACCTTTCACCAGCTTAGACTGATGCTCCAGCTATGACATTTCATAGACAGAGAGAGCCTGACCACAGTTATTCATGCTCTGGTAACAACCTGGTTAAATTACTATAATGCCTTGTAGGTTGGGCTGCTTTTAAAGAGTGTTCAGAATATTGCTGCTGCATTATTAATGGGAATATGCTGGTTTGAACACACCTCACTTTATTAAAAGATCTACAGTGGTTATCAGTTTGATTCCAGGCACAAATCAAACTACTGATTCTGACCATTTAAAACCCCAAATGGTTTAGGACCACGGTATGAAGAGAGCCATTTCAGTGTTGGTGGTCTCTCTTTTGGAATAGCCTCTCTAGACCAATTTGCAAAGTGCCTACTTTATTATCAGTCAGGTGCTGGGTTAAGACTCTTTTATTCACAGAAGCTTTAAAATGAACTGGTTCTGCTGTCTTTTACTAGATTCATGGTTGTTTTTGACTGCTGTTTAACTAATTTTGTTTACTGTTTGTACATTTTATTAACGACTGTTTTATTTCACTAAGTAAAATGTTTTGATACTGTAAGTTACTTTGGAGAATCTTAAAGCAATTTGTACATTGTTCACATTTTAAAAAATTAAGTAAGATCTAATTAGTTATGATTCTGTGGCTGTAGTTAACTGCTGAGCAGCATGATGGCAGAGAGATGTATTTTGTAGCTTGTACGCTAGAGCTGGGGTATCAGACATAAGGCTCAGAGGCCTTATGAGGCCCTTAGGTGTCCCCAGTGCAGCACACCTACCATACTCCATGGAAGACAGAATAACATAATAATAATAATAATAATTTAACAGAATAAAGGGGCTGACTTGACGGTCACTGCTAATGCATACCCCACCTCCACTTGCTGTTATTGATGCTATCTTGCATTTGTTCGGCATGGTAGTATCTGCTTACATCCCTGTTTAATAGATACCTTTTTGCAGGTGAGAATACTACTGGAGCAGGCAGTTCTGAACTAGATGGCCCAGTGGTCTGACCCTGTATAAGGCAGTTTCATATCTTCATATTTTGTAGGGTTCCCCAGAACACAGCATGTGTATGCATGCTTTGTGTTCTTTTATTCAAGCAGTAAATGTTAAAGAACAGGTAAGTTGCCAGAGTAGGAGAAACTAATGGCAGGGCTCCTGGGCATCCCCTGAATGAGGAATTTAGCCCTCCAGCCTACTGAATTTGACACACCTGAATTAGAGGGACTGTAAAAACCTTAGGAGTTGTATATCAATTGTAGTTAGTGTTTGGTTTTGAGAGTGGAGCTATCTTTCACTCCACCGTTTTGTGAGTGAATAATATATCGGAATTCTGACAGTTCTGTGGCATTGCTGGTACAGAGTTAAGCAGCAGGATGCTTACATATTCCTTTTGTGGTTTCTCATGGTGTCCTTCATTTTGAAGCAGACTGCCTTGTTAAAGGAAGTGCAAGAATGCTAATTCAAATGCAGCCTTGAGGCTTCCCATATGGTCTTAAAATACACAAGCATCTGTATAATTATACAAGTTTAACTTTCTTAGCTAATATAGGCAATAGTGTATTTCAGGCTGCAAATGAACCTTGCAGAGCAATTTTCTGTACAATGTGGACTGCGGCTTTTGAGTGGAATGTATTCTCAGTTTCTTTGTTACCCCCTTTTCTTTCTCTTATCTGTTTTGTTCCTTTGCCATTCATCCTGTTTTTCCCCCCCTCCTTTTTAGGAAACATGCCTTGAATTGTCACCGAATGAAACCTGCTCTCTTCAGCGTGCTATGCGATATTAAAGAAAAAACAGGTGTGTTGGCATTTTCATCCAAAATTTGTTTCTGAAAACTAACCTTTCTAGCTCATGGGCAGCTGAGACTGGTCTTTAGGTGCTGGATGAACTTTAAAGTTAATCCGCTGCAGTTCTCCAAGCACTTGAGTTGACATCAGTGGGACTTGGGCTGCAATCCTGCAGAGAATAACTGCTTAAATCTCACTGACTTCATTAGGATTTTAGCAGCCTAACTCTCTATGCAGGATTGTCACCTGAATCAGATAGCACATTGAATATTTCCAGGCTTTATTGTAGATATCTGTACTTTGCTTCTAACAGTGTAAGTACTGAGGAACGATACAAAGAAAGACAGTTGTTTGCTTGAGTGATCTTGGTTTAAAATTCACTACAGTGCCACATGTACGTACCTAGTGCATTTCTCATAAGCCAAGAAATCAAGGGCTGACATGAAGCTGCATTTACACTTGCCTCACTCCCTGCTAACTTTTTAGAAGTGAATGGCTTTTGCCTGGGGCCACCCAGTGTTGTCAGCTGTTCACTGACAAACACCGTTCAGTCATTTTTCAATGTTTTATTCCGCCTGGTTAACCTTCTTTTTGTATTTGCTCTTTTGAGCTGATTGAATTTGGATTCTGTGTGAGAGGGTTGTTATATGTGAAACTAATCTAATTGTAGACGAACCTCTTTTTATGGGACGCACAACTTGTTGAGCACTGAAGGCCACAGTGGAAATGTCTTGCTCTAGAGAGCTGTGGCTAATTTGTATAATTTAATTTCTGCATAATGAATGTAATTTGCATAACATTCATATTATCACAATCAACATGATAATGGCAGGTGATGCCTTTTATGCTGTGTCTGGCATGCAATCATTCTGCACTCTTAGGTGTCATGACATAAAGATCTGTGAATAGCAGATAGTTGGCTGTCATTTTGGATTGGAGGGCCGTCTTCTAAAATCCATTTGAACAACACATCTCTCACACTGTTCTTTGCCTTTTCAGCGAGTGATTCATGCATGCTTGCAGATGGGTACAAAAGGTTTTCTAGCCTGTCCCCATATGCCTGTATGCCAGAGCATGGTTTGAGCAGTAGGACTGGCAAGCTCCTCACTTGGAAGAAACTTTCATTTGCCCCGAGCAAGTGGCTACCTGCAGGGTTATGGCAGGTGGTAGGATTGTCTTCACAACAGTAACAGGGAGGCACAGAAAATGCAAAAACCAAAAGTGGCACAAAATCATAAAGTGCCTGTTTATTTTTGTGCAAGCCCTGCATTTTAGAAACCTACTCCTTCGTGAGGGACTACCTGAAACGTGTGATATTGTAGTTTAAAAACATTTATACACAAAATAGAAAGCACAAAACTACCATAGACTAATTAACTACATAATTCACAAATGCATATTCTTCTATAAAATTGCCAACTTTCAAACACAAGAAAATTCACAAATGAAAACCCACAAACAAATATACAAAACTACCTTACCTGCACTAGCTAAACCAACTTCTTACCACTGCGTAGTCACATGACATTGAAATAGCACTCTATATAATCTTTATAAACCCAGGTGCAAAGATTTCCCTCTAGGCCTTATCTCAAAAAACAAAGAACAAGAGTATCTTCACTCCCCAGGGGCTATCACTAAGGGTGCAATCCTATGGGTTGCACCTTGGGTACTTGTCAGCCCTGGAATTCGGAGTCTTAAGAGTATCCTATGCAGAGAGGGAGGCACACTCACACCTTCCATGCTGCATTTTAGATGGGCAATTTCGTCTGTCTGATAGAGGCTTCTAGGAAGGAAGGAGGCTGGGGTGGCGATAGGGAAAGGCATAAGGCAGCCACCCCAGCCTCTTCCCCTTCCCGCCCCCAGGAACGCCTCCTTTCCCCGTTCTTTGAGCTCTGTTTACCATGCCTAGAGAGGCAGCTGGCACAGTTCTCTCCATGCTGGCTCTGAGGGGGTGGGGAGCATGATTTCCTGGCTTTGAGCACAGAGCCAGGAAACAGAAAAATCCTATGTCCCCCAGATGCTGTCTAGGGGGTGTAGGATTGCTCCCTAAATTTCATTTTTATAATAATAGGGGAAATCCAGAACACAGTCATAAGGGAAGAAATTGCATCTCCTCATTCAAGCATCTTGGGGGCAGATTCCCAAACTCCAGAACCACTTAATTAATGTTCTTAATGACACTTTCATCTTCCTGATCCACCCTTTACAGCATCCACAATTTCACATCTGAAACAGTATGGCTACTGTCAAAACAATGTTGTGCCAAGATCCTTTCGTTCCATCCCTGATGTTACTCAAATGCTCACCCATTCAGGTTTTGAGAACCCTGGAAGTTTTACCCACATACATTTTCTTGAATGGGCACTATATAAATGACATTCCTACTATTTCAAGACATAAAATGATTCAAAATGTATTTATTCCATACTGCTGATTAACGAAAAACTCCATTGTACATGTATATTTACAATGTACACATTTCCAGCATGAATGGTGCCCCCTCGGGGTGGGCAAACTCAAAATAGTTTGCTGCCAAACACCTTTTTCACCCCCCAAATCACTTTTAACGAGCATATCTTTCAAATTCCTTGTATGTATAAAGAAATGAGAGACTTACCTTGGCATCATGGAATATGGGATTAACATGTGAATGGTCTAGGTATGTGGACAAAATGCAAAGGAAGACAGGGCTCCTCTACTTCTAATAATTGTGTTCATAGAAGAGGGAAGTTTATTTATTAAATTTATTAAATTATTTTATTTATTAAATTTATTAATTGCCCATCTGGCTGGTCACCCAGCCACTCTGGGTGATGGACTAGTTGTCAGGTGCAGCATGCAGGTCTGAGAAAAACTGCACCTTCTGAAACTCTGCCTTCTGTACAGCCAGTAAAGAAACAGGGTCTCTTTTTTCCTTTGCATCTGGTCACCTTAGACCAGGGATGTTGAAGTTATTTCAGACCGAGGGCCAAATTCCATTTCAGAGAACCTCCCAGTGGCTGCATTCCAGTGGTGGGCAGGACTGAATGCAAAAGTGGTGAGGCCAAAAATACCAGCTATTTTAGCGTAAAGCTCTTACTGCCAGTAACTACAATTTAGAAGTGGCATTTCCAGCCTTTTAGAATGGGGGAAAAAAACTGCACAAAAGCTGGGAAACCACCGGAAATCAGTGGATGGGGGAAATGGGTTGTGGCCGGGGGAAATGGGTTGGGGCCTTCTGGGGAACTCTGGAGGGCCAGATTGGGACTGTTGGAGGGCTGGATTAGCCCCCAGATTTGAGGTTCTGCACCGCTGCCCAGGAATGAGCAAATTTCTGATTTTGACATTTGTGTGTTTTGAATACACAGCTCATGTTCTTCTGATGGTTTAGTGTTTTCCCCTGGGAAATCCTCCTAGATAACCTTCACTGAACAAGAGCTGCACAAGGGCACTAGTGGGATTTGCACAGGATAGTGCCCAAATGTGCCTCAGGAGTCAGTTCTATCTGCTTCCTATTCTGCTGCTCTTAATTATGCCCAAAATCAATTGTCTGAAGTGATCGCCTCCCCTCGTTCCATGGTAGGGCCACATCTCTGTAGGTGTGGTTTGAGATCTGTCATTCTCTTAAGTCTGCCAAATTTGTCCTCTCACTGTGACTCTGAATAAACAGCTGTATTGTTTGATATGTTACTTCCCACATGAAGGGTTTTTTTCAAGTGAATTTGGGCAATTAACTTAAGCAAAGGGAGAAAAATAATCCTCATGTTGTTTTTTGTTTTCTCTGGGAGAAGGTTCGACAGGAACTTTAGCAGGAGTTGTGAGAAGACAGAAGGCTGTGACAACCTCTGCTAATTGTTAACAGTTGCAATACCCAGTTTACTATCTTTTTGTCCACATACATTTTTCTAATTGAAATGGGGAAGCTTTTCTTTCCTTCGTACAGTTTTAAGTATCATAACATTACACTTGCAGTGGTTATCCCATGACATCAGTGAAGCAAATATAATGATGATAATATTTATAAAAAGTCCTAAATAAAAACAAAGTGTTCAGAGTTATATATATAGGGTTGGTTCCAGAAATGTTCTTCCGTGTGCAGAAGGCTACCACTTGCAGAACAGGACTTTCCTCTTCTTCCTCCTGCAGCCCCCTCCATGCCCTCCAAATCTCTTCTGCAGGGTAACCCAAAGTTTCTGGATCCAACCCATTATTTCATTAGTCTTTACATGAGTTCTGTGAGGTAAGCCAGTATTATTATCCCTATATAACAAAGGCGCGCACGCGCGCGCGCACACACACAGAGAGAGAGAGAGAGAGAAGGAAGCTTGCCTGAGGCTGTTAACTCATGGCTGAGGTGAGATTTGAGTAAGCAACTTCCCAGCTGACAGCTCCTTCTCTTAGACTGGAGATAAGCAGTAATTTTTTGTCACACAATTGAGAGTGGCATGATAGTGGCATTGTTGCCTGTGGTACACACACTCATAGAGTCTTCCATCGCAGTTTACAGGTTAGCAGGTTCTTGTAGTTCTTCAAAACTATCTGACCATCAATAACAAAATGACAAAAGAAATGAGCGTATACACCATGGAAAATGGTGTCTGTAACCTACCCCTTCAACTCTATTAAAAACAAGTATGTGTCTCCAATCTCAGCCACAAAGCTATATTAGCCCTGTGTATGTGGTTCAGATCAGATATACGTTATTGATATGATATTGATATTGAACTCTGGAGGGCCAGATCAGTAGTTCATGCAAGGTTTTAATTGCCATATTTTCAGTGACTTGTGAATTCAATTTTCTGTGATGCATAATCCAGGCTTCTAACCACGCTTGTCCCAGGTAATTGAATGATGAGTAAGAGAGGGGCCAACAAAAGAGGTTATTTCTGGTGTGGTTTCCACTTGGAAATACCCATATGTTATATGGAATCACCTGCCCTGCTGCGCTGCAAGGCCAGCGCTGGCTACATTGATTTTCCTAAGCTTTTCCTAGCCCATGGAAACCTTGCAAGAAGCAAGCTAGGCATGCTTATGATTAATGAGAGCTTTATGGGTAGCATATTCTGCTTTCTTATGACAGCAATTGCCCTTTATGGCAGGATAGCTTTGCAGAACTAGGAGAATGCAGTCTGTTTATCTTTTATTGGGTTTCCTCTCTCTCTCTCTTTCCACAGCTGAGAACAGGCATGGATTCAAAAGCTCTATTTAATGAAATGTGTTTCCTGGTGGGATTTGCCTTTCTGGGTGTGCAGTTTGCCTTTTTTAAAACCTGCAAGTTGAAATTCATTTTAACTGGAACATATTTGCACCAAGGGATTGCAGCCCCATAGTTACGCTGGATTTGTTTAGGTCTCATAGGTTTTTGAATGTCTGATGGCCTGTCTGTTCCTTATTTAAATTATGGGGAGCAGATGTTACTGCTTCAAGCAAACAAAGACTTGGTCATACTGTAGCACTAGGGTTGAGGCTCTGTTATAACAATTTAGGAACACAAGGTTGTTCTCAACTCTTGAATCAGTTAAAAGTATTTGGCCTTCAGTTTGTGCTCCCCCCTCCCCGAGTTACTCTTTGTTGAGGTGCCAGCATGCTTACAATAGCCTATAGTAAACAGTAAGAAAACCGCTAGAATACAGTGGTTCTGTATCACTAAATGCGCTTGGTCAAATCTACTTGTATATTCTGAGCCATCCGTTTGGATTTTGACTTTCTCAGATTTAAATTTCTGTGTTAAGACGGGCAGCTGAACAACAGAGGCACTTAATACCATTGAAATTTGTTGGGTGGGGTCATAAGAGTGCCCTGATCTGTGAATTTAATGGCTCTTGGTATCCCCCATTGTCCTCAGGTCATTGATCCCACCTTTAGTAGGGGAATATTGAAGAGGAAGTCTGTTGGAACAATGGCAGAAAGTGGTGCCAAGGCAGAAATGGCAACTGGTGGCTTATGGGCCAGATCTGTCCCTAAAACAATTATTTGTGGACCCTGGCAGCCCTACCAAATTTCAGTCAAGGTGTGGCAAAATGTTTTGTCCACAGTTTTACTCCTAAGGAAAAGAAAACATTCAAGCTGTAAGAAAATGGAGATATGTCACACTTTAATGGTTGCGTGTGTGTGTGTGCTCCATAGCTGTTAAGCTCCTACTGTTCGAAGGGTCTGAGATTCAGGGTAATTATTGTTGGATTTCCTGGTTAGTGTCCTTTTTGAAGTGAAGGATCCTCCCACTCCATTATTCATTGCAACAGAGTAGACGGTAGACATAATATTTTTTTCTTAGCACAAAATGTGCATTGGCAGAAAACAGGCCAAAGCAGTGGAACTGTGCTTTCAGGTGCGGTAGAAAGGTGTGGTTGAATTAAAAAATGCACATGTGAAAGCTGAGTCAGGTTAGTTTACAGTTGTTCGCTTAGGGCCAAACAAGATGATGATGATATGATGATCACATGTCTGCCCAACTCCCACATAGAGTGTGTGTGTGTGTGTGTGTGTGTGTGTTGGGATTTCTTAACAAGTAAAAGGAGTGAATGGGAGACGGATGCTGAATATTTTCTGGCCTGTGCTTTACATTCACTCACTGTTGCTCCTGCCACTTCTGGCTCTGATACCAGAAGCGAGCTGGGAATTGAGAAAGATATCTAGAGCAATGGAGTAAGGGGAAGTAACTTGCAGGAGGGGGGAAGATTCAGTGCCTCTCCTGCTTGCTCCATTTTATTGTTAAAGGAAGACACCCTCCCACTTCCACTTCATATGTAAACAGGGTGGACACATGAAAAGAAAACACGTGTCTTTACGCTGCTGAGAATTGTCCAATTAAGGGCACAATCCTATGGCCACTAGACAGCGGCAGGATTATTTGGTTTTCAGGAACTGACCTCAGAGCCAGCACTCCGAGGCCAGTTCCCAGAAAATCGCCTCCCTGCCCCCACTGCCTTGTAAGAGGCACAGTTCATCCCTGGCTCCACACTCATAAGAGCAGCGCAGAGCAGGGGAAAGGGGGGCGTTCTTAGGGGTGGGGAGGGGATGGTGGAAGTGTTGTTACGCCTCTTCCTGAATGCCGTTCTGCCTCCCCACCCCGACCGAATCTGGCTAGACAGCCGAAAGCGGCTGTCTAGCCGCTAATGCAGGGTGGCTGGAGCACGGAGGAGATCTTCTCTGCGCTCTGACCACCCTGCATTGGATAGTTGGTCGCCTCCGTGAAGTTTGGAGGCGGCTGACTATCCCCATTGGATTGCGCCCTAAAATCATCATGCCAGTATTTGGCCCTTAGAGCATAAACTTAACAGGGGTGTAATCCTGTTGAGCAAAGGATGCTGTCTGGTGGATCACTTGTACCTTATATCAAAGGCCTGGAAAGAATAGCTTGATGGATGTGAAGTGAACATAAGGTGGCTCTGGTAACAGGATTAAAAACCCCCTCTCCCCCTGTGCTGTGATCTCCATCTCCCCCACTGTGAGTTTAAAAGAAAAGGAGAACCCCAATCATGGGATTCAAAGATGTGGCTAACATCGCATGTTATTTGACTCTGAGATCATCTTTAATCATGTAAAGGCATACCTATGCACCATTATATACATGCAGCCTTATCCTGTGCATGCGTACTCTGACATAAGTCCCACTAAGTTCAGTGGGGCATAGGACCGCAGCTATAGCCTTGTAAAAACAGAACATCCTGTAGTTGGCAGCTCATTTTTAAGTGGGGCCATATTTTGAACTGAGCTAGGACAACAGTACTGAGTCAGTGGGCAGAACCAGAATACATGAACTGCTGAGACATATGCAAATTAGCTCATTAAACACCCTTCTAGTGTGAATAGCAACAGCTGAGATGAATAATAAAGGGGGGTCACTACCAAAACCCCTCTTGCTGGATCTGAAGAGACTCGTCCATGTCTTTCTTGCATGGGAGACAGCAGCTGAGGATGGATAGTAAGGGGAAGGTCCTTGGGGGGTCAGAGGATATTCTGGAGACCAGATGGGAAGTCCATGGGAGAAGGGTGGAGCCCTTAGACCTCCAGTTGTCTGTACCTGTTCTACATCAACAAATTAAGGCTTATAGTTAAAATATTTAGATATGCTTGTTTCAGCTTTTGAGCCCTTTTTTAGGTGGCATCACAGACAAGTCCGGAGTTCCTTTTTAATCATTGTTTGCATGCACTGCTGCTTTTATTACATTTATCATTGTCCTCCTAACACTAGTTGAACTAAGTCTTTCTTGGACCCTAAAGAGAACTCAGCATTTAAGCCAAAGTTCTAACTTGTGTTGACTGAATCAGCACAATCATCCTGTGTTTGCCTCTTGCATATTTCAGTTAATCAATAGATATGTTTTTCCTCTCTGTTAACAGAAATGTTCCATCATAAGACAGGAATATGAGCCCCGCTGCTCTGTTGCCACATGGAAGAGAGAAATCTGGATTGGAAAACGAGCCTAAACAAATTGCATATCATTCTTGTTTTGGCACCGGTGCTCTCGTACAGTTCATTACAGCACCGCAGCGTGTTAATTAATGATATGTAAATATATTGCAATGATTGCATTTGCATATTGAGTGAGGCCTCAGTACCTTAGGTTGTGATGTGTTTTAATTAAGGGCTAATTAGAAATGATGGGAATTTCACTTGACTCAGTCTAATTATTTTCCATTTTGATGAATATGTAGAGAGTGTTATGATTAGGGATCAGAACGAACCATGGCATGTTAGTGTATGTGACTGCACAGGTTCTCAGGGGTTTATGGTGCTGAGAATTGTCCATTAAAAACATCCATAAAAATTAAGGCTGCCAACTAGTTGAAAGGGTTTTTTTTAGTCAATTTATTGTTGTACTATTATTCATTTAATTGATTAATTAACTGATTGGGATAAATATTAAAGTAATTTGGCTCAAGTGATATTTTGAGGCTATTTAATGAAGATAACAGTTTCTCTACGCTAATTAACAGCGACAAATCCATTCTTTGTTTGGAAAATAATTTTAAATACATTGCCTGAATGGAGCTCTTTTACATGGGAACTTCAGTTAATGTGTAATTAAAAATCCACACTATAAGCTGTAACTAATTATTCAATCCAGTTAATGCTTTTGGCCTTAATAAAAAAATATTTATGACTAATGACAGGTTCTGAGATATTAAGAAAAGGGTTGTCTAGAGGTCTGTTTATATGAATAGGCATAGGAATGTTTGGGATCCAGGTGTGTGGACTCTCAGTACTATGCTGCAACAGGTGGCATTGCTCTGGCGCCTGTACCCAGCCCTAGAATCAGCATAGCAATAGCTTGAACCCCTTGTGGAAATGGTAGGATCTGACTTGGCAGTTCCTCCTCCAAGGAGTTGCAACTGGTTGCAGTTATTTGGTGGTGAGGGAAAAGTACTCTCCATATGCTCATAGCCCTTCTATTTCATATTACTATTTCTATACATCTTCCAGAACTTAGCCCTATCATTGTCTAGCCCACATTCTTGAATCCCAGCTGGTCCAAATTACCTAGGATACTACCATTACTTGGCCCTTAGGTTCTCTAGCAAACGTGGCTGCTGGGATCCAGCTGGGCTAGGAGAGGCTTAGGGGAAAAGGAGGAGACTCTGTTGAGTTGCCTGCCTCTGCTAGCACACTTCTACCTCCCCTTAAGAGTACAGAGAGCACTGTAAGCTAAGCAGCACCAAAAGTGTGATGGGGCTAAGAGGGAGGAGTAGAGACTCAAGGTGTAAAAGGAGGCACTAGCCAAGTCCTACAAACAGCAGTTTGTATGGGAGGAAAAGCATCCAATGTAGTAGTGTAGTGGATGGAACTAGATTAGGATGACCCTTTTTCAAATCTCTACTCAGCCATGAAGTTCACTGGGTCATTTTAGGCTAGCTACAATTGTTAAGATAGATGGGGCAGGGGGAAGAGGAACTGTGAATACTCCTTGGAGGAAAGGTGGGATGAAAGTGCAATAAACACACGCATGCACACATGCTTGCATGCATGCACGCACTCACAAACATACTTCAGCAGTCTATTCACAAGGCCATTTTTTAAGGCTCCAATGCCTGTGAGGATTTTTGGACCCATGGAAGGAAGTGTAGACCTGAACATCCCCAATACATGGCCTCCTATAGACAAACAAAAGCCAGGACAACTTTGTGCGTGCACCTCCGTAGTGTCAAAGTTTGCACCAGTTTTCTCATAGCAGGGGAGGTGGCACAAAAGTGTTCTGCACCACTTGCCATTTTAAAAACTGAATCTTTGGACTCTTGGTTGTAGAGAAAACAGTCTTCAAAAAACACAGGAGAAGCTTAGAAAGGACTCGCAATGATGATCAAAGGCACAGCTTTCATCCATCTGTCTGGAAGTATTACTTCACACTGTGTGTGAGTGTGAGAGAGAGAGAGAGAGAGAGAGGGAGAGAGAGAGAGAGACTGGACTGGATATTGTCAAGAATTCATTTAACACAAAGTCCATATAATGTTGTGGTTGATGTTGGTTAGAATACTGAAGTTTTAAGGAGTCTAGAATCTCCACTGGCCTCCTGCGTATGTTGTATGTATGTATCAATGTGGGGAATGTCATTGGCCTTGCAAATACTTTTAGATGTTATTGCTCTTGATGGCCATATGTAACATGTGTTTACCAATGCGGCAATGTCCCATCTCTCTTTTAATAGCCCTACCTCTGTAGTCTCAGCTCCATCCTCTGAGTTCTATAGTCCAATTACGTACCCAGTAAAAACAAAATCTTCAGTGTTTTTGGCCTTTTGTTCATGTGCTATGCATTTGCAGTGCACCTATGCCTCTGAAGTCATGGTTGATAATTTCTGTGCAAAGAGAACATGGGGGTAAATAAAAATCAACTCCTACTTTTTTTCCCCTGCATCTGAAATAATACTCTGCTCCCTATTTATATTTATCCAGTGTTAAGTATACGTGGTATTCAGGAAGAAGACCCCCCTGATGCTCAGCTAATGAGACTAGATAACATGTTGCTGGCTGAGGGTGTCTCCGGGCCCGAGAAGCGGGGAAGAGGAGGACCAGCGGCCATAGCAGCAACATCAGGTGGCTGTCCAAATGACAATAGCATTGAACACTCTGACTACAGGGCCAAGCTGTCACAGATCCGACAGATATACCACTCTGAGCTAGAGAAATATGAACAGGTGATCTTTCTGCATGGAAGAGTTTTTATCATCTCAGTTAAAAACAATTTATCGTTTTTCCTTTGTGGTCACAGTGCAGGGAGTATACTGTTCTTATAAAAATAATAATAATCCATCCAACTATCTACTGTGCTAAAGTAAAAATGGCAGGGTGTATAATTTAATTAAGGCTGCGGTCTTGTGTCTTTTTATGAGCTTTTATGTAGCTTCAGGACTGTGACCTTTCCTGATTCTTGGTTGTATTAAATGCAGTCGAGTCAACAGTTTTAGGTGACTTTCCTTGCTAGAACTGCCTCACTTGCATGGATAGTATCCATCCATGCCCAGAAGCCAACACCAGCTGCTATGTTTCATAGAGGAATTTTGGGTAGAACTCCTGTAAAATCCCTCTTTTCCTCATGGAACAACTGTGCGTTTCAACAGGGCACAATCTGATTTCCAGAGATTGGTACCAATGGGGGCATTTGTGTGTAACTATGGTTGCATGGTGCAAACCTAAATATATAGACACAAATATATTTGACAACATAAGAGTTGTTTAAAGACCTGCCTATTAATGATAAGATGTAGTGACAGTATGCAGGTTTTCTAAGCAGACCTGTCTAATGTAGACTACAAAATGTCCAGTTGTTGTTGCTGCACATCAAGCCCAGTAAAGTCACCGAAAGTATATCTTTTAAAACTATATAATGTATTAATCTTGAGACTGCAGTGATGTCAAATTCATCTGCTCCTTGTGCAGTCTCTTGAATAATTATTACTCCTACTTATCAGTTATGGATTATATGTGATGATGAAGTGAGGCCTGATTTGAGTGATCTTTTGTCTTTGCTTCAGTTAAATGTGCTTATCTTATACTTATTTACAGGCCTGCAGTGAGTTCACCACCCATGTTATGAACCTGCTCCGGGAACAGAGTAGAACAAGGCCAATTTCACCCAAAGAAATTGAGCGCATGGTGAATATAATTCATGGGAAGTTCAGCACGATCCAGATGCAGCTGAAACAGAGCACGTGTGAGGCTGTGATGATCTTGCGCTCGCGGTTTCTTGATGCAAGGTAATACATGATCGAGAATTGGTACAGACACCTTCTGCATCCAGGATGTTAGCAGAACAGGACACTTTATAGGGATTTATACTGTGCATAATGGGGCAAGCCCCTATAAGAAGTGGAAGGAATAAACACTGGCCTAGGTCAGTTCTGTCTAGGGCTTAACAATACTATAGCTTTTGAGTGCAGTCCAGCAAATGCACCCATTAATTCTACATGGCACTCTTTGTTATTATGTAAATTGCATGTTTATGTTTTACTGTTCAGTTTCTGTTTTAAATTGAAAACATCAAGATTAGGCCCAATTTCCTATGATTTCCTGAGACCGCTTTCTTGTATGAACATAGGAAGCTGGCTTGTACTGAGTCAGACCGTTGGTCCATCTAGCTTAGTATTGTCTGCTCTGATTGACAGCAGCTTTCCAGGCTCTCAGGCAGGGCCCTTTCCCATCACTTGCTACCTGATTACTTTAATGCTAATTGTTTTAATGCTGCCCTGGGAATTTTACTGAAGAGCAGCAGAGATCTCCTTAAAATAAACTAGAAATACCTGGGGTCTTCTGTATGCAAAGCCTGTGCTCTGCCACTGAGCTATGGCCCTTCCCTGAGTCCCTCCTTGCTCTTTATGCATTTCTGTCCTGAATTTTATTATGAGGAAGTTTTCATTCTAGAATAGGGTGTTTTGAGTTGAAATTTGGAGAAAGTGTTCTTTGGATTTGGAAGTACTTCTGGATTTAATCTGTCACTTCATTTTGGAAGTATTATGTGTGTACAGAGCAGTCTGCTTAATCCCAGTTGTACTTTCAGTCCAGATTTTAATTTTTAAATTTGGGGCGGGGGGAGATTATACCATGTCTTCCCATTTGGCTAAAGCCTTGCTAGTCTGTTCGTTGTATTAGTATTGTGACTTAGAATAGTATATGTTTTAGCTTCAATATAAATTACATCTTGGAAAACAGCACATGTCACTAGAGCGGTGGTCCCCAGTTTAAGAACCACGACAGAGCTCTGGCTTGAACAACTTGCCCAGGCTGGTGTGTGCTTTCCTGTAGCTATTGCTGGCTCTTCTTCCAGCCCTTGGACTGGTGCATAGTATGCTCTAACGTCAGCAGTATGAAAAATTGCAATGTATTCCCAGGCGTAAGCGGCGTAACTTCAGCAAGCAGGCGACAGAAGTCTTGAATGAGTATTTTTATTCTCACCTGAGTAATCCTTACCCCAGTGAAGAAGCCAAAGAAGAGCTAGCAAAGAAAGGAGGCATCACAGTTTCACAGGTATGCTGTACATCATGGTACAGGCCAGTGTTACCGAACATGCCTGTTTGTTTTCAGACCTCCTGTGTGGTTTTTTTTTTTTTTTTTAATGCATAGAATGTAGAAAAAGGGTGGATAAAATCATTTTTAATAGTCAGGTTTTTAACATTTTGCTTCATTTCAGTTGTATATTTTTTCTTTTTTAAAATGTGTCTTTTACCATTTTATAAAATAGTAGTAAAAATACTGTTAAACATTTGGGCAGAGTCATCCTATGGGGTGGGGTATGGAGAATCTTTAGTGGAAGAACTGCAAAAGCCTGGCCAGGCTTGCATCAGCCAGAGTAGAAGGTACAGTGTGGTGGTGGAGGAGTGATGGCAGCAGAGTCCTCTGCCACCTGAATGAGGAGGCTTCCAACAGCAGAGCTATCAAGGTCCTCAAAATCTATTGGCTGCTGGGATCCCCTCCCAGGGACCGTAGGATTCCACCCTAAGAAATTATGTATAGTTAAGAGAGCAATCCTGTGGCCCCTAGACAGAGTCTGGATGGCCATAGGATACTTCAGCTTCTTGGATCTGAGGTCAGAGACACTGCTCCAATCTTGGACCCAGGAGTCCGAGCCCCGCTCCCATGGAGAGAACCTCACCGGCTGCCTCTCCAAGATCACAAAAGCAACCTTGGAGGGAAGGGAAAGGGGGTGTGCCAGTGGGCGAGGAGGGGAGGAGATGGCTTATGCTGTATCCCCAGGCCTCCCCAGCCTCCTTCCCTCCCCCTCCCCAGTGCCTCAGCTGGATGGGTGAAAACACTTGTCTAGCTAAAATGCAGAGTGGGGGGAGCATGGAGGTGAAGATTGCCTCTGCCATGCCTCCTGCTCTGCATTAGATGGCCGTAAGCCTCCAAGTTCAGAGGCTTATGGCTATCTCCATAGGACTGTGCCCTAAATGTTCCTACATATTACAAAAGTTATTTGTAAATCAATGTATGTTAATGGTTGTGTCAAGCTATTAATATCATTTTTGTTTTAATTTAAAGAAATATTGCAACTGTACATTGAAAGCTTGATTTTTAAATCAATCTTTTCTCTTGATGTCATGATTTAAGTACTGATTAAATCACATTGATTTAAATAAATCCAGCACAGCCAGAAGAGTGAACAACAGGGCACCAAATTCCCTCCCAGTTGTTATTTCAGTATTGCCAGATCATTGATCACTTTGTTACTTCAACCAGATAGCAAGCATGATCTGGAAGTTTTTATAAGGTTCAGCCCTTACTACGTGACCTGCTTGGCCTGTAACTGTTCAGGGGGGCTTTTTTGCTTGTCTAGCTGGTTATCCTGTAATCCAGGGGTGTTGATCTTTATGTCCACAGGCCAAATCTGGCCTGCTTGGGGTTTCAGTCCTGCCCTCCAAGGTTCCCCAGATGGCCATTCCCTCTTTTATCCCTGACTGCCACTCCTTTCGTGGTTTCCCGGCTTTTGTGCAGATTTTTTTCCATTCTAAAAGGTTGAACTGCCCCTTGTAAGGCTTAGTTACTCAGTTCAAGGTTGGCCGGGGCGGGGGGAGGGGAAGGGGCATGCTGGTCTGGCTGGTCACACTTGCTTTAATTTCATCATTTGGCAAAGCTTGGTAAGAGCATGCAAGCTAATCTCTGCCTGACATCTGTTCGGTTCTTCATGGTCTCTGTGCATCATACATATGGGCTCTGCGCCTGCGTGGAGACTCATTCGGGAAACTTCGAAGCTGCATAGTTTTTTTGGCGGGAACCCCTGCCCTTTGTCTTTTGGCATATGTAACGTGGGTTCCCACCTTCTCCTCAGTTCCTTTTCGACCGCCTTAGCGTTACTTTGTGGGGAACTTCTTTCAACATTCTGTCACGCTGTATTGCTATCTTATCTTATCTTATCTTATCTTATCTTATCTAAACCTCATTTCTTCCTTAATCTTTTCTTCATTATCTTCAAATAAGAGAGAGAGAGAGAGAGAGAGAAAGAAAGGGACGGATTGACGGACATTGGTGTTGGTGTTGTGGAGCGTTGTTTGCCTCAGCAGCGACGCATTTTTTCTTCCTTGGCCTATGGCCCCAAAGCCTCCGTTTAGAAGGTGCACAGCCTGTGGCAGTAATGTGCCCTCTTTGGACAGCCACTGTTGATGTCTTCTTTGTTTGGGGGAATCCCACAAGGTTGAAACTTGCCACCACTGCCAATCGCTATCAAAACAGGCTCGCAAGAATAGGCCCGACCGACTAAAAGCGATCCTGTGGCAATGGGCCCTTCAAGCGGTCGACATGCCTAAGGCACAAACACCCAGGGACCAGCCCTCTGCGGCCCCTTCTACAAGTACATAAGCGGTCATTGCGACCCAATCCCCCCCCCCCCCACACACACACACTGAGCCGGTGCGAGTAGACCCACCTACTCCGGGAAGGAGCTTGGCCATTTCAGCGGCAAAAAAGCTCTCAAAATGCCCTGAACTGGTGGCGGATGCACCGGAAAAGAAGAGGAAAAAGAACTCCAAACAACAGGAAAAGGAGCAGGATCTCCCACCTCCTCCTCTACTGGATTCTCCTATTCGTGTTGTGCCCACCACACACATGACTACTCTGGAACTGGCCTCTACGGTCTCGGAGCGTGAGTTGAGGGATACAACAACCCCACCACCCCATCCAACTCAGACAGCCATGGGATGGAGATCCAGGTCTCCAACACCGTGTCGTTATGACATCCAGTCACCTCGGTATCGACCCGTGCTTTCCCCTCGACAGCCTTCTCAATACCGATCTCTGGATTGATACCATTGGGATCATTGGACAGGACAATACGACCGTGACCACTCATGTTCTCCATCCCGAGATTGGGACCGTTTTTTGGCCTCTTTGTCTCTCCCCCACCGACAGCTTTCGGATGTGGATTGGAGACTCTGTAGGGACAGCAATCTCTTCCTCAATCGCTCCTGCTACCTAGGAGGTACTTCGCCTTCGCATGCTCCTGTACAGTCTGGATAATGCTCTGGCTTTGACAACCAGGATGTTTTCTGCCCTCCTCCTCTGGTACCAAGGCGCTCAACGTCCTTAGCGATACACCAAACCAGTCGGGACCCCGCCACCTCCTGTTCCATCTCATGCCTCTGCTGTGGTTCAAGACCTACTCAGTTGCAGGAATTGGGGGAGGACTACCAATCTGACTCCTCATATTCCTTGGTTCCTCCATCTATTTCATCACTGGACCATGTCATCGGGACACGAGATAGAGCCTCACCTTCTGAAGACATGGGCCACTTCTCCAAACAAGTGCTAAGGATGGCGCAATTGTTGGGCGTCGAGGTCCAACAACCTCCCCAACAGATTCACAATCTGGTATTCGATGCTGTTGCAATGGACCTGTCCACACCGGTGGCCATCCCTTTTCTTCCAGCCCTGTTGACTGCAGTCCAACAGACATGGAAAGCACCTTCGTCCTCGACCCCAACGTCCAAGAGGCTGGAATCGATGTTCAAGAGACGGATGCGTCTTTCCTCTTCTCACATCTGAAACTGAACTCCATAATTGTGGAGTCTGCCCAAGGTCACTCGCAGAAAGCACATGCCTCGCCTGTGGATAAGGAGGGTCGCAAACTGGATATCGTTGGACGTCATCTCTACTCCTCAGCGGCATTGGGGCTTAGAATTTCCAACTACCCGGCGATGATGGCCAGGTATCAGCTCTTCCTCCGGGAGAAAATGGACTCCCTCATCGCATACCTCCCTGAGGATCAATGCGACTTAGCTAGAATGCTGAGGCATCCAAGCCCTCTTGTCAACAGATCATCACTGCCTGGCATCAAGCGGACTGCAATGCTAAGAGCATGATGGGAACCCTTTCCCTAAGGTGGCATGCCTGGCTTCGCTCTGTGGGCCTAACTCCTGAAGCCTGCTCGCAGACAGAAAATCTACCCTTCGACGGCGAGGGTTTATTTCAACACCAACACAGATGACCAGATGGACTCCGTGCAGAAAGCCAGAATGACTGCTTGTAAGATGGGCATCAGTCCAGCCCAGCAACAACAGCAGCAGCATGCCCTGTACCATCAGTGTTGCTGGTACCGAAACCAGACCTATCCACCTCGGCAGTCTAGGGACCGGACACCCAGATTCCCACAGCAGCAGCACCGGCAGAGAAAAAGCTACTCCTTCCCCAGGTTCCAACAAAAGGTGAAGGGTGAGGGATTCTCTAAACGTCGTCTTTGACCTCAGCTCCATTCCCCTCCGTACCAACAATTGCAATCCACCTTTTGGAGACCTCCTGAGCCAATATTACCCAGCACGGGCAAGAGTGACGTCGGACAACTGGGTGCTAGCTATTGTCCATCACGGATACAGAATAGAATTCAACCCCCCCCCCCCCGCCTTTGGGTCCAGTCCGGGTCATCTGCCTTCAGAGGTCCTCCACAAAGAAACTCAATCTCTCTTACGAAAGGAAGCTATTCAACGCGTTCATCCAAACGTTGGTATGGAGGGGTTCTTCTCGGTACTGAAATGGGATGGAGGCTTTAGGCCCATTCTTGACCTTTGCGACCCAAACACGTTTGTCACCCCCAAGAAGTTCAGGATGACAACTCTAGTCACAATTCTCCTACTCCTGTGGAAGGGCTCTTGGTTCGCCATGATCGATCTCGAAGATGTGTACTTCCATGTAGCCATAGAACGCTCACACAGAAACTTCCTCTGCTTTGTGATCGGAGCAGAACTGTTCCAGTTCAACGTCTTGCTGTGCGGCCCCTCAACAGCCCCACGCGTATTTACCAAGTGCATGGCTGTGGTCCGCGCTTACCTCCATCTTCAGGGAGTAGAAATCTACCCATATCTAGACGATTGGCTACTTGTGGCCTCCTCCTGATAAGCTCTACTGCACGATATCGTGATCATCTTGGATCTTCTTTGGGCATTGGGCCTACGAATCAACGAGGAGAAGTCTCACGTGACCCCCACTCAAACAGTTCAATTTATAGGGGCTGTCCTCGATTCCAGATCGGGCCGGGCATACCTACCGACGACTCATGTCACAAACCTTGTCGTGCAAGCCATGTTGATATTCTCTGCCCTCCGTGCCAGCGCACATGATGTCCAATGCCTCCTTGGCCACATGGCAGCCACGGTATCGGTCGTGGAATGGGCTCAGCTGTGAATGAGACCACTTCAACACTGGTTCATCCGGAACTTCGACTTGACCCGCAACCCTCTCTTTGTCATACTTTCAATACTGGAGGTTGTTGCTCTCAGCTTGGACTGGTGGATGGACTCCAGGCATCTGATCCAAGGGATGCCATTCCTTCCCGCTCCTCCATCCAGGGTTCTCACCACAGACGCCCCTCTCCTAGGTTGGGGAGAGCATTGCAGCCCCCTTCAAGCACAAGGTCTCTGGTCCTCTAAGGAAACACTGTACCATATACATTTCTTGGAGCTGTTGGCAGTTTGGAAAGCTCTCCGTGCCTTCGAACCGCACCTCCAACATCGACACATCCAGATCCTCATGGACAACACCACAGTTCTCTGGTACCTAAACAAGCAAGGCGGAACACACTCCTCCCGCCTCCTTTCTCTCACTCTAAACCTTTACAACTTGGTTGTTGCCAAGGTCATTTGCTTGACCGCTCTCCATATAGCAGGACAAGACAACCTGTTGGCAGACTCTCTCAGCTGCTTCCTCTGGTGCTCCCACAAATGGCAGTTGGCTAAGACCGTCCTGCAACTAATTTTCAACCACTGGGGCCGACCAGAGATCGACCTGTTCACAACTCCAGTGAACATGGCCTGTGGACATTTCTGCTCCAGAGCTGGAGATGGCCACAGATCACTCGGCAATACCTTTTTCCTAGAATGAAAGGATCGCCTATTCTACCTTTTCCTCCATTCCCACTCCTCGCGAGGGTGATCTCCAAAATCAGACAGGATGCCATGAACTGCATCCTGATTGCCCCTTGGTAGCCCAGACAACCCTGGTTCATGATGCTGTTGAACCTAGCGCATGGACGCCTCCTACTGCTACTGTGGATAGACAACTTGATTTCCTGGGACCGGGGCAGGATCCTTCACCCCGATCTCCACACTCTGAACCTCACGGCATGGAGGATCCGACCACTCACCACTTTTCTCCGCTGATTCCACCAACAGTGCAGGCTGTACTTGATGCGGCGAGGAAACCATCCACGCACCACTCGTACTCAGCAAAATGGGCCTCATTTGTTCGGTTTGCGACTAACAACAACTGTAACCCTAATGACTGTTGTCTAGTGGACATATTGTTTTTCCTCTAACATCTTTTCAGCAAAGGCCTGAAGTACTCCTCCATCAGGGTGTATGCTTCAGCGATTTCTGCTATGAGGGGTAACATTGACGGGTGCTCCATATTCAGCCACCTCTTATGCAAAGCAATTCCTGCGAGGACTCAGTAACTTGGCTCCTCAGTGAGAGACTTCGTTCCTCAGTAGCACCTAACCCTGGTGCTTAACACCCTCACGTCGGTACCGTTTGAACTGCTTGCTACAGTGGACTTGAGGCTGCTCTCTTGGAAGGTCGCCTTCCTGATAGCCTTTACGTCATCGAGGAGAGCGAGCGAACTCTCCGCATTGCGAATAGACTCACCTTACACTGTATTTCACAAGGAAAAGGTGGTCCTGCGGCCGGACTTAGCATTCCTCCTGAACATGGTCACGGACTTCCAACTTAATCAACTGATCGTGCTCCCTGCCTTCTTTCCACCCCCAACTTCTGATTTGGAATGACGGCTACACACTCTAGATGTCCGGAGAGCACTGGCCTTCTATAAGTCACGGACCAAGCCTTTCCACAACTCACAACGGCTCTTCCTATGCTATGGGGTACCCAATAAGGGCTCTCCAGTCTCCTCTCAGATGCTGGCTTCCTGGATTGTACACACCATTCGACTGGCGTACGAGGTCACCGGGAGACCCCTACCGAGTCAAATCCGAGCGCACTCGACAAAGAGTGTTGACTTCCACTGCCTTTACAAGAGGGGTTCCCACTGTAGACTTGAGTAAGGCGGCCACCTGGTCTAAGCCTTCTACCTTTATTAAGCACTACAGACTGGACGTCTGAGCTCGAGCAGACTGTGCCTTTGGCAGGGCTGTGCTTTTGTCGGTACCACATTGAGACACCGACCCGCCTCTGGTAAGTTAGCTTGTTACTCACCCATATGTGTGATGCACCGAGACCACGAAGAAGAAAGTCAGGCTGCTTACCTGTAACTGTAGTTCTTCAAGTGGTCATCTGTGCATTCACAGAACCCCCCCACCGGCCCCACTTCGGTGTCAACTCGACTGTTGGTACCGAGGTGTTCTTCTCGGTTTGGGACTACTTGTGGTCTCAAGGAACTGAGGGGAAGGTGGGAACCCATGCTATATATGTCAGAGACGGTGGGGGAGGGGTTCCCGCCAAAAAAACTATGCAGCTTGGAAGTTTCCTGAACGAGTCTCCACACAGGCACAGAGCCCATATGTGTGAATGCACAGATGACTACTCGAAGAACTACAGTTACAGGTAAGCAACCTGACTTTCCAGGCTCAGGGATTTGCTGCAAGCTTGAGTCCTACCACAAGGATTAGGTTGTATTTGGTCAACTATAACTCTTGGGTGCTATCTAGATTGAAACCAAATCTGCTTGCTTACAAAGTAACTCATGCCAATCCTTACTCATTTCAGTTGGTAACAAAATGTTGCTTTTTTTTATTCTTTGCCTTCTTTTGCTGAACTTTGCTATCCAGTACTTTTTAAGCCATCACAGTGGCAGAGGCAACATGCATTTGTGGCACACCTGTAAAGGAGCAGGAGGGCATGTGAGCCTGGCTGCAGTGTAGAGTTGGGCCTATACCTCTCTCTTGCCCTCCCATGCTGTACTGCTGCTTCCCTGCTAAGGCACTTGGGGCTTGTGTATGCCTTCTAGTGTACATTAGAGTGGCACTATCTTGGCTTGGCTTACAGCACTTTTGGAAATCCCTACTGAGGTAGCTTCATCTAGCCCCCTTATTGCTGGTCTTCTGCCAGCAGGCAAAAATCTTTTTATTTAAACAGGCATTTAACCTACTGAGCGCTTCATAGCTGTCCTGGGCTGATTTTGTTCTTTTAGGCTGCTCTGTTTTTTAATCTATATTTTTAATTTAACTACATTTTTAATTGACTGCCATTTGTTGACTTTTTATCTGCTCTTCTTTGATCTTTATACTGTTTTATTGTGTTTTGCTTATATTATGGGGATTGGTTATTTTCTATGGTGGATAATATTGTTCTTAGACAACTCGGGCATTTTTTAATGGAAAGACGTGTATAAAGGCAACAAAAATAAAATAAATAAACCTGCCAAGAAGGTTAGCCAGTACAGCTTTTAGTATCTAGCTCCAGAAAGGGATTTCTAATAGTGTTTTGCTGTTGCTAAACGACTTGCAGTTCTGTGAATGGATCAGTGTCAATACCTGGTTTGATGCTTCCAGAGATTTGAAGTATGGACTGATTTTGCCTACTCTGAGAATCTTTGTGTCTGAGTCTTTTGCCTCCTGTCTTCTGTTGATGGTATTGACTCTACACTGTGATTTGTTCACATATTAACTGAATTATTGTTGCAGGTCTCTAACTGGTTTGGTAACAAGAGAATCCGGTACAAGAAAAATATGGGGAAATTCCAGGAGGAGGCTAACATTTATGCAGCCAAAACAGCGGTGGATGCAACCAATGTGGTGGCCCAGGGCAACCAGACAAGCTCTCCACCCACCCCAAATTCTGGTGAGTGCAGAAAGGCAGCATCTAAAACAGTGGTTGCTCTGGCACCTCATAGAGAAACCTCTATGCAATGAGAGAGTATCTTCTATACTGATCTGAAGTCAAAAAGGTAGAAGTGAATTGACCTAACATGCCTTCTTGAAAGTGGTTTAGAATGGCACTGTATATCTAAATTCTCCTGTTTTATTTTTCCAGAGTTTTGCCATTTTCTGCTTTTGAGAGCCCTGCTATTTGCTCTGTGTAAGAGCGTAGCAACAAAAGACCACCCTGAGTACCAGTAAACTCTTCTGGGTGAGCCCAGATTGGCTGAAGCAATTCCATTTCCCAAGATGTTTTGAACCAATTGCTGTTCTTGAGAGAAAATTACTAATAGAAATCACTAGAGAAAACACTTAAGCATGTCTGTTTCTTCTTTGACAAACTTGACTAGACAAGCAGACATATTTGTTAAATTATTATTGTTTAACAATTTCTATTTCTTCTGAAGAAGAACTTGATTAAAACACCCTGGGAGCTGGAATTGCTTCAATAATCCTTGTTCAGTATACCCCCTGGAGTGAGTTGCTATTGCCTGCATATCACTCCCTATCACCTTTCATTTCACTTCCGTTTGTCCCTCATCATCCCAGTATTAACTTTCATGCCTTTTCCATACACATACTGGGGCTGTAGTCAGTCTTCCTTGCTAGGTTGGGTGGCCACATTTGTAGTTGGAGCTTCAAAGAAATGAATAGGAAATTGGTGATTTCCTCAGACCCAACACCAATTTATATTACAGTTCATCAATTTGCCAAGCCCAAGACAGAGCCTCTCTATAGTTTAATGTCTATGAATTGTTAGTGTCACAAACGCATTTGATTCTTCATGAACCGTATAATGTGTGATAATGATAAGTAATGATTGTGATCTGTTGAGCTCAGCTTTGATGCTGGCCCAGTTGTTTCAGTTTTATATTTCACCCAAATTACAGTCCAACACGTCTGGAGGGCACCAGATTGCAGTCCAACACATCTGGAGGGCACCAGATCGGGGAAAGCTATGCAATAAGACAGCTTTTTTATGTTGGGAAGTGACCCCTGCTTTGCATGTAGAAGGCCCCGGGTTCAAACCCAGCATCTCCAGTTAAAGGACCAGGTAGTAGGTGGCAGGAAAGACCTTTGTCTGTCTTAGATCCTGGTGAGCTGCTCTTTTCCCATCCAGAGTGTACGGAGCTTCTAATAGTTTCTGGAGGAATGATGTGACTTGACTAGGGGCCTTCTAGTCTTGTGTCCGACTTCCCATTAGATTTCCTTTCTGACTAACATCTCCTTTTTAAATGGTTGCCAGGCACTCTGGAATTAGAAAACCCATTTTTACTGGCTGCTGGGTGCATTTTTCTTCCCAGCAACCCAGATAAGCCCCTTGCTGTTGTGCACACATTCAGGGGAAAATTAGAAGCAAAAGCACAAGTGGTGCAGCTCTGGGGTGCTCCTTGAAGCCCTGAATAAAGCCTGAAAGTAGTGTGGTGCAGTGTTTCTATTTCTCTCCTCGTCATGTGATTGTCTCTCCTGGGCTTGTTTTTTTTTAGAAATAGCAACCACATTGGGCATTGGGCGGGGTGGTTGGTTGGGGAACCACAATCCTGATCAGGACTGCAGCGCATCAGTGTTTTTTTTTTTAAGCTTTCTCCCGTCAAACTTCCCACCCAAAAACATCCCTTCAAGCGGCTATTGCTGCACTGGTATCTTTAGGGGCACATTTTAGTTGTAGTGGAGAGGAGCAATTTCCATCAGGAAAACAGCATGGGGGAACTCTTCCCTCCTAGTGTGCTATGGTTCCATTCCGTTTCTGTTTCTAAAAGAAAAATGTTTGGCAAACATACCACCTAGTCCTGGTCCTTAGTTAAGGGTGTGTGTCTGTGGACTGGAAAAGGAACAGTTTCCCAGCTCTCGAAAGAAGCGGGAGGAGCTGCTGCTTCCCACTGTATCTCTCCACATCAAGATTATACTTTTGAGGGGAGAGGGGGAATTATCTGCCACTGTGTGCGTGTATGTGTGGTGGATAAAAGGGGTGCCTACATTTTTGCAGGGCAAGGTTGTGTCTGTTTTGAGGGCTGTGCCAACATTTATGTGTGTGTTTGCCTTTTACTATCCTTACATACTCTGAAAACAAACAAACACCTTTTAGCCACTATAGTTGTAAGTATAGCAAGTTGCTTGAAAAGAGCAATGGGAAAAGGGTGGAT
This sequence comes from Heloderma suspectum, assembly GCF_057233095.1. Taxonomy (NCBI): domain Eukaryota; kingdom Metazoa; phylum Chordata; class Lepidosauria; order Squamata; family Helodermatidae; genus Heloderma; species Heloderma suspectum. Next base: position 177,486,019 of record NC_139459.1, read on the forward strand.
ATTTTTCAAGGTCACTTAAAGTGACTCCCCTTCCCTCATATGTTTTAAGCACCCTTCTCTACTGACTAGAAGGGTAGTGCTTTTTTAAGGATCACCTAATCAAAAAAGGTGATCTTGAAAACCTACCTTGAGCTAGAAGAAATCTTGAGTTAGCAGAGCTGTACAGGTTAAAACATTTTTTAAATGGGGGCTGTCTTTCATTAGAAAGCCAATTTTCTCACAGAATCCTAGGTGGGCTCGTGCACCCACTGGCTGCACTTTTGTTACAGCCCTAACGTACACAAATATTGTGGGCTTGAGGTTTATTATTATTTGTGTAGTGGCAGCTGGGCGTCTTCATACACTGATAACTTAGATGAGTGGTTTTCAGCCTTTGAGGGAATCCTTTTCAGATTGACTTGTCTTTCAAGAAACCTCTGCATATCTGCTCTAGAACTCCTGTGTGTTGCAGAGGATTCTGGGACATATTTTTTAGAGTGCATGCAGTTTACATGAGACGTTGGCTAGGCTTATTGGCCCTCACCATCTCCCCATGTAAGCAGAGTACCCTAGAACACACACTGCCCCTTCCATGGAGCGGTGCATTGCAGGGGGAGATCAGTATTGGTGGGAAAACTGTCTTGTCTGCCATTACAGATCCCCCCCCCCCCACATTAGGGAACCTTTGATAGACTTCTAGGGTTCCGAGGAACACAGTTTGAAACCGCTACTACAAAGCCAAAATGGGGAGAAAAAATGGGATCATGAAGTATCCAGGGCTATACAAGGTCAGAAACTATTCACTGAGCCCTCCAAAGTGGAATGCTGTACAAAGACAGTTAGTGATAGATCATGGGATCAGGTGCAGAACACAACAGCTCCTTGTGCTATTGTCTGTGACAGATTACGCAAAAATAAGCAGGTGCAGACATACCCTTAGGTAACTTCTTTTCCTCTTCAGGTTCCTCTGGGTCATTTAAAATGACAAATTCTGGAGATTCCTTTATAAACCTGCAGTCACTCACTTCCTACCAGAACTCGCCAGTGGGAGCCAATGTGCAGTCACAGGTGGGTGACCAGAGAAAAATGTACCACAAATGCCCTGCGGCCTTCAGTGGGGCAAATATTGCAGTCCAAGTGCCCAAGCATCACTCTGACAGATTATTGGATTCTAAGATCTCCTGGCAATGTTATAATAGAATGGTCACCTGTAGGAGTGATTTACTAGGAGATAGATCATTCCATAAATAAATTTTGGCTTCCTGGGCACTTGACTCATTCTACAACTTCCAGTGCTGGTTTAGGCAAGGACATTCCTGCTTTTTCTATTCTGGGCTGGAGTTGGCAACATGTCTCGCCTACCCGTCTGATGTTTGTCCTTTAAAATGCAAAAATGTGATCTAAGGAGATTGGCTGTAGGCCTAGCCCATAGCATCTGTGGTGATGCTAAATGCTGCTGCTGCTGTCATGCATGAAAGGGTAGGGCTATTCACACACACATCTGTGCATGTGAGCACTTGCACACAAGGCTTTAACAGACTTGAGGCTAAATGAAATTGTCAGACAAGACTTGAAGGTAACATATTCCTATTTCATGTCTATCATGTCTGAGCAAAGGTAAAGCCAGACAGCTGCCAGGAAATGCTTGTAATATCAGGCACCACCAGTGTGTATGGCAGTATTACTGCCTTGCACAGTAGTGGTACTACCAGATAGTTCATCACTGTAATGAGATCAGTATACACACCTTAGGTTAGAGCTCCTGCTGAATTGGATCTGAGTGTCCCAGATTCTGTGGTAATACAGGTGTGCTGTGCCACACATTCCAGAGCAGGGGAATTTGGGCCATCTTTCTTTTCTTTCCCCAAACTGCTGGGCCCAGAAGTTCATCCATCATCATTTTTTTTGCAACCCTGCCCAGCCTGATGGCATTCTCTCTCTGTGCATAACACGCCATTGTGAGATGGAATCTGCTGCACAAAATGGGCACAAATAGAGTTACAAACTGAGATTTAGCTTGCAGCTATCAACCAGGCTGGACGCAATGTTTCAGAGTCCCATTGGAGGCCACCTAAAGGGAACTGGGATATTGGGGCTTTTGGCAGTGACTGAAATATCTGCATAACTGAACATTTTTTCTTTTTTGCCAAATTGGTTGTATTGTTACAGATGGATTCCTTACACCATGTCATACACCAGGCAGGAAGATATGACAGCATCGTGGGGAACCCTCTATATTCAACGCAGCGCATTGATGTAAGGAGCTTCTGATTTTGAAAGTGAATGTCTTGAGCTGCAGAAGTTTGACATGGAGGTTAATGTAACTACCTCTGCAGAGGCAGTTAGAATAAATTTATACCGTGGCATTAGCTGTGGTGCTGCTAGTACCCCACCACAATGCAATGCTGCTCTGAAGCGAGAGGGAAATAGGCAGCCTGTTTCAAATCTTTGTCATTCAAGGAACCAAGGCGCCCCACCCCCCCGCCCAATTTTAGGTTGTAAGGAAATCCCTTCTCTGTATCATTCATAATACTGTGAAGACTAAAATAACTGTGAGTGGTTAGGGATGGTCAGAGAGAGAAGCTTGCTTACCTAGCCATCCAAATTAGCCTAGTGGATTAGAAGGAAAGACCATTTTGCTTCCAATCCCCTCCCATTGGTGGAGAGAGCTGCCAGCTGGAGGAAGGGACTGCAGAGAACGAGAGAGCAACTGTGCACACAACTAGCCTATAGTGAAATCCACAAACTGGCCATGGATTGGTTCCTGTCCTCAAATCTGCATTTGGGACTGAAAAGTGTGTGGAAGTGGCTGTTGCTGACCTTACCGTTCCACCCTGTTCTCTGAATTCTGTTTGATAATCCACAATCATAGGCAGTAAAGCATTATCTATTTAGACAAGTTAACTGGAGAAGTTGGGGAAGAGCAAAAGAGTCCCATTTGGGAAAAGAGAAGAAGCTGTGAAACAGATGCAGCACAAGCAGCATTCACACAGTACTTTGTCTTCTGTGCCCCAGACAGTGAACTGCAGTGTCAAGACTTTTGCTGTGAGGCTGAGTCTTACGGAACAAAGGATGTGTCTTGCACATGGCATAATGCTCTCCCATTGTGATATCAGAAAATGTAATCAGAATGGTTTAAAATGCAAGTAACACCTTGTGGACTTAACAACAAAATGCATTTATTCCCTCTTCAGGCTAATGGCAGCTGGCAGGACGCTACTACCCCTTCATCAATCACTTCACCTGCCGGAGATCCTGGAAGCATTAATTCAGATGCGTCTAATTAAATTTTTAGGACCTGTTGAGGAGAGGAAAGAGGTCGTTAGTGTAACTTGTCAATGTTGCTCTTTTTTTGCCAATACTTTTGATTCTACAACTTGACACACAGCTAATTACCTCAGACAAAATAAAAATAAAAAAAGAAAACCAATAGAAGATTGTGATTATATATGGACACCTCTCTACCTCTCGGCATGATGTGCTTGAGTTCTTCTGGCTTCTGCCCTTTGGGTTGTAAAGGAACTGGCTTCATTTACCAAACCAAATTCCTTTTTTAAAAAAAGAAATAATCACTTTTATGCTTAAGAGTCTGAAAGTGTTTCTCCAATGAACTTTGGAATTTGTCTCCATTTTTCCAGTTTAAAAAAAATAGCAACTGATTTTAATTTCTATGTGTTTTTATTATAAAATTATGTTCTAGATGCTAGTTACTAACAAATAGCCCTCTTGTATTGTAATTGTATGCGTTCTCTGTATTGTAATTTTGTATAGGAAGACTTTTTTTCTTTGAACTCATTAACCAGAACAGGCCATTGCTTTACCAAAATGATTGTTGGACTTTGCTCTTGAATAGAAACTTCATCTTCTGTGTCACTCTCATGTAGCTCTAATTTAATGTCTTAGGGTAAACACAGACTTCCCTGTGAATAGATTTTTGTGCATTTAGAAAAATGTTAATAGCAAAGTCCACCACTTTCAGTTTAAATTTTATCAAAGAATAAACTTCCAAAGTCTTTTTTTCCCTTTCTGCCTCTTTCCAAGCCTTCTTTCATGTTTGTCAGGTGGCAGCTACCAGTAGGTAGATGTAGAAAAGAAGAAAATGGTTTACAGTACAAATCCGTGCGTGTCTACTCAGATAGACAAGTCCCAGGTAAATGTGTATCAGATTGCAGCCTTACTCTGTATACAAATGATGTTCCCTGCCATGGGATCAATTCTTGCTCATATGGATGCACCCTTGTTCATTTGCTAACGACACATGGATGAAGACAGATGTAACATTTAAAGAGCAGTGGGGCCAATGTGAATGCACATTACTGGTTTGCTGTGTTTAGTCCAATCATAGTCTTTATTTTTGGAGTTGAGCTCTGGGGAAAAATGGTTCTGCAACCTTGCAGCAGAAACTGGCTGTGGCTAGCACTGTTTGACTAGCACCCATAATACCACCAAGAAGCCTCCCCTGCATCTACAGAAAAATGTGGCACTTAAAAAAAAACATTTGAGGAGTGTTTTTGTTGATAAGGTAATGAGCGAATGGATACATCAGTAAACATCTATGTGATGACAGAAACAAAAAGCCTACCTAAAGTGGGAGGTGGGGAGATCACTGAACCAGCAATCAACTTGCTGATATGTACTGTTGGCATTTAAATTTGGAAGCTGGGAGGAACTTGGGCTCATACTGTGAGTGATGCAGCCACTGTGAGTTTTCCTTTTATGTTGCATCTATTTTCACCCAGTGTTGGAGCTGCCCAGTCAGAATACATCTTTAGAAAGGGTAGATTGAATTAGTCTGCTTTCATGTACTGCTGCTGTTTTTTAAACTTTTTAAACGTCTGAAACAATTTCTACTTTTTTGTTTGCACATCAACTACATCAAAGCAGGAGAAGTTTACAATGTGCTTTCTCCAAAGGCACAGCACTGGAAGAGATACAAACCCAACTGGGCTAGTAGTGCATTTGTAACAGAGATTTTCTTGCAGGGATGAGTCTTTTTGTTTTGTTTGTGGTTCAGTTTGAATCTTGGTCTTTTCTCAGATAAGATTGATCTTGAAAATTGGGAGTGGCAGACAGCATGTTTGTCTTGTTAAAACATCTTTGTCCTACAGACACCACTGATGCTGTGCACCTTGATCTCTTCTGCTTTGTTTGTGGTACTTTATGTACAATATAGATGACCCCAGCTATATCTTTGGATTACACAGACCAGTATGTTAATGTTTGTAGTAGAGGTTCCTTCTTCAATGTAATGGGTTGAACTACACATCCTTCCACTGACTCCATTACCATCATGTCTGATCACCAAAACCAATATATAACCGCTGAGGCATCTACATGTAACTTTGAGCGCTTCCAGATAAAACATTTATTGTGCCATTGCACTACCTCATTCACAGAATTTCATGGTGGTCCAGATGTCATCTTCCATTTCTAGCCCTCCTGTGTCTTCCCATGTACCTTTATCTTTTTTTTCTTCCCAGAAAACCCCCATTAAGGAAGAAAAAACAGAATAGCTGTACAATGCCCTTTTCTTGTTAGTGCTAGGAGCCCTCCTGTCTGGAAGCACCCTGCTGCTGCATAAGTAGCTTCTGTTTTCTGAGCCTGATTCATAAATTATTATGCGTTAAGCCACAACAGTCACTATATTTTCCTCTTTTAACTGTCCTGTTTTTTGTTGCCAGAATTATACATAACTAAGCTAAAAGCCCTCTTAAGCCAAAGTATCCTGCAAACCAAACCAAAATAGAGAACACTGATGATTCATTAAAAGCCTGAACAGCTGTGAGCAAGTAGTATACTTAATAGTGTATTCTGAAATTATTTTAAACTAATGCTGGGAAAGATTGAAGGCAAAAGGAGAAGGGGACGGCAGAGGATGAGATGGCTAGATAGCATCACCGATGCAATAAATATGAACTTGAGCACACTCCGGGAGAGAGCAGAGGACAGGAAGGCCTGGCATGCTATGGTCCATGCGGTCACGAGTCGGACACAATGACTGAACAACAACAAAAGTATTAGTGGAGGCTGTTGAACCTGATATGCTTGAAATCTGACATCTATATGTTAAGCAAGAGCCCTGGCTAGCATCAACATTCCCAGCTCCTTGAAAATGGTTTTATATTTATCAGTCTTAGTGATACATTTAAGTGCATCCTGTCGTCTGAGAGAAGGGGACAATGCCAGGGACCATCAAACCTTTAGACCCCTCCAAAATGACACTTCCCAGAAGTCTTTGAGACTACGTCCTGGATGTTATGTCCAGTACCCAGATTCTTAAGGGGAGTTGGAAAGAATTAGAACGACCTTTTGTGGTATTCATGAAGGCATGGAGAATTGGATATTTTTTTTTATAAACGTATGATTGAAGAGGGTGTAGTGCTTATAGATATTTTCAGTCTAAAATGGAATTCGCTTTATGGTAGTAACTTCCAATGCATAGTGTACAGGGCAGGGATAGGCAACCTTTCTGGGCCATAGGACATTTTGCCATTTGAGAAACTCCTGGGCACTACCACAAAATGGTCGTCATGGGAGGCATGGTAAAGGATAAGCTGACCAAAACAATGAGCACAAGGCAGAGGTAGGGTCTGAACTGCAACACACTGAACTTTTTTGAACCCACAATTTTCAGCACCAACAGAAACCTGTTTCAAAGCAATCCCAGCTGCTGGTAAGAAAGTGTGTTAATTTAAAAATCAGGAGGGGGAGGGCGCCTTGGTGGGTGCCAAGAAAGGTGCCTGCTGTGCATTGGTGCCCACAGGCACCATGTTGTTGGAGTGGTTCCCCATAAGACACACTACAGGAGGAGTCACTTTATGACCATTATGTACCATTTTTCCCTTCCCTGGAGCGAAAGTGAGAGCACCCTGTAGAAATGGAGGATACTCTCAGGTCTTATTTTATGTGGAAAATGTGGGTTCTTTAAAAGATATTTTAAAAACATTTTAAATATCTAGCCTGCGTACAAGTCCATGGAGCACAGGACTTTTTACATGCCATTGAGTGCTGGATTTTGGCTGCAAAAGAGCTGGGGCAATTTAGATTGACCTTTGCCACATCCTTAGCGGTATTTTGTATAGGGGATATTTGACTGGAAATACAAAGCTGCCTCAGCCCCATTCCTAATGGGCAGTATTAACAGAAGACCACATTGGAAGAATGCTGTACGCCTCTTCCTCTCACCTAAGAGCTCTCCCAGCCTATAATATAGGGACAATGGACTGTGTTGGCATGGCAATTTTAAATACTTGAAAGAAAATCACATTTTCTCCCACAAAACAAGACCAAAGTTAGAAAGAGCACGAGCTCCTCCTGTACTTGCTGCTTCCTTTTGTTTGAAAGGGGAAACATACGTTACAGCTATGCTGAAATCTGGATTTCTCCATTATTTTCAGTGGGGATCTCTTCTGCTGTGGCGAGGGGAGGCTGAAAGGATACGGGTCGTTGTGTCTCCAGATAACTTCTCATAGCATTCTCTTAATCTCTGCAGCGTGACACCCCCCCCCCCCGGCTCGGCTTTTCTGCCGCCATAATCGGAGACGGCTTGATCAAGGGGGCCACGGCCTCGGTGAAACCACAGACGGAGGGGGGCTCTCCGCTAGAACAGAAGGGACAGTCTTGTGGCGCAACATACGCTCGGGGCGCTATCCTACGCACGGTGAGGACAGAGAAAAGGCCTACGGCGCCCAGCAGGCTAAACGCGCGTAGGATTGCGCCCTCAGACACGCTGCGACAACGGCGTTCCCGTCGCCATTAAGCATTTCCGTTGGGGGAACCACAGCGACGCTCGCGCAGGCGGAGGTGCCGCGGGCAGCCAAGGCGGGGAGCCGTGGAGATGTCGCGCGGAGCGCCCGCTGCCGCTTTCTCGGTTTCGTTCCTGCCCGCGAACAATGCCGGCCTTCAAACGAAATGCGGGGGCGCTGCGCCGCGCCCCGCCGCGCCCGCGTCCCCCTCGGAACGGGGGCGTGACGAGCCCTCAGCCATAACCTCGAGCAAGAGCGGGCAGCCGCGTTCGTCTGTTGCCGCAAAAACAACGAAAGAGCCTGGGGGCACCTGGAAGACGAACGCATTTATTCCGCGGAAGCTTCTGCCGGAATAAATGTGCTCGCCTTTAAAGTGCCACAAAAGACTCTGTGTGCGCGTGCGCGCGCGTTTTTGTTCTTTTAAAACAGTCTATCTCTATGGCCACCAGCGGGGGGGGGGAGTACGCATGCGCTCGAGCTGTAAAAAACGGATTCCCAAAAGGCTTTTGGGCCCAGGGCGGGCGAGTTGTTAGTGCGCATGCGCAATGGCGGGCTTGTTTGATTATTTTCTTCTTTGGGCGGCGGCGGCGCTAAAATGGAAGCGGAGGAACCGCCGCCGGGCAGGTGAGTGGCGCGGCCTTCTCCGCCTTGGAAGAGCCTGCCGTGCATCCCCTCCACCGTCTCAGCCCTCAGACGGAGCTGCTCGTAAGGGGAGCGGGGCGCTGTGCCTTGCTGTCTCGTTCGTGACTGGCTGCCTCATGCAGAGACACGTCCCGGCCTCTCAAACAAGGCGCCTGGTGTGGCGCCGCCCTGACTTTCCTTTGCCGGAGGGGGTGCCGGCACTGGTCCGACTTAGGTTGTGCGTCCCAAACTACCGATTGGAGACCGGTGCGGCCAAGTGGTGGGTCTGGACCCCACAAATCGGTCGTGCCCTGTAAGAGCAGCCCTGCTGGATCAGGCCGAGGTCCGTAGAGTCCAGTGTTCTGTTCACACAGTGGCCAACCAGATCCCTGTGGGAAGCTCATAAGTAGGACATGTTTGTAAAAGCACCCTCCTGCCCACATTCCCCAGCAACTGGTGTACGCAGGCGTACTGCCTCTGATTCTGGAGGTAGCATATAGGCATCAGGACTCGTAGCCATTGATAGTCTTAGGGTGTCATCCTCTGGAGACTGTTGTCAGCCTCCAGACTTGGAGGCTGATGACTATCCAATGCAGGGCAGCTGGGGCACGGAGGCGATCCTTGCCTCCGTGCTCCAGCCACCCTGCGTCTTTGGCATGTTAGGCGATTTTGCCTGTCTAGCTGGGGAGCTTCAGGGTAGGGTGGGGAGGCTGCACAGTGCATAGGAAGCTGCGTAACACAGCTTCCGTGGTCTCCTCCCCTCCCCGCCCTTGGGACCACCCCCCTTTTGCTGTCGCCGCACTCCATTTCCAAGTGTGGAGACATGGCGCGGGGAGAACCACACTGGCTATGAGGGGGAGGGGAGCACGGTTTCTGGGAATGGTGGTCAGAGCCCTCGCTACAGTCTCAGTTCTCAGAAACTGAAGAATCCTACGGATGGTGCCTGGGGAATGCTGGGAGTTTAGGACGGCCTGGGGAATGCTGGGAGTTGTAGGACTCTTTTTCTGTCTGGCCATGCATAGGATTGTGCCCTAGTTTTTTGTGTGTTTAGGTTCCCTTTTTGTAAAATGGGGGATGGGAGAGAGACAGAGACCCAGATACGAAGGAAGGCAGGATTCCTTTGAGAAGTAATGAAAAAGTTATTTTGGCTGCTGTATGTGGCCTTTTTGCATTTTCTTTATAACTGTTAAAATACAGGGACCTTTCCTCACCTGTATTTGGTCACCAGAGAGAGTGTGAAGTGGACATATATGATTGTAAAAACCTTAGAAGTAGGTCCCATGTTGTTGCAGTTCTGGGATTAAATGTGGGCTCTTCGTTTGAAAAGCGTCACAACTGCTATATTCCTGGGTAAAAATGAGTATTTCCCAAATTGCCTCTCTTCCTGGATTGAGTTGCCTTCCATATTTTCTGTGGTGTTAGCTTTTGTGATTGAAGCTACCATGTTCTCACCCATCCCCGTTTGTCTTTAAGAGAGCAATCCTTTGGCCCCTAGGCAGTGTCTGAAGGGCCACAGGATACTTATTCCCAGCTCTGAGATCAGAGACAGTGCTCCAACTTTGGTGTGTGTGTGGGGGGAATTGGAGCTCCGACACCCCCCCCCTCCCCGCAGCTGGCACAGAACTGCGCACGTTGCTCTCTGAGATAGGAAAAGCAACCTCAGAGAGGGGGTAAAGCAGGTGTTTCAATGGATGGGGAGGGGAGGAGGCCAGAGAAGCCAGGATACGAGTGATCCTGACCCCTCTCCAGCCTCCTTCCCTCACCTTCTGAAATGCCTTTGCTTCTTAATTAGGTATGTTTCCCAGATGCTTGTACGCATTTGTGAGACATGTTACGTGCTTGTGGAACACCAACTTTTTCTGCAATAATTGTAATATGTGTGGAGCTGCCCTTGGAAAACAGGGGACACCAGATTCAAGCTGGGGCTCCTGGGTTGCGTGGAAAAGAAGATGGGGGCAGGTGTAGCCTCTTCCAGCATATGCTGAAGCTTGGTTTGCCATTGTGCCTTGAACAATTACATAACGGGCAGAAATTGCATGAAACATTTCTTGATGCAGAGATGGCAATGATCAGGAATGCTTGACCTGCTAAATATTTGCCTGTGATAGAGCTGTTAAAGGCATCTGTGCATAACAAGGTGGAAACTAGTTTACGGAGAATACAGTGAGGTGAGAGATGAAATCCGGTGCAGTGCATGGAGTGGAAGCCCAAGGCTTAACTAAACTTTTCTTTGTTTAAACTTTTCAGTGCAGAAGACATCCTTCCAAGGGACCTGGACCAACAGGTAATAAAACTGTTCCCCACTGGCTTTAAAGTGTCTGGCAGTTTCTGTGTTATAATAACAGACTTCAGTCTGAATTTCAAGGAATGTGTACTTACAGTTGCTACTGACTCCCTCCTGACAGGTGCTATGCCTTTAATTGTGCATCTGTTGGTGCATCTGTTGCTGCACCAGTTGAATTTCTGCAAGTCAGGGAGCCATTAAATAGAGAGAACTATTTTTATTTTATTATTTTATTATTGCATTTATATCCCGCCTTTTTTCCTCTTGCAAGGAACTCAAGGTGGCTTACATTATCCTCCTCCTCCTCTCCATTTTATCCTCACAACAACAACCCTGTGAGGTAGGTTGGGCTGAGAGTGTGTGACTGGCCCAAAGTCACCCAGTGAGCTTCCATGGCCGAGTGGGGACTAGAACCCGGATCTCCCAGCTCCCAGTCCAACACTCTTGCCACTACACCACACTGGCTCTCAAGAATTTTCAAGAACAAATGATGGTGCTGTGATTTGTATTGTAGTGGTATGCCAAAGGGTGTGAGTCATCCATAAAAGAGAACTGAGTCTGCACTCTGCACATGTAGAAAATATAATGCCCTGCCCATTTCATAGTAGTGGAAAAGAGAATTGCTTTAGGGTGAAAGATACCTGCTAATTTAACACAAATGACAGTCTGACCATGCAAAGGCAAATAAAAGCAGGCTAGAAGATCTATTAGAGTGGTTGGGTATTATTTATTTTATTACATTTCTATCCTGCCTTTTTTCCTCTTGCAAGGAACCTAAGGCGGCTCACATGGTCCTCCTCCTCCTCTCCATTTTATCCTCACAACAACCCTGTGAGGTAGGTTAGGCTGAGAGTCAGTGACTGACCCTAAAGTCACTCAGTGAGCTTCAGGCCAAGTGGGGGCTAGAACCCAGATCTCCTGAGTCTCAGTCCAACACTTTAACCAGTACACCACAACGGCTCTCTACTATGTGAAATTGGGTCTCTCATCTTAACTCATATTTGAGGTAGGGACTTAATTGTGCATTGCATTATATTCTGGACAGGATGGCATTTCAATTTTTTCCCCCAAGGATAGTGGTATTATTATTTTTTTTAAATAGTGGGTGATTCCTGTTTGACACTACTTTAAAATGTTTTTTATTCTATCTATTCTACGGCAAACCACATAAGAAATGTAGTTTCATGGAAAAGTGGTATATTTTATAAATATGTTACAGGAGTGGGGGATGTGTGGCCCTCCTCATGATGATAGACTGCAACTTCCATCAGCCCTAGCCAGCATAGTCAATGGTGGGGGATGATTTTATTGATTTATTTATTATTAATATTTTTATACCGCCTTATTTGCTGAAAAGCCATCAAGGCAGTGTACAACAATGTTAAACAATGAAATCTTAAAACAATACAAAACGAAGAACATTGAAAACAGTAAAACATTAAAACGACATAATTTAAAGGCAAAATTAAAAAAAAAGCTTTCATGTTCTTTCTAAAAGCCAGGACAGTGAGGGCCAACTGTAGTTATTGAGGGAATGCAATCCACAGTTTGGGAGTGATACAGGAGAAAGCCCTTTCATGTGTGTCCAACCAACAGGTCTCTGCAGGCAATGATACTCTCAAAAGGGCCTCTCCTGCAGAACTTTACAACTGGACAGATTCATAACAAGAGTTGCAGTACAATAACATTTAGAGGACTGCACATTCCCCATCCCTCATATACTGAAATGCAAACAGCCTTTCTGCTCCAGTTTCTTGGCATAGTGGCTTCTTGACTCCTCAGCCATTGGTTGTGTTTTCCATGACCTGGTTTGCACATAAAGGTGGCAAATTGTGGGTTAATTAACCAGTGGTTTGCCAGGGTTTTGTGCCACCACCTGTTTGAATATGCAACCTCCAGTTGGCCCTTTCGGAGGTTGCTGTGTGTCGTGCAAATCTGGACACTGTGGGTGAATTGTGGGTTAAACAACCCACAGTTAGCCTAGTTGTTAGGTTAACTTTGGGTTGTTTAACGATTAACCTACAGTGTCCAGGTTTCCATATCATGGAGCAACCTCCGATTGGAGGTTGGGTATTCAAAATGGTGGTGGCACGATTTGCCACCATTACATGCAAACAGGACTGATGTCTTACCCTCATTCCCCATTTTCCCTTTTATCTATTTATCAGTTTGGTGTTGGGATCCTTTGTGAATCCCACTGAACTTGATGGGGCTTTATTCTGTGTAAATATGTGCAGGCTGTGGCTGCGAATGATTTGGCAGTTTCATTGGATAGTCAAAGCTGGGCTGGATGATAGGTAGAAGAAAAGAAATAATCAATGCAAGACTACCTCACAGCAGCTTTGGCTGGTGTAGTGAACAGGAAGGAAGAACGTTCTTAGGGAGGCAAAGAAAGTCACTGTGTACCTTTCTTGAGGTGGAAGACCTGAGGTTATTCTTTTTAAATTGTCTCTGATATATTGCCTCTTTGAGGGGCAGGGGAAGATCTAATAATATTCATAATGTTTAATGAGAAATACTCATTTTCTGTTCTAGATCCCCTCTCAAGGAAACCAGCTTGGCTTAGAAGATGGAAAAAATGTTGAGATGCTGGGTAAAGGAATTATCCCCTTTTAGAATGCTTTGCATTGGTGCTCTGCTACCTCCCGTAGGAGGGACTGTGCACTGTACAGCTTATTTCCAGTTATTATTTTTAAAAGAAAATCAGTCAGAATTCTGACCAAAGAAAAACGAATGTTCAGAAGCCTCTAGAAAATATACTAATTAAACTCATGTAGGAGTTGGTGTTGCATAATTCTCCTGTTGCTGATCAAGAAAGAAGCAAGGGGTTCTGCCACTGGTGAATGTCCCCCCCCCCCCCCGAATGATCTGTGTGTGCTGCACAACTTCTTGTGATCTGGTTGCCCTTGAATTGCAATTACATTTCTGAGCTGGAACAAACCAGTCTTATATGCAAATGCTTGTAGTTCGTTCCTAACCTTAGATTTGTTCAGCTTTAGTTCACCACCATTGCTTTCTGTCATTTTCCAGTGAAGGTTTTTCACCCTGAAGACTTTTGGCTTTGGTTACTGGATGTTTGGGAATGAAAGGGAATGGACTAGCTAATGAGATGACAACCTACTTTGCCATTAGATGTACAGGGATGCCATTTAGTACCTCCCCACAAATCTCCCTTGTGAGGTGGCCAGGACATTCTGTAGGGCTGTTTTTTTTTTTTAAAGCATTTTTTTCTACCAGATTCCTAGAACTGTGGGTTGACTTGCATGTATGTTGCTGCTGCTGTTCCTTGAATTTACTTTTTTAAAAGTTGGTGTCTTTTAATGTGACATGTGGTTCTGATTGGGTTTTCTTTGTATTGTATTATCTTGTGAGCTACCTCCAGGGCCCCGGTAGACCGAAAAGTGTTATATATGCACACAGGCACACAAAACATGGGAAATCAAACCATTCCAATTGGGTAGGAAAAGGAACCCCGCCATTTCTGTTTGAGCTACTGTTATTTAGTGCTAACTAGAACGTGTGTGTAGGCATGTGTAGGCTAAAATTGATAGAACAGTTTCTAAGCCATGGTTGCACTCTTCTAGATCAGTTGAACTGGTGGAGGCACAGTGCATTCCTATGCCAATCTCTTTCTCTTCCTTACATGCATGCATTAAATTAATCTACATACACTAGATTGAGATACAGATCCAAAATGTAATTGTTGTGCTCTGTATTGCCATTGTGTATCCATTGATTCACTCTTTGTAATGCGCCACTTTTGATATGTGGTATTTCCTCCCCCTCTGTTCTTTCCAGAAAATGTGCACAGCCCGGAGAAAATGAAGTTAGGATGCTTTGCCAAGCCAGATAACAGTTCCAGCTGCGGTATCCAGGTTGACCCTGGAGTGTTCACAGACACTGGCAAGAAGGAATGCCATCCAAGCCCTAGTCTGAAGAATGGGGGTGCCTCCCATTGCCCCAGCCCTAAGAAAGCATCTCCAAAGAGTCTTGGCCCTGAAACAGGTCATGCTTCAACTTCATTTAATGTCTCCTTTGGACAGCTTCCCAGCCCACAAGTCGTGCGACGTTCCTTGAATCGCTACAGTCTCAAGCTGGGTGCTAATCGACGGAAGTCCCTGCCGCCGCTTCACATGGATGTTTCTGGTAGATGTCTCCAGCTCAACTTTATGGCTAAGCTGGGCCTGGGTAGGAACTGGGCAAGAAGTAGTTGCTAGTTGTGGCAGCTGGATGAATTGTTCCTAAACAGATGTGACCCTAAAACTGGGGTTTCCAACACAGTGCCTATGGATACCTCTCTTGGCACCCATCAGGCTCGCTGCCAGTCCTGATTTTTATTTTATTAAGATTTTTTAAATTACAAAAATACATATTTTAGCTTGGAAACTGGCATGCTGCAAAGTGAAGGGTTGCCTTCCAACGCCTTCTTTACTGGGGTTCAAAAGAGTGCTTTTGTTTCTTGGAGATCAGCCCCCACCTCTGCTTTGTGTTTTAGTTCTTGGGCAAGTTACTTTTCTTTTAGCCTCACCAGTTTGCCTTCTGGGAAATGGGTGTTTTGTCATTGGTCACGCTTACTATGGCAGTCGTTTTATGAATGGGCTAGTTTCTGATGGCAGCCATTTTGTGAGAGCATCCACGACACACTTTCAAAATTCCAAAAGTGCCCCCAAAGTTTGCGGACCCCTACAGCATGTTAAAACAGGACTCGGAACTTCCACTATAAGGGGTTTTCTGTTATCTTGAAAAAGTTAATTTGTTGTTCAACTACATCTAGACTTCTCAAGAGTTCCACTGCAGACATAACACTGGTTACCTCCAAACCATGATTTACAAATGGGATCCAGCCTCAGGAGCATGACCTTTCCTCTCCTCTGTGGAGTAATTTCCCCTCTCCTTTCTAGGTGTTTCTCATGGTTTCACATTACATGTATGAGCAAACTATGGTTAACACAAACCTGGGCCCCTTATAACCTTTGAACCATGGCTTCAATCTCAGGGTTATGAAGGATCTGTGGTTTGCAGTGATTACCCTCCCCCACCACACATGCTTAATGTCAGGTGGAAATGAAAAATGCCTTGAAGGGGGTAGGATCACTTGTTCCCAAGTCTGGCTCTTGGTTTTGCGAACAATGGCTTACAGGGAGCTTGTATTGTAGCTGCACTGGCTCAAAGTCTGAGACTGTGTGCAAGCTCTTCCTTGACCATTCATTAGCTCTGAAGTACGTTCTTCTTGACCCTATGAGGGTAGAGGTTTTAATGAGGCTTGTGTGTATTGTCTGTCTTCAATGGGCTGGATTTTAGCTGTGGCAACAAGCATCTTTTTGTTTTCTGCTGGGCAAGTCTTGTTTGTCACAGAGACACGGCTGTCTTTGTTGAGCATTTTTTATTTCTTAGGCGGGAAGAATTAAGAATGCTTGATATAAATCCTGCAGGTATTTCTCCCCATGTGAAGAACAGGGGTAAATGTAGTTATATTTGGTGGGTCTTGGCCAGAGACAGTGGATCGTGTAGTATGTTACGGATGGTAGCTGGAAACAGTTTGGAAGTGGTGTTCACCTGCCAGTTGCACTATGATGTGCAGAAAGCGCGCCTCCTGCATGGACTGGCCCAGTCTCGATGTTAATGGTGGGGTGAAAGTCATCATGGTAACAGAACTATCTCTAAGGCAGGCAACCTAGTGCCCTTCAGATCTTTTGGACTATAACTCCCATGATCCTTGGCCAAACTGACTGGGGCTGATGGGAGTTGTAGTCCAAAACAGGTAATGGCCCCCAGGTTGCCTATCCCTGCTCTAGGGTCTCCTTCCGATTGGTCCAGAGGATGAAGTAATCTATCTAACTTGGGTAGATGGGAAGCACTTGGAGGATAGGAGCCAAGGATGTGTTACTTTAACAGTGCAGCCCTATACATATCTGTCTCTTGAAGTAAGTACCACTGTGTTCAGTGGAGCTTACTCCCAAGATAAGTGTGTAGGACTGTAGCCTAAATTGGTAATCAGTCTTGGGCATAATCTGGAGCCAACTGCGATATCTATAGCAGTGCCCTTGACTTGAAGAACCAGCTTTCTCCAAACCTGAGGTCATTGTTATGGAGGACAGATAGTTAAACCTCAGCAGTTAGATATGCTGTGGATAGTGAACTATTTAATATACAGTGCGATACTGCAGAGATGTTAAAATATGCAATGAAGATGTTCGGCGAATGTCCTTGGACTTCAAGTGGCATCGTGCTTAACTTTCAGAACTGAGTAAAGCGATCAGCCTGGACTTACCAGAGGCGGACAGAATGGCAGCTCTCCTCCTCTCCAGCTTCCGGGTAAGGTTGGCTGTCTCTGCAGAGGCTCTCCATTCTAGCCTTGACCTTTTCCTGCTCTGTATTGCTTGTATTGTGCACTGTCTTTCTGTGCCATTTCCCCAGTGTAAACCTAGCCCAAGTATGTGCATTTCGTTTCAGTGGTGTTTACTATATTCTCCCTCTCCCCACTGCCCCTATTATGTTTTAAATTGCTTTGAATGAGTTTCGATGGTGACTTTAGTCTTCTTGTAAGTTACCCTGAAGGCTTGGTGGAAGGGTGACTAAGAAAAGCAGTAAAAAAAAAAAAAAAGCTCATATTATTCTTCCCTCTTCTACCCTGCCTTTCTCTCATCACTCACAAACTTTAGATTAGGAGTGTCGAACCTTTTTCAGCCTGAGAGCTAAATTCCACTTCAGAGAAGCTCTCAGGGGCCACATTCCAGTGATCAGCAGGGCCAAAGGCAAAAGGGGTGTTGCCAAACATGCCAAAAAATACCCGAGTATGTTAGCTTCAAGCTCTTACTGCCAGCGACTAAGCCTTAGGGGAGGCATTTCAGCCTTTCAGAGCAGGGGAAAAAGTGCAAAAGCTGGGGGCAAAGTGCAAAACCAAACAATCAGCAGTTGGGAGAAAGGGGCTGGGGCCAGGGGGAGGGGGCGTGGCCATCCGGGGAACCCGGCTGTGCTGGATTTGGCCCTTAGGCCTAAGGTTCAACACCCCTACTTTAGATTGTAAACATCTTGTTTTTCCATTTCTATTTTTTTACTTATGCTGTAGATGGCCACATGGGTTGCTTGTGTGGTACAAACAAAACCTGATTGTCTGCTTCTGCCATGCTTTTGAAATGTTCTTTTCTGTGTCAGCGGAAGATGGCAGGGCATATGTGAATTAGCGTTAGAATCTTCATCCCTGGCAGTTGGAGGAGTAACTGTCCTCTTTCAGTTCTCTGAGCTGCTTGCTCTGCAGTGACTGGGGCACACGGTGGTGCTGTTGTTCCTGTGGAGCTTTGACTTAATCTTCCACTTCACTTGACATCTTCTGAGCAGCAGGCTTGAAACGTTTTCTCCCCACCTGGATTGGGGTGGGAAGGGAGTCTGGCACTGTGAATTCTTCAGAGCGAGGAGCTCGTCTCCTTGACGCTATAGGTGGGTATCCTCTTCAAAACTGAAGGTTCGCAAGGAGGCAAGACTGGATTGTGGGTAGGGGCATCCTCCAAGGCGTCTGATTGGGAGTCCCCATATCCCCACAGATATGAAGAGAGGGGAGAAGCAATTTCAAGCAGGTCCCTGCCAGCCACTAAGTGTGAGTGGCTGGAGATTAATGTTCTCCCATCTTCTGGGAGTGATAGAGCTCCCATCACAAAAGCTGTAGGGACAGAAAAGATGCAGCGATCAGATGATCTCTTGGGTAGGGATGGCGCAGAAGTTTCACCCCTCCCATCAGGCAGAGGACAGGCCAAAAGAAGAAGCATCCTGATCTCTAAGTGGCATCCACTCATCTCTATTGTGCAGAGGCAGGACAGAAACTGGAAGAGGGCAGTTATTTCTCCAAGGATCAGGGACAAAGATGCTAAGACTGAATTGCATAAGTTCTGCCAGTTGAACTAACTGGGAAGAGTTACTTGCTCCAGAATACCATCCTCCAGTGATGAGAAACTGATTAATATTATTTCTTGTTTCACTGATCATACGTAAGCCTCTTTGGGAGCCTTTTTGCTTGAGGAATGGAATAAAAACATTGTAAGTAAATACATAAATAAACATCCTTCATGGTAAGACCAGTGTTCTATTCTCTGTAAATAACGTAACCAGACCCAGTTCTGGCATAGGCTCTATGGTGTAGGTAGGGGTGCATGTCACTTTTGGGGACTGATGCTGTGAGTTTATTGGAATTGCTTGGTATAGTCTATGCCAAACAATACCAATGGATTCACAGCATGGCCAGCTTGCAGCTTGAGGCCAATTTTAGCTGGGCTCTGGCAGTCCAACCACATCTTAAAATTGAATGGTTTAAACTTCACACAGTATATGCAGCTCTGCCAGCGAAGTGGCAGTGCAGGCTCTCTCCTGCGCCACCTTGCCCACAGTGCCTTGCTCTGAGGCACTGGCGTGCCGGAGAGCCTTGTAGCAGTGCTGCCGGCCACTTTCTTGTAGCACAAATACTGTTCAGACTATGAAATGCTCCCAAACTGGAGTCTTTCTTTTTCCTTTCCTAGTACTGTGCCCAGAAACTTGAGCACTCCCTAAGGCAGACCGAAGGCTTTGATCCTGAAACTTTTGAACAGAACGGTAGGTCTTCTCCATTCACTTCAGCAAGGAAGAGCTGTGGTGTAGCCGAAGGGTAAATGGGGGTCAGTTTGTTCAGGGGCCCTTTTAGCTGGAACCAGTTGTGTTGTGAGGCTGGGGCTCAGCAGCTTAAAGAAATCCCATGCAACACTCCTGTGTGAAACGTTTCACCCAGCAGTTCTCAGGAGACCCTGGACGTCTGCCACAGAGCCCTTGCTCATTGCAGAGGATTCTGGGTTATATTTCAGGGAGCATATCCAGTTCACCTAGAACACTTGTCAGGCAAATGAAACTACCTTATACTGGCTGACCATTGATCCATCTGCCCAGTACTGTCTGTTTTAATTGGCGGTGGCTCTGAGGTTTCATCCAGAGATCTCTCCCAGCTCTACTATCTATGATCCCTTAACTAGAGATCCTGGGGCTTAATGCATGCGAAGCATGTACTCCTCTATTGAGCTATGGACCCTGCTATGGCCTTGCTGTCATGTTATGTGAAGTTGGAATGCATCAAGAACTTCCCTGACACATCCCTGTGGCTATGCATCACAAGGGAAAATCATCAACAGTTGGCAAACTGGCTTTCAACAAAGCTTGTTCTATAGTACCGAATTTCTTATCAGGGCTCTTCAGTCAGCTTCTAAGGCAGAGGTGCAGAACCTCAGACCCAGGGGCCAAATTCAGCCCTCCTGGCATCCCAATGTGGGCCTCTGGGGTTACCCCTTTCTCTCCAACCACAAGTGGTTTGGTGGTTTCCCAGCTTTTGTACGGTTCTCCACCCCCCATTCAAAAAGGTTGAAATGCTTCCCCTAAGGTTTAGTTACTGGCAGTATGAGCTTTAAGCTAAAATATTCTGGTATTTGGGGGCCTGTCTCTTTTGCTTTTAGCTCTGCCTCTTTGCTTTTGGTCCTGCCCAAAACTGGAATGCAGAGTCCAAAAACTTTCCTGAAATGAGATGTGGCCCTCAGGGATGTACAACCCCCCACTGTCTGGTCCAGGGGGGCACCGTGGAGGGGCAATTCGGGCCACTCAGGGCCTCGCGGAATCCTCCGGAGCCCAGCAGCGTCCACTGGAGTTGGTGGAGCGGCTCTCCGGCTCCCTCTAAGATGTGATGCACTAATGGCAGCTGCCGTTAGCCTATCGTGGGAAAAATACAGCTGTAAATGGCATATTGTATGCCATTTGCGGCTGTAAAGCACTGTTTGTTGTTCAGTCATTCAGTCGTGTCCGACTCTTCGTGACCCCATGGACCATAGCACGCCAGGTCTTCCTGTCCTGCACTGTCTCCAAGAGTGTGCTCAAGTCCGTATTCATTACATCGGTGATGCTATCTAGCCATCTCATCCTCTGCCGTCCCCCTCTCCTTTTGCCTTCAATCTTTCCCAGCATCAGGGTCTTTTCCAGTGACTGTTCTCTTTGCATTAGGTGGCCAGAATATTTCAGCTTCAGCTTCAGTATCTGTCCTTCCAGTGAGCACTCAGGGTTGATTTCCTTTAGGATGGACTGATTTGACCTCCTTGCAGTCCAGGGGACTCGTAAGAGTCTTCTCCAGCACCACAGTTCGAAAGCATCTATTCTTCGGCGCTCAGCCTTCCTTAGAGTCCAGCTCTCACAGCCATACGTTGCTACTGGGAAAACCATAGCTTTGATTATACGAACCTTTGTCGGCGAGGTGATGTCTCTGCTTCTTACTATGCTGTCTAGGTTTGCCATAGCTTTCCTCCCAAGGAGCAAGGGTCTTTTGATTTCATGGCTACAGTCACCGTCTGCGGTGATCTTGGAGCCCAAGAAAATAAAATCTGTCACTGCTTCCATTTCTTCCCCTTCTATATGCCAGGAAGTGATAGGGCCAGATGCCATGATCTTCGTTTTTTTAATGTTGAGTTTCAAACCAGCTTTTGCACTCTCCACTTTCACCCTCAACAAGAGGCTCTTGAGATCCTCTTCGCTTTCTGCCATTAGGGTGGTATCGTCTGCATATCGGAGGTTGTTGATAATTCTCCCAGCAATCTTAATTCCGACCTGTGATTCATCCAACCCGGCGTTTCTCATGATGTACTCTGCATATAAGTTAAATAAGCAGGGTGACAATATGCAGCCTTGTCGTACTCCTTTCCCAATTTTGAACCACTCGGTTGTTCCATGTCTGGTTCTTACTGTTGCTTCTTGGCCCTTGTACAGGTTTCTCAGGAGACAGGTAAGGTGGTCTGGTACTCCCATCACTTTAAGAGTTTGCCACAGTTTGTTGTGATCCACACAATCAAAGGCTTTAGCATAGTCAATGAAGCAGAAATAGACATTTTTCTGGAATTCTCTTGCTTTTTCCATGATCCAGCGAATATTGGCGATTTGATCTCTAGTTCCTTTGCCTCTTCGAAACCCAGCTTGTACTTCCGGTAGTTCTCGGTTCACATACTGCTGAAGCCTAGCTTGTAGGATTTTGAGTATAACCTTGCTGGGATGTGAAATGAGCGCAATTGTACGGTAGTTTGAACACTCTTTGGCGTTGCCCTTCTTTGGAATTGGAATGTAAACTGACCTTTTCCAGTCTTGTGGCTATTGCTGAGTGTTCCAAATTTGTTGACATATTGAGTGCAGCACTTTAACAGCATCATCTTGTGGGATTTTAAATAGCTCAGCTGGCATACTGTCATCTCCTCTAGCTTTGTTGTTAGTAATGCTTCCTAAGGCCCACTTGACTTCACTCTCTAGGATGTCCGGCTCAAGTTCAGTGACCGCACTCTCATGGCTATCAGGGACATTAAGGTCTTTCCTGTATAGTTCTTCTGTGTATTCTTTCCACCTCTTCTTAATCTCATCTGCTTCTGTTAGGTCCCTGCCTTCTTTGTCCTTTGTCATGCCCATCTTTGCACAAAACGTTCCCTTGAGATCTCCGATTTTCTTGAAGAGATCTTTGGTCTTTTCCATTCTATTGTTTTCCTCGATTTCTTTGCATTGTTCATTTAAGAAGGCCTTCTTGTCTCTCCTTGCTATTCTCTGGAACTCTGCATTCAGTTGGATATATCTTCCCCTTTCTCCCTTGCTTTTCACTTCCCTTCTTTCCTCAGCTACTTGTAAAGCCTCCTCAGACAGCCGCTTTGCTTTCTTGCATTTCTTTTTCTTTGGGATGGATTTCGTTGCTGCCTCCTGAACAATGTTACGGACCTCCGTCCATAGTTCCTCAGGCACTCTGTCTATCAGGCCTAATCCCTGAAATCTATTCCTCACCTCCACTGTATGTTCATAAGGGATATGATTTAGGTCATACCTGAATGGTTTAGTGGTTTTCCCTACGTTCTTCAATTTAAGCCGAAATTTTGCAATAAGAAGCTCATGATCTGAGCCACAGTTAGCTCCAGGTCTTGTTTTTACTGACTGTATGGAGCTTCTCCATCTTTGGCTGCAAAGGACATAATCAATCTGATTTCGATATTGACCATCTGGTGATGTCCATGTGTAGAGTCGCCTCTTGTGCTGTTGGAAAAGAGTGTTTGCTACGATCAGCGTGTTCTCTTGGCAAAACTCTATTAGCCTTTGTCTTGCTTCATTTTGTACACCAAGGCCATGCTTGCCTGTTATCCCGGTGATTTCTTGACTTCCTACTTTAGCATTCCAATCCCCTATGATGAAAAGGACATCTTTTTTGCTGTTAGTTCTAGAAAGTGCTGTAGGTCTTCATAGAACCGATCAACCTCAGCTTCTTCGGCCTCAGTGGTTGGGGCATAGACTTGAATTACTGTGATGTTGAATGGTTTGCCTTGGATTCGTACTGAGATCATTCTATCATTTTTAAGATTGTACCCCAGTACTGCTTTACCCACCCTTTTGTTGACTATGAGTGCTACTCCATTTCTTCTAAGGGATTCTTGCCCAGAGTAGTAGATATAATGGTCACCTGAATTAAATTCACCCATGCTTGTCCATTTTAGTTCGCTGATTCCCAAGATGTCGATGTTCAATCTTGCCATCTCATGTTTGACCACCTCCAGCTTAGCTTGATTCATTGATCTGACATTCCAGGTTCCTAAACAATATTGTTCTTTACAGCATCGGACTTCCTTTTCACCACCAGACACATCCACAGCTGAGTGTCCTTTCGGCTTTGGCCCAGCCGCTTCACTCTTTCTGGCGCTACTTGGAAATTCCCTCTGCTCTTCCCCAGTAGTATATTGGACACCTTCTGACCTGAGGGGCTCATCTTCCGGCGTCATATCTTTTAGCCTTGTGATATGTTCCATGGGGTTTTCTTGGCAAGAATACTGGAGTGGGTTGCCATTTCCTTCTCCAGTGGACCACATTTTGTCAGAACTCTCCACCATGACCTGTCTGTCTTGGGTGGTCCTGCATGGCATAGCTTATGGCTTCACTGGGTTACGCAAGCCCCTTCGCCACAACGAGGCAGTGATCCATGAAGGGGTGTAAATCACTGACTTTGACCTAAATAGCAGCTGGTCAAAGTAAGTGCTTTATGGCTGCAAATGGCGTACAACACACCACTTATGGCTGAGGATTTCCTGCGATATGCTAATGGCAGCTGCCATTAGGGTATCGCATCTTAAAGGGAGCTGGAGAGCTGTCCCGCAGGAACTCCTTTGGACCCAGAGGTAAGTGCAGCCTCTCTGCTGTGGACTCCGAAGGTCAGATTCTTTGAAATCCTGCCTCATTTGAGTCTGCGGCAAAATTTTCCAGCATCCCTAGCCCTCAGGCTGAAAGAGGTTCTGTACCTCTGTTCTAAGGAACCCCATGGCTCCCTGGAACACAACTGGAAAACCACTGTTTTAACCAGTATAAGCTTGGTGCATCATGTGGCATTTCAGATTATTCACTATGGTTTCTCCTTCTCTCTGCCTTCAGTGAGCTTGCTTTCGGAAGAGCTAAGGCTCCACACAAAGAAACTGGGACTAGATGGATCTCTACAAAAATGCTTTGAGGACCCCAGAAGGTAATTGCTGCTCCTCTTTGATACCTAGAATGTTGAGGGATCCTGTTTTTTTTTTTTTTCCTGACAGTCAGGCACTCTCCATGTGGTTAATGTAAATCAGGATTGATTTCCTTCCTGATCTTCACTTCTTCAGATGAAACTATCGCTTGAGCTAGTGAACTCAGAAGCAGCTGATGCTGTAGCATAGTTAAAAATTAAGCAGGGGTGGACCTGCTTGCTACTTGAGTGGGAGACTTGTATAAGGGTGCAATCCTATCTAGATAGGCATCCACCTCCGAACTCAGAGGCGACCGCCTATCCAAAGCAAGGCAGGAGAAGCTTGGGGGAGATTGTTCCCTCCGTGCCTCTCCTGCCCTGCTTTATTTTTGCTAGACAGCCATTTAGCAGGAGGCTGCTGTACGACACATAGGATGTGTCGTACAGGCAGATCTGCTCTCCCTGCCTCGGAATGCTTCCAGCCCCACCCCTTTTCAGCTGCTCCACGCTCCTTTTCTGAGCACGGAGGACAGGGCTTCTCCGCGCTGCCTCTGAGGCAGCGTGGACGTGGGAGGAGGTCAGTTTTCCGGGAACCGACCTCGGAGTGCAGGCTCTGAGGTCGGTTCCCGGAAAACAGCATATCCTATGGCCATCTAGCTGCTGTCTAGTGGCCATAGGATTGCTCCCTCTGCTGCTTTGCTAAAGGAAGAGCAGGATTCAACAAAGTTAGAAACGATCTTACGGGGAGTTCCTATAAGTTTTCTAACAGTCAAAGCCTTTTATTTTTTAGAAGTTTAGCTGATCCTGCATTGAATGCATCAATGGCTGCCTTAAAGGAGATCATGGTCAGGTAAGATGTAACCAGAGACTACAGCCCACCTGTAATATTATGAATGTCTTATTCATATAATGTTCATCACTGTATCTTAGAACTTCTTGATGATTTGCAGTGAAATATAAACTCAGTCTTGTCCCATGGAATTTAAAAATGCTTACGTCCTGCTCTCTTTTATTTTATTGAAGGGGTATATGTGTGTGTTGAATTAATGTTTTTTTTCTGAAGGCTAATGTTTGTGTTTGGTTGCTAAATAGTGCTTTTATGTTGAAGGGGAAGGGAGGACAGCAAGTGGATCTCCATATGTTTTGGACTAGGACTCCCAACATTCCTGACCATTGACCATGCTAGCAGTGGCTTCTGGGAGCTGGAGTCCCAAACATTCTGCCAACCCCTACTGTAGAGAATGCTGACACAAACAGGGACACAGGATTCTTGAAGATGTAGCTGTGCTGATCACAACAGGGAATTAAGAAGCCAGGGGAGGCTTGCATGTTCCCACACCCTTCCCTTTGTGGCATAAATTCCTCATTCCCTTTGTTGGCTTAACCAGGGCTCACTCTTAACCATGGTTATTGGTGCTGCTGCAATGCTGAACCATGGTTAAAGCCAATAAGCTGGGCACCTGTCTGTGTGATTTGCACCAGGATGGAAGGGCAAGTGCCCACAGCCTGTTCCCAAACTTAAGATATCAGCTGCATTATGTTTGCACTGGGCGGAATAAAAATGTAGTAATTAAGTAAATAAACTGGCTAAACCCAAGCATTCTGACTCCAACAAACAGGAGGTCTCCGCACGTCTCAGATGGAATGGAAGTAGTGAAAACAAACAAAACCCAGTTCTCTCGAATCCAGTTAACAAATGTAGAATAACCCTTGCATATTGGATTTGTAAACTCACGTTTGGTTCTTGGATAAATCTGTATCTAGAAACTAGGGTAGCTTCCACACTAGCCTTTTTTTCTTCTGGAATTGCTGTTTGTTTGCTCACTTTTTATGAAGGGCTGTAGTGTGGGAGCAACCTCTGGTCTTCTTTGTTCATTCTACAGGTTCTCTTCAGAGAAACAAGCTTGGGAAGAACTGCTTCAGTCTTACCAGAAAAATGCTGAGGAAATATCCAGGTTAGGATATTGGCTATCTTTCCCTATTAGAGATGTTGGCTACAGTAGATTACAAAAACATAACTCTGAATAGAACTGAAATAACATAAAGCCTGTAAAATGAGCACAATGATGAGAAACTTCAGAAGCTTAAAGGATGGCACAGAGAACTGAATATGGATAGGGTCCACAACTTTAGACTGGCTTTGGTACCGAAGCCAATTTTGTGGTCATTAGTGCTTCTCTCCTAGTGCTTGACCTCGTGTCTCCATGTGGACAAGTCCTCTGAAACTAGGAGAATTCATCTGCTTTTATTTCATGTGGTTCTGGGGTAGAGGATTTGGGGAAGCAACTCTTCTTTTGGCCTGCCATCTGCAATGTGTGATGGTAATGCTGACTTGCCTTATGCTCTGGATCACTGAGACAATGTACGTGCAATTTTTTAGATTCTCAAACCACTATATATACGTTCATGCTAGACTTATTGGGATGTGTTGTGGCCTTCTCCCCAGCTCATAAATTGCTTCTTGATATTGCTATGCTTGATGACATCAAATACAGGTTATTGAAAGACCTTTTTGTCTTTAAGGCAGCTAGAGCTATGCAAGTTGAAGCAAGTGGCAGAGGAGCCTGTTAGCTATCGTGGGGCATCCCAGGCTGATGTACTTCAAGACAAGCCAGATTACCAGAAAATATTGGATTGTCAGGGGGAGGTCTTTTACGGCCTGGAGTGCGTGGTGAGTGATGGAGGCTGAAATGAAGGTTAACTTTAAATAGGCAACACCAAGGGGCAGAACTACAAGGAATCGCTGAGATATGGAAAGGGCTTTGTATTGAGAGCAGGAACGGTCCTACCTCTAGCCCAGAGCTGTAGAATCTCTTTTAGCAGGATGGCTGAATTCAGTTTCAGAGAAGCTCTCAGGGGCTGAAGGCAAAAGGGGTGTATTTTAGCCTAAAGCTCTTACTGCCAGTCACTAAGCCTTCGAAAGGCATTTCAGCCTTTTAGAATGGGGAAAGAACTGCACAAAGGCGAGGAAACTACCAAATCATCTGTGGCTGGGAAAGGGGGCAGAGCCTCTGAGGGACCCCAGGAGGCCATGCCCCCTTCCCCTGGCCCCACTACAGAGTGCTTAAACGGTAGAATTTAGCTTCTGAACAAGCTGAATTTAACCCTTTTAGTGCTACAGAGTCATTTATTTCATTTATATCCTGCCTTTTTTCCTTTGTAAGGAACCCAAGGCAGCATACATAATCCACCTCCTCCTCCTTTCCATTTTATCCTCCCAACAGCCCTGTGAGGTAGGTTGGGCTGAGAGTCTCTGACTGGCCCAAAGTCACCCAGTGGCCGAGTGGGAACTAAAACCCGGATCTCCCGGCTCCCAGTCCAGCACTCTAGCCACTACACCACACTGGCTCTCACAGTCTGGGCAGTGGCGGGGGTGGGGGCAGTTCCAGGAGTGAAAATGGCCCCCAGACCTGCAGTTGCCCATCCCCTGCTCCACTGCAATGAGAGCTAAAGTCTTTTAAAAGTGAAAGCTGGCTTTCTACGAGTGTTGTGTAAGCTTCTTCATGAGAGGCTTACACAACACTTTAGAGCTTTGGTACTTTTGTGACCATGAAAACTGGTAAATCCCCTTGTAAATGGTGTGCCTTCACGAAAGAGAGGAAAAGGGGGTATTGGGCAGTTAAAAAATGTAATAAGGCCGTTGTCCCACAAATGAGATCACCATGTGTCCCAGTATGAGACGAGATCCTGCCGAATTATTTGCACATCACAGAAAACTCACAAGAGTGTCTTGCTTCATGCTGGGGGGTGGGGGCGGGAGAGAAGATCCCTCCATTGGCAGTGGTCTTGGGAGAAAGGATGGGAGAGTTCAGTTGCTTCTGAGTCTCCCTCTCTAGCCTGGTGCAATATGAGCAACGCTCCTCCTGTCACCTCTCTGAAGGGCTCTGTCTATGCTAGAGGTCATGGGAGAGTGGGTTGTGGTGACCACAAATAAAGGATGGCTACCAAGTCAAAACTCTGAACTCTTGAACAAAACCTAGTGCCTAGGAGTTGGGCAGGACCTGGAATGAAGGCTCAAATTGAGTAAGAAAGATGGCTATCAGTTGGAGCTTCTGAATTGTTTCCCATTGCTGAATAGGTCTAGACGTTTTCCTGAATGGTACATCCTAGCAGTATCTAGATTAGATGATATGAACCACGAGGACTGGTCATTTCCAGATGACCACCAGAACTGGGCATTTCTAAAGAACGGGATGGACTGTCTCCCTGTTGGTTTCTCATTTTAAAATGTGTGTGTTCTCAGCTGGATGAAATCCATCAGATGGTGAAGGTTTGTCAAACCTATATGGAAGACGTTACACAGTATCTCCAGAAGCTATCAGCACAACTTGGTAAGCCATGGAGTGTTGTTGTTACTACTACTACTACTACTACACTAGAGAATGGAGAATATTACATTAAATACCGGCATAGAGCATAACAATAAATTCCCAGCTTTCTCCCCCACCCCACACCCTTCCTTCGATTAAAGGCCTACCAATACAGATATTGTTCCAGTGTTAAGACAAAATGCGCACCTGTGCATGTGAGAGCTGTGGAAGTGTCTGCTTTGTTGCTTGTATGTGTTTGGAATCCACTGCACTTCCAGACAAATCAGATGTGAAATTTTTCTCAATTCCTGGATAAGCCAAAGGCTGAAAGTGAACGTTTTCTTTTCCCCAATCCCATTCACTTCAACTTGGTCTTCAGCTCCACCCTTGGTTGGCTGTTTTTGAATTTTTAGGATCCCTGGTCTGTTGGTCTGATCTAGGTAATGTTTCCTCAGTGCCAGAATGTGCTAGAGTTAAATGTGGTGCAGTGGGCATTTGTGGTAGGGCTGTGCAGGGACCCCCCACTCCAAAGCGGAAACTGCTTTGTGGCTTCCGAGGCAGGCCTGATCCGGCTCGCGCAGATTCAGGGGGCCCCCGACCTGCCTTCTGGCCCCTGCTGACGCCCATGCGCAATCCCCCAGCTCCTTACTTGGGCCGCCTCCTCTGCTGCTGCCGCATCCAGGAATCCCTGAAGTTGGGAGGCCACCACACGCTCCAATACTTTGGCCAGGAATGGAATATTGGAGACTGGCCGTTAATTATCCAATATGGTGGGGTTCAGGGAGGGCTTTTTTAACAAAGGTCTCACCACTGCCTCCTTCAGACAGGCTGGAACTCTGTCTTGACTAAGGGAGACATTAACCACTCCACTTATCCACTCGGCCAATCCACCTCTGGCTGCTTTTATGAGCCAGGAAAGGCAAGGATCTAGAACACACATGGTGGCTCTCACCGCTCCCAGGACCCTGTCCACATCCTCAGGCTATACAAATTGCTGTCTTGCTAACATACTGTCTTGTAAGCTTGTTGTACATATTTCATTAGATTTACAATCTGGAATGAAGCTTCTTGTAACTTATCTGATGGCCTACCCTGGCATCATTAGGTAGCTACTTGTTTTATTGCATCCTGCTAAGTGAAAGTGGTGATCCTAAATTTAACATTAGCACCTTCTTATCTGGATTCTTTTCTAATCAGGAAAGGATGCTAATGATCTGTTTCTAATGGCTTGGTATTACTGTCTCTCATCTGGCAAACCTCAGAGATGAGACATTTTAACTACTCTTGGGTCAGAAGGCTAACCTGGATTGTATTAGGCACTGGGATCTCATTTTTAATTCCAGAATTCTCTTGGAGGCATCTGATTATAGAATTTCCTAATTAAGTAGCAGGGATAAGATGATGCAAATATGAAAGATTTGCCTGATCTGCCGCACATTGCTGTTTGAGGTTGTATTAACAGAAACATCAAAGATCTATGGAGGCCAGAATATAATTGTCCAAAGCAGGATAGATATATTAGCAGCAACAGATTGTTATGGGTACCTCCTGCAAAGCATTTGGAGGAAATCTATCGGAATAAGAAGTCCAGAAGGTGAAATATATTAGGAAAAAGCTAAAGATATTTTGTGCTCACTTTATGGAAAAAGATTACTGGAGCTTGGGGTAGGGGGAGACTACGACTCAGTTCATGGAGATGATTGCCTCACTTGGGCTAGTCAAAACGCCTGTTATTCTTCCACAAATGTGGAGCCCTGCAGGTTAAAGAATTTGCCATAGATCTGCGGTTTGGTGGTTTCTGCTCTTTGCTGTAGTCTAACAATGTTCAATTAACCTGGAGGCAACTAAGGGTTCTTGTTTCAATTTCAGCATCAAGGACTTTCCAGAGATTAGAAAAATCACCAGCCCGAAAACTGCTCAGGCTTCTCCAGACAAAGTCATCTCCGCCTCCACCTCCAGAAGGGTAGAGGCAGTTGCATTCTCGTTCCATTTGCAGGCTTTGGATGCAATACCACTACTGCCCAGTTCAATGCTGTTTTACTGCTGTGGCTTTCTCTTCTCTTCTGCCTGACTTGAGCTACTCTTTAAGGGCAGTGGCATTCTTGCCTTGTAGCTTGACAGGCTGGGGAATATAAATACACATTCTTTCTACCAACCAAGAAGCAAATGCCCCCCACTGATCTTGTCCTGTGTAGCTTCAGTACAGTACAGTGCACTCGCCCTGCTTGGAACATAGCAGGAGATGACAATATTTCCTTCAGGCACAAATCTGATTCCGTGGGAGGCAAAATGGTATCTGGCTCTCATCTTCCTTTCGATAACCCACAGTTTCAAACTAATAGGCAATAACAGCTTAGCTTGTTCTACCTTGAAACCTGGTGGTTGTGATGGTAGATCAGCGCTTTCCCTGTGTGTAGTATGTATATAATGTGAAGCCTGTGTATGTATATAATGTACCAAACGTTTAGCCACAGACTGAAAAATCAAATGTAACTGTTTGGTATTCTCTCCGTCTTCATCTAATTTTCAAAAACCTTATGTGCAGCTATTTAGGCAGCTACTGGCAGCTTTATAGTTGGGCCTGGTTGCTGAAGATGGCAGGAAGTAGATTTCTCCCCCCACTTATGCTGGTGGAAAGGAAGGAAGATAACAAAAACACACCAATAAAAAAAAAGTATCTTTCCTTTATGTGTATTTGGGTATCCCTTTCTCCACGTTGGCATCTATATTCTGTGGACATTTTTACACCCTTGCCTAAAACAATGTAAACCCCACTTTTTTTCACTGATTTCTGTAGCTCCCTGGTCTCAAGCATTCAACTTGATGTTCTGGTTGCCATTTAAAAATAAACGTTTTACTTGGAGAAGTTGTAAAGTCTGTCTCGGCTGGACTCCATCTTGGCCTTTGTTTTAGTGAGACAGCACGGCTTCTCTGATATTTGCATTTGTCGTTTCCAATCTGCAGATGGAACAGTTGTTTCCAGTGGTGTTGACAGGAAAACATAGTTCTGAATATGCAATAACTACAGCTGCAACACTGGATGATTACCCATTTAACAAAACAGAATATCTACTTAGGCATCCACTCCAGCCAAATTCATATGCAACACAGACTTAGATAGGAATGATGTAGCAAGGTGTGCAACTTTTAAACATTCTATGTTCTACTATACATTCTGGGCAATAAACCAGAATCTTTTGAGATCATCATTACCTGCAGTTTAAAGACTCCCACCAGTCTAGTGTCTGCATAGTGCGCTCTGTCTGGTCAGCTCCTTCCACCCACCTCGCTGTGGACTGGCTGCTGGAGGAGTGTTGGCCTTTCCCCTTTCTCTACTGGATGTGGGGTCTTGCTCTGCAGCCCAGGGCTCAGCAGAAAGTGGATCTCCAGGTGTTCTGGACTTCAACTAGTATTCCTGACCACTGGTCATGGTGGCAGGTGCTTCTGGGAGTTGAAGTCCCAAAAATCTGGACATCTGTTTTTTGCCTGCCCCAGCAGTAGGATGAAACACTACACAGGGGAAAACAAAGTCTGTGGTACCTTAAAGACTAATAGTGTTTTATTACTAAGGCATGAACTTTTATGGGCTAAATCCACTTTGTCAGATGCAGGAATGGATAGAAACAAGATGGAAAGGGCAGGTAGAAAGTAAACATTCTATTTAAAGACACATGTACAATATTAAAGAACTCCAAAATAGGACTTGGACTCTACACACTGTAATAACTAAGCTATTCAGATTATTTATTCAGTCTGGGTTCCAAGGTGTTACACTTAATGAATCTCTGAAGTCTCTCCCTGAATTCTGTATCTAAAGTTTCTCTATTGCAAGACAGCCACTCTGAGGTCTGTTACCAAATGCCTTGGAAAGTTGAAATGCTCGTCTACAGGTTTGCCAGCCTTACTTTTTTAATGTCGAAGTTAGGCCCATTTATTCTCCTTGTAAGGACTGTCCAGTTTGGCCCATGTACATGGCAGAAGGCATTTCTGGCACATTTCTGATACACAGGAGAAAGGAACTCGGCACAGAAACCTACTATACAAAAGAGTCACTGCATAGACAAGAAGAACCAAAGTATAATTATATGCGTTACTTACAGTGTACGTCGGCTATGCCAGTAATTACGGAGCATAAGTATTCCCCATTCTGGTGCCCTCTAGATGTTGGACTACAACACCCAGAATCTGCCAGCCAGCATTTTCTAGGGGCTCTAGGAATTGTAGTCCAATACATCTGGAGGGCACCAGGGTGGGGAAAGCTAATGGTAGGCAAACTCAAGGTTGTACTAAGGAGGGCTGCTTCAGAGCAAAGGCAGCTCTCGGCGGGTGAACTTTTAAAAAGTAAAATGCTGGACGAGCCACCTCAACGGCAGGGTCTTGCACGGGATCATTTTTTAACCCCCCTCCCATTTTAAAACATCTGAGGCGCCATCCCGCGCAGTTTTAGACGGGAAAAAGCCCTACAACGCCCAGCTTTGTTCTGCCGAACCCTGTATAGGATCGCGCTGCTATGCAACAAAAGGAGTAAAGCCGCGAGGGGCATAAAAAGACACCGCCCGCTGCTCTGAGGCCACACGCCGACCCGAACAGCGCGCGCGCGCACCGTTGCCTGCGCGTTTCCGGCTTCCTAAAACGCCCGAGGAAAAGCAAGCTTTTCATTGGCTACGCGTGCAGAAGAGGCCAGCCAATCGGAGGAGGCGCGCTGTGAGCGAATAGGCGAGGAGCCTGATGTCGTTTTCGGAGGCGGGGCTGGGAGGCTCTTGCGCCCCTCCGCGGCTCCTCCCCCCGTCGTCTTCAGGTCGAGCCGCCCGCGAGGCTGGCCTCGCCTGCTCCTCGCCGCGCGCGCTCTTCTCTGTTTCCAAGGCTGCGCAGGCAGGAAGAGCGGCGAGCCGTCCCGGGGCCGCCATGGCCGCCCCCCTCACCGGGCTGGGCTGGACGTCATCCAACGTGGCCAACGCCGGCTGGACTCCGGTGAGAGAAAGCGCCGCCTCGCCCCTGTCGCTGGGGCCCCGCCGTGGAGGGAGACCCCCGCCCCGAAGGGCGGGAAATGGAGAGAGGGGCTCCCATTCTTCGTCCCTTGGAAAGCGGGGTGGGACGGTGCCTAGTACTTCCTGCTTTGCTGGCCCGCCCCACAGCCCTCCCCAGTATCACGGCCCCCGCCCCTTCGTCACTCTGGCCCTTTACAGTGTGTAAAGTGGGGCGGGCAAGGAAGCGCAAGCCCACCTTGGAAGCAAAAAAGGGGAGAGTGGGAGCAGAAGACGTTCTTGGCTCCCTCCCTTTTCGCTTCCATCCAGAGTTTAGACTTGGGATTAGAGCATTCCGGATCCAGAAATGGTTATTCTTTATATAATTTATATTTCACTTTTCTGCCAAAGAGTGGCATTTAAGGCAAATAACAATAAAAATCCAGGTTAAAACGAAATCTTAACTATACATTAAATGTTTCAGGACCAGGTAGCTATAAGGAAGAGCACCTGTGAGGATGTGCAGAGTATATTTAGCAAAGCGGGGGGCATAAGCAGCCCTCTCAAGCATTGAGGCTTAGAGCCAATTGGGCTCGGGGCAAGGAGTGAGCCAACTGGGTGTGCTTTAGCCCTGCGCCTCTCTTTACAAACTAAACGCTGCTGCTTCGGTGCCTTTTTGTTCTCCTGTTCTTGCATTCCCTTGGTTTCAGTCTAACGGGGGTGCCTGTTCAACATTACTCTAACACTTTGATTTAATTTATAGTTCACCCCGTCCAAAGGATGTGGGGTGGCTAACCGTATTAAATTGCCTCGAATATCAATGATCAAACACTTAACTTACCCTATCCCTGGTGACAGAAAACCAATTTGAATAAAGATGTATTACATTACTTCCAGAAGAAGCCCATAATTAATAGATGTGGATTAATTATCCCTAAACTCCCTTTTAAACTCCTTTGCACATTTGGAGTTGGTGAATGGTTTGGAAAGTGCTTGATTGCTGTAATATTAATCACCATCTCAAACGTAGGGCTACTACCTGGTTGGGAGATTTCTGTTGGGAGTTGCTTTGAGAAAGTATAGAATATAAATATAACACAAATGCTTAAAAAGCTAGTATTTGGCCAGCCTTCCAGTACATAAGAAGAGTCCTGCTGGATCAGACCAGAGGTCCAACTAGGCCAGCATCCTGTTTCCCACAATGGCAAACCAGATGCCTCCAGGATACTAATATATCTGTGGAAAGGGATGGAACAGACTCTTAGTAGCTGGCACAGCTATAGCATGTTTTCTGGCAAGCCTCCTGTACATAGTATCTACAATTCATAAAACATGCTAGACATGTTAAGTGCACTTTGTATATGTTATTGCAGTAGTCCTTGCAACACCTCTGTAAAGTAGGGTGCTTTTACTCTATGTAGCAGGCCTGGCTTCCCTAAAGTCATACCTCTGAGTTCATGGCTGAGCTTTGAACTGGAGACATCTCAGATTACATTCATAGTCACTCTGTTTACAAGCATGTCACTTCCTGCCTCAGTTCCCTGTCTGTGAAACAGAACTTCCAAGTCACCTGCCTTACAGGCATTCAGTTGAGGGCAAACTAGTTATAGTATTTTGTATTTTAATAGTACTAATAAAGTATTCTTATATTGATGCAGACACGTGTATTACTTGTACCAATTGAACAAGATAATTAGCTCCTTCTTCCCCCCACCCCCAGAGCAGGAAGTCTGGAACTTACTGCAGCTGGGCCAGCTACTGAGAACTTTTGAATGGGAAATCATCCAATGTGATTGGACAACAGCAGCTTTAGTCCATACTCACAGATGTTAGTAATTTTAATACACTATGTTACGCCAATGAAATATGAAGTCAGCTGGTATTTTAAACTGAATTGGGATCACAGGATTCTGCTGCCAAAAACTGTAACCCAGCCTTCCCCAATCTGGGTGCACTCCAGATCTGTTGGACCACATCTCCCAGCATGGGCCCTACCACCTGGGAGATGCTGGGAGTTGTAGTCCAACTCATCTGGATGGCACCAGGTTGTGGAAGGCTAATGTAATCCCTCTCTTTAGCTAGTGTATCTCTGGTTCTTGTGCATACACTGTTATCTTTCTCTTCTGTGCCATTGCCATCTATCTTAAGTTCTTGACTTGAAAGGCAAATTGAGCTTAGTTTATCATCATTAAGCTGATGATAATTATTTCCGGTCAGTGGTGATAATTAGGTGATGGATCCCTGTCTTGGTTTCAGTTAGTCACCAGCGTATATAGGCACTAGAATATTGCTGCAGGATGGAGGTTTCACTCTAAACTGGTTTGGCTACTGTGTGTCCTGGCTTGCTCATTCAGTCCTTTCTTGCTTTGCTGCTTCCTGGTGTCCTCACTTAGCCCCAAGACAAGATACTAAAGACCTTTGACTGGTTTGCTTCCTACCCTAACTACTGTTTACATTCTTCACCACCTGCTTGTGTCATTGTGCCATTTAATAAATAGCACTTGTTGTGTGGGATAGTTTAAGAGGCATATATATTCTTTAAAATGTGGAGTGACATTTTGAAGCTTTGTGGGTCTTGTAATTTGGCTTGCAAAACCTGCTTTTCTCCCTCTGACTTTTATGAAGCAAATCAACTCTTATCTTCCAAGTGACATAAAACATTAAAACTTTATGGAGGGGAATTTTCTGTATGAAACCCATCTATTCTAAATCCTCATGCCTGGACAATGAGGCATGCACACGCTTTCCTTGTGCTGTGTTGTCTTCAGCTGCCACTGCAACCCACCCAGAGGGGTTCCCAAAGCCTGCTGCTGGTTCCTGAGTCCCCATCTGGGAATTCTTAGTTCTAAATACTTCCTTATGTGAGGGGAAAATTCAAGAATGCTAGTTAATTTCAGATCCCAAGCACTCTGAACTTGGAGAAGGGCTGTAGCTGAGTGGTAGACCCCAAACTTTGCATGCAAAAGGTCCCAGGTTCAATCCTCAGCCTCTCCAGGAAAGACCCCTATCTGAAACTCTGAGATCTACTGCCAGCCAGGTCAGCGCAGACAGCTAGATGGCTCAGTGTCAGGGAACTTCCTGTGAACTGGACAGGGCAGTGCTTTTTCTTGTTGCTTTGTAAATATCCTCCTTTCTCCACTTGTCCCTAGATCCTATCCACTGTGGAAGGAGCATCTGCCAACTTTGGAAAGGGATTTGCACAGAAGTCTGGTTACTACTTATGTTATACAACGGCTATAAACGGCATGGTAAGCAGGCTATCAGGGTTGCTGAGATGGGCTGTGCACCAGTTAACTCAGCATGGCAGGGGTTGGGAACCTGTTTCAGCCCACGGGCCGAATTCCATTTTGGAGACGCTCTCATTCCAAGGCTGCATTCCAGTGGTGGGTGGGGTCAAAGGCAAAAGGGGAGGAGCCAAAATACCAGAATATTTTAGCTTAAAACTCTTAGTGCTACTAACTAAGCCTTAGGAGAGGCGTTTCTGTAATACCTGCCTCTAAGGGCCTTGGTATGTGGGCTGTGTGAAGTGGGAGGGGCATGGGATAGAGGGAGGAGAGCATAAAATGCCAGTTGGAAAGGGAAGGCGGTTGGTGGCCGGGAGGAGGAAGAGGCAGAACGAGGGTGAAGGAGGAGAAAAGAGAAGAAAGGATGGAGAAACCATCAGCATGGTGGAGAAGGAGGGAGTCTGCAGCTCAACGAAGAGTGCACCTCCACACAGGGCCAGGCAACCAAGGACTGGAGAACAGGGATAAGCGACTGTTGCTGGTCCAGCAACAGTAACACTGCTCTTCACAGCGAACTGTGGCTTGAAGTCGGACTTGAACGTATTTGGTTCACAGTTCTGTTAATTGTTTTCTGAATGTCATTATTCACCAAACATTCTTAAGTTAATATAATTAAATATTGATTTGTTTGCCTCTGCTGTGATTGCAACTTGTCCCTCCTCATCATAGTTATAAAACCTGAAACATTTTAGAATGGGGGAAAAAACCATGCAAAAGCTGGAAAACCACCAAATGATTGACAGTCTGGGGAAAGGGGTCAAATTGAGATTGAAGGAGGGCTTGGTTTGGCCTATGGGCCTGAAGTTCCCCAACCTCGCTTTATAGAATCTGCTTCTTTTCAGAACCCCACAGGAAGTGTACTATGTGACGTGATAATCCTGAGCGAGAAATCACCGCTACCTTCTGGATACACTTACATTAAAGAATTTTTGGATCCGAGTGAGTCTGCCTTGTCCATTTGGCATTTTTTGTTTTCTTTTAAAAAATCTGTTCATAACTGTCAGTACTTCAGCGGAAACTGACTTAAGAATAGGTACTGTCAGCATGCTTGTTCGTAACCTGTGGCTTGTAGCCCAGGCCAACGTGGAAGTGTAACA
Source organism: Heloderma suspectum (assembly GCF_057233095.1). Lineage (NCBI taxonomy): Eukaryota > Metazoa > Chordata > Lepidosauria > Squamata > Helodermatidae > Heloderma > Heloderma suspectum. The sequence goes on from NC_139459.1 coordinate 177,523,798, forward strand.
AGTAATCTGCACAGTTATAAACGTGGATGTTGTGATGGGGTGGTAGACCATAAACTAGGTCACAAAATGCAAACATAACATGACTGCAACTCAGCAATCACAAGGTTCCTCTGGGGGTAATTATAGATTTGGAAGATGCAGTAAGGGTCATGTAGCTGTACCCATTACCTTTGCAGTTATGGAAGAATGCTGTGTTTCCATAGTGTGTGGTAGGCCTCCATATGGAAGTGAAAGTGATTGCACGTGCTCCTCTTTGATCCTATCCCAGTTTTGACTGATTTGGGCAGTCATGAGCTCTTCTCTTTCCCCCTGTCACTATCATTTTGACATGGTGTAACTTTGTGCCTCCTCACTTTTTATTGATTGTGGTGCTGAGTGATCGTGGAACAATTCCTTACATCTTAAGGATTTTTTTTTGTTTCCCCACAGTCTTTACTGATTCACCTTGCCTTATGGCTGGGGCAAGCCAGAGCCATGCAAGTCAACTAATCTTTTCTTTGTCCCAGATATATTTGCCAACTACTTGTGTCACTATGACAAACCTTGACAACTCCTGTCCTATTCTTGAATACTCCCTTAAAGATTCTTGCCAGGCCACTTTAAACCTCTATGATAGTTGTTGTTGTTCAGTCGTTCAGTCGTGTCCGACTCTTCATGACCCCATGGACCATAGCACGCCAGGCCTTCCTGTCTTGCGCTCTCTCCCGAAGCGTGCTCAAGTTCATATTCATTGCATCTGTGATGCTATCTAGCCATCTCATCCTCTGCCGACCCCTTCTCCTTTTGCCTTCAGTCTTTCCCAGCATCAGGGTCTTTTCCAGGGAGTTTTCTCTTCGCATTAGGTGGCCAAAATATTGGAGCTTCAGCTTCAGTATCTGTCCTTCCAATGAGCACTCAGGGTTGATTTCCTTTAGGATGGACTGATTTGACCTCCTTGCAGTCCAGGGGACTCGTAAGAGTCTTCTCCAGCACCACAGTTCGAAAGCATCAATTCTTCGGCGCTCAGCCTTCCTTATAGTCCAGCTCTCACAGCCATACATTACTACTGGGAAAACCATAGCTTTGATTAGACGGACCTTTGTCGGCAAGGTGATGTCTCTGCTTCTTACTATGCTGTCTAGGTTGGCCATAGCTTTCCTCCCCAGGAGCAAGCGTCTTTTAATTTCATGGCTACAGTCACCGTCTGTGGTGATCTTGGAGCCCAAGAAAGTAAAATCTGTCACTGCTTCCATTTCTTCCCCTTCTATATGCCAGGAAGTGATGGGGCCAGATGCCATGATCTTCGTTTTTTTAATGTTGAGTTTCAAACCAGCTTTTGCACTCTCCTCTTTCACCCTCAACAAGAGGCTCTTGAGATCCTCTTCGCTTTCTGCCATTAGGGTGGTATCGTCTGCATATTGGAGGTTGTTGATAATTCTCCCGGCAATCTTAATTCTGACCTGTGATTCATCCAACCCGGCATTTCTCATGATGTACTCTGCATATAAGTTAAATAAGCAGGGTGACAATATGCAGCCTTGTCGTACTCCTTTCCCAATTTTGAACCAATCGGTTGTTCCATGTCTGGTTCTTACTGTTGCTTCTTGACCCTCGTACAGGTTTCTCAGGAGACAGGTAAGGTGGTCTGGTACTCCCATCACTTTAAGAATTTGCCACAGTTTGTTGTGATCCACACAATCAAAGGCTATGAACATGGCACTTTACAAAAAACAGGTTTGGCAGTCTCTACCCCAAGAGGCCTACAATCTAAAAATAGACCCAGAGAAACAGAGGAAGGGGCGGGGGGGATGGAGTCAGGGGTAAACCATGGAAACATGTTTCCATCTGCAAATAATCTGAGTTATTCCCGTACTTTGTAGTAGGAGGCTTTGACCTATTGTTATACAGCAGGTTGGCAATAGGCCAAGATAGGCCTGAGACTTGAAGTTATTCTTAGTTCATTTTGTAACGTCTGCAGACATCTGATTTCCAGAGGCCAATAGCTAGCTGGTCACGTTGGAAAAACCTGCTTATGATTGACAGATTGCATGTTTACCAAGGATCAGGTGGTTTCAGGCATCATAAAACTGGCCAAGAACTATTCTGTATTAATCAGGGAATGCTAACATGGCCTGATTCTGTGATGTTAAATTACCCTTGAATAATTGGCTCCTACCTTAACTGTAAGAACATTAAGCATGGGCTTTTTTGTTCAGGTGTAGAATGGTAACACTGAGTTGTGGCTGAACCTTTCCTTACCTTTGGGGCAGTAGTTCTGCATACTGTTCTTGTCATTAATATTTTTGCCTTTATCTTATTAAGGGATATTCTTTCCACAGCTGCTCTTTGACCACATCTGTCCTTAAATAGGTTTACATCTGTGCTGCAAACATCCTATGTTGGCTGACTTTCTATTATCCTTTTGGAAAAAGGGTGTATCTACAAATTTGACTAGTTTAGAACATGCTTTTAGAATAGCTTGGAACAGGAATGGAAAATTATTGTACACCAAGGCAGCAATATCAATTTGTGTCATTATGTATTCCAGATTCTCCTGTGAAGTCTAGAAATGGACTTCTAAAAGTGAATGAGGTTCAGTGTAAGCAAGTGTAAAGTGATACCCTGATGGGATCTGAGCTAGTGGTGACCAACCAAGAAAGAGATCTTGAGGTGGTGGACAGCTGGATGTAAATGTCAACCCAGTATGCAACCACTGTAAAAAAGGCAAACTCCATGTTAAGCATAATTGGAAAAGGAATTAAGAACAAAACTGCCAATATCTTACTGCATTTATACAAATCTATGGTGTGACCACACTTGGAATGCTGTGTACAGTTTATTTATTACATTTATATCCCGCCTTTTTTCCTCCTTAAGCAACCCAAGGTGGAATACATAATTCTTGTCCTCTCCATTTTGTCCTCACAACAACAACCCTGTGAGGTAGGCTGGGTTGAGAGTCTGTAACTGGCCCAAAGTCACCCAGTGAGCTTCCATGGCTGAGTGGGGACTAGAACCCGGATCTCCCAACTCCTAGTCCAACACTCTAGTCACTACACCACACTGGCTCTCTGTTCTGGTCACCACACCTAAAAAGGATATTGTAGGGCTGGAAAAAATGCAGAAAAGGGCAACTAAAAAGATCAGGGGCTGGAGCATCTCCCCTGTGAGGGAAGGTTACAACAGCTGGGCTTGCTTAGCTTGGAAAAGAGGAGGGTAAGGGGAGACATGATAGAAGTCTACAAAATTATGCATGGTGTGGAGAATGTGGATAGAGAGATGTTTTTCTCCCTCAAAGTATTAGAACTTTGAGTCATCCCATGAAGCTGATTGGTGAGAGATTCAGGACAGATAAAAGGAAGGACTACTTCACACAGTGTGTCAAACTATGGAATTCACCATCACCACATATAGTGATGGCCACTGATTTGGATGGCTTTAAAGGGGAGTTAGAGAAATTCCTGAAGGGGAGGGCGATCAACGGCTGCTAGTCCTGATGGCTCTGTGCTGCCTCCAGTATCAGAGGCAGTAGGCCTATGTACACCAGTTGCTGGGGAACATGGGGGTGGGGGGTGGGAGCGTGCTGTTTCACTTACGTCTTGCTTGTGGGTTCCCAGTTGACAGCTGGTTGACCACTGTGTGAACAGAATGCTGTGCTAGATGGACCCTTGATCTGATCCAGTATGATTCTTCGTATGTTGATGTGTTCAGCTTCCCAAGATTTTGACAAATGCCTACTAGTTATATACAAGAACCTTGAAAGCTGCAGGTAGCTCACCACTTTATGTTAGAGCATCAGGTGCACATGCATGTGTCTAACTTGGAGACATGTTCATGGATGCAAACCAGGCTCTGTGGTCTAGCCTGACAGCTGTGGGTTTTGGGTATAATGCTGGTAACAGCATTCAGGGTTTTTAAACTAGTGCATGGGGCTGTGTGCAGGTCTGTCCAGCCATGAGATAAGGCTAAACCCATACACCGGGATGCAGAACCTCAGGCCTGGGGTGCAAATCTGGCCTGCAGGGAGCCCCAGAAAACCATGCTCCGGCCCTCTGCCCCCTCCCCTTCCTCTGGCCCTGCCCCCTTTCCTCCAGCCACCAGTTGTTGGGTGCTTTCCTGGCTTTTGTGCAGTTTTCCCCCATTCTGAAAGGCTGAAATGCCTCTCCCAAGGCTTAGTTACTGGGAGTAAGAGCTTTAGGGCACAGTCCTATGGATTGTGCCCTCGATGATCGTAAGCTCCTGAATTTGGAGGCTTATGATTATCCTTTGCAGATCTTCACCTCCCTGTCCTCCCACCCTGCATTTTCACTTGATGGGCTTTTTTGCCTGTCTAGTGAAGATGTTTCAGAAGGGGAGAGAAGGAGGCTGGAGAGTCCTCAGGATAGCTTGTATCCTGGCCTCTCCAATCACCTCCCCTCCCTGCCCACTGAAACACCCCCCTTTCCTCTTCTCTCAGGTAGTCTTTGGGACCTCAGAGAGGCAGGTGGTGTGGTTCTTTCCATACCAGCGGGTAGGGGGAGCAGGGTTGGATCTCTGATTACCCCCTCTGAAGTTGGAGCACTGTCTCCAACCTTGGATCGGGGAATCTGAAGTATCCTATTGCCCCTCAGACGCTGTCTAGGGGCCGTAGGATTGCTCCCCCCAGGTACAACATGCTGGTATTTTTTGTATTTTGGCCCCATCCCTTTTGCCTTCTGCCCCTCCCACCACTGGAAAGTGGCCCATGAGAGCTTCTCCGAAATGGAATTTGGCCCTTGGGCTGAAAGCGGTTCTGCTGCCCTGCCATACACGTACCTTTTCTTTGGACACCTAACACCAGCCCTTGTGCTGATGAAGGGAAGGTGTCCATGTGGTTCTGATGTCATTTGCGTGCAATCTCCCCTTTCTGGCTCCTGCTGCAGAAACCTCCATCTCCAAGAAGAAGAGGCTGTGTGTCAAGCAGATTCTGTTGGGTGCAGCAGAAATGGCCGTGTTTGACATCCTGCTGAGCAGCAAGAGCAAAGTGATCCCAAACTACCTGCGCGTAGGGTGAGGCGCTGGCATCCCTGCCCCTTGTTCTCATGTTGTCACAGCTCTTCTGGACGTGGTGTTTTGTTTTTTAAAAATGTATTCCTTCCGTCTAGGGAAATGAGTGGATTTGCACTTTGGTGTAGAAAGGAGCATGTTCTCAAGCCCAGACCCCTTCCCAAGCCACGGAACCTCAGTCTAGAAATGAAGCAGCTTTCCCTAGAGCTGGAAAAGTAAGTTTCAGAGGTTTTTCGTCATTCTCTCCACCCGTTGCCCCAAGTGATACAGTCCAATGGTCTGTGACCCACCATGGCTTCCTATTTCCTATGGCATGTGCTCTATCCAGTACAAAGTGTAAATACGTTAGGCCAGTTATAGAGCGACTCACCTCCTGTCAGTTGCTTCCAGCAGTTCATTCCAGAGTCTCGCTCAACAGATGTAGCTCACTAATAGTGGTTGGATGATTAGGCTTTCATTCCTTTAATCGGGTCATTAAACCCCCACGCGATAGTGCCAGTTCTAAGTATGCTTTGAGTTTCACCCACAAATGTCCTGGCTTCCGGTTTTCTGAGGGAGCCAAACTGGCTGCCTGCCAGGGTCCCTGAGACCAGGCAGGGGCTGTGCGACAGAGTGCCTTGTGCCTCCCAGTAGTATAAGCTTCTGGTGCAGGCAAGACAACCCCAGATCCACAGGCCTCTTCCTTTAATTGTGTAACAGATGAAGGCAGTTCCCAAGGCTGACTTCCCTTTCCGTCTCTCAGCGTTGCTCCTCTGCTTCTTGCCGTGAACGGAGAACACATCTGAACTGCATCCAGTGCACTCTCCGTCTGCTGGGCTTCGACAGCTGTGCCTCTCCCGGCTGTGTTACCTGTGCTGTGTCGCAGGTTGCCGTGTCATCTGACCCCAGCACGCGGTGTGGGCGTAGTGATTCTTCACCCACTCTACAGCCCATGTCTTGCGGTAGGGATAGTAGGGTGGGCGAAAACATACTATGCCCGTGCCAGGTTTGGGTGACGTGGCCACCCACGACACATGTAATTAGGGTAATCCCAGACATGACTGAACCTGGTCAGTGATCTCATTCAGTATGTCTTTTAAAAATATGGTTTAGATGCTTGTTGAGGGGAAATGATAGAGATGGGATTGTGATCCATCCTTTGCTCTTCTCCTCAATTTGGCTTGTTGACGAATAGCTGGGGGTGCTCAGTGTGTGTTCTCAAAAGCCAAGTTCAGTGCCTTGAGCATTTGTTCCCTTTTGCAGTTAGTTTGCATAAATTCATCAATTGCAGTCTTGTATTTTGAATTGTGTATGAGTATTTCGGAATGTTGACTATTTTAGACTGGAACCATGTAGTCAAAGTTAAGAGAACTTTAGGTGGATAGGGGGAAGCTGCCTGGCCCCCCAAAGTTAAAGAAGTTCTGTCTCAAACACCGTAGCCTGCTGTAGACATTGCCTTTTGTGTCTGTTGCCAGTTTGTGCTCTCCACCACCACTGCCCCTTCCCTTGGCAAAGTCTTGATTGTGACATGATGCTCCCTGGAGAGGTTCCACACATCTCCCAGGCTCAGCATAATTGTGAGAATCAGCCCCTGATCTCCTCCCTATCTCTGGGATGTGAGCACATCCTGTCATGCTGAGGCTCCGAGAGGCTCAGGGTGAGGTCTGGGAGATTCCCTGCCCTTCTGTAAAGCTGGGAGAAGGGTGGGGATTTCACCAGAACTAAAAAAAATAAAAAATTAGATCCCTGCATCTGTTCAAACATGCCAGCACAAATGATGTTAGAAACGCGCTATGAAGAACGTGAGAGACTGAGGAATCCAGATTGCCTGCCAGATAGCGGCCTTTGTGTCACTGTTTGACTCGGAGTCCACCAACAGACCTTGCAAGATGATTGTGAACAACTTGTCAATTTCACCCCTTCAGGGCAGACCTTTCATCAGAAAATCCCACAGCTTCATTTGGCCCCAAAAGACAAGCTACTATTAAGCGACATGAGTCCATGTATGAAAGTTCAAACGTCTATGGCATCTCAGGTAGGTATCCCTAAATGTTGGGGGTCAAAGCAGTAAAATGTCTTTCCTTGATACCTCTTCCTCTGTCACACCACTTTGTAAGCAGTGCCTTTCTGAGCAAAGATTACTACTTTTTCTGCAGCACCTACCCTTCAGTGCTTCCCCCTTTCTTCAGCTCTTGTGCAAGCTGTCCTTGCTTTCATAAGAAAATAGGGAGGGATGCCCCTTTGGCCGTACATGTTCTTTGAGGCCTGACACAGAAGGTCTCCTGTTTCCCTTTAATAGTGAGTAGTACAAGCATTTGTCATGTAGAGGTAGGGTGGTAATTTTTCCATTGGGTTTTTACCAAAAATCTTTACATAACCATCTGAACAAACTGAATTTTTTTCTCACTCTTAGCCATGGATGGGGTTCCTTTCACCCTGCACCCCAAGTTTGAGAACAGCATCACTGTGGGCACTAATGTAAGTATTCTTCTCAGTTGCAAGAATGTTGCTGGTACATAAGCCAGAATCCCAGTAGAACTCCAGTCATTCTTGGTCAGTGAGGGAGTATTGCAGGCAGGAAAGGGTTAACCCCCACTTATGTGGAAGGCAGGACCAGTCAGATCAGACTTGTATCCACTTGGAAGGGGAGGAACCCATCTCAGTTTCAAGTCTTGCTTCAGCTTACAGAAGGAACTTGGAGAAAAGATCCTTTAACTCAGTTAACCAACCAACTATAAGAAACAGGTATCAGGGGTTTCCAGCAGAGTCTGTAGCTAGCCATGGAGGGGTACCGCAAAAATGTGAAAACACTCTTTCCCCAGATCAAAAACATATGCAATGCCATATGCAGAACTACAATATGGGTGGACTGCCTACTCCATCCCTCGCTGACCATAAAACCACTTCACGATAAATCCAACTTTCCATTCTCGGTCAGTGAGGGAACGAATCATGCAGGAAAGAGATGTCCCTCCATGGGTGGGCCGGAGTGCATGTTTGTTGTTGGACTCTACGTCCAAACAATGCTTCCTCGGAAACAAACTTGTCTATTTTGTAGTGGTGGATGAACATGAAAGGTGACACCCATGTTGCTGCCCTACAGATGTCTTCTGATGGCATAGAAGTCCATAGTGCCACTGAAGTTGTGGCAGTCCTGACTGAATGTGCAGTTATAGCTCTGGGTGGAATTTGATTGTGCTGAGAATGCCAAAGTTACACACTCACAAGTCCATCAGTTACCGGTGACTTTCTGTCCATGATCTCCTTATAAGAGATAAGGACAAGAGCTTTGGAATGCTTAGTTTCCTGTGTGCTCTATATACAGCGTGGGTTTATGCACATCAAGCTTGTGCTGCCACTTTAAGATTAATGGTCATGGACAAAAAAACAGGCAACACAATTCCTGAACCTGGTGAAACACAGAGATAACCTAAAGTATGTACCCTGGGTCAGGTTTCAACACTATTCAATTCGGGAGAAAACAGCAGAGCTCTTTTCAGACTGATAGAACTCCTAGTTGCTGTACCCTTCTGGTAGAACTCAGTGCCACCAGGAAGGTGACCTTCCATGTGAGTTCCTTAATAGGAGTGGAAGGAAGGCTTGAACAGCAGGTCCATGAGAGCATCGAGCACCAGTGGAAGAGCCCATGAAGGAAACCTATGGATCACAGGTGGAAAGAAGGGCTGCACCCCATAGGTAACATTTGACTTTGGGATGGCTGGAAATAGACATCTTCCAAACTTCTACCAGGGTTTCAAGCCTTTGAACTAACTTCTGAAACATGCAGCTCAGCAGAACTTGATTCTGTGTCACATTGAGGTGAAGTAGCTAAGGCCCATTAACAAGTCTACCAGTAGGATAGTTTTCAATTGCCTGTTTGCTTTCTTTGTCTAATTTAGTTAGATGGTGTTGTTGGTAATCAGAAGATATGTTTCCCAAAGGGAATAGGGATGAAGCCATTTGGGGGAAAATATATTTAGTTGTGACAACATTGGTGCTGAAGTGAAGCGTTCTTGGATGTTAAGGTGTGAGGGAATAAGTAGGAATAATCGCCTTTTTAAAATTTTCTAGGCCTATTCTCTCTTTAAAAACTTCCAAATCAAGTCTCTTGCTGACATTGAGAAAGAGGTAAGCAAAAGAGTAGCTGATGTACACATTTAACTGTCTTATTCCAAACACTGGTCCATTTAGCCCAGTGTTCTCTGCTGATTGGTGGTGGCTCTTAGACACAGATTATTTCTAACACTACTACCTGAAATCCATTAACTGGAGCCTGAGCCCGGGCCCTTCTGCATGCAGACCATGTGTTCGAACAGTCAGCTATGGCTTCTCCCCTTCTGTGCATATGATAGTGTTGCTTGTTCATGAAGCCTGTTTTGTTTTGCTTTGCTTTCAGTATGACTACGGTTTTGTAGCTGAAAAAACTGCAGCTGCCAGACTCCCACCCAGCATCTCGTAGCATCAGCAATTTCTTCCAGAAAGAGTGTGCATTTTTGCCATTGAGGCCCTTATCCCAATGGGCAGCCACCTAGCTTCACGGAAGTGATGGATGTGCTCTCCTAAAAGGAACAGACTCTCTGGGGTACTGCTTTGGTAGCTGAAGCTTGTAAATTATAATCTTGCCTGTTGGAAGTTAACGAGGTTCCCTAACTTTTTGTACATTTTCCAGCATATCACAATTTTTATGCAAAGTGCTATTTTTTAAAATAGACTTGTTTTGTGGGCAAAGCTATTCCTGTACTTATTTGTGGCTTTTCTAAGTGTTTCGAATATGCATTGCTAGCACACAAAAGGGAAAGTTTCATAAAAATATGAAACAAATGTTAACTAAAGGTGAAACGATAGGTTTGTCCAACTCTAGCCAGGTCCCTCCTGAAAACAGCTAACTATAGAATTAGCTACCTCCTCAAGATGGAGTAGGGGAAAATAAGGATTTTGTTGCACTCAGAAAATTGCAGTCATATTTCAAAATGCATTGATTGCCATTTAATTACCAAATCCCATGACCACCTTTCCAGGAGTGTAGGGGCAATACAAAAGTCAATGGCTGCTATCATGTTTGGGAAACATGTGAAAGTTAATGTAGCCCCCTGCACAGCCTTTGTTGTGGTTTCCAAAGTAACACAATGGGAAGTTGCCTGCCAGTACCAAACTGGAGTAAGAGGGCTGTCCAAGAATAAATATTCCTTTTGCAAGGCTGGATGGTGGCTGTTCCCTTGTGTCTTCCTTCACTTTGGCCAGGGGAGGCGAGGATCCATCTCAAGAAGGCACTTTGAGCTTTGTGCTGCCCAGAAGAAACTGCAGGGCCCTGTCTATGAGTAGGGCAATGAAGAAGTTGGCCAGCAGAACTTGAGTGATCACTAATTTAAACTGAAACAGAAGAACAAAACATGTGAGACATGAGAGAGAGAATGTGTTCTTCACTTACTACATTCCGTCTGTTTTGCAATGAAGTTCATCTGAGGCCTGCAGAGGGGTGAGGAAAATTTTCTCTCTGCTTTTCTGACCAGTCAAAAATCTATTACTGAAAAGCAGACAAGCAGCAGTGCCAAAATAATTACATGCACACATCATTAAGTTGCCTCTTGGTAAACAGTTAACAGTATTTGCACACTGTGGAGGGGAAAAACTTCATGATCAGCTAAAATGTACATGTTTGATTATAGTGTTAAACCTTTGAGTTCAGCTCCAAGTTAAGGTGGAAATTACCTGTGATAATGCTCACATACATGTGCCAATGTATTTTTGTAGCTAGGTAGTTTACTGTAACCTTATAACCTAAGCTCTGCAACGTTACTGGTTTCTGACTCTACCAAATATACAGCATGGGCATTTTAATTTCTATCTTACAGAGAAATCATGTTCTACCAATAACTATCAGGCCACTGCATCTCAAAAGCTCTGGTGTGCTTAGTCTTCAAGTAAAAAGCCTTGCTTAAGAGTCCTCTCATCTGTACAATAGGTGCTGGCCAGAAATCCATTGATTTCACAATTGTTCCTCATCGCTAAGATATAATTCTGCACTGTAGGTAAAATGGGGGCTACATTATCAGTGGATGATTCTTGTATAAAAGCCCATTTTGTTGCAAACTGATGTGTTTTACTTATAGCCCATTAATAGCTACATGCTTATTCAGAAAATAAAATTACAAAATGGGAAATGGGGATTCAAATCCACATACTATGGCTTTCCTATAGTGCAGCCTTCCCCAACCTGATGCCTTTGAGATGTATAGCTGGCTGGGGGATTCAGGGAGTTGTAGTCCAACACAATGTGATGGGACCAGGTTAGGGAAGGGTGTTATACTGTGATCTATGCTGTCCCAGGAACAAGCCAATGAAGGACTCGTGTAGGCGGTCCACTGACATGGCTGCCATGTAGAAGGAATTATATTCTTCCACATTTCCCCAGAGTGCTTAGACTACAGAGAAACTGCTTTATTGTAAAGGATAATTTACTCTTGAAAAGTTTCTTAAACCTTTATTGCTTAGTCTTAACTATTTGCTCTAGAGTCATATGTGATCATCATTGCTGAACATGATTCACTATTCCACCCCCAAAGCATTTGAGTAGGTGCCAGAGTTTAATACATGCCCCAAACCTGGCAGCAAGACAGCTGTTTCCCTGTCCTCAATAAAACTGTACATTAGGCAGAAAAAGATGCCTGGACCCAGCCTGCCAATAGGTTATCCTAAACAGCAGCTTGTTGGGCCTTACATTGCCCTAGACTCCTCTCATGAGGTGGGTTAAAATGCACAGTGAAACAACCTCCAGTTCAAACAAAGTGCTTGAATCTCCCCAGGTGAGAAAATTTTAACCTTAAACACCAGCACTAGCAGGTTCTCTCTTCTGGAACTGTACAGTTTAACTGTTTGTGTGTGTGGTGGTGGTGGGGTGCACGTGCAGAGAGAAAGTGATTTCAAAGGCTAAACCCAGCAAGATGCCTGCCTCCTCACCTCTGTTGGAATTTCTACCAGTCCAAACTGCTCGCTGAACTCTGGGGAGGAGCCGGTCAAAAGGACAACAATTGCCAGTCCTGACAGAATGATGCTCCACAGCAAGGGTTTGTTTTCCCGCAGGCTTTCCATGAACGGATGGCCCTGGAGCAACCAAGACAAGGATTGAAAGAGGAGCCAAGCCAAAGGCAGTTTCAGAAGTAGAACAGCAGGGCCAAAAGCCAAATTGCAGATATCACACAATCATGTATTCCCCTCCCCAGACATGTACCTTACAACTGGTCTCCTAAGTTGCATGCAAAAACATTAATTAACGCCAATACTTGTTTGAAGCTTGTGGGCATTTTTCACATCTTAAAACTGATCATGTCTGAGAACAGCCCTGATGTTTACTGCAAGAATCAGCTGACCTGAAGTAATGGATTTAAGGGGGCTTTAAATGCAAGTTTGTGGCTTGACTGACTGCAAAATTTCTTCATATCCAACCTATCCCAACCATACAGCTGTGAGGAATTACACAAAAAAAAGGTCTAGTGTTTCTCATTTCTCCTAACAAGAAATTAGAGATATTTAGGTCTTCTCAGGTTTGTTGGTAGGATACCCTATCTGATCCACTTTTGGTACAAACAATTCTACATGGAATAATTTTTGGGGTGGGAAAAAATTTCCGACTAGACTTTGAAACTTGGGCCTATGCCCAGTGAGGCAAAGCTTGCTAACTCTCCCGCTTGTTCTGCATGGCGCAACCCATTCCAGTCCCCCAGCATCTCTTCATCAATTCCCTTCTATACCAGCACCTACTGTTTTACATGTCTTGCAGAATGAGTCTCAAAATGGAGCATCAGGCTCCAGCATGACTGATACACTAAGGGAAGCCATTACATTATGGCACACCATACAGTTGTCCAAGCTGAGCACATCTCACCTTATAATTGATGGCGAATGTGGCCATTTGCATGGCCATAGACATGATGTAAACAGTGCTGTTCACCAGACTGGGTTCAAACTCCTTGTAGAGATCCACAAAGTCTTCTTTCCTTAAAGAACGAAAGAAAGAAAGAAAAAGGAAGGAAGGAAACAAAAGAAAGGTCCTTGAGAGTTTGTCTCAGTAGAATGCAAGCTCTTCCTTCAAGTTAATGTAAATCAGTACTTCATACAGGGTCTCAGTTCGGTGTTCTCGATTTACATGCTTTCTGGATCCCTTTACATATGTTTTGCCTCTGTTCCAGTTGGCTGCTACTCATTCCACTGTGAGGAATTTGTCTTCCTGATTCTGTAATTCCAAGCATAAATCCAAGCAGTACTCACTTGGGATCACTGCGGGCCTGTGCACCTTGATATAGATAAACCAGGCTGACAAAGTGGACCATGAACTGCAACAGCACCGTAAGAACTGTGTAGAGATTGAAGATGTTGGGGAGTGGACGCTCCCGGGAGAGGGTCTTCAGAGGCTGGAAACAAGAAGAAAGAAGTCAGGATCAGAGTTCCACAAATTGCCCTGGGTTTGGGGGCTGGTTGTATTCACTTGCTGGTACTGGGGAAATAGTCCAGGTTGAGCCTACTGCAGAATGAAAATGGCCCCCCAAATGAAAAAAAAAGGCTGTCAACTTGTCACAACAACCTAGACACACGGAGAAAAGGAAGGCCCTCCTACTCTGGTGTGGACCTATTTTGAAAAGGTGCAAATGATGTACAGTACAGCCTCTGTCAGGAGAGTTAGGTGGACAATAAGAAATAGCTTGTGTGTGCTTATTTTGCACAATTCTGCTAGTCAAGGAGAGGGGACAAGACACTATGCATAGCTCACAATGGGAAACCTTGCTTGCCACCACCCTTGCTTCTGAACAACAGGCACTGCCAACACTTTCAGGTCTTTCTTTGCACCCATAAAGACTTGAAACTTAAAATGAGAAAAGATCCTCAGATTGAAGCATGGGCAGGCTGCTGAAAAGGCACACTGGTAATGAGGACAAGTGGACAACATGCCATATTTGAGACACGCAAGGATGTGGCCAGTGCAAACTAATCAGCTCAAGCCCCTTTAGTCTGTCAGCACTGCCTACGTCCCCCCCCCCCCCAACACACACATACACACTATGAGATCAAGTCCTTCAGCATCTTCCTTCTTACCTTGGACCGAGAGATGAAAAGGAAGCAGCCAGCCAGCAGCAGCCCCTGCAGTGTAGCCTGGAAATCACTGAACTTTACTCCTTCCAAGTAAAGGACACTCTGGCTGTAGGCCAAGATGAGTGCGTTCAACGCCAAGATCTTGAACATCTGCAGCGTGGTGACCAGGGTGCAGCGGCCCTGCTTGATCACGTGACAGACTGCAGAAAGAGAGAGCCTCTGCTTGGGACTTCATTATGGACTGTACTAATTGCACTTCTGTCTTTAGGTCTACAGAGCTGGATCCCAGATATAAAAAAGAGGGGCCCAGAAAGGCTGGTGTGAGGCTTGTTCCAGCCCTGCTCTAGCCACCCATTAACTGAAAGTTTCTTAAAGTGGATCAGCCTGGGTTGCTCTGGATGCCAAGGGATGGAAATCCAATTACTACAGAAACATGATCTTCAAATTGCATGGGGCAGGGCTCAACAAAGAGTTACAAACAGCTGCTGAGGGTCATCCCTTCCTGGCCATTTCTCATACACAGGGTCAGACTGTCATTCCTATTGTAGCAGGAATGTAAAACTTGCGAGTATGTGCATTTGATTTAAAGATTCCAAACGAACACCATCACACCAACAGTGCAAGGGAGGTACTCAACAGGTGCTTTTACTGCCCTGTGTAAAAATCCCCCGGCTCCACCATTCAGGGTCCACGCAAGGGCACACAGTGCCTGCATGGCGCAAGGTGCTGGACGCAGGCTTCCTCCCCTCCATACTTACTGCACTGAATGGAGGAGAGCTTGGAGGTGAAAGGAGCTGCAATGCTGGCATCACCCAACTTCACAATGGGTACTTGCTCCTCCTCCAAATCCTTCAGCACCTGGCTGATCCTCTCCTGTTGGTAAGGGGGTAGGGGGAAGAAACACAAGACCCTAGTTTAACACACCGCAAGGCTCCAGATCGAGCCCTCCACAGATGCATCCCTGATGAGCAGCAATGTGACAAAGCTGTTCACCCTGAAAAGGAAAGGTACCAAAAAGAAAGCAGAGCACTGCTTAGTTCAAGAGCACTGGGAAATTAAGAAGCCCTGGTCAGACTGAGCCTTCTTCCTGGCATCCAGGATGAGGGCACATCAGCTTCCCTTCCATCCAACACCACCTCTTTCAGCATACTCTGCACTGGCATGGGGCCTCACAGAATGGTCTTTTTGCCCCTCCTTTGAGTTTCACAAAGGAAGAGATAGCCCTGAAGTCAGCACTGCGGTGGCACTGGTCGTAGAGAGGACTGGGAAGGAAGGCACCTCTAGCAACTTACCCGCTGCATGGCGAGCTGCTCCTCCCTGTGTGACATGACCCTGTGCTTGGCAGCCCGGGAGGTGGGCCTCATGTTGCTCCCGACCATGGAGGTGGGTAAAGCGGGTCTCCCATCAGTGGGCCCATCACGAGGCCTCTTCCTGCGCTCTGGGATGCGTTCAGGTGCATTGGCTAGCAGAGCCACCCCTGCAAAAAAGGATCACATCGCTGATGGCACAGGAGACATCAAGCATTGCCAGGGGAGCTGCTTTCAGGGGCAGGCACCTTTGGAGTTCTGTGTTCCTCATCCAAGAGAGACAGGAAGGAGCCTTTTAGAAGGGGTAGTGAGGAACTGCCAATCATGAACAATTGGCATAATTCTGTAATGCCTACAATAAGTGAATGGACCACCAGTCTATTTTGCTTAAAGCCTACGTAATCAAAGATTAAGTGAAGGTAAGCAGATTTCAAAAATTACAAAAAAAATGTAAATACATGGCAGCCCTTTCTTGAGATTTGGAAGCATGAATAAAACTCCTAGTGAGTTTTATTTTATTTTTTATATATGGTTGATTTGGTCAACTCTGTATTGATTTTACTTTTAATCAAATGGATGTACTACATAGGCATACACCCATACATAAATCAGTAATTCTGAATTTATTATAAAAAAAAATCAGGGCAGGGGATTCTTACAATTAAAACATTTTTAATATAAAAATTTGTACTAAAAATTGCAAATAACAAGCACCATCTTTTAAAAGGCGTTCCTTCCTGTGTGAGAGACGCAGAATGACTCTAAGATGCCTGCTCTGACATTAAATGTAGCACTTAAAAATTAAGGGGGCTTTTTTAGAAAAGTAACAACTGATGCAACTATGCAACTGATGCAAAGTAACAACTAAAAATCACTAAGCAACTAAAACTCAAGATGAACAGACTAAGCTTTCTTTAAACAGGGTGTCAGTCCTAGAAAGGTTTACTTCTTTTGGTTTTAGATCAGGGGCAGGGAACGTGTGGCCCTCCAGATATTGCTGAACTACAACTTCCATCAGCCCTATAGACAGCATAGCCAATGAGCCACATATTCCCCACCCCTATTTTAGATGATGGTGGCCCACATCACAGCAGATACCCTATTAGAAGAGGCATTCCCTCCTGTGAGGGGTAGGGAAATGCCTCTTCTAACTGGGTGTTTGCCATCCATCATGTATGTAAGCCTATCTATTAACCTGTTTTGAATGGGGTCGTGCTGCCACAGAATGACCAGGCTCGTAGCCTGGGAGTGCTCTTGGATCCTACGCTGTCCCTGGATCTCCAGGTGGCAGTGGTGGTGAGGAGGGTATCTGTACAATTATGTCTAGTGTGCCAGCTTACATCACAGATATTACAGTGCTCTCTGTGTGGGGCTATCCTGGAAGCATGTCTGGAAACGTCAACTGGTGTAAAATGCAGCAGGTAGGCTGCTAACCAACCAGTCCACAGTAATGTGATCATATCACCCCAATACTGAATGATCTGCACTGGTTGCCAATTGTTTTCTGAACTCAATTCAAGATCTTGGTTTTAACCGTTAAAACTCTAAACGGCTTAGGGCCTGGCTACCTGAGGGACTGCCTATCTCGGTATGAACCTGCTCAGTTACTAAGATAAGCAGGAGAGGCCCTTTTGAAGACACCCTCGCTTGCAGAGGCCCATTTGTCAGGCATGCAGGAAAGGGCTTTCTCCTTTTTAACTGAGTTAAAACTCACCCACATCAGCATGCTTCAGAGCCCCCACATCATTGGTCCCATCCCCACACATCAGCGTCACATAGCCAAGCCCCTTCAGTGTTGTGATCACAAACTCCTGCAATGGGAAAATATAGAGTTACGGAAGGGGGCCTGCAACCCTCTGTGGGAATCCATGCCATCGTCCCACTGCTACCGTGAACGCTCATGGGTTAGAATTACATGGCAGCTGCCATATCCTCATTTCAAACTGGCAGTCACAGAAAGATGAGCAGTAAGAGATGGCTCCCTAGCCTCATGAATTCAGCAGTTTTGAGAACTCTAGCTGGTGGGAAAACAAGGGGTTAAATTTTTACAAGTCAGAGCACAAGGCATTGGGATCCCTAGAAAGGACATAGCATGGATTTAGCAGGGCCCTACAAACAACTGTGGCAAACCCTGAACATTTCTGCATGGCATTTTCCCATTCTCTCAAGTGTGGCACTGCAGTGCTGAAAACGTACGGCAGCAATCCCTCATTAAAGGAGGAATCCTTCTCAACTACTTTGCAGCCAAGAGAAAGGGCTGTGTGGTTGGCACCACCAGGGTATGTAATGGCAGGTTGCAGAAGGATGTCAAATTCACTTCTGTACCCTTACCAAAATCTCTGTACAGATGTGTCCTTAGCTGCAAGTTAGCAGAGTGTGAGATGAAGGGGGCTTTTCGCAGGCCTGCTTGACCTAAGAACTACCTGTTCCCAATAAGGTCATTGCTCCGCCTAGCTGATGATTTTGTGGCTCTATTATGGCAGGTGGCAAGTGATTAAAAAAATGTACAAGGACATCTCACACACTGGATCAGCTTCCGTCTGTGTATGAGAGTGCGCATGTTTGAGTGACACCAAGTTAATCTTTGTAAATGGCCCAGAGGGCTTTGGCTTTTGGGTGGTATAGAAATGTAATAAATGAAATAAAGTGAAAGCTTGCACAGACTTAAAACTAACAGAAGTTGCTCTGAGAAAAGACAATGTTGTTTCCATTACATTTATTATTATTTCAGCTGCCTCCAAGGAGCTCAGGGAATCATATGTGGGCTTTCCCATCTTTCATCCTCACAGTAATCTCCCTGGGAGATAGATTTAGCTTAGATACAGTGACTAGCACAAGGCCACCTCACGCACTTCATGGCTGATTAGGAGTGCAAGCTTGGGGCTTCCCTCTCCATCGTTCGCTCCGTTGTTTCTCCCAAAGGCCTTGTGATAGTCCAAGGTTGTAAGCTGTCAGTTTATTCCACTAAGCTATAGAGGAGGCCTGGGGAACATGTAGCCCTTCAGATGTGTTGGACTACAGTTCCCATACGCCCTGATCACTGGCCATACTGGCTGGGGCTGATGGGAGTTGGAGTCCAACATTTAGAGGGCCAGATGCTTCCCACCCCTGCACCACATAGCATCTGTGTGTGTGTGTGGGGGGGGGGCATAGGTGCACTAGGCACTCCTTCGTTAAAAATAAAACCTGTATCTTTATTGGGTACAGGCACCGAGGGGACTTGCGGATGTTGTGTTGGTGGAAGAACCTCTCACCTTTTGCTTGGGTGCGACGCGTGCAAAGACCTGCACATGTGGGATGAGCCTAAGCAGCAGCTGTGGGTCCACCCCCTGGAGCTGAGAGAGGCCCTCCCCTGTGACGCACAGGTTGTGGTTTCTGGTCAGCTCCTTCACTGACTGTGGGACAATTGGGAGAGTGACAGTGCCGCTGATGGACTGCCACTGCCAGCTGGAACCTGGAACAGAGGTGGCTGATTAAAAAAGAGGCAAGAGCATGAGGAGGCGTTGTCTGTTCTGCACCCCGCAAACTCAATTTGTTCCTTGAATTTTTATCCCATAGCCAAGCTCACCGTTTCCCAATGTGGCTACATAAACAAATGAAAATAGATCAATTTAGTTGGGCCGCTCTAGTTAAAACTGATAGGAATCCTCTTGCTAATCATTTCCTTGGAACACAGGTTGGGGTTCCACACACATGTATCCCAGGATCGTCAATGAGAAGATCAATAATGGCAGACAAGCAACCCTACAAGGACGTTTGCCCACCACTGCTTACCCAGCCTGCCAAACCCTAGATGTGTTCTAGGGTGCATTCTCAGTTCTCATGGGTGGTAAGTGATGCCCCAGAGCCTTAGCCCGCATGCACGAGCTATGTGTGCACCCTAGAACACACTCCAGAATTCGGTACAACACACAGGTAGTTCTTTGCCTGACAATCCATGTGGGAAGGGTTCCTGCTGAAGGTATAATGTTTGAAAACCACTACCCTAGCCGTATGCCAGAAAGAGCTCAGATTACATAGTTTCACTGGCTGCCGGTGACTGTGCCTAGCCCAAGACTCGCTGTCTCAGACAGGAAATCCTGCATTACGTTCTGGAGTCCACAATGGCAAACACACTGTGCAAAATGTTTTTCTTCCTCTCTCCTAATACTAGAACCTTGAGTCATTTAATGAAGCTGAATGGTGGGAGATTCAGGAAGATAAAAGGAAGTACTTCTTCACACAGCACATAGTCAAACTATGGAATTCTCTAACATGGGCTGTAGCAGTGGCTGCCAACCTGGACAGCTTCAAAAGGACATTAGACAAATTCATGAAGAGTAAGGCTATCAACGGCTACTAGTCCTGATGGCTCTGTATTAGCTCTGGTATCAGAAGCAGTGCGCATATGTATGTTAGCTGCTGGGGAACATGGGCGGGAGGGTGCTATTGCACTCATGTCCTACTTGTGGGTTTCCCACAGGCAGCTGGTTGGCCACTGTGGGAACAGAATGCTGGACTAGGTAGGCCTTTGGTCTGATCTAGCACAGCTCTTCTTATGTTCAGAGTGGTAGCAGCCTTTCTTCCCTCCCTCCTGGAGCCTTTTTACCTTTGTTACTAGGTGGCTGCAGAATTAGTGTCTGTTCCTTTTGGGTGAAGTGCAACTCCTGGGCGACGTGGCATGCAGTCAGTGGGTTGTCACCTGTTATCATCACCACCTGAGGAGGGGGAAAAGAGGCAGGCTAAAGTGAAATTCTTCAAATGCAGGAGCTGGAGGTGCACTCCACATATGCTGCACAGACTGAGCTCAGCAGTGTTGGAAATTTGTTTTAGAAATACTCCTTAAATCTGCAATTTGTACACCATGCATACAGATCAGTGCAAAAGCATGTCACACCTCAAAATGTGTTCTCTGCTGAAATTTATGCTTTTTTTCCCTGTGCAGATTTGGAAAGACATTTTTGATGAGGGAAACAAACCTCTCCTGGGCAACATTCAGGGCACATTCCTCTATTTCAGCAACTCTCCACCATCAGCAGCAATGCTGTGAGTTCAGCTACTAAGACATATGGGCCTTTCAAAACACCCCTCCAACTCTCAATCCCATCCACTGTTTTTTTTTTTAAAGGAGAGTTCTGATCTATCCCCAGAACTGCAGTATCCCAACTCACACAATGGACTGGGATGGGGAATACCTATACTGCAGGAAGGAAAGCCTGCTGCTTCTCCATCCCCCCACCCCCCCATACTTTGCAAGAAAGGCAGCCCTGGGATGTTCATTTACCTACAACAGCTAAGTGAGACCTCCATGTTGTTCAGCAGCACGTACCTCCCCAAACCAGGTGCTGGTGGCAAATAGCAGGAGAGGGCTACTGCCTTTATGCTCAGCTTGTGGACTTCCCAGAGGCATTTGAGTGGCCAAACCAAGATGCTGGACTGGTCAGACCTTTGATTTGACCCTGCAGGACTCTTCTTAAAATTCTTATCTTTTCTTCAGCAGTCCTTCTCCAGAAAGCTTGCTGCCCTAGCTGATTTAGTTGTGTGTGATTATTAGTGTACACAGCTTTCTTTCTGCAAATGCAGGTATGTTCCTGGAAATTTCCACTCAGCTAGAGGGCAAGCAAGGCATGTGAAGGGTGAACTCCATGCCACACCCTTGCATTTATTAGAGCTGTGCTTCTGTTTATGTTATGGCCACTATGAGGCAAGCCTTTCTTTATGCTCAAAGCTGCAGCAAAAGGAAAATGAAGATTGCAGGCAAGTGGGAGGAGGGGATGGAGTATTAGGAAAGCAGGTGGCATTATGCAGGTTGGCCTATCAGCTTGCCTAGGTTGCCTATCAGCTTGCCTAGGTTGCCAACACACCATGTCTGTGTCTTCCACAATCTCTGAGCCAGAACATCTTTGTTTCACTCACATGATGCGAAGCATTCAGGATCTCGCGGATGACTGGCTTGGAGTCCACTTTTAGGGGACAAGAGACCACAATGAAGCCCACAAACCGCAGGTCACACTCAAGTGCCTCCCGCTTTATCTCTCGTGCCTTTAGATGAGAAAAAGAACAAAGGTGAGCATAACCATTTAAATTCAGATGGCCCACATAAAGAAATGGGAATTTGCATCCTGCTTTTAGGGTGAGCCTCAGCCAGCTAACTGCAACACTGAAATCGCTTTGGAAACCAGCCCGTTCCAGAGCTTGCTTGATAATCAAGAGATGTTAAAAAAGAGAATCCAGATTCCATCTAAACCTGTCTTGGAGAGCTCAGGCCAGAGATCATTTCCTAGTTTCATTCCACCCTTGTCCTGAGTTAGTCACCCACCTCCTCTTAAATGGCACCTGGCCTCGATTAGAGGAAAAGACCAGCCCCTTCCTAGGGCAGCCCATTCCCACGGACTTGCCAGTGACTCAGCTGCCCTCCTCTTCCACATCACTCCTCTCTGTCCCTCTTTGCATTCACTGCAGAACTTCTTGATCTCAGGCTTTAAACTCCCCACCTCCACTGTATCTTCTCTCATGTGATCACTTCCTCCACCACATAGAATAACGAATTCACTGTCTTCCAACCCCTTTCATATCCTCCCCTCTCCCATCTTTCTGCCTTCCGTCCTAGTCCTTCATTATGCCCCACACAGTCTTTTCCTCTAAAGTCATCAAGGGCATCTCCCTTTCATACCACAGTTGCCCAACAAAAGCCTTAGCCAAAACCATGCCACACTGCCTGCACCTCCATTGCCCATTACCTTGCCCTCATTTGTCAGCTCCTAGCCTCTCCCTCTATGCTGCCCTTGTCCACTGGTTGTAAACCTTGCAAACAAGAACCAGGTAACTTCTGGGCTCAGTGCAGCACCAGAACACTCAATAAGCAGCCTTCCAGGAAGGCTGCATATCACCCTCGCCACCAGAAAAACAGCCCTGCTCTGCTTATTCTGCACTCTGAAGGATCCTGCCCAGCCTGCAAAAGAAAAGGGACTGAGAGAGAGAGAGAGAGAGAGAGAGACAGACAGACAGACAGACAGCTGGGCACTGACGCCATTATCTATAAATACAAAAGATTCTTCAGCACCTTCTTTCCTCCCTGCTTTGAGAAGAGCACGGCTGAGTCAGGGGGGCCATGGATCTGGCATTCACAGATGCACCTGCCATAGCAGCAGGCTCCTGGTAGAGCATGTGGAGTGTGCCAGCCTGTACAGTCCAGGAGGGACAGGGGATGGGGGACCAAAGTCTACCTGCTGATGAGTGAGGTGTCCCAGTTCCTTGTAGCCAAGTGCTAGGACCCTGGCTCCTTCCCGCGAGATCTCTGTGTGGATGTCGTTGTAGCTACTTGGGCACTGAGAGAACTACACAAGAAAAAGAGGAGTAAGAGGGACAGTCAAGACAGAACTTGGAAGAAAAAAATAACAACACAGTACAGGCCTCATTGTCCACTACAAGGGATAGCAGAGCTATTGCCTCCATGATTCAGTCTTGGCAGTATAGCTAGTCAGCCTCAAGCTTGGAGAGTATCTCCCCCATCATTGGGCAAAGGGGAAAATCCTATGAAAAATACTGCGCCCCTAAGAAGTGTGGGTTGGGCTACCCTTTCGGGGGAAAACACTGAGGAGGCAGAATTGTTTTTTTTAACCAGGCTGGCAGGATTGGCTATGTAAAACTTTTCTCATATAAAGGTGAGGAGACTAGAGGGAGAGCACATGGTAAACTCTGTAAGTCTCACACTGGGAATAGGGTACAGTGAAGGGCACTTTTTGAAATGTCAGTGTACCTAAGACAAAAAGGGCCCTGCAAAACCATAGAGCATGTTCACTTGGAGCTAAGCAGGGAGAGTATTAAGCCCTGTAAATGTTGGGTGTCCATGCTCCCTTCTTTCAGCTCCTGACCACACAGAGAATTAACAAGTTAGCTGGACACATGGGCAACTATGCAGAATGCATTTGCCAAAATCCTTCAATATGTATTTTGAGATGAAAATCTCTTCCCCCGCCCAAACATTTGGAATCTGAGAGGGGAAGCTGCTAATATAGAGCATACTAGACACCTGCAGCCATAACACTGGATAGTTAGTTTAAATCAGTATATCAAATCGTCTTAGTTCCCCGTCTCCCCCATCCACCCCTCTCCCTCAGGTTCCTGTTCTTCCTCCCCCTGGCTACTCGGCATCCTTTCGTCAGCCACTTTGCTTTGGGGCTTCCTTGCCCTTAGTACCCCTACCTCCTGGAACCTCTTTCCAGTCATCAGCCTGCCACCAAACGGTAGGCCTGAGACCTCGCTTGAGGTTTAATCTAGGGGTGGGGAAGCGCTGGCCCCTGGGCCATATCCAGCCCTTGGCATGTTCCTGTCTGGCCCGCAGCATCCACACCCCCCCTTGGCCTCATCATGCCCTCTTCCTCAGCCTGCTATGTTTCTGTGCTGAAAAGCCTCTTTCTCCCTTCCCAGCGCTGAAGCCCAACTGAGTTGACAGAGCTGGGGCAGAGCGCTCTCTTCCTGCTCTGGGAACCTGCTGTGTTTCCAAGCCGGGCAGGGAGGAAGAGAATCTCCCCGCCCCCCGAGGTAATCTGTCAGGGATTGGATACCAGTGGTGGGCACAGGTGGAGCCAAAAGGGGGCAGGGCCACGCCCTCACTATCTCTCACAAGACTTTGCTGGAGAATGCCAAATGCTATCCAGCTGTTACTGTATAAATCAGGTAATAGGTAGGAGGGAGGGATTGATAAATGCATTGTGAAGGGGAACCAGAAGAAATAAGAGAACATCTAAACAGGAGTCTGGGACACCAGGGAGATGAGCTACAAATCTTATTTACCAAAGAAAATACCATGTGCTCATGTTTTGCTTTTTGCTCGGTTTCCATGCTGGGTGGGGTGAAAGGGTCTTCCCCACCCCTATCTAAATCCCATACAAATGGGCAAAGTTCTTTTCTGTCACAGAAGGTGGACTACAAACATTCTGACCACTTTGCTCACTAAGCAGCTGGAATGTGTGTGAACATTCTGTACCATCACAGCCAATGTTGGAGACTTCAGCATCACACTAAAGATAACCAAATAGTTCCATGTTATACATATAGATCAGATACATGATGCAGTTAATTGTAAGCTTCCCCCAACTCAACCCAAAATAGCTAAACTGAAGAACAGTTTAAATATAGATTTACAGCTATGCATCAGTTTCAGTTTCATACAAGCATTTGGCAGAAGACCAGTCCACAATGCCTTCTCGGTTGAAACTTTAATTGTAGGTGTACTATGTAAGAGAAGAAGAACCCTGAATGTGCCAGACTATTACAACATGTGTGTACTCACATACATAGTACTTTCATAAACGGTCTTCCTTAAAAACAAGAAGCTGCAATGGCTGCTAGATGGCTTAAAGATACTAGACAACGGAGGATAGGTCTTTCAGTGGCCGCCAGACATGACAGCTAAATCTAAGCTCACTATTCCGAGGCAGCAAACCTCTTGATCATCACATGCTGAGGGCAGCTAACAGCGGGCAGCTGCCTCCATCTTGTTCTACTTCCCGGGGGCATCTCATTGATCAGTGCTGGCCGCAGCCTTGGACTACTAGCTGGACCACGTTCTGATCCAGCAGTCCTTGAAAGTCCAGCAAAGACCCCGTTTAACCCTTCTTAACAGCTGTGTTGCCAAACTGCCTACTACTGTTTTGAAAACAGAGCGGGGATCTTACAAGAGGTTGAAAATGGGATAATGTAAGCGCTCTCTATGTTATCTGATAATAATTAACATGGAACTATTTGCAAAATTTATACTCTATGCTTCTTAGTAGGGCCCACATGGATTTCTCCTCTTTAATTATATGGCACATTTGGGGTTTGCTGGCACTCCCCCCAGCATGTTATCTCTGGTCTGCCCAATTCAGGGGATGAGGTACTCATCTACAACGAGGCCAACCCACGACAGATGCAAGCAACTCCTTTGGGGTGATCTAAAAGGGCCCTAGCTACTAGGCCACCCATCTTCCCTATATGCCCAATCCTGCTTGGATTCTCATACACTGGTGCCAGCTATTTTCATGCCACGGTGAAGCTGGTGATAAAAGATAAACTAGAGGATTAAAAAAAGGAAATTGCACCCAACCCCCCTTTTGCTCACCATTCTGTGCAGCATCTCCGGGGCCCCCTTCACAGTTGCAATGTAACACAGATCAGTGGAGCCGACCTTCTCGTAGGAAGCCAAGACCGACATTCTTTTCAGGGCACTAGCAAAATGAAAGCGCTGGTGAATTTTCAGTCCCTGAGTTTTAATACTTCGGGGGAAAACTTTCTCATCTGGAAACAAAGAGATCGGGAAATCCTGAAAGGGTTCAACAGCACCACAAGCAGCAATCCTCTCTCCTGGGGCTCCCTTGGGGGTGGCAAAGGGGCCCATGTGCCCCAGGGATGTGTTCCTTATCGGAATGGTGGGAGCACCTGCTCCCCCTTCCGCAGCCTTGGAACACACCGGGGCAGCTCTTTGTGCGTGCAAAGGGGTTTCTGAAAGTATAGAAGCCACCAGAGACGGACTGGGGCACTGTTCAGACACTGACCCATAACTAGTTCCAAGTATTGCTCCAGGAGGTGAGCAGGCCCTCTCAAAGTAAGTCATCGTGGGAGGGGGTTTTAAATGACCCAGTTCTCATGGGACAACTACAAGCATCATGTGGAGAAGATGAAAATCTGAACTGTTGTTTGTTCAGAAGCACGTCCTTGGGCAAGACCTGCACAAACTCTGCTTAGGGCAGAATGGACGTGGGCAGTTACCGGCTTCTTTGCTAATGGCACCCCAGAAAAGCGCCATTTCACACCTCTGCCTGGAAGATGCTACGGACTTGCACGACAGAGGGCCGGAAGGAGCAGCTTCATCGCTCAGATGCTAAGCAAGCCTACCTTTGGTCAGAGTCCATTCCACTGCAGTCAGCATGGCTTTCTCCAGTGGGTCGCCCACCAGCGTCCCGTCATCCAGCTGCATCAGGGAGTGGCAAGTGGCAATGACCCGGTGGGTTTCAACAGGAATGTCGGACACAGGGGTCACATCTTTCCCGTCTCTGCAGCAAGAGCAAAAGGCCACACTGACATTGTTACTTCAGCTTAACAAAATCTTAGTTTGCTTTAACTCCTGATATCCTTGTGAGACAGGAGTTAACAAGAAAGAGGCAGAGTATTATTGCGGTGAACATAAAGCTTTACCTGTCATCACTGTGGAAACGAGATTTTAAGAAGTATACGAAGTGGGTGCATTCAGACATTGGATCTACTGTCCTCTAAACCAGGGGTGGGAAACCTGTGGCCCTCCAGATGTTGCGGGACTCGTAACTCCCATCCGCCCCAGCCAGTATGGCCAATGATGGTGGGAGTTGAAGTCCAACAACATCTGGAGGGCTGTAGGTTCCTCACCCTTGCTTTAAACTATGGTTTGGAGTATCACGAGTAAGTAAGGACTGCTCCCTCCACTTCTTCTCGCACACATGCATTAACAGAAGATGTCCTTGTTTTCTCAAACCACAGTTTGCCCTGACACCTGAATCTGCAACCTGTGGTTAAACAACTAATTCCAAATCAAACACTATTTCACATGGCCAATTTTGGGCTTGTTTTTAATCCATGCAGACTTTCCACCCAGATTAAAAGAGGATGAATGTGGTAAAGCAATCATACAAGTATTCTGCCAAATGCTCCAAATCCCAGCCTGACATATCACTTTAAAAAGCTTCTTCAGGACAAAAGCACCACCTGGGCTTGGGATGAAGCACTGAAGACAACCAATCCAGATCAAATAAAAAAATCACTGTTGTGGAAGGAAAACAAGCCCAAGGTGGAGTTCTGTGAGTGGCCCCAAGTTTGTTCAAGTGATTGTTTCAATGTACTGCAAAATGCGGAACTTTGCCAGATTTGTTTAGCTTGGAATGGACATACAGAAATCTTGGATTACTGATCTGCTTGCTTTTTGACACAGGAACCTGAAGTCATCTAAATGTTAAGAAATGTGTGAAGTTATATGGAGTACAGAAGGTACCTGGCTCTGTGTATGCAAGGTTGTGCGTGTGCGCCATGATTCCACAGAAAAAGGCCAAAATGCAACATCAGCCACAGAACCCAGCTTTCTGAGAATCCCAGCTTCCATTAAAAACATTTCTAGCTCTTATGGCTATGAAGCTATGCTAGAAAGTGACATTTCCAAAGCCAGAGAGGCACTGTCTGAATATGATTCCCAGTGGTCAGATGGTGAGGCTTCTTTGCCATAAATGCTTCACTCTTCCTCCCTTGACTAGCACAGACATAACTGGGCAAAATTAATCATACAAATCTGCAGAATTTACACCAAATGCAGAATTCAGCTTCTGTGTTACAGAATTAGGGTGACCTTGACGCAGAAGTCTGATTTTTTTGAAAAAGCAGAATGCCCTGTGTGGGTATCTCTATTATTGCTTCAGAATACAAAGGAAGGAAGGAAGGAAGGAAGGAAGGAAGGAAGGAAGGGTGTCGGCAAGTCAGAAGACTTTGGTTGGAAGATAGTTCTGAACGCCTCTCCCCAGCATCCTGCATTCTCTCACCCCAGACCTACCTGAGCCCAGCCACACCCCTCACCACGAGGTTGTCGCTGGTGAGTGTGCCAGTTTTGTCAAAGCAGCAAATCTGGACCTTGCCTGCAAAGGGGATGCGGAATGGTTCTGTGCAGTAAACATCTGCAAGAAGACAAAGGGTGTGTGTGTGTGAGCATGCAATGTCAGCAGTCTCTATGTCCCTTACTCATTATTTTACCCTACCCCACACACTCATTCATTGCGGTTAATAATGTTAAAATACCTTCCCCTCAGGGTGCGGACCTTGCCATCACACCCATCTGTCTCGAAATAGAGAGGAAATCAGGAGAGCAAGTGCATATATGCGCAGGAGCTATTACAGAAGATAATGTGCCCATGCCACGTAATTACAGGAAGTCGGGGGGGGTGTGTTTGTGTGTGTGTGTGTGTGTGTGTGTGCACGTCCACCTATCAGAGGGCAAATGTAAGACATTTCTATTTGAGAAAGAACTTAGTGATGAAGCATTTATATCAGTTGTTTTTATCTGGTCCAGTATCTTACCGTAAATGTCTTGGCTGTTTAAATTGTTTTTAAGTTTTGTACGTTAAAGATTTTATATGTTTTTGTCTCATGTATTTGTGATTTGTAATTTTTCTGAACAGTCCGGTTTCAGCTATCGGGAAGGATAGAAATGAAATAAACAACATACTACAACAATGTGGAAAAGGTTTATTTTAATATTTTAGTAACGTGTTTTTAAAATGCATATTTATAAGGCTAATTCTATTTTAAATTGAGGGTCTGGGATCTGAGCCCAGATCATGGCACAGGGCTACCTGGAGACCACAGCCAGCAGCTGCTCTGTCCAACAACCAAAGAGCAGAAGGAATTGGACAACAAAAACAGTGGCACCAAGAACTATGGCTCTATGGATCCGTTGCCACTGTGTCAGGGATACAATTCTCAGGCCAAAGGACCCCAGCTATCTCCTGGGGAAGGCAGAGGACCTATGAAGCCTCAGAAGGCACAGGCAAAGGCCTCCTTCATGGCTTGCTGAACCTTAAAGCAAGAACTGTGAGGAGGGAGAGGAGGATGCATGGAGAGTATGAACCCCCTCCCCCCTGTGATCTGAAGTCCATGGGAAATTGGGAGGGAATCAGTGCAGGGCTGTGTTGCTGCCTGGTGGACCAGATGAAGCCCGGTAATCCCTTGCAAAACTCCTACATCTAGTCAACTGTTACATAAGCAACATTGCTTTATGGTGTGCTTTATTTAAGGACACAATGTTCAAACGTTGTTGGCCACAGTATCCTACAATTACAATTAAAAGTTAGTGAACTGCTCTGAACCAAGGGGCAGGACAAGTTGTAAAATCAAATAGGGATGCTTCCTAGAAATGAAGGAAAAAAAAAAAAGTCACCAATTTGATATCCTGCAATTTCAAAGTGTGCAATCTCATTTTCTTGGAACTTACACAATTTGGCGAGAGCAATGAGTGAGGTGTTGACGGCCAAGGAGAGCTCAATGGGGAGTTCAGGGGGGACAACCGAGGTGAGGATTAAAGTGCATTCCAGGAAGAGCTTGTAACGGTTCCTGCTGGGGTCCTTGGTGCCTTGGAAAGAGGAGCAGATACACATTTGTGCCATTTTACTGCTATGCAGACCATCAATAAGATGGACTTCAAAGCTTTAATTCCTAAACTGCAAGCCAAAAGACACTAATGTTCTACAAAAGAACTAGTAGTATACTATGACTTTGTCCCCTGTGATCTCAAAGTCTCCGCCCAGAGAGGATGGTGCCCTATGAACCGCTGCACAATTTGCTGTTCTAGCCTTGTCCCCTTCTAATCAGCCTCCAATGAGGGCAGGTATTTCTGCTGTCTCTCTCTGCATTGGGTGTCAATGGATCATGCAGAGATGCAGCAGAACTACCTGCCCAGAGAGGAGGCACATCCAGAACAGTGACTTGTGTAGAAACACAGGCCGTGGGCTCCTGAGGGCAGGCAGCTATTCTTCCTATACCCTGGAAATGGAAAACTTTTCAGATATAAGGATGAAGCATTCCTCCCATTTAAAAGCATGCTTCAGCTACTGGAATCTTGAGCAAAGGTACTTTAGAGCCTGGAGTCAGTGGATTCACTCGGAGGCCTGTATTTCAGGTTCAATAACCAACTGTAAAATGGGAATTATATACCACACAGGGTTGCTTGGAGGATATGAGATAAAGAAAAAGAGTAGTTACCCAGCCCCAATCTTCACAACAGGGAAAGGTCAAATATAAATTAGGGGTGGGGAACCTTTTTCAGTCTGAGGGCCAAATTCAATTTCAGAGACACTCTTGGGGGCTGCATTCCAGTGGCAGACAGGGCCAAAGACAAAGAAAGCAGGGCCCAAAAGCCAGCATATCATAGCTTAAAGGTCTTACTGCCAGTAACTAAGCTTAGGAGAGGCATTTCAACGTTTTAGAATGGGGGAAAACCTACATAAGTTGGGAAACTACCAAACAATAGGTAATTGGGGGAAAAGGGTGGGGCCAGGAGAAGGGAGGAGTGCCTATCTGGAGAACCCAGGAGGGCTGGATTTGGCTCCTGGGTCCGAGGATCCACACCCCTGATCTCAATACTTCAGTACTGCATGCTGCATGTACTTCTAAACAGGAGATGGAAAACCATAGATGAGGGCAACAGAGATATTTTGGGTGAACAAGAAGGGAGATAACCCCAAGTAGCTCCTTAGGAAGCATTGTTGTTGTTGTTGTTCAGTCGTGTCCGACTCTTCGTGACCCCATGGACCATAGCACGCCAGGCCTTCCTGTCCTGCGCTCTCTCCTGGAGTGTGCTCAAGTCCATATTCATTGCATTGGTGATGCTATCTAGCCATCTCATCCTCTGCTGCCCCCTTCTCCTTTTGCCTTCAGTCTTTCCCAGCATCAGGGTCTTCTTTTCCAGTGACTTTTCTCTTCGCATTAGGTGGCCAAAATATTTGAGCTTCAGCTTCAGTATCTGTCCTTCCAATGAGCAGTCAGGGTTGATTTCCTTTAGGATTGACTGATTTGACCTCCTTGCAGTCCAGGGGACTCGTAAGAGTCTTCTCCAGCACCACAGTTCAAATTAGGAAGCATTAGGAGCAAGTAAACAATTCCCCTTGATAAAGACACACATCTTGAAACACTTGCCTTGTTTTTGGCCTTTACAGCTATTTTTGATCCTCCTTGTTGTTTTTGGGCAGCAGAAACATACCAGAACAATCCATAGTCCAGGAAAGGACAGCCTGTGTGAAATCCCACTCCATCTAACGCTAAGGCAGCCGCACTGATTGCATGGCCCTTCTGAGGAACACCAACCCATGCCCCCACAGATACCACGCCCACTTTTAGAAGCCCATCACCAGGGTTCAGAGAGATTAAGGATTACCTTCGATCCACACATAGGCTGCAGCAGCAATGGCAAAGACAAGCAGGAAGAGGATGAAGATGAAGGTCTCCAAGTTGTTGGCTGTCACCCGCTTCACACCAAACAGGATCGTACGCAGAAGCTTCCCCTGAGAGGAAGGAAGAGTTGTCAGTGGGAGACAGTTATCACATACCACCTCAGAGGAGTCGTTGAGAGAATGGAGCACATAAGGGAATGTTATCACTTGCCTCCAGGCTGTAGCGAGACTGAAAGGGCCATCCTGCTCTTCTAAAAGAGGAAGGACTTTGCTCCCCGGGGCATCGATATAAGAATACGGTAGTGTAACGCTTATTACTAGAGACTGATTTTGCTCATTTTTTTTAAGCTGAAGTTTGAGCAGTGTAGATGTGCAGAAAATTTTGAAACTTGAAGAAGTTCAAAGCTCAAGCTTTACCAGCAAAACTGTATGTGTATTCGCTCCATGCCGAATGGTCTCCTATTGCTCTGTGGTTCAGTGCTGGTTTATTTGCTCCATGCCAAACAGTGCCTGATCTGATATCAAGTTTTCGACCTCCATTACCTGCATCCTCCCACTTTCCTTTTTCCTGTTATTGTTTGGGTTTGTTTTTATTTGTTTTTCTTCATAGGCAGGTTTCATGGGGCGCTGCTAGGTCTCGGGGCAGTTGCTAGGGGCAACGGCCATGCTCCCTACCACAGATTGTATTGCTTTGAAGGGATGAATCAGAGTGCAAGGAGGGAGGGGCAGCTGGTGGTCCTCCCGTGATGACCTGTGTGCGGATGGAGTTTGTGTATGTGTGTCAGAGAGAGATGGGTGTAGTGGGCAGAGCGATGTGGCAGGAGTGGATGGGGTGCAAGACTGGTGCCATTTTGGATGGCTCTGATTCAGGGAAGGTGAGAGAAAGATGATGTTTTGTCTTCTTTCCACCCCCCCCCCCCCCGTCTCACCTTTGTTTTTCAGGCCTAGGTGAAGGTGAGTATGGGGGTTGAGCTTCTTGGGTGAGGGCATGGAACACCCCCTTTCCCTGCAACAGAGTCTGTCTCTGCAACAGGGGTGAGTCTGTCTATGCTTTCCTGTAACAGGAGGGGGCTCTTACTAGAAGGAGAGAGGCTAATTGTGTGGGTGAATGAGAGGAGGGAGGTGGGTTGGAAGACTCCCCCTTTGCTATGGCGGGGGGAGGCTTGCTTTAATGTACTGGGAAGAGGTCATATTATTGGGGTGCTCACTGAAGGGAAGCTGATGCAGGGCATAATTGGAAAGTTGATAGAGGAAAAGGGAGGGAAAGAAGGAAATGCCCCCTGAAAGTTGTTCCATTTGCAAGGGAAACAGCCAAACATATTTTCATCTAATCATTCTCAGACTACTACAGCCCATGGCGACACGGGCTTTACACTAGTGTTATAAGATCAGCTAACTTAATGTCGCCCCCCCGCCGAGAGTTATAAGGTTTATCAGAAGTGAGGAAACAATGAGGGACAATGCCCCTGGATAACTAAAGGCTCTTGAAAGTGGAGTTACATTTCCCATATTGGTAACTTAATTAACCACACAAGCCTCTGGTTTCTGGATCCTGAGCTGGGACTAATTCATCTAAACAAATATGAACACATGTTTCTGCTGTCTCACATAAGGGCAGTGGCTCTTCACTTGCTTCTTACCTGAGATGTGTTGAAGCCTGTCCTCAGAACATAGGCCACGCACCCATTATCGACGGCTGTAAAGGAAAGGAAGGGAAAGGTATTACACAAGGTATTAGCATGAAGCAAGTTTCACCTAACCATGTCAAGCCATGCAGTGTGGTGTAATCTCTCATTAAGATTAACTGTTTCCCAGCAGAGCTGTAGAGTATTTAACTAACGAGGTGTTTTTGGTTAGCCTGCTCCTAGCAGAGAGATTATTTTGGTACTTGGTTCATATTTGGATTAAAGAATAAACCTTTCGTCTGCTATTTGGGAACCTTCATTTACATGTGAGCTTATTCCATGGAACCCTTGAAGGACAAGTCATCACATGGCGTCAGACATCAGTGTGGATTTTGGTTTTTCCCTCTGAAGTTGGGAGTTTGTTTTAATTGAAGATTTGGATTTGTTCCAGCCTCCACCTTCACTTGCTTTGTGACGTAATTTGGCTGAGAAGTGCAATCGCTGGGAACAAGCTTTTAATTTATATTTTACTGCAGCAGGACTTGATAATCTTTCCAAGAAACAGCAAGTAGCTATTCTGCTCCACTGTGTGGGAGAAGAGGCTTTGATGGTATATAATATTTTTGTTTTTCCTGACGAAGGGCCAAAAGATATAGCAGAAGTTTTCAAACAATTTAGAATATACTGCACTCCTTGTAAGAACCTGGTGTTTGAACAATATTCCTTTTGGAGCTATTCACAGAGGCAAGGAGAAACCATTGAAGAATTTGTTACTGAACTTAAACTTAAAGCTGGCACCTGTGAATTTGGGTGTGCAGCTAATGATACGGTGAGAGATAAGATTGTGTTCAGTGTGAAGGAGGAGAGACTAAAGAAAGACTTTTGAAGGAAACTGATCTTCTTGAGAAAGCAGTTGAAATATGTCAGGTGGCTGAGGTAACAAGAACTCAACTGCAGACTATGGCAATTTCCTCCAAGGAGTTGTATGATGTATATGTGACTGACAAGAATCGTGAAGAGATTCCAGTTCAAGTTCTTGGAGCCAAAAAGTCACAATTTGAACGTAGATAAAACCAGACAAGAGATAACAAGTGCACCTATAAGTGCCCCTATACAGACTACAAATGCCCCTATATAGACTAGAGATAACAAGTGTCCCTTTTGTGGTGTAGTACACAAGCCTTAAAAACATCCAGCAATTGGAAAGACGTAATAAATGTGGCATGAAAAAAACATTATGCCAGATTATGTAAAGCTACATCATTAACTCTTGATAAAGGACAACAAAGATATCAGACTCATGAGTTCGATGTAAGTGGTTTGTTGATAGGAAAATTACCACAAGAGACTAATGGTTTAGATACAAACCAAAGTGCTGGATGGTATGTTGATATCATAGAATCATAGAATAATAGGGCTTGAAGGGGCCTTCAAGACCATCGAGTCCAACTCCCTGCTCAGTGCAGGAATCCAAGTCAGAGCATCCCTGACAGGTGGCTGTCCAGCCTTTTCTTGAATGCCTCCAGTATGGGAGAGCCCACTACCTCCCTAGTTAGTGATATAATTATACAAGGTATATAATTATACAAGAATTTTCAGTAAAGTTTAAATTAGATACAGGAGCCGAGGCAAATGTATTGCCATTCAATATATTTTGTGGGTTACCTGGCAAGGAAGTACTAACCAAAAATGATGTAACTCTTGTGGCTTATGGTGGGACACACATACAGCCCAAGGGGACTATTGTTCTTGAATGTCACACTCTGAAGGGAGAAACCAGATGACTGTTTTATGTAACAGATTGTTCAGCAATTCCATTACTGGGCAGATCAGCCTGCAAGACTTTGGATTTGGACCATGGGGTTGATGATGTACTTACAGCTGAACCTTTGATGCAGGAATGGCTGCTTGCTAGGTACTCTGATGTTTTTGAAGGTTTGGGTGAGTTTGAAGGCTCTCACCACATACATATTGATCCAACAATTGTTCCTGTTATTCATGGATGTTGGAAGGTGTCTTTTGCAATACTTGATAGGCTGAAGGACACTTTGTGCCAGATGAAGAGTGCAGGAGTGATAACTAAAGTTACAGGCACCACAAATTGGGTGAGCAGCCTTCTTACAGAAAAAAAGAATGGGAAGCTGTGTATACGTCTTGACCCTCATGATCTCAATAAAGCAGTTCGAAGGGCTGCCTTAGGCACCCAGATCTGGCAGCACTAGGCCCTCTCTGTCTCATACTCTGGCTGCATATGCCAAGCTCACATTAGCAATCAAGTATCTGCTAAAGAATTCTGCTAAAGAATGATGAAATCCCAATTTAAAGAGTCCTCAGAAAGGGCTCTCAGCATATAAGGGCTTCTCCACAATCAAGTCACACTAGCCAGGCAGGTACATACGTTTCAGGCCTGTGCTGGCTTTCTGCGGGGGGATGTGCTGCACGACTTTTGTTCCTCCAAAGATGACATGCAATCTGGAATCCAATTGCATGTCCAGGACATGTTCTGGGTCCAGCTCCTCAACTGGCTCCTGCGAGAGAAAGCAGCATTGGGGCACCGCTAATAGATGGCTAATGGATGCCCAAATTATCCTGCCAACATAAGGCAAGCAAGCAAGCACCCAGATCTGCTCTACTGTAGAGCTACTTTATCTCTGTATCCTTGCCCACACAGGAGAAAGCATCATGCATAGTATTTTTGGCATGAGGGGATCTAAAAACTAGGGACCAAAGATCTGGGGCTGACCCTTCAGGTGTAGGAAACACATCAGGTACACAAATCAGGGCTGCTTTCTGTGTTATGCTTTAGGGAAAAGTGTGCACCCTGGACTATGTGTATAGTATAGTGTGCACATTGTTCATTCCAGGTAGAAGCAGCAATACATTTAGGCCTTCCCCTGGAGATGACCCCAAGCCTGAGCATCTCTGGAAGAAATGCAGGGCTCTGGAAGAAATGCAGGACCTCGATGAAGCTGGTATGACTGTCGTTAAGCATGGTTGTGTTCTGATTTTATAACTGGATCATTTTATCTGTTGCTGTTGTTTAACACCATGCTACTTGCCTCTAGCCTTTGGAATTGAGGAATCTGGAGGGTATGGGGAGAAATCAGTAAGTGTTAGCTATGTGGGAAACCAATGTGAGGGGAGGTGGCCACCCCTCCATAAGTAATGGACATACAAGGGTATCTGGATCTGAAATACTGGAGAAGGCACTGCTTATCAAAGAGAGTTCAGAAGCCATTACAGAGTAGTTTCCTGCCAGTGGCTCAGATCGCTGTCTAGCTCTCACTGAGGTGGGAAAACTGTGTCTGAGCTGTGCCATTCCGAGTACATGTGGAGGCCCCCACCCCTCCCTTCCTCTTTCACCTCCCCACCCTTTCCTGCAATTGACCTGTAAGGGAGAAGGCTAGGCTAGAGCTCTTCTCCCAAACATCTGGTTTCCTATGTGGAGGGATTTTTTAAAGGGGTGGCATGGAGGAACATTTCAATGTGTGTGCTCCCACCTGCAGTCTGGAGTGGTATAGCCCGCTCACACATTTGCTACTTCAGTGAGAAGTAGGCTTTAGATGCCATGGACAGTGGTGAGTGTAACCATCTAGTTCAGCAGCAGCCAGCCAGGTACACTGGGATGCTCACAACAACTAGGAGGGGTTATGCCCATCTTGCTTCCCCCATCACCACCACCAGCACCCTGATGCCCAGACATCTGCTGCCTCTGAACCTTTTGGTTCCATTTCACTAGCAGCAGTTGACTTATCTTCCATGAATTTGTTTTCTGCCCCAGTTGCTATGACAATCCCTCCCTCTGCACAAGGGAGTACGCATCTCTTTTTCTCCCACTGACTTCAAGTTTCTAGTCCTCATTACTCAAAGGCTGACTTCCCTATACCTGATGGTACCTCCTCAGTCATCTTCCTTTGCTTTCATTTTTTACAACAGGGCTGGGCAATTTGTGGCCCTCCAGATGTTGTTGGATTGCAACTCCCATGATGCCTCAGCATTGATTATGCTTGCAAGGGCTGATGGGGATACAGTCCAACAACATCTGGAGGGCTACAAGCTGCCCAGCCCTGTTTTACACTCTCCACCAGATACAAGTAACTGGCTGTTAGTCTTCTTTCTCCCCCACACCCTTCTCTTCTACCGTGTTTTCTGCCACATCATCCGCTAAGCCTGCAACAGCCTCCCCTCTGTATCCTTAAGTCCACACGCATTACTCTTCTTTCCCCGCCATCCTCTGGGTTTTCAGTGTCACTTGTGCCATTCGTACAACACCCGGTGCCCTGCTGACACTAAAGAGCTGGTGAACAAATGGCAGCAATCGCCAGGCAAACCTTCATCTGAGGCACTGATTCTCCAGTCAACATGGCTTCATCCACAATGCATCTTCCTCGCAGCAGCAGCACATCACATGGCACGAGGTTCTCATGGGGAGAGCGGCCTGGAATCGAGGGTGGGATGCTCAGAAAGGCCTTGTGGTAAGTGGCGGCCGTTGTTAGGGCTTCTCAAAGGACAGACGTTGCAAAGCAGGGGCGATGAACTTTAGGCCTACAGGCCAAATCTGGCCCACCGAGGTTCCCCAGATGGCCACGTCCCCTTCCCCTGCTCCCTTTCCCCCCAACCACTGATCGTTCAGTGCTTTCCTGGCTTTTGTGTTTTCTCCTTGCATTCTAAAAGGTTGAAATGTCTTTCTGAAGCCTTAGTTACAGGCAGTAAGAAGTTTAACCTAAACCAGTGGGTATTTTGGATCCCATCCATTTTGCCTTCAGACCCACCCACCACTGTAATGTGGCTCCCAAGAGCTCTTCTGAAATGGAATTCAGTTCTTGGGTTGAAAGAGGTTTAATACTCCTGTTGCAAAGAGCTTCACAAGCTCCTCTTTGCTCCCACAAACCAGCTGTTTCCAGTTTGCCATGACCAAACCAGGAGGAAAAATGCTCAGCAATTCACCCTTTCTAGTCAGTGCAATGCTACCAGTTTTGTGGCCTGAGTGCCCCTCTCTAGGTGCCAATGTGGTGACCCTCTATTTTGCAGGGACATTTTACTTTCTTGGGTTCTCTCCCACAGCGTCCCAAAAGCACACTGCAACTCTCATGCCCCTCTTCTCTGGCCTAGCAAGGAAGGATATTCCAGAAGAACGGCCAGAAATGCACCTTTTTGATACCGGACATACAAGGTACGCCTTTGCCTCCTCTGTCCCACTCCTTAAAATATTTCACATCGGAAGCAAAAAACTCTTCATGTACAGACCTCACAGCCTGACCCAGTTGACTCTAACCGTTATCAAGTTGGACCATCTGGCCCCGGAGATATCGGCAGACTCCTTCCTGCCCTGACTCTCAGCCAGCACCTGGCATCTTCACGGATACTTGAGGGATGCCTGAAGATAGGAAATGGGCAAGGCTGCACCCTGCCCCAAGTAAGAACAGCTAGATGATTTTAGAAATTCCTGTTTGCAATAAAGAAGGAAGCCCAATTACCGACTGACACAATGTCCCCTGGAATTATCTCATCACTGGAAACTGGTCGCCACTTCCTGTTTCTGTAAACCTGCAAGATGAAGAGAGATAGGAAGGTGGCACTTAGGAACCTGGGGAGGTGGGGAGATGGAGAAGCAGCCCACTATCTGACTTCCCCATATCCCGACATTTCTGACAGCTCTGCCTAAAGAACTGCTTAATGGAAATTATAGGACCAATGATCTCTCATCACAAGTTTACATAAAAGTGTCAGTTCTTACAAGGCAACTTGGGCCTGGTCAGGTAAAAGCCGTCCAGAAGATTAACTTCCTACACTGTACTCTTTTCGGCACCAGGTGAATACCATTTTATTTTCCCAGGAATTTTAGCATTTTAATCTGTCAGCTCTATTGTTTTAAATTTGTTACTGTGTTTTAAATCTCTGCATTGCTGCTGGATTTTATTCTGGTTGTACGTTATACTGTAGTTTTAAGCTTTTATATTTTATATTGTTTTTATGCTGTACTTGTGGTTTTAATTTTTGTGAATTGCCTAGAGAGCTTCGGCTATTGGGCAGTATAGAGATGCAATCAATCAATCAATCAATCAATCAATCAACATTAGAAGGGCAAGGCAGGTACCTCTTTGCTGCTGGGACATTTTTTGTGCCTCTCAATCGTATCATTTTACCCCTGAACTAGCTGCTCACTGAACAACAAGCACATATGGAGCAGTTCCCACTGTGCCATCACGAGAATCAGAGTTGCAAGAGGCTGCTGGGCTGAAGGAATGTCAGTGCAAAGAAAGTTCTGGAAGTGCTGCTAAACACCTTCTTGCTGTTGAGGGCATTCCACAAGACTGGTGGTTCACTTCTCGAGGGAGGATCCCTGCCTTTTAAAGCCCCCCAAAGATGTCCTTCTTGTCTGTATCAGATGTTCGGCACCATTTCTGAATGTCACCAGACTGGGCCTATAATTCTTAACTGCCTCTTCCTGGCCAGGTCTACCAAAAGCAGTCAGGCCATGGAGGGAAGGAAGGAGCTGAAGGGAAGGACAGTTTTGCTGGATCAGACTTGACATCTCTGTCAAAGCCCAGCATTCAGTTTCCAACAGAGGCCAGCTGTATGCATGTTGGCTGCTGCAAGTCCCTCTCCCACCCCCACATGTTGGGGTTAATGCCTCTGGGGGGAGGGGGCACCTGTACAGGCCTTTGGTGAGAGAAGGTGTAAATGCTGACTGGAACTCAAGCCGTTTGGAATAACTGCCATAGATGCTCCAGTGAAGTGCTGGGCCACTGCTTGTGAGTGGCTGCTACAGCATTCCCAGGGTTAGCAGGGGTGATAACGCATTCTCACCAGACTGACGGATCTTGCAATACCAGGGGAGATGGCACAGGGCATGAAGCCTGGGGGAATGCTGCAAGGGAAGAAAGCCTCATGGGCTTGGGAGTCACTGGTAATAGCACACCCATTAAAAGGCAGACGAGAAGGAGCCAGGTGACCAGGTAAACCCCCTACCCTACCTCCAGTCTTGAGCTGAGGCACTCCCCAATTTCACCCCAAGAGCCTCAGGCCATTCCTCATGACCGCTCCCCTCTCCACCAACTGCCTTTACTCCCTCTACCCTGTCCAGAGCACTCTGCTGTCTATTGATAGCGTCACCCAAGCGACAGGGCTTTCAGCATTCTAGAAGCCGTGGGCCCCACCAGAATGGCTTCAGAATGGGGGGGGGGGAGCAGGGAGTACCACAGCCTCAATGTGTTACTGCACCTCTCAGCATCTCCCACCTCTGCATACCTGGATCATGTAGGGTTTGTTGCCCATCTTCCGGATCTCTGACATGTTCCTCATTTGCTGCTGGACGAGAGATGCTTCAAAAGCCACCAGCATGGAAAGGGTGAAGACACTGTAATACCAATATTCATCCAGACACCACAGTCCTACACAGAACACCTGTGAGAAGCAGAAACAAATCACTTTAGTACAAATGATAAGGTCAGTTTCTTTGGGAGACTTAGGCATGACCACTTTAGAGCCTATAACAAAGATCTGCTAGTGGCTAAAGGCACAAGGTGGGAAGCCTCTGATTTGAGTACCATCTTGGCCATGAAGTCAACGAGGTAGCCTTGGGCAAGCTACTCTCTCTCTGTCTCGGTTCTTCATCTGCAATACGAGAATAAAATGATACTGGCCCACCTTGAAGGATTGTTGTAAAGATTATTGAGATGGTGTCCTGGATACATGAAACTAAGTTTCATGCACCTAAGTGGATTTTAGATTTGCTTTTCTTGAACAGCAGTCACTCATGTGGCATTAAAAATTGCTTTTCTAATGAAGTGGAGCTTCAAAAGCTGTTTGATATATGGCAGGGAGGTGTGTGTCAGATGTCTAAAGAAAATAAGGCAAGAGTTCCACCAGCCTAATGCAAACCCTTCATTGTAAGAGAGTAGGCCACCTGATATTGTGGACTACAACTCCCATATCCCCAGCCAGGCTGGGCAATGGTCGGGGATTATGAGAATTGTAGTCCAACATTATGTGAAGGACACCAAGTTGTTTACCCCATGCTAGACTCATCAGACACCCCAGGCTAGAGATATGAAGGCCCAGGAAAAAACTGGAAAAATTCAGGGGGGAATTTCCCCCTCCCCTTCTTTTTCCCCAAGGACCATTTTTGTTTTTTTCTGAAAAAGTGGAAAAATTGAACAGCTTTGGATTTTGAAATATTTTCTTTTAGAATTTAAGACAAAGTGTTTATATATTGTTATCCAGCCTTTACTCCCCCAAAGATGCTTTCTAAAAACTATGTAATGAGAACACTTGTACAAAGACTGGAAATGTAAAATGTCTGGAAATAATGAAGCCAGGGGGGAATTTTTAAAAATCCTCTCTGTAAGATTCCCAGCATAGTTATTTCTTTCATTCCTTATTAAAATTATTGATCTAAAGTATATTTTTTACTGATAGACATTTATGTTCAGTTTCCCAACATACAAGTAGGGTCACCATTGTGGATTCTTGACAGTTTGGATTTTGTTCTATAGAGTCCTGTCTTTCTGGGCTAGTTCTGGTTAGATGCTGTAGCAGTCAATTAATGTGGTTCTATCTAAAACCCACATGTGAAAAATACATTGTAGGTTATCCAGCTATTGCTACCAGATGCAATGGAACAGCACTCCTCTATCTAAAAGGAAGTCAGTAGTCTGGTTCCTATGGCATAGGCATGGGATTGACACTACCACTAGACACAACTTTTCAAAATGATCAAGAAGTAAGATGTTCATTAACAGAATTTATTTACAAGTGAATGAAATGTCAGTCTTGAAATAATAGGTTGAGACTGCTCCAAGGTTCCTAAATTAAATATGATTGCATACCATTCCTAAACTGAGTCTTTCCTGGCTAAATAAAATCTCAACAGCTTTTCCATCAGATCAGATTTCCCTAAGCTCCGCCTCACAAACAGTTTAGAATTTTCCCTATTTTTTTTTTACAAACAGGAACAGCTTCTGTACACCAGTCTTCCTCTGCCTCCAGTTCTTCCTGCTTCCTCTGGCTTCTAGGATGATTCAGATGTTTCAGGGATTATTTGCTGATGTAGGACTACTTGCTGACCTCTGGTCAGACATTAAATAGGAACCTCAAATATGTTGTGCATAACTTGGTTTGCTCATAAACTTATCATGTTTGTTACATTAAATTTAAAAGTATAGTTTATTCAGACAATAATTACAAATTTACTGAGTTTACTTTTAAAAGTTTTAAAATATAATGATAATTTTATGAGTAAACCAAGTTATACATAAAATAACTTCTGGAAAAGAAAGGTTGCTTTATATTCCCAAAGCAGCCCTCTCCAACCTGGTGCCCACCAGATGTTTTGGACTACAATGCCCAGCATTCCTCACCATTGGCCATGCTGCTTGAAGCTGATGGGAGCTGAAAATCAAAGTATCTGGAGGGCACCAGGTTGGGGAAGGCTGTCTTAATGCAACAAAGTGACTTAAGACCTGTAAAGTGTGCTAAAAATAAGTACTGCTTATTTTTCAATTTTTCCAAAGTGTCCGTTTCCCCCCGAAAAAAATAAATGTTTTTTTCCATGGCCTCAAAATTTCTGGAAATTTTTTATCTCTGCTCCAGGCACACCTGAATGGGCGATAAAAGTGTGATGGAGGGTTCGTTATGCACATAAACATCTGGTGTTTTGTACATACAGTAAAACTTCAAGAAAACACATTAGCTTAATGCAAATGATGAAAGCAGGAAATGAACCAACTTCTGGGAACTGAAGATTACCCTTGGTTTTCAATCACTGAAATCAGCTTGCATGGTCAGAGGCAAGAGCCTCATAACTCTTTTCCATCTTAGAAGCTGCATGGTAAAGCAACTGAAGCACTACCAAGATAATCTGGGGTTTTAGATTAACTTTGTTTCATCTCTAGGCAAGTGGCATCATCAACAATAGCATGCCTGGTCTTTCAAACATGCAGAGATGTCAGAGTTGGTGTTACCTGTTCTTACAGTATTTTACTGAATATTTATTTATTGCATTACTATTTGCTTTTGGCATGTTTATGTATTTTTATCTTGCACATCGCCTTGAGAGGGTTTTACCCTGAAAGGTGGCCTAAAAATCATTTAAAATAAATAAAAATACACTAAATTCCATGCAAGCCCATAATGTCCAGAGTGAGACTCCAGATTTGGTAGCTTTTTCATTTCTCGGCCTGCTGTTTCATGTACCCACTCCCAATATCCTTGGAGATTATCTAACCTTACACTTCTGAATGTATTTAGAACCTTAACATTTCTTTTTGAACCTCAGATGCCCAAGCTTCACTTCCGGCCACTGAAAGGGGTACCTGAAGTGAGAGGGGATGGGGAACTACATTAAGTACTACCTTCCTTAATAAAGACTGAAGTGAAACCAGAAGCTGGCTCATATATGCATGTTACCTTTGCTTGTTTTCTCTGGACTTCAAGAATGGCAGCAGAATATGACTCCACAGAAAAGTGCTGAATGCAAGGTGATGTTAGATCTGTGGTGCCCATTCACATATGCAAGTCTTCATCATCAAAATGTATTATTCATTTTAAGAAATGGTCTCAACTACATAAAAATACCAACTGTAGTACTCCAACAAGAAAAAAAATGCGTAAAACTACAGATGCAAGATGCAGGGGTGGGCAAAAGGTAGGTCTTCAGATGTTTTGGACTTCAACTCCCAGAAGCCCCTGCCAACATGCTGGGAGTTGAAATCCAAAACATCTGGAGATCTACTTTCTGCCCACTCCTGCCTTAGGGGATACAATCTGAGCCAACAACCAGTATTTGTTCTTCTACAATCTATTCTTACTTTAGCTGCCCAATTTAGAGGAGATGCTTTGTTAAGAGAAATGGACATGGAAGTCATCATTTGATGTCAACATCATCAGTGATGCACACACAATGCTCTTGGTGTTCAGCATTTGTGCAGGACTCAAATGGTTTCTAATCTCTCTCATCTTCAGTACTACGCAGCCACAGTGGTCTTCTTTGCACTGTCTCATTTACATAACTATAAAATAACTTGGTACTTACGTGTGATTTGGAGGGCCAGATTAATCACTTAATTTATTTTTACAGCCTCTCATCTCCTCATGCCACCTGCAGTACTTTCCCCCTTCCTTTACATGCTCTCTTACTCCCAAATGTATTAGGAGCAAGCACACAAAATAGCAGATCTACAAACAAAAGAACCCATCAAAACCAGCAGGGGACACTGTGAACCCAAAAAAACCAAGGCCCTTCCTTATCTTAAAAAAGGTTCCATATAAAGAATCTGTAAACACAGTGACAGAACTGAGCCTTTTAATATGTATAACCCCTACTGACCGAAGACTTTAACGAGATAAGCACTTAACACAACTGACTGACCTGAACTTGCCAACAATGTATGAACTGTCTCTTTGCATTTCTCCTGTGATAAAATTTTGGGATGCACCTGATACACTGTTAGCAAGTACAGATCAGTCAACTGATTTATGGGATCTAGCTTGTTAATGTCTGCCTTTGGTCAATAAGCAGTCCTGATTACAAAATCCCTTTGCATGTGGTCAGTTCATATGTCTGGCAAGAGTGTTCTGTCCCTTCCCTGGCAGCCTGCTGGGTGGGAAGGAAGAGGGAGGAGAGAAAATGGGGACCC
Source organism: Heloderma suspectum (assembly GCF_057233095.1). NCBI lineage: Eukaryota > Metazoa > Chordata > Lepidosauria > Squamata > Helodermatidae > Heloderma > Heloderma suspectum. The sequence continues at coordinate 177,568,356 of NC_139459.1, forward strand.
ACCCACTATGTGCTCTGGCCCTGCCCACTGCTGGCTTCAGCCTCACCCACAAGGGCTGAGGCCAGCAGCCCCCGACACATTACCCATGGGGGAATGCAGCCCTTGACAGAAAAAATGGTTGCTCACCCTTGGCATAAGGCAAGAGCCTGCAATTCACAATACACTGGAAGGCAACAGATGTTAACTGTAGACTCTGCCCGCAGATTTGTGGGTTTAAGAAAATAGAGACACCTGCACACATACAAAGGGCTGGCCTTGCATATTTGTGTACGTTTTTCGCTTACCTGAAAGACAAAGAAAGGGGCCGTTGCTCTCTCTTTGAAAAGCTCAAGGAATTCTGGAACAACCATCTCTGCCCTGTGGGAAAAGCAGAACCCTTGTTCATTTTGGCACTCATGTTCTGCTGAGCCATCCTGCCCAGGCTGCAACCCCTAAGGTCCTGGAGATTTCACTTCTCCTTATGTGAGAACATGTAGCAGGGTAGGTGTCTTCCAAATAAAGGGCTTCCTAACACTGGACTGTAAAGCTTGAAGCATCATCTAATGGGGATTGTCCCCAAACCTCGGATTTTATTGTCAGCCCTATAACTGTATCGATTACAAAGTCAATAGCTAGGGAAAGAATAATCATTGTAGCCGTTGTAGTGTTCACAAAAAAGTACTGTAAAGCTGTGTTGAAAACTCTCCCCTATTGGAGGACATGATTATGACATCACTGTCTTGTAAGTAGCAAGGCTACAGCTATTGAGCTGGGCTTTCATCGTCTCTCCTGCCTTTCCTGAAATCTCTGAGGCCCCCAAGTCTTGTCAAGCTTTCAAGGCAAGAAAGTTGCTGTCTGTAGGTAGGTGGGAGAGAGGGGCACTGTTTCTTCAGCTAATGGGGCACTCCTCTGTCTTTCTGGATCCACCTGTCACTTTGCAGGGCAACAAAAACTTGCCTTAACACAGCAAGCCTTTAAGGATGACAAGGTTGATGACTAAGGTGGGTGGAAGAAGGGTGTGGAGAAGAACTCTCTCTCCCCACGCCTGTATACCTAGGGCCCCTAAGAATTCATAGGATAAGAAGGGATGAGCTGATGGGGATCACAAGGCACAGAGGGAGGGATTAAACTGAAAGGATAAACCATGGAAAGTGTATAGTCCAGCCTTCTGCAACCTGGTGTCCTCCAGCTGTTTTGGACTACAATTCCCAGCATTCCTGATGGCTGGCTATGTTGGCAGGGGCTGATGGGAGTTGAGGTCCAAAACATCTGGAGGGCACCAGGTTGGGGAAAGCTGCTATGGTCTGATGCATGTGTTTGGAACCTTAATTGTCTCCCCGGCTGAAAAGACAATCCCTCTGGGGTGGCAGGCAGAGTTGTCCCTGAACTATGGGGAGAGGATGGGGGTGGGTGGAGTAAAGCTCCTTCCACTTGCTGGCTCAGTCCTGGCAATAGCATCCTCACCTTTGGGCTCTTAAGTCCAAACAAGGTAGACAGGCAAACTTGGGGGCAATGCTCGAATGCAGGTGGTGGCTTTCTTTGTAAAAACAGAGGTGCTATTTGCCCTAGAATCCCCACTCTTTCATCCTATGTGTGGGGAGACACATTGCAGTTGTTCAGTCTGGGGCACAGGGGCAGATCTAGTAACTTCCATGACTGTAGGCAATAGATAGCATCAGCAAGAGTTGTGTGCCCCGGAAAGATGAGTAACACTGAGCAATGAACCCCTAACTTCTGGTGGTTGGTCTTCACTTTCCAGAAAGAGGTCTGAAGGTTTACACTAGGGCTGGGCAACTTGTAGCCTACCAGCTGTTTTGGGCTACAACACCCATCAGCTCTAGCCAACATCACCCATGGTGAGGGATGATGGGAGTTGTAAGTCAAAACATGGGGGGGGGGGAGACAACACACAAGTTACCCACTCCTGGTTTACACCCTCCTTCTATCTATGTCTACTTAGAAGTAAAACCCATTGATGCATACTACTGCATGCTTGGTAGCCAAACTAGAATAAAACTACTCAGCTGTGGAGGTATAGCATCATTAGGTTAATAACCAACTGCCGCAAGAGTTGTCCAAAAATGAAAAACTAGTTCCATGCAGCTCTTGCTATAGTTAATTATTAACCCAATGATGCAACTCCACCTATCCTGAACATAACCCATGGTGCTAAATGCCACGCCTGGCCAATGGCTACTTTTGCTACTGTATCTCAGAAAGGGCCCTTAAACTAGTACTACATTAGTGACATGCTAGACTTCCAATCCTGCCAACTAATATTTGTAACTAATATTAACCAACCCTGGATACAGGAATTCACTACCTAAGAGGTCAGGTGCTGCCATTCCTAGAGAAGCTCACCCTTAATGTGGCCCACCGGTAGCCTGGCCCATCTTTCTGGCCCACTTACTTGTTGGTGCCGTATTTCTTCTCTGCTGCTTTGATGTCTTTGTCTTCCTGGTAGCCACGAGCATTCTGATAATATTGCAGTGGCTGTTCCACAGGGAAAGCCACAGGAAGGAATTTTTTCTTCTCGTCTATCTCATAGAAATATTTGATTTTTTGAAATTCAAAGGAAAGGACCTCTTGTCCATCCTCCCCCTAGAAGAAATACAGAAATTAAGCTCCCTTGTGCAAGAGGCCATTTTACAGACTTCCACCATCAGGTCTGAAGGGCCATCTGCCATGAGATAGGTCCACCCATCAGCCTCTCCACTGGCAAAGCCAAGCTTCAATAAAACCCTACAGTAAGAGGCACAACCCAGCAGTCAAGCCATGATTGTACAAGGTATGACTGGCAGCTGCAAAGCTGATAAAAGTCCCAATGCAAAAAAAAGTAGAACAAAAGGCCTGAAGTAACATGAGGCAGGAATCAACACAGCCTTCTAAAAAGCTACAGCTTGGATCCTATCTGATGATCCGTTGGAAGGAGCATGTTCTCCGTGGAAGAGCCAGGAGCCTTTTCACCAATTCCCCCTTCCTCCGCAGCCTCACTGCACCCCCCACAACCCACTCCAGAGGGCATGGGGACCCTCTGGAACAATGTGTATACATGTGTGTGTGGGGAGGTGGCACAAGGGGTTGCAGAGGGGAGGGGAAATTTGTATCGCTTTCCCTCTCTCCTCCTCCACCGGAAGCCTCCGCTGGATTGGAGTCCCTTCCGCAGACAGAAGGAGCTCTTCTCTTCATGGAAGGGAATGCTGGATCCAACACAACCGCAACATTCGGACATCCTGATAAGCCAGAATTCCCTGGAACACAGGCTTAACCGTTTGTTGCTGGCTTATGACTGGCTTGTCTGCAGAGAGACAAGCCAGAATGTGGTTTAAACATTTGTGATAAACAAACCACTGATGGAGGGTCCACAATTTGTTTGGCTGCTCCCAGTTGCAGGAAGAACAGAGTGGGAGCGATTGGGCAGCGTGCACTTGCACACTGCTTGTAAACAATAACCTGGGATTCTCTGGAATTGCGGCTTATCGCTGCAGCCATTGTCTGCATGCTCCCTACTTTGTTTTGGCCACAAAGTCTACATTTCTATGGCTTTTTAATTATCTCCCTCAAGGTGTTCCAAAGCAATGTCTTGGCTGATAAATTGCAATGGGACATTAGACATTTCCACACAGGAGTAGCTAAGCACTGTGTAGATTAGAACTGTAGCCCAGTTTCTTACCTGACCTCGGTGGAGCAGCACCAGTTCTGCAGAACCATTATTTGGGGTTGGCACAACTTTAGCCAATGTGGCTTTCCTGGGACTGCGTACCTGAAGGACACACACAATTGGGAAAACAGCCTTTAGAGATTGGATGAGGCCAAGCAATATTTGGTGGAGGCAATGCACAAGAGGGGACAGTGTTAGATAGATGCACTTCAGGGTTGTGAGTGGTAGATATTGTCTGTGTCAAATGAACTGGTCTTGGCTCAAAAAATTTCTGCCTACAACATGAACACACTAAATGGTCTGATGCTTAACTTACTGTTAGCATTTTCCCTACCTTATCAGCAAGGTTCATATGAACATAGGAAGCTGCCTTCTACTGTGTCAGACTCTTGGTCCATCCAGCCCAGTATTGTCAACACCTACTGGTAGCAATGGCTCTCCGGGATTTCAGCCAGGATTTCTTCCATCCCTGCCTGGATATGCCAAGGATCAAACTTGGGGTCTTCCACACACAAAGCAGGTGTTCTACCTAGGATTCATTGACCTCTATCAAGGTTTATTGTAATGCTATCAGATGAACTACTAGGTTGAATAAATGATTAGCCTCCCCCTTTGTTAAGTTCATAATCAAAGGTCCTTCTCCAAGTGATATTCGCTGTCACAGGCTAGCTGAGTAGCAACTGGGGAAAGGATCTTTTCTGCAGTGGTTCCCGACTCTAGAATTATCTCCTCAGCAAAGCCCATCTAGCACCTAACCAGATGAGTTTTAAGTGTCAGGCTAAGATAGTTTTATTTGTGTTATCTGATGCTGAATTTTGAGTTTTAATTGTAGTTTTTACTGCTGTTGCTTATTTTGTTTGGAGACTGTATTTTAGATATTTGTTATCTAAAATCTTTCTCATCTGGATGGATGGATGCTACTTTGGAAATACCTGGAATCATAAACCAGGATACATTTTTGATCAATGAAACAGACAAACTGCACAATGTATCAGTCCCAGGAAGGGCCTGTGGAAAGCAATGGTATCTGGTTGTCACCTTCTGGCCCTTTCTATTTCTTCACGTTCCTAGGATACAATACAATTAAAAACACACAACGGCTTCCTATGTAGACTGCAGAATCGACAAGGTCCACATCAAGTCCTCAATGGCATGAATTAAAGCTCTTTGAATCATGCCACTGACAGCTGATGATTGACAACTCTTTAAAGGATACCTTTAAAGCTACTATATCTCAGATGGGCCCTTATACTAGTACTATGTTAGTGGATAGGACCAGCGGTGGGCAACCCATGGTCCTCCAGATGTTTTGGCTTACCTCTCCCATCATGCCTCACCATTGGCTATGCTGGTTACGGCTGATGGGAGTTGTAGGCCAAACCATCTGGAGGGCCACAAGCTACCCACCCTGGTTATAGATCAACTAGCAGTTCTTTGAGTGGATGCAAACAGTTTTGGCTTACATTAATTCATTTACCTGAGCTGTGGAGGAATCTAGGACAGATGTTAGGAATATGTATGAACAACCTCCTAGTGTGACCATTTAACATCTCAATATCTAATCCAATATACCTGGGATGATCTTTTTTCCACTGAGGGCCACTTGCTCACAGTGACCGGGGGCCTAAACCAGCTTGTGGGTGGGGCCAGAGCTAAAAGTGGGAGGAACTACTCCTTTTCTCTCTCTCCCTCCCCCTTCCTGCCCATTGGGCTACTGAGGGAAGGTCAGATTGCTCCCTCCAGGGGTCACTGAAATTAGGGCACAGATTGTTCACTCATGCTAGACACACTTATCCGGGAACAAGTCCCACTGCACTCAGTAGGACTTACTTCTTAGTAGATGTGCATAGGATCGTGCTGTCCAGTTGCGCACCTGTTCATCTGAAGCTTTTGCGCAAGGCTGTCCCTACTACAAATAGAATGCAGTGGCTGCCTCAGGCAGCTAATTTTGAGCACAATTAGCGGATGGCAAACCCTCTGTTAATTACATTTGTTTCATTATTAGCGGTTGTTAACAACTATGTTTTAAAAACAACCTTGCATCTGAGCCCTTATACTGCAATCTCTAAAATTAAGCTAATTGTAGCCATAACACATTTTTGGTGTGTTAAGATGGTGGAAATGGGAGCTAAATGTAAGCAAATGACTTTAATAGCATACTTGGATGGTAACAGAAACATAAGAACATACGTGGAGGGTACAGCAATTTCAGGCAACAAATCCTTAATAGAAAACAGGCTGGTTTTTTTTGTTTTCCAAAGCATCAAAATATCTCAGGCCAGTCTTACTTTACAATTACAACCAGATTAATTGCTGAGCTAGGAAGAGAGCAACTCAATATGTTATCTAAGTCCACTGCAGTGGAATTAATTAGGTCTGAATAATTTTTGGAGGAACATATCCAAACACGGTTACTCAGAGCATGTTATCCCATTACTATTTGATCAGCACTGGCTCCTGGTTTGTTTCTGAGCCCAATCCAAGTGCTGGTCTTTATCTTTAAAGCCCTAAACAGGTTAAAGCCTTAAACAGGTTATTTAAAAGATTGCCCATCCCCTCACATGATCCTACCCTCTTATTCGTAATTTTTGGAGAAGGACCGGTTCCCCTTCCCACCATCCTTTGAAGTATGCTCAGTGGGTATGGGAGATAGAGCCTTCTTGATTGTGGCAGCTTGGTTTTGTAACTTTCTCCCCACAGAGGCCCATAGGGGCTCTCCCCTGTCAATCTTTAGGAAGCTGGTGAAGACATTTACATTCCGATGGGTCTTCAGTGTTAGTTGAATTGTTTCCCCTATACAGATTCCTCCACAGAAAAACTGTGTTTTTCTTTTGCTGCCATATAGTTTTGTTTTAAAAAATGTTGCAATTATTGTTTTAAATGCATATTCTTATGGATTTCATTTGTAGCATATTGAAATAATAAGTTTCTCTATGCCATTCAACTGTATTTTTTCCCCTTTGTTGTGAATGAGATTAGTATGAATCAAAATATGTCCTCTTCATCATAGGGGATTGGAATGCTAAAGAAGGAAGTCAAGAAATCACCGAGATAACAGGCAAGCATGGCCTTGGTGTACAAAGTGAAGCAGGACAAAGGCTAATCGAGTTTTGCCAAGAGAACACGCTGATCATAGCAAACACTCTTTTCCAACAGCACAAGAGACGACTCTACACATGGACATCACCAGATGGTCAATATCGAAATCAGATTGATTATGTCCTTTGCAGCCAAAGATGGAGAAGCTCCATACAGTCAGTAAAAACAAGACCTGGAGCTGACTGTGGCTCAGATCATGAGCTGCTTCTTGCAAAATTTCGGCTTAAATTGAAGAACGTAAGGAAAACCACTAAACCATTCAGGTATGACCTAAATCATATCCCTTATGAATATACAGTGGAGGTGAGGAATAGATTTCAGGGATTAGACCTGATAGACAGAGTGCCTGAGGAACTATGGACGGAGGTCCGTAACATTGTTCAGGAGGCAGCAACGAAATCCATCCCAAAGAAAAAGAAATGCAAGAAAGCCAAGTGGCTGTCTGATGAGGCTTTACAAGTAGCTGAGGAAAGAAGGGAAGTGAAAAGCAAGGGAGAAAGGGGAAGATATATCCAACTGAATGCAGAGTTCCAGAGAATAGCAAGGAGAGACAAGAAGGCCTTCTGAAATGAACAATGCAAAGAAATCGAGGAAAACAACAGAATGGGAAAGACTAGAGATCTCTTCAAGAAAATTGGAGATCTCAAGGGAACGTTTTGTGCAAAGACGGGCATGATAAAGGACAAAGAAGGCAGGGACCTAACAGAAGCAGATGAGATTAAGAAGAGGTGGAAAGAATACACAGAATAACTACACAGGAAAGATCTTAATGTCCCTGATAGCCATGATAGTGCGGTCACTGAACTCGAGCCGGACATCCTCGAGAGTGAAGTCAAGTGGGCCTTAGGCATTAGTAACAACAAAGCTAGCGGAGATGACAGTCTTCCAGCTGAGCTATTTAAAATCCTAAAAGATGATGCTGTTAAAGTGCTGCATTCAATATGCCAACAAATTTGGAACACTCAACAATGGCCGCAAGACTGGAAAAGGTCAGTTTACATTCCAATTCCAAAGAAGGGCAACGCCAAACAGTGTTCAAATTACCGCACAATTGCACTCATTTCACATGCCAGCAAGGTGATGCTCAAAATCCTACAAACTAGGCTTCAGCAGTATGCGAACCGAGAACTATCGGAAGTACAAGCTGGGTTTCGAAGAGGCAGAGGAACTAGAGATCAAATCGCCAACATTCGCTGGATCATGGAGAAAGCAAGAGAATTCCAGAAAAACGTCTATTTCTGCTTCATTGACTACGCTAAAGCCTTTGATTGTGTGGATCACAACAAACTGTGGCAAATTCTTAAAGTGATGGGAGTACCAGACCACCTTACCTGTCTCCTGAGAAACCTGTACGAGGGTCAAGAAGCAACAGTCAGAACCAGACATGGAACAACCAAGTGGTTCAAAATTGGGAAAGGAGTATGACAAGGCTGCATATTGTCACCCTGCTTATTTAACTTATATGCAGAGTACATCATGAGAAATGCTGGGTTGGATGAATCAGAGGTCAGAATTAAGTTTGCTGGGAGAATTATCAACAATAATAATTATCGATATGCAGACGATACCACCCTAATGGCAGAAAGCGAAGAGGATCTAAAGAGCCTCTTGTTGAGGGTGAAAGAGGAGAGTGCAAAAGCTGGTTTGAAACTCAACATTAAGAAAACTAAGATCATGGCATCTGGCCCCATCACTTCCTGGCATATAGAAGGGGAAGAAATGGAAGCAGTGACAGATTTTACTTTCTTGGGCTCCAAGATCACCGCAGACGGTGACTGCAGCCATGAAATTAAAAGACGCTTGCTCCTTGTGAGGAAAGCTATGGCAAACCTAGACAGCATAGTAAGAAGCAGAGACATCACCTTGCCGACAAAGGTCCATCTAATCAAAGCTATGGTTTTCCCAGTAGTAACGTATGGCTGTGAGAGCTGGACTATAAGGAAGGCTGAGCGCCGAAGAATTGATGCTCTCGAACTGTGGTGCTGGAGAAGACTCTTACGAGTCCCCTGGACTGCAAGGAGGTCAAATCAGTCCATCCTAAAGGAAATCAACCCTGAGTGCTCATTGGAAGGACAGATACTGAAGCTGAAGCTCCAATATTTTGGCCACCTAATGCGAAGAGAAAAGTCACTGGAAAAGACCCTGATGCTGGGAAAGACTGAAGGCAAAAGGAGAAGGGGGCGGCAGAGGATGAGATGGCTAGATAGCATCACGGATGCAATGAATATGAACTTGAGCACGCTCCGGGAGAGAGCGCAGGACAGGAAGGCCTGGCGTGCTATGGTCCATGGGGTCACGAAGAGTCGGACACGACTGAACGACTGAACAACAACAACAATGAATCATACATACATAGTGCGAAGATTTGTAGGAACTACGTATAGGAAATGTGTGAGAATTTTATATTTGTAATACAACATTTAAAAGTGCGCTTGTATTTTCTTTTCGTTAGAATAGTTATATCCTGCCTTTCTGCCTGACAATGGATAGCCCAAGCGGCTGACAGTATGTGAAAATTAACAAATAATAAACGTAACATTCATTTTTAAAAGCCAATGGCGACGATGATGGAAAATGCCCATTCCTTTGTCCCGCCTTCCCCAACCTGGTGCCCTCCACATGTGTTGGAGCTCAAACTCCCATCATCCCCAGCTAGCATGGCCAGTAAGGCTGGGGCTGCTGAGCTGAGGCTGTTTCAATAGTTTCATCCCTATGGTATGCTGCTTTGATGGCTTTTCAAGTGGTAACATTTGCCCACAGGCACCCATACACAACCTTCTAGCCACATGGCTAGGGACATAAGTCATAGCTGGACATGGTGTCAGCTGTTTCCAATGGATACTAACTGCAGTGGACTGTAACTGCAAAGTGCCTGTTTTTATATTCCTCTTGCCGCACTCAGCAAAAATGACCAGCGTGATACAACAGTCAGGAGGAGGATGTGTTGGTTTCTCACTCTGCCCCACCCCAGAGCTTGGGAACCTGGACAACTATGTCCTTCATCCTACGGCCTCCTCTCCTGGGACAAATAAGAACACCAGGCAGAGGGGTGTCTTTTGTGGGGTAAACCGGAAAAGAGCTGACGCGATCCCCGCCTTTTTCAGGCCATAGATTTATTAAAATACTCATAACCCACCTTTTCAAGATGCAAATGACTACACTTCTGCTATTTGGCAGTATAGAAATGTAATGAATAAGCAAGCAAGCTAGCTGTGCATGGGGGCTTGTAAAATGTTTACAATCTACTATGTGTCATTTCCTGATCTTTCCCTATAGAAGTGGTTTCTTATAGCAAGCCAGACAATGGTCCATCCTGACCAGTATCTGTCTGCTCTGACTGGCAGTAGCTCCCCAAGGCTTCAGGCTGCCCTGCAACCTACAATCCCTTAACTGGGGATTGAACCTGGGACCTTCTGCATGCCAATGATGTGCTCCCCCAGTGATGAGCTACGTCCCTTCCCATAGGCAGGAAATCCATGAAAACCATGCAGTGAAATTACAGGAGTTTCACAAGACTTTCAACACAGAGGCAATGCAAACCATAAAGGACTTTATCAAGCATTAAAGAAAGAGGGAAGCACAGTGGCTAGAAGAAAGCAAGTTGAGCAGGGATGAGAAACATGTGGCCCTCCAGATGTTGTTGGGCTACAACTCTCCTCCTCTGACTGGGAGGCTGGGGCTCATGAGAGTTGGAGTCCAACAACATCTGGAGGGCCACGGGTTCCCCAACCCCTGGGTTAAATACAGCTGTGAAAACAAAATGCACATGCTGCTTTCAAGCCTTTGGAAGGGGCAGAATTGGCATCCAGCGCCCTTCAAAGCTATGTCCTGAGCTTTTGCTGAGCAAAGTTCATTAGATCACTAACCCTACAGCAAAGCTTTGACACGCAGTCCAACAGAACCATAAACAGCCAGGAGATATGTTTAGTTTCGTTTTTCCAGCATAAATGGTAACGTTAAAAACAGAGAAATTGAAAGGGGCTAATGCCTGATGCATCCATCACTCCGTTCCCCTCACAGTAGGGAAGGCCCGTGCAGCACTGATCTTCCCTCTGTCTGGCAATATACCTGCCCTTCAGCTGAGAGGCACTGGGAAACCCCAGAAGCATCACCAGCCTTATATTTATTTAGCAACTCACCCGGTAGCCAGAGGCAACTGGGAAATCCATGCAGACAAGCAAGTGGACTGGGGGAGGAGAGACGGATTGCTCCATCTTTCTTTCACTAGCCCACTCACTTTCTGTGCTAGATACACAGATTATTAATATGGCAATATTAATATGGCATTTCCACACAGGCTAAAAATAATCCCCCGGAAGATTTTTTAAAAGGAAAGAAAAGAATGGGAGAAAATTTCAGCAAGAAATGTGGTTCCAGGTTGATCATGTTCAACAATAGGAAACAACCAGTGAAGAGCTTTGAGATATGTTCCCTATACTAGATCACAAGCTGAATATGAGCCAAGAATGTGATGTGACTGCAAAATATGTAGCGCTATTTTGGGCTGCATTCATGGAAGCATAGCTTCCAAATCCTGGGAAGTACTAGTCCCCCTCTACTCAGCACTGGTTAGGCCTCATCTGGAGTCCTGTGTCCAGTACTGGGCACCACATTTTAAGAAGGATGCAGACAAGCTGGAGAGGGTTCAGAGGAGGGCAACAAAGATGATCAGGGGACTGGAAACAAAGCCCTATGAAGAGAGACTGAAAAAACTGGGCATGTTTAGCCTTGAGAAGAGAAGGCTGAGGGGAGATACGATAGCGCTCTTCAAGTACTTGAAAGGTTGTCACAGAGAGGAAGGCCAGGATCTCTTCTCGATCATCCCAGAGTGCAGGACACAGAATAATGGGCTCAAGTTACAGGAAGCCAGATTCCAGCTGAACATCAGGAAATCTTCCTGACTGCTAGAGCAATACGACAACGGAACCAATGACCTAGGGAGGTTATGGGCTCTCCCATACTGCAGGCATTCAAGATGAGGCTAGATAGCCATCTGTCAGGGATGCTCTGACTTGGATTCCTGCATTGAGCAGGGGGTTGGACTCGATGACCTTGTAGGCCCCTTCCAACCCTACTATTCTATGATTCTACTAGCTTTTGCTTACTGGGACAGTTATTTCATTAAAAATTGAGGGCATCGAAATGTCCACAGGGGATCATTACGTATTTTCTTTTTTTGCTGCCTCCTGTTACAGAAATGCTTAAGTTTGGATATAAAGAAATGGAAACTTTGATCTTACAAAAGTGAGATCATCAGTGCTGCCCAGATCCAACAATTAGTGGAGAAAAACATGTCATTCAACTTGTGTGCTAAAGTTGAAAGCTTGCTTACCAAACTGAAAGTTTAGGAATAAGGGGCACACACTGTGCTCTCTGTGACTGTAGGGTGTTTCAATCAAACCTCAGTGCAGGGCATTTGCATGTTAATGATGCATACGCTATCATGTGGTAAGTGGACACTTGCGTTCCACTGTAAGTAAAAGTTTTTCATCATGGTAGAAAGGAACATTGGAACTTGCCTTATAGTATGTCAGACCATTGGTCCATTGAGCCCAGTATTATCAACACTGACTGGCAGCAGCTCTCCAGGGCTTCAGACAGGATTCTTTCCTAGGCCTATCTGGAGAAGTCAGGGATTGAACCTAGGACCTTCTGCACGCGAAGCATGTGCTTTATCACTGAGCTACATCCCTGCCCACTCATTACATTGATTTCTTAGATTTGTAACCTGCTTTATTCTGTGATCAGAGTGAGTTACAACCATTTTACACACACACACACACACCTGTCCCAACGGAGTATTTTCTATATAAAATGATACTCTTGTAGGACATTGTTACATGCAAGAAGGTCCTATAATGATCTGAAATAAGCAGCACTCAACAAGTTCTACTACATCTTTTAATGCTGTGGAATAAGGGGCAGATTTTTATAGAAAGAACAGCCTTTTTAGAATGAGAGATCTGCTAACTCTAGCACATGTATCCCAAATCTACAGCCAAGACATCAAGCATGAATCCTTTTCTGGCAAAGTGAAATGTGGCTGACAACAGCAATAAAGACTAGCAACCAGACACACTAACAGACCAACCTAAGGTTTTTTGTTGTTACTGTCATTCTCCTAACAAAGCCTGACACACACCATGAAAAATTCTTGACTTCCAAATCACTTAATGGTCCACCACCTTTATGAATCCCCGGGGTACTCCCAGCCTCACCATGTTAGAACTCAGCCTCCCAGCCTTTGGTTGCAATGCCATGATTCAACCCTGGATCTTATTAAGAAAAAGCAGATTAGCAGGCCCATGAGCAAATGCGGAGTCCATCTACTTCACCTGTAAATACAGAGTCCCACACACAAGGCATTGGGGAAAAGACCGGCAGAAAGACACGAACGTCATCTCTTTTTCAACAACTTAAGCATTGCTCAGGGACCATTTCTTTGGCTGCAGCGGACATTCCCTGCACACGCCCTAAACTGCTCCTCCACCTGTGCCATTAACAGAAGCCCCAACACAGAGAAATGGGGTAGCATCCAATGCTAGTCTTATGTAGAACAGACCCACTAAAACGAATGAGCCTTAAGTCAGTCACGACTAACCTGAGGCCCATTCATTTCAACGGGTCTACTCTACATAGGTCTACCATCGGATGCTACCCATTCATTTCTACGCGGTCAAGGCTGCTCCGAAAGGCACAGGAGCTGTGCCCGCGAGGCGGTGACCCTCCCTGCCCTTTCCCCTCTGTCCTGCCCGGGACCTTTGCCTCTTGCCCGCTCCCCCCCACCGGCGCGGGACTGACCCAGCAGCAGTAGAGTAAGCAGTGGACGTTGACGCTCCACAGGCCGGCCAAGGCGGTGAGCAGGTGGACGGCCCCGATGGCGGCGAGGAAGAGCAGCGCGGCCTCGGGCGTCTCGGCGGTGCTGCCGGCTCCCCGCCAAGCCCAGGCGCAGGGCCCCCAGAACCACAGCCAGAGCGGGTAGAGCACGCAGAAGGGCAGCACCGTCCCCCACAGCAGCCGCGACCGCCGCCGGTACGGAATCACGTCCTGCACCAACTCGTCCCCGGGGCCCGGCCCGGGACCGGCCGCGGGTGCTGCCGCCGCCGCCGCCATCCTGCTTCCGGGACCCGCCGCCGCCGCGCCGCCGGCCAGCTCCTTCCACTTCCGGAGCAGGCCGCGCCCACCGCGGCCCGATCGCGCATGCTCGCTGCCCTCGCCGCCCAGTCGCGCATGCTCGGCCCCTCCGCCGCGTCCCTGAGACCAACGGCCCCCGCCCGCGCGAAGGCGCCACATACGCGTAGCTTCCAGGGAAGCGATGGCGCGGAACCCCCGCGCACGCGCCGAAGCGCACCCGCGTCCGCTGGTGCCATGGCTGCCATGGGGGGACGACTCTCGCCGGCGCGGCGCGCGAGCATGCGCAGGAGAGCGCCCTGGGTAGAGAGGGCGCATGCGTGCCCGCGAGGAGGAAGGGGCTGCGTCCGTCCTTCAGGCCGCCGCCGCCGCCGCCGCAGCATGTGAGTGCGGGGCGCGCAAGTCCTCCCCGCCCCTTCTCAGGGCGTACTTTGAGGCTTCCTTTGCCGCAGAATCTGTTTTAGATAAGGCCATGGCGAGAGCCCTGCAGGGCCAGGCCGTTAAGGCCCCTCAAGCCCAGTCTTCTGTTTCCCGCAGTAGCCAGAACAGGATGCCCCACGTGCAGGGCATTAAAGCAGTGGGCCTCTCCCCCCAGCGCTGTTCCCCAGTAAGTGGGAGTTTAGAAGCAGCGATGGGCAACCAGATGTTTTGGACTACATCTCCCACAACGTGTCCGACCTCGGAAGCTATGCAGGGTCCGCCCTGGGTAGTCCTTGGGTGAGAGACCGCCTGGGAATCCGGCTTCCTGCACTGAGCAGCGGGTTGGACTCGATGGTCTTGTGGGCCCCTTCCAGCCCTACGATCCTATGATTCTAATCCCCGACCATTGGCTATGCTGGTGACGGCTGATGGGAGTTGTAGGCCAACGTATTTGGAGGGCCACAAGTTGCCCATCCCTGATAGAGGCTGCATACAGCATGGCCAATGGTCAGGGAAGATGGGAGTTGTAGTTCAAAACATCTGGAAGGCACCAGGTTGGGGAAGGCTGTTCGAAGGTCTTCTCCCAACTCTTTCAACGACTACCACTCCCTCTCTTATAATACTAGAACCCAGTGGGGTCAGCCAGTGAAGCCGAATGGCAGGAGATTCAGGACAGGCACAAGGGAGTGCGTAGTCAAACTGTAGAGTTTGCTGCCATAAGATGTGGGGCATGGCTACCAGCTTGGAGGGCCTTGAAAAGAGGGTTAGAAAGGTTCACAGGGGATAAGGCTATGAATGGCTACTGGTCATGAGGATTGTATGCATAAATAAAATCTCACTTCCCACTTGCTCCACACTATGTGTGTGTTTGCCAGGGATGTGTCAAGTACCGACTGAGCTAACGTATTGGAGAATGTGCAGAGTGCCTCCAGCAGTAGCTCTGTCTAGGATAAGGGAGGATGACTGATCTGGGACTAAGTGGGGTGAGTGTATGTTTGGGGAGGGGATAGAGACTATAAATTATAGGGCTTCTTATATACCCACACAGTGTTGTCCCCTAGAATTCCTGTCAGTGGTAACCCAGACAACCCAAATGCTCTCAAATCTCCATCCCAACAGGCAGGCAGCGCTGGAGGTGACTGTGCGGCACTGCCACAAAGAAGCAGAGCAGTATGGTCAGTGTGTTGCTGCCAACCCTTCCTCCTGGCAGCAGGACTGCCACCAGCTCAAACTTGACATGGCCAAGTGCACGTCTTCCCAGTGAGTATCGCAGGGAGAGAGCGCCATTCGGCAAAGACCAAATGCCTCCATCTCGGAGAGACTTTGATGAATTTTAGAAAGCCTTCCTCCGCTTTTTGCTGTGGCTGTGATTTCATAACTGAATGTTTGGCTGGTTTTATACAGGATGTGGAGTACTGGGAAAGCCCTTACCCAGGTATGTTGTCGTCCCCCTGGCCCTCCCCCTGGTCATATTTAAATTATCTTAGGGCACAATCCTATCCATGTTTAGACAGAAAAAAATCTTACAACTCCCACCATTCCCCAGCCAGTGTGGTGGGTTAGTGAATGCTGGGGCTTGTGGGACCATGTTCTGTCTAAACATGCATAGGATTTCGCCTTTAACACATTTGCATGTTGATTTAGCAAACTAGCGATCAGTGGCTTGGGTTGTGGTACACTGCTGGCCTGCTAAGCAAATGGGACAGTGCATGAAGTAAATCTGTTTAAGTGTGACCAAGTGCATGTAAAAAGCTTAGACAGGTAAGAGCTTTCACTGTGGTCTGCATCTTGTATAAATTATTTCTGTGTTTGCGGAATGTCTGTTGTCCTGGATTCTTCCCCCAGCTAGAGAAAAGAGGCAAGATGTACTTTTCTCCAATGATTCTCCATTGGTTCTAGCGCTCCCACATTGCCCTGAGGGGATGGGAGAAGAAACAGATTAGGCTTGAATTCAAAAGAAGAGAAACTCCAGAGGAGAAGAAAGGAAAGAGGACCAGGCCAGCAAAGAACAGCCCAGCCCAGAAGGACAATAGATGCAGTGTGAACCTGAGTTTGATTGATATTTTCTCATCCATGTGGGCAACAGAATCAAGCACCACCATTATGCTTTAAAAATAAATAAATCCCCTCCTCCATCCTCCCTCCCAATTCCTTTCCTTGTGCCACATGTCTTCTTAGAATTTCAGCCTGAGGACAGGGGCTGTCTGATTGTTGATTCCTATAAGGTGCCCTAGGAGTCTTTTGATTGAAGAGTGGGATAGAAATGCTTCAAATAAATAAATGATGATGAAATGGGAATGGGGGATACCTTTGTTTTCCAGCTTTCTGGAATGGACATGATATCTCTTGTCAAGAAGAGTGCACCTCAGTTACAAGAAGGGGGAAAGTGTTATCAGAGCAATAAACAAAACAGGTGGGGGTGAGTTGGAGGGAAACCTGGGAGAGGTATATGTTCAGAGAAAACCATGATGGGGTTTGGGGGAAATTGTCAAGGGCAGTCTGTGGACAGAAGTGGGTGGCAGAACAAAAAGGAAGATTTTGGGTGGGGCAGGTATGTGATTTTGATGTTGCTTTAATGGTAATATTTAACATATAGCATGATAGATTGTTCAAAGCACCTCATTTTCATCATCTTGATAATCCTTATCTTTAAAGTAGCAGAATATTATTCCCGTTTTACAGATATGGGGGCTAAGACTGAGAGCTAGTGGCTTGCCTAAGGCTGCCCGGGTGAGTTCATGGCTGAAGCCAGATTTGAGCAGAAGCCATCCTGGCTCACATTCTGGGCCACTACAACACAGTAGGTCTCTGAGTGAAGCAACTCTCCCACCATTCCTGTCCTGCCAGTTTTTTTTGTTTTTTTTTACCACTTATGCATAGACCTGTGTGGTTTACATTGCAGCCCGATTGTACAGAAGATTCGCCACGATTGTGCTGAACCGTTTGCTGCATTTGAACAGTGTCTTAAGCTAAACCAGACCTCCGTGGTCAACTGCACTGAACACGTCCAGCAGTTTCTGCTCTGTGCAGACCAGGTGAAAGTGGCCATATAAGGTCAGTGTCTCAAAACTGATATTCAGTAGTAATATGTGTATGTGTATACATAAATACACAGAACCAGTGTGATGTAGTGGCTAGAGTGCTGGACTGGGAGCCGGGAGATCCGGGTTCTAGTCCCCGCTCGGCCATGAAAGCTCACTGGGTGACTTTGGGCCAGTCTCAGCCCAACCTGCCTCACAGGGTTGTTGTTGTGAGGCTAAAATGGAGAGGAGGGGGATTATGTACGCTGCCTTGGGTTCCTTAAAGAGGAAGAAAGGCAGGATATAAATGTAATTAAATAAATAAATAGAACTGGCTATGTTAACAGCAAGATGAGGATAAAGCTAGCTGTCATCTGCCTGCCTGCCTGCCTCTCTAGCCAATCCGATGTGACGTCATGGAATATTCCTGAGCAGTCCAACTGTCGAGGAGGAGGGATCAGTTATGGCATGCTGCAAATCAATGCAGCTTTCGATGGAAGCGGTGGGCCAGTTTGACTCGGAGGAGCCCATCACATAGGATGGGAGGAACCCGTGTGCTGCATGTTGGCTGGGGAGACAGGGCTCATGAAAGGAAGGGCAGCTGAAGAACTTGACCCTAATTGTTTGGTGGGAAACTGAGGGCAGGGTGAAGAAATCTTCGTCCAGGTCCTAGAGTTGAGAGGGGCTGTGTAACCTGGGTGGAAAGAAGTGAGGATAGCTGATGTTTATGTAACATTCGAAGATGAAATCTGTCTCTTTCTTACAGCTTAAAAATGTTTTTCTTTCTGTTGCAAGGGACACTGTAGGCAAACATTTTAACACACCTTGGTTAATGGTATGTTTTATCTGGCCTGCTCGGGGCCAGGTAAAACTGTATCAGGGACTAGTTAAGGCCTGTGGGCTACCAAATGGCTGTCCTGCCCTAAGTTAAATGGGCCAAATATATCAAAGAAAAACTGGCCATATGCATCGAGATGGTAGAGTGCAAGGGAGGGAGGCTTAGATGACCAGACCAGGTACTCTGGGGTTGTTGTTTTTTCTTTTTTTGCAAGACCCATAGAGGCTTACACGTCACCTCTTTGTCTTGCAAATAAAAAAGCTCCTGATCCAGTCATCTAACCCTCCCTTCCTTGCACTCTGCTGTCTCCTTGATGCACATGGTCAAAAGACAGGAAGGGCCTCAGGAAGGGCAGCAACTGCTGTGCTGTGATTTCAGAGAGGGGGAAAGAGTAGCTTGTAAACCTTCCTGCATTTACTAGGCCAGAGTTTGACAAAGTCACCTGTTCTGTCTTCAAAGCGACCAGAAAGCTGAATGGAACTTCCTGGCTGGGCGGATGCAGCTGGGCTTGGTGGATTCCTCTGTCTGTCTGTCTGTCTGTCTCCTGGGCAGAGAGCTGGGGATAAAAAGAGAGGACAGCCAGAGGTCCCTTGGAAGCGATTTCTGTTCATGGCCAGGCAAGTGGCTTTTTGCAGGCCCGCTTTTCAGAATGAGTGAAAGTGAAAGCCAATTCTTTGCTCCTGTAGGCCACAGTTTTTAGGCCAGGGGTAGGCAAACCTGGTGTCCCCTCCCCCATGTTTTGGACCACAACTCCCGGAATCCATGACCATCAGCCATCCTGGCTGGGGCTTGTGGGAGTTGTAGTCTGAAACATCTGGAGGGCACCAGGTTGCCTGCCCCTGTCTTACGATACCACTGAAAGCATGATAGCCTCAGAATCTGGAGTTGTGTAAGGAAGATTAATGTCAAATATTGAAACGCAGAGATCTTTCATTTGTGCTGTGTTCCTTCCCTACCCCTGCCCCTTTTCAGTCCAAAAGGGTGATCTTTTCATCAGTGACAATCAAGCTGTTTTCTGGAGTGCCAGTGGAACAAAAGATCCCTGACAGCATCACATATGTCCTCAAGATCTTATCGGGACACAGGAATTCCTCCTAGCCCTGGATACTGTTTGCCCAGCTGTGTCTGCCAATGCCTTCTCAGGCTGGCATGTTGAAGAACAGCTCCTGACCGAAAAGCCATGGAAGCTTGCATTGGCGTAATGGTGGCATCTCAACTTGTGTCTACAAAGGCGGAATTGCCCCTTGGAGCCCTCTGTGTATATTTTGCTGGGCCTGGAGCTTACCTAAGTATGGTGCAATAAACTGAAGTTGGAGACCAAAATAGCCTTTTCTGGCTCTTCAGTCTTCTCGGCCCAGTTTTGCAGATCTCATCTACACTACAGATCTGAACCCGTCTCAGTGTGATCCGGTTATCTTCTTTCAGGAAAGATTCATGGGCAGAAACAGAAAGGAATCTACTTTCCTGCTCTTGGGTCTTCCCTGCAAAATCTACCAAGCTTTGGCATTTCAGCGTAATGCTTAAATTAGCATTCCTCTGCGGAGAGGGGAAAAAAGAGAGATGTAGGCATCATCCATGGGTAACCTGCTTGTAGCCAGTAGAGGGCGCCATCTCAACAGCAGAGCCTCCTCATTGATTACCTCTCCGCTTCTCGATCCTGCTGCAAAGGATGACAAGGAGAATGGCATCCCATGCACAAGGCTACACCCATGTCTTCTGATATTAGTCAGTCCGGAGTAACTTAACACCCTCTGGGTGGATTAGAATCCCCAGTGGACCTATAACCGTGCCTTAACAAGAGGAAACGATCCATCAATGGCTCTTTAATCATGGCGTTCTTCATGCAGAGGTACTAAACCGATGTCTGGACTATACCAACTGAGACTGCAGATGCTCGTATAGAGCTGGCATGTCAGGGGCACCACCTGAACCCCACCTGCAAGCTGAAGTGGTACAGCCCAGAAATAGGTTTACCACTTCAGTGAGAACTAAGTCATGATTAAAGGGTGTTCAGGGGGTAAACGAGCTGTGTGAAAGGATCCTAAGTGTGACTGGTGCTGTGATTGCTTGACACAGGGGTGGAGACAAGCAGTCCTAATTTGCAGGCTGCAAAGTATGTGCAGGGCAAGGGCAGGGTTGGGGGTGATGGAAGGAAAATGTACCTGTCTTAAGAGGAACAGGCCAGAATCCAAGCTTGGGAGAGCATCTTTGCTTGCAAAGGGGACGGTGCTGAGCTCTCCAAATCATAGCCTGCCTGATTACTAGGTACTGGGAATTGGGGCATCTAGGATTGCCTTTGCCAATCAGAGAAGATGGGAGTTGTAGTTCAAAACCTCTAGAAGTCACCAAGTTCGGGAAGGCTGTTCTTACATCCTCTTCTATCTCTTTCAGTGACTATTAGTATGTCATAGGAAGCCGGCACCACTTTCTTGATGGACTGGAGCAGAAGTTAGCTTCTCCCATCCCACCCTTTGGGCAAATTATTTCCCCACATGTTAAAGCAGGGACCAGATCTAATACAATGGATCAGCTGTGTTGTCCTTGTATTGTATAAGGTGCTTTCACCACCTGTTGCTTGCAATGACTCTGCCAGGAAGGGCATTCTGATTTCCAGATGCGTTGGCCGATCCAGAGCTGTCAACAGACATGGGAGCTGATGTGTCTACATAGCAGCTTCAGCCGTGGCTGCAATGCTAAACCAGTACTGGGGGTGGGATCGGGGGGGAAGTTTACATCCAGGAAGAGTTACCAACAACAGGTGGGGTGGGCAGAGAAGGGAGAAAGGTTATTTTGTAATCCCTGTTTTGGGGTGTTCCATTTATCCTGATCTTACTATGCCCTCCGGACTAGGCCTGATGAAGAATTGGGTTGGCAAGATATTCTGTGCGGCTTGCAGGCATCAGCGCATCAAATGACAGACAAACCTCTACATTTTGAAGCATCCTTACCTGAGAAGACTTCCCCTTGGGTTTCATTAGAACAAGGGTGTAGAACCTGTGGCCTGGGGGCCAAATCCAGCCCTCCAGGGTTCCTCGGGTGGCTACACCCCCTTTCCCCCAACCACCCATCATTTGGTGGTCCCAGCTTTTGTGCAGTTTCCCCCCTATTCTGAAAGGTTGAAACGACTCTCTTAAAGCCACGTTACTGACAGTAAGAGCTTTAAGACCAAATAGGGTGGTACTTTGGGTGTTTGCACCCCACCCTTTTTGCCTCCACCCCCACCCACACTGGAATGTTGTCCCCCAAAACTTGTCCAAAACTCAGTTCGGCCCTCAGGTTGAAAGCGGTTCTGCATCCCTGCCTTAGAGCCAATAGCCTCAATCCACAGAAAATTAGATGCGCTGACTGCAATGTCCTGTTGACTTAAGAAAATAGTAATTGGTTTGTTCTGTTCCATTGGTTTTAAAGGAGCATGGGCACAAGTAACAATCTCTGGACAAGGGGCCATTAGTGTGTTTGAAAGTTCTGGATAAAAGCCATACAGCAGTGATCTATGGGGCTATCAGTTGCTTGGGCCCCAGGCCGTTGTTTCACCTCTGTTTCCTCCTTTGTGCAACGGAATGCTCTCGTTTCCCCAGAGGGGTTACATGAAAGCTAATTAATTAATATTTGAAATGGGCGGTGGGGTCTTTGGGCAGGAGTGCTAAGGGCCATTGATTTTTGTTGTTGACTCCCCTCTCCGAGTCACAACTCCCCCGAGTCATGAAGTCCAAACGGGTTGGGAAGACCATTGCATCAAACTGTCGCTCCATCAGGTTGTGGTGGTTGTCTCCCGCCAAGCGGAACTTGCGTGCCAAGTTGGCACAGATTAGAACAAGCAAATCGCCAGCTCTGCCTTTCATTCCTCATCCGGAAAAATGTCCTCATTTTACACCCTGCTTCTCGCTCGCTATTGCAAATGCCCATTAATCAGCACCGTGGCCTTTGGTGTCGACGGTCTCCTCGGGGGAGATGGAATGCCGCTCTGAAATGGGTGAAGGACGGTGGAGGGACCACATTCCTTTTGTGCACACATACGTTGGTTTTGTTTGGCTTACGTCCAGCTGAAAGCGAGGTGGACATGAAAGAGGGTGAACGGAGGAGCTGGACAGAGTAAAGAAAGCCTTCCAGAGTTTGAAATGTCTCCCAAGGGCACGGTTTATCAAGTATTTGTGGGCTGCTTCACAGTTGTACCCAGAGAATGATCTTCCAGTGGTGAAGGAGCAGGTGTGTCCCCCTCCATGTATTTCAGCTCGTTTGCAAGGAAGACCTGTGAAGTCCCATATGAAGGCCTGTCAGAAAGGTGGTGGTGGGGAGAGTACTCACATGTGTGAACCCAGGGCTCGCTCCAGGTTTGAGGGGGCCCTCAGCAAGGTGCCATCTGAGGGGCCCCTCCTATATCAGTGGGCCCCAGTGGGCTTCCTTGGCAGTGGCAGCCAGTAGCAGCAGAGCAATCAGTGCCAAGTGGTTTGCGGCTGCCATTTTGAATTTCCCACAGTGCTGCTGGTGTAGTGTCACACCAGGGTGTATCCTTGATGCGGGCAGTAAGTATATTGCCAGTTACCCCCTTTTAAACAAATCAGCAGCAGAATAGTTGTGCAATCTAGCACTGGAGAGGGGGCATGCATGGTCTCCAGAAACCAAATAATGAAAAGCAAAGCAAAAAGAGAAAGGAGAGAAGGAGGAAAGAAATGGGATTAGAACAAACTATTCTGCTTTGACTGCTCAAGCTGTGTTATTGCAAAAAGAAGTGCCGCTGGGAGGGAAGATGTCAGGATTGTATGAAATGAATGAGAAGCCACGAGTGCTCATTTATTGGGTGGAAGAACGGTTGTATGAGAAGCTCTGCGGGGTGTATGTACATGGTTTTGTGGGGAGCAGATGTGCCATTTCACATTAGGGTGTAGCTGCCTGGAATCTCTTGCAATATTACAGGGGCTGCTGAAGTGTGACTCTGGGTGTGTACACAGCTGTGCACGCACCCATAGTTGTCTCTCCACATCATTTGTGACATTGTCACCTATCAAAATACCGCTGCCCCAAGAGGTTGCTTGTGTCAGTCCAGCTCCGGAAAGGGCGCCATGTTGCCATAGAGTGCAGAGTGGCTCTTCTCGGTTATACGTGACAAAGTTTAGCCAAGAACATAGAAAGCGGTGGTGTGGGTATGTGCCTATGGAACTTCTACAATGGCCTAAATAGGCCCATCTCAGGATTCCTGGTAAGAATATGCCATGGTGGGTGGGTGTTCACTAACCACTAGGCAATGGGGAGCTAGGCAAATATAAAAACTCTGCACCATTTTGAAACATGGCTGCCAGGGAGTCACTCTGAAACTGTGTGTCATGACTCCACCATGGAACGGTCAACTTTGGCCTCCTGAAAGTCCTGCTATCTTTGCCTGTTGGTTTCTTGATCACAGTTTTCTATGGCTTGAGTTAGGCCTGTACAATTTGCACCCCATCAAACCAAACTCAACCATATATTGTAACCTGTCCGGAGTTGACCACTCACCTGTTGTTGTGGTCCTAAGCAGGCAGCCAAAAGGTGTGTGTATTTTTACCAGGTCCCTGTTGGGCTGCCATATGTGGCTAGTGGGCTGAGATTGGCTCAGTTAGACTCAAGTTGTGTTGCCCTGCTCTTAAGGAAGGACTCTCTTTATAACTGGTGCCCAGGCTAAATGGCACATCTTGGCATTTCCATAGGGCAGCCCACCCCAGTTTAATGCTACAGGCGAAGGACACTAGGGCGGGCTCTTTCTGGTATTTCATCTATGCTTGGCTTGAGTTCCGAGCAGCCGAAAACACAGATAGTTTATCTTAGGCAGGCTTGGTGTTTGATTTTTGTTGTTTAATTTCCAAATGCACATGCAGAAGACATTATTAGCACGACACAACATTGGATCACGATGGGCATGGAAAGGAGAGATTTTTTTCAGTGGGCCTGACATCTGGAGGCCACCCATCAAGGTGTGCTTGCTTCACAGAAATGCTTTTCAAAACTCACTTTGTACCCCAACCCTAGTGCAAATGGCTCTGGGGGAGAGGAGCAATATGGACCTACAGAGAGGGCACAATTCGCCTGGAGGTTCTGGGCATGCCGCATTAGTTTCAATCATTCATTTCCATGTGGCTCAGGAGAACGTCTGGGTGGATTGTGCCAATGCAGCCTTCAGTCTTAGTTACAGAGAATGTGGCAAACTTGCATCCTCTTATCTGTGTTCATTCCATTTAAATCAGGGGTGTTGAACTTCAGGTCCATGGGGCAAATCCAGCCTGCTGGGATCCCCTGGTGTCCACCCTTTCTTCCCCCAACTGCCTGTTGGTGGTTTCCCAGCTTTTCTGCAATTTTTCCCATTCTGAAACCTCTAAAATGCCTCTCTCAAATATTTTGTTACTGACAGTAAGAGCTCTAAGGTAAAATATGCTAGTATCTTTGGCCTCGGCCCTTTTGCCTTCAGCCCACCCACCACTGGAATGCAGCCCCCGAGAGCTGCTCTGAACTTGAATTCTGCTCTTGGGCTGAAAGAGGTTCTGTACCCCTTTTTTAACTGAGTGGGACAATCCTGTGTAACAAGATGCAGATTGCAATTTCAGAGCACATTTGCTTTGCCCTCCTGCCAGAAATAGTGGATCATGGGCTACAGACGGTGGGGACCACAGTGGTCCTGTGCAGATCTACCATGG
Organism: Heloderma suspectum; assembly: GCF_057233095.1. Lineage (NCBI taxonomy): Eukaryota > Metazoa > Chordata > Lepidosauria > Squamata > Helodermatidae > Heloderma > Heloderma suspectum. The sequence goes on from NC_139459.1 coordinate 177,593,166, forward strand.
CTTCTAGCTGCAGCCAGGGCTGGGGGTTCCATTCCTAACACATGGAAGGGCCACATCCACATTAACAAGCAGTGCATGAACTGAAAAGAGACAGAAGGGTGGGGATCTCAAATCAGCCTCCAGGCCTTTCAGAGTCTTGGACAAGGTTCTGGCTGCAGGACTGGCAGAGAGAGAGAGCAGGGTCTCTGACAGAAGACAGATGTAATACGTATAGGGTGGTGGGACCACTTTGTAAGGGCTCAGTTGAAACGTACGATTCTTCTCAAGGGTTGAGCTGTGAAAAATGGTTCTGCAAGTATCAAGCAGAAGCTGTCTGGGCACAGTACTGATTGGATGCCCTCCTTTCCATGTTGTTGCCAAGGGTCCCCCCTCCTTTGCATATCCAAAATAGTTGCACTCTTAAAACGTATTTCCCTTTAGTGATAATAGTAATCTGAAAGACAGGGGTTCCTGATCTTTTTGGGTTGGTGGACAAATTTGGAGTTTTGAGTGTTGAGAACACTCTCACAAAATGGCTGCCATGGGGGTGCCTTGCCCATTCACAAGATGGCTGTCATGGAGAGCACAGCCAGTCACAAAACACTCATGTCCCAGAATGCAGAGATTAAAAAAAAGGAACTTGCCCAAGAGCAAGGCAGAGCTGGGGGGTCTGAGCTCCAAAACACAAAACCACTCTCTTGAACCCAAACAAAGATGGTGCTGGAGAGCAGCCCTTTGCATTGCAGCATGCCAGCGTCCCCGTTTAACTTAAAAAACACACACATTAAAAATAAAATAAACATCAGGAGAGGCAAGGAGCTTGGCAGGCAACAAGAAAGGTGTCCATGGGCACCATGTTGGAGACCCCAGATGTAGTATACTAGAAATATTGATGGTCTTATAGACCCCTTCCAACCCTACTATTCTATGATACTATTCTATGAATATTGATGATGAAAGGATAAATACATGAAATGTCAAGTGGCAATTTTAAAAAGTAAAAAGATGGTCAGACTTCCCAAAAGCAGCGGGAGAGGGGCAAGACAGACAGGTGAGTCAGCATTCGATTCACTGTGAAGCACATCTGTCCATTCAGTTGCAAGGTGAGGCTCTCCAGCCAGCTGGGGCACATGGCTCTGAGACAGGCTTCCCCAACCTGGGGCCCTCCAGATGTGTTGGATTCCCAACTCCCCGGATTACTGACGATCGGCCATACTGGCTGGGGCGGATGGGAGTTGAAGTCCAAAACATCTGGAGGGCACCAGGCTGTGGAAGACTGTGAGTTCTTTTTTTACATCTGTCTTCTCCCTCTCAAGCATGGCTCAGGATGTGTGTGGCTTCCGAACACCGGAGAGTATATCCAGTGTTTACGCTGACTGAATGGCTTTTTCTCCTTGTGCGCCGAGACCAGCTTCCTACATCTTGGCTACAGAAGAAAAGCTAGAGAAGGAGTGTACAGGTATGGATGGAACCCCTCGCCCCATTAGATATTTTAATGCTACGATCCTGTCCTCATTTACCGGGAAGCAGTGGTGTAGTGGAGCCAGGAATCATAGGGATGCAACACTGACACTTTTTTATTAGCAGGGACACCGACGTCATCCGTCATCCCCTCCAAATTTCCTGTTCCCTCTAGCCTTATCTTCAATCCTGACAGTAGTTGGGGTGGAAAGGAAAGGAATTTCCCCACCAGCAAGACATTGTTCCCTGTTGCAATCCAAAGTATTTTGGGGCGGCTTGGTCTTGAATGGGCAAGGCAGGCCCATGAGCTTTACACAAGAGCTTCTCCTGGTGGAGATGAAAACTCCTAGAACTGGTTTGTTGACATGGATCAGTACAGCTGCCTGCAGTGTTTGGGCTCTCGGGGCATGGCTATTGGGACTGTCATGACGAGCGCCTGCACTTTGAAATTTACCACTACACTTGTGCCTGGAAGGAAGCCCAACTGAGCTCAATGAGGCTTGCTTCTCGGTGGACATGGGTAGGATTGCACTGCAAGATGACTAGGGGATGCATTCGAGGCTGGAGGTTGTGTCCCCACCCTGTATAACAGCTATGGATGATCCACACTACTTACATGTGGATAGCCTGTTTGTAGATCAATCCAGCATGCCCACATCAAAAGAGTTTATTCTCACACTGGAGAATCCTTCCTCCTTAACCGCCCCCATCAAAATATATTTCAACCAGAGCTGATGACTTATATTCGAAGGAGCCCCACCGCTTTAATGGAGGACTTTTACAGAAGAGCACCTCCACCCGTCCATCCTTATACAATGATATTCTTTTTGCCTCCTTTTAGGAACGCTGATCTGCAGGTTAATATAGATTATATGTACATAGTTGCCTTAAGGGGAGCACTGACGTTGGTGGCCAACTGTGAAGGAAGAAGTCTGACTACATAAGAGGCATATCTATACAAAACATTTGCTATATAACAAGCTGCCTCCTGGCATAGTCCAAATATTTGCTTTTTCCTGGTGCATCACAGCCCATCAGCAATTAAAGGGCTTCATCCTGCTTAATGGTTCTGCAAAGTGTAATACAGGGGCGTTGAACCTCTTTCAGCCAGAGCTCCAAATTCCATTTCAGAGAAGCTTTCGGGGGCCGCATTCCAGTGGTGGGTGGGGCCAAAGGGACAGGGCCAAAATACCAGCCTGTTTTAGCTTCAAGCACTTACTGCCAGTCACTAGGCCGTAGGAGAGGACTTTCAGCCTTTAAGAATGGGGAAAGAATTGCACCAAAGCTGGGGAACTACCAAATGGTCTGGGTAAGGGGGCGTGGCCATCTGCAAGTCCTGGAGAGCAAGACTGGGACCCCAGGCCTAAAGTTCTGCACACCTGGTGCAATGGACTGTCGTGAACAGATCACAGGTCAGAGGGAATTACGATCTTTCGGGATCCAGTGTTTTTCTTGAGTTTTTGACGAAAGGACACAGATTGCATGCTACAGTGGTGATAGAAGGAGCTGCTACGAAGTCTGTGGTGCTGCCGCGGCTAGTGAAATCATATTGCAGGGGCCATGTTGGGTGCAACCTCCAGCTAGTGTTGAATGGCTGACGGGAAGTATTTAGGGCAGATTTAAAGTAAGAAGATGGTGGCATTCACCAGTGAGGTGCATCTCAGTCATATTCACAGGGAAAGGACAGCACTCTCGAAAGGCAATGTCAAGTTATGTGGCGCTCCACCCATTCCCCACAAACATGTCTTCAAGTGGGTACTGCATTCTCGATTTCTCTCTGAACAGGAAGGCATCACACAGCTTTGACAGCCAGCAACTGGCTGGAGAGACTTTGTACCAAGGCAGAAGGCAACAAGACAGACCAGTGTGTTGGCTTTCAGTGCTGCAGAGGGTTTATTGAGGGGATGAGAACTGTCTTCAGGGCTCAGTGGAGGCTGGCGGCTTTGATTTGGGTGGGGCTGGGAATCCATTCTGGGTTTCAGTTAGAAGTGAAGAATAGATTTAAGGGACTAGATTTAGTAGATAGGGTCCCGGAAGAACTATGGACAGAAGTTCGTAACATTGTTCAGGAGGCAGCAACAAAGAACATCCCAAAGAAAAAGAAAACCAAGATGGCAGGATGGCTGTCTGCTGAGACATTGGAAGTAGCCCAAGAAAGAAGGAAAGCAAAAGGCAACAGTGAAAGGGGGAAATATGCCAAATTAAATGCAAAATTCCAGCGGTTAGCCAGACGAGATAAGGAATTATTTTTAAACAAGCAATGTGCGGAAGTGGAAGGAGATAATAGAATAGGAAGGACAAGAGACCTCTTCCAGAAAATTAGAAACATCGGAGGTAAATTCCAGGCAAAAATGGGTATGATCAAAAACAAAGATGGCAAGGACCTAACAGAAGCAGAAGAGATCAAGAAAAGGTGGCAGGAATATACGGAAGATCTGTATGGGAAGGATAATAATATCGGGGATTGATTTGACGGTGTGATCAGTGAGTTAGAACCAGACATCCTGAAGAGTGAGGTTGAATGGGCCTTAAGAAGCATTGCTAATAACAAGGCAGCAGGAGATGACGGTATCCCAGCTGAACTGTTTAAAATCTTGCAAGATGATGCTGTTAAGGTGATGCATGCCATATGCCAGCAAATTTGGAAAACACAAGTATGGCCAACAGATTGGAAAAGATCAATTTATATCCCCATACTAAAAAAGGGAAACACTAAACAATGTTCAAACTATCGAACAGTGGCACTTATTTCATATGCCAGTAAGGTAATGCTCAAGATCTTGCAAGGTAGACTCCAGCAATTCATGGAATGAGAATTGCCAGATGTACAAGCTGGGTTTAGAAAAGGCAGAGGAACTAGAGACCAAATTGCCAATATCTGCTGGATAATGGAGAAAGCCAGGGAGTTTCAGAAAAACATCTATTTCTGTTTTATTGACTATTCTAAAGCTTTTGATCGTGTGGATCATAACAAATTGTGGCAAGTTCTTGGTGGGATGGGGATACCAAATCATCTTGTCTGCCTCCTGAGGAATCTGTATAACAGCCAAGTAGCAACGGTAAGAACAGACCATGGAACAACGGACTGGTTTAAGATTGGGAAAGGAGTACAGCAGAGTTGTATACTCTCACCCTACTTATTCAACCTGTACGCAGAACACATCATGCGATGTGCTGGGCTTGATGAAGCCAAGGCTGGAGTTAAAATTGCTGGAGTTAAAATTGCTGGAAGAAACATTAACAATCTCCGATATGCAGATGATACCACTCTGATGGCTGAAAGTGAGGAGGAGCTGAGGAACCTTATGACGAAGGTGAAGCAAGAAAGTGCAAAAGCTGGGTTGCAGTTAAACCTCAAAAAAACCAAGATTATGGCAACCAGCTTGATTGATAAGTGGCAAATAGAGGGAGAAAACGTGGAGGCAGTGACGGACTTTGTCTTTCTAGGCGCAAAGATTACTGCAGACGCTGACTGCAGCCAGGAAATCAGAAGACGTTTACTTCTTGGGAGGACAGCAATGACAAATCTTGATAAAATAGTTAAGAGCAGAGACGTCACACTGACAACAACAGTCCGCATAGTTGCAATGGTATTCCCCATAGTAACCTATGGCTGCGAGAGCTGGACCATAAGGAAGGCTGAGCGAAGGAAGATAGATGCTTTTGAACTGTGGTGCTGGAGGAAAATCCTGAGAGTGCCTTGGACTGCAAGGAGATCAAACCAGTCCATACTCCAGGAAATAAAGCCAGACTGCTCACTTGAGGGAATGATATTAAAGGCAAAACTGAAGTACTTTGGCCACATAATGAGAAGACAGGATACCCTGGAGAAGATGCTGATGCTAGGGAAAGTGGAAGGCAAAAGGAAGAGGGGCCGACCAAGGGCAAGGTGGATGGATGATATTCTGAAGGTGACTGACTTGACCTTGGGGGAGCTGGGGGTGGCAACGGCTGACAGGAAGCTCTGGCGTGGGCTGGTCCATGAAGTCACGAAGAGTCGGAAGCGACTGAGCGAATAAACAACAACCAAGGAGCTGAACTGTAACCCCCAAACAGTCCCAGCACTTTGTACAGCTCCTTTAGAGTTCTGGCTGGCTCTGGCAGAAACCCAGAATGGATTCACAGCCCTGCTGAAATCAGAGCCACCGGCCTCCACTGTCAGTGCTTGTGAAGGGATGGAGCGTTGCTCGGCTGCATGACAAGAACTATCAAGTGTCGATGGGGTGGAGGCCTGTGATGGATGCATTCAGCAGAACAAAGGCAGTCTTCCATCTAGACCAGCCTTCTTCAATCTGGTGCTCTCCAGACATGTTGGACTACAGCTCTGATCATCCAGTCATTGACCATGCTGGCTGAGAATGATGCCAACTGTATTTATTTATTTAAAGTATTCTTTGGCCCAAAGAAGGCTCTTCGAGCGGCTTACAATCAATCGGTAAAAGACAGTTGTCCACATCTGGAGGACAGCAGGTTAGAGGAGACTGATCTAGACTAGGGATGGGAAACCTCTTCTCCAGATGTTGGCTACAACTCCCATCATCCCTGTTTATTGGCCATGTTGGCTGTGGCTGATGGGAGTTGGAGTCTAACATCTGGACGGCCCCAGGTTCCCCACCCCTGCTCTAGACCATCTCTCAGGGGTCCTTGGAACTCCTCAACTCTAAGGGTATGTCTGCACTACAATCATAAACTGCTTTAGCAATTATTCCTTGTCCACAAGGAGCCCTGGGGACCGGAGATCTGCGAGCAGACAGTACCTCTGAGCTGAGAATTCTCAGCACCTTTACCAAACAACAATTCCCAGAATCCTTGGGCGTGGGAGAGCCATAACAGTTAAAGTGTGATAAACGAAATACAGGTTTCTAGTATAGAAGTACACCCCCCCACCCGCATTTCCTTAGAGAACTTGCTTCCTTGATGGCTAATCTTTGCTGTCCTGTATGTTGGCAGGTTCCTGCAAAGTAAACTCTTAGCTTTGCCAACACTGAAGAAGATTAACAAGGAACTCAAGCTGGCGAAATCTCGTGAAAAGCAGCACAACAACATAGGAAGCATTGTCCTCACCGAGAGCCAGACCTCCCGTCTCTGATGATGGTGTGTCAACCTAGCCTCAGTGCCCTACAGTTTTAAACACAGAAACACACTGCTATATAGGTACAGCTACACAATGTGAAATTGTCCATCTACAGGACACTGGGCGAAGGGTTGGGGAAAGGCAGTGCAGCAAAGTCCTCCAAGACTCAGTGGTCGGCGCCCAGGAAGCATCAGCACTTGAGGGCCTGACAGCCTCGCAGGCCTTATTTGCCTTGCAGGGTCCAAAGAGTTTCCACCCCCAAACAGATTGGTCTGGCTCCCCCATGCCGTTCCCACCTTCTTAGCCCAGAGTGGCACACGTCAGGTGGAAGAGGAGCCAAGAACGCCCCCATGGTCAGGAGGTGAAGTAGGAGCTTTGCATGGAGTAGAGCCGGTCGATGGGGTTGCCCACTCGGGTTTGCAGGAGGTTGGCTTCCGCTGCCGACAGCAGGCAATCACCCAAGTGGCCAATGGTGTCGCTGTCCATGTCGTGGAAGACGCCTTCTGAATCTAGGACAGGGAAGGAGAGAAAGGGAGAGAAAACAAGAATGGAAGACGCCTAGGAGAGACGAGGCTCTCAAGTCGAAGCAGTGGACTTAATAATCTTCAGATATCCATGTGTAATGCACACAACTCACTAAAGCACACCACAGTCCTCTCCTCTGCCCCTCCCACCGCCATTCCATGGTTCAAAATGGCTTCTGCCTTCCCAAAAAGTTGTAAGAACAAAACTGTTGGCAACCCTGATTTTTTTTTGAAGAAAAGCCCAAACACTCTGAGCATGTGCAGTTTTGCACGTTGAACTCACTTAAATCATAGCAGCCTCATGACTACAGGAATAAAATGGAGTTTGCGTCTACCCCTGCCTCTCTCGAGGTAATCATTTGGGGTGGGGGTGCTGTGGGGCCCTGGTCTTTGGCCCTAAAGTCCAGCTCTAGCTGTACCACTGGGGCAAAGTAGGTCATTCCCTCCCTCTGGGGAGAGAAATGACCCCAAATCAAGAAATGTTCCTGATTTTTGTGGGCCTTTGGGCAGCAAAGTGTCAGTGGGCTCTCTGATCAGTAGCTCCTTGCACCAAATATTGGTGGGCTCAGAGACAGAAAGGCAATCGGGTTCTCCCTTGGCTGTGAAAATGGTGGTGGTGGCTGCTACTTCTCACTGCTGGCGCCAGCTGAGCCCACAGGGAGAGAACTTTGGCAGCAAGGAGGAGGACCCAAGAAAGGATATGGTCATGCTGGCTGTTTTCTCCAGTACTGATAAAATGCGCTCACTTGTTTACTCCTGAGAACCCAGATGACAGGCATCTCAAACCGATACACTGTCATGTTTTGTGGTGCAGTCTTTCCAGGTGTGAACTGACTACAGCACTACAGACTCATCTGGGCTGATGGAGTGGTCAGTGATGTCACTGGTTTTTTAAATCTCCTGCCTGCAGTCCTAGGGGCACCTATTCTTCCGCTAATGAAATTGACAAGGCTTGTCCTTTTCATTGTCTCCAAGTCTCTCCCCCCCACCCCGCCTGCGTGTGTGGGTGGGTGCCTGTGTGAGAGAGAGAGCGAGCCTTGTCAATTTCATTATTGCTTAAATTTTTTTAAGGCCTTCAAAGGCCATGTGTGCACATCTATCCTGGAGTGCTCAGTAATATTCAATTTTATTTCAAATAAAACATTACTGTACACTCCAAAGCAGATGTTCACACATGGCCTTTTGAAGGGGGAAAAAACCACAGAGCAGCAGCGGGAGATGGGGAGGGTGCTGTTGGCGCAGGAGACGGCTCCCTTCCCTTTTGCAGGGAGACTAGATAACATGCAATCCCCACTGAACAAGGCTAGCACTAGCATAGGGTCAGCAAAAAACAATTCCTTGTCATCTTCTGGAAGCGCACTGTGACGACACCCTACAAATACATCAGCAAGGGGTCAAATAGTAAATGGCAGCTTCCCCCAACCCGGTGCCCCCCCGATGGGTTGGACTGCAATTCCTGTCATCCCCAATCAGCAAGGCCATTTGGTCATGCTGGCTGGGGATGATGGGAGTTCCAGTCCAACACATCTAGAGGGCACCAAGTGAGGGAAGGATTGGTGTATGGGTATGTGGAAGGAGAAATATATAGGAATGGCTATAGGGGAGCAATGATGGAAAGTGAGTTTTGGAAGAGATGGGCTCACCATAGGGGTGAAGATGGTCTCCTGGCAACTGGGGTGGTGTGAGCCCTTGCCGGTACAAGTCTGTGCTGTAGCTGTTCTGGTCCAGGGGAAGCAGCTGCTGTTGGGCAATTCTAGAGTAGGGCACCATGAGCCCGTCTATCCCGTGCACGCTGGCGCCATCTATGGAGGGATTGGTGAAGCAGAAATGAACAAAGAGGGTGGTAAAACATATCACGAGACCCTCCAGATTTAGGAATGACACTTCTTGCAAAAAGAAAGAAAAAAGAAAGACACAACTGGATGATTGAAACCATCCTTGCCTACAAAAATGCATTTTGCTTTTGTCATACCTGGTTCTCACATCCCCTCCGAAGCAGTTAGTGTTTAAGCAACAAAAGACAAGGGGAAATTGACTTGGGGAATGCAGGTTGCCAGCTGCCAAGTGTGGGGGGTGGGTGGGAGAGAAGGGTCTACTGGGACCTGGAGATGTACTGGGACCTGGAGATCCAGTGAGGGCCAGCCTAGAGATCCAGGGACCTGGAGATCTAGTGGGGACCAGCCTAGTGGGCCATCCCCACTGGAGATCCAGTGGGGGCCAGTCCTCTACTGGGACCTGGAGATCCGGTGGGGGCCAGCCTAGGCTGCAACCCCATTACCATGAGGGGAAAATCCCCAAGATCATGCTTGAGGATATTTATGGCAACTTATTTCCCTATGTCTATGTACCTATCCTTGCGAGATTTGCTGGAGCCAATCAGAGAAATAGCGTTACAGCAGAACAAACAACACTCTGAACAGGGACTTTCTGTCCCAGATCATTTTCTCAAATGGTTCACAGTTAAATAAACCACAGTGGGCTGAGGCACGTACATTTGGCCATTTTGAATATTCAAGCCATGATAACAGCTTGTCATGTTGTCTGAACTTGGCGAGGGTGGGTTTTGGGCATGGTTAACAAACCACCCACAACCCTAAAACAGCCCAAACAAACTGGGTGGTTTGTTAAGCACACCAACAACCTACCCTCATCGGGTTCAGACGACATGACAAGCTGCAGTAGCAGCAGCAGCTTGAATATTTACCAGTCATCTGGCATAAGCTGTAACCCACTGTGGCTTGCCACGGTGGGCGGCAGTGATTGTGCGAACCTGGTCAGAAAGCCAGGTTCACACATGTGGGCTGTCATGTTGTGTTGGGTTCACACAACATGACAGCCCACACTCAAGATTGAATACGGGTTGAGTGTGGGTTGTCACTGAACCAGGGGTTGCTGTTGAAACGTGGGTTGTTGTGTTGTGTGAACCCAGCCGCGCTAACAAGCCACAGTTTGTTAACCACGAACAACCCACAGTTCACAACCCAATAATAAACGATGGTTTCTTTTCATGGGTTGTTGCATACTTTGAGGGGGAATATGCATATAGAAGTATGGATTTTCTGAGAAAAGACAATTAAAATGTGCATTTAAATATGATTTTTGTGCAGGTTATTAAAAATGTCACAGATTAATGTGGAAATGGGATGGAACAGACGTACAAATGAACACATGAAAAACTGACACGGGCTGGAAATCTGGAGATCTGTCCATCTCTAGTCCCAGGTAACTCAGACGCCCTGGCGTTGTTCGTAGCTCTTCTCACCTTCGCTGTCCTCGTTGCTCTGTCTGCTGCTTCGGCCATTTCCCCTTCCTGTCCCAAGGCGAGGGTTCCCCAGCTGCTCTTGCTCTTGCTGCTGCTGCTGCTGCTGCTGCCTGCGGGCTATCTTTTTCATCTGTAAGGAGGAGTACGGATGCTCCTGGGCAGGGGTGCAACAAAAGGGGGAAGGGAGAACAGAATCCCCCTCCTAAATTGGGGTGAGGGGGACTTTCCACTTCCCAAGGCGTGTGCCACCTGCCCCTGCCTTGTACATCCCTACCTCATCCCCACTGACTAGGGTTACCAACTGACCAGAAAAAGACTGCCCTGGCCTGGTCTTAGGCCTTTAACAGTGGTTCAAGCTGCAGCAACCAACAAGCATTTTATTGTTCTATCGATTTATCGTTTTGTTTTTGTAAGGTGCTCTGGGAGTTTTGGCTGAAGTGCGGCCAGTGAGCAATTCATCATCATCATCATGACTCTTTTTGCAACAGGTCTTCCTTATACTTCCTGAAAATCAAACCACTGTTAAAGGCAGAGCAACAGGTCTGGTTATAAAGTTGGCACCCCCATCACTGACTCTCATATTGCACAAACATTTTTAAAATCTCAGGCTCTGGAAAAGGGTTACCACTCTTCTTTCCTGCTACAGTTCCTGTGCCCTGAATGGCTTCGCAAGAGGCAGAAATGCAACAAGTGCAGTAATCTCGGGCTTGAAGTGGTAGGGATGCTGAAAAGGAGGACCGCACCTGATGAATTTCTGCCTTGCACAAGAGCCCTGTCAGGAAAAATGAAATTGGCAGCCCTGCTCTGGAACTGTTGAGAGCACAACTGCAAGAGCAAAAATGTGTGTGTGTGTGTGTGTGTGTGTAAGATCATTGTACTGTATTTCATTTTCATTAGTTATACCCCCACCTTTCCAATAAATACTTAGCACCTATGTTTATCAATATTTTGATAGGTTTAATCATTTTGATCAAAGAAGTTGTGTTTCTTTAACAACAGGACAATTTGAATAGTACAAATAAGACAAAATATTTTAATTTTGCATATTGTTAATGGTATGTAGGTTTTTAATGAAATGGCATGTGTTTAGTTTACTTCTATTTATATATTGTCATGTTCTTTTTCACTGCTTATAGGAGCCTTCCCCAGCATTGTGCCCTCCAGCTGTTTTTGGAATACAATGCCCATCACCCCCAACCAGCATAGCCAATGGTCAGGGAAGATGGGAGCTCTGGTCCAATACGTCTGGAGCCATGTTGGAGAAGGTTGACTTGCTATTTTTATTGTTATTCTTAGATGCTTTGAGTACTTTGTGTAGGAAGGTGGGGTATATATTGAAAACATAAACAAGAGCACCTTTGCCAGGCAAAATGTGTCAGGCATACAAACAAAAACTCATTCACTGGAGTGTTTCTCATAAATAACCTATTTTCCAGAACTTTGGGATTTGCCTCTTTTCTTGGATGGCTCAGCTGTCCAATTCAACCCTGTAGGGGTGGCCAAGATAGTGTTGGACCCCAACTCCCATCAACCCCAGACAACATGTCCTCTGGTCAGGGATGATGGGAATTGCAGCCCAAAAGCAACTAGATCAGCCTTCCTCAACCTGGTGCCCTCCAGAAATGTTGGACTGCAATTCCCATAATTCCCAGCCAACATGGCCAGGGGCCATGTTGGCTGGGAATTATAGGAGTTGCAGTCCAACACCTCTGGAGGGCACTGGATCGTGGAAGACTGATCTAGAGGGCTGCAGGTTGCCCACCTCTGGATGGATTGATCCAGACTGTTCAGTTGCTGCTCAGTTCTGTCTGGATGGAGAGATGGTGGGCCAACGTCTTGCTGAGACAGAGGAGACTCCCTCATAAACTTTGGTTTAAAATGGATCTTGGTCAGGAGGCTGTTGTAGCATGGAAGAGGCTTCACAGTTGGTTTAGAAAAGGGGACCTCCTGAGGTAGAGAGGCAACATTTTGGCAGTCAGGGACGTTCTCCCCCAGAGCCACTTTAGTCAGGGATTTGTGCTGCTGACAGGCCTGTAGTTTCAGGCTGAAAGACCTAGCTGGGTCAAAGCTCTTCAACCAGAGATGCGTCTCTCCTTCTACACCCCCCTCCCTCGGCCTCCCACATCAAGGACGTGCTGACATCCCAATACAAAGCTCTGAGGCACTTGCTCACCTTGGCCCTTTGATTCTGGAACCAGACCTGCACCACCCGAACAGTCAAGCCGGTTTCAGCCGCTAACGTCTCCCTCACCTGCCCATTATGGAGAGTAGAAGAGGACTGGTTAAAAAGCTGGGAGGAATCGCAGCACAGGTGTTGCCTAGAACTCATGTCATGCCACACTGCAACAACGTCCTTTGCAGGGCTGAAATGCTCCCTGAAACTCAGTCACCAGGGGTGGCTTTGGATGGGCTGTGTTCCAGTGATGTGTAACCTTTAAGCCTGTTATCAGAAATGACTAGAAACACACTGCAAGCATGCATCTGTGTGCTGCTGTAGGGGAGCACCACAACACATACCCCAGACATTGTGTACCTTGGAGCAGTAAACGCAGATCTGATCCAACAGTGACCAATGACCCTGTTGCTCTGCTTTCTGTGGGAGTATCACTTTTGAACATTTATTGCAAAGATAGTCAGCGTGTGGCCCTCCAAATATTTTGGCCTACCCCTTCCATCATGTCTCACCATTGGCTATGCTGACTAGGGCTGATGGGAGTTGTAGGCCAAAACATCGGGAGGGCCAAACATTGCCCACCTCTGATTTAGAAATGCATTTTGATATGGTAAGCAGTATATAAATGTATTATTATTATTAATAATAATAGTTTACTGGATGGATGGATGGATGGATATCTATCCCAGGAGTTGTGTGTTTTTTCCACTGCTGCATCTTTCACTTGTGCTCCTACTCTAGCCAGCCTTTCTGTGGTGTATGAAAGTTGTCTTCTTCTTGCTAAGTGTGTGCAGCGGCCCCCTTCCCTCCCTGCTCCATCCCTGGTACCACTCCAGGGTTAACCTGATGCAGCATACGGATGAGGGTGAACAGATTCAGGAAACGGTGAGAAAAGGGGTACAGAATTGCAAGAAAGAGATATCAGGCAGCGGGTGGGTTGGGAGCTGGGAAAGATGATCCAGTAGTCTGGAAGGCCCAGGTTAGGATAGTCTTGGTGCTGGAATAAGCCTGCTTGATGAGTCATGGGTGTGTTGTTGGTTGAACCTCGACGATGGATTTCAGGCTGTACATCAGGGGTGGGGAATGTGTGGCCCTCCAGATGTTGATGGACTGCAACTCCCATAAGTCCTAGCCAGCATAGCCAATGGTGAGGGATGATGTGATTTGCAGTCCAACAACATCTGGAGGGCCCCACATTCCCTCATGTAGAGCATTCCCCATCCCTGCTCTACATGAGTACTGGTAACTTAATGAGTTTATTAAAAGGGTTCTGTAGACCCCTCTGGTTGGGCTCTTAACACAGGCCTGCAGCAGGTTTTCTCCTAGTCCAAGGGATGAGAAGCCTGGGTTGTACTTCAGGGAGCCATGCATTGCCCATTCTCTGGGTCTGGATGCAACACAAAAAGAATGATGGCACTCCAAGGTTCTGCGGCAATCGAGTGTGGCCAGTAAAGTGGAGGGATGAGCATATGGGAACCAGTTGGCAGTTTGGACAAGCAGCAACTAGCATGGCACCTTTTCCCCTCCTCACTTCCCATTTCTCTCACCACTCCAAATTCCTGCTCTGCAGACTGGGGTTCATGCAAGAAAAGAAGCCAACACGCCCACCCTTTTTGCGTTTACTCTCCCGGCCTGCAAGGCTGGATAGAGGCAGTGCAGAAGGATAACACAAGGAGGTCAGAGGCCTTCTTTGCTATGAGCTTCGGGCTGAGTGCTCCCTTCAAGAAAGAAGAATAGAGGCACATGACACTCAACCTTCCGGCAGGGCTTGGAGGAGACTTCAAAGGAGGCCTTGAACGCTCGCCGCTGCTGCGTGGTGAGGATGGTGCGTGGGCGCTTGGAGCGCTTGTGGTCCTTGCCTTCCTCGCCGCCTTTGCCGTGGGGGTGGCTCCCATCCTCATCCTCGCTCTTCACTATGGAAGAAAACCACGTTAGTAAGCATTGCACCACCTGGTGCCCAACTGGTGGATATATACCAGGAGAGACAGGGCTCCTGAACGTTACTCGCCAAGCCCCCTTTCAGAAATCCAGGTAGGCTTCCTGGATGGATGGGCCAAGCCACACGTCTCGTCTGATAGATCCTGCTATGAGGTCTTATGAAGAAGAGGCGGGTGGGGAGACCTTCAGTGCCTACATTTCTGTGCAGGCCAGCGTCAGAGACTGGCATTGTTGGGCACCCCCGGATGTCCTGCCCTGCTGCCACCACTCCTCCTCCTCACTGTCACTTCCTGTGTTCACAGGCAAGCACTGACAAGTAGAGATGGTGTGGATGCCCAACTGGGTCTGGAAGTCCGTTGGGCTCCCCTCTGCCTGCACCCCTGGAACGTGCCTCCCAAGCCTCTGGCCTCACTCGCCCCCACTCACGCCCTCCCGGATGTTCCCCAGACTCACCCAGACCTGTCTGCGAGCGCCCGCCATTTTGCCGAGCTTATTTTTACAGAAAAAAGGTCATAAAAAATGTGCATATTTAAATATGCACACATTCGGGCTGGGAAAGGCTGATCTTCGCAATATTAGAGGCATAAATCGCCCATTTACAGCTCTAACATTGTGCATATCAAGCTTTCACATCCTGAATGTGCGCATATTTAAATAGGTACGTTTTTAATGACCTCCTTTTTTCTGTAAAAAGAAGCTCAGCAAAATGGTGGGCGCTCGTGGATGGGATCCAGGGCGAGTGAAAGTGGCTTGGCGAGCCTGTAGGGGCTCGAGCGGGGGTAACACTTCAGTGGGCGCCTGCCGATACCAGACGGAGGTGGGTTCATCCAGCCCTACTGACAAGAGTCAGGAGGTGGAGCTAAGCCCTTCACTCACCTTGTACTTCCACTCCAGTCACTTATATTGATTGGGCCCAGAAGGAGAGGGCAAGTGAAAGGGCAGCAAGAACAGAAGCAAGGAGGGAGCAAGCCCACACAGGGGGTCCACTGAAGGCATCTTTTCCAAAGCACCGCCCCCCCCCGCCAAATCTGGAGCTGGAACTATTTCTTTGTTTTAGGCTCTCATTAAAGCACAGGTGCAGAACCTCAAGAAGGAGAGCTAAATCCAGGCCTCCTGTGGTCCCCCAGAAGGCCCCCCCTTCCTCAGCCCCCGGCTTTCTCCCGGCTTTTGTGCAGTTTTTCCCCCATTCTGAAAAACTGAAATGCCTCTCCTAAGGCTTACTTTACTGGCAGGAAGAGTTTCTAGCTAAAAGAGGCTGGTATTTTTGCCCCACCCTTTTGTCTTCAGTCCCGCCCATCACAGGAAGCCCACCCCCAGCTTCTCCCCAGTGGAATTTGGCCCTTGGGCTAAAAGAGATTCAACAGCCCTGCATTGAAGGTACAAGGACATGGCCAGGAAACAAAATGGCAACCCTATCAGTTATCCAGGTGAGTCGTACCTCTCATGCAAACTTTTCTACACACAACTGAAGGAGCCGAATTGCCTCCCGCACAACTTTGTGAATGTATGTTTAGGAATGGAGGGCAATTCCAAAGCAGCTTGCTCCAACCTGGCACCCTCCAAATGTTCTGAACCACAACTCCCATTATCCTCAGCTAACATCGCCAGCCAGGGATGAGGGGTGTTGTAGTGCAAAACATCTGGATGGCCCCTGGTTGGGAAAGGGCTGTTCTAAAGGGCTTTAGCATGCATATTTGAGATCATTTAATTTAGATTAGTTACTGGGATGCCCAGATCAGGACTAGTTGCAGGTTTTTGTGGGCCCTCTGATGTCGGGTGTCTGGGAAAACCTTCCTCCCCCAACCACAGCACCATTCCATTCCTGTCCTTCAACTGGCGCTCTGACAGCTCTGCTCCAATACTGCCAGGCACTTCTCCCATCTGGAATTTTTTTTATTACTTCAGTGATAGAAATTACAGACAATAAACACACATAACAACAACAACAACAACAGAAACAAAAGGGGAAAAAAGAACAAAAAAAGAACAAAACCACAAAAGACCTAACATATACATAGGATGCTTCTTACTACCTGTTACAACATCAAATGATGGGTTATATCAGGAATCATTGCCATTTAGGCGATATAATAACAATAGCAAATCTTAAAATCTATTAATTTTGTATTTCCTACTTCCTTGATGACAAATCTGTCAATATGTTTTTCCAGTACTTCAACGGATGCTCATATAAGGAGTTCTCTATATTTATAAATAAGATAAAAGGGGACCACGTTTCTTCAAAATTATCTATATATTTTTCTCCTTTTACATATTTTAATTTACTTGTCAGTTTTTCTAATAAAGCTTTGTCCAGACTCTATTTAACCAATTACGCTCTGTAAGACCATTTAAATTTTTCCGTCTTTGGGCAATTTCAGATCTAGCCGCAGCAAGGAGGAATCCAGTCCAATCTTTACGTCTTAATTGATCATTTTGTCCAGAAAATATGGTCAATAATAATAGCTTGCCCTGGAAATGTATTGTCTGATTTAGGGATGTACAAAAGGCACTTACCTTTCGCGGATTATGTTGATGGTGGGGGGGGAGGCGCTCCGTCCCTCCCCCCGGAATCCTGGATGGGGGGGGAGGCACTCCGTTCCTCCCCCCCCGGAATCCTGGCCAGCCGGCTGTGCTCCGCAGGGATTCTGCGGAGCCGCCGGCTGGCTCCGCCAGCAGCCAGACATCCGGCTGCTGGCTAGCAGGGATGCAAATGGCAGCGGCCGTAGCCGCTGCTGTTTGTGTCCCTGCAGTGAGCCGTGATAGGCTACGTAAATGTTTACGTCGCCTATCACGGCTGACTTTTTTAAAACAAAACAAAACGTGTGTACGCAAATGGCGGCGGCCATGGCTGCCGCCATTTGCGTTACTTATTTTGGCACGTCTTAGTCTACGTCAGGATTTACGTAGACTAAGACAGCGAAAATAAGGGGAACGTAAATAGTGTAGCGGACGCTACGCTATTTGCGTTCCCCTTATTTTTGCCGTCTTAGTCTACGTAAATCTTGATGTAGACTAAGACGTGCCAAAATAAGGAACGCACCGCCGCCATTTGCATACGCGCGCGTTTTGTTTTGTTTTAAAAAAGTCAGCCGTGATAGGCGACGTAAACATTTACGTCGCCTATCACGTTTTTTTTTTAAACTTAGTCGTGATAGGTTACGTAAATCTTTACGTAGCCTATCACATTTTTTTTTTTTTAAACTGGAAATGGCGGCGGTGGCAGCCGGTTGGAAGACCGGCCTCTGCCACCGCTGCCGCCGCTGCCG
The DNA here is from genome assembly GCF_057233095.1 of Heloderma suspectum. Taxonomy (NCBI): domain Eukaryota; kingdom Metazoa; phylum Chordata; class Lepidosauria; order Squamata; family Helodermatidae; genus Heloderma; species Heloderma suspectum. The sequence continues at coordinate 177,610,846 of NC_139459.1, forward strand.
CATCGCCGCCGGAGCCGCCGCCGCCAGGAAGATCTGCCCCAGGTAAGTCTCGTCCCGGGGGGGGGCAGACCGTTCCGCCACCGATTTCGGGGGGCTGAATGCGCAGGCATTCGGCCTCCCCAAGATCCGTGGCGGAATTCTCTGACATCCCTAGTCTGATTCGTCATTTGTGACAGGAAAGAGATCACTCGTTCCCAAAAGGATTTCACTACCGGGCACTCTAGCTACCTATATTTAAGTGACCCTCTTTCACCATCCAGAAATGAGAGACTGGCTCAGCCTCTTGGTTCAACAGTGGGCCTACTGCAACGCTGTGGATGCCTGACCATATCAGCCCTTGATGCCAGTCCTGGCCCTCATGCCACTGAGCAGGGGCCCAGTATTTCAGGCTCAGGGTCCAAATCTGGCCCACTTAGAGGCCCAATCTGGCTGTAACCCCTTCGCCTGGCCCCATCCCCTTCCCTCCAACCATCACTTGTTTAGTGGTTTCCTGGCTTTTTTGCAAACCCCCCCCCCCACTTCTAAAAGGTTGAAATGCCTCTCCTAGGGTTTAGTTACTGGCAGGAAGAGCTTTCAGTTACAATAGGCTGGTATTTTTGGCCCCACCCCTTTGCCTTTGGCCCCGCCCACCACTGGAATGCAGCCCTCAACAGTGCCTCTGAAATGGGATTCGCCCCTCAGTGAAAGAGTTCTGCATCCTTGCTACAGAGCCCCTCTACTTTTTAGATCCATGTAGAAGAGGGAATTTTGGCACATGCAACGTATCTCATCCTTGCAGCCCTATGTTATGATTAGGTTCCCTGCCAAAATTCCCTCTCTTACAGAGACAGGGGCCCCATCTACATGGAGGCACTGTATGACGCAATTCCGTTTAAAGCCAGATTTTCATGAATTTGAATTTGCTCCTTCCATGGCACACGTAAGCAGTAAAATGGTGTATACATTCACCCCCCCTCCCCTTTCACGGGGCAAATGGCACCTGAAGCTGCATTAGTTGGGGTTGGGTGGGCGGAATCCCGTGAGTAAAACAGAACTGCGTAGGTGCAGTGCAGCGAATGAGCAGAGGCTTGCTTCCTGGCCCTCTTGCTGTTCCCATGCTCGGTGAGGTGCAGTTGAAGGCAATGAGTTACCTCTGAGTAGACATGTTTAGCCTGTTCCTCTTCTTGTGTCCACCTTTTCTCAGTGGGAGGAAGGGCCACTTCGGGGTGATCAGCTTTTAAACTCATTAAACTTATGCGCACCTCCGCTGGTCCAGATGAGCGGAGATTTATAACAACAGGCAAAGGAATTCTCCCAAGCCCTATCTCCGCTCCCATACTTGGTAAGGTGCAATTGAAGACAATGAGTTACGACATGTTTAGCCAACTCATCTCCTTGTGTCCACCCTTTCATGATGTGACTTTTCCTTCCACCAATCAGTGCTGCCCCCTGCAACCTGGACTGAATCCACCTGAGGTGACACAGACTCTCAAACCGCAAAACGACTTTGCAAAAATGCGCATTTTCCAGCATGAAAAGGTGTGGTTACTGCAGGGAGGGGCAAAGTCATGTGCCATAAACATCTGCGAGGCGCAATAGAACCAGAGTAAATCTCCTGTGTAGATGGGACCAGGATCTCTGGCCATCCTAGTCTTAAACTAAGGTGACCAAAGGAAAAGGAGAAAACCGAAACCTTTTAGTCCATGCATGCAGGTGCGCTAGGAACTCATACAGAGCACTGAGGATTAATTTCTGAGAGGGTGGACTAAAGCGTAAATAAATAAACAAATAAACAAACATTTTGTTTACTCTAAAGTAAATCCCATGGTGCTCAGTGGGGCTTTCTCCCATGAAAGTGTGTTTAACATTGCAGCCTGAGGCTTTCACGATTGGAAATATGGAACTGGACGGAGAATGCGGGATTCATCTGTCTGTGTGGTGGGGTTGTGTCTAAGTGGCATCAGATGCTTGAGAGTTCAAGTGATGAAGGGGCACACTGCACATGCTCAGGAACATGCTCCTCGCTCCCAACAGAGCACGTCTCTGCCGCCCTTGCTCTCTCACCTGACTCGGTGGGAGCGGGGCTGATCGCGCTGAGCATTTCCCTCTCCTTCTCGTAGTCGCTGCGGCACAGCAGCTGCCCTTCCTTCAGCACGAACTCATCGCCGCGCTGCAGCCGCCGCTCGCACTCGCAGCAGGAGAAGCAGTGGACATGGTAGACATTCTCCAGCACCCGCATGATGAACTCTGAGGGAGCCACGGCTTTGAGGCAACCACTGCATTTGGTCTGGAAGAGCCTGAGAGAAAGAAAGAAAATGGCCAGCTGAAGCAGTTAGGGTGGGAAGAGACCAGCTAAATCTAAGTTACTAGCCTGCACACAGTTTTCATTAGGCTTGGTGCACGCATACCTAAGTTAGTTATGTGTGGCACATCAGCAACTTCAATGTTAAAATTCTTTTTCCAGTTAAAAAAAAGCTTCTCTGTCTCATTGCCTATGGAGGATTCTCACTGACCTGGGAAGAGACACATGAGTTAAGGAGCCATTTTATGAATGGTCAAAGTGCCCCATGGCAGTCATTTTGTGAGAGCACCCACAATATTCTCCCAAAATGCCAAATATGCCCGCTGACCTAAAAATGTTGGGGACTCCTGTCTTATCTTCTTAAGTGGGAAACAGGACTGTGCATACCCTGTGCTAAGAAGAAAGAAAAAGGCCAAATTGCATGCCAGGATGTGCCTATCTCATCACACCCATACCTTGCAATTCCTCTGTGAACCTCAGAGCTGCTTATATATATCCTTTTCCAGACAGACTCCCATTCAGGCAGCTTGTCAGGCTGACTCCTTCAGTTGGTAAACATCTGCTAAAAATCCACCTCTCTGCTCTTCTTTTCTCTAACAGCTCTCCCACCAACCTTTGGCGCTTTCTGTCACTCCTCTCTTCCCTCTTGTGAGCCTCATTTTAGGGTAGAACTCCGTATTACAAGGAAAATGCAATGTTTCCAGCCCATGTTTTCCTCTTAAGGCAAACACATGCGCAGGGAGCATTGGCAAGAGAGGAAGTGCGTTGCTGAGCAAGCAAACAAACAAACAAACAGGACAAATTTATAGGGGCAAATGTGGAAATAGTTACTGTCATTTCAAATAGAAATTCAGTACATCTCACCACAGTGTGGAAGGCTGCGACCAAAGGGCCCGCTGCCCTGGTGCTAAGTGCTGATGGGCAACATCAAGGCCCTCCCTGCTCTCTCTCCTTATGGCACTTAACCTTTACATTGGACACAGCCCTTCAACTAGAGGACTGTCCTCTGTAAAGTAGGACACATGGCCACCCTATCTGGCAAGAAAAACACCAGAGGGGTGTGTGTGTGTGTTTGCAGGGGGGAGTCAACAAGGAAGAATGGACTGACCACCCCTTGCTCCTGGGCTAGACCTACATAGTGCTTTTTATCGTTATTGAAGTGCACTGATAACTCTTGGGGCACATTACACATTCTGTATACTGCTTCTCTAGCGTAATTTCCCTCTTTTTATTCCTTGTTATCCAAAATGCCGCAACAGATGTCACTGTGTGTGCTACGAGGTATAAACGTGCAAGAAGGGTATAGCGAGAATCTCTACACCAGCCTAAAATCCCGCATTTAAAACAGGGTTTTCTGCTTCCATTTTAAATGCTGGATCATGACAGACTCCCTTTACATGCGCTTCCTTCCCCGCCCTTTCCCCCTCCTTTTCCCCCTTATCTAAGTCTTCCATATGTTTTCATTATACAGCCACTAGATGGTGCTGTGGTCTAGCTCCTCTCATTGCAAGTTTTTCTCTTTTCAGGGAGGGAACTCAAGCACTGTAATTTGATAGCTCATTATCTCCAACTTTTTTTAAAAAACGGAATAAAGGTCATTTAATGAGGGAGACGCCCCAGAGCTTGATGACATCATCTAAAGGACCCGCAAATTTCCGTGAGTAACCAATCTCAAGCAGGATAAAAGCTCCATGTGAAGAAGCCCAGTGTCACCATGATGGGATCGTGTCGATATGACATAAGTTGTAGCTCTGGCCCTGCTTATTTTCCTGTATTGATGTTCCCCCACCCCTGTGTGTGTGTTATCTCAGCAACAGGGCCAGCCCAAGACATTTTCCTGCTCGAGGTGGAAGAAGGCCAAGATGGTGCCTCCCCATGCTATGTACTGGAGCTGGCTGGACTGGCAGCTGAATGCTTCCAACACAGGCAACAGTACAATGTCCTCCACCACACCCGAAGGCAGCAGGCTGTATGGGGCACACTGCTCTCCCCTCCCAACACCTCACTTCGCCATTGTTCCAGCCCACCCGCTCCAGCATCTACTGCCTGTGGCAGCTACTTCACCCTGTCTAATGGGAAGGCGGGCTCTGCCACCAAACACCAGTTTAAAAAAGAAAAGGTAAAGGTGTCCCCAACCAGTCGTGTCCGACTCTAGGGTGCGGTGCTCATCCCCATTTCTAAGCCGAAGAGCCAGCGCTGTCCGAAGACACTTCCGTGGTCATGTGGCCGGCATGACTGAACACCGAGGTGCACGGAACGCTGTTACCTGTCCCGCCGAGGCGGTACCTATTTATCTACTCGCAATTTCTTGCTTTCGAACTGCTAGGTTGGCAGGAGCTGGGACTGAAGACAGGAGCTCACTCCGTCATGCAGCACTCGGGTCTTGAACTGCTGTCCTGCTGACCTTCCGGTCTGCAGTTCAGCGTCTTAACCACTACGCCACCGCGGCTCCTTAAACACCAGTTTAGGAACATGCATTTTAGTACCAAGGTAATATGCAGTTCCATTCATACTTAACTGTAAGCCATGGGGCAAGGCCTGTTTTTATCCTCGGTGCCTAATTCAGCCTTCCCCTAACCTAGTGCCCTCAAGATGTGTTGGACTACAACCCCAGCACCCCCCAGCCAGCCATGAGGCAAGGCTGGCCTAATTTATACAGACACTCAAAACATAAGAATTCACCACTCGTTCTTGGATTTGCCCTGATCAGTTTAATCTAAACTGTTAACAACAGGATTATTTCCTTATTGAGGCTCCTAAACATTACAAATCCCCCCCATCACTCTGCAACACATCCTAATTGATAATTAAGATCAAGATGATAAGGCAAGCCCCTTTATGGATCACTGCCTTGTTGTGGCGAAGGGGCTTGCGTAACTCAGTGAAGCCATAAGCTATGCCGTGCAGGGCCACCCAAGACGGACAGGTCATGGCAGAGAGTTCTGACAAAATGTGGTCCACTGGAGAAGGAAATGGCAACCCACTCCAGTATTCTTGCCAAGAAAACCCCATGGAACGTATCACAAGGCTAAAAGATAGGACGCCGGAAGATGAGCCCCTCAGGTCGGAAGGTGTCCAATATGCTACTGGGGAAGAGCAGAGGGTATTTCCAAGTAGCGCCAGAAAGAGTGAAGCGGCTGGGCCAAACCCGAAAGGACACTCAGCTGTGGATGTGTCTGGTGGTGAAAAGAAAGTCCAATGCTGTAAAGAACAACATTGTTTAGGAACCTGGAATGTTAGATCAATGAATCAAGGTAAGCTGGAGGTGGTCAAACATGAGATGGCAAGATTGAACATCGACATCTTGGGAATCAGCGAACTAAAATGGACAGGCATGGGAGAATTTAATTCAGGTGACCATCATATCTACTATTGTGGGCAAGAATCCCTTAGAAGAAATGGAGTAGCACTCATAGTCAACAAAAGGGTGGGAAAAGCAGTACTGGGGTACAATCTCAAAAACGATAGAATGATCTCAGTACGAATCCAAGGCAAACCATTCAACATCACAGTAATTCAAGTCTATGCGCCAACCACTGAGGCCGAAGAAGCTGAGGTTGATCGATTCTATGAAGACCTACAACACCTTCTAGAACTAACACCAAAAAAAGATGTCTTCTTCATCATAGGGGATTGGAATGCTAAAGTAGGAAGTCAAGAAATCACCGAGATAACAGGCAAGCATGGCCTTGGTGTACAAAATGAAGCAGGACAAAAGCTAATAGAGTTTTGCCAAGAGAACACGCTGATCATAGCAAACACTCTTTTCCAACAGCACAAGAGACGACTCTACACATGGACATCACCAGATGGTCAATATCGAAATCAGATTGATTATGTCCTTTGCAGCCAAAGATGGAGAAGCTCCATACAGTCAGTCAAAACAAGACCTGGAGCTGACTGTGGCTCAGATCATGAGCTGCTTCTTGCAAAATTTTGGCTGAAATTGAAGAACGTAGGGAAAACCACTAAACCATTCAGGTATGACCTAAATCATATCCCTTATGAATACACAGTGGAGGTGAGGAATAGATTTCAGGGATTAGACCTGATAGACAGAGTGCCTGAGGAACTATGGACGGAGGTCCGTAACATTGTTCAGGAGGCAGCAACGAAATCCATCCCAAAGAAAAAGAAATGCAAGAAAGCCAAGTGGCTGTCTGAACGACTGAACAACAGCAAGATAAGGCAAGATCAAAGCAGAGAACTCCTTGCGAGAGTCTGGCTCCTCCTTCGTCCATGAATTAAGATAAGTGTCACACCCTGTTTGAGGTGATGACATTACAGCGTCTTCACCCTTCCTAACCGATATGGGAGGACAGGCTGTGAGCAGAGGAGGAGGAAAGTTGGGGAATTTGAAACGAAAGGATGCTTCAGAGACAGTTGTGGGCGAAAGGCAAGGAAGAGCTCCAAGCTAAAACAGGATGTTGGTTACTTGGAAGGAAGTCCCATTGAATTCAGAAGGACTTGCTTTTGAGAAAACACGGGTAGGATGTAAGGAACACGATGGGTGGCAGTGCATGAATTGAAAACGGAGAATTACTAGGGGAAGAACTGGACTGAAGTATCTCATCTGACAAATTCATGGAGGAGAAGGCTATTGATGGCTACTGGTCCTGAGGGCTCCATGCTACCTCCAGTATCAGAGGCACTTTGCCTATGTACACCAGTTGCTGGGGAACATGGGTGGGAGGGTGCTGTTGCACTCATGTCCTACTTGTGGGTTTCCAGTGGGAAGCTGGCTGGCCACTGTGTGAACAGAATGTGGGGTGTGGCAAAGATTCAACACTCCATCCTAAAAAAATAACGTAACCCCCCCATCTTTCCCAACCTCCCGATGTTTTATACTGTAATCCCCACCCATTGACATAGCACTGTCCACGCTCAAGGAGGAAGGATCAGCAAGCTAGGGGAAACCCCGAGGTTTGCAGAAACACCAAACAAAAATCCGCAGAAACAAACAAACCCCAATAACCCAATGGGGGCTTGAGGTGGGCATGGAATGGTGACTGATTGTTGAGGAGGGGGAATAGAAAACCAGGGTGGGGATGGGATGGGATGGAGTGTCCTGGAAGAGGCTGGCTGGAGCACTGAACAGGAGCACTTCATGCTGCAACATTTTGTTTCAGGTCCCACTTGTTAATGTGAATTACTCCTGCTTCTCTTCTGTCTTTGCTTCTGCTTGTCTTCTGTCTCGAAACAGCTTAACCCAACCTGTATACATTACACAAGCAAAGCAAGATTTGCTGCCAGTCAACTGCAAGACAATTAAAAGTGGCACTTCTGAACTGAGCGAAATGGAAGGAGGCGGGGAAAGGCTAGAATCCTTAAACAAGCTTTACCAGCGGAAAGCTGTCATGGCTTCCACAAAGGGAATTGGTTTCATCACTACATTTTTCAGGGTGCAATCCTATGCGTGTCTAGACAGAGAAAAGTCCTCCAACTCCCGGTATTCCCCATCCAGCTATGTTGGCTGGAGTTGGAGGACATTTTTTCTGTCTAGACACGCATAGGATTGCACCTGAAGACTCTCTTCTTTGGGGGTAATGCAGTGAGCAACACCCCCCCCCCCCAAGACTGCTAAAGAAAGTTAGCCTATGAAGACAGATCACCCCTTGAGCATCAGCAACAGGCCAAACGACATGAAGAGTAAAAAAAGGTAAGAACAACTGGACAGTGCAGAGATTAAGCAGGTGCTGCATTTCCTGGTCCAGAGATAATGTGGTTTTTATTTATTTAATGACGCATGACCCAACCCACTTTTCCTTATCCAAAGTCAAAGCAGCTCACAAGCTAAAATCAATAAAACACCACGCAAGTAACACTTATTACAAAATACAAAACCAATTGCAATAAAAACAGTATCCCTGCTGCCACTCCACATCACTGGCAGGTAATGGTGGGAAGCAGAGGTGGAGAGCCACATGGTGGGGGAGAGCCAGTGTGTGCCCTAGTGGTTAGAGCAGCCATCCCCAACACGGCACCCTCCAGATGTGTTGGGCTGCAACTCCCATAATTCCCAGCCATTGACCATCTTGTGGTCCAACATATCTGGAGGGAGCCAGGTTGGGGAAGGCTGGGTCAGGGTGTCAGACGAGGACTGGGGAGGCCCAGGTTCAAATTCCCACTCAGCCATGAAGCTCACTGGGTGTCCTTGGGCCAGTCGCTATCTCTCAGCCTAACCTACCTCACAGGGCTGTGTGAGGAAAAGATGCAGGGGGTGGGTGAGGGGGAGAGGCAAATATACTACATTGAAGTCCTGGCAGGAAAGGCGGAACTAAACCTAATCAATGAATAATGCGATGTCAAGAAGCAGGGTTAAATGATTCAGTACAGGGAGAATGCCAAAAGGGGATGCCATTGTCAGTGTCAGTCCTGTGAATGGGGCAATGGGGCAATGGGGCAATTGGGCATTGACCCCATGGGTGTGTAGCAACATGGGAGACTCTTTCTTTTGCAGCCTCCCCCATGGCATTGGCATGAATTCCTCAGAAGGAATGATCCCCCTCCCTTATGCCTCACTGTTCAGTTCAACCTTCCCCTGTGAGTCAAGATCATCCATCTATCTCTACTCCCCCAATCAGTTTCTACCACCCAGATCATAGTGCACCACAAACGGAAAGCAGAAGAAACACATGGAAGGAATGTGCTCACGGGCCCACAAAACTCTTGATCCAGCTTTGATTTATTCCAAGCAGAATAATTAGGGCTGTCAGCCTGTTTAAAAACACACACACACACACACAAAACTTAGGCTGTGATCGTATACATGCACACATGGTAGCAAATCTTATTGAACTCCATGGGACATACTTCTAAGTAGGGACGTATGGGATTGCATTGTTAGTCGAACAATTGGATGTGTTTGGGTCAATTACAGCACAATCCTATTGTGTGTCTACTCAGAAGCAACTCCTGTTGAGCTCAATAGGGTGTACTCCCAGGAAAGTGGGTACAGGATTGGAATCCTGACAGTGGAATCCTATACATGTCTACTCAGAAGTTCAATTTTTTTCAGTGGGGCTCACTCCTAGGTAAGCAAATATAGGCTTGCAGCCTGAATCAGTTGATGACTGAATAAATACACAACTTTGCATATGAGCAAAACAGTTTTAAAGAAAAATGAAACATACTTCCTTTGGTTTTAGACGAGGCACACCTGTGTTGCAGCAGACATTATCTCTCAAAGAGGCCTTCTTCCCTTTCTGGCATAAAAGATGAAGTGCCTCTTTTATTTATATTTAGTGTGTTGGATGCAGATTTACACTGGATCACCTTTGCTGGTGGAAGTGGCCTTTCCTGCTCCCTCTTTTTCTTGAAGCTCCTCCAGCCCCCTGAAAATGCTACACACAAAGTCAGGAGACCCTGCTGAAATGGGGTGAGCTAGAGGGAGGGGGATCCCCCAAAATCAGGCAGAAGGATTTTCCACCAGTAGAGTCCTTCCTCTTGTGGAAGGTAGATCCTGGATTTTGCACAAATTGAAGCTTCCATACACTCTGCCAGGGTAGCCCCACATAGAGCGCATGGTAGTAGTCTAAATTTTCAAGCTGGCACTTGCCATCTGAAATTTGATAAGCATTTGTATGAATAATAATCTTTTAAAAATCTGTTGTCTGATTAAATCAGGGCTCACCTTTTTGGTCAATAAAATCGTGTTTTCAAGCAATTGTTCTAACCAATTGATTTAGGAAATGTTGCCACTTTACAAATCCTTAGCTTTATAAAAAGTGGGATATAATTCTGGAAAAAACAGAATGATAGGGTTTGACGTCTCTTTCCAGACATCCATGCAGATAAATGCTTTATTTCCCATTGTGCCTGAGCGCTCAGTCCCCTGTCCCCAACATTTGAGACGTCCCATTTTCCTTACTACATTTCATCAGCAGAGAAATCCTTCCATTTTAGTGCGATCCACCTGGATTGTCTAGTTCTTGTCTCCCTGCATTGTTTGGAGGCCTATTCCACCTGTAGCATCACCTGCCAATTTGGCGACGGGCATTCCTACCAGTGAATAATAATAAAAATAATAAAAAACAAACCAGCCCTGTATCCTTGACCCCAAAACTTCTTTTAACATCTTCGGCCCCCTGGCACGGAGAGGCGTTTGAATAGAGAAATAAATAACCCCGGCCAAGACGTTTGCAGCAGATGGTTCTGATGAAGTAATTTGGGAGCTAAACAAACGCGAGTGGGGTGGCTTCACCGGGCTGACAGCTTCTCTTTAGCCACTTGACAAGAGAAAGTAATAAAATGAGGATTAATTAGGCTGTTGTTTAAACACACAGGATCCTCCCAGCCAGCGGGGAAACTCATAAACCGGGATTGAGAACAAGACGTGGGTTAATCCTCCTAGCAAACTCTTGCCGAGCACGGGATGGAGAGGATTTACCAGGAAGGGCTCATCCCTTCGTAATACCACCCTGCCTGGATTTGCACTTTTGCTTGAATAGGCCGGGGCTGTTCTGATTGCAGGCGAGGCTGGACAGGATTCCTGTCCCTTTTTCTTTCTTGGGTTTATTGTGGCTGAGAAAGAGGGAGGCACGTTGATGTAGGCCAGCCAGGCAGACAAATAGAATCAGAGAGAAAAAAAGAGAGGGAAAAGAAAAAAGAAAAAACACAATACAAAAAAGCCTGTCTAGCAAGCTAGTGTGGCTGTAGTGGTGAGACTGCTGGGCTAAGATCAAGGAGTTGTTGTTGTTGTTCAGTCGTTAAGTCATGTCCAACTCTTCGTGACCCCATGGACCATAGCACGCCAGGCCTTCCTGTCCTCCGCTCTCTCCCGGAGTGTGCTCAACTTCATATCCATTGCATCAGTGATGCTATCTAGCCATCTCATCCTCTGCCGTCCCCTTCTCCTTTTGCCTTCAGTCTTTCCCAGCATCAGGGTCTTTTCCAGGGAGTTTTCTCTTCGTATTAGGTGGCCAAAATATTGGAGCTTCAGCTTCAGGATCTGTCCTTCCAATGAGCACTCAGGGTTGATTTCCTTTAGGATTGACTGATTTGACCTCCTTGCAGTCCAGGGGACTCATAAGAGTCTTCTCCAGCACCACAGTTCAAAAGCATCAATTCTTCGGCTCTCAGCCTTCCTTATAGTCCAGCTCTCACAGCCATACGTTACTACTGGGAAAACTATATCTTTGATTATACGGACCTTTGTTGTCAAGGTGATGTCTCTGCTTCTTACTATGCCATAGCTTTCCTCCCAAGGAGCAAGCGTCTTTTAATTTCATGGCTACAGTCACTGTTTGCGGTGATCTTGGAGCCCAAGAAAATAAAATCTGTCACTGCTTCCATTTCTTCCCCTTCTATATGCCAGGAAGTGATGGGGCCAGATGCCATGATCTTAGTTTTTTTAATGTTGAGTTTCAAACCAGCTTTTGCACTCTCCACTTTCACCCTCAACAAGAGGCTCTTTAGATCTTTAGATCTTCTTCGCATTCTGCCATTAGGGTGGTATCGTTTGCGTATCTGAGGTTGTTGATAATCTCCCGGCAATCTTAATTCCGACCTGTGATTCATCCAACCCAGCATTTCTCATGATGTACTCTGCATATAAGTTAAATAAGCAGGGAGACAATATGCAGCCTTGTCGTACTCCTTTCCCAATTTTGAACCACTCGGTTGTTCCATGTCCGGTTCTTACTGCTGCTTCTTGATCCTCGTACAGGTTTCTCAGGAGACAGGTAAGGTGGTCTGGTACTCCCATCTCTTTAAGAATTTGCCAGAGTCTGTTGTGATCCACGCAATCAAAGGCTTTAGTGTAGTCAATGAAGCAGAAATAGACATTTTTCTGGAATTCTCTTGCTAAGATCAAAGAGACCTGGGTTCAAATTCCCACTCAGCCATGAAACTCACTGGGGGACCTTAGGCCAGTCACTGTCTCTCAGCCTAACCTACCTCACAGGGTTGTTGTGAGGATAAAGGGGGATTTGGGGGAGAAAATCTGTGTACCCTGTCTTGAGCTCCTTGGCAGAAAAGTGGGATATAAACGTAATAAATATGTCTGGATAAGCAGGCACATAGAGCTGAAATGAAATTTCAATGGAAGGTAGAAAGTTGGCTGGGTAGTCACTTAAGCATCACCAAAAAGGATACAGATTTGCATTATCTTTGCATGTGCTGCAAATTTAGATGGAATTACTACAATTTAACTAGAAATATAATACATCTCCCTGTAGTAGGCAAGACCGTGACTAGATGACCCGTGTGCCTGCTCAGTCTGCTGTCCAAGTGCAAACTGGGGATGGGCAGCAAGGCCCCTGGTCTCCCATCTTATGGTTCCTTACCTTTAAAACTAGATTTGGACTGGATAGCTGATCACATAAGGGATGCCTTCAAACAGAGGACTGTCTTCTGTAAAATAGGCCACGCAGCCACTCTAAAAATGGGTGAGTTTTCAATATTTGCAATCTGGATTTGGAACTCAAATTCTGAAATTTGGGGTCAAAATGTGACTTCCACATTCTACTGTCTGGATGGGTTAAGCAAAGTTGAAATTAAAATTAATTAAGGGTGCAATCCTATGCATGTTTAGACCGAAAAAGGTCCTACAACTCCCAGCATTCCCCAATCAGCATAGCTGGACTTTTTTCGGTCTAAACATGCATAGGATTGCACCCTAATTCATTTAATGTATTGAAAGCCTCACAAAATAAAATTCTCTAGGCGTTTTACCATTTAAACCATCATCATCATCTTGCAACAAAAACCACCAACAATATAAAACAAATAAACTAAAACTAAAACTATGGAGGGGGCTTTGCACGTAAGAGGGAGTTTCCTGGAGACGAGACCTTGGAAATCCCATGCATCCACCCTCTGTGGGTGAGTGGTGGTTTGTGAGGAAGCAGGCTCTGGAGCCAAAGGGAGTGCCTGGCCCCTGAGGACGGGTCCTTTTGAGTGGAGGCATCGCAGTGAGAATCACGCGCAATAGCAAAGAACAACCAGGGAGACTATCATCCGTGCACCCTGTAAGCGGAACAGTCGCTATGTACCTTTGAATGCCTGTGCTGTGCCTGGCACAGCATCACACCTCAACTGTAGGGGGAGAGAAGGAAGGTGAGTCCCACTCTGCTGACTGGCACGATGGGAACTCGAAGGCTCCACCCTGTCATTTCCCCCTCCCTTTCCTCAAATCTGGCGAAAGGAGATGGACTTTTCATCCACCAAATTCTGTTGCAAATGCTGTCAAATGTTGATAGCTGCTTCTCAGATACTGAGTGCTACTGCATGTCAGCTGTCAGATACCATCAAACGTTGACTTACTAGAAGTCGGATACTGTCAAATGCTATCTGCTACTGCATGGCAGTCCTCAGATGCTGACTGCCACTACAAAATTCTTGGATGTCAAATGCTGATGCTGTCTATCCAATATTTGTTGAATATTTACCATTCAAATTCACAGAAGAGTATTTAGAGGACTGGGTGGGGATTCATTTCCACTCTGGCAGACTGGTAATTATAGAAGGGGATGGATGCATTGTCTTACTCCAAGGCCAGTCAGATCATGAAGGCACTACTTTGGCAGTGAATTTTACATGCAATAGGGGTGGCGAATTTTGTTCAAAAATGTTTTCCTGGGTCTTACTTTCACCAACTGATATAGTGGCAGAGAAGTGCCTCCAAATTGGTGCCAGCTTCCAGGAACAACATCAGTTATATATTTCTAAGTGAGACTCCTTAATGTCTGGCACCTCATCCCCCCCCCCCCATCAAGGATGTTGGAACAGGTGAAGAAATTAAATATATACAAGAGTAATACCTGAACCTAACCCTGTGAGGAGTGATTGGAAACATCTGGGATATAGGATAGGTTCGGACCTTAAAGGCACTGCTGCTAAAATTTCACATTGTCATTGTTAAGATAGACTGCTCATGCTGTTCTGAGATGAGTCAGCTCAGAGGGCATTGTATACAAATCCCATAGGCTGTTCCTTTTTGGTCAGCAGCCACAGGCTAGAATCACCCATTGTTTCTTCTCTCACCAGCTTTATTCAGTGGCTGAATGTGCTTTACTTTGTTAGTCAGAAATCACAAAGCCAACCCCAATGGGTGCCAGTTTGCCAAGCATGCTGCCCTTACTAAGCCTCTGAGCTAGCTAAATCTGGTTTTGCATCTACCAGCTTAAAAGGATGTTATAATCACTCCAAACTGAAAATTATTTTTTTAACAATTTCCAACTTATTGCATGATCTTTGTTGCCCACTTTGTACTGAAGCCATGGCTGGTGTAGCCTTTCCAAACTGGCTGGCAAAAAGTGTAAGCTTCTGGACCTATTTGATTCTCTTTCCTGAGTGGTGTGAGCAGGGCAGTTTTTCCAACATTGTTTTAGTTCTCCTTTACAGGAGTGAATGCTGGAGGCTTACAGTACTTATGGCTTGCAAAGAAATAATAGGCATCTGCAGCCAGGGCCAGCCCAACCATTAGGCAAGGAACATGGCAACCTGCAGGGAGGCGAACTACAGCATGAGGCAGAAGAGGGAAGAGCTTAGCAGTTCTTAGATACCCCTTTTGGTCTTAAAATTGGCATCCACCCCCACTTTCTACATGATTGGGCAAAATCCAGGTTTAAACACAACATACACACACACGTCCGTAGGGCATGCCAAAATGTCACGAACCATCTCTGCCTGCAAGCCCTGATTTCAGGAAATCCCCCCAGACCCCATATAACTGAGGAGCAAAACTACACATTTCACCTGAATGTACGAAACTCCTGTCACTGTTTAAAAAACAAAAACAAACGGGAAACCACTTTGAGAGGGGTGAATTTAGAGCACAGAAGGAGGGAAAAGTGCTTAAAACTTTCCCTGACCACCATTTCTCCCCCCACGTGGCGTCAATGACACCCCTCGCCAGGTTCCATTTATATGCTTACGTCAAAACTGCCCCACTGTGTGTGAGTGTGTTTGAGAGAACAGTTTGAGAAGGCAATTTGGAGCAATGAAATGGAGAAAGGGTTATGCACAAGCATATGCTACTGTGGTCTGAATTCCCTGCTCTTGAAGCAGTGTCTTTAAAACAGAAACAAAAGCTGGGTTTTCTTACATAGATTTCCATGTAATATGTACATAAGCCCCCAAGTAATCTATACTAATAAAAAAAGGGTATCTATTTGTCCATTAGCGCCATAATGCCAAGACTGTGAAACCTAGTCACGTGAAACTTGGCATGCATACTAAGGGGATGCTAGGGGTGTGCCCCTCAGGATTATTTTTTTTAATGCAGTAATTAATTTAAATGTGTCCATGTGGTTGAAGCCTGCAGTACCACCTTCAGTCACTAGGTGGCAGACTTCCCTAACCAGCACATAACTTTGCAGAAGTTGATATAGTTTAAAGCTGGGGGAAGTAGTCTGAGGGGAAGAGTTATATAGCTTCCCCCGCCCCCCGGGCCAGGTAATGGGGTGGATAGACCCCACAAGGGGGCTATAAGGGTGTCCCATGGCAGGGGCCATGCTCAGGGGTATCAGTGGACTTCACTCAGATGGGGCAGGCACAATATCCAGCTCTGACAACTGTTTGTTTGAAGGCTTTGCTTCATCAAACTAAGGGTTATGCCAACCTGTGGAAAACCTAGTGCGTTTGCTAGTGTGCCTTCAAAGGCTTCCAGTTGCTTCACAGGATGGACCATTTAAGCAGCCTTAACCACTCTCCCTTGGACGTGACCTGAATTCATTCAACCTGGCCACTTGCAGCATCCTTTCCCTGGTTGAGGCGTAGTGTCTTGGCGGTGTGGTACACAAGCCCAATTGGACCCCTGTCCCTTGACACCAGAGGCAGGGTTGCTAGGCCCATTCTGCTCTGTGAGTGACAGGCCTGTACCCAAGCAGCCCAGCCTCTGGCGCAGGCCATGAGGATCTGGGATGGTGGGGCACTTTGTGTCCTTGACAATCGACACATGTTGAGAGGGACGAAGGGAGAAGCTTGTCATTTCCCCCCAGCTGTCTGTATCCTCCTTCAGAGACCCACCACATGTTCTGTGAAGTTACCTCAGATCACTGTAGAATCTCACTCAGAAACCAGGCAGCCTATTGCTTTATCCTCTCTTATTAGAATGAGGTAGTTAGCTTTGTGGGTCTAAAAACCCACGGCATTTACCGGAAATCTCCCCTGAATTTACATCTTATGGGATTGATGGTGGTGACAGAGTGACCTGCGTCTATCGGCTCCCCTCCTCACTCCGTAACTCAATAATGCCTCCCCCCCTTAAGCCCCGAAAACAAATCCGCTCCTCTTTGCACTAATTGAAGAAAACAGGCAGCGAGCGCCTCATAAACACGGTGTCAGCTCGCATTACGCAAAATTAAAATTCTCAGCACCAGGAATTCCTAAAGAGGCTGCTTTTTTAATATCGTCCGAATCCGTTTAAGCCAGGGTAATATTGTTTAGGTTGCCATGGGAACAGAAGGCAGCTCTGTTAGCCACCGGTGGATTGAAAACTAGTTTATTATTGGTGCTGGATTGACAGACATGGTAACTGGGGGAGTCTGTGTACTACCTGTAAGATGGGACAGCTGCCATTTTGGGCAGCAACGCGGAGGCTAGTGGTTTCACAGCCCTTCAGCAGTGCTGAGGCATTGCTTTTTTTGCAATTAGCTGGAAGTGGAATTAAAACAGAGGTTCCACACAAGCGCTTCATAGAGCACTGGATTATCCAGCAATGCCATGGTCCAAATTCACTTGTAATGTTTACTCACAAGTAGATGCCATTCAGCAAAGGTTCCTGTAACATTAATCAAGAGTTTCCTCTGTGTGGGTTAAGCATGTTTTATTGCTTCCTCGTGAGTGGGGGTGGGGGGGGAATAATGAGGAACAATATTAATTGTCCCTTGAATAGCCACTCTAAACTGCCTCAGTGTCAGTTTCTGTTCCCACAAAAAAGGGGGGGGGAGATTTAATTATTGATTTTCTATCAATTTCGTTCTTTTCATTTTTAATGGGGAAATCATGCTATTTTGTTATAAAAATCAAAAGTAAAAAAATAATAATGAGAGGGGGGAAAGTTATTAAAGACTCCCTTCCCAGCAGGCCCAAAAACAGACATTGGGGCAATTAAGAGAGACTAGTTGAGGGGCAATGAAAAGACATAATTAATTCCCTTCCTGTACTCCTTAGGAAGGAACAGATCTGCAAACAGGGTATGTCTAATTAATGCAGAGATGGGCAACTTGTGGCCCTCCAGATGTTTTGGCCTACAATTCCCATTGTAAGGAATTCCTATTAGCATAGCCAATAGTGAGGGTTGATGGGAGTTGTAGGCCAAAACACTGGGAAGGCCACAAATTGTCCATCCCTGAATTAAAGGCACAGGAGCCCGCAAAAGTCTCATTTGTGCTTTGCCTGTTCACAGACTGGGGCTGCAACTATGTTTCATTACAAAATTAGTGCTACAAATCTAGTCTGAAAGGAAAAGAGGACAACACAGAAAACACTGGAATGGAATGGGCTAAGGACATTGTCGTCTGAATGCTCCGTAGAAGTAAGTGAACAAAGTACAATTCCAGGCAAAAGAGCTGGTGTAGAAGCAACCTAAGACTGAACTGGGATTCACCAGGGGAAAAGAAGGCCTGTCGTTTCTGGAACTGAACAGGTTCCACACTGCCAAAGACTAGGTTCCCACATTCTTCGTGAATCCAGCACAATGCAAGCCATATACTAATCTTTGGAAGAGTCAAACAATCCTACCGACAGTGGGTGATCTCTCACACACTCTCTTTATGATCAGGTTACAGTATAACTTCAACATCTTTTTTCTTCTCACCCTCCTCGCTTTCTTTAATAACTAGCCTGATGAAGAATTTTGGAAAACCTGAAGGCTTGCTCGCTATTTTGTGACATTTTGGTTGGTCCTAATAAAGGTATTGCCTGCTGACCATGGATTCTGATTCCCCCCACTTTTAGACCAACACGGCCTCCTTTGCTTTGTGTGTGTGTGTATAAGTGACCATTGGTCCTTCAGCTCCCTCACCTGCCCAAAGGTCTCTTGCTCCCTTAAAACGATCCCACTCATTCTCCATAGCTGATCTTTGTGCCTGCATCTTCCTCCCAGAACATCTCTCTTTCCCCTCCTTTCCAAATCCCTCCCCCAAATCCACCCTTCACACAAAGCCTTCAGCTTAATAACCACTCAGCCTTACAATAGCCTTCCCAAAACTGGCACCCTCCAGATGTGTTGGACTGCAACTCCCATTATCCCCCATCCAGCTGATGGCTATGCTGGCTGCAGATTATGGGAGTTGCAGTCCAACACACCTGGAGGGCTCCAAGTGTGGGAAGAAATGAAGCCTAAGTGCATGTGACGGCATTTGCACATATTCTTCCCTTGCTATCTTTGTCTTTCCTTCCTCCCATGTTGCCTTCCCCTTGTCAAAAAGATAGACTGTGTAAGGTCCTCAGGGTAAGGAACTGTTTTTTGCATATGTTGCTCCATAAAAAGTCATGTGCATTCATGGTGCTATATAATCAATCAATCAACCAACCAATCAATGCAACCTGAAAGCTCGTTCTTCCAGTCTTTGGATCATTACAGTGTGTTCACGTCAGCGCCCTTGTCACATTTCAATTCATTCTCCTTTTCTCTCTCACTATCTTGGAACAAATCTACAGGCTTTTTACACACACACACACACACACACACACACTTCTTGGAATTGCAGACTCGGGGTTCTTTCCCTTCCCCACCCCCAAATGTATATTTGCAAAATCAAAGCAAAATGTAGATAATCTCTGAGAGAGGTACTACAGTCACACAGAGAGAAAAAGGGTATCATGTTAAAACCCAGTACATGTAAGTCTACAGCAAAATAGTAGTTTTGCCAACTTACCCCATACATCAATTAAATGCAAGGGGGGGGGGGAAACTGAGATAAACACCAGCTGCAGGATTTGAAACCTCTGTAGCCATTGGCTCTAAGAGTTTTGACTTCTGTTGATTGAAATGAGCCTCCCTTAGCTATTGGCTCAACTGCTGAGGTGTTATGGAATATTTAAGAAAATTTCAACTGCTCAGAAGTTTCAACAACGATGGGTCTAGGGACAGATGGGATGGTGTGATGTTAATGGAAAGGGGTGCAAAAAAGAAGGCAGAACTGCCGAGGTGATGGTCAACACTGTGTGTGTGTGTGTGTATGTGAGTGTGTGTGAATGAATGAATGAATGCTGTGGCAATATGACAGTGGTTATGTGAACTGTGTATCAGTAGTGTCAGGGTGGACACTAAGCCCATAGAATCCCAGAGTAGTTCTGATTCTGAGGAAGAGCAGCCACTCCTGGGAGAGGAGCGCGCTCATCCTTCCCAGGGCCAACAGCTGGCAGGGATTCCTCCCACCGGCATTCCTAGCATAGATAGCAGTCCTGGGAGTGAGAGAGCATGGGAAGCAGACTTGCTGGATGCGCGACGCTGACGCAGGGAGCGGCGCCAAATGGAGGGCGTGGAAAGGAGGTGTAGTGCCCGGTTGGTGCGCAAACAACGGTTGCGCCCAGAGGATCCAAGGGAAAAGGGGAGGGACTCTCCCTAGCCCATAAGTTCAGGGTCTGCCAGTGATTCTCCTTCAAACGGGGACCAACTGTTCCAACTTAGGGCATAGGTACTCTGCTGCTCATATCTAGTTGCTAACAGTAGAGTTGTTACGTTGTAAAAGAAGAATAAGCTTTGAAAAGAATCCCTTTGTCTGTGTCTGGACTTGGCTACTGGATTAGACTGAGAGAGGCCTCCAAGGAGCCCTTGACAAGTAGTATGTGTATTACTACTTGCATTGTGTGCAAGTAGTGCAAATAGGTGTATGTGTGAATGGGAGAATATGTGAGAGAGTAAAGGGAGAAGATGCAATACACACCCAAAGCTACAAATATGTGCAGGTCTCCACTTGTAAACACTGAGTTTACACAACTGCACCAGCGTACCCAGTCCCATACCCACTGCAATGAATTTGATTTAGGATGATGATAAAGGAGATGGATGGGAAGCTTGGAATGGGAGTATGCAGTAGTTTTTAGCTTGGACTAACATGTCAAAAATGAGCAAGGTGCCAATTCATCTGATAATGAGGAAAGAGCAGCAGGGCAATGGCCAATGGTGCCACTAGGACCCTGTTTCCACAACAACGGAAGGAGAAGCTAATGGAGGAGTACTGGATTTTTAAAAAGGAATCAGCTTTGCTGTGATGTGGTCCATGCAGGGCTCCATGAACAGGTTCTCTGGAGCAGAACAATTGCTTCACAAAACATACTTGCTGGTGGGGGTGGGGGTTGGAGTGAACGTCTTCTCACTGGCAGGGGCCGCTCAAGCAATAAGAGAGGCTTCCCCCCGCTCCTTTTCCTTTCCCCTGAAAGTCTAGATGCACCTGCATTTCAGGAGCAAGCCTCATTGACCACAATGGGAGTTACTTCCAAGTAGACACACATATGCTTGTGCTGGGAAAGGGGGGTGGGGAGAACATAAAGACGGGAAACCAGCCCCCATTTAACCCACAGGATCTCTACAACAAAGAGTGGAAGTAGTTACTTCCTAAAGCAATAAACCAAACAAAGGAGAATCAGAGCCTTGAGATCACGCTTTACTGCACTTAGGGAATTGGGCTTTAAACTGTGCCATGTCAATTGGGGGGGATCTCTGTAAGTTGTGATGTGGGCATTCAGAGGGCAAGCCTCATTGACCACAAGGGGAGTTACTTCTGAGGAGACACTAATGGATTTGTTGTGGGAAAGAGAGCAGTAAACACAAAGAGGGAAACCAGTTCCCATTTGAACCTGCAGGATAACCAAGGGTCAATGTTTCTTCCTAAGGCAATAAACCAAACAAGGGAGAATCAGAGCCTCGAGATCACACTGTGCCTTGTCAGTTGAGGGGGTTCTCTCTAAGTTCTGTGGGCATCAAGAGGGCAAGCCTCATTCAGCACAATGGGAGGAAACACCCCTTGACTGGGGTCACAGTGAAAGGCACACCCCTGGGCAGGGCTAGCATACCTGAGGCCAATGCAGGGGTTGGGGGACACAGCAACTATACTCGGGGAGAACCCGACTTGAGGAAAAGAATTGGACTTTAAGTAGCCTCAGGAGACCCGGTTTTTCCCTGATAAGCTCCGGGGTGGCTGCTGGATGGCCACGGCATCACGTATCCCTAATGACCTCAACATGCAGCCAGCTCAGAGTAAATCGCTGGTGGAAAAACCCCCCAGGAAAAAAAAAAGTACAGAGGAAAGGGGCACAGATGAGACAGTGTGCATTTTGGGGGAGGGGATGAGGAGAACTTTGTTCTACATGCTAGATTTCTGATATGGAATTAACAGTATATTTCACATTACTGCTCTCATATGTTTTCTAAATATATTTTCTCTGAAGTACATCTAATTGATTTTGATAACTTTCAAATAAGAATGCTTAGAATTGCAGCCTTATTTTAATTTCCAGTTTATGACTCAGTTATCACCGTATGCGAAAAGTCCCTTTCCATCAAGTAACCACAGGGGTCCAGCAATGGGCGGGGGGAGGAGCTACGCGTCAGGGTGTGTGTGTTTGTCCTCCTCATTCCCCCTCCCCCCTGTAGCATTCCCTATGGCAGGGGTGTTCAACCTCTTTCAGCCTGAGGGCCAAATTCCATTTTGCAGAAGCTGTCTGGGGCTGCGTTCCGGGGTGTGTGTGTGTGTGTGTGGATGAAGGCAAAAGTGGAGGGGACAAGATACTAAAAATGCCAGCATATTTTAGGTAACTAAGGAAAGGCATTTCAACCTCTTAGAATAGGGGACAAACAGTAAAAAAAAGCAAGGAAACCACCCAATGATTGGTTGGGGGGAAAGGGGTTGTGGCCAAGGAAAGGGGGAGTGGCTAATTGGGGAATCCCGGAGGGCAAGATTTGGCTCCCAGGCTTGAGGTTTTGGACCCCTGGCCTATGGCAATTGCGACGAAGAAGGGCAATATGAGACTTTGATCCAGACCCAATTGTACATGAGGTTTTTATTTTAAGAAATAGTTAAAGCTTTAGTGTCAGAAAGCCACCGATCGTGCCATGCAACCTGACAATTGACATGCCCTTTGTGTGTGAGTATCAGCAGCCAAAACTTTTGCCAGCCACCCTCCACCCCCAACATCTTGGTTTTTGCATGTCTTTTTTTTGCACCCCACCAACATCTGGGTGCTGACATAGATACCCGCAGTTGGTTGAATCAGGAGAACTGATTCATTTCCTCTGTGTCTTGAATCAAAATTCAATCCAAAGAGAACCTAGCCCCAATGGAAAACTTTGTTCTTCAAGCGCCTGGAAGGAACCTGGACTTACTGTGAAGTCCCTCTGCCTTCTGTAACAGCATGGAGAGCCCTGACCCAAGCCTGGGAAGGGTAATCTAGAGAATATAAAATGGTATGAGTGGGATTAAAAGGTGTTAATGAAGCAGGACCTGAGGCCACCTCACAGGCTGCTTGGGTCTTCGCTTCATGAAGCCGCCTTTGTTTACTTAGGGTTTAGTCAAAATGAAGCAGTCCTGGCTCAAGAGAGGGTCTGTTTACTTAGCACTGAGCTCCAGAATCCAGCCGTAGTTGCCTGAAATATTGAAGTGGAAGGTTTAAAGCGGCTTTCCAGCTTGTGAGCCAGGGGCCAAGGAGCAAGGAATGAAGGGGATGCTGGAAATACAACAATACTCCCTTTTCATTTCCAGGAGTTTTGATAGGAACCCTGTTAACAATGGCAGCACGATGAGCGAGGTTTCAAGAGGAAAAACCACTCCCCTCCCCACTCCCCTCCTCCGGCCCTCTCTCCTTAATGCCACAGTAAAGCAGTGTGGATGAAGGCTGCGTCTGAACCATCCACAGCTGCCATTCTAATGCAGCAGGAGCTGGAAGGGCCGGATGCAAGGTGCATTTGTACTGGCACCAATGCTGCCCCCCCCACACTGTATACAAGTTACCATAAGTGATCCCTCTGGACATCATTAGCTGGCTCCCTACTGGACTTGGTTCTGCCCCCTTTAGCTCAGGAGTTGTACAATCGTAGGGTTGGAAGGGGCCTACAAGACCATCAAGTCCAACTTCCTGCTCAGTGCAGGAAGCTTGATTACCAGGTGGTTCCTCATCCAAGTACTGACCCTGCTTAGCTTCTGAGATCTTCTCAGCATATAAAGAGAGGCTTCAGCCAAACAGGCACTGGGACGTCAATTAACATTTGCTTCATAGGATTACCAGGAATTTCCATCCAGGTAATGTCCACTCCCGGTCCCATCCAGCAAGCCGTCTGTGACTATTGGCCATGCTGGCCTGGGCTGATAGAAGCTAGAATCCAACAACATCTGGTGGGCTGGAGGTTCCCCTCTTGTACCCTACAGGCCGCCTCTTCAAACTTTCACCTTTGCTACTGTCCTCTCAACCCATGAAATCCACCTAAGCCCCAACTGGACTTTGTTCTAGATCCTGCCACTCTCAGTGAGCAGACAGGCCTCAGACTTTACTGAAGGGAATGCCTATTCATCATTCTGGTTCTTGATATCTGGACCCTGGCTGCCAGTTCTACAGATACACATCAGTGTCCAGCTAAACTAAAGTACATTTGAACCACAGCTACTTATTTACTGGCTACAGTGTGAACAGAATGCTGGACCATGTAGGCCTGTAGTCTGAGATTCAGCATGGCTTCTTTGTTGTTCTTATGTTTATGCCTCTGTATATGAATTCTTCGTATCAGAGCAGCTGAGCAAGACCATCTACTCTGGCCCAACACTGGGAGTTCCCTCCAGTTATGATAGGGTGAAATGCACAGTATGGTGTACAGACTCTAGTGTATGACAAAAACAACCCTTTAGAACAATGTTTGGCCTTGAGTAAGTGAAACTACATTCCACGATCATTCTCAGGGTGGAAGCCTCGAGCAGATCCTGAACCCAAGGCCTCAGTGATGTCCAACAGATGTGCAACACAACTGAGAGAGCACAGCAAAACGTCCAGCCAGATCAACAAGAGGCTCCTGAACTCCAGTTGGCCACAGCAGATCATGTGACAAGTCAGACCCTCTATAAAAGATTCTGGGCCAAGACTTACGATATTCTGCTCCCTGCTCTGGCCATGTGTCCTATTTTACAGAGGACAACCCTCTATTTGTGGGGCTGCCTGAGGACAGTCTTCTATTTGAAGGCATCCTCTAGAGCTGTCCAGTCCCAGTCTGGTTTAAACCATAAGAAGGAAGAGCAGGGAAGGGCCTTGAAGTTGCTCATCACCAGCTAGCAGTTGGACAGTAGA
Source organism: Heloderma suspectum (assembly GCF_057233095.1). Taxonomy (NCBI): domain Eukaryota; kingdom Metazoa; phylum Chordata; class Lepidosauria; order Squamata; family Helodermatidae; genus Heloderma; species Heloderma suspectum. The sequence goes on from NC_139459.1 coordinate 177,635,348, forward strand.
CCAAGCAGCCACTCAAGTCACCTGGTCACAATCATCCCCACAAGGGTGAGAGGTATTGCATTGTATTTTAATGTTATAGTGCTTTTGTCTGAATTTGCATCTCTACATATAAACGAGCATTTGCAAATGCTATGCACATCGGTGTCCTCTTTTCTCCTCTTTTTTTGGGTAATAGATTCCTCCTTTTTGCCAATGCATAAGTGGTGACTGTGTCTCTGCTCCTGCCCTGGCATGCCCCTGCGCCTTGCCCAGTCTCTCTCCTTAGACCAGGCCACCTGATATAATCCCCACGGACACAGTAGGAGCCAGCATTGGTAGAACTTGATAAAGAATTATGAGGTGGGATGTACAGGAGGAGAGAAGGCAGGGAGAAGGAGGAAGGGGACTTGGAAGAATCTTAATTAGGAACACAAGAAAAGCCTTGCTGGGTCAGACCAAAGGCCTATCCAGTCCAGCATCATATTTCCCAGAGTGGCCAATCACATGCTCATGGGAACCCCACAAGCAGAAGAGGCACTAGCCCTCTTCTCCTGCTGCTGTTCCCCAGCAACTGATATTCACAGGCATGGTGCCTTTGATCCTGGAGGTGGCACATGATGTATTCCTCATGAGTAGTAGCCATTGATAGCCTGATCCTTCATGAATTGGTCCATTTCTCTTTGAAAGCCATCTAAGTTGGTGGCTCTCACCAGATCTTGTGGTAGTGAATTCCTTGGTTTAAACTATTTGCTGTGTGAAGAAGTCCTTCTTTGTTTTCTGCCCTGAATCTCCCACCATCCAGTGTCACAGGATGACCCCACTGGGTTCTAGTCTTATGAGAGAGGGAGAAAAATGTCTCTATATCCACTTTCTCCACACCATGCTGGCTGTCCCTTACTTCCTTTCTGATGGAGCAATTGTCAGGTTTCTACAGGATCTGATTTTTGCAGCAGCTGATTTTCACATGGACTTTTCCAGGAAATACCATAGTATGTGCAATCTGTATTGAATCCCTTTCCTTGTCCCAAACAGTGATTTACTCCTGTGTTAGCCTATGCTGCAGTTAGTACCTTAGAAAATAGTCTTGAGATATCCCTTAGTGTAGGGATGGGGAACATCTATGGCCCTCCAGATGTTGTTGGACTTCAGCCCTCATTAGCCTCAGCCAGCATGGCCAATGGTCAGGGATGATGGGAATTGTAGTCCAACATCTGGAGGGACACAGGTTCCCAATCCTTGTCACAGTGCAATGAATGACTGTTCAGACAAACCTATCACACCCTTGTCTCACTTTTGAGGATATATTTTGAAGTTGTGTGCATATCCACCTTCACATCTTATCTTGCTTTTACAGTTTGTGCCTTTGAAATAGGAATAGGTGAGAAATTTGCTCCATTGAGGGCCTTTTATGGTCTTACTCAATCTGTACTTCATGGAACCGGATACAATTTGTGGTCAGAAATCTGCACGTTTCCAGGCTTGCAGTGTGTTCCATGAAAGAAAAGAGTGAGAGAAACGCCTTTGACAGCATCCGCACATTTGAAAAATGCACAAATCCCCACTGCATACATTTCTAAAACTCACACCAACATGCTTTAGTCAATGAGGGCATGTGTATAAAAATGTGTACATTTGAAAAATGTGCACAAAATTAAATACAGATTTCTGGTGGGGGGAGGGAAACCTTGTACAGAACTGAGACAGAATGAGCTTGATGGTGGAAAACCAAGAACCTTGACGAGATTGAGATCTACAGATCTACCTTCCCTAGTCTTCGCAACTCAGCCTGTCGCCTGAATTCAGAGTGGAGAACGAACGGAATTAGTCCCTAAAATAAATGATGATAAAACAGTAAAACGTATGTATTTTTTAAATCACACATTTTAAATATACAGAGCTGCTCTTGGGAGTGGAGCTCTAACTCTTCAGTCGGCCCAGTAAATAACCAGTACTCTCTCCTGTTGAGTCTGATTCCTCTTCCCCCAAGGAATATGCTTAAATGGAGGGAAGATCTGGCGAGCATTCAAAATGCTTAACTATCAACATTTCCCCCCTTTGCAGCTAAAGAATGCCTCTGAGCATTTCCAAAGTGCTTCTCATACTCCACTGGCTCAACACCATTGGCCACCAGGTATCTGGAGTATTGGCTGGGGGGAAGAAGGACTGAGGCCTCCGGAATCAGGCATATTTCAGGCAAATTTTAGACTCGGCAGTCAGCAGTTCTTTGCCGCGCCAAAAAGAAGACAGTTCTTGCAAACACCAGTGGGCGCCTAGCGTTTGAGTCCTTCCATAATCTCAGAGATAAAATTGGCACTTTGGGGGGGATGCACCCTCCCCACCCCCCCATCCCTCATGTACACAAACAAACTGCCGGTCTTGTGTTCCCAAAGCTGCTGAGATTCATAAATATTAAAGCACCGTGAGCTCGACGCTGGTGAAAGATTTAATACAGTGCCGCCATGCCGCCCCTCAAGGGGTTAAAGCCCCCCTGCTGCGCGGATATTATTGCCGGTGCGGTGGCATGGAGCCATCGCCGTATAATCTGATGAACTCTTTTATTAAATTTCACAGGCCTGTCTTCTTTATTAAAATTTCCCAGAATGCATAGGGTTCCTGTCATATCAAACACAGAGAGTGAAAGAAAAAAAAGTGTGGGTATTCCCCCCCCCCCTTTCTGGGTATTGCCAGAGACATGATCCACGTCAGGAAAAGTTGGCCAAGCTGTGGGACAGGCAGCAGGGCTGGATTAGAAGATGGGGGTCTCAGCATTTGAGCCAAACCCTGGTTCCCTCTTAAAAAGGCACAGTTGCCACATACTTTGGCAGCCTCCTTATCCTTGCATCCTGCAATCTCTCCTATTCTGCCTTCCAAAAACTGGCCCTTGAAAATATTCTGCCCAACATGTTGCTAATATGTAAGTTTCCTTCCAGCTGGGAATAGGGCGGCTGCCTCCCATCTCTTGTAGGGTGGGCACGTGTCCTACTTTACAGAGGACAGTCCTCTATTTGAAGGGCTGTCCAGTTCAAGTCCAATTTAAAGATAAAGAACCATAAGAAGCTGGATGAGCAGGGCCTTGAAGTTGGCCATCCACAGTTAGCACCTGAAGAGCAGACAGGACAGGTAGGCACCCAGGTTGCCTGGTCACCTTCTTTCCCATTGTGATGAGATATATTGTATTTCTATTTAAATTATAGTGCTTCTTTCTAAATGTGCCTCTATGCATAGCAATTAGCATATGCAAATGTGATGCAAATTGATGTCCTCTTTTTGTGCTCTTTTTGGGTGATGTGTAGGTGGCCACCATGCCAAACGAAAGCTTGAGTTCTGAAGAATCACGCTAGCCTTGGACATTTTTGCATCTTTGGTGAAAAGGTCAAAATACTGCCCCACTGTTCTGAACTGGATTTCTCTCTCTCTTTGAAATGACATTGAGAGAGAGAGAGAGAGACTGGAGGCAGGAAAATGGCCTCCCATTCAGAATTGACTGCTTCCTCTTGCTCCCTAGTAAGGCCTACCCTAGCAGGATATTTTAAAAGAGTCTAGTACAAGATAAAGAGTATAGGTTTCACACTGAGAATCCCCCAGGTAATTACATCCTTACTGCCCACTTTTGCCTCAGACTTCGCAGGCCCTACATTTATAGAATATGCGTTATTATGGCTAATAAGGCAACAAGAAGCCACAGAATGGGGTGGGGTTCAGACCCAGGATTTACCTGCAATCTGGGAGTCTGGGATCCACACTGATTTTTTTTTTTTTTAGCACCCATGTCTATATTTTTTTAAACTCTCCCCATCCCCTTTCACACATTGAGCAAATGCATGGTGGTGATGATGGTGGTGGAAGAATCATGATCATGCCTGATGTCTCTGCTCCAAACCTCCACATGTTGCAGATGAAGGTATGAATCAAATCCATGCATGCATGTGCAATTTGCAGGTAGGCAGGCTTTGGCCGTGTGATCAGGAGCCCTGCAAGAAGCAAGGTTCTGGATCACACATAGAGACTCTGTGCATATATTTGCATGTGCATGGCTCTGTTCAGACCTTTGGTTGAATGCACAGAGATTGGTGGGGGAAAGAGCCGGTGCAAATCCCTACCTCCGGTGTACACACAATTATTGCCTGCCAAGGGAGGCAGGCCTTCTTCTGTTCTCTTCTTCTATTTCCCTTGTTTTTCCTTTTGTCTTAAACAAACAAACAATCCTAAAATACTGGTGCCCATGATGCAACTCTCTTTAGAACAGGGTACATCCCACTAGTGGGTTCTAAAAGACCAATGCAACTGGGGACAGGACTCTGATACTTCGCAATAATGGTTTTCTTTTAAGAAAATGCTTTTATTGTACTACTATAATATGAAATACAAGGGGAAAACTCATCAACAATAAAAATAAGGGGCTACTGGGCAAAATCAGCTTATTGAACTTGAACTCATAGATCAAGGGTCCTCCAGGCAGAGTGGCCATGTGTCCTGTTTCACAGAGGACAGTCCTCTGTTTGAAGGGTTGTCAGTCCTCTGTTTGAAAGCTTCCCCTATTTGAAGGGCTGTCCAGTCCAAGTCCAGTTTAGAACCATAAGAAATGGGAGCAAGGCCTTGAAGTTGCCCATCAACAGCGAGAATAGATTGAGCAGGTGCACAGGTCACCTGGTCACAATCTTAATTCCCACTAGGGTGAGATGTATATTGTATTGCTCTTTAAATTACAGCAATTCTTTCTCACTTTGCATCTGTATATATACATTAGCATTTGCAAATGTTATGCAAATCTGTGCCCACTTTTGCTCTTTTGGGGGGGGAGGGGGTGATGCATTTCCTCTTTTTTGTGTGATGTATAAGTGCCTTAATTTGCCTTATAGCTGGCAAATAGAAGGAGAAAACGTGGAGGCAGTGACAGACTTTGTCTTTCTAGGCGCAAAGATTACTGCAGACGCTGACTGCAGCCAGGAAATCAGAAGACATTTACTTCTTGGGAGGACAGCAATGACAAATCTTGATAAAATAGTTAAGAGCAGAGACATCACACTGACAACAAAGGTCCACATAGTTAAAGCAATGGTATTCCCCGAAGTAATCTATGGCTGTGAGAGCTGGACCATAAGGAAGGCTGAGCGAAGGAAGATAGATGCTTTTGAACTGTGGTGCTGGAGGAAAATCCTGAGAGTGCCTTGGACTGCAAGAAGATCAAACCAGTCCATATTCCAGGAAATAAAGCCAGACTGCTCACTTGAGGGAACAGTATTAAAGGCAAAACTGAAGTACTTTGGCCACATAATGAGAAGACAGGACACCCTGGAGAAGATGCTGATGCTAGGGAAAGTGGAAGGCAAAAGGAAGAGGGGCCGACCAAGGGCAAGATGGATGGATGATATTCTGGAGGTGACAGACTCGACCTTGGAGGAGCTGGGGGTGGCAACGGCCGACAGGAAGCTCTGGCGTGGGCTGGTCCATGAAGTCACGAAGAGTTGGAAGCAACTGACCGAATAAATAACAACGTAAGTGCCCACCCTACCTCCAGATGTTGTTGGACTGCAACTCCCATCAATGTGCTGGGTAGGGTTGACAGCATTTCCAGTGCAACAACATCTGGGTGGCTCACAGGTTTCCCACCCCGTAGTAGAGGAAGATTTTCATTTTTTACTTGCAGAGGATCCTCTTTGTATAATGTCTCTTGTGCCAGTTTAATGTTGCATTCCAGGGCTGGAGACGCATGAATGGCAATCCACATATGAGCATAGGCACATAAAGGCTTTCTTGAGCCTGCAGTTGGTCCAGTGGTCCCTCTATAGTGCCTTGCTGTGGGTGGGGTTTTTCTCTGCAGCCATTTCCTGGGGCAGACAAGGGTGCCACAGCCATATATTCATTACTTCCACTCTCCAGCATTTGTTGGTATTTCATCTGTTGCAGGTGGCCACAGTGCCTCTCACTGGTCCAGATGCCATGGGCAACCATTTTAATGCTTCTTTACACTCTCTGAAATGGGCACATGGAGCAAGCTCCCTGCAGTTTGCAATAATAATACTTTGCAATAATTGTGTCAAACAGGGAGTTTCAGCAGGTGTGGTTTACTACCTCTGCATCTCAAGGTTTGCAGAAGAGGAAAAGATCCTTAGAGAAAAAAAAATAAAATAAGGGGGCAACACCCTGAAAACAGCTCGATGAGGACTGAGCATGCTCAGTGGCCACAGAATGTTGAGGGTCTGTTGCAAGGGAGGGCAGAATGGAATGGAGTACCATGGATAAAGGTGTGGCTGGCTGGCTGGAACCCTGAACAGGAACACTCCACACTGCAACACTTTGTTGCAGGCCCGACCTTTAACATTATAATGCTGATAGATTGGTACAAAAAGATTAAAATAATGTGAGAATGCATAGAGGGGGCTCTGAGTAGGGGGCAGTCAAGACCATAGTACTGCCTTTCCTCTCTTCACAGGAAGAGACAGTTGTACTGCTTCCAATCCTCCTGCCTGTTCAGCACGAAGGATATCAGAGAAATCCATAATGGATTGAAATGAGTTCGTATTTCCATGAATCCAAGTTGTGGGTTCCTCAGTGGATTGGCTTTTTCCAAGTCATGTGGATTACGTGGACTTTCAGACTGGCTTTATACTTTGGGGGGAATTTGTGCAAATTTGCACTAGCATGAACATGCACTAGTACTAATGAACACTTGTGCAAGTATGCACAAATGGAATGAAATTTTTGTGCATCCGTAAAAAAATCCAATTCTGTCAATGAGCGGATGACAGAATGAAAGACTCCTGACAATCCATGAAACATAGACAGAATGGATTTAACACAATCCATACATCCCTATCCAGCACAAGTGGAAAGATCACACTCATCGATCTTGCATGGGGAGGATGTCGTCTGCTTGAAAGCAACATGATGTCCATGCAGATGGCTAGTAACCAAAGGAAAGAGTGCTACGACTCATCTTCCCTGCTGGCTTCCTGAGCATCAGGAAAGCAGCAGGGAGGTTGGATTTAAGGCCATGGGTCTGTGGCTTTGCTCCACTCCCAAAGCCTAGGTGTCCTGGATCATCATGGCCCAATTCTTCAGGCAGTGGTGCTGATGCCTGCTGCAGTCGGTGTGAAAAGGCTGAAATATTGTTTGGCTAGAAGAACACAGAATGATTCTTCATGTTAGTATTGTGTGTGTGCAAGGAGATTTGTTGGAAACAGATTTGAGAGCTGGCTGCAAGAATGGGCTTTGGTAATGTCAGAACTACAATACTGAACCGTGATTTTGTTTTTTTGCTAAATGGCAGCAACTCTAGAGAAATGTGATCAGAACAGGTGAAGATGGTGGTGAGTGTGTATGTGCATTGGGCTCAGGTGGTTGGATAAGGGCATAATGATTGCTGAAGGGTCCTCGTACCTGCAGTCTTTCTAGGTAATTTTTAACTTGCAAAATGCTCTGCAGTTCTCCATCTAGTTGTCCCCCTCCCCTATTGCCTTGTGAGGAAGGTCATCATTGCTTCCATTTTACAGACATGATGAGAGAGTGATTTGCACAAAGCCACCACTGATTCAGTTCGGGTTGCTTCAAGCATTTCAAACCCAGCTCTGCCACCCTGTCGGCTGGTGTTTGGTGTGCCTCTGTGAGGTGTGCATTTGCGAGCATGTTTTTTTTTTTTTGTCACCACACTCACTCTTTACATTTTTAGCCGGATGCCTAAACATCCTAATAATAATGCCTAAACATTAGCTGGATGCCTAAACATATGTGAGGAGGCCCTGTGGCAGAACTTGAACCCAGGCTGAACTCCAGCACTCTTGCCAAGATCTCAGACCAAACTAGAGACCTCAGGCAGTCCTAACCTTGCACCGGCACAACACCGTAGGGTGGCCATGTGTCCTCTTTTACAGAGGACAGTCCTCTGTTTAAAGGTCTGCCAGAGGAGTGTCCTCTGTTTTGAAGGCCTCCTCAATTTGGAGGGCTGTGTAAAGATCAAGAACCATTAGAAGGGAGATCAGGAAGTTGTGCATCAGCAGTTAGCGCCTGGGCAACAAACTGAGCAGGCAGACACATAAGAACATAAGAAGAGCCCTGCTGGATCAGAGCAAGGGTCCATTTAGTCCAGCATTCTGTTCACACAGAGGCCAACCAGCTGTCGACCAGGAACCCGCAAGTAGGGCATGAGCACAACAGCACCCTCCCGCCCATGTTCCCTAGCAACTGGTGTGTACATAGGCTCACTGCCTCTGGTACTGGAGGTGGCACATAGCCATCAAGACTAGTAGCCATTGATAGCCTTTTCCTGCAGGAATTTGTCCAACCCCCTTGTAAAGCCATCCAAATTGGTGGCCATCACTACGTCTTGTGGTAGCGAGTTCCATAGTTTAATTATGCGCTGTGTGAAGAAGTGCTTCCTTTTATCTGTCCTGAATCTCCCACCAATCAGCTTCATAGGTGACATAGGTCACCTAGTCACCCTTCACACCATGATCAGATAGATGTACTGCATTTCTATTTAAATTATAAAATATATTTCTCAGTGTGCAACTATACACATGAATTAACACACACATTTTTAATGCAAACCAGTGCCCTCCTTTGTCCTTTGTCTTTTTGGTGAGGCATGTCCTCCTTTTTGCCGCTTGACAAGTGGCCCAACTACCCAACAGTCTACCCGTGTTTGGGTAACAGAGCTTTGGAGGAACAATGGGGGTATCTCTCAGGTAAACAGGAGCCCCCTTCCTTCCCTGCTGCTTGGGTACCCAAAGAGAAGCCAGTTTGCTTTAGGAGCAACCTTTGTTACGAACAATGGTTGCGAAAACCTGCTCCTTCACAGCCAACGCTATTTCCCTCTACAGCCAGTGGTGGTGAGGGAAAAGAATTGATCTCACTGAGTGAAACTCGTAAGGCTGATTGCCCACCCACTCCTCAGACCCCAAACGCATGCATCGCAAGCGGTTGGCTGCGAGGTCGTCAGAGCCAGCCTGGGCTCATCCTCCAAGGATGAGATCCTCTGTTGGAGCTAATCAATTCCTATTGATTTCTCTGCTGCTTCGTGCCAAGCCGCGGTGGGCTATATTAATATTCTCGGCATGGGGAACAGCTCCTTCCCCCCAGTAGCTAGGGGTGATATTACTGATCCAGATAGTATTCAAACTCAATATCCTGCTTCTCCTTTTCTCATTTCCTGTTTGGTGGGCCTGAATGCCAGCCGTTGTCAGACAGAGAGGGAGAGGGAGAGGGAGAGAGAGAGAGAGAGAGGGGGCAGCGAGAGAGGGGGAGATTAGACGAAGAAAGGGGTGGCGAGACTCTGGCTCCGTCTTCTTTTTTTATATTACAGATTTAATAATGACAAAAGAACATCATTAAACATTCATTAGAATTATTTAATTAAATTTTGCTTTGGAAGGGGAGAAGCGGGGGGGGGAGAGAGATTAGATATGATGCGCGCGCGCGTACACACACACACACACACACACAGCAATATTGATTGAGGAAAGAACAAGTGCGAAAGAGGGGGTGACAGAGCAATGGCATTCCAATGGGACAGTGTTACTGCTTTGCCTCGTCTTCCCTGAGCAGTGTGGACGTTTAGGGATGTTCCTTGTGGAGGAGACCAGATTGCACTGGAGGCTCATTTGGGGTGTCTTTGAGAAAGACCACTTCCAGGGGAAGAGTTAAGTGTAGGGATGGAGCAGAAGGCCCAGGAGCAGTGGGGGTGGGCAAGGGTACAATCCAGGTACGGCCCAGAATCTATAGGCTGCAATCCTATACCCACACTTACTCACTGAACTCAGTGGGTCTTACTTCTGAATATACATGTGTAGGATCCACTGGTGCAGTGGAGCCAGGGCTCGCAGGAACACAGTGCCAGCACTTTTTGATTAGCAAGCAGGCTGACATCATCTGCCACCTGCCTCAGAATTCCCTGTTCCCACTGAGCTTAGCTACAATTGGGGATGTTGGGGAAATCCACAATGGATTCAAATGAGTTCAGATTTCTGTGAATCTGACCTGCGGATTCTGCAAATCGGTGGACCATTAAAAAAAAAAAAACCTTTGGGAGGGATTTGCACTAGTGCACATTAGCGCTAGTGCACATTAGCGTAAATGGAACGAAATTCTCGCACATCCCTAAAAAAAAATCCAATTCCGCCAATGAGCAGGCAATGGAACAAAAGATACCTGACCAACCATGAAACACAGACAGAATGGATTTACCAAAATCCGAAACACAGACAGAATGGATTTACCAAAATCCGTACATCCTTAGCTACAATCCCCACAGTAGCTGGAGTGAGGGATGAATTTTCTCAATAGCACTATATAGTTGTGAGCTATCCCTGTTGTAATGCAAAGTATTTTGGGGTGGCTTTGTCTTGAATGAGCAATTAAGACCCATTCCTTTTACAAAAGACCTGCTCCTGGTAAAGACAGTAACTCCTAGAATTGGTTTGTTGATATGGATCAACCCAGCTGCCTGCGTTTTTGGCCTCTCCTTAGGAGTGTGGCTAATGGGGTCTGTCATGATGAGTGCCTGGACTTCAAAATTTACTACTACACTACTGATGGGATTGTATCCAGTACTTACATTTCAGCATCCAACAACAGTAATCTTAATAAATAATATAATATTCAAAATTATACTCTGGTGCTGTTTATTATAATTAACAGCCAAGCCAAAACCACCTGCTCATTTTCAGGTTTGTTTTCAACATCTGCAACTTTAACAGATTTTTTTTTTGGACTCTCCCTGTCCCCCTACACACCATTTGTTTTGGTCCATGTACTTTTGAAATTATATACATTTATTCTAGACAATAGTTTAAATGTATTATCATTCATATATGACATTTATTAAACCCCTCATAGACAAAGTCTCTCTAGGCATTGTACAAATTAAAGCACAAGAAAGTACCAGAAAATCCAGAAAAAATGAAAAACTGGCACAGATGAAAAGTCCAAGAGACAGGTGCCAGCATAATTCCATAAAATACAGCGTAGATTACAAAAGTAAAAAAAGCCAAGAGAAAGTTAAAACACAGGGACTTTAAGATGCAGATCTTAAAAATCCTGGGAGAACAGAAAGGTTTGGCCTGGAACCTAAAAGACAATAACATAGGTGTCAGGTGAGTTTTCCTAGGGAGAATATTCCAAAACCGAGGGCTGAGGGTGGCTGGCACCCCCGAGAAAGCATGTGAGAGCAGCTAGGAACAGGGTCTTTACATCAGTAGCCCTTAAATGTTGGAACCTCCTTCTTGAGGAAAATCTACATATATGTTAGAATTCAAAAGAGACTGCAAAAAATGTCTTTTTCAGCAGTGTTTCGGTTAACTGAGGGCAGTGTTTTTTCTTGTTTTTGCTACTGTGACTAATTTTCTAGATAGATAGATAGATAGATAGATAGATAGATAGATAGATAAGAACATAGGAAGCTGCCTCACACTGAGTCAGACCGTTGGCCCATCTAGCCCAGTATTGTCGACACTGACTGGCAGCGGCTCTCCAGGGTTTCAGGCAGGATTCTTTCCTCGCCCTACCTGGGGAAGCCAGGGATTGAACCCGGGACCTTCTGCATGCCAAGCATGTGCTCTATCGCTAGTTAATTGTAGTTATTGTTTTTTTTTTTTAAAGGATTATTTGCACACCTGTTTGAGTTGCCTCAACCAGTTTCAGGAGAAGTGGGGTATCCCTTTAGCCGATAAATAAAGGACGTTTATAAATATTCAAAGCAGCCAAATAAAATAAAATAAAGTAACCATTCCTTGAAACAACAGTGAACAAAATCCCTTCCATCCCACCCCAAGGTTGTGGGGTGAGGAAGAGACATAGGGTAATTGCACATAGGGGACGCACAGTGATGCAGTGGTAATTTGTACCAGAATTGGCACAGATCCAATTTCTCAAGCATCTCCTGCTCCAGCAGGCAGGACTGAAGGGTGGGCAGTGGAGTCTGTGAAGCTGTAATCACATCATAGGAACATAAGAACACAGGAAGAGGCCTTATATACTGAGTCAGACCCTTGGTCCATCTAGGCCAGGATTCTTCACACTGATTGGCAGCAATGGCTCTCCAGGGGATCAGGGAAGGTTTTTTCCTTCCTTACCTGGAGATGCCAGGAATCAAATCTGGGTCCTTTTGAATGCAAGCATTGCCCTTCCACTGGGATGCAATCTGACAACCTTATTAACAATCCTTTTCTTAATCCTTTCCTCTCCATACTAAATGGCATGCACATGGCAATATTTTGCAGAGCAGTCACGGTGGGCGTGTCTTGTCCCAAAGTAGCTGGGATACATCTGGTACATTGTAGGACACAAGGAAGTCAATCCTTCAGTTGCAGCAGAATCCATTAGCGGTGGACTGCAAAATAGATGTGAGGTGCGTGCATGTCAGTGCCTGCTTTAAGATGATTATATCCCTTACAATAGCCTTTTCCAACACAATGCCCTCCAGATCACTTGGATAACAACCCCATCATCCCCAGCCAGCATGGCCAATGCCCTGGGGTGATGGGAGCTGTGGTTCAAAACATCTGGAGGGCATGATGTTGGAGAAGGCTGCCTTGCTGCATGGGACATTTGGATAACCCTAATCTTAGAGAAGAGAGATGGATGTGACATCTCAAGGGCTAATTCAGGTTGTACATCACAGGCATTTGTATTTGTAGTAGCGGTATTTGCTTGGATGTGTGTATTTTTTAAAAGATAAGTTTTAAAATGTTATGGTGTGTGTGTGTGTCTGTGTGTGTGTGTGGTTTGGCATGTACAATGTTTCTGGTAATTTCTTGGGCTGGTAGAGAATGCAGACGATTTCTATTAGGTTTTCTGGACTGAAAGACAGAGCCCAATCACACCAATGTCTTCTCAGTTCATTCATATTTTCTTCCTGCAGCAGTTGCTATCCTGGCCACCACCACTGAATGATGATTTGAGAAGGGGGTTCCATAGACCTAATGGCCACCACCAATAAGCAAAGAAGACAGGATTTTAAAAAACGTTCCCTGGAGTTGTGTGCTTGCCTACACAACTCCTGGATGGTGGTTAACCATCAAATTCTTAATGCGGAGAGGAGAACATTTGGGAGCATGGCCCACATGTGTGCTTGAAAGGAACCATACTCTGCTTTTCTTCTGCAGCTTCTTTCAATATCACCACAAATTTGTGAGCATTGATGCACCACTTTGGGGAAAGGCAGATCAAGAGGTCTGTAGTATATATACGTGCCTCTGGAAAAGCACTAAGCCAACTGATCAATGCTCTTAAATTTCCCAAGGGATTTCTGAATGATGAAAAACACTACTAGTTTCCCTTTGAGAGTCACCACATTCCACTTTGGATACAAAGTTGTATGTGAAGGTGGGAGAGGTGGATTCAAAATCCTTATTTCTCATGGGGTGGATAGGTGGCCTTAGGCAAGTCTCCCATTTCAGCCTCCAGTTTCCCATTGATCTTCACAGGGTTTAAACAAAGAAACCCTGCAAAGCAGCTTGCATGTTCAACGTGTTAGAAGTTATGATGGTCCAAAATAAATACTCAGCCATTGCCGATGCATAAAAATGTAGGTGGAAGTTCTGTTGTTGTTGTTCAGTCGTGTCCGACTCTTCGTGACCCCATGGACCATAGCACGCCAGGCCTTCCTGTCCTGCGCTCTCTCCCGGAGTGTGCTCAAGTCCATATTCATTGCATCAGTGATGCTATCTAGCCATCTCATCCTGTGCCGTCCCCTTCTCCTTTTGCCTTCAGTCTTTCCCAGCATCAGGGTCTTTTCCAGAGAGTTTTCTCTTCACATTAGGTAGGTGGCCAAAATATTTGAGCTTCAGCTTCAGTATCTGTCCTTCCAATGAGCAGTCAGGGTTGATTTCCTTTAGGATTGACTGATCTGACCTCCTTGCAGTCCAGGGGACTCGTAAGTAGGGATGGCGGAATTTCTCCCCGAATCTTCTGGAGGCCGAATGCCAACGCATTTGGCCCCCCGAAATTGGTGGGGAAATTCTCCGCTGGCCCCCCGCCCCCCCGGGATGGGACTTACCGTGGCCAAATGTCCCTCTCGGCGGCAGGTCCTGGCGGCGGTTCGGCAGCGTTTCGTCGGGGGCGGGGGTGGCGGCCGGTCTCCTGACCGGCTGCCGCCGCTGCCATTGCAAAAAAAAAAAAGTAAAAAACAACAACACGCACCCGTGATAGGCTACGTAACGATTTATGTAGCCTATCACGGCTAGATTTCCAAAGTCAGCCGTGATAGGCTACGTAAATCGTTACGTAGCCTATCATGGGTGTGGTTTTTTTTTTACTTTTTTTTTGTGGCCGGGTAAACGGGGCGCTCCTACCCGGTCTGAATTTCGCCGGTGAGGGATGGGGCGCCTCCCCCCCGGCCTGAATTTCGGCCGGGCAAGGTGGGGCGCCTCCCCCCCCTCGCCTGAACTTCGGGGGGAGAACCGAAGCGCCTCCCCCCCACCGCGAAGCAAGCTTCGAGAACAGGTAAGGGACTTTCGTCCATCCCTACTCGTAAGAGTCTTCTCCAGCACCACAGTTCGAAAGCATCAATTCTTTGGCGCTCAGCCTTCCTTATAGTCCAGCTCTCACAGCCATCAATTTCTACTGGGAAAACCATAGCTTTGATTATACGGACCTTTGTCGGCAAGGTGATGTCTCTGCTTCTTACTATGCTGTCTAGGTTTGCCATAGCTTTCCTCCCCCCAAGGAGCAAGCGTCTTTTAATTTCATGGCTACAGTCACCGTCTGCGGTGATCTTGGAGCCCAAGAAAATAAAATCTGTCACTGCTTCCATTTCTTCCCCTTCTATATGCCAGGAAGTGATGGAGCCAGATACCATGATCTTAGTTTTTTTAATGTTGAGTTTAAAACCAGCTTTTGCACTCTCCTCTTTCACCCTCAACAAGAGGCTCTTGAGATCCTCTTCGCTTTCTGCCATTAGGGTGGTATCGTCTGCGTATCGGAGGTTGTTAATTCTTCTGGCAATCTTAATTCCGACCTGTGATTCATCCAACCCGGCGTTTCTCATGATGTACTCTGCATATAAGTTAAATAAGCAGGGCGACAATATGCAGCCTCGTCGTACTCCTTTCCCAATTTTGAACCACTCGGTTGTTCCATGTCTGGTTCTTATTGTTGCTTCTTGACCCTTGTACAGGTTTCTCAGGAGACAGGTAAGGTGGTCTGGTACTCCTATCACTTTAAGAATTTGCCACAGTTTGTTGTGATCCACACAATCAAAGGCTTTAGCATAGTCAATGAAGCAGAAATAGACATTTTTCTGGAATTCTCTTGCTTTCTCCATGATCCAGCGAATGTTGGCGATTTGATCTCTAGTTCCTCTGCCTATTTGAAACCCAGCTTGTACTTCCGGTAGTTCTCTGTTCACATACTGCTGAAGCCTAGCTTGTAGGATTTTGAGCATAACCTTGCTGGCATGTGAAATGAGCACAATTGTATGGTAGTTTGAACACTCTTTGGCATTGCCCTTCTTTGGAATTGGAATGTAAACTGACCTTTTCCAGTCTTGTGGCCACTGCTGAGTGTTCCAAATTTGTTGGCATATTGTGTGCAGCACTTTAACAGCATCATCTTTTAGGATTTTAAATAGCTCAGCTGGAATACTGTCATCTCTGCTAGCTTTGTTGTTACTAATGCTTCCTAAGGCCCACTTGACTTCACTCTCGAGGATGTCCGGCTCAAGTTCAGTGAGCGCACTATCTTGGCTATCAGGGACATTAAGATCTTTCCTGTATAGTTCTTCTGTGTATTCTTTCCACCTCTTCTTAATCTCATCTGCTTCTGTTAGGTCCCTGCCTTCTTTGTCCTTCATCATTAGGGATGTAAGAAACCCCCCTTACCTGGCTCCGCCTGGCTCTATTTGCGTTCCCCCTTAGTTTTGCCGTCTTAGTCTATGTAAATATTTACGTAGACTAAGACAAATAAAAATAGGGAACGCAAATGGCGGCAGCCGTAGTCGCCGCCATTTGCGTACGCGTTTTTTTTTTTAACCCAGATGTGATAGGCTATGTAAGTCTTTACATAGCCTATCACGAATGGGGGGGGGGAGACTGCAAATGGTGGTGGCGGCAGCCGGTCGGAAGACCAGCCGCCGTCGTCGGAGCTGCCGCCGTCCGGAACATCCGCCCCAGGTAAGTCTTGTCCCAGGGGGGATCCGCGGGGCGGGGGGTGGTGGGCCGAATTCGGGGGGCCGAATGCACTGACATTCGACCTCACCGAGATCCATGGCAGAATTCTCTGACATCTGTATTTATCATGCCCCAAACATTGAACAAAACGTTCCCTTGAGATCTCCGATTTTCTTGAAGAGATCTCTAGTCTTTCCCATTCTGTTGTTTTCCTCGATTTCTTTGCATTGTTCATTTAAGAAGGGCTTCTTGTCTCTCCTTGCTATTCTCTGGAACTCTGCATTCAGTTGGATATATCTTCCCCTTTCTCCCTTGCTTTTCGCTTCCCTTCTTTCCTCAGCTACTTGTAAAGCCTCCTCAGACAGCCACTTTGCTTTCTTGCATTTCTTTTTCTTTGGGATGGATTGAGTTGCTGCCTCCTGAACAATGTTACGGACCTCCGTCCATAGTTCCTCAGGCACTCTGTCTATCAGGTCTAATCCCTGAAATCTATTCCTCACCCCCACTGTATGTTCATAAGGGATATGATTTAGGTCATACCTGAATGGTTTAGTGGTTTTCCCTACGTTCTTCAATTTAAGCCAAAATTTTGCAAGCAGCAGCTCATGATCTGAGCCACAGTCAGCTCCAGGTCTTGTTTTGACTGACAGTATAGAGCTTCTCCATCTTTGGCTGCAAAGGACATAATCAATCTGATTTCGATATTGACCATCTGGTGATGTCCATGTGTAGAGTCGCATCTTGTGCTGTTGGAAAAGAGTGTTTGCTATGATCAGCGTGTTCTCTTGGCAAAACTCTATTAGCCTTTGTCCTGCTTCACTTTGTACACCAAGGCCATGCTTGCCTGTTATCTCGGTGATTTCTTGACTTCCTTCTTTAGCATTCCAATCCCCTATGATGAAGAGGACATCTTTTTTTGGTGTTAGTTTTTGAAGGTAGGTGGAAGTTCTAGCTAACCTTGATTTGCTTTGGTGCCAAGAGGAGGCTGGAGCCCTGGTCCTGAATTTCCAGTAGGGACCTCTGCATGCTGTCCAAGCTGGGAGCTCACTGGGCACTACTGGGCAAGTCTTGGAGGGGGAAACTGACCTTGAGTGGCAGTGTTCCAGGACAGGGCAGCCCCTTCAGGACCTTGGAGAGCTCTCAGGGAAGGAGACAGTGACCGGGTTTGGATGACATGCTGTAGCTTGAGGTAGGGTATTTAACCCCCACTCACAGTTTGTTGCATTGTGCGAACCCGGCAAGCGTGGGTTATTTGAGGGTTAAACAACAGACCTAAAACAAAGCATGGGTTATGTGAAGGTTGTTTAACCCTTGCATAACCCACACTTGCTGGGTTTGCATGACACGACAACCCCCAAGCGGGAGTTGCATATTCAAAATGGCGTCCGGATGCACCCCGCATATGCCACAGCCTCACCATGGTTTAAACAATGGGGCTGTTGTGTCATGAGAACAGCCCCATTGCTTCAACATGGAAGGATGGTGGAACTCCCCCTAGAGTGGTTAGACTGGCTCCTTCTCCATTATGCTTGAGGCAGGCAGTAAAGACTGTCCTATTCCATCAGGCTTAATGTTTGATGTCATTCTTCACTGTTACTCTCAAATTGTATTGAACGCCTTTATTCCTGTGTTCGTTATTACTTTTAATGATGTAGAATGTGTAGGCAACCTGGTGGCCTCTGGATATTTTGGACTACAACTCTCATCAGCCCCAGTCTGCATGGCCAGTGGTAAGGGGTTATGGGAGTTGTAGTCCAAAACATCGGGAAGGCACCCCTGAAGTAGAAGTTTCAATGTAGTTTTTATTGTCATTTTATTGCATATCACTTTGGGTGCCTGGTAGGCAGAGGGCATGATTCATCCATCTCTTAAATAATAAATATAAAGCCAGACCCCAAATGAGTACTTAAGTAATGACACTGACTTAATGAGTCATGAATTCACAAGCCATACTGGGCAGCCTCCTGGTATCTCCTCTCATCCTGGAGCTTACAGGGGAGTGAGGAGTTTTGGGCAGTTAGTGAGATGACAGAGCAGCAGATTCAGGGTTTCTCACTTGAGGAGTCTTGAGATGCTGGCCACAGGATCTAAGTTAAGCGTCAGTGGGCTGTAGCTCAGTGTGATACAGCACCTGCTTGGCAGGCAGAAGGTCCCAGGTTCAGTCCCTGGCACCTCCAGGTAGGGCTGGGAAAGAATCCTGCCTGAAACCCTGGAGAGCTGCTGCCAGTCAGTGTTGACAATACTGGGCTAGATGGGCCAATGGTCTGACTTGGTAGTAGGCAGCTTCCTGTGTTCCTGTGTTCCCAAGTCCTCTCCTTCAGAGTCACTTTCCCTTGACTGGGCCTTTGGGCGGATTCCGGGAATGTAAGATCCTTGGAACAGAATACTACAGTGCCCCACATCTGTAGGAGGCCGCTTTTGCCTTAAAGTCCCTATTCTAGCTCTCCCCAAGGACCAGGGTATAACAAAGACACAGCAGAGCTCCTGAATTTCCACTTTATCCAAGAAAACCGCTATCATCCACCAAGTAATCTCCAAAACTCAAGGTAGCTTCTAAACTCAGATTCAG
The DNA here is from genome assembly GCF_057233095.1 of Heloderma suspectum. Taxonomy (NCBI): domain Eukaryota; kingdom Metazoa; phylum Chordata; class Lepidosauria; order Squamata; family Helodermatidae; genus Heloderma; species Heloderma suspectum. Next base: position 177,653,999 of record NC_139459.1, read on the forward strand.
ACAGAAATAGCTGCTGGGTGTGGTGGTGGTGGTGGTGGGGAGAAGTGAGAACCCAAAACAAGCCCCTGTATGTCCATAAAAGGCTTTCTGGATGATGGTTTAGCTCTATAGTTTCATGTCCCAGGACTGCCACAGAGGGAGTTGAGTGTTGACACAGGAATACAGGAAGCTGCCGTATACTAAGGGAGGCCATCAGTCCAACTAGCCCAGTATTGTTGGCACTGACTGGCAGTGGCTCTCCAGGGTTTCAGGCATGCCTTTTTCCAGCCCTACCTGAAGATACCAGGGGATTGAACCTGGGACCTCCTGCATGCAAAGCAGGTGCTCTACCGCTGAGCTACAGCCCTGAGCTACAGGGTTCAGAGGAGGGCAACGAAGATGATCAGGGGACTGGAAACAAAGCCTTATGAAGAGGGACTGAAAGAACTGGGCATTTTTAGCCTTGAGAAGAGAAGACTGAGGGGAGATAGGATAGCGCTCTTCAAGGACTTGGAAGGCTGCCACAGAGAGGAAGGCCAGGATCTCTTCTCGCTCATCCCAGAATGCAGGACACGGAATAATGGGCTCAAGTTACAGGAAGTCAGATTCCGGCTGAACATCAGGAAAAAATTCTTGACTGTTAGAGCAATACAACAATGGAACCAATTACCTTGGGAGGTGATGGGCTCTCCCACACTGGAGGCATTCAAGACGAGGCTGGACAGCCATCTGTCAGGGATACTCTAACTTGGATTCCTGCATTGATCAGGGGGTTGGACTCGATGGCCTTGTAGGCCCCTTCCAACCCTACTATTCTATGATTCCCCAAGTCTCCCAGAGCCTCTTAGAATGGTGGCTTTCAAATAGTGTTCTGAGGAATCGTCAAAAACTTCTGGGGGGTCCTCAGTGAGAATATTATGCCTGAAAGGCAGCTTGTCCACAGCTACGGATATTCCCCTGCAATGTGTAGCTGCAGGGAAGGGCTGGGGTGTGCTCTAGGGTGCAGTTTCACTTCACACTGGGGCAACAGTGAGGTCGAGTAGGCCTGGCCAGTGCTCTGAGGGAACTGATTTCATGTCAGGGCTGGGCTGCAAGCAGCAGTTTGGGGTGAGCCAGTAGCTGGAAACCAGGAGCCATGGGACCAGCCAATAGTCAGGACTGAAGGCCAAACCAAGTTAGGACAGAACAATGACCAAGGATGCAGAACCACACCAGAGCTTAGGAAGACCCTATTGCTCAAGTAAGGCTCAACTGGGACAGGAAGCCCTCTTATACTCCTTCCTACCCAGAAGGACCCAATGGCTGGCTTGGGTGGGTGGAGTCAGTCCAGCGCCTGAAGGTACTTCACTGAGAAGCTGCCACCTGCAGTTCAGTGGCTCACCCTGCAAGGGAGTTGCAGATGGATCCAGCCTTTCCTTTCTCACACTTTGCACCCTAGAACATGCCCCAGAATCCTCTGTATTGGCAATAAACAGGGGTTCTATGGCAGACCACACAGAGGCTCCATGGCAGTGAGCCAATGTGGAGAGAAGGTTCCCTGAAGGGGAAAAATATGAAAACCACTGACTTAAACCATGAGCCAGAGGCTGCATACACATGCCACTGGGGATGCTTGAGGAATGAGATTTTTACAAATTCTGATTTGAAATGATCCAATTTGCACCTCTCAGACTAATGTGCGGATTCGAACTTGGCCATCTCTCAGATTAATGTGCGAATTCGAACTTGGCCATCCACTGCATTTCATGCTTCTCTGAATATTGGAATGCAGTTCTTTTAAAATTGTATTAATTTTTCAAGACAAAGACAAAAAATATGTTCAGTTTAAATCCAGTTATTGACAGAGGGGAATACATGCAACATATCCCCCCTCTATGTATCCCCACCATGTAACATGTCCCCCCTTTTGCAGACAAATGTAGGTGGAATCCGTTGGCTGCTTGGCGGTTTTCTTTATGGTTTTTCATAACCACTTATAGATTTTATTATGTTAAGTGGTATATAAGTATTAATAAATACATAAATAAATAATAATTCATATTTTTTCCATAATCTGAGGAAAGGCTTTGACAAATATTGCTGTTTATGTTCCTGATTTGTATATGAGGAACATAGTTCTCAGTCATTTAAATGTATCAAAATACACATTTAAATTTAGGTTTTGAGAGAATATATGAATTTACACCTGTATTTTGAGAAGATTTTTTTTTAAATTGCAGATTAACATAGAAACAGAATGGAACAGAATTATTGATAAAAACATGAGCGACTTAAAATAGACTGGAAATAGACAGATCCATTCATCCTTGCATGCAACCCACTTTATAAAAAGGTATATTGGAGGGCTAGGGGGATTGCACAAACACACCAACAGCAGTTCCTTTTTTCAAATGTAGCCTTTTAAAAGCTTTTGCATGAAATCCCTCAGCTGTTCTGTTTTTGTTTGTTTTTAACTGGGGAAGTTTAAAGAGCAGTTGCAGAGTTTTGCATGAGCTCCTTCTGAGGAAGAATCTGAGATACATGTACAGAGATCTTGTATGCAGATACACACACCCCCTTCTGATTTGCTACATGAAACATATAAAGTTTAACTCTCTGTGAATATGACTGTCCTACACAAACCTCCAGTAGGTACCTTGGACGATCGTCCTTACACTGCATTAAGCTTAGTGGATTTTGAAGTTTGGTCTGGTAGGCCACACTCCAATAGAACCTTGTGCTTAAGTTCAGTGAAGTCAATGGCTTTAAGTGCACTTAACTGTGGCTTACGTCCATGGTTAAGATGCTTCACAGAATCACAGAATAGTAGGGTTGGAAGGGGCCCACAAGGCCTTCGAGTCCAACCCCCTGCTCAGTGCAGGAATCCAAGTCAGAGCATCCCCGACAGATGGCTGTCCAGCCTCATCTTGAATGCCTCCAGTGTGGGAAAGCTATACATTACATTTTTAAACGTACACTCGAGATTTTTAAAGAGTAATGGAAAAAGGTAATGTGTGAATGAATGAAACAAGTGTTAAGTAATGCATATATCATACAAGTTTACTCATCAGAGAACCAGGACTAGTTACAATTTCCTGTGGAGTGTACACTCCACAGTAAACCTGGGCTGCTGCCATATAATATATGAAGGTTCCGTTGGTGTTTTAACAGTGCTCACTTCATCAGGTTTCCTGAGAACTTTCTAGACATCCAATAAGTTAATCAGAAGTTGAGGTCAACACAATGAAGAAAAAAGCCCCTGAATAATTACCAGAGGGGTAGCTGTGTTAGTCTGTTGTAGCAAAAACAACGAAGATGCATTGTTGTTTTTTCTGGATAATTAGGTGCCATTTAGCAACTTTACACAAAAGGAACTTATTTGCACATATGGTATTTATTTTTGTACTTTATTTTGAGCCTAGTAATGGAATATATTTCTGATTTCCCTGGCATGTTAGTTTAAAATAACTTTATTTGCTTTCTCTTGCTTCTTTTAGCTGTTATTAATTATATGTGATTGCGTTTTAATATCTATTTTCTAAGCCACCTTGAACATTTTTAAGGAAAGTGGGGTACAAATATCTGTGATCAATAAATACATAAGTAACATGATTACTATATAACTTTGATTGATTTCAGGGACAGAGTATGAAAAACTCAGTCTGTAATTCTTTCCACTTTAGATGCACAGGAGTCTCTTCCAGCTTCCAAATCTACCTACCAAACACCCTTCATCTCCCACACCAGATTCTCTGCCCTTCCCCCCTCTGCAAAAGTTAGTTTTGATTTCTTGATTTGCAGTCTGGAATTCCACAGTCTAGGGAAAAGGTGAATGAAAAGTGACTGCACACCAAGGAGCCAAATAAACAAATGAGATAAAGAACAGCATGAACAAGGAAGTGATGGATAGAAGGGGCCATCCACTTTGCCCAAAGCAGAAGCATACACTTAGCACTGCACCAAGCATGGAAAGAAGAAACTGTGCATTTGATAGGGAACTCACGGGTCTGAGCCCTATGGAAAATGTGGGTCTCATTTCTGATTAGCAACCTTTCAGAAAGCAAAGAATCTGACTGGGTTCAACAGTGTTGGTTACAGTGATGAAGATTGCCTTGCAATTTCTGGTTTTACAGCACAATCTCATACACGTCTGCACAGAAGTAAGTCACGGTACCAACAGGGATCAGAAAAAACAGCTGTAAGGCTGGAAACCAAAATCAAAAAAGGAACAGATGCACCAATTGAAGTCCCAGTGCGTCTTGACATGGGTCTTTATCAAGGGAAAAACTCTTAGAGACTTTTCTGGAGGATTCCTTCTCCCTTACTTCTTCCAAAGAAGACCCTTGTCAAAACACATTGGGAATTCAACTGGTGCAGCTGTTTCTTTTTTAATTTTGGTTTCCAGAAGTAAGTCCACTGAATTCATACTCCTGGTAATGGGTGTAGGACTTCACTGCTAGTGTGTCAGTAGTGGAATATAGCCAGAGGGTTCCTCTCCCCTGTGGTTTTGGTCTTGACTTCCTCCTGGGCTGCAGCTATTGCCACAACTAGGCACCAGACTTGGGCAATTCCCCCCAAAGTCCAATCTGTGAAAAATAGTTCCCAGATTATTTCCCAGATCTCCACTGGGCATCTGAAAAATGAATCTGGACTTCAACTTAGGTCTGATCTGGCTGCCTCTAGGCAAAGGTGTGAAATAGCAGCAGCAACTATATATCTCAGATTGATTATGTCCTTTGCAGCCAAAGATGGAGAAGCTCCATACAGTCAGTAAAAACAAGACCTGGAGCTGACTGTGGCTCAGATCATGAGCTGCTGCTTGCAAAATTTCGGCTTAAATTGAAGAACGTAGGTAAAACCACTAAACCTTTCAGGTATGACCTAAATCATATCCCTGATGAATATACAGTGGAGGTGAGGAATAGATTTCAGGGATTAGACCTGATAGACAGAGTGCCTGAGGAACTATGGACGGAGGTCCGTAACATTGTTCAGGAGGCAGCAACGAAATCCGTCCCAAAGAAAAAGAAATGCAAGAAAGCCAAGTGGCTGTCTGATGAGGCTTTACAAGTAGCTGAAGAAAGAAGGGAAGCGAAAAGCAAAGGAGAAAGGGGAAGATATACCCAACTGAATGCAGAGTTCCAGAGAATAGCAAGGAGAGACAAGAAGCCCTTCTTAAATGAACAATGCAAAGAAATCGAGGAAAACAACAGAATGGGAAAGACTAGAGATCTCTTCAAGAAAATTGGAGATCTCAAGGGAACGTTTTGTGCAAAGACGGGCATGATAAAGGACAAAGAAGGCAGGGACCTAACAGAAGCAGATGAGATTAAGAAGAGGTGGAAAGAATACACAGAAGAACTATACAGGAAAGATCTGAATGTCCCTGATAGCCATGATAGTGCAGTCACTGAACTTGAGCCGGACATCCTCGAGAGTGAAGTCAAGTGGGCCTTAGGAAGCATTAGTAACAACAAAGCTAGCGGAGATGACAGTATTCCAGCCGAGCTATTTAAAATCCTAAAAGATGATGCTGTTAAAGTGCTGCATTCAATATGCCAACAAATCTGGAACACTCAACAGTGGCCACAAGACTGGAAAAGGTCAGTTTACATTCCAATTCCAAAGAAGGGCAACGCCAAAGAGTGTTCAAACTACCGCACAATTGCGCTCATTTCACATGCCAGCAAGGTGATGCTCAAAATCCTACAAGCTAGGCTTCAGCATTATGCGAACCGAGAACTACCGGAAGTACAAGCTGGGTTTCGAAGAGGCAGAGGAACTAGAGATCAAATCGCCAACATTCACTGCATCATGGAGAAAGCAAGAGAATTCCAGAAAAACGTCTATTTCTGCTTCATTGACTACGCTAAAGCCTTTGATTGTGTGGATCACAACAAACTGTGGCAAATTCTTAAAGTGATGGGAGTACCAGACCACCTGACCTGTCTCCTGAGAAACCTGTACGAGGGTCAAGAAGCAACAGTAAGAACCAGACATGGAACAACCGAGTGGTTCAAAATTGGGAAAGGAGTACGACAAGGCTGCATATTGTCACCCTGCTTATTTAACTTATATGCAGAGTACATCATGAGAAATGCCGGGTTGGATGAATCAGAGGTCGGAATTAAGATTGCCAGGAGAATTATCAACAACCTCCGATATGCAGACGATACCACCCTAATGGCAGAAAGCGAAGAGGATCTCAAGAGCCTCTTGTTGAGGGTGAAAGAGGAGAGTGCAAAAGCTGGTTTGAAACTCAACATTAAAAAAACTAAGATCATGTCATCTGGCCCCATCACTTCCTAGCATATAGAATGGGAAGAAATGGAAGCAGTGACAGATTTTACTTTCTTGGGCTCCAAGATCACCGCAGACGGTGACTGTAGCCATGAAATTAAAAGACGCTTGCTCCTTGGGAGGAAAGCTATGGCCAACCTAGACAGCATAGTAAGAAGCAGAGACATCAGCTTGCCGACAAAGGTCCGTCTAATCAAAGCTATGGTTTTCCCAGTAGTAATGTATGGCTGTGAGAGCTGGACTATAAGGAAGGCTGAGCGCCGAAGAATTGATGCTTTCGAACTGTGGTGCTGGAGAAGACTCTTACGAGTGCCCTGGACTGCAAGGAGGTCAAATCAGTCCATCCTAAAGGAAATCAACCCTGAGTGCTCATTGGAAGGACAGATCCTGAAGCTGAAGCTCCAATATTTTGGCCACCTAATGCGAAGAGAAAACTCCCTGGAAAAGACCCTGATGCTGGGAAAGACTGAAGGCAAAAGGAGAAGGGGACGGCAGAGGATGAGATGGCTAGCACGGATGCAATGAATATGAACTTGAGCACGCTCCGGGAGAGAGCGCAGGACAGGAAGGCCTGGCATGCTATGGTCCATGGGGTCACGAAGAGTCGGACACGACTGAACGACTGAACAACAATATATATATATATATATATAATCCCACCCTTTCTCCGAAAAACCTCAGGGTGGCATATAAGGTCTCCTCCCCATTTCCTCACAACAACCCTGTAAACTTGGTTAGAGTGAGAGTGAGTGACTACCCTGAGGTCACCCAGGAAGGTCTAGGAAGCATCTCCTGAGGGGGGGGGGATTTGAACCCAGTCCACTCCCCATCAGTCGTGCACTTCCTGTTCTGATAAAAAATAAACAGCTGCCAGCTTTATGTAAATTTCTGAATAGCATTCTGCCTGCCCATGAGTGCATACAAGATCTTGCAATAATTTTAAATATATGCATGATGTACCAAACCTTCTGAATCTAGTTCCCTGGCGAAGGGTTGTTCTTTGCTTTTCCAAGTCTTCGCTATAAACATCCTTTCCATTTATCTGTAGTTCCCTGTCCCCCCCCCCGCCCAAACTCCCTGTTCTTTCTTCACCGAAGTGGGATGTTATTACAAATCCACAAGAGTTGACCCTATTTTGAGGCTGTGAACTGATGGAAGCTTTGCTGCATTGCATTTGCTCATGGTGGCATGCTGGATTGTGCAGATTTGGGATCTGGTGTATGTGTGTGTGTGTGTGTGTAGCTGGTGGGTTACCAGCTTCTGGGCGGAGGTCGGGCCAGATGGTCATGTGGTCACTACTGCTAAGAACATAAGAAGAGCGCTGCTGGATCAGACCAAGGTCCATCTAGTCCAGCATTCTGTTCACACAGTGGCCAACTGCTGATGCTTTAATTCTAGGAGTGCTTCCAGACAAGGCTCCCCCCCCATGCAGTCACCCTGCCTCATTTCCCAAGTTTTACGGGGTTCCAGACATCTTCTTCTACTTGCAAACCTCCCATGTTTTCCCACCGCTCCTTCTGTCCTCACAGAAAATCCACCAAGGAGCAAAAGATGGAATAGCTGCACAGTGTCTTTTGACTAGTAGTGCTAAGAGCCGTCCAACTGGAAGCACGCTTTACAATTATGTATTTATTTAAGGTATTTTTATCCTGCTTCTCAGCCAAAAAGGGATTGCATGTAATTGGATTACATGCAGTCTGTAAAACAAGACTGTCCCTGCCCGCAGGCTTACAATCTAAGAAGACACGAGATAAAGAAAAAGGGATGGGAGGGAAGAGGAAAAAACTAGTAGTCTTTCAGCAGAGCTGATGGAATGGCTCCACTTCCCCTCTCATCTCCCTCTATACAGCCTGCTGGAATGCTGCTGGTGGTGACAGGTGAGGGAGGAGAAGCCCTTATGTGTGCCCATCCACACATATATACACACACAACTTTCAGATGGGCCCAGAATACGATTAAGAAGTATGTTGTTGCCATGAAATGCCCCTCCCTTCCCACCTTGACTGAGCAGAGAGGCAAACGTTTAGCCTTGCACCGGCTAATCAAATGGATCACTTTGTACCCCCTCAGTTCCCCCAAGCACTAGGAAGGTCCCAGGGCCAGCTTTTTGCAGAGTCAGTTGACTTGTGAGTACCAGTGATAAATGAGCCACGTGCCAACCAACACAGAATTAAGCAGACTTTAAGTCCCTTTATTTCAATGGGATTAAGTGTGCGTAACTTTGTATTGGATTGTGGTCATGGCGGGGTGGGTTTTTGGGGGGTCATAGCTGTTTATTTACAAATATACAGGTTGGGCAGGTAGGGAGCAAATAGCTCACCCAGAGAGGAAGTGATAATCTTGAAAGAGCCCCAGTCCCCAAAAGCATCAGCACCCCCCCCCCCAAACTAGCTGCTGTTTGCCAGCCAGCTCAAAACATGCAGACTTCTTTTTCTTTCTCTGGCTGAATTCAAGCTGCCTGTCCTCATTATTTCTGCTTGGCATGCATGTGTGCATGTTCCCAGCTAGAGCCCTGGTCTCTTTCAGCCCCTTCTACAGAAGGGAGGTGTGACCTGCATTCCAGGCTTTAGAAACGTCAACTACTAATCATATGTTCTGTTTCCAAACTTTAGGGGTGAGTGCCTGCCATTATGTAGTCAAAATGGCAAGACCCACCTACAAGGGGGGGAGGTATCGGCAGACTTGGGGGAACCCCAAACACAGCCCTATAAGGACTCAATGGCAGAGAATGTTGCAAGACTGAGAGGAGGAAAACTGACAGCCAGGTAGGAGGAGGAATGGAATGGAGTTTCTGGAAAGGGAGGAGAGAGGAAGAGACATAAAGAGATAAAAAGGGTAGAGAGAGAACCATTTCATTGTCTGGATAGTTCATTTCCTGGTTCATACTATTTTAAAATGTCCGTAGGGATGGAAGTGAGAGCTACCCAAGGAAATCAATACAGAAATCCAAGATGTACATGAGCTGGGATTGGGCATCGGTTTGTCCACCTCACCACTCAACACCTCCCCCCCCTCCCGCTGCAAGAGACTGAGGAAAGAGGTTACTGCTCTTTCCAATTCAGTTCCTATTTAGTATGAAATGTAAGAAAACAAGCAAACTGCTAACTGATGCACATTCCAAAGCAAATGTACTTAGTTCTCCATATTGCAGATTGGAAAGAGCTGTGGATAGAAGAGAGTGGCTTATGACAGTCCTGTGGTGTAGTTCAGACTGGGTACTGCAGGCTAGGCTCTTTACAACAACCTTGCAGTGTTGTCCAGGTTGGGGTTGGATTGAATCTGAGAGACTACAACAACCCTGCAGTGTTATTCATTGCTTTTATCCTCACATTGCTGAGAGAGTAATATACAACAACCCTGCAGTGTAGTTCACTATTATATTCCTATTGCAGCTTGGACAGCTGCTCTGAGAGAGAGAGAGAGAGAGAGAGAGAGAGAGAAGCAGCCCTGCAATGTAGTGTACTGTTAATATTGCAGATCAGAGATGGGGCTGAGGGCTAGTTTGGATTTCCAGTCAAAAATCCCTCATACCTCCCAGGTTGCATCAAAGGTCTATCTACTTCAATTGCCCCCTCAAACCTTCTCTCTCAAGCACACAACTGCATTCAGAATAAGAACAGCTAAATTAATCAGTTTTGCTTACTCCTGCATGTGACTTGTTTAAATCTCAGGTTCTTTTCATTCGGTATATGAAGAAATTTGCAAATGTTGGTAAATTCTTACAAAACACAAGCTGAACAAAATCTTCACCTGTCTGCACTGCAAATTCCCATCTGTAAATTCAATAGGTACAGCTCTCCCCAGCACAGAGGATCATGTTGTTGTGCCTGCCTGCCACGTAGCTGTTAAAAATTGAGGCGCCTCAGTTTAGCATGGTTAAACGTACAGGGATTCAAACCCAGACTTTTAAGAGCTAAGCACTCAAAAGCCCTCTGCCAGGATGGACGGATCAGTCACTTTCACTTTCTCCCACATTCCATTTTTTTTTAAAAAATCTCAAATTCTTTCCATCCCATTTATGAAGAAATTTCCAAATTTTGGTAAGTGTTTATCATCCCCCCCCCCCGAATCGAACAAAATTCTCACCTATCCCTAACTCAGAAGTCTCATGCTCTGCTGTCTTGCGTGCAGACTGGTTACACTTTTAAATGCTCAGAAGCTAAAACAAACAAACAAACAAACAATAATAAAAACACGTGGAGCAAGCTCCAAGTTAGATCATAGACTCAGGATGCTTGATGTATGGTGTCTGTTCCTGAAGACACATCTGGAACCTGTGTTTTAATGGCAGCTATGTCAAAGGAAGGAAACTTCCTTGTAACTAGTTCCTCCTTACCCAGCAGTAAATGAAGCCATTTCCGCAGACCGAACCAGTCTAACAGAAGCCGGAACAAATATTTCCTGATGAGGAAATTTTGTACATAAAGAGTACAAAAGAACAGCTCTTCAAGCCCCATGTATGCAATGCCTCTCTTCGGACTGGATATTACAGCATTATCTACCATCCATCTCTAACTTATAATTGATCCATTTGAAGATCTAAAGATCCAAAGGGACCACTGTGCTTAGCATATCTGCTGCTCCCACTACATCACATTTGTTTAAGGTCTCTCCAGTTTATCATTTTAGCATGAAAAATGATTCAGCAGCCATTCCTCAGATGCAGTGGGAGATCCCAAACAGTCATTCCTCAAATCAGCATCCTTGTTACCCTGGAAGCCAGTGTGGTATATTATTGAGCCAGGGTGGGCAACCTGCTGCTCTCCAGATGTTGTTGGACTCCAACACCCATCAACTCCAGCCAGCATGGCCAGTGGTCAGTGATGAGCTGTGATTCAAAGCATCGGGCCACAAGTTGCCCAGCCTTGGTGTAAAGAATGGAAGCAAAGGAAGATGATCGAGGACGTACCATCAAGTATAGAGAAGTGAACCTTCTGAGTAGTGAGGACTAGAAACTTGAAGTCCAACAACATCTGGAGGGCTGGTTTAGAGAGTCAGGCAGCACTCGGCACAGGTTCAAATCCCTACTACATCATGAGACTTGCTGTTTGACCTTGGACAAACAATTCCTCACACTAGCCTACCTCAAAGGGTTATAGCAAGGATAAGATGGGATGGGCAGGAGGGCTGAACTATGTGTTTTGGTTTCAGTTCTTTGGAAGAAAGGTGGGCTTAAAAATGTTATCAAAAATCAATCCATAGTACCCAGGGATTGCATTTCTTATGATCTAGATTGATTGTCACTACAAAACAGCAATGATCTCACAGATAACAGTGCCCTGCAAACTGAGCACTAGGGCTTGTCGACCCTTGTAAAACAAGACGCGATGTGCCAATGCATGTTTTTTAAAAAGCTGGATGAGAAAAGAAGCGTTGATCTGACATGAAATGGTTTGTATTGTATAGACTTGTAAGAAGCAAGAGACACCAAGGTTTTTCTTTGTATATTGTTGAATCTCTGTATACTTTCATCATCATCATCATCAAATAGCTAGCAGCCCTCTCAATATAGGTTCTTACTATTATGATTATGGTATCATGAGAGGTGGGCCAGTGCAAACAGCAAAGCGGGAAGTACCCCAGGCAAAGCGTATCACAAAAAGTCCCCCAAAGGGACCATCCCAAAGACTCTGGAAAGGACCTATCCTTATCTTACAAATTATCCTTTAATCTCTGACCCATTTCAAGCTCCACAAGCCCCTCCTCAGAAGTGGGGTGGGGGGCAGGGGGTGGGGTGGGTGGAAGAGAGATTCCTCTTCCAGTGTGGTGTAGTGGTTAGAGTGTTAGACTGGGACTGGGAGATCCACGTTCAAATCCCCATTCAGCACTGAAACTCACAAAGTGACCTTGGACCAGTCACTCATTTGCAACCAAACCTACCTCACAGGGTTGTTGTGAGCATAATAAGGGCAAGGGAACATGTATGGTGCCCTGAGCTCCTTGGAGGAAGGGTGGAACAGCAACAGCAAACATTTATGATATGCCTTTCCACCAATAATAGTCCCCAAGATGGCTCACAAGCAATAATTCAGAACGCTTTTTCTGGGCCCCAAACCCTTCCTCCTCCTTTCTGGATAAGAAGGTTGAATACATGCCTGCTGTGACCCTTCTTTCCCCTGACCACTGATCGTTTGGTGGTTTCCTGGTTTTGTGCAGTTTTTCCCCATGCTAAAAGGTTGAAATGCCTCCCCTAAGGCTTCGTTACTGGCAGCAAGGGCTATAAGCTACAAAAAGCTGAGTTTTTTTGGTATTTTTGGCCCCACCCCCTTTGCCTTTGGCCCCGCCCACCACTGGAATGCAGCCTCTGAGAGCTCCTCTGAAATTGAATTTGGCCCTTGGGCTGAAAGAGCTTTCCCACCCCTGGTTTAAGGAATGTGAAACAGGTTTTCTTATTTTCCTAAACCAGCAGGCTTGCTGTCTTTATTTTATCCTGCTTGTGCCTTTTGGTAGACGTTCAACAGGTAAAGCTACCCTCAGGATGCATCTGGCATGAGAGTCCTGCCATAAAAGCACACGCAAGTTGACACTGCCTATCAAGGACAGGTAGGCGATGACAACTCCGCTCGCAAGGCTTGGAGATTGTGGTTTCATAAGGACGGCAAAAGGGGCGAAGGGATGTTGGGATGTCTCTGACTGCAGCTCTTCCTTTTCTTGGTGGTTTTCATTTGAAAACGGGCGTCAGCAAGTTGCCTTTGAGACTGGGGATTCCTAGTGTGACCTAGGAGTAGGGATGTCCGTCGTGGGAAAATCTGGCTCTTTTAGGAATCTCTGACACATTCCTGCTATGCCCCCGGCTCTGCTTGCCTTTGTGAACCAAGCTGGGGGCTTGCTCCAGAAATCCAGGAACTTTTTTTGTCTTTTGCGGAAATGTGGTGTTCCGCAAATTACGGCCACAATTTACATGAATTACAGCCATAATTTGTGCAAATTATGGCTGTAATTTGTGGGACACCACGGTTCTGGAAAAGAAAAAGAAGTTCCCACCACCATGCGTGCCCCCCCCCGCTCTCCTTGCCGGTGTCTGCATCAGCAGGAAGAGAGGGAGGGGTGCGCATGGTGGCGGCAGGGAGGGAGCCCTCACTCTGTGCTGCCGCCACTGCTGCTGCCACTGTGCGCTTCCCTCCCACTCTCCTTGCCGGTGTCTGCATCAGCAGGAAGAACGGGAGGGGTGCGTGTGGCAGTGGCGGAAAATCCACCAGCTGACCCAACTTGCTGTGGGTTATGTTGAGCCAGTAGGCAGATGTCAGGTCAGAGTCTGGGGGGCTGAGCTGGTGAAAGCTTGCCAAGCTCCAGCTGCAAACAGATTCATCCAACATCCCTACCTAGGGGATGCCTAGATGCAAAGGTAGCCAGGGCCAACAACTCTGTAGAACAGAGCATCCTGTGGCTCCCATGGTAACAACTTCTAGAGAAGTAGCTGCTTTAGGGAGCTGGCTGGGGGATGCTAGGATTAGCAGGACTTTTTTCTGTCTGAACATGCATAGGATTGCACCCTTAGTCTGTTGCAGGAAAACAACAAACAAACAACAACAACATCAACAATGCAAAGAGACTTGTAGCACCCTAAAGACTAACAAATTTATGGCATAAGCTTTCGTGGACTAGAGTCCACTTCATCAAATGCATGAAGTGTAATCCTAGCAGATCCATATATAAATTTGGATGTAGAGGGAGAGAGGGGAAATGTAACCACTGGAGGAATGCAAAATGCAAAGTCTGTGACAATTCAATGAAAGCTTAAAAGTATGCAAAACAAGCACAGTGGCCATTCACAATAGCGGTAACTGGAGATGACACAGTCGCCTTAAATTAAAACTTACAGTGGGGAACAGGGAACCATTGTCTCTATTCAAGCCCGGAAAAACAGAATCAAACTTTGGTGTGTGTGTGTGTGTGTGTGTGTGTGCGCGCGCGCCTATCTATCTATCTATCTATCTATCTATCTATCTATCTATCTCAGGAGTCTCCCTTTGAAATTCCTTTATTGGAGGAAGTTACCATAAGAAATGTGTTACTCTTTAAAGGTGCTTCAGCTCTCTTTGTTGTGTAGAAGAGGGGATTTTACCCTGTGCGACTTGCTGTGCTGGGGTAAAAATAAAATTGAGCTTGCTGGGTATGAACCAAGCCATACACTATGTTCAGCATCTAAGGCCCTCCTCCAGGTGCCTCCTCCTCCGAGGGAGGCTTGGAGGGTGGTAACAAGGGAGAGGGCCTTCTCGGTGGTGGCACCCCCCCACCCATAATGATCTCTCCGATGAGGCCCGCCTGGCCTGTCATCTTTTGTCATCATGTCATCTTTTCGGCACCAGTTTAAAACTGCCCTCTTCCGTCAGGCATTTGGCAGTATATAATGAGTTTTTTTATCTGGTCCTGGATTGTCTTTGGCTGATAGTTTAAAAAATTGCTTTTAGATATATGTCATCTACGTGTGTGCTATTTGTTTATATGTGTTTATGTAAATGGTTTTGCCCTTTGTAGAATGTATTTTTAATGGTTGTAAATTCTTGTGAACTGCCCAGAGTGCTTAGGCTAAGGGGCGGTATAGAAATATAATGAACAAAACGAAATGAAATGAATGCTGAACTCCTCTATATAGCGTTTAAAAACACATGGGAGCTTGATGCTCCTTTGCCTCGTGTTAGTGTAGCTAAAGACACAGGAAGCTGCCTTATGCTGAGCCAGGCCACTGGTTCTGCCTAGATCAGGACTATTCAGATCAGGCCTTCCCCAACACGGCACTGTTCAGATATGTTGGACGATGAAAACCATCACACCCAACCAGCATGGGTTGGGGATGATGGGATTTGTAGTTCAACAGTTCCAGAGTGCATTGGCTTGGGGAAGTTGGGTGACCATCTGGGGAGCCCCCTCCCTAGGATAGTGGTTGGGGCAGATTTGGACCCCAGGTGAGCTGGATTTGGCCTGTGGTCCTGAGGTTCAACACTCATCCTACACTGATTGGCAGCTGGAGCTCTCTGGAACCTGGGACCCATTGGGTAACATCCAGTGTCAATCCCACGTAGAGTAGACCCATTGAAATAAATGGGACTTAAGTTAGTCATGACTGGCTTAAGTCCAATTCATTTCCATGGGTCTACTCTACGTAGGACTAACATGGGATACTAGCCCTTGCATGCAAGGCGCTGTGACTGAGCTACACTCCGTCCCTAGCCAGCCCTCTCTCCATCAAGCCAGTGCAGTTCCACAAACCACACCTTTTAAAAGAAGAAGAAAGCAGCCCTCTTTGCAAGGCGAAGGAAATGTTTTTTTCGGGGGGGGGGAGAGATAAGCTGACATCTGCAGCTGGCTGCGGGGGAAGGCGAGGCCTGTTGCTGCAGAGATGAAATGTTACGGACGAAGATGGATGTTGCTTCCCAGTCGTGCACATCCAAGGCTTCTGGTGCATCGCGCGCTCCCCGCTTCCGCCCCAGACCCTCGCCTTCAAGCCCACCCATTCCCCCACTCTCCTCCCCACTCACAACAGTCCTGGCCCCCGGCTTTGGGCACCTGCCCTGTAAATCCTTGTTTGCGAGGGGAGGAACCCGGCCTGCCTGGCCCCATGATAAAGTGGATGTAGCTCCTCCATCCCAGACGCCCTCGCTTGGCTTTGAAGTCTGGTTTTTATGGAATGGCAGGCGAAGGCGGGGGATGGCGAGGAGCTGTCAGGAAGGACCTGAATGCCGGCCCTCCGCTGCCAAGGAGCCTCCTCCCCTACCGGCTGTCCCATGTGGAGATGATTTGCTCGTCCCGGGTGAACTTGCCTCGAACCTGGTTCATCCCAGCTGATGTGTGAGCAGTGCAGGGGAGCCTTTGGTTCGGCCTCCCCCAACCCAGCGCCCTCTGGATGGGGTGGACTACAGGCCCCATCATCCCTGGCCATTTGGCCCTGCTGGGTGGGGCAGGTGGGAATGGTGGTCCAAAGCATCTGGAGGCTGATCCTGTTGATGGGGCTGAGCACACAGTTTGGGGTGTTGTATGAAGGAAAGTTATAAAAGCATGCAAATCCATTTGTTTGTCCTTGCACCTCCGCAAAGAACCTGCTATAGAAAAAGGTCATGAGGAACTGTAGGTTAGAAGGAGAGCACATGCATTGCACACAGAAGGTCAAAGGAACATAGGAAACTGCCTTATGCTGAGTCAGACCATGGGATCATTTATCCCAGTATTGTTGACACTGACTGGCAGTGGCTCTCCAGAGTTTCAGGCATGATTCTTTCCCAGCTGTAGCTGAAGATGCCAGGGATCGAACCTGGGCCCCCGCCCTTCTGCATGCAAAGCAGGTGCTCTACCACTGTCCCATGATCCCTCCCCTGTTCAATTCTAGGTTCATTCCCTGGGATTTCCAGTTAGAAAGGCCGTCTCTTCGGAGCAGCCTTCCCAACCTGGGGCCCTCCGGGTGTGTTGGGGCTATGAATGTCAGCAGAATCTGCAATGGATTCAAATGAGTTTGGATTTCTATGGATCCAACCAGTGGATTCCATAGTGGACTGACTTTTTGCAAGTCATGTGCTAATGCACATTAGTGCTAATTTGCACTTGTGGTAACGCACATCAGTGCAAGTGCAGATTAGCGCTACTGTGCATTAGCGCAAGTGGAACAAAATTCTTGTACGTACCTACCCCACCCCCTTGATTCCGTCAATGAGCGGACGATGGAAAGAAAGACACCTGACAATCCGCGAAACACAGATGGAATGGATTTCACAAAATCTGTGCATCCCTAGTTGGGACTATAACCCCCATCACCCCCAGGCAGCAAGGGTGGCTGCAGGTGATGGGGGTTGTAGTCCCAACACATCTGGAGAAGTCCAGGTTGGGGAAAGCTGCTTTGGAGGTTTAGTGTGAGGCAACAGGTCTGCTGCTTTGTAAGACCACTAGGCTGTGGGTCACCGCCAAGTCCCATCCTAGCAGTGGCTGCATAGATCTGAGTGGGGAACTGCTTTTGGGGCCTACTGGAGGTGGGGCCACATCACGCATAATGTGCAGATGCATGTTACACTGTTGCTCAGGGAGGGGGCTTTGCCTTACTTATCCAGCCACCCACCTAGTCTCCATGTGGGATTAGCTGGTTGTCTAATTTAGGGGCTGAGTGGGAATTTTTGGCTCACCCATTGATTGGCTTAGTTGGGGGGGGGTTCCACCAGGGGCCAGGATTGATTGAATTAGGATTATTAGAGAAGCTGCCAGATAGGCAGATTAATTTGGTCACATTTGGCTCGGACATGTGGGTTTGGTCAGGAGAGGGATATGATTAGGTAAGCAACCTAAGGCACCTCTAAGGTGATAGGCCATACCTGAGACCTGTCGCTCTAGGGCTGTGGGACCCATGAGCAGGGTACAGATGGCCTTTGGGGATGATCCATCTCATTCACTTGGCATGGTGAGTAGGGATGTATGGATTTTGTTAAATCTGTCCCATCTGTGTTTTGTGGATTGTCAGGCATCTTTTGTTCCATCACCTGCTCATTAACAGAATCAGATTTTTTTCAGGGATGTTAAAAATTTCATTACACTTGTGCAAATGCGAATTTGCACAAATGCGAATTTGTGAGTGCAAATGTAAGTGTGAATTTGCACAGATCCCCCCTGTAAAAAAACCCATTCCTCAAGTCTGCAGAATCCATGCAACTTGTAAAAAGCTGGTCCGCCATGTAATTCACAGGTTGGATTCATTGAAAGCTGAACTCATTTGGATCCATTGCGGATATCTCCGACATCCCTAGCTGTGAGGCCCCAGAAGGGAATGACTCAGAAAGGCCACCCTCCACACCTGCAGTGGTGTTGCCTTTGAGGCGGAGTGGGAATTTCAGCCCACACAGCACTTGGGGCAGGGAGAAGTTTGCCCAAATAGTCATGAGGTGGCTTGCCTCTTGGACCCAGGGTTCAGTTAATCCCACACATTCATGCCCCTTGCAGATCCTTCCTTAAGTTCAAGAAAATGTGGCCCTGTTCAAACCAGCCCTTGCGTCCTGACTCTTTCTTCCGGTTCAGTCTGCAGTGCTCAGTTTGTACATTTTTGAATAAACCCCAGTACGGCAAATGCCAGAGGTCTCCAGTGATCTCTCCTTCCCGAGGAAGCACTGCCCCTGGAACGCCTCACTGCTCAGGGAGGTGGGGAGCACGGAACGATATTATGCCAGCTCAAATAGATACTGTTGGCTGCTGAGCTCATATATGAGGGACCTATTCAGGACACACACTAGCAATATGTGCAGTACAGATACAGTGAGAAGGCATGAAAAATCATAATTTGTCACCCTGGTTTCCTCCATGTGTGGCTACCACAATGCTACGAAGTGAAGTGACGGACGCAGAAGATCCACCAGTCTGTGGGGAAATTTAGCTTTCATGTTTAAAATGGTGTGTTTCGCTCTCAAGGTTGAGGGGACATTTGAAAAGATGTCCCTATTGCCAATGGATATTGAGAAGGGGCGTCCGTAAGGTGGCTAGGTGTCCTACTTTAACAAAGGACCATTTTCTATTTGAAGAGCTGTCCAGTCCATGTCCAATTTAAAGATAAAGAACCTTCAGAAGGGAGAGCAGGGCTGGGCCTTGAAGTTGCCCATCACCATTTAGCCCTGGACAGCAGACTGAGGAGGCACACGGGTCACAATCTTCCCCACTATGATGAGATGAACTGTATTTATATTTATTTATCTGTGGCATTTATATCCCGCTGAATATCACAAGCTCTCTCAGCAGTTCACAATATTAAATACAAGATTAGCAGGAGGTTGGACTCAATGGTCTTAGAGGCCCCTCCCAACCCTACTATTCTATGAACACAACATTGAAAATACTTCCAACTACAGTAGATAATCAAGGAGCAGTAAAATCGAGTAGCATAATTAATTTACTTACCACCCAGGGAAAGCCTGGGTGAACAAGTGCATTTTCAGGAGGCATTTGAAAGATGTCACGTTTTCTGCCTCCCGAACTGCACGTTTTCCAGCGACGTTCCATTCATTTTGGAATGACCAGCAAGGCCATATATTTAAATTAGAGTCATTATTTTTAAATGTGCCTCTATACATATAAATTAGCACATGCGTTTTGTTTTTGCAACCCCATCTCCCTCTTTTTTGGCACTGTGTAAGTGCCATCTGCACAGCCAGTGGGGAAGGGTTATGCTTGGCACAGATCAGGTGAGGGCCAGGCCAGGGCTGTCATCAGCCATGCCCCAGTTGAGACCTGGAGGGTCTGTGAGGTCCATCCCCTCATCTGATGTCATTCGCTCATGCCTCACCCATTTTTTTCTTTCTGTGTGCAGAAAGAGGCACAGGGAAAGAGACTTAGCCAGCACTTGATGAAGAGGTTCCTCCAAGCAGTGACCAAGTCAGCCGCCTCCTTTGCACAATGTGAGCTACCCAGTCAGGGCTGTGGGAAGTGCACGAAGGGACTCAGCCAGTCCTTGGAGAAGCGACTCCTCTGAGCTCCAGCCAAGCTGACACTCCTTCATGCAGGCCAGACTGGGAACCTCTGCAGGTCAAATTTGGCCCATGGGCCAGAGTTTCCTCACTGCTGCTATAAAGTGCTCTAACGACAATGCTATACAAATTACTACTACTACTACTACTATTTCCCCATTGCTGCTATAAAGTGCGCTAATGACGATGCTATACAAATTAATAATAATAATAATTCCCTACTGCTGCTATAAAGTGCTGTAATGATAGTGCTATAAAATAATAAACAATACAAATATTATTATTTCCTCACTGCTGCTATAAAGTGCTCTAACGACGATGCTTAACAAATTACTACTACTACTACTTCCCCATTGCTGCTATAAAGTGCGCTAATGACAATGCTATACAAATTAATAATAATAATAATTCCCTACTGCTGCTATAAAGTGCTCTAATGATAGTGCTATAAAATAATAAACAATACAAATATTATTATTTCCCCACTGCTGCTATAAAGTGCTTTAATGATGGTACTACACAAATAATAAATAATAATAAAGAATTATTATTATCTCTCCACCGCTGCTATACAGTGCTCTAACGATGGTGCTATACGAATAATAAATAATAAACAATTATTATTATTATTCCACCGCTGCTATAAAGTGCTATGAAGATGGTGCTATTCAAATAATAAATAATAAAGAATTATTATTATTTACAGTGTTTTGCCATTAGGCCAGATCAGCAAGGCTGTCTCAAACCACAATAATCAAATAATAATCTATGCCGGGGCATGCCACTGACCACAAGATTTGGTTTCGGCACTGATTTGGTGATTTGAAAAGTAGCCCAATTTAGCTCAGACCAATTTGGAGGCTGCCCACTTCAAGTTGAATCCAAAACTGAAATTGGATTAGGAACTCCAAATCTTCATGCCTCCCATTGACTATCACTGGAAATCAACAAATGGCTATAACTTCTGTTGCGTTTGTCAGAGCTGGATGCAATTTGCAGGCATGGTACCTCTTCTGAGGGGATTGTGCACACTAAGTTTCAGATGAATAGGTGCAGGGAGTTTTGTGCCACAGCAGCCTTTCTGGTTTTGTGGGTTTCCAAAAAGAAAAATGAAAAAAGGAGGGGTTTATCCCCTTACAGTTTTTGTGGGCAATTGTTATGAAAATGACATAAAGCATAGAGGTGGCCCTAGTTAAGAAACCTGCAATATTTCAGAAAGAGAGCTGCAATAGGGGTTTTTGTTGTTGTTAAAGGGGAGCGTTCAAAATTGGGGTGGGGTGAGTGATGCACTTCTGCTTACCCCACTCCAAGGTTTTTGGGCAATTTGTATGAACATGACTTCTATCACAGACGTGTCCCTGGACAAGAAACCTGCAAAATTTCAGAAGGATAGCTGCAGGAACTAGGGAGTTATGATGAATGAGAAACAGGTTAAGACTTCTTTTGTTTTCTGCTCAATTGGCACCAAAGTCACAGACAGTGCAATGGGGCAGGGGTGGATGATGGATGGGAAGTATAGAGTGACTCAAACCTCCAGGATTTTCCAAGCAAGCACCCAAAGCTGCACCGTCCTTGATCCCACAGACACCACCAAACCTCTTTTATCATCCCTGTTCCTGAGAGAGAGAACTAGTGAAGAGCACTGAACACCGAACAGTTAAAGCATAGTGCAGGGTTCGCACGTAAGAACAACCCATTCAACAACAACAACCCAGACTCAGCCTGTACTCTGGGTTGTCGTTGCTTGTGAACCAGGTCTAGGTCTGTGTATTCATGTGTTTGTGAAATATTTGAATACTTCCATGTAGTATATGGAGGAAGAACCTTTGTTCTTCACGGGCAGCACCTGATGACGTTCAACTAAAAGGGACATTATCAGATGCATGTAGCTTTGCTTTCTTTGTCAATGTGTTATTTCTTTAAAAATATACAGTGAACTATTCAGGAATTTAGAATTTAGTTCCTTTCATTCCAACGTCACATGTGTGAATTTTAGTTGCTGGATCTTTTGGTGGGGTTTATTGCTCATTAGTTTTTGCCATTGTATAGTTGGATCTTATCCCAAACATATGGAATGTCGCCATGCAATACCCTGATGGCGGCCCTTCCCTGTAGTGGTACCCGCCCTTTGGAAAACCCTCCCTCATGCAGGTCAGGAGGCAGAAAATGTAGCATCTTTTAAATGCTTCCTGTGTTCACCCAGACTTCCCTGGGCTGTAATTAAATTAATCATACAGCTCCATTTTACTGCTCCTTAAATTGTTTTTATTGGAAATGTTTTTAATGTTGTGTTTTTAATGTTTGTGTGTTTATTTTATTTTAAATGTGATTTTAATATTTATTGTGAACTCCTGAGGGATTTTATTATTTTCAGCGCTATATAAGTGTCACAAACAAACAAACAAATAGTGCAATACATATGTATACACTTCCTAATAAAATATATAAAAGTCTTTCAATGGTTTAATTATGGCACTTGTGTGTTCTTTAGCATTTTGGGAGGGGTTGTTTTAATTGCAACTGTTGTCCTCATTTTGCTTTGCACAGCAGCACAGCACATTTCTAGCAGCAGTGGATACTGCATACGACTGGGGGATCCAGCTCTCCCACCTTGGATACCGAGCTTTTAAACATTATACTCAGCACAATGAGGACCATTATGGAGAAGGGCCCTTTGGTGGCCACCACATGAGGGCTGGAACGTTTAGATTGGCTTCAAAACTATTGCAGATGCAATTCTTAAACATTTGCAGTAGGGAATTGGGGAAACCCTTAAAAACCAAACCGAAACAGATCTAGAAGTGAACCAAATGTGGGGTTAATCGTAACACAAAACCAAACTACAGAGAACTGAACCTTGACTCCAGACATAACTTTTGGGTTGATTCACACAACCCATTGTTACGGGGGACACTCAACACAAATTGGCTTTGGCTGTGGATTTCAGCATGTGGAATCTGCCTTGGCTAACGCATCAACATATGCCCACCCACTTCCCCGTGTCCTCATCCAACATGTTCTTCAAAGATAGTTCAGGATGTAATAGCCACTCATTGTAGCCTTCAGAAAGATTGCCTCAATACTCCAAAGGCCCAGAGAAAGCCAACGTTTATTTCCTTAAGTACATTTTTTAAAAGGACATTGTGTGAATCAGTGTGCATGTTTGTGTGTCTGTGTGATCACATATTAATATGGGAGGTACTCTGAACCCTAGGGGATTTATAGGTACCAGTAGCAGATTAACAGGGGCAAATACATGGTAGAAAACTGGTGTAAAAGCAGGTCTTCAACATTCTCTCTTTAGCAGCCTAAACCTTGTTATCATCTCCGTTGCTTCCTCACCCAGCATGGCTAGATCTTTATTCAGGTGTGCAGCCCAAGACACAAGCCTAGAGCTTGAATGAAACAGTCCCATAACATCCCCTGCATTTTCTTTCATTAACATCACAGACCCGTCTTCGATTTATGACCCATTACAACTCCCAACTCCTTTCCTGGAGAGGCTACTTAAAACAGTGAGGCAGCCAAAGTCCCACTTATTTGTTTCTTTCCTCCCTCCCTCCCTCTCCCCCCGCTCTCTCTCTCTCTCTCTCTCTCTTGACCTCTGGCTATGCATCACTGGGAAGTGGGCAAATGCTGGTATTTTTATTACCCCCGTCCAGCTTTGCTGCCAAAGCTTTGCATCAGCCAGCTGGGAGGAGGCTGCACTCTCTCTTCTGAAGAGAGAGATAAGATTGGACAGTTAAAAGGAAACTTTTCAAGGAGACTGCCAAGATTCAGAGAACTTTCCTGAGTCATGCACAATGTCTTCTCAAAAGCTCCACGAAACTCTCGTGTGCTGTCTGGGCATTTCCTTTCCCAACAGGGCCACTTGCCAAAAGAGGGCTATGTCTCTCTCCTCACAAGACAACACCATTATCACTACCCTGAGCAGGCTGCTTCAGAGGTTATAGTGTTGAACCTCAGGCCTGTGGTCCCAATCCAGCCCTCTGGGGTTCCCCAGATGGTCTTGCCCCTTCCTCTGGCCCTACCCCTTTCCAGAACAGCTGATCATTTGGTGGTTTCATGGCTTTTTTTGCACGCCCCCCCCCCCATTCCAAAAGGTTGAAATGCCTCTCCTAAGGCTTCATTACTGGCGATAAGATCTTTAAGCAAAAATATGCTGGTATGGCGGTAAGAACTTTAAGCAAACATATGCTGGTATTTTGGCCGCACCCTTTTTGCATTCAGTCCTGCCCACCACTGGGATGTGGCCTGCGGGAGCTTCTCTGAAACTGAAGTCAGCCCTGAGGCTGAAAGGATCTTGACACCCCTGCATTACAGCTTGAGAGGGCGTATGTTATGGATTCAGGCACTGTGAAGCCAGGGGCAATCTTAGCTCTCCACTGAATGGAGCACAAGTATTTATGCATTGCAGGGGCAGCCCGTCCATATAGGCGAACTAGGTGGTCTCCTAGCAACGGATGCAAATGTGTTTGGATTTCTATGAATCCAACCTGCAGATTCCACAGTGTACAGGATCTTTCTGAGACACATGGATTTCATAGACTTGCAGACCAGTTTTTTTTACTTTGGGGTGTGTGTGTGCACAAATGTGCAAGTGTGGACTTGGGCTAATGTGCATTACTACAAGTGGGCATGAGCACAAATGCACATTTGCAAACAGGAATGGAATTCTCATACATAAAATCCGATTCCATCAATGACCGGATGGCAGGACGAAAGACAACTGGCAATCCTCGAAACACAGATGGAACGGATTTAACAAAATCCGCACACCTCTAATAGAAATACATTATATCTCACCAAAATGGAAAGGTTGTGATCAGGTGATCGGTGCGCCTGGCTGCTCGGTCTGTGGCTTAGGTGCTAACTGTGGATAGCCACCTTCAAGGCTGCTGCTGTCCCAGCTTCTTATGGGTCTCAGTCTTTCATCTGGACTTGGACCGGACAGCCCTTCAAACAGAGGATGCCTTAAATGGAGGACTGTCCTCTGGCAGCCCTTCAAATAGAGGCCTGTCCTTTGCAAAGTAGGACACATGGCCACCCTAGCACAGCCACCCTAAAGCCTGATTTTGGTGAGGGTGAGAGTGCATGGCAGGTCTCACTGACCAAGCTCTGGTGCTGTTGTTGAAGCCCCGAAGCATAAAACCAAAAGTATGTAACCCCTGAGATGTTTCTCTGCACTAGTCGACGGGAGTGTGTGAAGCTCGTTGGACCAAGCAGGGTTCCCCCTCCCCTCCCCTGATTTCCCAGCTGCGATCAAAGCTCTGGGTGTTGGGAGACATCGAAGCCTCCCACCCCTTCTCCTCCAGCCTTGTACGTTCAGGCTTGGTACTTGGCCCAGCAGCAGAATGTCATGTAATGGGTCTGGAGCGCTGGTTAATCATTCTAAAATATGTTCACGGTGAGCAAGCACCGCAGGCTCTTTCCAGCTTATCGCTATTGCTAAAGCGTCGAAAGAAGTGCAGCCGGGCTGGTGGATGCTCCAAGCTTCCCATGCGTTTTGAAGTTGCTATCTGACTGAAAGCTCTGCGCTGGGAGTCCATAGAATAATATAACCAGGAAGGCTGGAAGAGTCCTTGCAAGGCTGTGGATGATACGGGTTGATCCTGGGGATGTGCAAAACTGGAGTTTGCCGAAGTTCTCCAAATTTCACCTTGGAGCTGGCGCTGACTCAAGTCCGTATCAGACTGTGAGCTTTGTTTCTTTCTTTTCATGTGAAAATCCATCTGTATTTTCATGACTATTTTTCAAAATGTACGCATCAATTGTGCACATCTTTGAAATGTGCACATTCTTCTCCCATTGATTAAAGTGATTTTTTTGTGCACATTTTTCAAAAGTACGCATATTTTCATGCACATTTTTCAAATGTTCGCATGCTGGCAAACACATTTTTTCTGGTCCACAAATCACATCACAAGCTCGGAAATGTACAGACTTTGGCTACAGATTGTGACTGGGCCTGTGTTTGGTCTGGAAAGTGTGAACTCGGTAACTCCTGATCAAAAATGAACTGAAATGAATTTCTCATACACCCCTAGTTGATCCTATAAACTGGTTGGCAAGGGTCTTCTTGCAGGGAATAAGGTGAGGAAAAAAGAATTATTTCATTGTTATCGGCCTACATGGCACTTGACAGATAATGTAAGTAAAGCAGGAGAGCTCCTTGCCCCAAGGAGCATACAATCTGAATTCAGTCTGGGGCGGCAGTGCAAGACAGCAGTGGGAGGAGAGGTGAAAGAAGAGAAGGGAGAGTCAAGGGTAAGAAATGATATATGTGAGCAAATGCAATGATGCACACTTGCTGGCATTATTTTGGTACAGCGGTGTACTCAAGACAAGACTTTGAGGGCAGAGGTCCAGAGCCCCAGTGAGTAGGAGGGCCCCCAGCTGCAGCATGGCTGGCTTCCCACATTTTCGAGTAAGTGAAATTATACACATTATGATCTGAAGTGGGGACCACTGTTAGGAATATTAAATCCAGAGCCGCCCCCACCCCCCCGGTAAGGCCATTAAGTACAGAGCATAAAAATGACCTAACTCCAGCACTGTTTTGATTTGGTGAATAAGGACGAATGGGGCAGCTCACCAGATTTTTGGACTATAATTCCAATGAGCCACAGCCAGCATGGCCAATGAGGTGATGGAAATTGTAGTCTGAAACATCTGGAGGATACCAGGTTTCCTATCCCTTAGTGGGTTCCTATCCCTTCTGCGGTGGCTTAGTGGTTAAGACGCTGAACTGCAGACCGGAAGGTCGGCAGGACAGCAGTTCGAGACCCGAGTGCCGCGTGACGGAGTGAGCTCCCGTCTTCAGTCCCAGCTCCTGCCAACCTAGCAGTTCGAAAGCAAGAAATTGCAAGTAGATAAATAGGTACCGCTTCGGTGGGAAAGGTGACAGCATTCCGTGCACCTCGGTGTTCAGTCATGCCGGCCACATGACCACGGAAGTGTCTTTGGACAGCGCTGGCTCTTCGGCTTAGAAACAGGGATGAGCACCACACCCTAGAGTCGGGCACGACTGGCTGGGGACACCTTTACACCTTTTTTTATCCCTTCCTATCACTGAAGTGGGTTTTGAGGAGAGATCTGAAGGGAGGGGGCACCACAAAACTGTTCTCAGAGGGTGTTCCAGGCCATGGGGCAGCAAGAGAAGATGGGTAAATCCATTTAAGAGAGCAGGAGATTTTTGCATCGCCAGAGGGTGGTAGAATGGAGCTATTGCAAGGGCCTGGTGTATTCTCCATCTCCGATTATATGATCATGCCACAGAAATCACAAACTAACACTGGGATTATTATTCAGAAAATGAAAGATTTCTTTCTTTCTTTCTTTCTTTCTTTCTTTCTTTCTTTCTTCCTCCCTTCCTTTCTGAAAAGATACTTCATGTGTACTCATATCAGTTTTTTCTTTAAAACATTGGTATCAAGAAAAGCTGGATTCTGCAACTTGTATATATTATGCCAGTTAGTTTCAGGTGGTATTTTTTATGTGGGACAATAATTTCAGGAATGAGTCATCATACTGAAAGAAGGTTAACATGTTGAGAGGCAATCAATAATAATAGGTATCCCAGGTACTGGGAAAACATTTTAATGTATTTTAGGAAGAAGATAAAAATCTAGGGGTCTTTATTTTCCTGAAATACATACATTTCCCCCAGTACCTGGAAGGTCTATTTATTTTGTGCTGTGAATCCATTTTAGAACCTTTCTCAACATATGTTGACTCATTCCTTAAACCATTTGTATGTATCTTATGCTAATTGCATAGTATCTCCCCTTAAGGTGTAATCCTATGCATGTTTAGACAGAAAAAAGTCCTACAACTCCCAGCATTCCCCAGCCAGCCATGCTGGCTGGGGAATGCTGGGAGTTGTAGGACTTTTTCTGTTTAAACATGCATAGGATCATGCCCTTAGCCATAATTTATTGCACAATGTTTCCTATTTTGCATAACTTATTCTGGTTTGGCCAGTGATGAGGTGGAACAAGGAGCTATGCAGGGCACTGAAGCCCCCACTCTAGCCACTGAAAATCATACCTCTCTGGCTTTTGAGAGTTCAGCAGACATGGGGAACATACTTCCAAGCATATCTTTGCAGCCATGAGGACTAGAAACTTTTTTTTTTTAAAGAAAGCTGAGATCCTCAGGTTGCTGTATCATGTGCCTGATACCACATCTGACACTTTTTCTGCATTCTGGAAGAATTGCAGTGTTCACATACCTGAGTAGGTATACATTTGGGAACTATATTGGATCTTTTATTTACCTTTCAGTTATATATATCATATATCAGTTTATGAATTTAAACTCCTTATGGAAACAAGCTGCTTTCTTGAAAATCAGTGTAGCGGAGTGGATAGCTGCACAGGAAAGGCAAGAGAATGGAACATTATCAAAGCAGGCATGCACATACACAATGCAACGTCTCCCTCTACCAGGAGCAAACTACATATCATTACACTGCAGCTGGGTGTAATGAAACACTGGCAGCCCCTTCTCCCACCACAAATGGCCCTCAGGAGGAGGAGATTTGCTGGGGGGGAATGGGAGGGGGAAGAAATGGCCAAACATCCCCCCCCCCATTAAAACTCTTACTGTTTTTACTGCGGCAGGATTCCGGTGCCACGTCTGCAAGGTAAACATGGGTCTGGAAAACCGGCAGGAATGAAACCAGCTGGGAAGGGGTAGCAAGCAACTGGTAGAGGAAAGTTGAAGCTCCAGATGCCTTGGCCATGCTGGTTGGGAGTTGATGGGAGTTGTAGGCCAGCACATCTGGATGATACCAGGTTGGGGAGGCCAGGCTTCACTCTTACCTCCCATCCCTTTTCCAATGCAAGCCACACACGTGTGCACGTATGAGCACGCATATGTATGCATTTATGTGCACACACGTCAGAGGGCATTTTGCGAGGGAGAAGGAGCCCTTGGGGCATCATTAGATGAGGCTGCAGTGTAACATTTAGTTGGCTTCTGGATCAAAGTAGATAGGTTAAGCAGCAGGTACAGTCTTTCAACTTCTTTTTAAAAATGAAAACATACACTCTTGTTATTATGGAGTATATAGTCATGTAGAATGTACCTGCCTAAATGTCATGTTTCCTGATTGAAACACTTTTTGCCAAAGAACTTTGTAGAACTATCCATGAGACACCAGTCTCACTTAATAATACTAAAACTACTACTACTGAAAAGAAACAGAAACAAAATTAAGGTCTCGGAAGGCCTATTTATTTCTACTAAAACTTATGGACATACTGAAATCTCTTTCCTTGAACCAATGGAATGTTCAAATGCTTAAGTTCAGCTGAATTGTGTCCACAGATATCAGAGGTTAAAAGCAAATCACATCCACATTCTCCACACTATTCGCAAACATAGTAATGCTGCAAAGTTCTTGATAACTCGATGAAAAGCTTGAGACGCCATTAAAAACAATCATTGTGTTCCAATATTTCTTTTTGAAAGTTCTCAAATTAGCAGGCCCCCCTTTTTAGAGAAACATTTTCATGTTAGAAATCCAACTGTCATACGGTACAATCCTACGAGACAGACACCCATAGGATGGAGGGTTCCAGTCTCGGAGCCTTCCTCCACCCTAACCCCTGCTAGCCAAAGTGGGAGGAGCAGCAAAGGGTTTTTTTCTCAGCCTCTCAGTCATCTGAAAATGCAACTGACATTAGATGGGCTTCTGCCCATCTCATTCACCTTCCTGGGGGCAGGGATGGGAGCTGAGAGGCCTTTGGATCTAGCAGATCAGTGGCTTCTCCCCTTCCTTTGGACTTGTGGACCATATTTTTAACTTTCTGGAATTGTATGCAAATTTAGTCATAGAAAAATACATAAAAACAAAATTACTGGCCCCAAATGTACATTACCCCCATAGGCTAAAGCATAAAAATGTGCATGTGCATTTGATGGGGGGAATTGCACATTTTCGCAAATGCAAATTGGGAAGTTGGAAAAAATCCAATTCCATCAATGAACAGACGATGAAACAAAAGGCTCCTAAGAAGCCACAAAAAGTAGATAGAACAGAATTTACAAAATCCATACATCCTTAGATACAGCAGCTGTTCCACCTGCGTAGTTGTGGCATCTCTCCCCACATTATGTGAGTATAGGATTGCTCTGCCCAGCTTATCCAATCCTGTGATACCAACTAATTGTGCTAATTCTGAAGTTCTGTTCAGAATTTTCAAGGTTTTTAAATTCTCCAGTTTAGTTCCATTCTATTTTGAATCAGAACAGATGCTTTAAGATGACAAAGCTATGAGCCAGTGTGACAAAATATGCACACACGAAAATCACTGCATTAAAATTGCAAGAATGTACAATGCAATATAAGCAAAACATGCCGGTGAAACTATCCCGGGGGCCTAAATGAAAGTGAACAATTGAGAAAGCAGTGACTGATGGGAACATACATAGAACAGAATGAATGTCAGATTACGCATTTCCCTACCTCCAGTGGAAATTAGTCACTTTAAATGAAGAAAACAGAATTCATGCTATGGAGATGGCTCGTCATCCCTAGTTCCAGGAGCTGAGACCACAGTGGCCGTTGCACCAGCAACTGCTGCCTTCATACTGGCTGCAACAGCTTCACATTTGCTGACTCATGCTTCCTGCATTATGCTGTGTCAATATCTCGCCCTCTCTGGGCAGTACTGCTGATTAGCTACCTATCATTTACCCTGCATATATTTAATGAATTCATGGTTATGCTGTGCAAACATAGACTCTACTGCTGGCCATGGAGTTATGCTACTTTATTGTTTTATTTTTTTATTAATGAAAAGGGATGTTTCCATTAGCCCTCCTGGGCTTGCAAATGTCTTCATGCTCTCCTCCTACACCCCATAACCCCCCCAATTCCTTGAAAACCAAATTGAAGGCAGCACAATAAACAATGCCAAAATAAGCTAAAGCATGCTGGGCTACCTAATGTGTGTAATGTATTCCCCACTAAAAAAACCTGGCTTTTCTGTTTGCAGAATTTAGATTCGTTTTGCCACTGAATACACAGAATTTTCATTAACTTCGCATCCCAAGATGGATTTCAGCAACCTGTTAACAATCTATTCTCATGGTGATTTACTGGGAGCCTTCTTCCCTTTGAGGGCTATTTTTCTTAGATAAGAAAAGATTGTCTCTCTCTGAGCCTACCTGTGATAAAAGCATCAACCATTCCATTAAATAGCATCTGTCAAAAATCTCCAAAATTACTCAACAGATTTGCATCTACAATATGTTGTTCTACAGACATTCTAAATTGAACGAAAGATACTAAGTGGCTCTGGAATTCCAGTTCTAAGGTCTCTCAGGTCTCCCTTAGCAGCCCAGCCCTAGGCTACTCTGCCTCTCCATGACATCACAGCAATTAAGCTCAGGGCAACCAATGGGACCACAACCCCTGCCAAGTTCTACTACCATGTCATGAGATGACATCAGCCACTTTCTGCCAGATGCCACTCTCAAACTGTAGGCATGCACTATTTGTTGAGAACTGAAACCACCACATGGATAACATGGTTGTCTGCACCCATGTTCTACTTGTGCATGCATGACAATCACCCAGCAAGTCAGCCTGCCCCCCTTTTTTAGGCAGCAGTGCAGCTGGGTAATTTTAGACCCTGGACATAATGATCTAATATGGGGCCATGTGTATTACTTCCCTTGTGAAGTACACAACTAACATTTCTATTCTCCTTTTCTCTTATGCGCACACAGACATCACTACCACCATTCCATTCTTTACAATTGCTTCTACATTTCTGATATGTTAGAGCAAGGGTGGGCAACTTCCGGAGGTCCAGAGGGCATTTTGCCCCCGCAAACCCCACTGCAGTCATCGGGTGCCCCCCACCCCCGGGCCAAAAAAGCTAAATTTAACCATTTGGGCATTCTGCGGCCATTACAAATGCCTGTTTTTTGGTATTTTTTTAAAGCTTTAGGGAAGCAGCTGGGGCTGCAGCAGAGGATGCTGGGAGCCGCATGCAGCCAACACTCACACATGACCCACCCCTGTGTTAGAACCCCAACAAAAGCAACAACAACAAAACCTGTTAGCCAACCCTGATTTTTTTTAAAAAAAAACTGAGCATGTGCAATTTTGCATTTTCATCTCGCTTCCGACACAGTACCCATCATGACTAAAGGAATAAAATGGAGTCTGCATGTGCTGCGCTTATCCCTTGACTACTCCGGGCAGGGGGCCCCTAGACTTTGGCTCCAAGGTCAGCCTCTAGCGACACCACTGTTCCCAGGTTTTCCATCCCTTGGCTCACTGCACTGAAAAATCCATTGGCCAAAAGGGAGGAAATCAAACGGGGCAAAGTGCTGCTTACTTTTCGTAGTCATGCTTGCAGTACAGCTGCCTGTTGCGACAGTAGCATGTGCCTGAGAGGGGCTGCAGGCAGGCGGCGCACTTCACGCAGCCTTCGTGCCACGAGCGCTCGTTCACTCGCAGCAGGAAGCGGTCGGAGATTGGGGTGTTGCAGCCGGCACAAACCTCCCGCATTTTGGACTCTGAGCCTAGGAGACAGGGAAGAAGAAGAACAGAAATTAATGGACAAACTCAGGGGTCCTCTCTATCAGAGAGAGCATTGTACAAAGGAGAAAGGAGGCCAGTTAGGGGGAAGGCCAGGGGAACAGTTGCCTTGCATGTGACACTATGATGGCTACTAGTCTTGATGGCTATGTGCCCCCTCCAGTGCCAGAGACAGTGAGCCTATGGACACCAGGTGCTGGGGAACATGGGTAGGAGGGTGGTGTTGCGCTCATGTCCTTCTTGTGGGTTTCCCACAGGCATCTGGTTGGTCACTGTGTGAACAGAATGCTGGACTGTATGGACCCTTGGTCTGACCCAGCAGGGCTCTTATGTTCTTATGATCTTATACATCAGGTAGAGCCTCAGGCCCGGGGGCCAAATGGGGTCCCAATCCAGCCCTCCAAGGTTCTCCAGATGGCCATGTTCCCTTCATAGAATCATAGAATAGTAGGGTTGGAAAGGGCCTACAAGACCATCGGGTCCAACCCGCTGCTCAATGCAGGAAGCCAAGTCAGAGCATCCCTGACAGATGGCTGTCCAACCTCATCTTGAATGACTCCAGTGTGGGAGAGCCCACCACCTCCCTAGGTCATTGGTTCCATTGTCGTATTGCTCTAACAGTCAGGAAGCTTTTCCTGATGTTCAGCCGGAATCCGGCTTCCTGCAATTTGAGCCCATTGATGGAGAAGAGATCCTGGCCTTCCTCTCTGTGACAGCCTTTCAAGTCCTTGAAGAGCGCTACCCTATCTCCCCTCAGTCTTCTCTTCTCAAGGCTAAACACACCCAGGTCTTTCAGTCTCTCCTCAGAGGGCTTTGTTTCCAGTCCCCTGATCATCTTTGTTGCCCTCCTCTGAACCCTCTCCAGCTTGTCTGCATCCTTCTTAAAGTGCGGTGCCCAGAACTGGACACAGTACTCCAGATGAGGCCTAACCAGTGCTGAGTAGAGGGAGACTAGTACTTCCTGGGATTTGGAATCTATGCTTCTATGAATGCAGCCCCAAATAGCATTTGCCTTTTTTGCAGCCACATCATTGTTGGCAACACTCCACACTCGTAAGAGGAGCGCGGGGCAGCGAAAATGGGGCGATCCTGGGGGCAGGCTGGGGCGGGGAGGTCAGAAGCGCTGGTATGACACTTCCTATGTATCATCTGGCCACCAATTCCCGCGATCCAAGGTCCTGCGGCTAGACAGCTGAAATCAGCTGTCTGGCTGTGAAAGCAGGGCAGTGGGAGCGCAGAGGAGATGTGCTCCTCACCACTCCTCCCGCCCTGCACTGGATAGGCAGTCGCCTCCCCGGGTCGGAGGCAACCGTCGATTGCTCCCTAAGTGGTGTTCAACCTGTTCTGGAGGGGGTTGTGCTCCCCCTAAAGGATCAGGTGGGTAGTTTAGGGGTGCTCTTGGATCCAG
This sequence comes from Heloderma suspectum, assembly GCF_057233095.1. NCBI lineage: Eukaryota > Metazoa > Chordata > Lepidosauria > Squamata > Helodermatidae > Heloderma > Heloderma suspectum. Next base: position 177,687,654 of record NC_139459.1, read on the forward strand.
CATTGTCAATGGGAGCACACGTGGCCTCACTGGTACGGTGCACTTTTTATTAGTTTAGGCTGATATACCAACTATGACCCTATCTGGACAGAGATAGCGAGGCTATAATTATCCATCCTCTGGTAACCTGTTGTTTGGATTACTGCAATGCATTATACATGAGGCTGCCCTTGGAAACAGTTTGGAAACTTTCACCGGTCTAAAACAGGGCAGCAAGTTTGTTAACAAGGACTGATCGATATGATCATTGTATGGCAGTACTCTGTGATCTACACTGGATTCCAGTCCATATCCAGGCCCAATTCAGAGTGCTGGTATTAACTTTCAAAGCCCTTAATGACTTGGGGACAGGTTACCTGAAGGATTGTCTCCTCCTTTATATACCTGTCTGGACCCTAAGATTATCTTCAGAGGCCCTCGTCTGTGTGCCCCTGCCAAATGAGTTGAGGTGGGTGCTGTCAAGGGCTCCTTGGAGGGCTCTCAGTCTAATCCAGTAGCCAAGTCCAGACACAGACAAAGGGATTCTTTTCAAAGCTTTATTCTTCTTTTACAACTTAATAACTCTACAGGTAGCAACTAGATCTGAGCAGCAGCATCCCTATGCCCTAAGTTGGAACAGTTGGTCCCCGTTTGAAAGGCAATTACTGGCAGACCCCTGAATATAAGGACTAGGGAGAATCCCTCCCCTTTTCCCTTGGGTCCTCTGGGCGCAACCGTTCTTTGAGCGCAAACCATTTGGCGCCGCTCTCTGCGTCTGCGCCGCGCATCCCCCCCAGTCTGCTATCTGTGCTGAGTCACTCCCTGGACTGCTTTCTAAACTAGGAATGTGGGTGGGAGGAATCTCCGTCAGCTGTTGGTCCTGGGAAAAAAGGAGCGCGCTCCTCTCCCGAAGGAGCGACTGCTCTTCCTCAGCATCAGAACTACTCTGGGATTCTATGGGCTCAGTGTCCACCCTGACAGGTGGCTACTAGGGAGAGAGACTTTTCAGTGGTGGCACCCCTGTTGTGGAATGCTGTCTTCAGAGAGGTCCTTTGTGGTCCTTTCAGTGCCAAGTGAAATAAAAACACTTTTTATTTTCTCAGGCTTTTTTGTTCTTCAGTGTTGTTTTTAAATGTGTGTGATGTTTTTAGATTTTGCCCTGCTGCTGGTTTTGACTCTGGTTTTATTCTATTTTAAAATTTTAAAGGTTTTATATTATGTTTGATCAGGTTGTATTTTAGGGTTTGAATTTTTGTGAACCCCCAGAGCACTTTGGCTATTGGGTGATATAGACATGTAATAAATAAATAAATAAATATTGTGCTTTCAGTGACTTTGGCACTAATCAAGCAGAAAACAAAAAAAGTCTTAAACTGTTTTTCATTTATCATAACTCCCTAGTCTCTGTACCTATCCTTCTGACATTTTGCAGTTTTCTTGCCTGGGGCAGCTCTATGGCATATGCAGTTTTCATTCAGATTACTCAAACACTCATGGAGGGTGGTAAGCGGAAATGAATCACTTACTCTGTTGCCCCCCCTAAAATTTGAACACTCACTTTCAACAACCCCGCATCTATTATTAGGGTGCAATCCTATGGCGCACCCATTCATCTGACACTTGGCAGACTTGATCCCCTTAGAAGGGGTAACTATTCCTGAAAATGTCCAATTCTGCCAAGAAATAATAAAAATCAGTTATTGGCAGTTCCTATCTATCTATCTATCTATCTATCTATCTATCTAGGCTTGTGGCACAGAAAACCTTGCACCAATTTCTCTGAAATTTTGCAGACATAATCACCTCATAATAGACTACTATGCTTGCAACTTTAATCCAATTCTGACAAACGGAAAAATGTTATAGTCATTTATTGATTTCCAATTATAGTCAATGGGAAGCATGAAGATTCGGATTTCTGAACTGAGATGCAAATTTGGACCGGAGTCACAGTGAGGGGCCTCCAAATCATTCCAAGCCAAATTGGGCTGCTTTCCAAATCTCCAAAACAGGGCCCAAATTGAATCTTGTGGTTGGTGCACACCCTTAATATTTGTCATTTATTCTTAATTTTAACTGGCCTCATACTGACGCACTTCAAGTAGGTGTTGGTATTACAAATGTTGTAATGTAATGTACAGTATACAGTGTTGCTAGAACTGGAAATACTCCACAGTTCTACATGTAATGCAGAAAATATAGAAGATGGCCTTGCCTTCCTAGATTGTTGTAGCTTTCATTTCAGAGTCATTCTCAGCATGTTGGTTGGCCTTCAGTAGGTCATTAATCATCAGCTGCAGTTCTCCCTTCTGTAAAATGGGCACGGTACCAATTGGCTTCACAGCATGCCCATTCTTCAGTGTATGGGATTTTATTTATATTAGTGATCAATCTGCTTTCTTTTTCAAATCCCAAGTATCCTAGATTTTCAAGAGTGGTTTCCCCGCCCACTAATATCCCCAAAATAAACATCCTGAAGATCGAGCATCTGTACTTGAGAATGTTAAAAAAAATTCTAATCACAGGAATATAAATCCAAGTGCTCTTACAAATCTTGAAGCTCAATGAGTTTGTTTGTGAATTCCCCACCCTGCGTTCATTTACAGTCATGGCTATCATAAAAACAATGTCTGCTGATCTTCTGGCATTGTTCCATCCATCGAATCCACCCAGATCTCTCCCCAAATGGGCACCCTCCAGATGTGTTGGACTACAATTCTCACCATCCCCAGCCAGCACAGTAAGTGTATTGTTGGCGGGGGATGATGGGGTTTGTAGTCTAACCCCAGTTGGACAGCACCAGGTTGGGGAAGCCTGATCTAGTAAATTTCTAGTCATTGTTGGGTGCAATGACCTTGCACTGGTGGTAATACTTCCATCCCTCATACTTTGAGCTTTTCTACATGAGGCTGTTGATCGCTGTATCTGCTTTCAGTTTTGTTGCAGAATTGAGATCCGAGCTCTACACAAATAGCTTTTTCTTTCCTGCTTTTCTGGTACATTACCTCTAGGTGGAGCTGTGCTATTCAGGATAATGCAAATGCACAACTACAAGCAGGGCTGTCAGAAATAATACCCCATTTTCCCCATTCTAAAAAAACCCTGGGAAAGTGCTCTGAAAAAACAGAAGTGAAACTGGAGGATCATGATGTCATCTAAAGAACCTGTAAACAACCGTAAGGAATCGTGAGTGCACAATAAATGCCTTTTGGTAGAAAAGCTCTTTGTCTTAATCAGGATATACCTCATTTTAAATTGCGTGTGTGTGTGTGTGTGTGTGTGTATCTATAGATCTATATCTATATATATCTTGTCTTGTAAGAGCTGATTGGGATTATCAGTGCATCTATCTATGGCAGCCTTTCAAAGGCTTCCCAGCAGGGACTGCAAAGATAAGGAAGTGCAGGTGGGTAATAAACACCCCATCCGGTGTAGAGAATTTGGCTTGGGACTGAGGCAAAGAGGGAGAGAAGGCTTTTGCCAAATGGATTTCATTCCTCCTCCCAATGTACCCTTCAGTGTGCTGGATTTCGTAAGGCACACTTCGTTTGCTTTTGGCCTTCCCTGCTGTTTTCTTTTTATGTGGGGAGCACTATTTGTTATGCATGTGACATCCCAACCTCATGCCTATGTTGGGCATTATGCTGGCAGCCAACAGAACGCTGCGTTCCAGGATACAATCAGACAGACAAAGCTAATGCATGAGCACATGAGTGCTCTTCCTTTCTGCTGCATCTTTTAACATGTGAAAAATGGGGAATTGGTGCAACTCTCCTCTAGGGAGACCACATGGTCTCTGGTTGCATGTGGGGCTTTGAGAAAAAAGCATGAATAGCTGGGGTGTGGCCCGTTTAAAGAAATTTTTGTCAATTAATTTCATGAGTTGAAATTGATTGACTGATTGGCTAAATATGCATACATTTTCATGTGGGTAAAAACATGAATTATTCCCCCCAATAATTCTTTTTATTGAGTTTGTGAAAAAGAAATACAGGTAAAATGAATGCAGAAGAAAGGAATGGATTTCGACGAGCTAACAAAGAGATCAAAGTGATCTTGATAGACTGGAGCGCTGGGCAGAAAACAACAGAATGAAATTTAATAGGGATATATGCCAAGTTCTGCACCTTGGAAAAAGAAAATAAATGCACAGTTACAAGATGGGGGATACGTGGCTCAACAACACTACAAGCAAGAAAGATCTTGGAATTGTTGATCACAAGCTGAATATGAGCCAACAATGTGATGTGGCTGCAAAAAAGGCAAATGATATTTGGGGCTGCATTAATAGAAGCATAGCTTCCAAATCCTGGGAAGTACTAGTCCCCCTCTACTCAGCACTGGTTAGGCCTCATCTGGAGTACTGTGTCCAGTTCTGGGCGCCACACTTTAAGAAGGATGAAGACAAGCTGGAGAGGGTTCAGAGGAGGGCAACAAAGATGATCAGGGGACTGGAAACAAAGCCCTATGAGGAGAGACTGAAAGAACTGGGCATGTTTAGCCTTGAAAAGAGAAGACTGAGGGGAGATAGGATAGCACTCTTCAAGTACTTGAAATGTTGTCACAGAGAGGAAGGTCAGGATCTCTTCTCGATCATCCCAGAGTGCAGGACACGGAATAAAGGAAGCCAGATTCTGGCTGAACATCAGGAAAAACCTCCTGACTGTCAGAGCAATACGACAATGGAGCCAATGACCTAGGAGGTGGTGGGCTCTCCCACACTTGAGGCATTCAAGATGAGGCTGGACAGCCATCTTTCAGGGATGCTGTGACTTGGCTTCCTGCATTGGATCATGGATCACTGCCTTATTGTGGTGAAGGGGCTTGTGTAACTCAGTGAAGCCATAAGCTATGCCATGCAGGGCCAGAGTTCTGACAAAATGTGGTCCACTGGAGAAGGAAATGGCAACCCACTCCAGTATTCTTGCCAAGAAAACCCCATGGAACGTATCACAAGGCTAAAAGATATGACGCCGGAAGATGAGCCCCTCAGGTCAGAAGGTGTCCAGTATGATACTGGGGAAGAGCAGAGGGAATTTCCAAGTAGCACCAGAAAGAGTGAAGCGGCTGGGCCAAAGCCGAAAGGACACTCAGCTGTGCATGTGTCTGGTGGTGAAAAGAAAATCTGATGCTGTAAAGAACCATTTTGTTTAGGAACCTGGAATGTAAGATCAGTGAATCAAGGTAAGCTGGAGGTGGTCAAACATGAGATGGCAAGACTGAACATTGACATCTTGGGAATCAGCGAACTAAAATGGACAAGCATGGGCAAATTTAATTCAGGTGACCATTATATCTACTACTGTGGGCAAGAATCCCTTAGAAGAAATGGAGTAGCACTCATAGTCAAGAAAAGGGTGGGAAAAGCAGTACTGGGGTACAATCTCAAAAACGACAGAATGATCTCAGTATGAATCCAAGGCAAACCATTCAACATCACAGTAATTCAAGTCTATGCCCCAACCACTGAGGCTGAAGAAGCTGAGGTTGATGTATGCTGAGCAATGTATGGCTGTGAGAGCTGGACTGTAAGGAAGGCTGAGCGCCGAAGAACTGATGCCTTTGAACTGTGGTGCTGGAGAAGACTCTTACGAGTCCCCTGGACTGCAAGGAGGTAAAATCAGTCAATCCTAAAGGAAATCAACCCTGACTGCTCATTGGAAGGACAGATACTGAAGCTGAAGCTGAAATATTTTGGCCACCTAACGTGAAGAAAAAACTCCCTGGAAAAGACCCTGATGCTGGGAAAGATTGATGGCAAAAGGAGAAGGGGATGGCAGAGGATGAGATGGCTAGATAGCATCACCGATGCAATGAATATGAATTTCAGCACACTCTGGGAGAGCGCGGAGGACAGGAAGGCCTGGCATGCTATGGTCCATGGGGTCACGAAGAGTCGGACTCGACTTAATGACTGAACAACAAAAATTGAGCAGAGGGTTGGACTCGATGGCATTGTTGGCCCCTTCAACCCTACTATTCTATGATCATATCATCATGGATCACTGCCTTGTTGTGGCAAAGGGGCTTGCGTAACTCAGTGAAGCCATAAGCTATGCCGTGCAGGGCCACCCAAGACGGACAGGTCATGGCAGAGAGTTCTGACAAAATGTGGTCCACTGGAGAAGGAAATGGCAACCCACTCCAGTATTCTTGCCAAGAAAACCCCATGGAACGTATCACAAGGCTAAAAGAGATGACGCCGGAAGATGAGACCCTCAGGTCGGAAGGTGTCCAGTATACTACTGGGGATGAGCAGAGGGTATTTCCAAGTAGCACCAGAAAGAGTGAAGCGGCTGGGCCAAAGCCGAAAGGACACTCAGCTGTGCATGTGTCTGGTGGTGAAAAGAAAGTCCAATGCTGTAAAGAACAATATTGTTTAGGAACCTGGAATGTCAGATCAATGAATCAAGGTAAGCTGGAGGTGGTCAAACATGAGATGGCAAGACTGAACATCGACATCTTGGGAATCAGCGAACTAAAATGGACAGGCATGGGAGAATTTAATTCAGGTGACCATCATATCTACTATTGTGGGCAAGAATCCCTTAGAAGAAATGGAGTAGCACTCATAGTCAAGAAAAGGGTGGGAAAAGCAGTACTGGGGTACAATCTTAAAAATGATAGAATGATCTCAGTACGAATCCAAGGCAAACCATTCAACATCACAGTAATTCAAGTCTATGTCCCAACCACTGATGCCGAAGAAGCTGAGGTTGATCGGTTCTATGAAGACCTACAACACCTTCTAGAACTAACACCAAACAAAGATGTCCTCTTCGTCATAGGGGATTGGAATGCTAAAGTAGGAAGTCAAGAAATCACCGGGATAGCAGGCAGGCATGGCCTTGGTGTACAAAATGAAGCAGGACAAAAGCTAATAGAGTTTTGCCAAGAGAACACGCTGATCATAGCAAACACTCTTTTCCAACAGCACAAGAGATGACTCTACACATGGACATCACCAGATGGTCAATATCGAAATCAGATTGATGATGTCCTTTGCAGCCAAAGATGGAGAAGCTCTATACAGTCAGTAAAAACAAGACCTGGAGCTGACTGTGGCTCAGATCATGAGCTTCCTGTTGCAAAATTTCGCCTTAAATTGAAGAACGTAGGGAAAACCACTAAACCATTCCCTAGACAGCATAGTAAGAAGCAGAGACATCACCTTGCTGACAAAGGTCTGTCTAATCAAAGCTATGGTTTTCCCAGTAGTAATGTATGGCTGTGAGAGCTGGACTATAATGAAGGCTGAGCGCCGAAGAATTGATGCTTTCGAACTGTGGTGCTGGAGAAGACTCTTACGAGTCCCTTGGACTGCAAGGAGGTCAAATCAGTCAATCCTAAAGGAAATCAACCCTGAGTGCTCATTGGAAGGACAGATACTGAAGCTGAAGCTCAAATATTTTGGCCACCTAATGTGAAGAGAAAACTCTCTGGAAAAGACCCTGATGCTGGGAAAGACTGAAGGCAAAAGGAGAAGGGCACGGCACAGGATGAAATGGCTAGATAGCATCACCGATGCAATGAATATGAACTTGAGCACGCTCCGGGAGAGAGCGCAGGACAGGAAGGCCTGGCGTGCTATGGTCCATGGGGTCACGAAGAGTCGGACACGACTGAACGACTGAACAACAACATGATCATATCAGGTTTGGAGATGAAGATATATGGTATGACAGAAGGGAACGAAAGCGATTCTTTCTACACATGGACATCACCAGATGGTCAATATAGAAATCAGATTGATTATGTACTTTGCAGCCAAAGATGGAGAAGCTGTATACAGTCAGTAAAAACAAGACCTGGAGCTGACTGTGGCTCAGATCATGAGCTGCTGCTTGCAAAATTTCGGCTTAAATTGAAGAACGTAGGGAAAACCACTAAACCATTCAGGTATAACCTAAATCATATCCCTTATGAATATACAGTGGAGGTGAGGAATAGATTTCAGGGATTAGACCTGATAGACAGAGTGCCTGAGGAACTATGGACGGAGGTCCATAACATTTTTCAGGAGGCAGCAACTCAATCCATCCCAAAGAAAAAGAAATGCAAGAAAGCAAAGTGGCTGTCTGAGGAGGCTTTACAAGTAGCTGAGGAAAGAAGGGAAGTGAAAAGCAAGGGAGAAAGGGGAAGATATATCCAACTGAATGCAGAGTTCCAGAGAATAGCAAGGAGAGACAAGAAAGCCTTCTTAAATGAACAATGCAAAGAAATCGGGGAAAACAATAGAATGGAAAAGACTAGAGATCTTTTCAAGAAAATCGGAGATCTCAAGGGAACGCTTTGTGCAAAGACGGGCATGATAAAGGGCAAAGAAGGCAGGGACCTAACAGAAGCAGATGAGATTAAGAAGTGGTGGAAAAAATACACAGAAGAACAATGCAGGAAAGATCTGAATGTCCCTGATAGCCATGATAGTGCGGTCACTGAACTTGAGCCGGACATCCTAGAGAGTGAATTTATTTATTTATTTATTTATTTATTCATTTCATTTCATTTCATTTCATTTCATTTCTATACCGCCCAATAGCCGAAGCCCTCTGGGTGGTTCACAAAAATTAAAACCAAACAACACACAATAAAACAATTTAAAATATATAGAACATTAAAACCACAATATAACAATACAACCACAATAAAACCTAGCAGCAGTGCAGGAGTTTAAAATACAGATTTAAAACAGCAAAGATAAAAATTTAAAAAGCTAAAATGCTAAAATGCCTGGGAAAATAAAAAGGTCTTCACCTGGCGCCGAAAGGAATACAATGTAGGCGCCAGGCGAACCTCACTAGGGAGCTCATTCCAGAGCCGGGGTGCCACAGCAGAAAAAGCCCTCCTCCTAGTAGCCACCCACCTCACTTCCTTTGGCAGGGGCTCAAGTGTGAAGTCAAGTGGGCCTTAGGAAGCATTACTAACAACAAAGCTAGCGGAGATGACAGTATTCCAGCTGAGCTATTTAAAATCCTAAAAGATGATGCTGTTAAAGTGCTGCACTCAATATGCCAACAAATTTGGAACACTTAACAGTGGCCACGAGACTGGAAAAGGTCAATTTACATTCCAATTCCAAAGAAGGGCAATGCCAAAGAGTGTTCAAACTACCGCACAATTGCACTCATTTCACATTCCAGCAAGGTTATGCTCAAAATCCTACAAGCTAGGCTTCAGCAGTATGTGAACAGAGAACTACCGGAAGTACAAGCTGGGTTCTGAAGAGGCAGAGGAACTAGAGATCAAATCGCCAAGATTCACTGGATCATGGAGAAAGCAAGAGAATTCCAGAAAAACATCTATTTCTGCTTCATTGACTACGCTAAAGCCTTTGATTGTGTGGATCACAACAGGCTCTGGCAAATTCTTAAAGAGATGGGAGTACCAGACCACCTTACCTGTCTCCTGAGAAACCTGTACAAGGGTCAAGAAGCAACAGTAAGAACCGGACATGGAACAACCGATTGGTTCAAAATTGGGAAAGGAGTACGACGAGGCTGCATATTGTCGCCCTGCTTATTTAACTTATATGCAGAGTACATCATGAGAAACGCTGGGTTGGATGAATCACAGATCGGAATTAAGATTGCTGGGGGAATTATCAACAACCTCAGATACGCAGACGATACCACCCTAATGGCAGAAAGCGAAGAGGATCTAAAGAGCCTCTTGTTGAGGGTGAGTGGAGAGTGTAAAAGCTGGTTTGAAACTCAACATTAAAAAAACGAAGATCATGGCATCTGGCCCCATCACTTCCTAGCATATAGAATGGGAAGAAATGGCAGCAGTGACAGATTTTATTTTCTTGGGCTCCAAGATCAGCGCAGACGGTGACTGTAGCTATGAAATTAAAAGACTCTTGCTCCTTGGGAGGAAAGCTATGGCAAACCTAGACAGCATAGTAATAAGCAGAGACATCACCTTGCCAACAAAGGTCTGTCTAATCAAAGCTATGGTTTTCCCAGTAGTAATGTATGGCTGTGAGAGCTGGACTATAAGGAAGGCTGAATGCCGAAGAATTGATGCTTTCGAACTGTGGTGCTGGAGAAGACTCTTACGAGTCCCCTGGACTGCAAGGAGGTCAAATCAGTCAATCCTAAAGGAAATCAACCCTGAGTGCTCATTGGAAGGACAGATCCTGAAGCTGAAGCTCAAATATTTTGGCCACCTAATGCGAAGAGAAAACTCTCTGGAAAAGACCCTGATGCTGGGAAAGACTGAAGGCCAAAGGAGAAGGGGATGGCAGAGGATGAGATGGCAAGATAGCATCACCGATGCAATGAATATGGACTTGAGCACACTCTGGGAGAGAGCGCAGGACAGGAAGGCCTGGCGTGCTATGGTCCATGGGGTCACGAAGAGTCGGACACGATTGAATGACTGAACAACAAGATGTGTTAGTCTATTGCAGCAAAAACAAAGATGAGTCTTGTGTCACCTTATCAACTAACACATTTATTCTGGCAAAAGCTTTCATTTATCACCCACTTCATCAGATGCACAGAATATTATGGATAGCTTCAGATTTTTATACAGTACATATGGTGGGGTGGGGTGAAGTGTGGCAGGGAAGAATTGTGAACAGTGAGGTCAGAAGGAAATTATTATTATTTAATATTATTCACATTATTAACAGAGGTCATTCACAGTGGAATTGCTAATAACACAAACATTCTGGCACAAGGAAAGCCAATTAACATATGCATACTCTGCACTGAATTTCCTTCTGACCTCACTGTTTGCAATGTCCTGCCCCCATATGTTTATACATGTGAAAACTGCTCGGGGTGTCTGTCTCTCCCTGCATTTGGACTCCTAGAAAATTTGGTGGGCTCCTAAGTGTGGTTTTGATAGGAATTTGCCAGAATTCACACAGTTCACTATATCTTGGACAAAAGGAGCTTGATTTTTTTTTTTTTAATGAATGAGGGAGGAACCAAAACAGACAGATTTGTCCATTTCAGATAGAGGGCTTTGAGTGCTTAGATCTTAAAAGTCTGGGTTTGAACCCCTGCGTATTCAGTCATGCTAGTGGGGCTGAGTTAGGGTTAAAGAACCAGTGAGAGGGAAAGGCACTAACAATACCAAAAAAACAGGAGAGAAAACGTTCTGAAGTGCTCCCAGTTCAAAACAGAGGAAGCATTAGCAAGTCTTTTTAAGATGTGCGAGGGGCCCCTGAGGAAGGACACCTCTTTCCAAAATGCGTCAGGCTCATTAAAGCTTTTTTCTGGCATTTGAGAACATGTTGTCTTCTGTTTTGGGGCTGAATTAGCGTTACCCCCTCTTTTTTCTGACAGGCTCTTCATCTCAGTGGAGGCTGGCGGCTCTGATGTCAGTGGAGTGGTGAATCCACTACAGGTTTCAGTCAGCACCTTGGACAGCTCCTTCTGAGTTCTGACTGAAACACAGAGCGGATTTACCTTCCCACTGACATTGGAGCCACCAGCTTCCACGGCTTCATCTCTAACAGCTATCTATGGTTCTATGATAGCTGTTAGAGATGAAGCCGTGGAAGCTGGTGGCTAGGGTTGGAAGTAGGGTGGGAAGGGGCCTACAAGGCCATCGAGTCCAACCCCCTGGTCAATGCAGGAATCCAAGTCAGAGCATCCCTGACAGATGGCTGTCCAGCCTCGTCTTGAAGGCCTCCAGTGTGGGAGAGCCCACCACCACCCCAGGTAATTGGTTCCATTGTCGTATTGCTCTAACAGTCAGGAAGTTTTTCCTGATGTTCAGCCGGAATCTGGCTTCCTGTAACTTGAGCCCATTCTTCTGTGTCCTGCACCCTGGGATGATCAAGAAGAGATCCTGACCTTCCTCTCTGTGACAACCTTTCAAGTACTTGAAGAGTGCTATCCTATCTCCCCTCAATCTTCTCTTCTCAAGGCTAAACATGCCCAGTTCTTTCAGTCTCTCTGCATAGGGCTTTGTTTCCAGTCCCCTGATCATCTTTGTTGCCCTCCTCTGAACCCTCTCCAGCTTGTCTGCATCCTTCTTAAAGTGTGGTGCCCAGAACTGGACACAGTACTCCCGATGAGGCCTAACCAATGCTGAGTAGAGGGGGACTAGTACTTCCCAGGATTTGGAAGCTATGCTTCTATGAATGCAGCCCCAAATAGCATTTGCCTTTTTTGCAGCCACATCACATTGTTGGCTCATATTCAGCTTGTGATCTGTGTGGCAGGCAGATACATCATGGTCCTCTCTGTGCTGGGAATAGCTGTGCCTATTGAATTTGGCTGGTGCAGATGGGTAAGGATTCTGTTTTAGTTAGTTTCTGATAAGAATTTTTCCGAATTCGCAATGTTCTTCATATCTGGGCAAGAAAGAACTTGAGATTTTAAAAATTTGAATGCGGGAGAAAACAAAACTGACAGACTAGTTGCAGCATGTGGTGAGAAGTGCATGTGGACTTCTCACAGGCATGTCTACTTCTGGTCGCTTCTTGTAAAGCCAGGCCAACTCAGCTGAGGGTGCAACCCTATGCATGTTTAGACAGGAGAAAGTCCTACAACTCCCAGCATTCCCCTATGCTGGGGAATGCTGGGAGTTGTAGGACTTTCTCTTGTCTAAACATGCATAGGATTGTGCTCTTATTGACCTAAGCCTGGCCCTTCTCTAAAAGGCAAACCTGTGAACCAGGAAGGCTAACAAAAATCAATCAAGGGAGTACACAAGGACTGAAGAAAGGATTGAAATATCCATTTTGATAGAACAATGTCGAATAGCTGAACCTCACAAACCCGGCTACACAGGCAGTTTGGCATGGACAACAGTTTAACTTCATGCTATCCTTCATTGACTATAGTATTGTTTGTTTTTGAATGGTTAGTGGTGTTTTATTGTTGCTTCTAATTTGTATTGTAACTGTAAGTCACCTTGAGGAGATGTGTGTGTGTGTGTGTAAAGGCAGGGTATACATTTCTTGAACAAAGAGAAAAACCACACCAGAGTAAACGTGTAAAGAGGCAACCCACACATGTACCAGGTCACTCTGGAAATGTAGAAAGAAACTTCAGATTCTTGGAAAACTCCCCAGATTGTACAAAGCCAGTCAGTAAACAACATATTGTCTCTCACCCCTCCAAGGAAACCAGAGATCTGAGCTTGTATTTGGAGTGGGCTAAAATATAACATCAGCACTCTCTTTGTTCCTGGGTGATCCCTGAGCCCAATCAAAGCATCTAGCTATTATTAGAAAGAAGCAGACAAAATGGCTTGCAGTAAAGTTCATTTTCTTGATAGCTGCCCCAGGAAATCTAGGAATTGTCGATAAAGGCTCCCCCCCCCCATTAGGTGTTTCAGTCAAAATCCATTAGATATTTCACATACCAAATGAAGAACAACACAGATGCCCCCTTTAGGGCCACATGTACAATTTTAATTTGTTCAAAGAGATTGGTTGGATCCAGAGTTAGTCATACTGAGAATAGACCCATGCTGGAGAGCCAGTGTGGTGCACTGGTTGGAGTGTTGGACTGGGGCTCAGGAGATCTGAGTTCTAGTCCCCACTCAGCCATGAAGCTCCCTGGGAGACTTGGGGGAAGTCACTGACTCTCAGGCTAGCCCACCTCTCTAGACTGTTGTGAGAATAACATAGAGAGGAGGAGGACCATATAAGCCACCTTGGGTTCCTTGCAAGAGGAGAAAAGGCAGGATATAAATGAGAGGATGATTAAAAAATGGAAAACAATGCAACTTGTTAGACATAACTAGCATACGTCTCACTGATTTCAACAGGACTGCTTTGCATATGACTATGTCTGGATCTAACCTATGATGGTGATGGTGATGGTGATGATGGCATCTCTGAACCGTCAGGACCAACACAAATGAGGCCCAGCTGCAATAGCCTTTGCAGCAACCAGTCCACCTGTGGTTGCGCTTGCTTAGCTCAGTTTCTCTGACCTTGGAGGGCAGCCAGTGTGGTTCTCTTCATGCCAGCTGTGAGGGGGAGGGGTCAGGGGTCAGATCTCCACCTCCCACTTCTGAGGTCAAAGTGGTTGACCTGAGGTGGTTGACCTGGTTGACCTGGTTGAGGTGGTTGACCAGTGGTTGACCTGAGGTCAAAGTCCAACCCCAGAGGGGTTTTCCAGGCCATCCTACGGTCCCTGGGATGTCTGCCCAGGGTCCATAGGGTTGCTCTCTCAATGTGTGAGAAAGCTCTAAGGCCTCTCCAGATCTGGCGCTGAAGTAGAAATGACTCTTCTCCCATTCGGGTGGCCGCATCGCCAAAGGAGCGGAAATGCTGCGTCACCGAAATAAGAACAAAGGAAGACACAGATTTGCGTAACATCTGCAAATGCTGATTTTTATGCAGAGATGTACACTTAGAAAGTATTACTATGAATTCAAGAGCAATACAAATCCCCCTATAATGGGAAACATTGTGACCCGGTGACTTGTGCACCTGCTCTATCTCTTATCTAGGTGGACAGGTGACTTTAAGGCCCCGCCCTGCTCTGCCTTCCTAGGGCTCTTTATCTCTAAACCAGACTTGGACGGGACAGTTAGAGCAGGCGTGGGCATTTGTGGCCCTCCAGATGTTTTGGCCTACAACTCCCATCATCCCTCAACATCCCTGGCTGGGGTTGATGAGATTTGTAGTCCCAAACGTCTGGATGGCCGCACATTGCCCCTGAGAGAATGTGTTCAAATAGAAGAATGTCTGCTGTTAAGTAGGTCACACGGCCACCCTGTCTCCCATGGAGAAGAACCCACTCGCAGTTCCTCGTGGAACAACCTGAGGGTGGAAGAGGCAGCCTCTCTTGTTGATACACATTGCTTGGAATCTCTGTTGTTCTCTGCAAGTTCGTTGTTAGTTCGAACATGCTCAAAATACCATATCAGCCTTTTTCTGTTTGTAGGGCCAATTGAGAACAAAGAGCGCTTACAAGCCTGACTTGATTCAAACCAAGCCCTTGAAGTTTGCTTCTCCTAGATGAATCAGGCTTTAAGTTCTATTAGGAAGTAACCAAGCAAGCTGGTTGCCAAGGTTTATGGTATGGGACTGAGGCCTGCGTCAACAATCTCTTCACCTAGCACCAGCTGCATGGGCTGTGTAACAGCTTAGGGCAGGAATTATTAGGGTACAAATAATTGGGGTATGAGTCCCACCTCAAGGATGATTGGGCAACAGGCTCAATTGCCCAGAAATAGCTTAATTTTATTCTTTAAAAAAGCTAATCCAGTCATTCAAAGAAGGATGAAGGGAGAGGGAGCTTTGTTTCCCGTAACTCTCCCAAATATGAACTTTGCAAATTTTGGAAAATTATTGTCCAAATCAAATTGAAACAAAATTCCCACCCATCTGCACCGGACAACTTCAATAGGTACAGCTATTCCCAGCATGGAGAGGTCCATGATGTACCTGTATGCCATATAGCTCTTAAAGATGAAGAGCCTGTCAGAAAAAAAAGAGGTGGCAGCCCTCATTCAGCACTAACATATTTTTATTTTATTTTATTTATTTATCTTTTAATCCACCCAATAACCAACGTTCTCTGGGCGGATTACAAACACCTAAAAGACTAAAATGCCATACAAACAGTTAAAATAAATAATGCAAGACAAATAGTTAAAAGAATACAATACAAAACAGCACAGGAATTGATTAAAAAAAGCCACCAAATCTAGAACTAGGTCTCTAAAATGCCTGGGAAAAAAGAAAGGTATTTGCCTGGTGCCAAAAAGATAACAATGTAGGCAGCAGGCAAACCTCTTTGGGGAGGGCATTCCATGAGCAAGGTGCCACAACTGAAAAGGCCCTCCCTCTTGTAGCCACCCACCTAGTTTCCTTCTGTGGGGCCCTCTGAAGATGACCTAAGGGTCTGAGCAGGTACATATAGGGGGAGATATTCCTTAGGTACTCTAGTCCTAAGCTGTTCAGTGCTTTAAACGTCAACACCAACACTTTCAATTGGGCTCAGAAATGGACTGGAAGCCAGTGCAGCTGACAAAGCACTGGTATCACATGATCATATTGGCCAGTCCCAGTTAGTAACCTAGCAGCTCTGTTTTGAACTAACTGAAGCTTCTGCACCATCTTCAAAGGTAGCCCCGCATATAATGAATTGCAGTATTCCAACCCAGATGTTACCAGAGTGTGGATAACTATAGCTAGACTATCTCTGTCCAGATAGGGTTGCAGCTAGTAGATCAACCTATGCTGATAAAGGTGCTCCTGGCTGCTGAGACTAGGGATGTACGGAAGTCACTTACCTTTCTGCTGATTATGTTGATGGTGGTGGTGGGGAAGCGTTCCGTCCCTCCCCCCGGAATCCTCGACGGGGGGTGAGGCGATCCGGTCCTCCCCCCCAGAATCCTCCACGGCCGGCTGTGCTCCGCAGCAGCTCCGCAGAGCAGCCGGCCAGGCCCAGCCAGGCCAGAGCCGTCCACAGCCAGATTTCCGGCCGCGGAGGGCTCTGGGGAAAAAAAAAACCGCGTACACAAATGGAGGCGGCTACAGCTGCCGCCATTTGCGTTCCTTATTTTTGGCCATCTTAGTCTATGTAAATATTTACGTAGACTATGACGGCGAAAAGAAAGGGGAACGCAAATAGCGTAGTGGGCGCTATTTGTGTCCCTTTTTGATTCGCCGTTTTAGCCTATGTAAATATTTATCTTTACGTAGCCTATCATGTTGTTTTTTTTTTTAAAACCCAGCCATGATAGGCAACGTAAATCTTTATGTAGCCTATCACGTCGTTGGTTTTTTTTTTACAAGACTGCAAATGGCGGCAGCAGCAGCCGGTCGGAAGACCAGCCGCTGCAGCCACCACCGCCGGAGCCGCTGCCGGAGCCGCCACCGCCCGGAACATCCGCCCCAGGTAAGTCTCGACCCTGGGGGGATCCGCGGGGGGGGGCGGGCCGTTCCGCCACGGAGTTCGGGGGCCGAATGCACTGGCATTCAGCCTCACAGAGATCCGTGGCAGAATTCTCTGACATCTCTAGCTGAGACCATTGGGGCCTCAAGTGACAATGATGGATCCAGGAGCACCCCCAAGTTGCGCACCTGATCTTTCAGGAGGAGTGCAACCCCCTCCAGGACAGGTTGCACACCACTCAACCAGGCAGATGAACCACCTGATAACAGTACCTCTGTCTTGTCTGGACTGAGCTTCAGCTTCTTGGCCCTCATCCAGTCCATTACTCTGCTCAGACACCAATTCTAGACATTCACTGCTTCACCTGGGTTAGATGAAAAGGAGAGGTATTGCTGGGCATCATTGGCATATTGGTGACACCTCAGCCCACATCCCTGGATAACCTCTTCCAGCAGCTTCATGTAGCCCTGTGGAACCCCATAGCATAGCTGCCAAGACACAGAGCAATAATCCCCCAGCACCACCTTCTGGAGTCAGCCATCCAAGTAGGAATAGAAGCACTGTAATACAGTGCCCTCAACTCCCAACCCAGACAGCTGATCCAGAAGGACATTGGAAGCCACAGAGGTCCATGGGAACTGACAGGGTCACTCCCCCTGTCTTTCTCTTGGCAAAGGTTATCCCACATGGCGACCGTGGCACTTTCTGTCTCAAAATTGGGCCTAAAGCGAGATTGAAGTGGATCTAGAAAATCAACTTCCTCCAAAAATGCCTGGAGTTGATCAGAAACCACATGCTCAAGCACCTTGCCCAAGAAGGGGATTTAGCAACTGGCCTATAGTTGTCCTCCACTTCTTGGTCCAGGTTAGGTTTCGCCAGGAGCAGGGTGATTACTGCCTCTTTTAAGGAGGCTGGTAATGCCTCTTTTCTCAGAGAGGAATTGACAGCCTCATGGACCCAACTGGCTATCCCCTCCTTATTTGATGTAATAAGCCAAAATGGATAGGGGTTGGACAGACAAGTGTGGTCAGCTGAAGCCATCCAAGCACCTTGCTTACATCCCCTCATGCCTTAACAACTGAAATTCATTCAATACAGCTGGACCAGATGGTGCTCTGGATACCTCCGTTAATGGAACCATACCAATAGAGTCATGCCAGGTATAAGCGATGTTATCTTCAAAGTGACTTACAAATTTATCACAGCGTGCTGTCAATTAGTGTGACTAATTCCTTCTCTGGGTCAGGTTATAATGACCTCTTCACCACCCAAAACAGCTCTGCTGGGTGACACTGTGAAGACGTAATGGAGGTGGAAAAGAACGTCTTTTTTGTCACCCACACCTCCATATGGTAGGCTCAGTGATGAGTTCTAACCAGTGTTTGGTTGGATTCTGCACAAGTCTTTCTCTACTTGTGTTCCAGCTGATGTCCCACTTGTTGCATTGCCCTTATTTCCAAGGTGCACCAGGCAGTTAATTCGGCTCTGCCAAGCGGGAGAGGGTGCTTGGGCATGATCGTGTCAACCGCCCTAGTCAATTCCATGTCCCATAGAATGACCAGGTTTTGACAGGAGTGTCCAAATGGAAAATCCCCCAGAGCCTTTTAGAAGCCCCTAGGCTCCATCAATATCCAGGGGTGGACCATTCTAATAGGTCCCCAGCCTTGCCATAGGGAAAAGCTACCAAAGGTCTAAACCTCAGCAAGCCATGAGCCAACCATGACAAAGGGGTACATGTTAAACCCTCCAGTTTTGGATTACCGTCTTATTTATTTATTTTTCTATACTGCCCAATAGCTGAAGCTCTTGCTGCCCAGCTGAGAAAACCAAATCCAGGGTGTGACCTGCTGCATGTGTTGGCCCAATGACATGTTGGGACAGCACCTTGGATGTCATGGCAGCCACGAAATCCTGAACCATAACAGATTGGACAGACTTGGCATGGATACTGATTCCTCAGCACCAAGTCCGAGTCTGTCTCTGTCAGCCCAGACAGGGAGACTGCTGGGCAGCAGGACAGTCGGAAAAGTCCCTAACCTGTCCCTAATGTTTTAATACTCAGGGATTCAAAACCAGACTCTCAACAACAAAGTACTCAAAGCCCTGGTCCTGGGTGGATGAATCTCTCCATTTCAGTTTCTCCCACATAAGGTTTTTTTTTTAAAAGATCCAGTCCTTTTTGTTTTGAATATAGAGAACTTTGCAAATTCCTCCTAGCATCGATCTTTATGTAGCCAAAATGGCAACATCCATGCAGAAGAGGGAGGTATCAGCAGGCTGGGAGAGAACTCCAAAGTATGCAGAAGTACAAAACATATTTGGCGGGGGTGGGGGGAAGCCCTAAGGAGGGAAAACTCCAAAGCAGTCCAACGAGGACTGAGCATGCTGAGTGGGTGTGGAATTCTGACTCTTGGGGGTAGGGGAATGGAAAACTGGGGAGGGGGATAGAATAGAGTTTCAAGGAAAAGGGCATGGCTGGCTGGCTGACACCTGAACAGGAGCACTCCCTACTGCAACTTTTTGTTGGAGCTCACACTTGGTGTTTTTTTTTTTAGTGCTTATATCACTGATAATAAAATAGCACAATCTACATAACCAAATAGCAATGACATTATACCACCTCTGCTGTTAAATTCTGTATGAACCATGTCCACAAATGGTGCTTCTAATTGCAGCTAGCACCAGTTAGCGATGTGTGAAACCTGCAGGAAGAATTTCCCTTCTTTTTTTCCTTAGCCCTGCAGAGCAGATTCCCATAGAAAAAGCTTTCTGCTTATTTGACTTTCAGCTAGTTTTGTTTATGCTGCTGACTTGTTCATTCAATTGTCAATTGCTTGCTTCAGTTACAGGCCTCAGATGTTTTCATGCGTGTATACTGTACACTTGCACAGCATTGTGGGTTTTGTAGTCTCAATTATTATTATTATTATTATTATTATTATTATTATTATTATTATATTTATATCCCACCTTTTCCCCAATACTGGGACTCAAGGCGGCCTTACAACGTTAAAACTGCTACAATTAAAACCTATAAATAGAAATATAAATTGTTGTTGTTCAGTCGTTCAGTCATGTAAAAATTAAAAATATAATTAAATCATCAATATTAAAATTGTAAAGATATTAAAACATTAAAAGACAACCAGAACAACAAAAATGTCTCAAAGCTGTGTAAACCCTTTGACAGGCATGTTTTGTGGTGAAGACACACTTGATATAGTGGGATTTGGTGTGATTATGGGAGATGCTTAACAGTTAAACTTATCACCACAACCCATAAACCTGGCAATTAAGTTCCTGTGGATGAGTGGTGGATTGAACAATAGCATGGCAGATTTGGATATGACCATGTGAATTTCTGGAGCAAACAAAGAAAGTCCCGAGTTGCACCGTTCAACTCAAATTCCTTTTGGATGGTAGGGGACAAATTTTTGATGACGGTGTGACGCTGTTATTGCCCTGGGTCAGGTAGAGTCATAGGTTGGCCATCTGTCTTCTTTTACAGTAAACAGCCCTCTATTTGAAGGTCAGGCTAAGACCAGTATAAAGATAAAGAACCATTGGAAAGAAGAGCGGGGCCTTGAAGTTGCCTATCAACTGCACCTGGGCAGCAGACTGAGGAAGGAGGCACAGAGGGCACTTGATCAGTCTTCCCTACTAGGATGAGATGTACTGTATTTCTATTTAAATCATCATAATTATTTCTAAATTTGCATCCATACCCATAAATTAGCATATGCACATTCCATGCAAATAACACTTTGTTTCCTTTTTTTTGGTTATGCAAATCCTCCTTTTGGGTGATACAAGTGGCTACCATATGTGGAGAGAAGCAGCACCTTTCAAAATTCCCTCTTCTACACAATTATTAAAGGTAAGGGAACCCTGTCCCCCTTTGCATTGCAACAGCCCCCCCCCCATTTCTTCACCACCACCTTGATGTCTTGGTTGAACTAATTCAGGTTTAAGTGAATCAAGGGTGTTTGTAAGTAAATAACAAAGGTTATATTAGAAGCAGCCATTGCAATTCCTTGGAGCTTTGGTTCAGCAGCTCTTGCTGTATATTTCTCGCCCTTTGATTGGCAGATTTCTGTCTCTCTCTCTCTCTCTCTCTCTCTCACACACACACACACACACACACACACACACAATCTGGGCCAATGGAGACTGCGATATTTGGGAGCAAGGCCTTTTATTCTAATTGTGGTGCGCCTTTCTACCTACACCTTCAGCCTGTGCATGCTTATAATCATACTGAAATTAAAAGTCATAAAGAAATGGAGATGGTTTGGGCTCCATGAAAACAACCCTCTCTCGTGCCGCATTATTCCACTTTATTTAACGGCAAAATGCCAAGGTTTGCTGCGTTAGTGGAAAGTCTCTGGCATAATTGTCCCAGAGATGCCATTTCAAAGGTCTCTGTACTCCCTTTCCATGTATTATTTGCTTCCAGTTTGTTTATTTGAAAGAGACTGAGAGGGATATATTTTCCTGCAGACCTCACCCTTGCTTGCATAGGCAAGCCTGGTTTTGCAGTTTAGGCTGTAAAAATCCTATGCACACTTACCTGGGAGTATGACCCATTGAACACAGTGGGACTTACTTCAGACTAGTGAAGATGCATCAAGAGAGATGCTCCCCAGCATGCCTTTGCAGACTAAAGCAACTACATGCAAAAGAAAGGGACACCGACTTTTAAGAGCTGTGCAGAAGAGGGAAATGTTGCTGATCATAGGAGGATGATAAAGGATTCCACCTTTCTATGAAATCCCCCTTTCTATGGAGCTCTTAAAAGTTACAAGGGCTCTGCCTTCCTTCACACCTAGACATCATTATCTTAGATCGGGTGTGTTGAACCTCTTTCAACTGGAGGGTTGAATTCCATTTCAGAAAAGCTTTCTGTGGCTGCGTTGGTGGCTTGGGCCAAAAAGCATATTGCAGCTTAAAGCTCTTCCTGCCAGGAACTAAGCCTTAGAAGAAGCATGTCAACCTTTTAGAATGGCCGGGGGGGGGGGGGGGGGAGAAACTCCACAAAAGTCAGGAAACCACCAAATGATTGGTGGTTGGGCAAAGGGGGTGGAGCCAGGGGAAGGGGCATGGCCATCTAGGGAATCCCAGAGGGATGGCTTTGGCCCTGGGCCTCAGGTTCCCCACCTCTGTCTTAGATGGAGTATGATCTGTAGGATGCATATAATTAATTCCATACAGAATAGGACTAACAGTTGGCAGGAAAGGTACACAAGATATAAATGAACATGCATACATGTATAACTTTGTACAATCCAAAGTGAGCCACTACATTACAAGAAGCTCAAGAGCCAAGCTATGATTTTGAGAATACTGACCAATTTTTTAAAGTTTCTAGCCATCATGTTTATTGAGAAAAGGCATTGAAATACATAGGTTGTTCCTCCAGAAACTTAGAAAGCGTGGCGAGGCTAAGGCATTAGAAATCAGAAAACCCACCGAATGCTTTTGAAAGATCTCGGCTTACATACATTAAAATATTACCATGACAGTTGCATCAGTTGCATTTCAGTGATAAATGGTCTATGATAAATGGGTAGTTTTTAGAGTAGTGATTACAAACATGGTTGCACTGACCGGCAGCATTTTATTAGCCTTAAAACTGAAGTTAAGATTACATATGCTGTTTTTCTTTGTGTTACGATGGTTGAATTTGTTACATGCATTTTGTCTCGTCTTTGGTAAGAAGAGCTTGTTTATTATCAATGTTACTGACCAAAACCCCCAACTCAGAGGCTTCCGAGATTCCTGTGCTCTGCCAGGCCGAGGCCAAAAGGGCGCGATCTTGGCCTCCCTGTCCTCCCATCTCCTTTTTTTTTTTTTTGCTAGACAGGCTTTTTTTCAGCCCGTCAAGCAAGGGTACTTTAGAGGGGGAGGGGAGGGAAGGAGGCTCAGGATAAATCATATCCTGGCCTCTCTGGTCTCCTCCCCTCCCCGTCTACCAGATCGCTCCCTTTCCCCACTCTCTGAGGTCGATTTTCTGACCTCAGAGAGGCAGCCAGCAGGGTTCTTTCCATGTCAGCTGCGAGGGGGCGGAGGTGGGGGGCAGATCTCCGACTCTCCTTTCTGAGCCATGCTATGGCCCCTGGGATGCTTGCCCAGGGACCATAGGATCCCTTTCTTAGACTTTTAAGTGCCACATTATTTATTTGTTATGATAATGTATATCTTGCCTTTCTGATATGTACACATGCACACCCACACACACACAGTGCTCAAGTGGCTAACAACGCATTCATAAAAATAATTCAAAAATACAATAACAGAAATAACAACAACATCAAAACACAGAAAAGAGATAGTGCAGCAAGAACTAAAACACCAGACTCCGCATAAACCCATAAACCTATTGAAAAACCCAGCTACTGAATCGATTGAAAGACCACAATCTCCCACATGAGACTGCCCAAGTTTGAAGGTCTTCGGTGGAGACCCGTCTCTTGGTCCCACCACCATCGGAGGCATGTATTGGCAGGGCCGTAAGAGAGGGCCTTCTCTGTGGCTGCTCCCAGACTCTGGAACTCCCTGTTAAAGGATGCTGGATTGGTCTTCTTTAGCAGGGTGTCTTGGATGTCCTTCTGCTGGCAGGCTTTTAAAATAATTTGTTTTTACATTATGTTTTAATTCAGATTCTGTTTTCAATCTATATTTTATTTTTGTTTGTTGTTGTTATTGTTGTTGTTGTCTGCCTAGAGCACCATTTTGGATGGAAAGGTGGGACTGAATTTGTTTGCTTAAACTGGGAATTGGGGGGGGGACTTGTGGCCCTCCTAATATTTTGGCTTACAACTCCCATCAGCCCTAGCCAGCATAGTCAATGGTAAGGGCTGATGGGAGTTGTAGGCTGAACCATCTGGAGGGCCACAATTGCCCTCCTCTGGTTTAAACATACAAACACCTGCCTAAACAAGCTTGTCTGAATTAGATAGTGGAAAGTAAACCATGAATGGTCCAGAGAGGAAACTCCTGTTGGAGAGACACCGGCCACTGGGATGTGGCCATGGAAATGGCTTTGCCCTGTGTCCCAATCAGCCTGTTTTGGGGATGAAGAAAAGGGCAGGTCCAGCCCAAGACATTTTGCGGCTTGAGGCAAAGAACAAGATGGTACCTCCCCAGCCTCCATGAACAAAAGCCATCCAGACTGGCAGTTGAATCTTATTTTAACACTGGTGACAAGACAGCATTCTCTACTGCATCAGCTTGCTAATGCCCCCTCACTGCTCCATCTGGGGCCTGCTCTGCTGCACAGGGCCAATCCAAGCTATCTTGTTGCCTGAGGCAAAAAACAAGATGGCACCCCTTTCCTATTCTATGTACAAAAGCTGACTGGACTGGATCTTTCTTCAGCACTGACAGCGATGGGAGAGCATCCTCCACCGCACCTGGAGGCAACGGGCCAGCTTAGGGGGAGCAGTGTGGACCGCATGGCTGTAGAATCGTAGAATCATAGAATAGTAGGGTTGGAAGGGGCCTACAAGACCATCGAGTCCAACCCCCTGCTCAAGGCAGGAATCTCCCCCAACACCTTCCTGCCACCTCCCAGCCTCTGTGGCTTGAGGTGACAGTCTCACTTTGCCTGATGGAAAGGCCAGCCCTGCCACTGCACCAAGTGCAGCTGCGTCACCAGCACGCGTCATCATGTGAGCAGAGCAATGCCTGAGCACATGTGATGCCTCCTGGCAGATGTGGCCTCGCCTGGTCGCATCTCTGCTCGCTTGGCCATGGGCCTTTCCCAGTGGTGTCATCTGTGGCATGTTGGGACACAGCTAGCCCAGGTCAGCAACAAGCAAGCATTGCTGTTGGGTACTGGCTCAGGAGGATGGGAATGGAAGGAGTGGTGGTGGGCTCAGGGGGAATGTCGAAGGGATATTTACCGCCCCTAGTATCCCCCTCCTCCCATCATCCACTGCCTGAGTTGGTTGCCTTACTTTCCTAATGGTAGTACCAGCCCTGCTGGGGTTTTCATCAGAGTGCAAGCAGGATGGTATGGGAGGAAGAGGTCCTTTAGATGCGCTGCCTGGGCATAAGCTGTTTAGGACTTCATAGGTAATGACCAGCACTTTATATCAGGGTTGCTAGTAGACCCACATTTTCAA
This sequence comes from Heloderma suspectum, assembly GCF_057233095.1. NCBI lineage: Eukaryota > Metazoa > Chordata > Lepidosauria > Squamata > Helodermatidae > Heloderma > Heloderma suspectum. The sequence continues at coordinate 177,712,582 of NC_139459.1, forward strand.
ACAAACTGATCTGATCCACACCTCCCAGACTAACACACAGATTAGCGCACAGTTATCCCCTGGATTCCACACTCCTCTGAATTTTGTGATGCGATTCTCAGAGGTTGAAAAGCATGTGAAAATCTATATAAAAACACACACATTTTAAGATGAAATACATTGGACAGTTAGTACAGTGAGAGACAATATGCTGAAAAATACTTAAATATGATGTTTTTGTGCAGATTTTGTAAAAAAAATCTTTTTCATTTAAATTTTAAATTTAAATTTTAATTGTTTAAAATTTAAAATTTGCAATTTACAATTTAAATTTTCAATTTCATGTTTCTTTAAAAAAATGCAGATGAATACAGCAACAAGACAGAATGGACTTGTGAATGTGAAACTGACATGGACAGGAAATAGACTGATCTTCCCATCCCTACTTGGATAGTGCCTAGAAACAGGTTACCCCTTTGAGGGACAGTGTGAATGAATATTGTTATTGTATAAGACTTGTGGTCACCCTTCCTTGTAATGTCTATGACACTGATGTAAACAAATCAAAGATACATTCTGTCATTACAGTAGCTCTGGTCACCGGTGAGGGGAAAGCCCTCTGTCCATGTTCAGAGGCATTCACATCTTTAGGTGGTCCCAGTGAATACACAAAGTGGAAGGCTCAAGCTCATCATCCTGACATCAGTTTTCAGAAATAACTTCCCAGCATGTTCCTGCCTTTAGTTCATAGTTACTGCAGGCTTCCCTTCTTGATTGGCAAAGGGTCACTATAAGATGGCTTGACACTATTCTCTTAAGCCAGGGGTCCAGAACCTCAGGCCAAATCTGGCCCTCTTGGGGTCCCAATCTGGCCCTCTGGGTTTCCTCAGAGGGTCCCACCCCCTTTCCCTTGGCCTCACCCCCTTTCCCCCAACCACTAATCATTTGGTGGTTTCTCAGCTTTTGTGCAGGACAGGAAGGCCTGGCGTGCTATGGTCCATGGGGTCATGAAGAGTCGGACACGACTTAACAACTGAACAACAACAACAGCTTTTGTGCCATTTCTTCCCCATTCTAAAAGGTTGGAATGCCTCTCGCAAGGCTCAGCTATCAGCAGTAAGATACAATATGCTGGCATTTTTAGAATTGCCCCTCTTGCCTTTGGCCCCGCCCACCACGGGAATGCAGCCCCCGAGAGCTTCTCTGAAATGGAATTTGGCCCTCAGGCGGACAGAGGTTCAACACCCCAGGCTTAGGCAGAGTCTAGAGGACAGTGTCAGAATTTCCAATGCTCATGAGGAACCAGTGCCAACTAGCACATACGCAGAGCCGTGGTATCAAAGCAGACATTCAGTAGAGACCACTGGATTGTGGGGTGATGACTCCATAGGAATCTCATAACCAGCAAACGTCCCCCCGCCACCCTGTGAAGTTCCACACATGCCCTTCCCTAGCCCAGAAACTCACCATAGCCAAGGACTGGTGTGGCCTGCTGCAGACAAGAAGGAGCCTCTTCAGTCTTCATCCTTCAGGCCTGGCAGCAGAGGGTGGGCCTGCCAAGGAGAAGAGACAGCGTCACTCATAAAAACAAGGGGGAGATAAGGGCAAGGAGGCTGGCCGGCTTCTGCACTGGAACAAGGGGGACGGGAATTCTCCACAGGTCCAGCTTCTGCCTCCTCACGTATTTGCCAACCACAAAACTCCAAAAGGGGCTATATCAGCTTCCTCAGCCTGAGCTGGCTGATGATGGGATTTGTCCTGGAGGGCACTGAGTTGGGGAAGACTGAAGCTGTATACCAAGCTTGGGGAACATATGGCCTTCCAGATGTGGTTGGACTATGCCTTCCATTAGCCCTAACCAGCCTAGCCAATGCCAGGGGATGATGGGAGCTGCACTCCAACCACATCTGGAAGGGCATATATTCCCCATTCCTGCTATATACTCTTGGTGTAGTTTCTTGGAGTCTGTTTTGGATTTGGGCGACCATCTTTTATTTTTTAGCAGCAGATCATCTGTGCCTCTAATGACTAAATGATAGGGAGCGGTGTGTGCGATACATGTGAGTGTTCACGGCACTCTGTGTTCATCCTCTCAGTAGACCGTGACTGGCCCAAAGCCACCCAGTGAGGCTCATGCCAAGTGGGACTAGAATCCGGATCTCCAAAGTCCCAGGCCAGCACTCTAACCCTACATCCCACTGCCTCTGAACTGTCTAAACCCTACATCACACTGCCTCTCAACTCAGCTGTCTAAACATCCATAGGACTGCACCCGTAGTGACTTTGCTGCTAGGATAAGATTTCAGACTTCTCTGCTCATACTTGTTAGTTGGGCCACATCATCGCAGCACTTTAACAGGCAAAGTTCCCAGTCACCCAGGCACAACTGCATCTCCACAAAAGTTTTCCAGAAAGACCAGTTACAGCATTACTTGGGGGACCTGTGATCTGCATTTAGTTTCTTAAAAAGAGGCCTGTTGGGAGTTCATACCTAGAAACGCTTACCACTAATGCCAAATATGTGAGTGCTGGCTGTGATGATTCACTAGGGAGGGGGAGGCACTCTGCACATGCTCAGAAACACTTCCTTCTTTATAATTACTTGTAATATTCCAGGGCTGAGCCTTAGGATTGAATGACACATTATAATCACTGTCTCATAGGACTGCCATGAGAATTAGTTCAGTTAAGATCATTAAGCACTGGCCACTGGTGGTGATAGGGTTAAAATACGTGTGTGTGTGTGTGTGTGTGTGTGTGTGACACCTAAATGTTCACCTGGTATGTAGGAAGGAACCTGCTCTTGTCCTGTCCTTTTTCTATTTTGCTGCCCAGTGAATCCACAACATCCATTGTACTAACAGGAGGAGGAGTGACAAATGCATTAGGCATTTTCCCAAGACCTAGATAGTATTGAGCCTTCTGTCATGATAAAAGCCCAGGCAGAAAAACAAAATCAGATATATTCAGGGCTGCCAACTGACAGGAGAAAACCAACCCAACCTGCTCCTGTGCTTTTGACAGCAGTTTGAGAAGCAGAAATCAGCAAGTGATGCTTTTCGAGACTGGGAGGCAAATATTCTCACCTACTACTTATTTATTTGTTAAATTTATATCCTGCCTTTCCTCCAAGGAGCCCAAGGTGGTATACATTATTCTCCTCCTCTCCTCCTAACTGTGTGAGGTAGGTTAAGCTGAGAATCAGTGACTGGCCCAAAATCACCCAGTGAGCTTCATGGCCATGTGGGAGCTAGAGCCTGTGTCTCCTGAGTCCTGGTACAGCACTCTAACCACTACACAATGGCTGTCTGCTGCGGTCTACATAACAGGAGCTGGTAAACTACTATGGCAACCATATTCAGACCATAAACTTTAAGCTTTGTAAAAAAAAATTTTTTTTTAAAGTACATCACAGCCTTGGTAAGTTTGTGTGTCTGTTATTGTAACTGTTTTTCTCTGCAGAGTTTAATAGGTCTAATGTGATTTTGCAAAGGCATGAGCTGGTAGATAATACAGAGGTTGAGAGTATAAACTAGGAGTGGTCTTCCAGACTGAAGGATCCTAGTGCTGAAAGTTGGAAGGTATTGTATAGCTGGTCTTTCTTTTTCTATTTCTTAACAGATTTTCTGCAGTAAGAAAAAAGACAGAAGCAGCAGTAGGAAAACATGGGAGTGTTAGGAGTGGAAGATGATGTCATCTAGACATACACTCTCCCCATAAAATTCCACAAATGGGACATGATGATGGCACGATAAAATCTTCATAAGGAAGCACCCCGAGTAATGAAGACCCAGATTTATATTCTAATCCCATGAATTTAAGAGGTGACCTTAGCCAAGACAGGTACCTTCTAGCCTCAGTCCCTGCTCCCCAGTATCTGTAATATGGGGGTGATAATTAGAACTGCCAGCCAGCTTCTGTAACTTGATCTTCAGGAATCAGCTGGTGATCTTTTTCAGAGCACAAAGATAAAGGCAATCCCACCCATTTCTGTGGATCAAGTTGCCAGTAAAGGCACAGGTCTAGGCTGAAAAGTGGGCAGCCCTAACAGTAATAATAGCCTACCTTACAGGGCTGGGATTACTGAGAGAGGAATGCTTTAGATGAAAGAGATCAAAGCAAAAGCAGAGGACAGGCTGGTAGGTAAGAGGTCAGGAGGTATAACGGCTCTTCTAAGGAGAAAGAAAGGCCCTAAAAATGGGTTTAAAGTTGCACATGGATCTCCTTTGTCCCTACTCTGGTTCGCCCTTTATGACACTGCAGCCCCTTCAAAATGTCAGCCATAGGGGAAGAGATTTATTTATTTATTTATTTATTCCATTTATATCCTGCCTTTTTCCTCTTGCAAGGAACCCAAGGCAGCTTACATTTTCCTCCTCCTCTCCATTTTATCCTCACAACAACCCTGTGAGGTAGGTTGGGCTGAGAGTTTGTGCCTGGCCCAAAGTCACCCATTGAGCTTCCATGACTGAGTGGGGACTAGAACCCGGATCTCCCGGCTCCCAGTCCAACACTCTAGCCACTACGCCATGCTGGCTCTCATGTACATGAGGAAGGGCTGCTAAAATGAAGATATGAAAATGAAGATAACTACATAAGTAGTTATGTTAAAGATGGGCTTGGGATGGTATAAAGCTGGGATTTAAATCTGCAAGTGCAATCTGCTAACCCAGACTTTCCCCAACCTGGTGCCCTCCAGATGGGTTGGACCACATTTCCTATAATTCCCAGCCAGCATGACCACTGGCATGTTGCTATTGTCATGCTCAAAGGCAGGGCCTTGGCATTGGATGGGGCAAGGCTAAGCCCTGGACATCCTCTGCAACACCAAGGCTTCTGAAGAGGAAGCTGATTCTCTGCCTATGCAGCTGCTGACAGGAGAACAGAGGAGGAAAATAAACAGCAGCACCAGATTAGAGGCCAATGGGGCTGGAGTTGTAGATGGCAGCTGTTAAAGTTTTTGGCAGAAGGGGGCATCAATGATATTGTGTGCTGGGTGGATTCAACAGTGTGGGGACCAGTGAAGGGGGAGCACAATCCACTGATCTGGAGTGGGGCATTTCTGCATTTTTTTTAAATGGGGGGATTCTTTTCCTTAGATCAGATTCCCAAACTTCAGAGGAACATTTCCCCTGAATTAAAATGGAGATACCCTTTTCCTCTTACAGCCCATAAGGGGTTTCTCCTATAGTGTGCATAGAGTAAGACTTAACCTGCTCTAAAAGGAACTTGCCATTTCTCTTTCTGCATGAGTCACTGCTCTGGGCATGCCTCCTGATAGGAAGGTGGCAAACCCAGAGCAGTAACTCATTCAGAGATGCAACAGGAAACCTCTTCTGAGGATGGGGGTGGGGGGATTGTGCTGGGTCTCTGCATTGGGCATGATTGACTGCTCTAGTATCACATCTCATACTGAGCCAGGGCAAGATAACTGTCCCTCTCAGATACACACATCCCAAGCAGAGGCTGATTGGAAGATGGGATGGCCAGAACAGTAAATCATACAGAGACATGCAAAGCAGCCTCCTTTGTGGGTGGAGAACTTGTGAGCTCACAGGAGCTTTTCTTTATCTGACAATCTTATTGCTCAGGGCATACAGGAACAATTCGGTCCAGCACACAGGTAGGGAATTATTTCCACCACACCTAGAGAAAACATTAGGAGTAAGGTTAGTACATTTTAAGGTCCAAACCCAGGGCATAGTTAGAAATGGGGAATTCCTGCATTGCAGTGGCCAGCACGGTGGCACTTAACTTTAGGATGCTGAGGTTGCAATCCTACTTTATCAGGTGGTGTTGGGTATATATGGTGTTAGCTGGTTTAAATCGTTAATTATGTTTTTATTACTGTACTGTTCTTGTTTTAAATCACTGTTTTATTGTGGTTTGTGGTTTTAAATTTTGTACATCACCTAGGGAGTATTTTGCCCCAAAAGGTGGCTTATACATCTTTTAGGCAAAATAAAATAAAATAAAATAAAGGCTTATTGAACTCAGTAGCATTTACTTCTGAGTAGATGGGTAAGCCCTGAGTAAGACAGGAACAAAAGGTCTCTTGGGCTGAGTAATCTTATACACACTTCCCTGGGAGTAATTCTTATTGAACTCAATGGGGCTTACTTCTGAGTAGACATGTTTAGGATTGCACCATTTGTGATCCTTTGTTAGTGGAATGATAAAACAACAAAAATACATATTTTCTTTACCCCTGACAAGAGAAGGGTTTGGGGTGGGGGGCGGGATCTAAAGTGTCCGGTAAGTTAGTCAGAGAAGGGGGTTGGATATTTGATTAGGACCAAAACCAGAAGTCCGGGTGGACAGAAGAAGTTAGAGATAGGTAGGTACCTTGATGAACGAAATTACTCTATTGCTTAAGGGCCGCTACTTCGATGCGATGAACCCATTGGTCACCTACCCTCTTTTCTTGGTCCACTTGTCCTGATCTTGATTCCTTTTTAAATTCGGAGAGAGAGGTGATTAAAATAAAAAAGACATGGAAAGAAAGACTGCGGTCTAGCCCAACCGCCCCACAGCGATCCCCAGCACTGTAAGAAGTTGCTGGGAGAAATCGCAGAGCAGAATGTTGCGGGAAGCAACGTTCCAATGGAACTTTTCTCATCAAAGGCAGAGAGTTCACACACTGTAGAGAACATTCGAAGCTCATTGCCGTCCGACAGTTTGCTGCCGAGGTCTCCGCGGTCGACTTTTGGCTACAATCTCTCTCTCTCTCTCTCTTTTATTTTGGTAAATCTTCTAGAGTAACAGTTCCACTCTCCCCGTTATTATTCAATTATTATAATTCGAATAACAATAACAATAATAATTAATAAGCTTTTCAAGCATTAAAAAAATGATAGGGGCGGGAAAGGGTTTTATGGTAACCGAAACCTGGCCAGAAATGGATTCTGCTTTCTTTATTTCATTATTCCTCGTAATGGTTTTAAAGCCATATTAACTCTGAGGTTTCTAATCTTTTAAAAAATAAAATAAAAGGTATTTTAAGACATTTTAGGTGGATTAGAAAATTACCAGAAGGGACACTTTTTAGGTTTCTCCCCCCCCCCATCCCACCCCCGCGTTATGCGTTCAAAGTTAGGGACCTACTTTAAAAGTCTGAGTTTTGTTGATTTTTTTCTACCCTTTCTTTTAAACACTTCACTCCTTATTTCGAGGCGGGCCGCATTTTATTTTGGAGATGTTATTTTTAAACTTGAAGGTTTCGTATTTAACGTTTCATTGAAAGGGATCGAATGTTTATTTACGAAAAGAAAAACACCAATAATGGCTAACTCGGGTAAAATGGAAACGGGGGAAAATGGGAGTCAGCTTCATTTTACATGATATCTGGTGTGAAAGTACTCTGTAATGTTTGGTCCTATCTTAAATACACTAAACAGAGAATAAGCCCCCTTGAATATATTAGGCCTTACTTAATGAGTAAACAGTCATTATATTGTAAGATGTACGGGTGTATACTATATCCGTTTTAACATGTTCATAATGCCCTTAAGGAGAATACTTGGATCTGTTCATATTTTCACACTTACAAACCCACCTTTCGGCAAAGGATCCTGAGGCGGAGGAAGCAACATAAAATAAACAGTGTAGTGTTGGACTAGGACAATAAATCCCCAGGAAGGCCCTTGGTGACCTTGGACCAGTCACGATCTGTCTGCCTAATTTCCCTCACAGGGCTGTTGTGAAGATAAAATGGAATGTGGGTGTAGAGTACCTCCAATTCCTTGGAGGAAACACTGGATAGAAACGTAACAACTACACAAAATAAAAATTTTAAATCTCGCGTTGTTAAACGTTCATATAAAACACAGCAACAGCAAGCAAAAAGAAAGAAAGAAACGTGGATATATTTAAAAGGTTCATATACCGCCTCTCCTAACACTGGAGGCGGCTCACCAAAGTCATAAAACAATACATTCCTGATTCCTAAAAGCCTGATATAAAAGAGCGGAGACCAAAGAGTCAAACAATAACAGCAGGGCCCTTTTACAGTGCAATCCTAGACCCGCTTGACTGGGAGTAAGCCCATTGAACTCCATGGATCTTACTTCTGTGTAGACCTGCTTAGGATTGCGCTGTTACGCCGCTTGATAGCCTGATCTTGGGTAAAGGCATTTCCTTCGAAGTCCCAGCCATCTCGTTGTGCCTGAGGACCTCGGCTTTTAGATTTCATAGCACCGACAAGCAGCCGACCAATGACTTGCAAGCAAATCCCATGGATCTCAGTCGGACTGCCGCCTGATGAGCTCGGGATAAGGCTTAAAGTCAACGGTGGGTCCTCCCACAAAAACTCAGGCCGCGTAATAAAACGGTTAGTCTTTAGAAGTGCCGCAGGATTGCTGTTTAACCTGCAATCGACTAACACAGGGTAGCCTTCTGTGACTTGCTTACAGATTTATAGATTGGAGGGGCGGGGGGGGGGGGGCTTGGATCTCACACGTGATTTAGGAGTTCGGTGGGCTCTTACTTACAGGTAAAAGAGGTGTCTGTTGGCAATCAATTCCTTGGAAAACACTGGAACATCCAGAGATAACATCGGTGAACTCGCGATTTTATAATTCGGACAGAATGTCTTTTAGGCTGAAATTCTATACACGCACAAGCTGGGGAGTAAGTCCCATTGAACTCAGTCGGATTTACTTCTGAGTAGACACGCATAGGATTGCACCTATGGTAAACTTTGGTAAACTTTGTTAAGAGTGCAGTCCTACACATGTCTACTCAGAAGTAAGCCCCACCGAGTTGAATTGGACGTATTCCCAGGTAAGTGTGTGAAGCCTAAGTGTTTGTTTATCCATGTGTTGAGGCTTGCCAAATTTCCGCATGTGTAAACCGCCTCAGAAAGGCGGTATAGAAATCCACTGAATAAATAATAAATAAAACTAGTATGCGTGAACTCTCCTCGCGGCAGATACCTGTCTTTTTACGTGTTGGTCTATAAAAATGTCACGTACATTGATACTATACGAGCAATACAATGTACATCCATACGCTTCTTAAAATACCAAATAAAAGAGCCAGGATTCAGCCAGATCACTCTCAGTTATTTCGAGGGGAGAGTTGAGTACATAGAATTTCTTCTATTGAAACCTATGTTTACTCAGAAAAAAAGTATCACTGAGTTCAAAGGCACTTACTTCCAGGTAAATTTGCACAGGATTACAAGGTTATATTATGCATTATTTTGGCTGGATCGTGCCCTGATCTTTTTTTTTTTTTTTAAATCCTCGCTTACAGAGGATTAAAAAGGACTAAAGGACTATGCGGAGCTGGGACCAAATGCTTATTTTATATTCTCGATAATTTTGTGATGGTCCTAATTGTTGCAATATAGCGAGGTAGTAAGGTGAAGAAACACACACAATTTTGCCAATCTATAGGAGTTGATGGCTTATGGAAAACGTTTTGTAACATCTACGCTGAATTAAGTATGCGAGGCGCATTTGATTTAGAGCAGTCACCACTCGTGTAATTTACAAGTACGACTGGCAACGTAGGAGGTCGTAGTGCAAAACGCTGGCCTCTGGAACACGTAGCCTAAATTTGTTACTGTCTATACATAAGCAAGGACCGACAGCCGGACCCCCCCCCCCCCCCGCAATGGAATGTAGACCAAATGTTTCCGAATATAAAATAGCAGACAGATACGCGTGTCTCTCGCTCTGTGTGTACTAGTATATAGTATTTTGTTAATTTTATTTAGCACCTCAACCACTACACACACGGGCTCCCTTGACTTCAGTGGAACGGCCCTGGATGAAGTGATATATGGATCGCAGCCCAAATCCACCCCTTCCTCGTTTTAAAAACACTCAGGTTAGACCCAACCTCCGACTAGCCACGCCATAATACCAGAAGTCAGGCGCAGGCAAGTAAGTACTCTGGTAGTATATTTAAATGCATATATGTGTGGTGGTTTCGGGGGGGGGGGGGAGGTGCCTATAGGGAAACATTCCTGCGATTTTAAGGCTGCAATCCTATACACACTTACCTGGAAATGAATCTCATGGAACTCACGCAAGAGGACTTACTTCTGAGTAAATACATAAAGGATTCCACTGTAAGTTCTACGATTTGTAATTATTTCGCCGTACACACACACACACACACACACACACTGTACTCTTAACAGTGGAAATATGTGTCCTAGATGGGCACATGCCCACAGATCACGTACATCCACAAGTAAGATTACATCCTTTTTATTTATTTTTTAAATGTAAATACAGTGGAGGTTTTGCTCTAGTAAAGCAGCTGGGGGTCAGGGGTCGGTAGGGTCTTTTCCTATGGGTGTTTACTTCTTTGTCTCTCCTGAACTTACAGAGAAAGGGAGTTTGAAGGAGGAGAACGGCGAAAAATCGGTCCTCTCTCTCGTAGTGCTGAAGATGTCTGAACTCTGAAGAAGTTAGACCTATACCGATAGAACCGACTGTTATCCCCACACCCTCCACACGCCCAAGTCATAGTCCTTTGGGGGCTGTATAACCGCCCCCTTTCTGCCCAAGCACACACAGGGGGCACAATCCACTCCTCTTTGATTTCAGTGGGAGAGAAAGAGAGACAGAAGCGCTCCCTGAAATCTTTCCCGTTGGAATCAAGAGGTGAAGTCCAACATACGTCCTGCTTAGAGTAGAGCCATTGAAATTAATGGGATTTAAGTTAGTCGTGGCTAACTTAAATCCCATTCATTTCAATGGGTCTACTCCAAGTAAGACTTGTATTGGATTTTCCCCAAGGGGGAGTTCGGAAGTGTTTAACTACTGGCGATGAATGGTCGATGCCCATTGCTTGGCCGTCAGTCCCACTGATTTAAAGCAAGCGCATTTCCAAGGGAATGTACGTAAGAGTCATTCCCTTTAAAAACACGCGCGCATGCACATAACCCGAACCGAACTCGGGGCGTTGTCCCCCTCTGGGTCGGCATGTATGGTCTTCAGGGCTGAGCTCCTCTGCGGGCTTCCTGAGGAAGAAGCCCCACCCGACACAGCGGAGTTACTTCCGAGGGAAGAGCGCTTACGACGAGTTTGGTATCCACGCAAACCCCATCACGGGCGTTGTGGGGCTATAGGACGCAAAAGCCCTGCAGGAGCATCAGTCCAAAGGTCCATCTAGTTGAGCATCCTTCTGTGTGTCCCACAGTGGCCAGCTAGTGTCTCTGGGGAGCCCACAAACCATGAAACCAATCGCTTGCCTTTGCTTTTGCTCCACCTAAAATTCAGATACTCTGCCGCTGAACATGAAGGTTCCATATAATCATAATGAACAGCCATTGACCGACCGATCCTTCACGGCTGTGACTGATCTCTCTTTCAAGCCACCATGGCCAGCCCATCACCGCATCTCTTGGCTGTGAATTCCAGTTAATTCTGCGCTCTCTCGCCTGCCCTGATCTTCCTGCCAACTGCCAAGCAATCTCTTGGAATGACCCCGAGATACGCAAGCGGTATGAGAGGAGGAGGAGAAACGCACGTTTCTCTGTCCGTTTTTATCCAGGGGATGCGATCCGAAGAACGGAGGGAAAGGATAGGGAAGGTCTCCCCCCCCCCCCCCGCTCTTCGGCTACTCTGAAAGCCACGGACTCTCTCTTCCCTGCTCCATAATTCAGAAAACTTCTCTTCGATAATTAAAGAGGACATCCCTTGGAAAAGAATCGAATCTTGAACCGATGAGCAATTTGGGAGGGGTCTGTGTGTGGGGAATTAATCGCCCCTAATTGACCGCGCAAAGGTGAATGGTTCCCTCTCCCCCAGCCCCCACCTCCAACCCAGTGGTACCAAGGCCGGGGGAAGGGATCGAACGCCCAGCTCGCCTTTCCTGGAGTAAGCTACCGACGTCCTACACTCGCCAGTACTTAGGCTCGCGGGAGTCGTCGGGAGCGCCCTGAAGTGACCGCCAAAGTGTGCGTGTTGGTGGAGAGGCGAGATCTTAGGAGATTCCCCCCCCCCGCGCCGACCTCCCCTCCTCTTCCATATTTTGGTGCGCCCCCCATCCCACCATCGGAAGGCAAATCACCCCTAGATCGCCATCGAACTCGCCACTTACCCGGCTCCGGCGCGGTTTTTTCTCTCTGCTAGTCCCGTCTGCCTTCAGCTGCGGAGGAGCGATGGGGAGAGGAGGAGGAGGGGGAGAGGAGGAGGAGTGGGAAGATGATGGGGGGGGGGCGCTTCCCCCCTGCTATTGTCTAAAAAGCTTGCATGGGGGGGGGGAATTCTCTAGACACAACAAGTGGCGCGCCAGGAGGGATGTGTCTCGGCGCCCCCCTCCTTCACTCCCCTCTCCCCACAATGCTACCTGTCATTCTGGGAACCATGGGAGGGAGGGAGCAGTGGAGACCGGCAGCGCTTGCCGCGTAAGGCTGCAGTCCTAGGGACGCTTGACTTAGGAGTCAGTCCCATCCGGTGGAGGCTGGTGGCTCCGATTCCGGTGGGGCTGTAAATCCACTCTGGGTTTCATTCAGAACCAGCCAGAACTCTCAAAGAGCTATCCAGGGTGCTGAACCCCAGTCTCAAAATAGGTTCAGCACCGTGGGTCGCTCCTTTAGAGTTCTGGCTGGTTCTGAGTGAAACCCAGAATGGATGCAAAGCCCCACTGGAATCGGAGCTACCAGCCTCCTCTGGTCCCATTGAAATCGGTGGGGCTGACTTCCGAGTCAACCTGCGTAGGGTCTCTGCTGTCAGCGTGTTAGAGCCTTGGAGGTACAAATGTCAGGCCAAAGCCACCAGGTGTGACTGGGGTTGTGTGCTGATAAATTGGGCGCCAGTTCAGTCAAAGAAATAAAGTAGCCCCTTGTGGTGTTCCATTTCCATTAATTTACTATTATTCTTGCTTTGATGCCATAGCAAAAAGAGATGGGTGTATCTCTCTCCCCCCATAGGGTTGCCTTCATTTGTTTGCACAAATGCTGGCACCTAAGGATGTACCTCTACCCCCACCCCCAAGCAAAGACATGTTTTTGAAGGATAGAGCTGCCTTCCCCAGCCCTCCAGATGTTTTGGACTACAACTCCCACGAACCCCAACCAACGTGGCTGCTGGTTAGTGACAATGGGATTTGTGATCCAAAACAATTGGAGGGTGCTAGATTAGGGAAGGCTGGAACAGATCTAAGGGCAATGTGCCCCTGAGCTTGCACGGAGTGTCTTTTGTAAAGGGAAAGCTCCCACACCTGTCTGGAGGAGTCTGGCCAGGTGCACTGTGGGATGTGGTCAGTAGTGCAGTGATGCCAGGACTCACAAGGAGAAAGTGACAGCACTTTTTTATTGGCAGGGACACTGTCCACCCTGCTTGGACTTCCCTTTTCCCCCTGCACTTAGCAGCAATTCTCACAGTAGCTGGGGCGGGGGTGGGGGGATGAATTTTCTCAGCAGCAATATATAGTTGGGAGGGACCCCTGTTGTAATGCAAAGTGTTTTGGGGTGGTTTGCTGTTGAACAGGCAATTAAGACCCAGTAGCTTTATAAAATACCTGCTTCTGGTAGAGATGAAACCTGCTAGAACTGGGGGTGTGGCTATGGAGGCATGGCTATGGAGGCATGGCTATGGAGAATTTCATGATAAGCATCATGTGGCGCAGAGTGGTAGGCGGCAGTATTGCAACCGAAACTCTCCCCACGGCCTGAGTTTGATCCCAGCGGAAGCCGGGTCTCGGGTAGCTGGCTCAGGTCGACTCAGCCCTCCATCCTTCTGAGGTCGGTAAAATGAGGACCCAGCTTGCTGCGGGAAAGGTAGTCACGACTGGGGAAGGCAATGGCAAACCACCCCGCTACAGTCTGCCACAAAAATGCTAGCGCAAGCGGCATCCCTCTAGGGGTCAGTAATGACACGGTGCTTGCACAGGAGGAACCTTTCCTTTCCTTCAAAAGTTGCTGCTACACTACTGAATGTGGTGTCCTGCTGGAAATGGCATTTGATCAACAGATGCTGGGCTGCGCTAGAGGTTGCTTCACTATCCGATGGGGGGGAGGGGGAGAAGTTCTGGCTCTATCCCAGGCTGGCTGGTGAATCAGCACAGAGCGAGGAAAGGAGAAATAGGATACCTTCTGGGCCAAATCCCTCCTGCAAAAAGGTGCTGGAGCTGCCATGTTCCCCTTATGAAGGGGCAGAATTCCATCCGAGGGCCCAGGGCGCTGTCCCTTGTTGCAACACAAAAAGGCCTTCACTGCGTATTTATGCCCGTTATATTGGGTGTGGGCAGACTTTGGCTTTGCAGGATCTACTCCCCTCCCCCCTTTTTTACTAGAAACCTGAGGTCCACTGATAGCATCCAGGCTCAAAATGGCCCCGGGCGGGGGCGGGCAGGGGAGGGGCCTGACACAAAATATTATAGCTCAAGTTGCAGAACCAATTAGCTACTTGCACCCCATGCACTGGAATAAGCTGCACCATGTACACAGACCAATCTACGTCCGAGTGATTACAGATCAGGGATGCTTCTGACACACAACAGCTTAAAACTGGCTGGTAGAGCTGCACAAAGACCTGGTCTAATGCAACCAGTTAATATTCATATTTTACCAGGGAGGGACAAAGTCAAGCATGGCAGAGAGGTTTTTTTTTTTTTATGTCCAACTTTACTTCCATTGTTAAACTAGTGGTGGTTAGAAAGGCTTGTCAATCTATGGCAAATCACCCAGAGATCTACCAGCTGATCCTGATCTACCCCTCATCCTCGCTACGTCAGGTCTTGTGTGATCTACTCCCTCTCCTGCCCCTGTGGTTGACTAATGTGGTTATCTGCAAAGCATGACTGTTTACCTACTCAGGAACTCTTCATTGTTAAGGTGTAATTGATCTGTATTAACTGACCCTGAGTAGGCATTCTTGTTCAAGAACATAAGACAGGAGTAGGAACCTCTTGAAGCCCCAGGGCTGGATTTGATTTCGGAGAAGCTCTTGTGGGGGCAGGGGGATTCCATTGTTGGGCAGGGCTGAAGGCAAAAGGGGGCAGGATCAGAAGGCAAAAGGGGTGGGACCCAAAATACAAGAAATTCCAGCATATTCTAGCTTGAAGCTTTTCCTGCCAGTAACTCAGCCTTAGGAGAGGCATTTCAACCTTTTAGAATGGGGAAAAAATCACACAGCGTCTGCAAAGCCACCAAAGGATGGGGGGTTGGGGGCTTATGGTGAGGCCAGAGGAATGGGGCATGGCCATCTGCAGAACCACAGAGGTCCAGATAGGGAGCCCAGGAGGGCTGGATTTGGCCCCTGGGCTTGAGGTTCCCTACTCCTCACATAAGACCACCAAGGCCCACCATGCATCCTTTGCAAGAATCCCAGCAACCAGCAGGTTACAGAATAGTCCACCAGAAACTGGCCAGGGGCCCACTGGTGGCCTGTGGCCTGACTTCTGACCAATCATGCAGGATAGTACCAATGTGGCCTCCCATGTGAGGGCTTAGTGCTCTCACATGCATGCACACACACACACACACACACACACACACGAAGGGAAAGAACAGTTCATTCAGAAGGCGTTTTTGTCTTTGCATCCTTCTACTCAGGAAACTAGTAAAAAAACCAACATTTTGGTTGGGCCAGTAGCATTCTACCTGGGTGGCAATGCTATTCATGTCCCAGACCTCAGCTAGAGAGCTGTATGTCATTTGCATTTATCTATGTTATCTTTAGGTCTTACCTGGTTAACTTGCTTTTTCCCTCTATTGTACCTCAAATCTATTCATCTGTGGATGTGTATTTATCGGCCGATAGGTATATGCCCATCACCATTTCTATCCTTTTCACACATCTAAAAAACAAGATCCTTGCTCGTGGCATAATAATATAGCTGGATTATTTTCACAGTGAGGCTTTTGACGTATTACATTCCTATTCCACCCAGTAGCCGAAGTGCTCTGGGCAGTTCACAACAATTCCATTCTCCTTTCTTTTCTTTTGCATTTCCTGAGTCTTTAATGTGACTGTCAGGTTACATCAGCCAACCCTGTGTTTCTTCCATAGCACAGGGGATCGGAGCCTTGCAGGGGGAAATGGGTGAGTGGGAAAGATGTGCTTAACTTTTCATCTGCCTGCTGGTTGTCCCCTGCAAACAATCCCCCCATCCCTGGAATGTTAGATCTCCCTCTACCCCCTGCCACGCACACACGCATGTACTTACAAAGAGCCAGGCCCCCAAACTGAATGTAAGCCCAGGCTGGGGTGGGTGGGGAGGGGGCAGCCAGAGGGCATTTACAGGGGAAACACAGGGGGCACAATCCTCTCTTCCACCCACTAATTTATTTCCCCCTACAGATGCCCCCTCTGCCCCTGCATTTGCATTATCTTGGTAGACATAGGTTTGGGAACCCCTGCCTGCTGAGATCATGTGTTGTTCCTAAAATGATCTCTGTGTAGGGATTGCACATTATCACATGGTGCACACCACAAACATAAAGGGTCAAAATTGTGGCAGGAAGGCCAGGCCCTGACAACTCTTTATTTGGTGAGGATGACTGGCTTGGATCCAGTATCTTTGTCCTGCCAGCAAGAAGATATTGCTTGTAGAATGGGACTTCTACGTCCTTTCTTTTCCCCTGCAGCCCACCCCCTGTGTGTCCTCCAAATATGTTCTGGAGGGTTAGGGGGATCTTGGAGGAAACCTGGATGTGCTGCAGGAGGGAGAAGAGGATGTGGAGGTTCCGTTCTCCAAGCTCTATCCTTCTGCTGGCAGAATGTCCATGCTGGATCCAACCCCTTGGAATTTCTGACCTGGAGTTCATGAGAGTCTCAGGGGTCCTGAATCCCCCACTGGAAATAAGGAACGAGCATCAATCGCATTAACCTTCCTTGACTTTTGCTGCGAAGCAGCTTTGGTGGTTCCGTAAGAAAGCCAAGTCAGGGAAACAACTCAGGATGGAGCAAAGTTAATCAGAGACCACAACCCAATAAGGGCAGAAGCATTTCCAGGGCAGACCCAAGACTTACCTGCTTCTTCCAGGCTCCTGGGCCCATTCTAGAAATATCAGAGGTGGGTGCAGGGCAGCCTGAGCTGTCCCTACCTGCACTACACTCACTTCCCATGTCTTGAAGCTCTGTGGGTGCACCCCGAATCAACAGTAGTAGATGAGAGGAGATCTAGCACTAACAGCAGGTGCATAAAGCAAGGGTGGGCAACTTGTGGCCCTCCAGATGTTTTGGCCTACAACTCCCAGAGCCCCCACCACTGGCTATCCTGGGAGTTGTATGCCAAAACATCTGGAGGACCGCAAGTTGCTCACTTCTGTCATAAAACCAGCATGTGCTGGAGGACATCCCCAAGGTTGGAGAAAGCTAGTAGCTCAGGACCTGACCTAAACTTCACTTCAGGACAACCTTTCTCAACTGGGTGCCCTCCAGATGTTTTGGACTTCTCCATTAACCCCAGCCAACATGGAAAATGGTCAGGAGTTGTAGTCCAAAACATTTGGACGGCACCAGATTGCTCTAGGAGAAAGGTGGAGGCAGAGCCAAGAGGACTCTCCTTGACTTAGTGGGAAGGGCCATAGCTTAGGGGAGATCACATGCTTTGCATTCAGAAAGTCCCAGGTTCAGTCCCTGGCATCTCCAGTTAAAGGTGGGGGAAAGGATCAGGTTGCAGGGGATGGGAAAGACCTCTGTCTAAGACAGAGATGCTGCCAGTCACAGGAGACCATATGGGTCTACATGGACAAACCATTTTGACCTGGTATGAGGCAGCTTC
Organism: Heloderma suspectum; assembly: GCF_057233095.1. Classification (NCBI taxonomy): domain Eukaryota; kingdom Metazoa; phylum Chordata; class Lepidosauria; order Squamata; family Helodermatidae; genus Heloderma; species Heloderma suspectum. The sequence continues at coordinate 177,730,252 of NC_139459.1, forward strand.
CTATGTTCATATAACTCCAGCAGTTGGTAAGTACTTGGGTGTGCTCTTATCACTGCTTATCAGAGCAACCTCCCTGTTACCTCAGCTCCTCCTGGTCAGTTTCTAGGATGTAGGCATGACTTGTCTGTGGCTCACGTGCAACTGCTGCTTCTTTGTGGCTCCAGTTTCATGTCTTGCCTTGCATCTGTCACATGCAACTGAAGAGCCAAAAAATGATTCCTGTCTGTCTAAGGTGGAAGCGGTGCACTGAATTCTTTAAATCCTTCCAGAGTCCACAGGCTGCACTTAAAACATTAGGGCTGTTCCTCAGTGAGAGCACTCTTTGGCTGCAACTCTAAACTCCCACTGGGACTCACCTCTGAGTCAACTGGCTTAGGGTTGCACTTTGATGGATGCTGATCAATCATCTGAGTTTTAACCCATCAGTGAAATCTGCATAACTTTGCCTATGAATAAAACCATACTTTTGAATGGGAAGAAAAGTACATTCCTTATTTTAGACGATCTGTGCATGATGCGCGTATGATGTGTGCATCGTGTGTGCACTGCAGGCACCACCTCAGAAGTGCGGAGGAATATCTCTTCTAAGTATGTCTACGGATTTTTAAGTACTATTAAAAATAATTCATCTTTTAAAAAATGTCCCGTTTAACTGGAAAGGGGCTTTTTAATTGATCAAAAGATTTTGTTCAATCTTACTGATTAATCAACTAAACATAGCAGTGCTATAAAAATCCTTTAATATTTTGGTGTGTGAACACAAATTCCAAATAGTGCTCTTCTGAGGGGAAACCTATGTAAATATAACACAGAGAAGAGTACAGACTCAGTATCTGCTTATAGAAAATGCCCTGATAAGGCTATGCTCCCTCTGTTATGACAGTTCCACCCACAACAAAGGAAAAAACAATTTACCCTGTGGACAGTTTATACATATTAGGACTGAATGGCACCACTATCTTGGATTCTAATTCTGAAGCAGCAATAACGTGTTTCTCTGGGGTTACCTAAATAGCAAGGGCAGTGCAATGGCAAGGACACAAGAGGTCATAGGAGAAAGGAGAAAGGATTAGCTTGCCGTGAAAATTGTTGTTGTTGTTACAAAAAATAATGCTTAGATCAACATGTACCCTTCCTTTTGTTAACATTAATACTACTATGAGAAAAAAATAGAATCAGTACATACTGGCATATTTTTTGAAACGATGTCCCTCTGGAATAAGACACCAATGATTACCTAGAGGAGAACTAAGAATCTGAAGGGTTACTATTAGTGCATTTTGATACTTCTTTAGCAGCACAGTCCTATACATCTCTACTCAGAAGTAAGCTCCAGTGAGTTCAATGGGGCTTGCTCACATGTATGTGGGGATAACATTGCAGCCTAAGAGAAATAAAAACTGAACTACTGATTGGTGTGATTCCTCCCCAGGGACAATTTCCATGTGGCACATATGTCAGTATACCACTACCAATTAACCTGAAGTGAAATCTTTTACTAATCCATAGATAGCAAAACTTAATGCATCTTAAGCATTTTCCCACCTGTAACTCAGCATATGCTGTTTATGGCACATGACAACTTACATGTAGGGAAAATAAGCTGACCTCAAGACAAGGAATGGGAAACATCAGAATGAGATAACAAAAGCAAGGATAGGGGCCTTATTGGGAAAGCACTCTTTTGGAATAATTAAACACATCTTACTGTGGCAGGTAGAAATGCACAGTATCCCTCACCTCTCCCCTGCTATGGGACTGTCTAAATTGACTGCATTCTTCTTACATATACAATCCCTGTGTGACACCTGCTTTTTTCATCTTTTTTCTTACCACAAAAAATAACAACCATTAAGAAGGAAAAGATGGAATTGCTGCACCATGTCTTTTGCTTGGTAGCCCTAGAAGCATAGAATAATAGAATCATAGAACAGTAGGGTTGGAAGGGGCCTATAAGACCATCGAGTCCAACCCCCTGCTCAGTGAAGGAATCCAAGTCAGAGCATCCCTGACAGGTGGCTGTCCAACCTCCTCTTGAATGCCTCCAGTGGGGGAGAGGCCACCACTTCCCTAGGTCATTGATTCCATTGTCATATTGCTCTAACAGTCAGGAAGAACCACACTGCTCAATCAGACTGAAAAGTCCATCTAGTACAGTACTCTCCTTCCCACAGAGGCCAATGAGATGCCTTCTGGAAGCCCACAAGCAGGGCATGAGAGCGATAGCCTGCTCTCACTATTGATCCCCAGCACCTGATGTTCAGCATCTTGCAAAAACACATGGAAGGTCCAGAGAACTGATTCAGAACTATCCTCCATGAATGTGTCAACATCAGGATTTTATAACAAGTGAAGCAACCCTCAGCTCAACTGTACGTGTCAGCTTTTGTACAGTATCAGTCCTGGGCTGCATTAAGAAAGCATGCCATTCTGGGTTTCATTCATGGGACTAATTATATTGTATAGTCTTTACCTGATCACTGCCTTGTTGTGGCGAAGGGGCTTGTATAACTCAGTGAAGCCATAAGCTATGCCGTGCAGGGCCACCCAAGACGGACAGGTCATGGCGGAGAGTTCTGACAAAATGTGGTCCACTGGAGAAGGAAATGGCAACCCACTCCAGTATTCTTGCCAAGAAAACCCCATGGAACGTATCACAAGGCTAAAAGAGATGACGCCGGAAGATGAGCCCCTCAGGTTGGAAAGTGTCCAATATACTACTGGGGAAGAGCAGAGGGAATTTCCAAGTAGCGCCAGAAAGAGTGAAGCGGCTGGGCCAAAGCTGAAAGGACACTCAGCTGTGGATGTGTCTGGTGGTGAAAAGAAAATCCGATGCTGTAAAGAACAATATTGTTTAGGAACCTGGAATGTCAGATCAATGAATCAAGGTAAGCTGGAGGTGGTCAAACATGAGATGGCAAGATTGAACATCGACATCTTGGGAATCAGCGAATTAAAATGGACAAGCATGGGCGAATTTAATTCAGGTGACCATCATATCTACTACTGTGGGCAAGAATCCCTTAGAAGAAATGGAGTAGCACTCATAGTCAAGAAAAGGGTGGGAAAAGCAGTACTGGGGTACAATCTCAAAAACGACAGAATGATCTCAGTACGAATCCAAGGCAAACCATTCAACATCACAGTAATTGAAGTCTATGCCCCAACCACTGAGGCCAAAGAAGCTGAGGTTGATCAGTTTTATGAAGACCTACAACACCTTCTAGAACTAACAGCAAAAAAAGATGTCCTCTTCATCATAGGGGATTGGAATGCTAAAAGTAGGAAGTCAAGAAATCACCGGGATAACAGGCAAGCATGGCCTTGGTGTACAAAATGAAGCAGGACAAAGGCTAATAGAGTTTTGTCAAGAGAACACGCTGATCATAGCAAACACTCTTTTCCAATAGCACAAGAGGTGACTCTACACGTAGACATCACCAGATGGTCAATATCGAAATCAGATTGATTATGTACTTTGCAGCCAAAGATGGAGAAGCTCCATACAGTCAGTAAAAACAAGACCTGGAGCTGACTGTGGCTCAGATCATGAGCTGCTTCTTGCAAAATTTCGGCTTAAATTGCAGAACGTAGGGAAAACCACTAAACCATTCAGGTATGACCTAAATCATATCCCTTATGAATATACGGTGGAGGTGAGGAATAGATTTCAGGGATTAGACCTGATAGACAGAGTGCCTGAGGAACTATGGATGGAGGTCCGTAACTTTGTTCAGGAGGCAGCAACTCAATCCATCCCCCAAAAAAAGAAATGAAAGAAAGCAAAGTGGCTGTCTGAGGAGGCTTTAGAAGTAGCTGAGGAAAGAAGGGAAGTGAAAAGCAAAGGAGAAAGGGGAAGATATATCCAACTGAATGCAGAGTTCCAGAGAACAGCAAGGAGAGAAGGCCTTCTTAAATGAACAATGCAAAGAAACGAGGAAAACAATAGAATGGGAAAGACTAGAGATGTTTTCAAGAAAATCGGAGATCTCAAGGGAACGTTTTGTGCAAAGACAGGCATGATAAAGGACAAAGAAGGCAGGGACCTAACAGAAGCAGATGAGATTAAGAAGAAGTGGAAAGAATACACAGAAGAACTATACAGGAAAGATCTTAATGTCCCTGATAGCCATGATAGTGCAGTCACTGAACTTGAGCTGGACATCCTAGAGAGTGAAGTCAAGTGGGCCTTAGGAAGCATTACTAACAACAAAGCTAGAGGAGATGACAGTATTCCAGCTGAGCTATTTAAAATCCTAAAAGATGATGCTGTTAAAATGCTGCACTCAATATGCCAACAAATTTGGAACACTCAACAGTGGCCACAAGACTAGAAAAGGTCAGTTTACATTCCAATTCCAAAGAAGGGCAATGCCAAAGAGTGTTCAAACTACCGTACAATTGCGCTCATTTCACATGCCAGCAAGGTTATGCTCAAAATCCTACAAGCTAGGCTTCAGCAGTATGTGAACAGAGAACTACCGGAAGTACAAGCTGGGTTCTAAAGAGGCAGAGGAACTAGAGATCAAATCGCCAACGTTCGCTGGATCATGGAAAAAGCAAGAGAATTCCAGAAAAACATCTATTTCTGCTTCATTGACTACGCTAAAGCCTTTGATTGTGTGGATCACAACAAACTCTGGCAAATTCATAAAGAGATGGGAGTACCAGACCACCTTACCTGTCTCCAGAGAAACCTGTACGAGGGTCAAGAAGCAACAGTAAGAACCGGACATGGAACAACCGATTGGTTCAAAATTGGGAAAGGAGTACGACAAGGCTGCATATTGTTGCCCTGCTTATTTAACTTATATGCAGAGTACATCATGAGAAACGCCGGGTTGGATGAATCACAGGTCGGAATTAAGATTGCCGGTAGAATTATCAACAGCCTCAGATATGCAGACAATACCACCCTAATGGCAGAAAGCGAAGAGGATCTAAAGAGCCTCTTGTTGAGGGTGAAAGTGGAGAGTGCAAAAGCTGGTTTGAAACTCAACATTAAAAAAACTAAGATCATGGCATCTGGCCCCATCACTTCCTGGCATATAAAAGGTGAAGAAATGGAAGCAGTGACAGATTTTATTTTCTTGGGCTCCAAGATCACCACAGATGGTGACTGTAGCCATGAAATTAAAAGATGCTTGCTCCTTGGGAGGAAAGCTATGGCAAACCTAGACAGCATAGTAAGAAGCAGAGACATCACCTTGCCAACAAAGGTCTGTCTAATCAAAGCTATGGTTTTCCCAGTGGTAACGTATGGCTGTGAGAGCTGGACTATAAGGAAGGCTGAGTGCTGAAGAATTGATGCTTTCGAACTGTGGTGCTGGAGAAGACTCTTATGAGTCCCCTGGACTGCAAGGAGGTCAAATCAGTCAATCCTAAAGGAAATCAACCCTGAGTGCTCATTGGAAGGACAGATACTGAAGCTGAAGCTGAAATATTTTGGCCACCAAATGCAAAGAGAAAAGTCACTGGAAAAGATCCTGATGCTGGGAAGGATTGAAGGCAAAAGGAGAAGGGGACGGCAGAGGATGAGATGGCTAGATAGCATCACTGATGCAATGAATATGGACTTGAGCACACTCCGGAAGAGAGCGCAGGACAGGAAGGCCTGGCATGCTATAGTCCATGGGGTCACGAAGAGCCGGACACGACTTAACGCCTGAACAACAACAACATGTACCAGATAGTACCTTCACCAGTACAATGGATATGGGGGGGATACGGGGGGGGGGGAGAAGCCATGACATCAGCCAATGAAGGATCACAGAGAAAGCTGGATGACATCACAGTGCTACATAAGCAATTGGATTTCACTAGCATGGTGATGTCTTTGAGGGCATCTGGACCTAATTGAGAGGCAACATCTGAATGCATAAATGTTACTGGTATTGCCAAAACATAATCAAAAGGGGTGGTGGTGGTTGCTTTCTGATCCTGCTGAAAATGTTTGCAAAAATACAGGGAATCGTTTTCAGCTCAGACCCACACAAAATACATTGATGCCATTTTGTTGCTGTGATTTATATAGATGGAAAGATTTCATTCAGCTTAAAATAGCATGCTTTCTGTGACATGAAACCTTGGAGAAAAGTGGTTGGGCAGGGGGAACCCCACCTAAAATGCAGGGGACAGTTGCATATTAACATCTGGCCTCTTTTCACAACATCGCTACAAAGCTAGATGAAGACTGGGTGAGGCCACATGCTAGCTACAATTGGAGTATGTTTTAGATGTTCAGAAGTCATCCATTCATTTCAGTTCTGTATCACCCAATAGCCAAAGCTCTCTGGGCAGTTCACAAAACTTAAAATCCCAAATACAGCATTATTAAAGCATAATATAAAATCTTTAACATACAAACATTTTAAACAACTGAAAAAAGCAAAAACAAATTAAAAATAAAATACCAGGACCTGAAAAAATAACTAAAATCTATTTATGGGAATAGCAGACATGTGAGCTCATGGATTTTAGCTGCATATTAAAGATTTTAAAAATATTCCTGTAGTTGAGGCCAGAACTAGGTGGTTGGTGGGACACTCAGAGTCTGGGAATCTGTGTCACCGCTGAACAGCTGCAAAGTGGTGGAAGAGGGGTGATTTACAATGGAGAAGCAGTGAATGGGAGACGGATGCTTAACCCTTCTGCGTGCCTGCCACTTCCTCCCGACAAACTCCTCCCCTTTTCTGCTTTTCTGTGCAATGCAGCAGATGCACATCTAGAAACTAGGATGGGTAGGAGGGAGAGGGTTGGAGAGCAAAGCAGAGTGTGGGGGAGGGATTAAGCACCCCCTCCTATCCACCCCTCTTGGCTGCAATTCGGCCCCCCTCCCCATCTCTTTGCAGTTCTGTGGCATGGTTCAGGTCCCCAGATGGCCCCTGAACATGTAGAACCAGCTTTTGGTCCATGAGCTAGAGGAGGTGGTTTGAACTACTCGGTCTCTAGTGAAAGGGCCTGTCCTTGCAATCTGTTCTCACTAGCTGGGAACATGTGGAAATTATTGGTATAGAAATGGTTCTTAGAGAGGCAACATTTTCTCACACACATAGAGGGCCACATAGTCACAGGGCATGTCATTCCAAGCACCAGCTTTGCCCATTCGGCCACAGTCTTCTTTGCCTAGGTTGTTGGGTTCACCCTTCATCCAAATCCTAAAAGAAGAGGCCAGACAAGTTATTCAGCAATGCAGAAAGAGGAATCATTCACCTCCAACAACACCACCCTCTTTCCCCAAGCATAGCCAAGCAATGTCCTCTAGATCAGGGATGGGGCACCTCTGGCCCCCAGTGGTCCTTCATCCAGCCCAGCACTTTTTCCCTGGCTAGCCTCACCTTTTCTGTCATGGAAAAGCTTTTATTTCTGATTAGCAGCTGATCAAAGATAAGTGTTTCCCCTGCTTAGCACAGAAACAGACTCCCTTTCTCAGTGCTTAACAGGGGGAAGCACTTATTTCAGATCAGCTGCTAAACAGAGAAAAGAGCTTTTCCCTGCACAGTGGGATTGGTGGCAGCCACAGCAGCAGCATGATTCAGTCCTGCTTTCATCTCAACCTGTTATTGTTATTACATTTATATCCTGCTTTCTTCCTCCTGTGAGGAACCAAAGGTGACTTACATAGTCCTCTTCCTCCTCTCCATTTTAACCTCAAAACAATCCTGTAAGGTAGGTTAGGCTGAGAGTCAGTGACTTGCCCAAAGTCACCCACAGAGCTTTGTGGTTGAGTGGGGACTAGAACCCGGATCCCCCATGCCCCAGTCTAACACTCTAATTGCTACACCACACTGGTTCTCAGTCATGCCCTGCAGGGACTTGTCCTCCTTATTTCTCAGTAGTCATAGAGAAGCTTGCCCTGCTTACTTGTGAGTAGACATGATGCTCATGCTTCCTTCTGAGTAGAAATGCTGTTTGAAAGTACAGCTGAATGATTCAGTCCTGCTTCCTTCTGGGTCTTCTGCATATCTACTTGCAAGTAGACATGCAGAGACTTAACCTGTTTACTTGTGAGTAGCCATGCTGCTCATGCTTACTTCTAAGTAGACACACTTCCTAGTAGGGCTGTGCACAGACACCCTGCTTTGCTTTGGATGTCACTTTGGACCTTCCAAAGCAGCCCCTCTTCTCTTTGGACTGATTTGGACCACATCTGCTTTGCTTCAGATTTGGATCCAAAGTGAGATTCAGATATCCATATCATTCTGATATGACATTTTCCCATTGACTTGCATTGGAAAATAGAAATGGCCATAACCTTTTCAGTGTTCATGATAAATACATGAAATTTGGGGACCTGTCAGCCCCCTCCCCTCCACGGGGTGGGATTCCAGCTGCTGAATTTCAGACAGTTTGGTTCAGTAGTTTTTGTGCTAGGCACAGGTGAAATTTGATTTTTTCAACAAAAACTCTCAAAGCAAAGAGCTATAACTTTTCACTGTTTCCACAGAAGTGCATGACATTTGGGGACCTCTCAGCCCCTATGGAGGGGATTCCATCTGCCAAAGCACCCCAATTTGCTTTTGGATTTGGATTCAGCACTGAAGCAATGCACAGCTCTACTTCCTAGTATGAATTGGCAACAATAGAATTTGGGAGGGGTGTTGTATTTTTCAGCCCCACCCACTTTTGTATTTGGCCGTGCCCACCACTGAAATACAGCCCTGAGATCTTCTCCAAACTGAAATCTGGCCCTCAGTCCAAAAAGCATCCCCCACCCCAGCGCTAGACTTGTTATTCTCTACTTTGGTGCTTGGGCTCATTTGTCTATTGATTATGCTTTTATCTTCCATGGAACTTGGGAGATGACATGGGAGATCTATAAACAGGGTCTCCTGTATTTCCTCCCCCCTCCAATTTTATTAGCAGCTTGGGGGGGGGGGCTTGAGACCAGTGAAGGGAGAGGGGTTAATTTTTCCACCTCTGCTGTTTTCACATTGGAAGTCATATACTCCAGCTGCTCTGAGCCTGTTTTTTTGTCCCATGGGGCCAAACATACAGGTATCATATCTGTACATATCTGTTTCCTGCCTTGGGACAAATAGCAGTTCCCGGAATGGGTGACTGATTTTTAATCAGGAAAGTGTTGCATGGGAAAGTGTTAACTCCTCCCTTTCGCTAGCACCACCACGGTCATAAATTGAATCAAGCTGTCTGCCTTCCCCTATGCATGCTACAAAAATGCTCAAGGCAGCCTGTTCATGCATCTCCCATCTTGTGCCTAATTTGGCACTCAAAGCTGCATATGAAGGATTCCAGTGGAGGCCGGTGGCTCCTAATTCACTGGGGCTGTGAATCCGCCCTGTGTTTCAGTCAGAACTTGCCAGAACTCTAAAGGAGCTATCCAAGGTGCTGAACCCACCTGGGGGATTGGATTCAGCACCTTGGATAGCTCCTTTAGAGCTCTAATGGGTTCTGACTGAAACCCAGAGCGGATCCACAGCCCCACTGAAATCAGAGCCACCAGCCTCCACTGAAGGATTCCCAGGAAGTTTGCCCTCCAGCCACTGACCAGATCCAGACCTGCACCCCTGCCCATCAGCTTCGCCAGAAGAGCAACACCATTACCCAAGTCTCACACCCAATCTCAGTTCCATGTTTTGGGGGACTCTGGGCAACATGCCTCCACACTGTCATTGCTGAGAGCTGATTGCATGCCAGGGAGAGTGCTGGGGATTAAGCTCCTCCTCCTCACTAGCTCCTCCTCTCTGGGCCAGAGAGTGGGTAAATAAACAGATAGCAACAGTGAGGAGGAGGGCTCTCACCCGTAGGCCCCCTGCTGGAACATAGGCCTCGGTGCATGCCTGGCCACACCCACCCCTGGCACTGGCCCTGCCCATATCAGGGGCTCAGCAAACCTCCTGTTTTTGCTGTCTTGCCAGACTTTCAAAACTGGGAGGTTTGTCTCCTGCCTGGCAACTGTCAGTAGTACATACGCTGCTGTGTTGAATTTGGCTTGATGGCTTCCACAAGCCTGACTTGCGTGAAGCTATTGACGACGGTGGTGCCATCAGCCCATTTCCATTGCCCTTCGACAACCAGATCGCTGAGTCCGATCCAGTAGCGCTCATTCCTGGTTCGAGACTCGAGGAAATTCTGCAAGCCAAAGAAGCCCCCAAAGCGTGTGTGTCAGACAGGGCATGGTCTGATCTTGAGTTTTAATAGCGCACACACTTACACTGGACCCTAATTAATCTGGAAAAACTGCTTCTCCCAAGTTCTGTATTCCCCATCACTGAGGTGGATTAGAACAGTAATTTACACACTCTGGGCCTGGATAGCCTAGGGTGCCATGAGAGAAATGCTAGGGAGCCATGAGAAACAAATTAAATAAGAGGTCCAAAAGCAACTGGCCTCACTGCAGCTCTAGGCATCCTTCAATCCAAACAGTTTCTGCTGGGGGTGAATAATTCAGCCATATCTCTATATCTGAGGTGGTGGTGGACTAATTGGTTCATTCAGGGCACAATCCTATGTGCTGGACCCTTGATGATCATAAGCCCCCGAACTCGGAAGCTTACAATCAGCCTATGCAGGGTGGGAGGAGCAGTGGAGGCAATCTTCACCTCCCCATCCTCCCACCCTGCATTTTTTGCTAGATGGGCTTTTTAGCCCATCTAGTGAAGGCCTTTTGGAAGGGGAGGGAAGAAGGCTGACAGAGGCTCAGGATAGCTCGGATCCAGGCCTCTCCAGTCTCCTCCCTGCCCTGCCCTGCCCACCAAAACATTTCCTTTCCCCCCTCTCCAAGGTCAGGTTCCCAACCTTGGAGGCCAGCTGAGATGGTTCTTTCTGCATCAGCTACAAGGGGGAAGTGGGGGCAAGTGTCTGATTTTCGATTCCCACCTCTGAACTCAGAGCTGGGAATCTAAACTATCCTGTGGCCCCTCAGACACTGTCTAGGGGCCAGGGGATTGCTCCCTCCATCATTCCTTATGTACAGATGCAGCAGGATTATTCATCATCAGAGGAAGCTACCTGTTGCCTCACTGTATGAGTTACTGCTCTAGGTCTGCCTCTTTCCAATATGGAAGCATTTTTGGAACAGTGACTCCCTCAGAAGCAGAGTGGGTGGCTGGGCTCCTCTGGGGGTGGGCGATTCTTCCTCTTTCCACACAATGAAGACAAAAGGTGAAGTGTGCCTCCAGGTTTAGTCTGGGAAAGGTGTGTGCCTCAACTATCCAGGATTTGGGAAACATTGGATTAGGATGTATATGTCACACATGTAAGTCCTTGTAGGCCTGTCTGATTCCTGTCAGACTTTATCAGGCAAAGAGAGCGATTTATGTGTTGGGAAACTTCACCTGTCTCCCATGACTTCTTATCTGCCCTGTTTATTTAGAGCAGCTTCCCCAATGTGTTGGGCTGCAACTCCGATCACCACCAGTCAGCATGGTGATTGGCATGTTGTCTGTGGATGATGGGAATTGTAGCCCAACACATCCAAAGGGCACTGAGTTGGGGAGGGATGACCAGGGGTGGAGAATTTGCTGTTCTAGAAGTTGGACTTGAACTCCCATCATCCATGACCATTGGCCATGCTTGCTGACTGATGGGAGTTGGAGTCCATGGCTGGTGGCTCCAATTTTGGTGGGGCTGTGAATCCATTCTGGGTTTCAGTCAGAACCAGCCAGAACTCTATCAGAGTTACCCATGATGCTGAACCTATCCCCCCAAAAGTTTCAGCACCTTGGATAGCTCCTTTAGAGTTCTGGCTGGTTCTGAGTGAAATTCAGAATGGATTCAAAGCCCTATTGAAATTGGAGCCAGGGGCCTCCACTGAGTCCAACAACATCTGGCAGGCTGCAGGTTCCTCACCCCAACCTAGACTCTCTTCATATTTGCAATTGCTTTGGGGAGTTTAGGAATCCTGTGTCTGTGTGTAAGGGATGGTCCCCTGATATTTTGACAGCCCCGTAATGGTGCTAACTGTTGGGGGCAATTGCATGGGAGAAACCCAGTGGGGTCTCATTGGCTTGAAAAGTGGGATATCACTAGCTAAAAATAAGGGGGGGGACATTTGGTCATAGCACAGACAATGCGAGTTATCTACTATTCTGCACTCTCTGCCTTTGTACCAAAAGATCTGTGTAATGGCAAGTCCTGGTTGTATGAAACACCTGGCAGGAAAGGGGCATTTAACCCTTTCTCTCCAGCTATCTTTTTCCTAGCCAGCATCCTACAGAGGTATTTGCTTTATCTCAGAGAAAATGGCGCATGTGTGTGTATGTGTGTGTGTGTGTAGGTTGCACAAGAATGTGGCAGGGAGGGAAAGGGTTTCACCTTCCATTTCTCAGATGCAAGTCATCCCTAACCCAGGTGTGGCCAGAAAGTAGAACTCCAGATATTTTGGACTTCAGCTCCCAATGTTCCTAACCACTGGCCATGGCAGACGGGAGCTTCTGGGAGTTGAAGTCCAAAACATCTGAAGATCTACATTCTGCCCACCCTTGCCTTAACCCGAACTTTGCAGCTCTTGAGCATCAGGGCAGGTTTTCCAGATCTGATGCCAAAAAATGTCATTGGGGGAAGTGATAAAGCTGGCCATTGACAGCACCTGGAACATCCTGTGCTGCTGCCTGGCTGCTTACAAGAGGAGCTGGGACTCTGCTGCCATCTACAGGGGGAGAAAAGAGCACTGCTGGGCTTGATGCACCCTCACCTCCACTGCCTACAACATGAATTGGCCTGCTTTAAACCACAAACTATATATCAGTTTTGTCCCACATTAAGATGTCATGGATTCCCCCAAAGAACTCTAGGAGATACCATTTGGGGAGGTAGTGAGAAAGCTGTTCAAGATCCCTAACCCCTCCTTGTAGAACAATAATAGTTAGGCTTCCCTGGAAGGCAGGAGTGCTTTTTAAACCAGTTTAAATCTGTGGTCCAGATATGCCCTGTGAAACACCACACTCTGTGCACATCTACAGGAGGGGCCGAGGACTGCATTGCCCGCTCCCAGTGGTGTGCTGAATGCTGACATACCAACCTCCATGGAAAAGAACACCAAGCCACTGAAATAGCTCATGATGGGTTGGGTTTCAGTGCCCCAGGCCTGCTACAATGATTGGGTCCCAACTACAGCATGGGCAGTCACAGACTCCTGCTGCTAAACGTTACGGAATGTGACACTTAAGGTGTGCTGTAGTGGTGCACGCTATGTGCACGCATGATGATTGGGTAGTTGCTGTTGCTGTTGTTATTAGTATTAACATTTCTTTGCTGCCTTTCTCCCCTGCCCCTGCGCTCGTGTGTGTGTCTGGTGGGGAAGACTCAAGGCATCTTACAGTTGTTTGGGGGGTGCTATTCTTATTCTGTCATTGTTATGGTTTTATTGAATTTTAATGTGTTTTATTGTTTTAATTCTATTTCAAATCGTTTTTGTAAGCCACCTTGGGTGCCATTTTTTGGTAGAAAGCTGGGGCATAAATCAAATAAATAAATACATAAAATTAAAACATAGAAAATTTTTAAACAATTTAGAGAGTAATCCTGTGGCCCCTAGAGTGTGTGTGTGTGTGTGTGTTTCACAGGATAGTTCAGATTCCTGGATGTGAGGCTGGAGACAGTGCTCCGACTTCAGACCCAGGAGTCTGACCTCCTCACCGTCACCCATTCCTACTTGCAGCTGGCACAGAGTGAACCGCACCGGCTGCCTCTCTGAGGTTGCAAAAGTGACCTCAGAAAGTTCATAGAATCATAGGGTTGGAAGGGGCCCACAAGACCATCGAGTCCAACCCCCTGCTCAATGCAGGAAGCCTGATTCCCAGGTGGTCTCCCATCCAAGTACTAACCAGGGCTGACCCTGCTTAGCTTCCAAGATCAGACGAGATCAGGCTCAGTTCACCTCTTAAGGAGAGGACAAAAAGGGGGTGTTTCTGTGGGTGGGGAGGGGAGGGGACTGGGGAAGCGGGGATACAAGCTTGGAGGATGACGGGTGTCCAGATAGGATTGCACCCTTAAACAGCTAAAAACAATTAAGAATAAGATAGCATGGCTCGATAAGGCTGTTAAATTAAGAGCCCATCCTATGCCATCAAATGCCTTCCCTGTGCAGCTTTGCCCGCCTCCTGTAGATGCCCATGAGTAGTGATAAGAAGATCTACAGCTGTGGAGTTTGTACAGCTGTTCCATTCTTTAAAAAAGCATTGGATTTTGTGAGCTCCCAAAAGAAATAGAACAGCCTTCCCTGACCTGTTGCCCTCCAGATTTGTTGGACTACAACTCTCAAAATTCCCGGCCAGCATGGCACTGGGTTGGGGAAGGCTGAAATAGGAGAATGGGGGAAATGTAAGAGAACAATGTTCTGATTGTGATCTTAAGGAGACAACCTATAACAGTGAGTGAATGGAGCATAGTAATTCCAGAGCAAACACTTTGTGAAAGTGTTGCAATACTTTGAATCCTGCCAGAAACAAATAAGAAGCCGGTGAAGGTAGTTCACAAGTGAAATATGATTAACATAGTGCCCCCATCCCCAGTTAATAACCTGCCTGACATAGTTTGAATTTAAGAGTGTTCACGTATTTCCTGCTCAGATTCCAGCATCTTTACCTGTTTGGCCACATCATGAATGGTCGTCAGGTGTGAATTCTGATCCCCACATAGCATTTTAGCCTCATGCCAACTAGCCTTCTTGATGGAGAAGTAGTAACACCCACCATCAAAGTATTCCCATTCCCTGCTCTTGGATCCACATGGGAATACTAGCAAAGAAGAAAAGGCTCAGAATAAAAACCCAGAAGGCTGCTTCACCATAACAGGTCCTTGAGGTTTTATCGCAGGTCTACATCTGTGGCTTTTGGGGAAAAACACTCTAGGGCTGTGGTTGGCTGAGGCTCCTGGTCAGATGTTTGCCACATTGGTATGATTGAAAACTAGGTGTGGTTGGCTTGCAATAGAAAGGCAGGATCTCAACTTTGTTGTAATAAATGCATGATGGAGTGATCTTGAGTGGGGATGTGGCTGAGCCCTCATAAATGGTACAGGGGAAGAATGGAGAGGGGAATAATGAAGCATTCTCAAAATACCTTTTCAAAGGTTGCTCAACACCTGATGCAGTCTTGAGATGAATATTGAAAAGAGGAAGAGAGGTCGTTACAGATAACGGAGGTGAGAGGAGCCCCACACGACACAAACATGGTGGAGCCACAATCTGAGATGGTGTGAGGAGAAATTGTATCAGGGAAGAATGACTCACACTCAAAACACTCAGGGGGAGGCACTTATACTCAACCTGGTGGCCCATTTGGGTTTGGTTCAACTTATTTTGCACGTGGTTCAGCTCATTTTGCATGTGGTTCAGCTCTGAAGACAATTTTGAGACTAGTAATGTAAGTAAGGAAAGATGGTCTTATAGATCCATAAGGGTGGGAGACCGAACCTCTCAGCATCTAGATCAGCCTTCCCCAGCCTGGTGTCCTCCTGATGGGGTGGAATACAATTCCCACCATCCTCATCTGGAGGGCACCAGGTTGGGGAAGGTTGATCTAGACCTTTAAGTCAAAGCACATAAGTCCTTGCCCTGACTGCTGAGCACAAACAGTATGAAATAAGCAACAGTGGCAAACGTTCTGTGAAGCTCTGCAACAACTTTCCTCAACCTGGGGGTCTTCCAGATCTGTTGGGATATAACTCCCATTGTCCCCAGCCAGCTTGAGTAAATGTGGAGGCTCCCATGGAATCTCAGTCCAGCTTTGTTTC
Source organism: Heloderma suspectum (assembly GCF_057233095.1). Classification (NCBI taxonomy): domain Eukaryota; kingdom Metazoa; phylum Chordata; class Lepidosauria; order Squamata; family Helodermatidae; genus Heloderma; species Heloderma suspectum. Next base: position 177,745,948 of record NC_139459.1, read on the forward strand.
CTGCTATACCCCTGCCAGTGACTATTGCTCCTTCAACTCTTATCACCCTTGGCCGCCCGAAAATTGTTTGCTTCAACAGAACTCAACCCATTCTCCCTTGCTGTACCCTATTACTCATGGAACTCCCTCAGTGAACATCTGTGTGGTGGCATCTCTCTCAGTCATTCATCCAGGGATGTTGGAGAAATTCGCAATGGATTGAAATGAATTTGGATTTCTATGAATCTGGCCTGCAGATTCCACAGCGGACTGGCTTTTTCCAAGTTGCATGGATTTTACAGACTTGCAGAGAAATTTTTTACTTGGGGGGTGGGAGAGAGACTTGTGCTCATGTGCACTTGCGCTAATGCACACTTGTGCTAATGCTCATTTGCGCAAGTGGAATAGAATTCTTGTACATCCTTAAAACCCCCTGGTTCTGTCAATGAGTGGATGATGGAATGACAGACACCTGTCAATCCATGAAACACAGATGGAATGGAATTAACGAAATACAGACATGCTTACATCCATTCACTACCCTCTTCATATGGGTTGGAGTAGCCCTTAGTTTGGTACAATGAAGCCTTCAAGCAAACTTACACTGCTGTCAGAGCTGGATACATTCTGTCCTCTCCATCTGAGTGAAGCCATGTCCACTGGTACCCCTAGGCATGGCCCCTGCTATGGGACACCCCTATAGTCCCCTGGGGGGAGTCTGTCCACTGCATTCCCCTGAAGGATGGGCTGCCCCACAGTAGGAAGCATGGGGCAGGTGTACAACTCTGTCTCTCATACTCCTCCCCCTGGCTTCAATCAGTATCAACTGCACAGCTATGCACTTATTGGAAAATCTGCAGGCTGGTACTGCTGGCTTCAAACACACCAACACATTTAAATTAATTAAAATTACTTAATGCATTTTATAAAGCATATAACCATGAGGTGCGCCCCCCCCCCCAGTCCCCTTGGCATGCATGCTAAGTTTTGGGTTTCTATCCAGATCACTTTGAATTTTGTTTCTGTCTTCCAAAGTATTAGCTATCCTGCCCAATTTTGTGTCATCTGCAAATTTGATCAGCATTCCCTGCACCTCCTCCTCCAAGTCATTAATACAAATGTTGAAGAGCACTGGGCCCAGGACTGAGCCCTGAGGTACCCCACTCGTTACCTCTCCCCAGTTTGAGAAGGTCCCATTGATAAGCACTCTTTGAGTACAATTCTGTAGCCAACTGTGGATCCACCAGATCGTTGTTTCATCTAGCCCACTTTGAGCTAGTTTGCTCATCAGGATATCATGGGGCACTTTGTCGAAAGCTTTGCTGAAGTCGAGGTATATGATGTCTACAGCATTCCCACGGTCTACAAGGGAGGTTACTTGATCAAAAAATGAGATCAGATTCGTCTGGCAGGACTTGTTTTTGACAAATCCATGTTGGTTTCGAGTAATCACGGCATTGTTTTCGAGGTGCTTCCAGATGGATTGCTTTATGATCTGCTCCAGAATTTTCCCAGGGATTGATGTCAGACTGACTGGTCTGTAGTTCCCAAGTTCCTCCTTTTTACCCTTTTTGAAGATAGGGCCAACATTAGACCTCCTCCAGTCATCTGGCACTTCCCCCGTCCTCCATGATTTCTCAAAGAGAATAGACAGCGGTTCTGAGAGTTCTTCTGCCAGTTCCTTTATGACTCTAGGATGCAGTTCATCTGGCCCTGGAGATTTGAACTCATTCAAAGTCATTAGGTGTTCCTTGACCATATGCCTGTCGATCTCAAGCTGCAATCCTGCCCCTTCAGCCTGTACTTTGCCTTTGCCATTGGGGGTCATAGACCCTCTTTTGGGAGAAGACTGAGCCAAAGTAGGAATTGAGCACCTCTGCCTTTTCTTTGTCATCTCTTATCATTTTGCCATCCTTATTTAATAGCTGAACAACCATTTCTTTCCTCTGCCTTTTACTATGCATGTAGTTGAAGAAAGCCTTTTTGTTGTTTTTAGCATCCCTCGCTAACCTCAGCTCATTCTCAGCTTTAGCCTTCCTGATGCCATCCCTGCAATTCTGTGCTACCTGCCTGTACTCTTCCTTTGTTACTTGGCCTTCTTTCCACTTCCTATATGTGTCCTTTTTTGTTTTCAGGTCATCCCTAAGCTTTTTGTGAAGCCACATTGGCTTCTTCTGTTGTCTTCCACCTTTTCTTCTTGTTGGAATTGCTTGTGATTGTGCCTTGAGAATTTCCTTTTTTAAAAGCTCCCACCCATCTTGGACTCCTTTTCTTGTTAGCGTTGCTTGCCATGGGACCGTACTTATCCTTGTTCTGAATTTATTAAAATCAGCTTTCCTAAAATCCAGGGTACGCGTTTGACTACACTCGGCTTTTGCTTCCCTTAGAACCAAGAACTCAAGTACAGCATGGTCGCTTTCCCCCAGAGTTCCTGTAACTGCTACTTTATCCACTAAGTCATCTCTGTTGGTTAGGATCAAGTCAAGGATAGCCGATCCTCTAGTTCCTTCCTCTACTTTCTGTAGGAGGAAGTTATCCAACACACAAGTCAGGAATTTCCTGGAGGGGCCATGTTTTGCAGAATTTGTCACCCAACAAATATCGGGGAAATGGAAGTCCTCCATTACTACTACATCATGCTTCCTTGAAACATTGGCTATTTGCTTTTCAAAAGTTTCATCCTTGTCTTCTCCTTGGTTGGGTGGCCAGTAGTAGACTCCGACCACCAGGTTCCTTTTATTCTTTGCTCCATTTATTTTGATCCAGATGCTCTCGATGGGGCTACCAAGCTCATCCTCCTGTATTTCTGTGCAGAGATATGTATTTTTCACATACAATGCAACCCCACCTCCCTTTCTGTTCCTCTTGTTCTTTTTGAACAAGTTATATCCTTCAATTGCTGTATTCCAGTCATAAGAGTCATCCCACCAAGTCTCAGTTATACCTATCAAGTCATAATTTCCCTCCTGTATTAAGAGTTCAAGTTCATTCTGTTTGTTTCCCATACTCTGGGCATTAGTATATAGACATCGAAGACCATGTGCTTCATAGTCTGGCTTTCTTCTTACATGTGTCTGAAGACTATTATTGGGCGCTATCAGAGCTGTTCTCTCCATTGCAGTGCATGCACCTACGTCCATTGTTACCCCCAACATTACATCTCCCTTCCCCATAGGATTCAATTTAAAGCCCTCCTGATGAAGTTCTTCATGCTGTGGCCAAACACATTCTTCCCATCCTTTGTGAGGTGCAACCCGTCCCTTGCCAACAGCCCATCTTCCAGGAAGTATAGCCTGTGGTCCCAGAATCCAAATCTCTCTCGTCGGCACCACCTTCGTAGCCAGTCATTCACCCAGAGTATTTTTTGTTCCCTTTCTATCCCTCTTCTAACTACTGGAAGGATGGATGAGAAAACTCTCTGGGTCCCCAAGTTCTTGAGTTTCCTTCCCAAAGCTTCAAAGTCTGATGTGATTTCTTCGTAGCTCTGCTTGGCGGTATCATTTGTTCCCACATGGATGAGAAGAAAGGGATACCTGTCAGTGGGCTTTATGAGTGCAGGCAACCTTTCAGTCATGTCTCTAATCCATCCTCCCAGGAGACAACATACCTGGCGAGTCCATGGGTCTTCGTGACATACTAGGGTCTCAATCCCACGCAGCAAGGAGTCTCCAACTACTACCACTCTTCTCTTCTTCTTGTTATAGGCCTGGGTTTCATTGCCTCTGTTTGACTGGCCTTCAGCCTCTTGCACACCCTCATGTAGGTTCCCCTGTGATTCTTCCTCTGCAGGCTGTCCTCCAGTCTCATCCGCAAGTACCTGGAATCGGTTCCACAGCTCCACTGCTTCCACTGATGCAGAGTGGCATCTAGTTCTTCTCCTAACTGTCACCCTTTTCCAAGGAGTATCCTCTACTCCATTTTTCTTCACCTTAGCATTTCCCACTGCCTCATCTTGCTGTTGCTCTTGAAGCTTCTGGTCTTCCCTTTGCTGCTGTAGTTCCCCCATTCTGTCCAAGAACTCTTCATGTTCTCTTATTCCCCGGAGGGTTGACAGTCACCGCTCCAGGCCACTTACTTTTTCTTCCAGCAGCGTGATCAACTTGCACTTGGTGCAGGTGTAGGCCATGTTGTTCTCAGGCAAGAAAACAAACATTGCACACACCTTGCAGGTCACCACCACTGGAGAGTCCTGTCCTTCTGTTGCCTCTTTTCCCTTTTTGTGTCTAGCTTTGTGATTGTTCTAGACTATCCTGTGCCTGCTCCTCTGCTCAGTAGAGGTTAAAAGCAGAGTCCCACTGGTGTGGAAGTGTGTGTTACAAGACAAATAAATGGAAAAAAGTTAGTTAAAAAAGAAAAGAAAAAAAAAGAAAAAAAAAAGAAAGAAAATGTTAGGGGCCTCCCCCTTGACCTCCCCTGGCCAACTCCTGTTTGCTCCCCCTGTTTGCTCACTCTGGTCGCTCGCTCTCTGGGAGCTTGCCTGCTTCTGTAGTCCCTGGACCAGCTGGAGCAGCTTGCTCTGCTCTGCTCAGCTGGGAGGCGGGAAACAGACTGAAGCTTCCCGTCCACTCAGCTGCTGGGAGTGCTCAGGCCAACCCCCCCAGTTCAGTTGGAGCTCTCAGAAGCACCTGGTGAGCTCACAGCCACTCAGAAGGATAAAGGGCAGCCTCCCGGGCTTCCTGCAACCCACTTACCTCTTAGCCTCTGTCTCCTTTGTCGCCTTTGTCTCCTCTACCACTGCAACTCCCCTGGCCAACTCCTGTTTGCTCCCCCTGTTTGCTCACTCTGGTCGCTCGCTCTCTGGGAGCTTGCTTGCTTCTGTAGTCCCTGGACCAGCTGGAGCAGCTTGCTCTGCTCTGCTCTGCTCAGCTGGGAGGTGGGAATCAGTCCACTGGTCCATCTGTCTCGGCCTTGTCCAACCTGATGCCATCAAGATCTGTTGGACTAAAACGCCTGCTACCTCAGGCAGCATGCCGTGCTGGCTGGGGATAGTCCAACACATCTTAGGGGTGCTGGGTGTATGCTGGGTGAGAGGCTGAACTAGCTCATCAGCGTTGTCTTCACTGACTGGCAGCAGCTTTCCAGGGGTTCAGATGTAAGAGTTTCCCAGTCCTACCTGGACATGCTGTGGACTGAACCTGGGACCTCTGCCACTGAGCTGTGAACGTCCCCCCTTGAGCATCAGTCCCTGCAACTGGTGGGCAGGACAACTCCTTCAGTTTGGCTTGGCAGCAGCCTGATTGCATGCAAGCAACAGCGATCGCATGCAGGCATTTCTGTTGTTTCGTGGCAGACAGAGTGGCATTTTTTGCTTGCTGTACTTCAGTCAAGAGCTCAAACCAATGACCTCAGCAACCTTGACCTTGACCATACTCTCTAGGGCTAGATTTGGCTATGGCTACCCACAGCCCCAACGGGCTGTGGTGGCTTAGTGGTTAAGACGCTGAACTGCAGACCAGAAGGTCAGCAGGACAGCAGTTCGAGACCCGAGTGCCGCGTGACGGAGTGAGCTCCCGTCTTCAGTCCCAGCTCCTGCCAACCCAGCAGTTCGAAAGCAAGAAATTGCAAGTAGACAAATAGGTACCGCTTCAGTGGGAAAGGTAACAGCATTCCGTGCACCTCAGCATTCAGTCATGCCGGCCATGTGACCACGGAAGCGTCTTCGGACAGCGCTGACTCTTCGGCTTAGAAACGGGGATGAGCACCGCACCCTAGAGTCGGGCACGACTGGTCGGGGACACCTTTACCTTTTACCCACAGCCCCAGCTCAGCTGTGATACTGGGAGACAAAACATCTTGAAGTGACTCACAATCTCAAGCTTTCGAAGAACAAGATACTTACATTCTACGCCGTGGCTTGAATGTGATCGGTTTAGCTCATCCTGCAAATGGCTCAATATTGAAGAAAGTCTTGCTGCTGGTTATCGGGGAAGAAGATACAACATTTCAGGGTCCTTCCAGAGGACTATTTTTGGGTGCAGTTGTAGCTCCTTTTTTTGCTCCTTCTCTGCTTTCTCTCTGGAGATCCATATTTTGTTCCTCGAAACTATGCCTTTTTGTTGATGTGGCAGGGAGTTTGGATTTTTCCAGCTACCTTTTTCTTGCAGGGAAAATGCAATTCTTACTACAATGTGATTAGCCTGTGGAATGGAACACCTACTGGATGATCTGTCTTGTGTCAGGATCAGGAATGATGCAGGGGGATACAATTTCCCCCTCTGCTGCTTCCATCATGTGATCCTGCTTTTAAAAATAGGCATATTATTGTATGGGAGCAGTGAGTTCAGGGGTAGCAACACGTAGTGAAACTGACAAGGCTTGAAACTTGGTCAATTTCACCTGGGCAAGGAATCCAGCAAGGCAAGCGTCAGGATCTTGGTTTCAGGAGGGACTTGGCGGTGGAGGGGGCCTATATTAACATAGGTCCACGCTCTTCGCTATGGTGATCAGATGCAAAAGGAGGACATGCTCCCGCGTCTTAAATTGTGATTGTGTAGGAGTGGGACTTTGGGCAAGTGTAGCTTGCGTGACAAGCTAACACTTGCAGAAATTCCCAGTTCTACACAATGATTGAGGGTGCAGGAGCCCTGTCCCCTTTTTCATCTGGCCACCCTGCTCTCCACAATTTGAGATGAAACAACCAAACCACAACCTGAGATTAAACCACCAACAGAGCCCTTTGAGGAAAAGGACCAAATGCAGGAATAAGACCCCCAAGACAGGGACCCAGCCCTTTCCAGTAGGAGCCTGATCCCTACTTTCTCCATCAACACACTTGGCTTAGGGGTGAGCAGAAGGCAGGTCTCCAGATGTTTGGGAATTCAAGTCCCAGAAGCCCCTGCCAGTATGGCCAATGGTCAGGAATGCTGGGAGTCAAAGTGCAAACATCTAGAGATCTACTTTCAGCCCACCCCTGGCTTAGTTGTCCAAGGCCACCTGCTTACCTGTAAGTAGGGACGTATGGATTTTGTAGAATCAATTCCATCTGCGTTTCATGGATTTTCAGGCATCTTTCATTACATCGTCCACTCATTGATGGAATCAGATCTTTTTAAAACCCGGATTTCATTCTGCTTGCTAATTTGCAAGTGTGCATTAGTACTAATTTGCAAGTGTGCATTAGTGGAAATGCACACCTGCATGCAAGCGCTAATATGAATTGGCGCTAATCCTTCCCTCCCAAGTGAAAAAACTGGTCCGCAAGTCCACAGAATCTATATGACTCAGAAAAAGTCAGTCCGTTGCAGAATCCAGATGTTGGAGTCATAGAAATCTGATATCATTTGAATCCATTGCAGATTTCTCTGACGTCCCTACCTGTAACCCAATCCTGGATCTAGCTGAGCACATCTAGAAGATGTGCAGTTGTGATTTTGATTTTTTTAATTTTTATTTGCAAGTATAATACTAACAAACAAAAACAAACAAAAAAAGAGGAGGAAAAAAGCAACAAAGAGGGAAGAGAAGGAGGGGGAGGGGAGGAGGAGGGAAAAAGGAAGAATACCTCATAAAATATATCCATACACAATAATCATTTACATCACTCTTAATAAAAAAGGAAAAAAGAAAAAGAGGGAAAAAGAAGGCTTTGACACTTCTATGTCAAATATATGCATAAATATATGCAGGCCATATATCTAAATAAGCAGTGGTGTTATTGTACAAGGCTCCCTCTATGTCAGAGCACTACAGCATTGTAGACCCTGTGTTTAGGTTACGAACACAGGTCTGTGAACCTTGCAGGGATCAAAAGTTGATCAGGGAAGAGAGTTTCAGCCAGGGACGGGGGGAAATGGATGGAAGGGAGAGAGTTAAACCCTCCCCCTTCACTTCAGACAGGACCCTCCTGCAGGCACTTTGCAAAGGAGATGGTCCATCAGGGGGCTTCATTATATATAGCTGCGAATGTTGCCATCCTTTGCTATCCCTAAAGAGAACAAACCAGGTGGCAGGTGTGGCATGGGATGCAGTCTGTGCTACAGCCCCCTCCTCAAAGATCTGTACAAAGCTAACCTAAACCCTATGCCCAGAAAAGTTGACATCGGTGCCTCCTTTCAATGTATGTAAGTTAAGTACAGTTGCATGCTTTCCCCCCTTTTATTTTGCATAATTTATTGAACATCTGAAGCAGCCATATATCACTGGCCTACCTACTCAGACTGACAGCACCTCTCCAAGATTGCACGCAGGGTTCATCTTTCCCACCTCTATTAACTGAGATCCTTTTGACAGACGAACCTGGGGGACTGAACTTGGGATCTTATACATGCCAAACATCTGGCTCTCTCCAGGCCTGTAGCCAGCTGAAAAGTTCTGCCCCCCCCCTCAAAAATGTAGGGGGGGGGCAGTTCATCTGGTTTGCAGGCCTTCTGAAGGCAACATTGTAAACTACTTTTTTATTTGTTTGTAAAAAAATGGGGGGCAGAGAAAATTTAAGGGGGTCAGCCCCCCCCCCCAGCCTGGCTCTCTCTACCACTGAGCTACAACTTCTCCACATCACAAATCTAAAAGCCTGCAAATCAATGGCCTCCATGCAGTGAAAGCATACAGTAGAACTCTTAGATGATCTTTTTCAGGGTTTATTATTTCAGACTATTTGCTTCACATAAGACAATTGGCAACTTTCACCAGGCCTTGTCTATACACATCATTTAAAGGATAACTTTGCAACTGTAAGAGTTAGAAACTTGCTTTGTTAAAACTGAAAGCTCAGATTCTTAGGAACCAAAATTCTTCAGCAAGAACCATACTTTTTTTTTCTGAGCTGCCCCCAAATTGTAGCATATGCATAGCCTTGGTTTTGGGAAAAGCACAATTCCAACCCCCTCCCACACAATTCAGGATGGCTTTGGGAACTGGGTACCTTATGGATCTCCTCCTTCTATGTGTTCCTTCCTGTATGCTCCATTCAGCATCTGAGGCTTTCCTCCAGATACCTTGGCTGTTTGAAGTATGGTCAGCAGTTCCAAGAAGCAGGGTCTTTTTAATGCTGGGGCCCAACTTGTGGAATATCTTTTCAGGCAGTAAAGGCTGGTGGCTCCACTTTCAGTGGGGCTGTAATTCCATTCTGAGTTTCAGTCAGAACCAGCCAGAACTCTAAAGGAGCTATCCAAGGTGCTGAACTCCGGAGATAGGGTTGACTAAAATGCAGAATGGAATCACAGCCCCACTGAAATCAGGGTCTCCAGCCTCCACTGCTTTCAGGTGAGATATGTCAAGCCCCAACAGTGTATGCTTTCAGGTACTTGGTTAAAACATGGCAGTTCAGGAAGATTTCTGACACTTTTCTCTCAGGTGTGTCATGTTGATTTCCGTTTCATGAATGGCTGCTCTTGCTATTTAATTGAGTTCTTGGCTTGTTTTTATTCATTTATTTATATATTTATTAAATTTATTAATCGACCGTCTGGCTGGTCACCCAGCCACTCTGGGTGATGTACAAAGTATATAATAGAACAGTTTAAAACAATAAAATCCTACAATAAAAACACCATTTTCTAAAAATACCCTAACCCACTCCAAATGCCTGCCTGAACAACCATGTTTTTAATGCATGGTGGAAGCTCATTAAAGAGGGAGCATGGCAGAGTTCCCTAAGGAGGGAGTTCCACAGAGTGGGGGCCACCACAGAGAAGGCCATCTCCCTCGTCCCCACCAGTCTAGCTGTCTTGACTGATGGGACAGAGAGAAGGCCATCCAAGGCTGATCTTGTTAAGCAGCCTGTCTGGTGTTGCTGGAGGCGCTCCTTAAGATAGGCTGGGCCTATTCCTCCCCATCCAGCCACTCACTGTCTCCAGACATTTGGACAGGGATTCTACAGCCAACCTTGGTGATTTGAATGAGAGGTAGAACTGCGTGTCATCTGCATATTGATGACACCGCACCCCAAACCTCCTGATGATAGCCCCCAGCGGCTTCACATAGATGTTAAATAGCATCGGGGAGAGGATGGAACCCTGTGGCACCCCACAAGTGAGCGGCCATGGGTTCGAAACCTCCTTTCCCAGTGCTACCCTCTGGTACCTGCAGGAGAGGAAGGACCGGAACCCCCACAATACTGCGTCTCCAATGCCCAACCTCTCCAGGCGGTCCAGGAGGATACTGTGGTCAACGGTATCAAAAGCCACTGAGCGGTCAAGAAGAACAAGGAAGGAGCATTCACCCCTATCCAGAGCCCTCCTCATATCATCCACCAAGGCGACCAAGGCTGTTTCTGTCCCACACCCAGGCTTTAAGCCCGAATGAAATAGATCTAGATAATCGGCTTCTTCCAAGTGTGCCTTCAACTGCATCACCACCACCCGCTCAATCACCTTGCCCAAAAATGGCAGATTTGAGATTGGGCAAAAGTAGTTCAGAACTTGGGGATCCAAGGAGGGCTTCTTTAAGAGCGGTCTTATCACTGCCTCCTGAGGGCTGATGGCATCACTCCCTCCTCAAGGGAGGCGTTCACCACCGCCTTGATCCCCTCACCCAGTCTCTCTCTGCAGCCCATAATGAGCCAAGATGGGCAAGGATCAAGTAAGCAGGTGGTCGGCCGTACAGATGAAAGCACCTTGTCCACTTCATCAGAAGGAAGAAGCTGGAACTGATCCCACAAAATCGGTTTGCCACAGACCGCCTCTTGCTCACTAACTGTATCCACAGCGCACAGAATAACACTCCTAATCCGATCAATTTTATCTGCAAAGTGCCTTGCCAAGGCCTCACAGGAGGCCTTAGAATGTTCTAGCAGTTCTGGAGTCACTGGACCAACCAGGCTCCGGACCACTTGGAACAGCCTCCTGGGACAGCACTCTGTGGACACCATAGAGGCAGCATAATATTCCTTTTTTGCTGCCTTCACTGCCACGGGCTGAAGATATAGCTCTAGCCCGTGTCTGATCGTCTTTGGAGCGAGACTTCTGCCACCGGCACTCTAGCCATCTCACCTCCTGTTTCAGAGCTCGTAACTGAGGATTGAACCATGGTGCAGTCTGAGCCCTGTTCAGAGGGAGAGGGCATTTCGGAGCCACCTGATCTAATGCCCCAGTAATTACGGCATTCCAGCCACCCACCAGGGTCTCGACTGAGTGGCCGTTGGTGTGCTCCAGAGAATCCCCAAGGGCATTCAGGAATCCAATCGGATCCATAAGACACCTGGGGTGGATCATTTTAATGGGTCCTCCACCCCTGCAGAGGGGTTGTGGAACCGAGAAGTCCAACGTCACCAGATAGCGATCTGACCATGACAAGGGGGTGGTGGATATACCCCCAACTTTCAGATCATTCCCCACTTCTCCAGAAACAAACACAAGGTCTAGTGGCATGACCGGCTACATGGGTGGGCCCAGTTGAAATGGGGTGCAGCTCCCAGGAAGCCATGGTCTCCATGAAGTCCCAAGGTGCTCCTGTGAGGATGGCCTCCGAATGTACATTGAAGTCCCCCAACACCAATAATTTAGGGGACTGCAAACACACACATCAGAGACCACTTCAAGCGCCTCAGCCAGGGAGTCAGTCATGCAGCAGGGTGGACGGTACACGAGCAGAATCCCCAGACTGCCCTTCGGGCCCAACCTCCAATACATGCACTCAGCAACCTTGGTCTCCCGGAGAGGGGGTCTGGTGAAGACCAAGGAGTCTCGGTAGACAACAGCCACTCCCCCTCCCCGATCCCCAGCCCTCAGCTGCTGTGCATACGAAAATCCAGCTGGACACATGGCCACAAGAGTTGGAGCAGCAGCCTCGGCCAGCCAGGTCTCCGTAATACATGCCAGGTCTGCACCCTCATCCAGGATCATGTCATGGATGAGGGAGGTTTTCTGGGTAACAGACCTGGGATTGCAGAGCAGCAAACAAAGGCCAGAAGATGGAGTCATCCTTTGGCTCTGGACAGGCCCGGAACAAGGGACAGGTATTACACATCTCTCCCTTGTTCCCCTTACCTGGCATGGCCTGCCCCTAGCACTCCACCAGCGCCTGCCGCCCAGCCTCAGTATAGTCTGGCCCCCAGCACTCCCCCCACTGCCTCCATCAGGTGGACACATGCTCCCTCACTCCCACCTATCAGGCAGGCTACCCACCCCTAAAAACACAAAAGACTCCCCCCCCCAAATTAATTTTTTTTTAAAAAAATCCCCTTTAAAAATACTGCCAGGCAGGAGTCCGTGGTGGTGGTGGTGGTGGTGGTGGTGGTGGTGGTGGTGGTGGTCCTCTTCCCCAGGTGGTGGCAGCTTCTCCTGCAGGCCCTGACTCTCCCAGGTCACCTCAGCCAGCCAGCTTATGTAGCCCCTCCAGGAAGGGGCAGGTGGAAGCAGTCAGCAAGCTGGCTCAGTACCTGGGGGCCTGGTCCTGCAGGGACTAGCCGTCTGCCAGGCAGAAGTCCGCAGGGAAGGACTGGTGTTGGTGGCGGCAGCAGCCTGGCAGGCACAGCCATAGCAGGCACAGCAGCAAACCATAACATTGTTATGCTAATGTTGTTCTGCCATGATGGCTCTTTTATTAATGGTTGCTGTATATGTTTTCATTTCTTATATGATATTTTATTTATGTAGGCTGCCTTGATTTCTTTTTGAAGAAAGGTGGGTTATAGGGTTTTAAACTAACAAATAAATGGATCCACAGAGATTCGTTCCTTGCAGAGGAGGGGCCAGGATTCAAGCTGTCTTGGAAGATGCAGCCTCTGATGGGGAAGCCTTGCTTTCTAGCCTCAGGCAAGGGGAGACTGGATGCAGCTACTCATTCCTCTCTGGTGGTGAAATAAAGTGGCCATGTGTCTTATACTTTACAGAGGATGGCTCTCTCTTTGACAGAGTCCTCTGTTTGAAGGGTTGTCCAGTTCAAGTCTGGTTTAGAGTTCAGAAACAATCAGTAGGGTAGGCCCTCGAAGTTGCCCATCCACAGTTAGTACCTGGACAGCAGATGGATCACCTGGTCACAGTCTTCCCCACTATAGTGAGATGTAGAGCTTTTCTACACGAGGCTGTTAATCTACTTTTCAGGTCCATCGTACAATTGAGACCAGAGATCTACACAAAGAGTTTTTCCTTTCCTACTTTTCCACTATATTACCTCTAGGTGGCACTGTGCCATAGCAGGATATCACAATTACACAAGTAGGAAATTACCTTGCCTTTCACTTTCAGAAATAGCAACCCATTTTCCCCACTCTAAAAACAAAACAAAACTGGGAAAGTGCTCTTAATGGAAGCAAAACTGGAGGATCATGTCGTCGTCTTAAGAATCGGTAAACAACTGTGAATAAGGAATCATGATTGCATAATAAATGCCTCGTGTAAAAAAGCTGGGACTGTCTTTCTATTTAAAGTAAAGTCATTCTTTCTATGAACTTGAGTACACTCCGGGAGAGCGCGGAGGACAGGAAGGCCTGGCGTGCTATGGTCTATGGGGTCACGAAGAGTCAGACACGACTTAATGACTGAACAACAACATTCTTTCTACATTTGCATCTATACACATAAATGATAGCACATGCAGATTTCATGCAAATCTGTATCCTCTTTTGTCCTCTTTTTTGGTGATGCATCAGTAGTCACCCAGTGCTAGTGAAAATAAGCATTATTGCCAAGCACTGGAAGGACCTATCTCCAATTGATTAGGATTCCCTTTGCTCCCTTCTTCCATAATGATTATGGAAAACACACAACCTGAAAACAAAAGAGCATGCACATGCAACCTCCAAAGTGGATTTTGGAGAGACACTTACTCTCCACCCAGTTGCTTGTTTGAGTTTGGTTCCACTGTTCATTCATCTTGCTCAATTGTGACGGAAGTCCTGCTAGGCAGGGGAAGAGATGTACATATACAATATTATGAACTTGAAAGTGTAATAAGGGCCATAGAGATGTTCAAAAGAGACCTTTTTCCAGAACTTGAATTATGGGAGGGGAAAAAAAAGATGGACCTTTCATGAAACCAACAAGCTCTGCCCGCTGACTCCAACCCTTCCCAGTAAGCTTTTTTTTTTTTTTTAAACAGTAGTTAAGGGGGCTGTCACAAAAGATATGGGGTCCTGACCCTCTGCTCCCCCATTAGGCAGGCACTGACTTCTCATGACCACTCTCTCTGATTCCACTTTAACTAACCCAGAAGAAGCCACCATCTAGCAACTCTGTTTTTTGCATATCCATGTGCATTGCTGTCTTACCCAAGCAGAATTTTGTCTCACTGTTTGGAATAAATGCACAGATTTGTCTCTGTACTAAGGTTGTCAGCTGAGGCCTTGCTTTGGATGCTCCTATTTGGGTGCTTAGGACATTAGGCAGGTGGCTTCCAGGGACAAAGGTTTTTTTTCCCTGTTGTGGCACCCCCAAGCATGGAACTCCCTCCCCCCAAATAGGTTCACACGGCAATCACTTTACAGCTTCCTGATGCTGGGAAAGATTGAAGGCAAAAGGAGAAGGGGACGGCAGAGGATGAGATGGCTAGATAGCATCACCGATGCAATGAATATGAACTTGAGCACACTCTGGGAGAGAGCAGAGGGCAGGAAGGCCTGGTGTGCTATGGTCCATGGGGTCACGACTTAACGACTGAACAACAACAAAAGAGGTTCAGCTGCTCAAGTTTTCAGTGGTGTATAATGGTGCTGCTTATGATGTTGTTGAGCAGCCTTCCTCAACCTGGTGCTCTGGGGATGATGGGAGTTGCATTCCAGCACATATGGAAGAGGGAAACAGGTTGGTGGACTGGTGTAGACACTGCCCCACTGCTGCTGATTGCAGTCATCTCGATGGCTTTGCATTGCATTATTGTATATTTTACTAAAAAAAAAAAAGAAATCCTGCTTCTCTTTCCAAGACTATTTACAACAACATAAAACAACGATAAAAAAAACCAGACAAAAGCCATTTTCTCATATCGTTTTAATGTGTTGTTGTAAGATGTCCTGGAGATCATTGCATCAAAAGGGGGAGAGAGCATCTTTAAAATAAATACATGGATCCTGTGGGTCTTTGGAAAGTCTATGTGTCTGCCATCTGATTTGGGAGGCTACACTTATAGGCAGCAAAAGTGGTCTTTGTGACCACAATTTGCCACCAGTGTAGCTCGGGGAGGTCCCCAAGAGGTTTCAACAGCAGTGACACAAGATGGTGGCAAGAAGGAAAACAGCCCACCTGAATCATGGGAGAAAGGGCAAGGCTCACACGTATACACCACATGGTTGCTTGCTTGAGTTTGGCGCAGCTCGTTATGCAGCTCGTTAAGTTCCAATGCTAGAATTGTAAGGAAAAAGACACAGTATTACTATGTCAGAACAAAGTGCGACCAGAATACTTGAGGACACACCTTCTGTCTTATAAGCCTGCCCAGTCACTAAGGTCTTCTGAAGAGGCACTGCTGGTGGTCACACATGGGTCAGAAATCCACTTGAAAACCAGCAGGAGTAGGGCCTTTGTGTGGTGGCCCCCAACTGATGGCATGCCCTTCCAACTGAGACCAGGCATGCACCTACACTACTTTGTTTTCAGTGTTTGCTGAAGACTGATCATTTCAGGCCAATGTTTCCTGATGGATAAGTAACTCCCAGCCACTGTTTTATTGATTATTTGCTTCTACTGCAACTTTTTTGTATTCTGTGTTTTAATTTATCGCACATTGCTCCAATATCCCTCAGTGTGGAGTGGTTTATAAATTCTGTAGTAAATAATGATAAAATAAGGGACAAGAGGGCTATTAGGATGGTGAGACATGATGTGTTTTCAGGATGGGCCCCAGTCTCTTGAATGCCTGGCAACAGGTTGGCAGGCACTGTCCACAAGCATAAGACACCACAAGTGACTCTAGCAGACAGACTCAGGCATCTTACTCTTCTTACCGTTGAGCAAGCCTGCTGGAAGAGCGTGCTCAGGGCCAGCCCTACCATTAGGCAGAGTGAAAAAGTCACTTAAGGTGGCAGTTGCTGGGAGGCGGCAGCAAGATATCGGAGGAGAGAGCTATGGGGCCACATGGCCTGCCTTGCGTCCCCTAAGCTAGTCTACTGCCTTCAGGTGTGGTGGGGGATGCTATCCCATGGCCAGTGTCAAAGGAGATTCAACTGCCAGTCCTGTTGGCTTTTGTACATGGAATGGGAGGGGGTGCCATCTTGTCCTTCCCCTCAGGCAGCAAATGTCTCCGGTCAGCCCTGAGAGAGGTGATGGGTCTGCTCTCCTCTACGTTTTGGAATCACCAGTACAGAAGGACAGTGGGTAATATTGTACCTATCAGCTCAGCTGCAATAAGTTGACACAGGGGACCAATGGGGTTCTTCATGGCCCTATGATACCTCTGACTCTGGCTTGGCTCCTTAGTCTCAGCCTCTGGTTGCTTGCGTGGAGACCGAGATGCCCTCAAGCTGCCTAACACCTCCCCCCCCCCACGCACACCAGAATGCAACCGAGGCTTCTTTAGCATCCCTTATGCACAGAGGGCTTCCCTTTGAGGGTTGGTCCCTTTTCTCCCTTCCTTGTTGCTAGATGCCATAGGGTGGCCAGATGCAAGAGAGGACATTGGGATCCTGCACCTTTAATCATTTTTATAGAAGACGGAATTTTTGAGAAGACGTAAAAGAGGGGATTTCAGCAGGTGCCGCTTCTCATGCAAGCGACACCTGCTGAAATTCCCTCTTTTATGCAAGTATGAAATACGCAGGAGCCCTGCTCGCAATTGCATCTGGCCAGCCTATGTTTGAAGTCTAGAATATACACTGTGAATGCTGTTCTATAGATTTCATGTGGCCTGGAACACATTGGAACTACTTATTTTTGTGGAAGATATTTATTTATTTATTTATTTATTGCATTTATACCCTGCCTTTTTTCCTCTTGCAAGGAACCCAAGGTGGCTTACATTATCTTCCTCCTCTCCATTTTATCCTCACAACAACAACCCTGTGAGGTAGGCTGGCCTAAGAGTCTGTGACTGGCCCAAAGTCACCCAGTGAACTGCCATGGCTGAGTGGGGACTAGAACCCAGATCTCCTGGCTCCCAGTCCAACACTCTCACCACTACACCATGCTGGCTCTCCAATATAACACCTCTGGCTTCCCCATTGCTTTTTGGCATCCTCTGTGGGGTTTCCCATTTTGTCGTATTCTGCCTAGCCCATGGTCACCTCCCAGTCCCGGTCTCTGGGTGTTGGCTGTGGTGCTGCTGCCCTCTACTGGTGAAAAAAGTTCTGTAGAAGTCAATGCCGTATTTCATTAATGCCCACTCAATGTCTATGCCAACTGTTTTCCTCCATTCTCATACAAAGCTGCTGTATCCTGAGTCGGACCAGGGCTCCATCTAGGCCAGTATTGTCAACTCTTATGGCAGCAATGGCTTTTCGGGGCTTCAGGCAGGACTTTTTCCAGCCCTACCTGGAAATGCCGGGGATGGAACCTGGGACCTTCTCCATGCAACACTGCTGAGCTACAGCCCCATTCTCTGATAATAGTGCAAACAGCTTGCACACACCATACTGCCCTATGTAGAATGGTAGTGGGGGAACAATTACTCAGTAACAGCACACATCCTGTCTGCATCTCCAGTTAAAAAATGTGTGTGAACTCAAGTAGCAGGACTGGAATTAACTTGGCTTGAAGCCCTGCGGAATGGCTGCCAACCAGTTGGGGCAGTCCTGGGCTGGATGGTTCAGTGCTCTGATTCAGCATAAGGCCACTAATTTTATGTTGTGTCCTGCTCTACTTGGCACTATATTCTGCATGTTCTGGTGGGAATACATCTGGCGCCTTTTTCAGCAGTCAATTATTGATTTTAAGATTAGCAAGAGAGGCCCTTCTCATTTCCCCACCTCTGAAAGCACTTAGGTGGGTAACCACACCCAAGAGGGCCTTCTCAGCAGTGGCCCCACACCTCTGGAATTAGTTGCCATCAGGGATCTGCCACGCTCCATCATTCCAGCTTTTAAGAATGCCTTGAAAACATATTATTTTATTCTGTCCTTTTCCTAATATGATAGCTAATTTTGTAGCTGTTTTTATTGTTGTTTTTATTGCTGTTTTTATTGCAATTCTAAGCCGGTGGTGCGCAGCGTGTGTGTGAATGGACTGGATTTTTTGGCAGTCTGCAGGCAGTTGTTAAGAGGTGAAAATCTGTGTAACAAAACACCCATCCCTTCCACATTTTACCTTGAGGCTCTCAAACCCTAAATGAACTTGATTACCTTTGAGAAACACCAGCCCAAACAATATGATGATCAGCACATAAGAGAACATCAGCAGCAGAAAAGCCAAGCAGAAACACCGCTGTTTGCCCTGGGGGGAGTTCTTGCCTTTCAAAAGAGGAAAAAGAGAAGGTGGAATTCTCTGCTAACATTCCCCTGAAGATTCAATGTATTTGTTTATTACAAGTTAATGTTTATATTAAAAATTAAAGATTTAAGCATTTCCATGCTGCCCTTCAATATAAAATATTCTCAGGGTGGCTCACACAATCAAAATAAAGCAAATATTATAATTAGATAACAAAATGTAAGTCTGCAATCCTATACATTGGTGGTGGACATCCTGGTGCCCTCCAGATATTTTGGAAATCCCATCAGGCCAAGCCATTGTGGCCAATGGTCAGGAATTCTGGGAGTTGTAATCCAAAACATCTGTAGGGCACCAGGTTGCCTGCCCTTACCATACAAACTTCCCTGACAGTAAGTCTCATGGAACTCAATGGGACTTACTTCTGTGTAGACATGCAGAGATTGCACCATAACAAGTAGTAGCAATAAAATCACTACAGTTTACCAGTGCAAAGACTGGGAACATAAAAAGGGGTTGCCTGGTGCCAGAGAGGTAGCAGAGCTGGCCCCAGGTGAGTATCTCTGGGGAGACAATTCCACAGACAGGGCACCATCACTGAAAAGCCCCTTTCCTCAGTCACCAGTCACCACCAGCTTCACTCCTGATAGTAGGGCCTCTGATCGTGATGGTCTCAGTGCATAGACAGCACTTATGTGTGGAAGACTAAGGATGTATGGATTTTGTAAAATCTGTTCTGTCTGTGTTTTGCAGATTCATCATGCTTTCCATTCCATTGTCTGCTTATTGACAGAATCGGGTGTTTTCCGATTTCCCGACTTCGCGCAAATCTGCATTTGTGCAAATTCGCACTTGCGAAAATGCACAAATCCCCCCAAAATGCGCTTTTTCATGCTTTAACTTATGGGGGAAATGTGCATTTTCAGCTTTTTATTTTATTTTATGTATTTTCCCCACAACTACATTTGTGTAAAATTCTGGAAAGTAAAACAAAGTCCACAATTCCGTGGAATCCGTGTGACTCAGGAAAGGCCTGTCCATTGAGGAATCCACAGGTCGGATACATAGAAATCCAAATTCATTTGATTCTTTTGGGGATTTCTCCAACATCCCTATTGAAGTCTGATATTACATATTAAGGCCACTGCTTGCTTTATTTCACAGTGGTAGCCACTATGATGCAAAGCAGCTGACCATGCAGACTGGGCTGTTTCCCACAAGATCATGTCTA
Organism: Heloderma suspectum; assembly: GCF_057233095.1. Taxonomy (NCBI): domain Eukaryota; kingdom Metazoa; phylum Chordata; class Lepidosauria; order Squamata; family Helodermatidae; genus Heloderma; species Heloderma suspectum. The sequence continues at coordinate 177,765,391 of NC_139459.1, forward strand.
TGTCATGCCTATGATGTAGTCATGTGGACTGGAGGATCGCTTATCAGGGGACTCATCCATAGAGAAGGAAAAGGGCAAGAGTCACAGCCCTTATTCCCAACTCCCATTTGAAAGCAAGAATCTAATGCAAAAGTGGGGGGAGAGCAGACAACTCTTGAATCTCTATGGTACTCTGTCCTGTTTCTATGTATTGGTTGCCTCACATATTCAATTGGGAACTGGAAGTGTTGGCATGGTTTCATTGAGTCTGTGACCTCTCAGAGTCAGTAGGGGGTCAGCTAGCCTAGAGGAGCCTCATGTAGGGTGGCCACTTATGAATTGCCAAAAAAGAGGACGAAAGAGGGCAAACATTTGCATAAAATTTGCATATGAATGTTTATATGCATACATGCAAATTTACAAAATTATTATTATTATTATAATTTAAATGGCAGTACAGTACATCTCATCACAGCGTGGAAGAGTGTGACCAGGGCCAGATGGTCACCTTGTGTCATACCATTACAATCCCATCATGGTAATGCTATATCCCTCTTGTGCATTTATACCTCGTAGGACACACAGTGACATTTGTTGCGGTATATTGGATAATGTGGAATAAAAAGCAGGAATAAGCAAAAGTGGTATATCGAATGTGTGATGTGCCCCAACAGTTATCAGGGCATTTCAATACTGCTATAAAGCAGTAGTGTAGATCTAGCTCAGGTGATGTCTGCACCTGCCTTTTCAGTCTGCTGTCCAGGTGCTAAGTGGTTGGTGACAGGAACTTTAGCTTTAAATTGGAATTGGACAGGACAGTCTGTCAACTAGATGATGGTCCTCTGAAAAAGATGTCATATGGCCACCTCCATGACTCATCCAGCCATGTGCTATCATTTGGTTAGACTTTGGGTATGGGTGGGAGGCAAGGCTGGAAAAGTGTTATAAAAAAGGAGAAATTCTTGTGTGGGGACTGCCTTGGACCTGGGAGAAGCTCCAGTGCTCTCCATGGTCTCAAGCAGAGAACTTTCATATCATCTAAACCATTTAGCAGGGGAAGGCTTTGGGGGAGTGGAGTGGGAAAAACTGTGCATTCTTTTTCCCACCCATCTTCCTGAAATTCTCTCTCCCCCCACCCCCCGCCCCACCTTATGAAGCCTGAACAAGTTTGCAAGGTTGCTCCTGTTCCAGGTTGGTTGGAACTCTGGACAGGAACCCCTCTTAAGGCCTGGAGATACATTGCAACATTTTGTTGCAGGCCAACTTGTTTCCTATAATACCGAACTAGGGGTAATTATCATTTTGGAAGTGAAATCGGTTTACCCAAAAATATCATTGCAGTCTCTGCATACTTGGGAGGCTCTCCCAGTATGCAGGACTGTACCCATAAAAGAGACACTTAAAAAAATAAATAAATCAAAATGTGGCCTAAGAAGGACCTGTGAGCTTCCAGGACCTATGGAATGTTGAAGGCACTTGAGTCACCTAATGTTGAGGGTATCAGGTGGGGGGAATGGAAATGGGGGGGTGAAATTTGCTTCCTTGAAACACAAATAGCTTATGGTATCCCGGAGGTGAGAATTAATGGATGCATATTGAGAAAAAAACCCTTTCTGCATGGTGTGTGTATCTTATCTCTATCTCTGGAGATTTCGGGAGGGATGGAAGGGGGAAAGGACGGCTTTTCCCTTTCCTGCTCTCCAGAAATGTTCATCCTGTTGCTATATAGCAGGGGTGTACAGCCCACTGCCTAAGGGCTGAATGCAGCCCTTGATTGCTTCCAGTGTGGTCTGTGGCACTGTGGGGACCCCACCTAGAACTTCCCTTGTTAGTGCAAGCAAGGGAAAGCCTGAGCTTTATTCCCTTGTCAGTGCAAGCAATGAAAAACCTGTAATTTACCTTGCCAGAACTAGTGCTAGGAGTAGCAAGCAAAACCCTTTCCTTATCTCCTGAGAGATTGGAGACTGGAGATAAAGGAACAGTAGCCCTTGCTATATAGTATATATTAGCAATAAAGGCTCAGGTTCAGAGTTGGAAGCCAGCCCTGAAACCGAGCCCTTTAGTGCTTATATTATAGGGAGGGGACGGTTTCAAGAGGTGTCCTTTCCCCTCCCCTCTCCTGAAAGCTCTCCCCCATGAAAGCCTGAAATAACATTCTAAGGATGGCTGGAGCCCTGAACGGAAGTATTCCTATGATATGTACAACGTGTACCCCCGGCAAAACTGCTCTAGGAATTGAGGGAAAGGGAAGTTAGTACTCAACCCTGGAGAGAAAAAAATACCAGGGTGCTTCCAAAGCAGCCCCTCTGCACTCTAAGTGTTACATCCATCTTCCCCCCAGTTCTGCATGGAATCTGCAGCTATTTACCTGCTGTTCCTGTTGGCAACATGGCTGTTCCGGTCTCCATCAGCTCATGTGTGTCTGGAGGCTGCTCATGAGTGCGGAGTTCACCCATAATTCCCTGTGTTCAAGTTTCTCCTCTTGGTGGGGTTTATAATATGCCCAGAAAATTGAGGAACTTTATCAGGAAACAGAACACCTGAATCTGCATTCCTTTGCCACTTCTCAGAAATGCAGAGGCCAGGAACTGCAAATAAAGTGTCTGCCCATCCCAACTTAATTTTTTAAGTTCTAAGAAGGAATTTCTAAGAAGGAATTAATTCTTCTTAGAAAATTACAGCAGCTTGCTACTCCTGTAATTTCTAGAAAGGATGTCCAAACACTGGGTCCATGAGGGATGATGTGCTGCTTTTGGCAATATATTTTTTATTTGTTTTAGTCAGGAGATGCCAGGGATGGAACCTGGGACTTTGACATGTGCTCTGACATCAAGGAATGGGCTTTCTCCCCATGGTGCACTGATGGGAGCTCTTTAGGGATGCAGGGACCTGTCAGGGCATTGGAGAAGTAGAAGATGCAGCCTTCCTCCACATGTCTTGGTCTACAATTCCCATCAACCCCAGTCAGCATGGCCAATGGTCAGGGATAGTGGGAGTTGGAGGCTGAAACTTCTAGAGGGCACCAGGTTGTTGGAAGGCTGGGAACTTCCACCAGTTGAGCTTGAATGTCTACTTTTATCCTAGTTTCTCTCCCCTCTACCCTCCAGTTCCATTTCCGTTCACAGATTTTGATGCTTTTATTCAAACATTTATTTTATTTCTTTATTTGTTACATGTCTATCCCACCTTTCTTCCAGAGATCCTAAGGTGACATACACGATACTCATCCCCTCCATTTTATCATCACAAGAACCCTGTGAGGTAGGTTGGGCTGAGAGTGAATGACCCAAAGTTACCCAGAGAGCTTCATGGCAGAGTGGAGACTACAACACAGGTCTCCCCAGTACTGGCCTGACCCTCTGATCTAGGGGTGCTGAACCTCAGCTCCAGGGGCCAAAGCCAGCTCTCTGGAGGTCCAGATATAGCCCTTTGGGTTTCCCCAGAAGGTCCTGCCCCCTTCCCTTGCTCCCACCCTTCCCCTTGAACTACACGTTTTTTCGTGGTTTCTTGGCTTCTAGACAGTCCCCCCCAACGCCAATTCTCAAAGGCTGAAATGCCTCTCCTAAGGCCTAGTTACTGGCAGTACAAGCTTTAACCTACAATATGCTGGTATTTTTGTCCCTACCCCTTTTGTCTTTGGTTCCACCCCATTTTGCCTCTAGTCCAGCCCACTGCTGAAATGTGGGCCCTGAGAGCTTCTCTAAAATTGAATTAGGGCCTCCAGCTGAAAGATGTCCGGCACCCCTGGTCTACTGATACCTTCAAGCTGACTTTAAGGGTCTTCCAAAGTACAGTCCTTATTTCCAACCTTACATTAAAGGTGTTCCAGGTGGTGCGATATCTTCTTGTACCAGGTAATAGCCCATTTGGGGTAAGCAGTGCCTTGGTTGGTTAAATCATCCCTAGGGGATGAAAATGGAAATGTTTTTGACAGGGGTGTCATCATAGAGGTCCTGCCTGGGAATTGGCCACTGGATCTTTGAGCTGTGCTCTGGATCTTTTGAGCTGTCCAAATTGCCATTTGTTTACATTTTCTCATTGACATTCATTGGAAAACAAAAACAGCCATAACATTTTCAGTTTTCATGATAAATATATGAAACATGGGGAACTGGCAGAACCCATAAAGGTGATTTCACCTGCCAAATGTCAGACAGGTGCAGTGGTGTTTGTGCTAGCCACAGGTAAAATTTGCTTTTTTCAAGAAAATCTGTCAAAGTAAAGATTATATATATATATTTGTTTCCACATAAGTGCATGGAATTTGGGGACCTGGCAACCCTTATGGAGCTGACTGAGCCTGCCAAATTTCAGACAGTCAGGTCCAGTGGCTTTTGTCCTAGCTGTGCATAAAGTTTCCTTTTCTCAAAGAGTAAAACAAGAAGTAAAAACTGTCAAGCCTCACGGAGGATTAGGGTGCAATCCTACGCAAGTTTAGACAGAAAAAAGTCCTACAACTCCCAGAGTGCCCCAGCCAGTGGCTAGCTGGAGATAGGGATGGCGGGGAATTCCGCCACGCACTCCAGTGAGGCTGGATTCTAAAGAATCTGGCCACCTGGAGTCTGTGGCGGAACGGACCAACCCCCATCCGCCACCCCGCGAAGTTCACCTGGACAGACCCTACCTGCCACCGGCCATGTCCGTGTCCATCCACTGAGTCCACAGCCATCTGCTGCTGCTCTGTGGACGCAAATGGCATCCAGCGTAGCTCTTTTCATGATAGGCTACGTAAATCTTTACGTAGCCTATCTTTACGTAGCCTATCACAGCAAAGAGCAGGGATGCAAATAGTGTCTGCTACGCCATTTGCGTCCCTGCTCTTTTCAATTTACGTAGATTTACGTAGCCTATCACGATTCAAGATTTACGTAGCCTATCATGAAAAGAGCAGGGACGCAAATGGCTTCCACTACGCCGGATGCCATTTGCGTCTGCAGACCGGCAGTGGGCAGAAGTCTGGCTGCGGATGGACCCGGCCGGTGGCTCCTTGAACTTGCCGCAGAGCAGAGCTGGCTGGGGAGGATTCTGGGGGGAGGAATGGATCGCCTCACCACCCCTTGCAGACCCCCAGGCAGACTGGTGAGTGGAGTTCGTACACCCCTCGCTGCAGAGTTGCTTGGAGTTGTAGGACTTCTTTCTGTCTATACCTGGATAGGATTGCGCCCTTAGAGATCCTAGTAAGGAAGGTGTTAAAGGTGACCATTAGGTGGTCACTATCCCTAATCTCTGGTGTAGGTTTTTTTAAAAAATGCAAACAGTACTTTCCTTTGTCTGTCCTGAATCTGCCACTAGCTTCACTGGATGACTTGAGGCTCCTCATTAAGGGAAGAAAAAAGTTAAACATCTCTTTGGCTGCAATACACATTACCTGGGGAAAAAGTCACACTGAACTCAGTTTATTTATTGCACCGCTTCACTTTCACTATTCCATATAATCTTATAAATCTCTCCTCTTATTTGCTTTTCTTCTAAATTAAATAGCCCATACATTGAAGCCTTTTCTTATAGAGTAGTGATTGCACCCTACTCTCAATCACACCACTGTGATTGGAGACTGCTGGGTTAAAAGTTCAGCCCTATTGGCAGCTAGATGTCACTTGCCAAGGCTCAGTTCCCCCCTCCCAACTCCTTCTCTCTCCCTCCCTAATCTTAAGGAAATTGTTACATTTTCCAGAGTGGCTGTCTGGGCTTCAGAATTGTCTGAAGTGAACTGAATCAATTCAGACCGATCCAAACCACTTTGGACCAATCTGGACCTGCTTCAGAACTGGACCGGTTTGGTCTGAATCACCCTGCTTTGGTTTGGGATCCAGATTCAATGTGTGAAGCAGTGCACAGCCCTACTTAATACAAGGCTGCTTCTTCCCTCTGAGCTCAGTACCCTTGTTGTTACTAGGAGGTCTTCGGACTCGCTCCCTTGGCAGACCAATAGGGATTCTAGTGTGCATGTACCAGCCTTTTAAACTAGAGGGGAGACTGCCACCTTTCCTTCCACAGTCTGCTCATTGTTTTTTTCTCTCTCCCCCTACTTTTCTGCTCTGATATGCCTACTGTTGTGAGCTTGCTTGCAGTGAAATTTTGAAGAGGGAAAAGGAAAGGAAGAAAGAGTTGCTGAAGGGTGGTAGGATGAGGAGGGATGGTTGCATGGAGGGGAATAGAATTGATAGGGGGAGAATGTAAATGTTCAATGGTGAAAGAAAAGCATTCTGCATATGCTCAGAGGCACTCTATATTTAAGAACTTAAGAAGAGCCATGCTGCATCAGACCAAGGTCCATCTAGTCTAGCATTCTGTTCACACAGTGGCCAACCAGATGCCCACAGGAAACCCACACACACAACATGAGTGCAATAGCACCTTCCTGCCCATGTTCCCCTGCTGCTAACTTTGTGAAATGTAAATAAATTCTACTAATTCTAAATTTGCATGCATGTATATCCTTCAGAAACTTTACAGGTTTCTTGCCTGGGGGATGCCTCTAATGACTTGTGCATTTTCATACAAATTTACCCAAAAACTATTGGTTGTGTGTATGAAGGGAAAGCAAATCACTCCCTCCCCCAAATTGGAGAACTCCCCTTCCACATGAACTGCTGCACCTATCCTTCTGAAACTTTGCTGGTTTCTTATGTAGGGATACTTCTAGGCTGTCTGTAATTTTCATAACAATGGTCCACAAGGAACATAGGGAGATAAGTATGTCCTCTTTTGGAGACCTCAAAATGTCAAGGCCACCCTTGTACAAAACCCCTTGTGGCTATCATTCTGAAATTTGGAGACATGATCTCTGATTGGGCAACGAATCCTGAATTTTTTAATCCAATTCTTCCAAGGAATAAAAATGTTATTGGCAGTTCCCTTTAAAAGAAAATCAAAATAAAAACCTTGCACCTATTTTTCCAACATTGGGCAAGTGTAATCCCCTTCTAGGGGGCATGAAATTATCATCCAGTTCTGACCAAGAGAAAAAAGTTACAGTTTCCCCCCCTAATTTCTCATGGTAGTCAACAGGAAGCATAAAGACTCATTTTTCCAAACCTTGACTCAGGTTTGGTGCTGAGCTGAAGTGGTCCCACATTGGCCTGAGCAAGAAGCAGGATGTTTTCCAAAACACTAAATCGGGGTCTGAGTTGAAGTGGGTTGGGGGTCAGTGCACACTCCTTATGTATGTATGTAATCTATACACACACACACACACACACACATGCAAGCACACCACACACACACACACCACACACACGTGCGCGCGCACACACACACATATATATGAGGTGCACTTAGACTCGGATGCATGTGCAAATTGGTGTTACAGGCCTGTGCCCCAGATCTTTTAAGAAACTAGCAACGTCCCTGGTTTTTGATTGCTCAAATGTAGAAGGGGAGGAAATAGGCCATGAGTATATGGTGGAACATGATAGCCAATCAAAGAGGCTTAAGTGCCATAGCAAAAGATGCACATGACAGAGCCATCTGGGGAGGAACACCCTGTATAGATGTTTCTATGCCAATGCTAGAAGTCTCTGAGCCAAAATAGGAGAGTTGGAGTGCCTGGTTTTAAAGAGAACCCAAATATAGTGGGCATTACAGAAACCTGGTGGAATGGAGAGAACCAGTGGGATATGGTCATCTCTAGAACCCAGGTCATCCCATGAAGCTGATTGGTGGGAGATTTAGGAGTTTAACTATGGAATTTCCTAGCATAAAATGTAGTGAATTCCACCAGTCTGAATGGCTTTAAAAGGGGGTTGGGCAAATTCCTGGAGGAGAAGGCTATCAACAGCTACTAGTCCTGATAGCTCTGTGCTATCTCCAGTACCAGAGGCAGTGAGCCTATGTATACCAGCTGCTGGGGAACATGGGTGGGAGGGTGCTGTTGCACTCATGTCCTGCTTGTGGGTTTCCCATGGGCAGCTGGTTGGCCACTGTGTGAACAGAATGCTGGACTAGATGGATCCTGGATCTGATCCAGCATGGCTGTTTTTTTGTTCTTATGATGCTTGAGAGGCGTGAACTTAGTTATCTGACAAGGATGACTTCAAGATTTGGTGCAGAGATCAAGCAACCCTTCCATAACATGCTGCCTCTCTATCCATCCCATCACTCCAATTTGTCCAGAGCACTCCTAGAACCCAGTCTGTGTTCTGGTGGTCCTACCACATGACTCTTCAAGCCACCTAGAGCTTCTGAAATAGGACATAGTCTGTGTGGCTGCAAAAAAGTGATGTTGAGAATAGGCATCACTAATTTATTCTGTGTCCACAGAGTGTCAATTGTGGTTATTTGGGACTAAATCCAGTTAAAAGTCATTGACGGAACACGGTGAGAGATGCAGCAACCTTACAGTGGAGATTAGGAAGGAAATGGAAGCTACAGAATTAGGGTTGTGCTGCTGAATGTACTTTCCATATCAGTTTTGGGGCTGAAAATAGTGCTTTCAAGGGCACGGGTGTAGAAATAAAATGATTAGTTAGCTTTCCCCACTCATTGTCATTGTTTCCTCTATCTGCTGCTGCTACATCAGCATCATTTTTCTTCTATGAGTTACTGCTTCTTCCTTCTTTCTGGATTACTTACATGGGCAGTCCCAAACAATCAGGGACTAAGTTGTATATTATACTTTAATGTTTTAACTTCTATAAACTGCCCAGAGAGCTTCAGACAGGGAGTGATATAGAAATGTTAATAATGATAATGATAATGATAATAATAATTGGTGAACAGTAATGCTATGTAGCCAATCAAATTTGGTGATGTGATGATGTCACTGAGGGCAAACAAAGACATTTCATAGTGAGGGCAATGCTGCCTGTATGAGACACGTAAGTGATCCTGGCTCTCAGGAATTCTATTTTCTTTCTGTGTCTCAGTAGTCTGTGTGAGTTTCCATTTTACCATGCTAAAGTGGCACATAATGATGCACCATCTGTGTGTGAGTTATCTAGAAAGGCCTTAAGCCTCAAGGTCAGAGGAAGGCCCAGTTAATTGGACTGAGTGATCTCAGCTGTGTTTCTGTGGGAACACTCACAGAATGTACTTTCCCTTGGGTCCTAGGAAAACTGTCTTAGCCAGCCTGTGATTGGCTGACAGGGATCTCCTTGGAGTTGCCAGGGGTGTGAGCATAAAATCGGGAGGGGGGGAGGTTTGACAGTGGCCCTTTGTCTTCATTTCGCCTTCTTTCTTTGCTTTGGACTCCATGCCTGTCGGTTTGGTCATGATCTATAGGAAGACCTGTTTCTAGGTGCATATAGACAGGCTTAGGTGGCATTTGTTATTTTCTGTCTGCAGTATTATTTCCAAACATACTCTTGTTCTTGTATGACTTTTATTCCTCTTCCCATCCCCATTTTAAGTAAGCTTAACGCCTACTCCAAGTGCTGTGTGTGCTTCCTTCCAAGTAAGCCTTGGGACTAAATCCAGAGCCATCTGTTTGGTTATTGATACTGTTTAAAGTTTCAGGCCTAGGATTTCCAAATAGGGGGCGCCACCTTGGACCGTCATTTGTTAATCTCCAGGAGTGTCCCGTAAGGTTTGAGAGTCCTCTGGCTCAGGCTGAGGTAGACACAAGGGGTGGTGGCAGCCTACTTTGGTAATTGATTAAAGTTTGGTTGAATCATGTTTGCCCTCTGCCTTCCTTTACAAGAAGGGAAAGCGAAGATAAGTGATCATTTTTGCGAGCATTGCTGAACAGTCATCAAAAGAGGGGCATGGCTTTTTTTGACACTGCTGAAAATGTTTGCAAAATACAGCGAGTTTTTTGGCCTCAACTGAATACAGAATACATTGATGCTACTTTATTTTTATGTTCTGTGTAGTAGTCTCTAGTGCTTAATTCAGCTGAAATAAGCAAGCTTTCTGTCACATGATGCTTCAGGCAAAAGTATTTAGAGAAGAATGAAAAATAAATGAGTCACATGGGGTTACATATTCAGGTCTGTAATCTTGTCACAGTCTTGATACAAAGGTAGCTCTCAAAGCGGATAAAGACTACTGATGCCACAGGATTTCATAGATAGTTGGCTCATTGGTCAAAACTTGTCCATTCATAATGCTCAACTTTGTAGTGAGCTTATGTTGATGTATTATGGATTTGCTATTAAGTTTGGAACTGTTTGAGAGCTTTGAAGTATAAGCAGTAAAGTGGTACATTGCCCTCCCCTCTAAATTTTCAGTTATCCTAGTACCTAGACCCCACCCTCCAAACTTATTTGAAGCATCTCCTCAGCTAGTTCCCTCGGTGTCACTGTTCTGAGGACGATGACTCCTCTGTGGGTCCATCTTGATACTGCCAATCAGCAACAGCAAGTACACATCACATGACATCATCATGGAGGCTTGCCACAAGAAAACAGCCAATCAGAAAGGGGACACATAATGTGGTGATGCGTGATGTCATGCCGCACTATGCAATTCCAAACTACAACTCCCAAGATGCACTTTGAAACTGTGATTGTGCAAAAACTTATATACATGGAATGAGATTTCATATTAAAGAAGAACTCTCATCAGAACATGCATGGATGAATTTGTAACTTTCCAAGTAAATAATGAATTCATGGGGCAAGTCTGCCTATCACTAATAAAGACCAGATCATGGGAAAGGTTACATTGCATTTTTAACCATGCAGGAATCTTCAATTCATGTGAATAGCAAAATATGTGAGCTCCTGGAGTGTAGTAAAAGTGATGTTAAATGTGTGAATGCATTTTACATGACTAGTTTTTCTTCTAAAGAACAACTGCAGGCAAAAGGGGTGTCAGAATCAGAACCAAGGACACAATGTGGGAAGGGATTAAAACACACAATAAAATCACAGTGACATTGGTGTGCTGTGGCACTCTTGCCTATTCCCAGTGAGAATTCCCCTTCTCTAAGACCTTTCTCACCCCCAGCAGGAACCACCTTCTCTCACTCACATCGGGTTTCGCTGCCACCAGGACCTTTAAGGTTTAGGTCCAACCCTTTAATCAGTCCTCTATCTGCGAGGACACACAGACTGTATTTATAACCTTGTACTACAGCAAATAACTTGTTGATTAATAAGCAGGTAACTCTTAATGGCTTTATCAATATATGTTATCTCATAAACTGTTCTCTAAATCACACTCTCAAACAATCATTTCACAAATCCCCAGACTTTTGTCTCTCAGTTCTCAATCCTAAAATCCTAACCCAATCTCTATCTAATCATATCCCTATCTGACTCTCTCAAGCAAAGCACACAGTTTATATAACACACGTCACCACCCCTCACTCACTCAGCCAATCATCTCACACATGCAGATCCACCATTCTTCCTGTCACTCATCCCATTCTCACGAGACACTCAGCATAAACATAGACTTATAACAGGAATACATTATTATAACCATAGAGTTATTATATCAGACGTGTATATAATAAACACATTTAATATAATGTCACATTTGCTGTGAACTGATCTGGTCACTTCTTGGACACTTTAATTGAACCAGGTGAAGATGGATGGAAATTTGGATACTTCCTGAATGCTTTTACAATATTGGTTCACAGGGCTAGATTTGCACTAGGGCTTAGCCCTGCTGGCATCTGTTTTCCCAGCTCAATCTTGGCTGTGAAAATAGAGATAAAAATAGATATACTCTGAGCTGGTGCAGAGTATCTATTTAAATAGACATAGATTAAAAGGTCTCTGAGCTGGTGGAGAGTATATTTCCCACACCACTGAGTACTTACAGAGAGTTCCTCACATATCAGAGACTAGACAGAGAAAGAGCTTCTAGTTCAGTGGGAAATGTTTCTAAAAAGACTTGAGCATGTGTGTGTGTGTACGTGTGTATAGCACTGTCAGTTCACCCATAGAGAACCCCTAAAAAGTCAATATATGTTGATTTCACCAATGTAAAAAGGTGGCTCTCGGGCTGACCCAGCTCAGTGATGGTTTAGATTACATAAGTTTACCTAGGGACAGTATTCTATAACATTGCTTAGAAACAGAATCAAAGTTTGTTTTTTTGTTTGAACTTTATTCGTTGTTGTTTTACAACAGGTGGTCTGAAGCAGTACGTGGTCTCTAGAGAAAGGGTCTGTCCTTGCGATTCTGTTCTCACTCATTGGGAAAATGTACTGAGGTGGTTTCCTCTCCCTTCCTTTTATGTCTCTTCAGGGTTCAGGCAGGCAAAGGTTTCTCACACACATAGAAGGCTTGGGAGTTACAGGCCACATCATTCCACTTCCCAGCAACATGGAGCTGGGCACAGTCTTCTCCATTGCCAGAGTCGCTGGGTTCGCCACTGTTCCATTTCCTAAATGAGAAGGGAAAGTGGGATCATTCCTCTTCCACCATAGTGCCCTCTGTCCCCAAGCACAGCCATACAAGTCCCTCTAGATGCCTCTAGGTCTCCCATTGGTGGCTTTGGCGCACTCGCTCACTTATTTAGTACATTTAAATCCCACCTTCCTTCCATCATAGAAGCCAAGGTTGTATATAGCAGGGGTAGGCCTGCTATAGGAGTAGGCAATATGCTGCCCTTCAGATGCTTTGGACTACAACTCCCACCAGCCCCAGCCAGTATGGCCAATAGGCAGGGCTTATGAGAGTTATAGCCTGAAGCGTCTGGAGGGCCATGTTGCCTGCCCCTGGTTTAAAGAGCTCCTACGCAGTCTCCCATCCAGGTACTGACCAGACAGAGACCTGCTTAGCTCCAGCAAAGCTGCTGCTTCATGTGCCTTCAGACCATGCCCTGGCACCTCACCCCACTGCTGCCCCCTCTCTATACAGCCATGCTGTGACTCCATCCCACTCCTGGCAGCTGCTTCCATTTTCTGCATCTTCCCTTCCCTAGAACATCAGCACTGTCCTAAATCACTCTCTGGCTCCCCCCTCTTGCCCCCAACTCCATCTTGATAAACTGCTCCTTAGACTGAGTGCCAGCTAACCCTGGCATAACTCATCTTGAACGGTTGACACCTGCTCTGTCCTTCTCCCACTCCTGCCTCTTCATCCCCTTTGCCATGACGCTCCTTACAGATGAACAGGGCTGGCATCAGAGGTTGGCATTGTTGGGCACTTGCCAAGGCCCGATGCTTGGAAGAGGGTCCACTGGACCAGGGGATGCTGGAGGCTCCAATTTTGGTGGGGCTGTGAATCCATTCTGTTCTGTGAATCCATTCTGGGTTCCAGTCAGAACCAGCCAGAACTCTAAAGAAGCCATCCAAAATTCTGAACTCTAGCCCCAAAATGGGTTCAGCACCTCAGATAGCTCCTTTAGAGTTCTGGCTGGTTCTGACTGAAACCCAGAATGGATTCATTGAAATTGGAGCCTCCAGCCTCCACTGCCATGAACTAGAGATGCCTTTGGTTTGATTCAGCAGGGCTCTTCTTCTGTTCTTAGGCCTCTGGGGGTTGGCAGTGGGCACCTTGTCCAACAGTGTCTACTGCTGGCACTGGCCCTGAGCAGGCCCACTGAGGGAGGGGGCCCCATTGCTCCTTCCTTGAGCAAGGACCCTCTGAAACCTGGAGCTGGCCCTGCTGCCAATGAACAAATGTATGGAATTCAATAGATATGTTCTTTGATCTGAAGACCTCTGGGCAGGGACCATGCCAATTCTGATTTTAACAGCTGCTAGCGCAATATTGATTAAGTTGCACTCTGTGTTAAATGATCCTAGTCCTCATTGTCCCCTAATTCTTTCCAGCTATCTGTCAACATTAGCACAATGCAGTCATTGTCACCAGTAGTAGCTCCCCGGCCTGCCACACATGGCAATTCTTAGAACCCCCAGGCAATTAAATTTGCTTCCCGAGCAGGGTGGCTACTGATGCATTTCCAAAAAAGAGGAATTGTGTCACCAAAAAGAGGACACCAATTTGCATAAAGGTTGCACCTGTGAATATATAGGTATCGATGCACATTTAGAAAGGATTATTATAATTTGAATAGCATACCATTTATCTCACCATACTGTGCAAGGCTGTGACCAAGTGACCTGTCCAGAGTCTGCTGTCCAGAGGTTAACTGTGGATGGGCAACAGTGCTTATGGTTCTTTATCTTTATACTAGAATTGGACCAGACAGCCCTTTAAATAGAGGGCACCTTCAAATAGAGGGTGAGTCTCTGGCAGACCTTCATATAGAGGATTGCCTTCCATAAGTGAGGGCTCCTCCTGGCCACCTGACTATTGTGACAAATTACAGGTTGGTTGTCCATGATCGATCATTTGTATGCTTTGGTTCCTGTTGTGTTCAATAAAACCAATGTCCTTGTTTTGGAAGAGACCTGTGTGTGTGTGTGTGTGTGTGCGTGCGCGCGCACATGCGCTTCTTGGAACAAGTCTGCCTAGACGTGGTACAACCAGCATCAAAAGGTTCCTTAGATGCATGTTTCCCTGAATGTGTGTACCCTTGCTTATGTGTTCAGAGATGACACTTGTTAACACTGTCCAGAAGATAACCATCTGTGTGCAGATGTATCTCACTCCACTCACTTTTCAGACACTGCCCACCCTGAACGCTGCTGCGTGCCACAGAATTGCATGATGAATACAGGGTGGTACGGCATGATATGTATTCAATGCATTTCTTAGCCACCTTCCAAGTCTGCGGTCTTGATCGCCAGGCAGAACGAGAGTGGCAATTTTGCTGTCAGCAAAGAGCTGTGCAGCAATCCCTCAGAAGGGCACAGGATCCCATAGTGTGGGCTGCTCCACTGCTGTAGCACTGAGCACTCGACTTATCATGCCTCATTCTGCCTGCAGTTCCTTCCCTCCCTGCAATTGGCGTTTTCAAGAATACTCTCCTGGTGCCATTACAAAAGACATTGCATTAGAGACTGGATGCCTTGTATTTTGCTCTTGTATTTCTCTTGTCTGAAGGACTATGCAGCACACGTCCTGACTCTGCTGTCTACTGCAGGGGTGCAGAGCTTCAGGCCTGGGGGCCAAATCTAGCCCTCCAGTGTTCCCCGGGTGGGGAACCGGCCCCATCTCCTTTCCCCTGACTGCCAATCATTTGGTGGTTTCCTGGCTTTTCTGAGGGCCCCCCCCCCCATTCTGAAAGGTTGAAAGGCCCCTCCTAAAGCTTAGTTACTGGCAGTACAAGCTTTAACCTACAATATGCTGGTATTTTTGTCCCTACCCCTTTTGCCTTTGGTCCTGCCCCATTTTGCCTCCAGCCCAGCCCACCGCTGAAATGTGGGCCCTGAGAGCTTCTCCAAAATTAAATTGAATTTCAGGCTGAAAGATGTCCTGCACCCCTGGCCTACTGTTACCTTCAAGCCAACTTTAAAGGTCTTCCAAATTCCAGCCCTTATTTCCAACCTTACATTAAAGGTGCTTCAGGCTGTGTGATTGTCTTCCTGTACCATTCCAGGTAGTCAGTGCATTCCACTGCCTTCATGTCTGCTGTCACAGGGTCAAAACAGGCATTACTTTGCTAGGGTCCGAATCTGGGCTGGCTTCCTGCACCTACTCTAGAGTAAAAATTAAAAAAAAGAAAGACGTAGCTGCAAGATACAGATTAAAAGTAATGTCTGTTTTGGTCCATAATAATCTACCCGGGGAGAGTTTTATGACCCCAACCACGATTAAGTGGATGAAGTCAGCTGTTTTAAACTAGTGTGAAATATTTAACATCAAAAGGTGGATTTGACCCAGTTTGAATGGCTTTGGCTGGTGAAAGGCTCTAAACCTGGAAATACATGCCTTTGTGCCAAAGACACAAAGGCGCTTTGTGCTATTCATGTTTATGGCAGAAATAACCTAGTTGAACTGGGGGATGAATTTCTAAGTTTTTTCTTAATTTTCTCAAACTTTACAGTTTGGTTTGAATCATCTTGAATAAATATCTTGATTGATATAATTATAGTCTTCTGCCTTGGGTCATCCTAAACGGGTCTTTTCCAATCTGGTGCCTTGCAGGTGTGTTGGACTATAACACCCACGATCCCCAGCCGTAATGGGCATGCTAGTGATGAATGATGGTAGTTGCCATGCAGCACATCCGGAGGGGAGCCAGTTTGGGGGAGGTTGTTCTTGTGCACAACCCATGATGTTCTATCATTTGCTTTGAAGCAACGGAATGTTTCAAATGTTTTGAACGTGTCGAAGAGTGAGCATAGTGCAAATGGAAAGGCTCCACTATTAACAAAAAGAAGGAGAAAAATGCTTATGGCTTCACACCAGCCCTGAATAATTCCTGTTTGCGGTTCCCCAGCCCTCTTCACATAGGTAACAACATATGTTGCTGTGGTTGCATCTGGAAGAGATGGATTAAATTGGGATGCCTAATAGGCCCTTCAGGGAATTTCCCTTCACTTCCCTGAATGGCAAAACCAGGAGGTTTGTCGACCACCTGGCAGATAAACGGCAGATGTCCTGTGTTTGGCTTGACGGGTCATCACTTTCATAGGCCTCTCTTACTTGAAGCTGGTTCTGTAATCTGTGCCATCGACCCAACTCCACTCCCCTTCGACGTTCACATCACTGAGTCCAATCCAGTAGGACTGACCCCTGGTTTGAGACTGGATGAAGTTCTGCATGCCAAAAAAAGAGGAGTAAACAGTGCGGGGGCTGACTTTGAGTTTTAATGCTACACACACGCACACACACACACTCCAAAACCATATGCATGTTCTTGGCCTGAATTAATCTGGAAGAACTCCTCCTCCCTAGTGATGCCACCAAATTTCGTAATTAGTTGGCTCCTTGGTCAAAACTCCTGCATTCATAATGCTCACCTTTGTAGTGAGACTGAACTGCTTTCTTACCAATTTGTTATTAATTTTGGAATTGTGAGCTTCGGAGCATGTGCAGTCTGCATCTAAACAATGCCATTTCCACACATGCACCGAGTTGGTTGGTTTAACCCTTTTCTTTCTTAAGGAAGTGAGAATGTTACTTTAACCCTTTAGGGACAGGGCTTTTTTTTCCTCTATGGTAAGTAAAAGTGTACTTTAGTGGGTGCTGGTGAGTGGCGCAGGGGTCTGTCTGTGAAAGGAATACTGGGAAAGGAATCCCAGCACGGGGAGGTCTCTATAGCATGATGCAGGCTGGTGCATTTGGCTGGCATGGTGGAGTGCAGGGCTGTGATAGATGTAGCTTGTTGCTTACTTGGACATTGACTAAATTTTCCAGAATAAAATATGTTCTTGGGATGGTGGCAGTCAGTGGCAATGATAACAAACTCATATCGGATGCAGAAACAGTTAAGGTGAGCTGGCAACCCTCTTCCTGAACAATTCCTTTCCGATATGAAAGAGTTAGACTTGATTATCAGGTAGGCCACATGGAAACAACCACTCAGAAAGGGGTATATAATGTGGTGATGTCGTGACAAATTACATGATTCTAAACTACAGTTCCCAAGATGGAGTTCGATATTGTGCATGTGCAAAAGCTCGTATGTTCAGAACTAGATCTCAGATTAAAGCAGAATTCTCAGGATTCTAAACCCAGAGAGCTTTGAGTAATGGGCAACATAGAAATAAAATACATACATACATTCATACATGGATGAATTTGTTACTTTCCAAAGAAATAACGAATTCACCTGGGGTAAGTTTGCTGATTACTACTCCTTCTTCGTTTCATATTCAGAATAACCCACAGATATTAAAAGGGTAATTGACAGTGAAATCCTGTAATTTCTGGTCAGAGAAATAAGCCTAATTGAGTTCCATGAACCTTACTCCCAGATAAGCTCACATAGAATGTACAGACTGTGGGCCAGGATACATTAGTGTGCTGTGAGATATCAATCAACACATAAGGATGCCTGTGAGCCTAGTGCAGAATATGCATCTTCCTGTTTGGTGTAACTCTGCATGATGACTCACTACTCAGGTGGTCCTCCATCCATTCAGCTTCTGCTGTAGGCAGGTAATTCTGCAACAGCTATTCAATCACTCACAGTGTGTAGACACAGCAGAGTGACCTGCCTCCAACGAAGCTCCTCTTTGCATGAGTTGATGCCCTGGGCTTGCCTCCCTCTAATCAGGAGGCCCGTGGAAGAGCAAGTCTGAGTTGCCAGTGCCATCAGTACCACTAACTGACCAGTTGTGAGGCTGAAACATCATCTGCAGGATGTGCTGGGTGCTGTTCCTGGTGTTTCTTAAAAGAAAATCTGACGCATCGGCAGGAAAAACAGAGTCCTCTCTGTAGGGATAGGCGAACCCTCTGGGGTCCAGGGGGGTGTCCACCGTGGGGAAATCCAGGCTGCTTGGGGCCTTGCAGATTTCCCTGGAGTCCTGGTGCATCCACCGGAGTTTGTGGGGCAGCTCTCCATCTTTCCAAAAGGCACGATAGGCTAATGGTGGCTGCCATTAGCCTATCGTGGGGAAATTACGGACATAATTGGTGTATTTTATGCCATTTGCGGCCATGAAGCATTTACTTCTATCTAAATTGAGGCCATTTATGTTGCAATTTAGGTAGAAGTAAGTGCCTTATGGCCGCAAATGGCGTAAAATACACCAATTATGGCCATAATTTCCCCACGATAGGCTAATGGCAGCCACCATTAGCCTATCGCACCTTTTAGAAAGACGGAGAGCTGCCCCACAAACTCCGGTGGAGACGAAATCAGAGGATGCACAGGTAAGGGGTGGGTCGGGTCCGCTACAGATTCCAGAAGTCAGACTCTTGGGGATTCGGCCTCATTTGGGTCTGCAGCAGATTTCTCCTGGATCCGTACCTCCCTGCCATGCTGCTGCTGACAGCTTTGCTTTCTACTGTTACCTACAGCAGGCATGGGGAACCTCTGGCACATACAGCCCACAGAACTTCACTATCCAGTCAGTGGGTCTCTCCCCAGGCCCTATCCTCTCTCCCCCTTTTCCTCCTGCTTTTCCATGCTGCACAGTGAGAGAGGCTCTCCCCATTCTCACTGCTTAGCATGGAGAGTCAGCGAACTGCAGAGGCTGATCACTGCTTTCCAGGGTGGTGTGTGTGTAGGTGGGCATATGGGTTGCATCCAATGTTAGTCTAACTGAAGTCACACCCATTTTCATGGGTCTGCTCTGCGTATGATTCATATTGGACACAACTAGGGATCGCGTGGGTGCCCAGTTGGGTCTGGGAGTCCGATGAACTTCCCCCCACCTGTGCCGGTGAGGCGTGCTTGCCGAGCCTCTGTCCCTGCTCGCCCTCCCGTGCTCATCAAGCCACCCATGCTCATCCAGGGGCTGGAAGGGCCCCCAGCAAAACCAGGTTGGGGGGTGCCTGTACATCCCTAGACAAAATCCCTTGTGTGTGTATAAATAGGTTGATAGTATGCATGTCCTGCCAAAGATGCTTTTTTTGAGCGGGGAGGGACAGGCTGTTAGGGGGATATTACAACATTTCCATGTAATGTTTCATTTTGCTCTGGCATTACACACATGCACACACACATGCACACATCATTCCTGCCTCCTTACTTGTTTGGGCTCATCATGTATGACCACCAGTTGTGAATTCTGTTCCTCACAATGAGCCTTAGCCGTGTGCCAATTCACCATCTGGACACCGAAGTAGTAACATTTGCCGTCAAAGTATTCCCATTCCCTGCTTCTGGATCCACATGGGAACACTAGCAAAGAAGAAAAGGCTTGTTACAAATACTGGGAAGCTGTTTTGTACATTACAACAGAAGGACGTCCTTGAGGGTCTATTGTAGGTTGGTGGCATCTTTGATGTAAAATTCTCTTGAGAGCCCTAGTTGACTGAGGCTCCTGGTCATACGTTGACCACATTCTTATATCTGAAAAGCTGTGGTTGGCTTGCAGTAGAAAGGTAGAATGGCAATTTTGTTGTATTGCAGCCTTCCCCAACCCTTCAGAGGTATTGGACTTCAATTCCCATCAACCCCAGCTAGAGATGTTGGAGACATCTGCAATGGATTCAAATGAGTTTGGATTTCTATAAATCCAATTTGCAGCAGACTGACTTTCCACGAATTGCCTGGAATCGGCTGACTTGTGGACTGGTTTTTAACTTAGGGGGGGGGATTTTCACAAATATGCACTTGCGCCAAGGCACATTAGCACTAATGTGTACTTGTTCTAATGCACATTAATGCACATGGAACAAAATTCCTGTGCATCCCTAAAAAAACCCAGATGCCATCAATGAGGGGATGATGGAATGAAAGACACCTGACATTCTGCGAAACACAGGTGGAATAGATTTAACAAAATCCATACATCCCCAGCCTCAGGCAGCATGGCCAATGGTTAGGAATGCTGAGCTTTATACTCCAAAACATCTGGAGGGCACCAGGTTGGGGAAGGCTGATGTAATGTATGATGAAGGGGTCTCCAGTGAGGATATACCTGAATCTCATAAATGGTGTGGAGAGAATGAATAGGGGAAGAAAGAGTCACTGGATGAGAGAACGTTACACATACGGACATGAGGGAAGCCATACGGAGAGGAGAGGATGCAGCCTTCCTGAATAAGTGGATTTGTTGCTGGAATTTGATTCTCAAGATAGGGACTTGGATCATCTCTCTAGCGAGAGTCTCCCCTGCCCCTTCTTTGTCAGTCCATCAGCTGCTCAGAGCTTCTTGCTATGCTGTCATCCTATATCTGAGATGACAGGAGGCATAACCAGAAGACATGCGGTAATGTTATGGTGCAAGAACACTGCAGTGATGTAGACTCTGGTTTAGCTTGCATACATGGATCTCAAATAGGGATGCTTGAGGATTTTGTTTGGGCTGCATTATTGAATGATCCCAGTGCCGTTGTCCAGAATTAATAAGTGACCTGAGTGCCGTTATCCTTTGGAAGTTGCATTCCCTGAATTTTGTGATGCCATTCTTGGCTCAAAAAAAATGCACCAAAACAAGTATAAGAATGGGTGCTTTAGGATAAGATACATTTAGAAATGTGCGTTCTGTGAGGAAATCCGTTCAAACACAAACATTTAACATATACCTGTTTGTGCAGACTAAAAAAATGATAATCACAGATTAAAGCAGAAACAGGACAAAACAGACTTATGAATGGACACATGCAGAACTGATGCAGACTGCGGATAGACTGATCCATCCAACCCAGGTATGGGACCTGACTCAGAACCTGACCCAGAACCACTATTTCTGTGCTTCTGCAGTCTCACAGGATATGCACATCTGTGAACATGAGGCAAGATGATTTTAAGCTCTACCAGGTCAACTACCTAACCACAGAGATTAGTTCCATTAAACCAGGGGTGGGCAACATGCAGCCCACCAGCCACATCTGTTCCCCCTCCTCTTGTGTGGACCTTACTGCCCCTGCCACCCTGCTGAATTCAGTGACTTGACAACAACAACAACAAAAACAGTGCCTTGCTGCTGAAATTTGGTAGCAAACTGCTATGAAACCTTAGCTAATTTGCCTTTCTAAGGCTCTGTAGTGGTTTACTATTAAATTTTGGCAGCAAATATCAGATTTTTTTTATTTTTTGCTACCGTGCCACTGAATCCAGCAGCAGCAGGAGTAAAATGGGCGGGTGTCCATAGGTTGGAAAGGGTAATCCAGGCCCCCCAAGGTTGACTCCCCCTGCTTTAAATTGAGGTGCTGGGAATCAAGCCTGCCTGGAAGATGGAGCCTCTGATGGGGGACAGTTGCTTTCTAAACACAGGCATGGGCAGACTGCTTGTGGATACTTACTCGCCTTGAAACAGGCCAATCTGGCCCATCCCTGCCCTGGAGAGTGAGCTCTAGGGAGATCCATCTCAAAGTTAGTACTGTTCTCCTCCCCAGACAAATGGGCCAAAAGCCCCAGGACATTTTGGAGAGACACTTACACTCCTTGCTTATCTGAAGCTTTTTATGCAACTTGCTCACTTCTGAAGGAAGCTTCAATTCTGAAATTGTAAAAACAGATACAAACACACACAGACACAATATCAGAGGGTCAGAAGTGACAAAAAGGCCATAGAGAAGTTCAGAGGAGGCCTCCTCTCTCAGTCCATGTTAACTGTCCCCAGAACAACCCACAGTCTGGCAGGCCTGGAACCAGGTTTGTAAGCACCAGTGCTGTTTAGGGTTCCATATCCTTGATAAGTTCTCAAACCTTCCTCGAGTCAGGGTATGTTGAATCTGTTTCAGCCCAAGGGTTGAATTTCATTTCGGAGAAGCTCTTAGGGACTGCATTCCAGGGGTGGGTAGGGATGAAGGCACAAGGGGCAGTGCCAGAATGGCGGCATATTTTAGCTTAAAGCTGTTACTGCCATAAACTTAGTATGGGGAACATAATTGCCCCAAAGCCAGGAAATCACCAAATAATAATTGATGGTTGTTGGAAAGGGGTTGAGGACAGGGAAAGGGTGTGTGGCCATTTGGGGAACCATGGAAGGATGGATTGGGACTCTGAGGGGGACAGATTTGGCCCATAGGCCTGACGTTCTTCACCCCTGCTCTAGTCAGTGGAGCTGGACATAAAAATGCACGAACATTCATGTGGCACTTTAAAACATCCTTAATTTCATTTTCAATATATATTTAGATTCTAGATCAGGCATGCATGGGGACCTTTGGTCCTTCACATGTTGCTGAACTACAATTGCCATCATCCCTTACTACTGGCTGGAGTTGGAGTCCAACAACATCTGAAGGGCCACACGTCCCTCCCCACCTGTTTTAGATGGATACAGTAACTCTGAGATCCTGCATTGAATGATTTTGGCAGGCAGGTTAGAGTACACCTTTGCTCACATCATGCAACTGCTTCCAGGGGCATGGGTCACCTTCCCCCAGTGTCTGGTTCTGTTGGGTTTGTTGCCGGAACTACTCAATGTGTGGTTTGCTTTGCTCAGAGATGCACGTTTCTTGTCCAACCTGAATTCTCTCTCATTGCCGGAATAAACCCTGACAATCTTCATAAGAGCTGTGTGCTCAGCCTGGTTTTGGAGGCCCCTCGTGTAGCCAAGGTGAATGAAATGTCTTTGAGTGAAATGTTCCATAGGTGTTGTTGCTTTAGTCCATTAAAATGCCTTTTAGAAATGCCTTTTCAGCACATGTCTACGCCAGGCAGGAACACAGGAAGCTGCCTTATATCAAGCTAGACCATTAGTCCATCCAGCTCAGTATTGTCCATGTAGACTGTGGCAGTTGCTCTTCAGGAGTTTTCCTCGCCCTACCTGGACTTGTCAGGGATTAAACATGGGACCTCCTGCATATACAACATGTCCTGTATCACTGGGCTACAGGCATCCCTCAGATACTGTCATGTTCTTTAATGTAATGCCACCCTTCATCCTGTGTGAGATGATGTTGAGGGAACCTTTACTCAGTGGTAGAGCACATGCATGCGACCCATTTTTTTTTAACTGGATGGCCCTGTGTGGCCTGGCTCAGTATAAGGCAGATGTTCTTTCCTGAGCACTTGACACCATGTGTGGCTAGCTCTGGTGGAAATGAATTTGGGTCCCGGCTGGTGATGATTGACAATTCCAAGATTTTTGGCAGTCCCTAGGTAGCTTTCAAATGTGAGAATGTGAGTGAAAAGCACCCCCTCCCTTATTTTGTCTTGAGTGAAGCATTTCAGATGGCAGAGTAATGTAATTACCCATGGACAGCACAATTCCAAACAATACGAAGATCAGCAGGTAAGAGACTGCCAGCAGCAGATACACCAGGAAAGAGGACTTCCATTTCCACTGGGGTATGTGTCTGTCTTTCAAAAGAGAGAAAAAGAGAAGGTAGAATCTTGCACTGAAAACCAATGTACAAAGCAAAGCCAATGCATGGATAGTGCTTAATATCACCTTATGGTAGCTGCTACTATGTAAGGAGCAGGTAGAGCAGCATTTGCAGCTGGGAATTTTTTCCTTGCCAATATGGAAATATGATGCAGTCATGTAGGTAGCAGACCTGTATGAGCAGCACTATTTACACACAACCCGTACTTCTAGCTTCCATTCAAACACCACCATATGTGGGGCACTGAAGTCACCAAAATTCATACCTCGTGGCTCAGAAATACAGCACATGGGAGATTGCAACGCTCATCTTCAGTACAAGGTGATCATTATGACCTCGTCATTTTTCTCTAGTTCAGAATTTTAATTTAAGTCAGAGAAGGAGTTATACTCCTTCCCACAGATTAATAAAAATGTAGAGGATACTGTTAAATTTTGTGAAATGTCAAAAATAGCAGGACTTATAGGAGGTAGCCAATGACCTTGGAGAAAGAAATCTTGGCATCAGGGTTACCAGAGTTTGCCATACTCAACGCTACGGCAGCAAATGTCATAATAAAAAATGAAATCCATTTTTTGCAAGACAAGTTGTATCTTCTAATGTGATCAGTTGTAATGAATCACAAGTTAGATGTACCAAGTATAAGAACTTTTCATTGGAATACGGATTTCAACATTTCCAGTTAAGAATATCCTCAATACAAAAGGATTAGCGGAAAATGGATGGGGAGAGCAGTCCTATGGCCCCTAGACAGCATCCGGGAGAGGGGGCATAGGATAATTCGGATTCCTACATCCAAGGTCAGACCCCGCCCCCTCCTCTGTCCCAGCTGACATGGAGAGAACTCCACCAGCTGCCTCTCTGAGTCACAAAGGCGACCTTGGAGAGAGGGAAAGGGGGTGTGCCGGTGGGCAGGGAGGGGAGGAGAAGCTTATTCTGTATCCCCAGGCCTCCCCAACCTCCTCCCCTCCCCTCCCCTCCCCAATGCCTCAGTTAGATGGCCGAAAAAGCCCATCTAGTGAAAATACACAGCAGGAGGAGCATGGAGGTGAAGATCATCTGCACTGTGCCTCCCGCTCTGCTTTGGACGTCCATAAGCCTATGAGTTCAGAGGCTTTATGGCCATCCCCATAGGACTGCACCCTTATAACCATTTTAAAAACTGCTTTATAAAAGCATAGGATTCACAACTTGATCTGTATTTGGCACTGTTCCATTGCAGAGCTACACCATTAGAAGGGAGATGGTTATCTGAAGAGTTGTTATTGAGGAGGAAGACCAACGAGTTTGAAAATAAAATCAGTCAGTGAGATAAAATGTAACAGAAATAAGATAGAAAATGAAGTAAATAGGAGGAGTTCTACGATAGGGGGTCTTACAACCTACCACCATTAAAGGAAAATGATAAGGCGAGGCTGTACAATGGAAAATATTAGGGGTCCTGGTATTGTAATGATACCAAGATCGTATGAGAAAATGGAGAATGGTCAGATATACAGAATAAACAGGAAATATGTTCAGTAGCTACCTACAGAAAAGTGGTGTATGTGTGTGTGTATGGGGCGGGGGAATCATCAAAAAGAGTTTTGGGATTGTTTAGCTTGGAAAAAAGGAGGGTAATGGGAGACATGATAGAGGTCTGATTCACTACCACAGGATGTAGTGTTGGCCACCAATTTGGATGGCTTTGAAAGGGGGTTAGACAAATTCCTGGAGGAAAAGGCTATCAGTGGCTACTAGTCTTGATGGCTATGTGCTACCTCCAGTATCAAAGGCAGTATGCCTATGTAGACCAGTTGTTGGGGAACATGGGCAGGAGGGTGCTGTTGCATTCATGTCTTGCTTGTGGGTCTCCTGTTGAGAACTGGTTCGCCACTGTGTGAACAGAAAGCTGGACTAGATGTACCCTTGGTCTGATGCAGCATGGCTCTTCTTATGTTCTTATGTTTTTAATGCTCCTGTTCATGGCCAGTTGGCAGGAGGCCTCTCCACTTCTAGGATACTCCATTCCATTTTCCATTCCCTCCCAACAATCATACAGCATTCCATGGGCACTAGGCATGCACAGATGGTATTTGGATGTGGTTTTTTTTTCTAAATTTGTTTGGACTTCTGCAGACTTTGAGGGCCCACCCCAAGCCTGTTGACATTTTGCCCTTGTAGGGGGGGTATGGTGCCATTTTAGTTACATACAACATACATACATACGACAACACTCACAGCTTGAACAATGGAAACAGAGGGAATGGTGTTCAGCCTGTAAATAAAACCTTTCTTTGAGCTTTTCTACACAAGGCTGTTAATTGCTGTATTTACTTTCATTTTTGTCACATGATTGAGATCCAGGCTCTACACAAAGAGCTTTGCCTTTTTTGCTTTTCCTCAACATAGCCTCTAGATGGCACTGTGCTATAGCAGAATATCACAATGACACAAGGAGGAAAATACCTTTTCCTTTGCTTTCAGAAATAATCCCCCTACTTCCCCACTCTAAAGAAACCCTGGAAAGTGCTCTTAAAAAACAGAAGTGAAACTCGAGGATCATGACGACGTCTAAAGAACCTGTAAACAACCATGAGTAAGGAATTACAAGTGCACAATAAATGCATCATGTAGAAAAGCTCTTTATGAAGTGCCAGTTTTCACAAAATTACTGGTTGGACCAGGGACCATCATACCAGGGACAGTGGAGTCAGGGCTGGTGATAGGATTCACAAACCCCCAAAGATAAGTGAATTAATGAGTCTGGACCCTGGAGACAAGAGGCCTGGAGTACATAGATGAAATGACCCTTTATTCCAGCAGTCTATCAGCCCAATCCTGTGCATGGCTACTCAGAAGTAAGTCCTATTCAGCTCAATGGGGCTTACTCCCAGTTAAGTGGGTATCAGATTGCACTGTTAAAGGCATTTGCCATTTGTGTATCACTTGGTTCATCCCACTGGTCCATCAATCATTCCCTCCTTATGTGGGCCAGACCAAGGCTTGTCACAAGCCATGAGCAGATGCTGCCACACAGTTTTGCTTCCGCCCAAAAGAGGAAATAATAAATCACCAAAAAAGAGGACACAACATGGCACAGAATTGAATATGCTAATATATATGTATAAATGCAAATATGGAAATAGTTACTATAATTTAAATAAAAAATACAATACAACTGACCAAAGCGAAGAAGACTGGCTATGTAACCTGCATGCCTGCTCACTCGGCTGTCCAGGAGCTCACCGTTGATGTGGAACTTCAAGTCCCCTTCCCTGCTCTCCCTTCTGATGGTTTTCTCTCTGCAAACTCAACTTGGACCGGTCAGCCCTTCAAACAGAGGATACTTTCCAATAGACAACTGTCCTCTGTAAGTTAGGACATATGGCCACCCTATCCCCAACAACTGTTCTACTATTTCCCATTGCACTATTTCCCAGCTATTTAGAACAACTGAGAGCTGAATGGCACATTGTGTTAAGTGCATTATTGCATTTAACATGCCTGACTTCTTAACCAATAGTATCCACCCCAGGTGCGGTAGAGTGGGTGGATCTGGATCAGGACCACAGGAAGGGTTGCTTAACCCTTTCCTCCCCCACTCTAGTCCTGGGGTGCTTCCATATGAGGCATTTATGGCACCATCCAGTGGAGGCTGGTGGCTCTGATTTCAGTGGGGCTGTGATTACATTCTGGGTTTCAGGAGGGGGTCAAGGGAGAAAGCAGAGAATGGTCAGATATACAGAATAAGCAGGGAATATGCTAAATAACTATATATAGAAAAGAGGTGTGTGTGTGTGTGTGTGTGTGTGTGTGTAGGGGGGGCATGGGGGAATCATCAGCAAGAATTTCAGTAGTATGGAATGGTCCTGTTCATGGTCAGTTGGCTGGACCCTCTCCACTTCCAGGATACGCCATGTTATTTTCCATCAAGATGTTGACATCACTCATTCATACCCCTCCCATGTTTTCCTACCACTTCTTTCACCTTTTTTCTTAAGAAAAAAAAGATAGAATGGCTGCACAATGCCTTCTGATGAGTGGTGCTCAGACCCCTCCATCTAGAGGCAACTCCAATGAAAATCAACCCTCCTCCCCCAGCTGCAGTTTGCCTCAGGAGCAAAACTCCCACCCATTCAGTTTCAAGAATACTACAGGATCTACTGTTCCTTGAATATTCATCAGTGTTTTTTTTCCTATGGCTGAAGACAGATACAATATAAAAAGTGATCAGACAGGAATCCTGTAAGTCACAGGGTGAACCTGGCTTCCTCCCAGCTCTCCAATGTAAATACAAGTGAATCATTTAGTGTTTCAGAAGCTCTTTCTCTCTCTCTTTTTAAAAGGGCCACATGAAACAGCCATCTGTTTTATCTGTTCATTTGTCACCATATTAATTTAAAACACCTTTCTTTTTTTTTCTTTTTTTAAAAAACGGAACATTATTAAATATCTAAAACTGCCCGACAGTGGGGAGAGTTCTTGGTAATATCATACTGGAACAGCCAATCAGCAACATGCACAGCCAGCTTTTGCTTCCAGCTTGCAGAACTAAAGAGCTCAGTCCTGGAGGGAAAAGGTATCTTTGGACTGAATGCGGAGCAGCCCCTCTGTTTTAAAACATTACGTTTGTCTTCTCTCTAAGACCCAGTTGCAGTCAGTTTACCTTACCTATTAATTAATCAATTTACCTTACCTATTGCTCTTGGTGCCGTGGCTGTTCTGGTCTCTGCCGGATGGTTCATGTCTTGCTGCTCCTTGCAAGCGCCAACTAGAAACGTGATGCGCTTGTGTTTGCTTTGCTCCGCTTGATGGGTTTATAATACGACGGACAAATTGAGGAACTTAAGGAAAATAACATGTGAGCTCGTATTCTCCAGCTGTTTCTTAGAAAGGCATGAGGAAATCCAACTAAGTCACCCCCCTCACACGCGCGCGCGCACACACGCACACACACGCACATGGGGGGGTGGGGGAGAGAGAGAAAGGCTTCAGTGATTAACTTCCCCTTTGAAGGAACTCTTTACACTTTTAGAATGGCACCTTAAGAAAATGGTCCCCTTCAGGAAATCCAGGATGCCTGCAAAGCATGTACTGTACCACTGAGCTACAGGTGCTCCCCATGGAGAGTTGGTGGGAGCTCTTTGGGGATGTGGGAAGCTGGTAGGGAGCAGGAGAAGGTAGGTAGAGATGCTAACAGAGGAGAACTTCTGTAGCACGCTCCCCAACTTGGTGCCCTCTTGCTGAGCTGGACTACAACTGCCCTAATCCCTGGAAAGCTGCTGGTTGGAGATGATAGGAGTTGCCGTCTGGCTGAACTGGAGGGCACTGGGTTGGGGGAGGCTGTTGTACAGGACAGGTTTTATCCTAGGTGTTTTTTTCTCTCTCTCCATTGCGCTTATTGCCATACTAGAATATCACCGCCCATTCTGCATTGCTTCCCTGCCTTAAAATTAATCCCTCAAATGTAAACTAGTAGCTGTGCCATCTGTGTAGATTCATTTCCCAAATGTCTGATAGTCAAGACATAATTTTGTTATTCTGAAATTAAACTGGAGGTCCACTTCATTCTTACACGTCAAAAGATTTATGCTGAGGGTCAAACTAGATCAGGGGTAGCAACCTGCTGCCCTCCAGATGTCTTGGACTACAACTCCCAGAATCCCTTACTACTGGCCATGGTGGCTAGGGGTTATGGGAGTTGTAGTCCAAAACAGCCGGAGGGCACCAAGTTTCCTACTCCTGAATTAGAGAAGATGCTATCCATGTTGTGAAGGTTTGAGGCCTACAGAGGCAAGGAAAGGAAAAAGGTCAGGCCTAGAGGCCTGGGGTTGTTGGGGGGGGGGTATCCCTCAGAGGAGTAGTTTCATTTCCCTGGTTAAGTTTCATTTTCATTTCCCCAGTTTTCATTTCTTCAGGCTTGAAACAGTACTTATGGTTTTGAGGGAGAAGGGTATATAAAGAGCAAGCCAGTAAGAGCAGAGTCGGGGAGACCAGAATCTGAAGAGGGAGCAGGAAGAAGCAGCCTGGAGAAGTCTAAATACAGCTAGGGTAAAGGAACTTGCATTTTGCAACTTTGATTTTCTCTTAAGGCCTTTGGTATCACTCAGCTCTATTGAATAATACCTTTAGTTGTGATTTGCTTGCTATAATTTACCAGTAAACTGTTGTGGTTAAACCCTGTGTCTACAGTGTCAATCACCCCATGCCTACAGCCTAAACCCCATGTTATTGGAAGGGGAAGGTAAAAGAAGGAAGGCGGGACTCTTAAGGAGGCAAGAGATCCTTAAGGAGTTGCTCAGGGGGTCCAGGGAAAACCCTGACACATGCAAATTAGCAATTGTGTGAATGGCTTTTTGAAAGTAAATTGCAGGTGTGTGTGTTCTGGCTTAGGGACCTGGCATGAGGAATAGAAGGGCTTTGGCCCCTGCTGCAGTGCTGATCTGGCCTGGGCCCTCTGCACCAGCTATTTGCACTGAAAAGAAGAAGATCCATTCACTCCAATAAGGAGCTCCCCCGCCCCATGCAAATGATAGACATAATCTGGTTCAGGACCTCAGCAGATGGCAAAGGATTAAAGCCCTCTAACCCTTCACACACCAGAGTCCCAATTCAGATTGGGCCCTCCATGCCTGCAATGTACTTTTTAAAAAGCCATTCCCACAATTGCAAATAGCGGGAATGGTAGGGTGGCAAGGTGACCTACAGAAGACGGTCCTCTATTTTGGAGAGCTGGCAGAGGATAGTCTTCTATCTGAAGGCCTCCTGTTTGAAGGGCTGACCAGTCCAAGCCCAGTTTAAAGACAAGAACCATAAGATCTGTTGCCCATCCATCCTCAGCATCTGAAGAGCAGATGGAGCAGGGAGGCACACAGGTAACCTGGTCACCCTTTCCCACTATGGCAAGATGTATTGTATTTCTATTTAAATTATAGTTATTATTTCTAAGTTTGCACCCATACATATAAATGTACATATGCTGATGTTTTGCAAATTGGGGTCTTCTTTTGTCCCTTTATTTGGTGATGTGTAAGTGGCCAACCTAGTGAATGGCGTTGCATCTTGTTTGGCCCTTAGAATGTGTAAGAGCAAGAATTACTCCCCCAGCCCGAGAAGACCCCACCCCACTGTGTTTTGCCTGAATTACTCTTCTGAGCCTGCCTCAAGAGTGGAAGTAAGTAAGCCCAGAAGTATCTTAAGGCAATAAAATTAAATATCAACATGTCAGCCTCTATACTTTTACCCTGCTATTATTTAAAGGTGCTTTTAGACAGGCAACTCCTAGTGCTACAATATGGTATAATTATTCTGTCTTTTCCTCTTTAATGGTGTGTGTGTGTGTGTGTGTGTGTGTATAAAGAAAAAAGATGAAGAAATCACAGGAGGGTTACAAACGGAAGATGTACTCATCTGGACCTCTAGTAAAATTCTATTTATGAGACAGGGTGATCGCATCTAGAAAAGCCCTTGAACTCGGAGGTCTGTTTAAGAGCATCAATAAGTGGGAGTAAGAATAAACCCAACAGCCTTACATACATCTTTTTTTTTTTTTGGCCTGCAGAATTTGCTTGAGAATTCTCTCCCTCCCACTGCCCTGAAGTTCATTCAACTGTACCACTGTTGGGAGGCTCCATCTGAAGCAGCCTCAGTTGCAATCCATTTCGTGCCAATGGACATAACCATTTTCAAGCTCTTGATTTTCACATTGAGACTGCCATGCCGTGAACTGCTGTTGGTGCTTCTTGGACATAAGTCCAGATGGACATTCACTCTCTTCCAAAAAAAACCTCAGTTGGACCCAGGAGCATTGCAAGGCCTGAGCCCAAGGCTCCAAATATATTTCCCTGGACACTGGATATATTTTCCGGAGCCTTGAATGTCCACTGATGCCAATGAGAAATAGTTATCTATGCTTGATTGCATGGGATGGGGGCAATTTTCCTACAGGAGGGATAGAGAGAGAAGCAGGATGGGAGAAAGAACTGGGATGGGATAACAAGCGGTGGCAAATTAACTGTAATTGAAGAGGAACTACTGGTTTGGGATGCTCTGGGGCGGGTGCAAATTAATTACATAATTTATTTTATTTGAGATGATTTGGATGAGAAATTAATTGGCTGGATTTACCACCTGTGAAATTTCAATAAATCCTAGTATTTTTTTCTAAATTTGCATACATAAATTAGAATATGCATATTTTATACAGGTTTGTGCCTTATGGGCCTGGGTGGCCTCTAATATTTTCAGTGCCTACCAGCACCCCTGGTTGGACCAAGTCATGAGGAATGGGAATCTGGATGCATGCTGAACACATTTGTAAGCTCGATTCACAGAGCTTGATTTACACCAGGGCTCACCTCTGCTGACATCTGTTTTTCCAGCCAAGGCTCAACCTTGGAATATATTAAGTAGGAATAGATTAAAATGCCTCTGAGCTGGTACAGAATGTATTTCCCACACCATTCTGTAATTAGAGAGGGTTTTTCCACACATCACAAATTAAACAGAGAAAGAGCTTCTAGTTTAGTGGGTAATATTTCCAGACAGATTTCAGCCTTAGTGGAGATAGACAAGACGATAGACAGAGATATAGATGTATATTTATATTCGAGAAATTAAGCACTGTCACTTCAGCCAATAGAGAGCCCCTGAAAAGTGAATGTATATTGATTTCACCAATGTACAAAGGTGGCTGGGTGAACCCAGGCCAGAGATGGTTTATTACAAATGTTTAGACCTGCCACTTTACCAAGGCTTCTGCTTCCAAATTCTTTGTGGGATTAAGATCGGCTCCTTTGCATAGGCATTTTCCTGGTGTTTTTCTTTCTCTGCCTTTCTATATATTCCATTACACAACCACTAGGAGGCACTGTGGTATACTGGAATTGTGCAATTATACAAGGCTTCTGTAACATGACTGAGAAAAATACCAGACTTTCTTATTAGGGGGGGAAAAAAACCACCATGATAATGGTTGCAAAGCACAGGAGAGGGCCTGGAGGATGACGACGTCATGTAAAGAACCCACAAACTACCATGAGTAAGCAATCACAAACGCATAATAAAAGCCTCATGTAAAAAACCAACTCTATTTAAGCTGTGGTTTTGGTTGTTTTTTTAACTATAGCTTTATTCCAGCTGTGCAGATAGGCCCTGCATTCTAAAGCAGGTGG
Organism: Heloderma suspectum; assembly: GCF_057233095.1. Taxonomy (NCBI): domain Eukaryota; kingdom Metazoa; phylum Chordata; class Lepidosauria; order Squamata; family Helodermatidae; genus Heloderma; species Heloderma suspectum. The sequence continues at coordinate 177,798,173 of NC_139459.1, forward strand.
TTTGAAGTAGTACGTGGTCTCTGGAGAAATGTCCTGTCCTTGCGATTTTGTTCTCACTCATTGGAAAAGTTCATGGAGGTGGTTTCCTCTCCTTTCCTTTTATCAGGAAGGCAAAGGTTTCTCACACACATAGAAACTTTGATAGTTACAGGGCACATCATTCCATTCTCCAGCACTATGGATCTGGCCACAGTCTTCTCCGTTGCTGTCATTGGGTTCGCCACTCCTCCATTTCCTAGATGAGAAGGGCAGTCAAGTTATTCCAATGAATGCTGAACGAGGGACCATTCCTCTCCAACCACACCACCTTCTGCCCCCAAGCACAGCCAAGTTGGTCCCTCTAGATGAGGGATGTTGAATCTCTTTCAGCCTGAGGATCAAATTCTCAAGAAGCTCTCGGGGGATGCAGTTAAGTCATGAGTGGGGCACAAGGCAAAGGGGGCAGAGCCACCCCCCCAATGCCAGTATATTTTAGCTTAAAGCTCTTACTGCCAGTAACTGAGTTTTAGGGGAGGTATTTCAACCTTTTGGAATGGAGGTGGGGGAAGCCACTGGGATAAAGTGTGGACAAGGTGCAGTTGGAAAAGTTCCAACATTAAGGAAAAGAAGAAGAATGTTTATGGCTTCACAGCAGTCCCACATTATTCTCACTTGTCTCCCACCTCCATGCCCACCCCACCAAACACAGTGGCAGTGGCAGCTGGTGATTCCAGTTCGGGAGGGCTGGTGATTCCATTTTGGGTTTTTGTTACAACCAGCCAAAGCTCTAAAGGTGCTATCCAAGATGCTGCACGCATTTTGGGGATAAGGATCAGCACCTTGGACAGCACATTTAGAGTTTTGGCTGATGGTAACTAAAACCCAGAATGGAATCACCGCCTCTCCGGAACTGGAATCACCAGCTGCCACTGCACAGAGGCAGCGATATATGTTGGTGTGGTGGCAGTGTTTGTGCTTGCATCTGGGAGACCTGGATTAAACTGGGATGCCTAATATGTTTCAGATCAGGGGCATGCAGAGGTCCTGGTTTTGCTGCCTTCCCTGAATGGCAAAACCAGGAGGTTTGTCGACCACCTGGCAGATAAACGGCAGATGTCCTGTGTTTGGCTTGACGGGTCACCACTTTCATAGGCCTCTCTTACTTGAAGCTGGTTCTGTAATCTGTGCCATCGACCCATCTCCACTCCCCTTCGACGTTCACATCACTGAGTCCAATCCAGTAGCGCTCACCCCTGGTTCGAGACTGGATGAAATTCTGCAAGCCAAAAAAGAGAGGGGGAAACAAGGTGGGGTGTGACTTGAGTATTACACTCACACACTCCAAAATCATACGCCTGTTCTTGGCCTGAATTAATCTGGAAGTACTCCTCCCTCATTCTAGATTCACAGTGTAAAAAGCCATTTCCAGTGAAATCCCATAGATTACAACTCAAAGAAGCAGGCCTCATTGAGTTCCATGGGACACGCTCCCAGGTAAGTTGGCATAGGCTTCCAGCCTTAATTTACAGACTGTGCTGTGTGGGATAAATAAATATATAAGTGTGCCTGTGAGCCTAAAGCAGAGCCATCTTCTTGACTGGTGTATCTCTGCATGACTCAAGGTCAGCCCAAGACATCTTGCAGCCTGAGGCAAAAGGCAAGATGGTGCCTTCCTCCCTCTCCATGTACAAAAGTTGACAAGACTGGTAGCTGAGTCTTCCTTCAACACTGGCAATGGGACAGCACCCACCACCACACCTGGAGGCAGCAGGTTAGCTTAGGGGGCACAGGGCAGGACACCTGGCACACAGCTCTCCCTTCCTCTTCCTTCCTGCATCGTCCGCCTGAGGTGACTGCCTCACTCTGCCTAATAGTAGGGCCAGCTCTGGCATGACACATTGCTCAGGTGTTCCACGGTTCCATCAGCTTCTACCAGAGGAGGGCAATTCTGCTACATTTCATTCCATCACTCATAGGGCATAGACACAGGAGAATTACCCGCCACTGAGGAAGTTCCCGAGTTGCTGCTCTGGGCTTGCTTCCCTTTAGTCAGAAGGCACATGCAGTAGCGAGCCAGGGTTGCCAGAGCCAGCAGTGTCACTAACCAACTGGTTGAGGGGCTGAAACATCATGTGCACGATGTCTCATGTGCTGGTCCTGGTGCTGCATACAAGAAAAATGTGGCCTGAGACCTGGCTGCCATCCACACGCAAACCAGAGGTATCCAAACCATGCTGCCGCTGAGAGCATGGCCTACCACTGTTGCCTACAGCAGCCAGGGGCAACCTCCGGTGCATACAGCCAGTATTTATTATGTATTACATTTCTATATCACCCAATAGCCAAAGCTCTCTGGGCAGTTCACAACCGTAGAGCTTCCATGTTTGGTCAGTGAGCCTTTCCACAGGGCCCCCTTTCCCCCCCTTTCCCACTGCTTTTCCATGCTACATGGTAAGAAAGGGGCTCTCTCCCTCACAGCCCAGTGCAAAAAGTGAACTATCGACCAAGGGAGAAATGGCAATCTCTTCCTCCACAGGCCATTTGTTGCTCTTCCATGGTGTGTGTGTGTGTGGTTTGTATCCAACATTATCTTAAGTCCTATTCATTTCAGTGGCTCTACTCTAAGTACAGCTAATACTGGATACAATCCCGTGTGTGAAGCAGTTGACTGTATGTATCTCTTCCCAATTTTGTATGGTGGTGGTGGGGGAAATAGGCTGCTACAGGGATATTACAATGTTTCCATGTAATGCCTTTCTGCGTGTCATACCACCACAGGAGAGGTTAGGTTGATGGTAACATAGGTAGAGCCTTCTCTGTGGCAGCACCCCTCCTGTGGAACTCTCTCCCAAAGGAAGCTCAGTGCTTCTTTGTTCAGTGCTAAATAGGCTGTTAAAACTGTTTTGTTCATAGGGCTTCTTAGTTGCTTAGCTCTACCCTCTGTTTCTAAGATTCTCTCTTGCTCTTAATTCTCTCTGCTGTTAGTGATGTTTTAAAAGTTTTTAAAGTTTTATATTGATTTTAAAGTTTTTGATTTTTTTAATGGTAAGTCACCTGGGGGAGGGGGCTATTTGGGCTGAAAGGCAACTCATAAGTTTATAAACAAACAAACAATGTTTAATTTAGCCCTCAATTAAGAATTAACAGATCCACCACCTCCACACACATGCACATTATTCCCGCCTCAGTCTTTACCTGTTTGGGCTCTTCATGAATGACCACCAGTTTTGAATTCTGCTCCTCACAATGGTCCTTAGCTGTGTGCCAAGTCACCTTCTGGATGCCGAAGTAGTAACATCTGCCATCAAAGTATTCCCATTCCCTGCTTCTGGAGCCGCATGGGAAGACTGACAAAGAAAAAAAAGGCTCATTACAAAATCCCTGCTTCATACATTAAAACAAAAGGAGGTTCTTGAGGGTCTACTGCAGGTTGGCTGTATCTTTGGGGCAAAATTCTCTTGGGAGCCCTCCTTGACGGAGGCTCCTGGTCACACATTTGCGATATTCGTATGTCTCAAGAGATGTGGTTGGCCTGCACTGGAAAGACACAAAGTGAACATTTCTTGTAATGTATGCTGAAGTGATCTTGAGTGGGGATGTGCCTGAGAGGTTCATAAATGGTGTGGAAAGAATGAATAGGGGAAGGAGGAGTTACCCTCGAAGTATTTGCAGATCAGCACTTACTCTCAACAGATTGCTCAATACTGAATACAGTCTTGAGATAAATATTGTAAAATGGCTGAGAGAATGTTCCAGATGTGGACGTGAGGGGAGTCATGCATGCCCCAAACTTGGCCAAACCACAATGTGAGAGGAAGCAACCAACAGCCCTTCCTGGGTAAGTGGATTCAATGCTGGTATTTGATTCCACAAACAGGGACTTAGATCATCTCTCTAGCTGGAGTCCATCAGCTGCCTAGAACTTCTTGCTGTCCTGTCATCCCATATGTGAGATGACAGGAGGCATAACTAGAAGACACACAGTAATGTTAGGGCGCAAGAGCACTGCAGTGTTGTAGGCCCAGGTTTAGCTTGCATACGTGGGTCTAGAACAAAGATGCTTGAGGATTTTGTTCGGTTTGTGTTTAGAAGCAAACTGAACTGGATTGCACCTTCTAAATTAACGTGTGGATCAGAATGCAATTATCTTTTAGATTTTGCACTTCTCCAAATTTTGGGATGCAGTTCTTGGCTCAAAAGCAAAATGTACCAAAATGACTATAATAGTTGTTGTTGTTGACATTCAAAGCCCTAAACAACTTGGGGCCAGGACACTTAGCTGACTGCCTTCCCCTATATACACTAAATTGACATTCATTCATTCATTCATTCATTCATTCAATTTCTTAATCGCCCATCTGGCTAGTCACCCAGCCACTCTGGGCGATGTACAACAATAAAAAACAGTAAAATTAAGCATTAAAACAGCATGTTCTAAAAATACCCTACCCCACCCCAAATGCCTGCCTGAACGACCAAGTTTTCAAGTTTTCTTGAGGGAGGGAGTTCCACAGAGTGGGGGATACCACAAAGAAGGCCATCTCCCTCGTCCTCACCTGCCTAGCTGTCCTGGCTGATGGGAAAGAGAAAAGACCATCTGAGGTTAATCTTGTTGAGCTGCCTCTCTGGTGTTGCTGGAGGCGCTCCTTGAGATAGGCTGGGCTGGAACCATATAGGGTTTTAAAGGTCAAAGCCAACACTTTGAATTTGGCCCAGAAAACAACTGGTAACCAGTGCAACTCCTTCAGCACTGGAGTGATGTGATCACGCTGGCAGCTGCCTTTAATCAGGCGAGCAACTGTGTTCTGCACCAGCTGCAGCTTCTGAACCATCTTCAAGGGTAACCCCACGTAGAGCGCATTACAGTAGTCTAGATGAGAGGAGACCAAGGCATGTACTACTGATGTGAGCAGATGGTCTGCAAGGTAGGGGCACAGCCGCCATATCAGATGGAGTTGGTACAGCGTTGACTGGCTCATGGCTGACACAGCTGTCTCTTGAGATCTTCTGTGGAGGCCATATTGGTCATTCCACAACCAGCACTGTGTTGTCAGGTAATAGCATGTAAGCACTCCTCAGTAGTGGCACCCACCCTCCAGAACACTCCTACATGTGGTTTGGGAGGCAAAAACTGTGTCAAGCTTCAAATGCCTCTTGAAGATGTGTTTTGTTCACTCAGGTTTTCCCTGACTTTCCTTGATCATGACACTGCTCTGTTTTACCGCTTCTGTTGTACTGCTTTTAAAGTATTTTTTGTTTTATACTGTGCTTATATTGGTTTTTATATTGTATTGCTCATGTTTTTATGTAAACCCCTTGGAAATCCTGAGATGTCAAGCAGTATAGAAGCAGCTTAAGGGTGCAATCCTAGGGGTTGTATCCTCGTGAGATGGAAGCCTCTGAACTCAGACACATCTGTGTATCCAACGTCATGGCAAGCTGCTGTATTGCCCCGGCCGTGGGCATTGAACTCTTAGGTTGGAGGTGCCAAGAAAGTGATACATCAGATCCAAAGGTTTACTTACAAGGACACCTGATTGGGTGACTTACAGCAGACAGGTGTACCCAGTGGTTGAATCAGACAGCTTCTCTGAACCATGAGCCATTGGGTCCAATGGGTTTTATGCCATACATGTTGCAATGAGGCAGCACAACACTAGCAAGCATCCCAAGCATCCATTCCCAGCATAAACTAACAGCGCTTGGTTCTCAGCACAGACACCTGTAAACAAACTTCGCTTTCCAGGCAGAGTGCTTGATAACAGTCTCACACATTAGCGTGGAAAGTGCTAGGCCGTGCATCAGCCCTTTGAATCATCTTCACATGCCCAGAGGCTTACTAGCAAGGGAATTGCAACAATAATGAACTTAAGCAAGCATTATGGATCTCTAGGCCCCTCTAACACTACAAATGACTTGGCTACACTCCTGGGGCCAATACAGCTGCTGCCAGTAGCATGGGAGGAGTGACGGAGGCAATTTTTACCTCTCTGTCCTCCACGTTTTGCTTTTTTCTCTAGATGGACCTTTGAGCCCATCTAGAGAGGGTGCAATGGCAGGGGCAGATCTGGGGCTGGAGAGGCCATAGGATTCCTCATTTCCTAACCCCTCCTCTCCCCACCCCTCCCCTCCCTCCAGCACAGCTCCTTTCTGACCTCTCTGAATCCGCTTTTATGACCTTGGCAAGCAGCTGGAGTGGTTCTTTCCATGATGGCTGCAAGGGGCAGGGGTGGGGGTGGGGGAGAGGGATTGGATACCAGAGTCCCTATTCTGAGGTCGTAAGATCATAAGAAGAGCCCTGCCAGATCAGACCCAGGGTCCATCTAGTCCAACATTCTGTTCACACAGTGGCCCATCAGCTTCTGACCAGGAACCCACAAGCAGGACATGAGCTCAACAGCGCCCTCCCACCCATGTTCCCCAGCAACTGGTATACATAGGCACACTGCCTCTTGTACTAGAGGTAGCACATGGCCAGCAAGACTAGTAGTGGTGTCTACAGCCTTGGAGGAGGGACTCCAAAGAATCCTATGATCCCTGGTATACTCTCCTGGGATCGCTCTCTAAATAAGTAAAGGGCAGTTTACACAGTAAGAACATGAAGATTACCTTAGAAAGCATGAATAATCCAGTTTACAGTCCATAAAATGCACATGAAAGTAATGCTGGTGGCTTACTTTTACCACACACTGATGCCATATTTCATTTCAAGTTGCAATCATAAGGGTTAGCAACTTGCTTTTTTAAAACAACAGCAACAGCCTAGGAGCTGATTTCTTTCTTTTTTTCCTTCCTTCTTTTTACCCGGAACCACTATTTCTGTGCTTCTGCAGAATCACAGCATATGCACGTCTCTGAGCATGAGGCAGCAAGATTCTAAGTCCTGTCAGCTCAACTGACCCACAAAGATTAGTTCCTTTGAACTGAGGTGCCTTTCAGAAATTTGGCCTTTCTAAGGGCGCAATCCTATCCAGATAGGTGGCTGCCTATGAACTCAGAGGCGACCGTCTATCCAAAGCAGGGCAGGAGAAGCACAGAGGGGATCATTCCCTCCACGCTTCTCTTGCCCTGCATTTTCTGCTGGACAGCCGATTTCAGCGGTCTAGCTGTGGGGGGGGGGAGAAGCAGGGGAGGAGGCTGCTGTATGACACATAGGATGTGTTGTACAGGCAGTTCTGCCGTCCCCGCCCTGGAAGATCCCCAGCCACGGCCCTTTCCAGCTGCTCCGTACTCCTCTTGGGAGCGCAGAAGACAGGGCTGTTCCACGCTGCCTTGGAGACAGCATGGAAGGGGGGGGGGTCGGTTCTCTGGGAACTGATCTCGGAGTACGGGATCCGAGGTAGGTTCCCAGAAAACATCATATCCTATGGCCGTCTAGCTGCTGTCTAGCGGCCTTAGGATTGCTCCCTCCAGCTCTGTAGTGGTTTGCTACTAAATTTCGGCAGAAAACCAGTCCAAGTTTTGTTTTTGTTTTGCTGCCGTGCCACTGAATCCAGCAGCAGCGGCAATACAATGGGCGGGTGTCCATAGGTTGGAAAGGGTAACCCAGGCCCCCCAAGGTTGACTACCCCTGCTTTAAATTGAGGTGCTGGGAATCAAGCCTGCCTGGAAGATGGAGCCTCTGATGGGGGACAGTTGCTTTCTAAACACAGGCATGGGCGGACTGCTTGTGGATACTTAAAGGTAAAAAAAGGTAAAGGTGTCCCCAGCCAGTCGTGCCCGACTCTAGGGTGCGGTGCTCATCCCCGTTTCTAAGCCGAAGAGCCAGCGCTGTCCGAAGACGCTTCCGTGGTCATGTGGCCGGCATGACTGAACACCGAGGTGCACAGAACGCTGCTACCTTTCCCGCTGAGGCAGTACCTATTTATCTACTTGCAATGTCTTGCTTTCAAACTGCTAGGTTGGCAGGAGCTGGGACTGAAGACGGGAGCTCACTCCGTCACACAGCACTCGGGTCTTGAACTGCTGTCCTGCCGACCTTCCGGTCTGCAGTTCAGCGTCTTAACCACTAAGCCACCGCGGCCCCTCTAAGCCACCGCGGCCCCTTGTGGATACTTACTCGCCTTGAAACAGGCCAATCTGGCCCATCCCTGCCCTGCAGAGTGAGCTCTAGGGAGATCCATCTCAAAGTTAGTACTCTTCTCCTCCCCAGACAAATGGGGCCAAAAGCCCCAGGACATTTTGGAGAGACACTTACACTCCTTGGCTTCTTGAAGCTGTTTATGCAGCTTGCTCACTTCTGAAGGAAGCTTCGATTCTGAAATTGTAAAAACAGATACAATCACGCACAGACACAATATCAGAGGTTCAGAAGTGACAAAAAGGCTATAGAGAAGTTCAAAGGAGGCTCCTGTCCCAGTCCATGTTAACTGTCCCCAGAACAACCCAGTCTCTGGCAGGCCTGGAACCAGGTTTGTAAGCACTTCAGTGCTGTTCAGGGTTCAACTCAATCTTCCCCCATGTCCAGCAGTGTTGAATCTGTTTCAGCCCAAGGGCTGAATTTCATTTCGGAGAAGCTCTTAGGGACCGCATTCCAGGGGTGAGCAGGGCTGAAGGCACAAGGGGCAATGCCAGAATGTCAGCATATTGTAGCTTAACGCTCTCATTGCTATAAACTAAGCTTTAGGAGAGACATTTTGACCTTTTAGAATGGGGGAAAAATGCACAAAAGCCAGGAAATCACCAAAATATCGGTGGTTGTGGGAAAGGGTTTGGGTCCAGGGGAAAGGGGTGTGGCCATCTGGGGAACCGTGGAGGGCCAGATTTGGCCCATGGGCCTGATGTTTTGCACCCCTGCTTTAGTCAGTGGAGCTGACATAAAAATGCATGAACATTCATGCAGCACTTTAAAACCTCCTTAATTCTATTATCAATATATCTTTAGATTCTAGATCAGGCATGGGGAACCTGTGGTCCTCCATATGTTGCTGAACTGCAATTACCATCATCCCTCTCCACTGGCTGGGGTTGATGGGAGTTGGAGTCCAACAACATCTGAAGGGCCAAAGGTTCACCCCTGCCCCCGTTGAATGATTTTGGCAGGCAGGTTGGCGCACACCTTTGCTCACATCATGCAACTGTTCCCAGGGGCATGGATCACCTTTCCCAGTGTCTGGTCTGTTGCCAGAACTCTCAATGTGTAACTTGCTTTGCTCAGATATGCACATTTCTTGCCCAGCCCAAACTCTCCCTCATTGCAGGAATAAACCCTGACAATCTTCAGGAGAGCTGTGTGCTCAGTCTGGTTTTGGAGGTCCCACTTGTAGCCAACAAAAGTGGCCTTTCACCATTTCCACTTCCCACAGGTTGGGGAATGCTGGGTAGCCTTTCACTGCTGCCAGACAGGGACGTATGGATTGTGTAAATTCTGTTCTGTCTGTGTTTCCTGGATTGTCAGACGCCTTTCATTCTCTCGTCTGCCCACTGACAGAATCATATTTTTTTTGTTCCAGAATTTATGCAAATTCGCAATTGCATAATTGCACACATACAAAAATGCACAAATTTCCCCAAAGCGTGCATTTTCACACTTTAGCCTAAAGTGGAAATGCGCATTTTGGGCTGGGGTTCTTTATTTTGTGCATTTTTCCAGGTCAGAATTTTCCTAAAATTTGGGAATGTTAGAAAACTGGTCCGCAAGTCCACAGAATCCATCCAATAGGGGAAAAGCCGGCCCTTTGGGGAATTCTGGGTCAGATTCATGAAAATCCAAACTCATTTGGTTCCATTGTGGATTTCTCCGACATCCCTTCTGCCAGATGTAGGGGTATACGAAACCCCACTTACCTGGCTCCGCCGGGTTCCGCAGGTGGGGGGAGGTGATCTGTTCCTCCCCCCTGGAATCCTGCCCGGCTGGCTCCACTCCGCTCCGCAGCCAGGCCAACCCGCAGCGGGGCCTCCAGCCGCTGCCAGGCTGGTGCGGACGCAAATGGAGTCCTGTGTAGGGGACGACATTTGTGTCCCTACGCCGGCCCGTGATAGGCTACGTAAATATTTACATAGCCTATCACGGCTAAAGCAGGGACGCAAATGGCGTCCCCTACGCCATTTGCGTTCCTGCTTTAGCCGTGATAGGCTATGTAAATATTTAAGTAGCCTATCACGGCAAAAAAAAAGGAACGCAAATGGCGGCGGCTACGGTGGCTGCCATTTGCCTTCTGTTTTTTAGCTGTGATAGGCTACGTAAATATTTACGTAGCCTATCACAGCCTCTGCAGGGACACAAATGGTGTCCCTGCGTTAGCCGTGATAGGCTATGTATTTACGTAGCCTATCACGGCCATTCGAAAGACGGGAATGGTGGCTGCAGACGCGGCCGCCATTCGAGGAGCACCGGAATGGCCGACCAAGGTAGGCTCTGTTCGGGGCCCATTTCATGGGGTGGGGGGGTGGGGTCCTTCATTCCACCATGGATTTCGGGGGGCCGAATGCACTGGCATTCGGCCTCACCGAGATCCGTGGTGGAATTCTCCGCCATGCCTAGCCAGATGTAGGGATGTCAGAGAATTCCACCATGGATCTCGGTGAGGCCGAATGCCAGTACATTCGCCCCCCCCGAAATCTGTGACGGAACGGCCTGCCACCCCCCTGCCCCCCCCGCGGATCCCCCCTGGGACGAGACTTACCTGGGGCGGATGTTCCAGGCAGCGGCGGCGGCTCTGGCGGCGGCTCTGGCTTTGGCGGCTGGTCTCCCGACCAGCTGCCACCGCCACCTCCTTTTGCAGTCTGGCGTTTATTTTTTTTTGTATTTTTACAGAGATGTGATTGGCTATGTAAAGACTTACGTAGCCTATCACGTCTCTGTAAAAAAAAAAAAAAGTGTATGCAAATGGTGGCGGCTACGGCCGCCGCCATTTGCGTTCCTTATTTTGCGCCGTCTTAGTCTACATAAATATTTACGTAGACTATTATGGTGAAAATAAAGGGGAACGCAAATAGCGTAGTGGGTGCTATTTGCGTCCCTATTTGATTCGCCGTTTTAGCGAATATTTACGTAGGCTAAAACGACGAATCAAAAAGGGAAGCAAATAGCGCCCACTACGCTATTTGTGTTCCCCTTTATTTTTGCCGCAATAGTCTATGTAAATATTTATGTAGACTAAGACGGCGAAAAATAAGGAACGCAAAAATGGCCGCCGCCGCCATTTGCATATGCCGTTGTTGTTGTTTTTACCCAGCAGCCACCGTGGCCAGAAATCCGACCGGAAATCCGACCATCGAGGATTCCGGGGGGAGGGACGGAATGCCTCCCCCCACACCATGAACAGAATCTGTGGAAAGGTAAGTGACTTTCGTACACCCCTAGCCAGATGCTGGATCATTGGCTGAGGTTCTGCTGCCCTCTGCTGGAGCGAAATTTCTTGTAGGCTCTGATGCTTTTCGCCATTAGAATGGTTAGAAAACCCTTTTCAGCACATGTCTACACACCAGGTAGGAACACAGGAAGCTGCCGTATAGTGGGCCAGACCATTGGTCCATCTAGGTTCCAGGGCATGGTCTGAAGACACATGAGGCAGCCACTGTTCTGAAGCTAAGCAGGTCTGGGTCTCATCAGTGCTTGGAGGGGAGACCATGGGGGAGCCACATGCAGCCACCCTGAGTTCCACAATGGAAGAAAGGTGGGATATTAATGTAATAAATAAATAGACAGATAGATAGATGATAGATAGATGATAGATAGATAGATAGATAGATAGATAGATAGATAGATAGATAGATAGTTAGCTTGGTATTATCTACGCAGAGTGTGGCACTAGCTCTTCAGCGATGCAGACAGGAAGTCTCTACCTGGACGTGTCACAGATGAAATATGGGACCTCCTAAATGTGAAACATGTCCGATTTCACTGTTGTTTAACATGCACATCCTATGTGAGATGCAGGTGAGGGAATCATTGCTGAGGGAATCATACGGTGAGCACATACTGTGCATGCATTCTAGGTTTTTTTTTAAAAAATTGTGTGTTGGGGGGAGGGGAATCTGAAGTAGCAGGGCTGGGAAAGAACTCTAAGACCCTGGGGATTGCCACAGTACTGGGCTGGATGTCTCATTGGTCTGGCAAAATATAAGGAATATGTTATCTCCTGAGCACTTGACACCATGTCTGGCTAGCTCTAGTGGAAATGAATTTTTGGATCCTGGCTGGTGATTGATGATTCCAATTTTTTTTGGCAGTCCTCAGGCTGTTTCCAAATGTGAGAATGTGCGTGAAAAACATCCCTTTTATATTTTGTCTTGAGGCTAATGAAGCATTTCAGATGGCAAAGTAATGTAATTACCCATGGACAGCACAATTCCAAACAATATGAGGATCAGCAGGTAAGAGAGTGCCAGCAGCAGATACACCAGGAAAGAGGACTTCCATTTCCACTGGGGTGTGCATCTGTCTTTCAAAAGAGAGAGAAAGAGAAGGTAGAATCTTGCATTAAAGGCCAATGCACACAGCAAGGCCATTGCATGGATAGTGTCTAATATTACCTTATGGTAGCTGCTATGACATAACAGCTCACTATGCAAGATGGCCAATTTTTTTTCCAGCCTGATATGTAAATATGATGCAGTCCTTCAAGTAGCAGACCTCTATGAGTATCAGATAACTCAGCCACAGAGATAGAAACAGGCACAGTTTACCCACAGCCATTACTTCTAGCTTCCATTCAAACATCACTGACGTCATCAAAATTCATATATCCTGGCTCAGAAATGCAACACATGGGAGACCCAATGCTCATCTCAAATACAAGCATTTGAGCGTTATGACCCCATCATTTCTTTCTGGCTTGGGGTTTTAATCCAAGCCAGATAAGACATTACACTCCTTCCAATAACACAATAGAAATATAAAGGAAACTGTTACATTTTGTAAAATGTCAAACGTATCAAGGGTTGTAGACAGCCAATGACTGTGGATAAAGAAATATTGAGATCATAATCAAAAGTAGGAACTGGGGTTTTTGTTTGTTTTGGAATCAGAGGTAGCTCTCGGGTCTGGACAGGTTTAACATCACTAACTTAAACAAAGGGAACTAAAGAAATTAAAGGACACAGAGGAATTAAAGGACTCATTCATTCATTCATTTCATCCATTTATTGTATTTCTATATCTCCCCATAGCTGAAGCTGTCTGGGCAGTTCACAGACATTAAAAACCATTAAAATACGTTATATAAAATATAAAACCATTCACGTAATAACATAGAACCAATAATACACATAGCGACAACATACTATCTAAAACAATCCTACTGTCTTTACAAACAGAGAAAATGCCCCCCCCCCCATTTTGTCAATTTCTCTGAATGGAAAAAAGGATAATGAGGCAGAGGGGGGAAGAAGTGGCCCATGTTATAAGTCTGCATGAGACTCAGAGCAATGATGTCTTTGGACTTCTTATTGCCCTCCAGTATTTTGGAGAATTCTACCCCTGGAGGAGACAAGGGGACCTTCCGCTCAATCCACTGGCCCATCTGCTGTTCCCTCCTCATGTGAGCCTGACCAGAACGTATCACAAGCTATGAGCAGATACCACCCAAATCTCATCATTCCCTCCTTGACAGGTAGGGAGGCCATAGAATCATAGAATAGTAGGGTTGGAAGGGGCCTACAAGGCCATCGAGTCCAACCCCCTGCTCAAGGCAGGAATCCAAGTCAGAGCATCCCTGACAGACAGCTGTCCAGCCACTTCCACATCACCAAAAAGTGGAAATGAATCATCCCCAAAGAGGGCACACATTTGCACAGGGGGGCATAAGAGAACACAGATTTGTATATGCCAACTTTGCTTCTATGTATAGAAGCAAATTTGGGGAAAATACTATAATTTAAAAGGAAATACTTTAAGTAGAAATACAATTTCTCTCACTATAGTGGGGAAGACTCTGGCCAAGTGACCTGCAAACTTCCACAGTCTACTGCCCAGCTGCTGTTGATGGGAAACTCCAAAGCCTCATCTGATCTCCATGGTTTTCTCTCTGTATACTGGACTTGAACTGGGCAGCCCTTCAAATATAGGACTGTCCTCTGTAAATTAGGACTCAGGGCCAACCGATATCCCAGCAAATCTTCCACCATTTTCCATCACACAATTTCACAGCAAATTAGAAGAAAGGAGGGCCAAATGGTACCTTGTGTTAAATGCATTACTGCATTTCACATGCCTGATTTCTTAACCCCAAATACCTGCCCTGCCGGGAGAGGGAGGGAACAGATCTGGGTCTGGACCATGGGAAGGGCAGTTTTACTCTTCCTTACTACAGTCCTGGGTGCTTCCAGATGAGACTTGTTTTCCCACCCATGTTTTCCCATCACTTCTTCCATCATTTTTCTTAAGGAAAAAAAGACAGAATAGCTGCACAATGCCTTCTGATTAGTAGTGCTAAGAAGCACCCCCAGATGAAATCAACTTCCTCCCCAGCCGGGAGGAAAACTCCCACTTATTTCATTTCAACACTGCTACAGCATCTACTGCTCCTAGAATACTGACTGGTGCTTTTCCTATGACTTAAGACAGGCGGAATATTAAAAAGAGATCTTGCAGAAATCCCCTAAGCCACAGGGCCACATGAAACACACAAGCATTTTATCTGTTCATTTGTCAGCTTATTAATTTAAGACACCTTAGTATTTTTTTAAAGGGGAGCATTATCAAAATGCAAAATTGCTCTGCGGTTTGGAGAGAAAGGAAAGGTTCTTGGTGATGTCATACCACAATAGCCAATCAGCAACATGCACAGCCAGCTTTTGCTTCCAACTTACAGAAACATTTGTTTTTAGAGCTGAACTCTAGTTGCCCTGGAAAAGGTACCTTTGGATTGAATGCAGAGCAGCCTCTCTGTTCTAAAGATGTTATCTTTGTTTTCTCTCTAAGACCAAGCAAAATCTGTAGCTAGTATCTATTTACCTATTCCTCTTGGTACCACAGCTGTTCCGGTCTCTACCAGATGTACTTCATCTATGTCATAGTGCCGCTTGTAAGCACTGACTAGACCCATCATGCTCTTGTGTTCAAGTCTCTCCTCTTGATGGGGTTATAATATGCCCAGCAAATTGAGGAACTGAAGAAAAGATAATGTGTGAGCTCCTATTCTCCTGCTGCTTCTTAAAAAGGCATGAGGAAATCCAACCAAGTCCCCACTTCCTACCACTGCCAGGCTGCAGTGATTAACTTCCCTTTAGAAGGAACTCTTACCCATGGCACCTTAAAGAACTGGTTCCCTTCAGAAAATTATAGGTTACAGCATTATGGCTCTGTTGACCTACTTCATCTGTTTTTGTTATGAGTCTGTCTGTCCGTACATCCATCCATCCATCATTTAGGAAGATAGGTACATAGGAAGCGGCCTTATACTGAGTCAGACCGTTGGCCCATCTAGCCCAGTATTGTCAACACTGACTGGCAGCAGCTCTCCAGGGTTTCAGGCAGGAGTTTTTCCAGCCCTACCTGGAGATGCCAGGGATTGAATCTGAGACCTTCTGCATGCAAAGCAGGTGCTCTGCCACTCAGCAATGGTACCTCCCATCTCTCCCTTCTGTCATCTTTCCCTCCTACTCCATCATCTGGGAGCGAGATAATGGGTCTAGCTCAATGAGACCAATCCCTATCACCCTGCCAACCAGGTGAATATGAAGCTGTCATAGAATCATAGAATCATAGAATAGTAGGGTTGGAAGGGGCCTACAAGGCCATCGAGTCCAACCCCCTGCTCAATGCAGGAATCCAAGTCAGAGCATCCCTGACAAATGGCTGTCCAGCCTCGTCTTAAAGGCCTCCAGTGTGGGAGAGCCCACCACCTCCCCAGGTAATTGGTTCCATTGCCGTATTGCTCTGACACTCAGGAAGTTTTTCCTGATGTTCAGCCGGAATCTGGCTTCCTGTAACTTGAGCCCATTATTCCGTGTCCTGCACTCTGGGATGATCAAGAAGAGATCCTGGCCTTCTTCTCTGTGACAACCTTTCAAGTACTTGAAGAGTGCTATCATATCTCCCCTCAGTCTTCTCTTCTCAAGGCTAAACATGCCCAGTTCTTTCAGTCTCTCTTCATAGGGCTTTGTTTCCAGTCCCCTGATCATCTTTGTTGCCCTCCTTTGAACCCTCTCCAGCTTGTCTGCATCCTTCTTAAAGTGTGGTGCCCAGAACTGGACACAGTACTCCAGATGAGGCCTAACCAGTGCTGAGTAGAGGGGAACTAGTACTTCCCGGGATTTGGAAGCGATGCTTCTATTAATGCAGCCCAAAATAGCATTTGCCTTTTTTGCAGCCACATCACATTGTTGGCTCATATTCAGCTTGTGATATGCTATGGTCATACAGGACCATATAGCACAATATTGTCTAAACTAGGGGGCAGAGGCTCTTTCAGATCTCAGGAAGACATTTCTCCCACTCCTGTTGTCTGGGATCCTTTAATGTGAGACGGGGCTTGAATCTGAACCCAAGTCCTGACACCCCCATAGCATGTGCTCTACCACTGAGCTACAGGCTATTGGCAAGGTGATTTGATGGGAACTCTTTGGGGATGCAGGAAGCTGGAAGGGCCCTGGAGAAAAGGAAGGGCGTGTGTGTGTGTTAGGGATGCTGGAGAAATTTGTTTGGTTCAAAAATGCAAAATGAGGTTGATTAACCAAAAATTAACCAATCAATGAACCAAAACTCAGCTATCCTTCAAAATTTGTACTTCTCCAAATTTCGCAGTAGAGTTCTCCACTCAAAAATTGCATGCAAAAATACATATATATGTAAATGTAACATTCAAAAAATGCATTATATTAGGAAATTGCTTGGGAAAATTGTATATTAGGGAAAATGCATGTACTCAGAAAAATATGCACCAGGTTTCATGAAAACTTTTAAAAAATCTCAAATTTCAGGATGAGGTGAACTTAAGACTGCAAAAAGTAGAAACTGACAGATTCTAACAGATTCATTCATTTGGGGTATATGTCCATGTTTAGGGATGCTAACAGAGGAGAACTTCTGCAGCTGCCTTCTGCAATCTTGTGCCCCTTAGTTGTCTTTCTACAACTACCCTCATCCCCAGCCAGCTGCTTTCTGTGGGGGAAGATTGGAGTTGTTATATGCAACATCTGGAGGTCACTGGATTGTGAAAGGCTGTTGAACAGGATGAGTTTGGACACTTATTTTTATCATTGTTTTTTTTTCTCTACATCACCCTTATTGCCCTACTAGAATATCACTTCCCCTTTCTGCATTGATTCCCTCTTCAAATTAATTCCTCAAATGTGAGGAAGCTTTGGCTATGGGGCAGTATAGAAATGTAATTAATAATCTTATATCAGAATACATTAGTGTAAGGCTTATTACCAGAGATCTACCAGACTGATTTTGCTCATTTTTTTTTTAAACTGAAGCTTGAGCAGTGTAGCCACGCAGAAAATTTCAAAACTTTGAAGAACTCCAAAACTCAAGCATTAAAAGCAAAACAGTATGTTTATTGTCCCACACCAAACAGTCTCCTATTGCTCTATGGTTCAGTGCTGGTTTATTTGCTCCATGCCAAACAGCACCTGGTCTGACATCACGTGTTTTCAACCTGAAACTTAAAGAAATGCTAAATGATCTTTTAAAAAAGAATGCGCCAAACAGTGCATGATCTGACATCATATGTTTTTGACCTCCATTACATGCATCCTCCCACTTTCCTTTTTTCTGTTTCTGTTTGGATTTGTTTGTATTCGTTTTGCTTCACAGGAGGATTCAGAGGGGACTGCTAGGCCTCGGGGCAGTTTCCAGTGGCAATGGCCAGTCTCCCCCTGAATTGTATTGTTTCAAATGGGACGAATCAGAGAGCAAGGGGGGAGGGGCTGCTGGTGCTCCTCCTGTGATGCCCTGTGCATGGGTGGGGTTTGTGTATTTGTGTGTGTGTATCTCTGTGTGTGTATGTCTGTGTGTGTGAGAAAGGGGGGTAATGAGTGGGACGAGGCGGCAGGAGTGGGCAGGGTGCAAGACCAGCACCATATTTGATGGCTCTGGCTCAGTGCAGGTGAGAGAAAGGCAGCATTTTTCTTCTCCCTCCCCCCGGCTCACCTTTTGTTTTTCAGGCCTAGGTGAAGGTGGAGCTTGGAACACCCCCTTTCCCTGCAACAGAGGAGGGGTGGGTCTGTCTATGCTTTCATATAATGGGAAAGGGTTCTTATTGGAAGGAGGGAGGCTAATTGTGTGGGTGAATGAAATGGAGGGAGGTGGGTTGGAAGACCCCCTTTGCTATGGTGGGGGGAGGCTTGCTTTAATGTAGTGGGAAGAGGCCTTATTATTGGGGTGCTCATTGAAAGGAAGATGACACAGGACACAATTGGAAAGTTGAGAGAGGAAGTGAGGGAGGGAAAGGAGGAAGTGCCCCCTGAAAGTTGTTCCAGTCGCAAGGGAAATGGCCAAATTTTCATCCAATCATTGTCAGACTATTAGTGCCAGTGGCGACATGGGCTTTACACTAGTAGTAGTAGTAGTAGTAGTAATAATAATAATAGAGTCAAACTGTCAAATGTGCTCTAGGCATAGATCAGTTCCCTAAGCTTCTGATAGCAATTGCAAATTTGCAGCTGTGTGAATGGCTTTTAAAAAGCAAATTGCAGTGTGCGTATGAAAGAGATCTTGATTAGGTACCTGGCATGTGTTAACCTTTTGCCCTCTGCTGCAGTCCTGATCTGGACTGGAACCCCTGCACTGGCTATATGCCTTGGGGAGAAAAGCTCCCATTCTCGCCTATAGAAGTCCCCCCCCCCATGCAACTAACAGGCATGGGGTCCCAATCTAGATGGATAATGGCAGGCAAAGGGTTAATGCCCCCTAAACCCCTACACACACACACACACACACACACCAGGATCCCAATTTAAATCAGAACCTATATGCCTGCAATTTACTGTTGAAAAGCCACACGACTCCCTTGCTACAACAGCTTCACTGGCTACTAGTCTGTTTCCAGGCAGAATTCAAAGTGCTGATTATGACCTATAAAGCCCTATATGGCTTGGGACCAGGCTATCTGAAAGACTGACTTTTCCCATATGAGCTGGCCCAGGTCCTAAGATCTTCTGGAAGGCCCTTCTTTCAAGACCTCCACCTTCAAAGGTGTGTTTGGTGGCAACTTGAGAAAGGGCCTTTTCAGTGGTCGCTCCCAGCCTATGGAGCTCCCTCCCAAGGGGTGCTAGGTTTGCTCCCTCTCTGCTATCCTTCCACTGGCAGACAAAAACGGCTTTATTTGAGAAGGCCTTTATCTTGTAAGTGGGTCTGGTGGGTTGGATGCTGTTTTTAATAATACTTTTTTCTGTGAGTGTTACAAATTTATTATATTTTAATGTATTGTTTTAATGAATTTTGATTAGTTCTGTAAGCTGCCTTGTGTGCTGTTTTTGGGGAGAAAGGCAGGGGAGAAATAAAATAAGATAAACAAATAAATAAATTCCCACAATTGCTAATTGTGTGAATGGCATTTCATCTAGTTTGGCCCTTCAAATGTGTAAGAGTAAGAATTCCTTGCCTGGCCTGAGAGGAGCTCACCCCACTGTGTTTTTGCATGAGTGACTCTTCTGAGCCTGCCTCATGAGTGGAAGGGGGTAAGTCCAGAGCAGTGAATCAGACAGAGGCAGAACAGAGACATTTGGCAATTAGTTACCTGGATTGGATTCTCACTTGTGTGGGTGTGCGCGCCACCTTTCCTTCAAAAACTCCAAGGTGGCGTACATCATTCTCCCGCCACCCATTTTATCCTCACAACAACATTGTGAGGTAGATTAGGCTGCGAGATAGCAGTCCATGATTTGGGAGGAAGGTCTGGTGGATTACTTAGTACTACCCGGGAGCTGAAGGCTCATTATGATTTTTTTTTTTTTTTTTGCAAGCTCTGGATCTCTCTAAAGAAGGAAAGTAAGCAATAGAGTTGCATGATTCTTAGCCTTCTCCGTGTTGTCTCTGTATTTTCACACACACACACCACAGTTCCCAATAGCTAGTATTCTACAATTGTTCTGGTGGTGGCAGCGTGGTGGTGGGATCTATCCTAATCTCCTGTAACATCATTATTGGCTAAGACAGAGCATTCAAATTAAGTTATTGCTTAAGGCAGGCCATTCAGACTGAGAGCTAAAATAGTCAGGCACCTGTACTTGCCACTGTAAAGAGCATTTGGATACCTTCACTGGTTTGGCCTTGAGAGCTTCCCAAGTCCATTCCAACTTAATATGCAATTTAAAAGGACTAGCTTTTATGGAAACATCCATTGGGAGTGTGTTTTTTTATGCCCCGTTTGCATCAGCATCTCATATTTTGATTCTGATTTTGTGTAAAGATCAGCAAAAAGGGTTTCTCTTGATTCCTCAGGCCAGAGCAGGTAGCCTATAAAAAGAAAGAAAACTGTGGGCTCTAACTGCGGGCCAACCATCTACCTGCTGGTGAAGTGTGCTGCTTTGTAATTCGTTTTATTATCCTTTGAACATATTTCCTGTTTAAAAGGAAATCTTTTATTTTGTGAATGGTTGTGAACCACACAGAGAGCTTCAGCTATTGGGCAGTATAGAAATGAAATCAATAAGAAGAAAAATAAGGGGCGGCGGGGGGAAATATGACAAAATTACTGGCAGAAAGTAGTTTCGTCCGTTACTCTTGGTATACATGTAGGTTTGGTCAAATAACCTACAAATTAAGGAGCATGCATGTTTTCAAAAAGCACATATAAACCACTTCCCACACTTTGGGGAGCAAATGGGAATTTTCCTCCCATTGCCAATAAGACATATGAGGGGAGGATGGGAGGTGATTCCGATCTGGATTGTAGATGGTTACCCTCCCTCTGCACATGCCATGGACTAGTATCTGGCTCCCCCTCCCCCACATCAGGTATTTGTTAAAGAAGAATCAACTATGCAAGAGCAAAATCCATGGCAAACATCACATCCAGTTTGGCCTTTAAAATCCAAGGACTGAGAGCTGTGATCCCCTGGTTGCTTATGAATCTTGAGTTTACTTCCTCCTCAGAATTGTTCCATCAAGAATTCTTTGGAACTGAGCAATTTGTGCAAACAGCTGACTCGATCTAAAATTACCAAGTTTTCAGTGGAAACATCCCAGAAAGCACTACTTTGCACTTTTGCTTCCAGAGAGCATGACACTGTCCCTGTCAGCACTCATACTTGGAGTGCTGCTACTTATGTAGCCAAAGCAGAACCATCCACACAAGAGAAAGCTGTCCATAGGTTTGAGGGAACCCCAAGCTTAGCAGAAGTACAAAACAAATATTTAGGAAAGAAATTCTAAGGGAGGGAATCCCCTTGGCCCCAAACAGCCTGGAAGCTTGAATAAGACAGCCATAGGATAGGTCGGTTCCTGGGAACCGATCTTGGACCCCATGCTCTGAGGTCGGTTCCCTGAGAACCAACCTCTACCCCCTCCTGCGCTGCCTCATAGGCAGCGCAGATCGGCTCCAGACTCTGCACTCGTAAGAGGAGCGTGGAGCGGCGAAAACAGGGCATTCCTGGGGGCGGGCCAGGGTGGGGCAGGTGGAAGTGCCATTTCAACACTTCCTATGCGTTGTTTGGTGTCTGCCCCCACCCCCCCCGGTCCGATTTCCTGTGGCTAGACAGCTGAAATCGGCCGTCTAGCTGTGAATGCAGGGTGGCTGAAGCATGGAGAGGATGATCCCCTCTGCACTGCTCTTGCCCTGCACTGGATAGGCGATTGCCTCTGAGTTCAGAGGCAGCTGCCTATCCTGATAGGATTGCGCCCTTAAAAGATATGTGTAACTTTGTGGACTGAAGACTCCCTGTTGGGATGCCTAGAGCACAGCCCTTTTTGGCCCCTAGCAGCTGCCATAGGGGACAGGGAGATTTAGGGCTGAGAGAGAACAGAAGGCAAGAGAGTAAGAGGGAACTACTCAGAGAAGACCTTGGAGCAGAGAACAGCACAATGATCATTGCCATCATACACAAATACAGTCAGGGCCAGAAATATTGGAACAAGGATAACTGTTTTGGCAGTTGGCCTCTGTACACCACCACATTGAAGGTGAAAGGAAACACACCCAGATGGGAGCGAAGTCAGGACTTGCAGCTGTAATTCAAGGGGTTTGACAAAAGTGGGGCACTAACCATTCAGGAAGGACAGCCAGTGGCATACACCCCCCCCCCCCCATGGTTGGTGGCTCATAAGTAATGGAACAAACATCATTTCAAACTTAAGGGTCGCCTTGAATACCTGGATGAAAATCCTTTGCAGTCAATGACTGCCTGAAGTCTGGAACCCATGGACATGACCAAGTGCTGAGTGTCCTCCCTCACGATGCTTTGCCAGGCCTTCACTGCAGCTGCCTTCAGCTGCTGCTTGTTTGTGGGTCTTTCTGCCTTCAGTCTTGCCTTCAGTAAGTGAAAAGCATGCTCTATTGGGTGGAGATCAGGTGACTGACTTGGCCATTGAAGAACATCCCACTTCTTTGCCTTGAGAAACTCTTGGGTACCTTTTGCTGTATGTTTTGGGTCATTATCCATCTGCAATATGAAGCAGCATCCTATCAGTTTGGCAGCATTCAGCTGAATATGAGCAGAAAGTATAGCCCTATACACTTCAGAATTCATCCTGCTGCTTTTATCAGCAGTCAGGCCATCAATAAACACCAGTGACCTGGTTCCATTGGCAGCCATACATGCCCATGCCATAACACTGCCTCTACCATGTTTGACAGATGATGTGGTATGCTTTGGATCATGAGCTGTTCCTTTCCTTCTCCATACTTTTCTCTTCTGGTACAAGTTGATATTGGTTTCATCAGTCCAAAGAATCTTATTCCAGAACCGGGCAGGCTTTTTTAGGTGTTTGCTGGCAAAGTCTAATCTGTCCTGTCTGTTCTTGAGCGTTACCAGTGTTTTGCACCTTGTTGTGAAGCCTCTGTATTTACATTCATAAAGCCATCTCTTGACTGTAGATGTTGACAATGACATGCCTACCTCCTCAAGAGCATTCTTGACCTAGCTAGATGTTGTGAAAGGGTTCCTCTTCACCATGAGCAGAATTCTGCGGGTCATCCACTTTAGTTGTCTTCCGTGGTCTGCCAGGCCTTTTGCTGTTGCTGAGCTTGCCAGTTAATTCCTTCTTTTTCAGGATGTTCCAAACTGTTGTGTTGGCCACTCCCACTGTTTTTGCTATCTCTCTGATGGGTTTATGTTGTTTCCTCAGCCTAATGATGGCCTCCTTCACTCGCATGGACACCTCTTTGGACCTCATGTTGGAAGTTTCAGTGAACAGATACCAAATGCAGATGTAACACTCAGAACCACCTCCAGGCCTTTCATCTGCTTGATTGGTCATGGGGTACCCAGGAGGAAACAGGCCACACCTGGCCATGCAGCTACTTGTCAGCCATTCGTTCCATTACTTATGGGCCACCAATGATGGGTGTGTGTGCATGCCACTGGCTGTCCTTCCTGAATGGTTAGTGCCCCACTTTTGTCAAACCCCTTGAATTACAGCTGCAAGTCCTGACTTCGCTCCCATCTGGGTGTGTTTCCTTTCACCTTCAATGTGGTGGTGTACAGAGGCCAACTGCCAAAACAGTTAACCTTGTTCCAATATTTCTGTCCCTGACTGTAATTGTAAAACACCTAGAGAAATGTATGTTATGCAACGTTTAATACAATAAATAAATAAATGCAGCAGTTAACTAATTCGGCGGTGGGTAAACCACCATCAAAACAAACTAGACATAGTGAAAAAAAAACCCCAAACACTACAATAAATTAAATTTAACCTTGAGTCCTTTGTTTCAAGGTGGATTTCCCCCCTGGATTGTGTCTCTTTCAAGGGCATCCACAATTAATTTTTAGGGGCACACCTAAGATATTTTCAATATTTTACATCAAAATGTAACTCATGAATGCAACAAACACAGATCTGCAGGCTAGGAACACAAGTTCTTTATCTGAACCACCCCTTAGCTATTTCTTTAATGGTTCTGCAGTGCAGCCATTAGCAGGTGGAGTTTCCTCTTCTGATTTCTGCAGACTAAATTTCTGTTGATGGGACAAGAGCAAACCAGCCTTTTGTTAATGTCCAGTTGCCAAACCGATTGCAGGCACACTTACCATACCCATGTACATCCATTAGGAAGGCACCATTGGCAATAGTTCCTTATGTATCCAGTGTCAAAACTGTGTTCGTCACTGCACAGTGTGTGAAATGGCCCTCGTTCTCACATTGGACTGTGTTGAGATGTGTGCTTCCCACTACAGTTGCCAGGTCTCATGTGTTTGGGCCCAGACTCAGGTTTGGGCTCCATTTTCCAGGCGGCAAGTTAAATCTCAGGGCCATCAGCTAGTCTCAAATGACTCCTTTTGAATCTTGGGTCAAGGAGCTTTTCAGTAGTACTACTTCTTCAAAAATCCACTCATCATTCTGACAGGGACCCCCCCCCCACATAAAACAGTTTCATCAAATATCCAATGATTCCAGTGGAAAACGGGGGGATGCACCCCCAAATGAAAACAACTTTTTCCCTGATCCCCCCTCTCTGCATTTCCCCCCAGGCCTTTATATTTCTAGTTCTAGCCTTTGCAGGTGGAACAAATTCTTGGGCTCTACCTGGATACCAGATTTTTGTCTGCTAAGACAGGGATGGAGAACATGTGGCCCTCCAGATGTTGTTGAACGGCAGCTCCCAGCAACCTTCACTCTTGGCTATGCTGGCTAGGGCTGATGGGAGTTGCAGTCCAACCACATCTAGAGGGCCACATGTTCCCCCACCTCTGTGCTGAGAGTTGACGGTCCCGTGAGATCACAAAGCCCCACCGTGCGCTATCACTATGGCTCTGAGGCTCTGGGATGTGTCTACCTGGGGGCTGTGGGACACGATCGATATATCCTGTTTCAACAGATTGGGTCCTGTAGGTTTCAGGGACACCCTTCAAAGTTTAGCTAGGCTTGTGTGTGTGTGTGTGTGTGTGTGCGCACACGCGCGCGCGCACACACACACACACACACAGAGCTTAGGAGCACCTGAGACCAGCGCATGTTTTTATGTTAAAAAGAAGGTGCTCCAGTTGTTCCTTAAGGCATTGGCTCCCAATTAGGGATGTATGAAAGTCACTTACCTTTTCGCAGTGGTGATTCGCAGTGCGGGGGGAGGTGCTCCGCACCTCCCCCTGAAATCCTAACCCGTCCAGCTCCACTCCGCAGAAACTCTGTGGAGCCGCCGGCTGGGAGCATTCGCAGGCGTGCAGAGCCTGTGGACGCAAATGGCAGCGGCTACGGCGGCCGCCATTTGCGTTCATGTTTTTGCCCGTGATAGGCTACGTAAATATTTACGTAGCCTATCACGGCAAAAGACAGGGGCGCAAATGGCAGCCCCTGTTTTTTTACCGTGATAGGCTACGTAAATATTTACGTAGCCTATTACGGCAAAAAAACAGGAATGCAAATGGCGGCAGCTACGGCGGCCGCCATTTACGTTCCCTTGTTTTGCCGTGATAGGCTATGTAAATATTTATGTAGCCTATCACAGCCTCTGCAAGGATGCAAACGGCACCTCTGCGTTAGCCGTGATAGGCTACGTAAGTATTTATGTAGCCTATCACGGCCTAAATGGGGAAGCGAATGGTGGCCGCAGACACGGCCACTATTCGCAAAGCAGCACGAACGGCACCAGGTAAGTGCTCTGTTTCGCACACCTTTTGCGGGGTGGGGGGGGTGGGGGGCTTCGTTCTGCCACGGATTTCAGGGGGCCAAATGCACTGGCATTTGGCCTCACTGAGATCCATGGCGGAATTCTCTGACATCCCTACTCCCAATGGAGCAAGCCTCCCTCACTCCTCAGCTATCCCAAGTGTCGTAAAAGGTGAGAGAAGCCTTTGGCTTTGGCCTTGGGAACTGGAACTCCAGTGGGCCCCTCCCACCAACCCTTCACCTTCCAATAGGGTGGCTTTGGGACCCCCCCCCCCGACTCCCAGCCCCTCAAGGCTGCTGTTCTTTGTCGGTCCTGTGCAGAGAACAACACTTGGGAGGCTCCCAGAAAACTGACATAAAGCCCTCTATCCCTGCCCTTCTCCATGGTTGCTGCTCCAGTCTGGCTTTGAGGGGAGTGACTAGGTGGGTTGAGCCAGAGGATTCACTAAACACAAAGGCGCATGCAGAATTGTAAAAGAAGCAAGAAAACATCACCAGGATTGGCTCTCTCTCTCTCTCTCTCTCTCTCTCTGACCTATTAATATACAAATAGCTGTCTCCTGAGTGGTTCAGGGGAACCAATCAAGACAAAAAAGGGGGAATCTGGCAGAGCAGTCCTTCTGAATGTTCTGCCTCCTTGGAGTCTTTGAAGGCTTTAGAGGTATGTATGCACAACAGTCAGCAGGAGGTGAGAAATCTGGGTACAGCTGCCAGCAGGAAGAAAGAATGGACTCAGAGGGGCTGGCGACAGAGAATGGCGCTTTGGCAGGTGGGAGGGCATTGCACACACACACCCTCCCACCCTTAATAAGAAACCTCCCCTGGGCAGCAGAACTACTCCAACAAGCAAGTAATTCCATTGGCACATATGGAGCCAAATTCACTTTCCCCCACACCAACCACCTCACAAGGGCTAAACAAAAAACCCTTGATTGACACCAATTGAGTTTTTTTTCTCTTAGCCCTCATGGATGGGGGATGTAGGGGGAAAAAGTGGCCAGGCAGGAAGGTTTAAATCCCCCCTACCCATATACAATAGTTCCAGTCCAGATTGGGACACAGGTGCTTACAAGTTTAAAAAAAACGGTGAGGATAAGCTGCATACTATGTATTCAAAGTAGTGTCCAGTTTAGCCCTAAGTCTGTGTCTTTTGTACCTGCCCCGGTTGGTGGGTACTGGGGTTCTAGTGAAAAGACGAAGTAGATCTGACAAGCCTGGAGTCTGTTGATCCCTAAAGTGACACATCTTAGGTGTGCATCTAAAAACTGAATGCATCACACACACACACCCCCACACACACCCACACACACACACCAGCCCAAAGAATCACATTCTGAATGGGGTGGGGACAACACACCTCAGTGACTTTCTGCAGGCACTGATGAGAAATAATGTTTGAAGAGGAAACACCATGGAGTAACAGCTTCCAGACTTTCTTAGAACTCTATAATATTGTTAGCTTTCGACTGATTCAGCACATTGCACAGATTGCTGAATTCTTAACAAGTCTCGGTTTAAGGATTGTGAAGAGGAAGTTAAATATGATCGATTCAGCGGTGACGTGCGATGGCCACACCTCTCAATCCTTGGCTTTTGAAATGAAGAGAGGGGGCTAATCCTACACTTTGGCACAAGGGAAAGCATGTTGCAGGACAGCTGCCTAGCTCAAATGGGGCCCTGTCTTCATCACACCTCCACACTGGGACAACAGGTTGGGAAGAAATGCAGGTAGCATTTGCAGCTGACAACTGGAAGGCAAAGGGGAGCTTAAGCTCCCTTCCCTGCTGCCCACCAATCCTCCCCTGCAAGTATCCCTGCCCCTGCATTCCTGTTATCAGAGCAAAAGCAGATTTAGAACTACCTATTGGCCAGGTCAGCATCTAGTCTCACCCACTCTAAGCTCCCTTCCCAGGAAGAATGCTGCAAGTTCTCCTCCCACGTTATTCCGGGTGCTGAATGTCCTTCCTAATCCAAAACGTGATGTGTGGTGAAGACCACAATTTGAGATTGCTGTAAAAAAAAGGTTAGAGCAGTCATGCCCACGCTGTATGATGTAGAATACTATGTGGTGAGAATGTCAAGGCACGGCTGGGGGCAAAAGTCGGGGGCAAGCCAGGAGCCACAGGACAAGCTAGGAGGCAGGACTGAAGAGCAAATCAAAGCTGGAGAACAAACCAGGAGGCCAGATCTAGGAACAAGCCAGACGTCACTCTGGGAGGGGCTGTGGCTCAGTGGTAGAACCCATGCATGGCATGCAGAAGGCCCCAGGTTCGACCCCCAGCATCTCCAGGTAAGGCAGGAAAAGCTCCTGCCCGAAACTCTGAAGAGCCGCTGCCAGTCAGTGTCAACAATACCAGGCTAGATGGACCCGTGGTCTGTTACAGTACAAGGCAGCTTCCTATGTCAGGACCATGCAAGAGCTCAGGAAGACCTTATTACTCAAGCAAGGCTCCATTATCACAGGAAGCTCTCTTTATACCCCCTCCAGGAGAATCCAATGGTTGGCTTGGGTAGGCAGAGTCAGGCCAGAACCCGAGGATACTTCATTGAGAAGCTGGCACCTGCAGTTCAGTGATTCACCACAAGGGCCAGCTGTCCACACATCCCAGCAGTTCCTGACTGCGAGAACCATAGAATCATAGGGTTGGAAGGTGCCCACAAGACCATCAAGTCCAACCCCCTGCTCAATGCAGGACGCCTGATTCCCATGCAGTCTCCCATCCAAGTACTAACCAGGGTGGACCCTGCTTAGCTTCCGAGATCATAGTTGCTCCTCACCACAGAGAACGGCTAGTGTTCCATGAGAAATAAATTCATTTAAAGACACACACACATTCTCTTGGGTGCCCACTGCCTCTCTACATGATGTTCTCTGCTGGCCTTGCCTCCCTCCAATTAGCATCTGTGGAGAGGGGATTATTCTGCTCTGTCTCTGCATTGGATTGGAGCACTCAATCACTCCCAGTACAGAGACACAGCAGGCTTACCTGCTTGCATAACAGGTTGCCCACTGTGGCCCTGTCTGAGTCACTGCAGTCTGCCTGTCATTGTAATTTTTTCTTTTAAAGTGCCACCCGTCGAGCCTCACATGAGTCACTGCTTTGGGTTTGCCTCCTTCCAATCAGATCGATGACTGATGCAAAACCAGAAAGGATGGGCTCCTTTGAGGTTGGATGACTTCTTACACACTTTAAAAGTAAAGCTTGTTTGGGTGTCAGAACAAAGTAGGCCTCTCATTTTAATTCAGAAAATAAGTGGGCAGCAGTGATCTTGAACTATGGGAAAGATTGCTTTTAAAAGATGTAAAAAGAAACAAGAAATTCAGAACAAAATAAACAAACCTGGAAATAAAAATCCAACATTACGAAATATTAGCATGGGGCACAATAACCGTAGCTGAAAAATGTGCAGGGCTTGGTTCGTACTCTGCCTAGGCATGTAAGATTATAGATACCCAGTGAAATATGGAAACAAGACTTGGGCTCATGTGCCCTGTTCCACAATAACACATACAACTTCTAATGAAAACCAGGATCTGCATGAAAGCGAGGTACAATTCATATGCGGGTCCACCCCTTTTTGGCCATGGACAGATTGCACAAGAGGGCAATCCTCTCTGTGCGCTTAAGCCCATAGTTGCTCTATCTGTTCAGAAGAGGTGTGGGGAACCTGTGGCCCTCCAGATGTTGTTGGACTGCAACTCCCATCATCCCTGACCATTGGCCATGCTGACTGGGGCTGATGAGACCTGGAGTCTATCAGCATCTGGAGAGCCACAAGTTCTTCCTTGTGTGTATTCCACAGTCTTGGGAGAGCATGAGAACTAATTCTTTACAAGAAGTATCATTGTCTTTAATTGTAATCTTAATTTTCTGTAAGCCATCCTGGGAATTTCATTGATATATATATATTGGTATGTGTATCTATATCTATATCTATATCTATATCTATCTACCTATATATTGGTATGTATATATATTGGTATGTATATATATATATATTGGTATCCCCTTTCATCGATCACTGCCTTGTTGTGGCGAAGGGGCTTGCGTAACTCAGTGAAGCCATAAGCTATGCCGCACAGGGCTATCCAAGATGGACAGGTCATGGCAGAGAGTTCTGACAAAATGTGGTCCACTGGAGAAGGAAATGGCAACCCACTCCAGTATTCTTGCCAAGAAAACCCCATGGAACGTATCACAAGGCTAAAAGATATGACGCTGGAAGATGAGCCCCTCAGGTCGGAAGGTGTCCAATATACTCCTAGGAAGAGCAGAGGGTATTTCCAAGTAGCGCCAAAAAGAGTGAAGCGGCTGGGCCAACGCCGAAAGGACACTCAGCTGTGGATATGTCTGGTGGAGAAAGGAAAATCCGATGCTGTAAAGAACCATATTGTTTAGGAACCTGGAATGTAAGATCAATGAATCAAGGCAAACTGGAGGTGGTCAAACATGAGATGGCAAGACTGAACATCGACATCTTGGGAATCAGCCAACTAAAATGGACAGGCATGGGCGAATTTAATTCAGGTGACCATCATATCTACTACTGTGGGCAAGAATCCCTTAGAAGAAATGGAGTAGCACTCATAGTCAACAAAAGGGTGGGAAAAGCAGTACTGGGGTACAATCTCAAAAACGATAGAATGATCTCAGTATGAATCCAAGGCAAACCATTCAACATCACAGTAATTCAAGTCTATGCCCCATCCACTGAGGCTGAAGAAGCTGAGGTTGATCGGTTCTATGAAGACCTACAGCACCTTCTAGAACTAACACCAAAAAAAGATGTCCTTTTCATCATAGGGGATTGGAATGCTAAAGTAGGAAGTCAAGAAATCACCAGGATAACAGGCAAGCATGGCCTTGGTGTACAAAATGAAGCAGGACAAAGGCTAATAGAGTTTTGCCAAGAGAACACGCTGATCATAGCAAACACTCTTTTCCAACAGCACAAGAGGCGACTCTACAAGACCCTGATGCTGGGAAAGATTGAAGGCAAAAGGAGAAGGGGATGGCAGAGGATGAGGTGGCTAGATAGCATCACTGATGCAATGAATATGAACTTGAGCACACTCCGGGAGAGAGCAGAGGACAGGAAGGCTTGGCGTGCTATGGTCCATGGGGTCACGAAGAGTCGGACACGACTTAACAACTGAACAAAAATATATTGGTGTGTGTATATATATATATATATATGTATATATATATACCTGATATATACATACATACATACATATATATCAGGTTACAAGACATTTCAGTTCATCTGCACATAGTCTCTCTGATTTACAGCTGCTTCCCATAGAACAAACAAAAGACAATGACATGCTTGACAAAAGGGAAAATGACATGCTTGACAAAAGGGAAAATTTCTGGATCTATAGACTCAGAACTCTTAGTCCAAATGGCCTTAATTCGTAAGGACAGTTCGTAGGCATCACACCACTCATATCTCTGTTTTTTTTCTCCGAAGGAACTTTCATCTCCAAGCATTCCAAACTGCCACTCGTGATATCCATTTAACAGCACAGCTACTGACGAGGATCAGAAGCAGAATTTTATAGCTTAAATATAGTTCTTGAATACTCTGTTGTTAATCTTTCTATCATTCATATATATATATATATATATATATATATATATATACACATATATACACATATATACACATACATACACACACACACACACACACACACACATATATATAATTTCAAAATTACACTCCCTTTCTTCTAAATGCAAGAGAAATCAGTAGATGAATGGTCACTGAGATAGCAGTACAACAACAAAGTCGTGGGAGGGCAATTTATAAATCTGTTAAATAAGGAAATAAATCAGATTTCAAGCAACGCTTCAGTTCTGGCAGTTCAGAAATAATGTGTGTATGTGTATATATGTGTATATATATATGCGTGTATATATATATATGAGTCAAAAGCTCCTACCCAGGAATTTCCTCTGAGGATGGAGAGCTCAAATATGTATGTGGCAGTGCACATTACTTAGTTTGTGGTTGATGTGAAACTGAGAAATATTAAAAGGAAAACTGGGATTTTTAAAAAATCTACATGTCAAGCCAAAGTTCAAGGAGTACAAGAGAGCAGTGTTTTGCATTGGCAGGGGGGAGCAAAATCACATCCACTAGATTTAGCTGCAGGATCTGTGAAATAATTAAATGCCAGAAGTCTCCAAACGGTAGTCAGCAATGATGTTCCAAAGCAGTCATGATTTACAAAATTAATAATAATAACAGTGGTCCAATCGTTTTAAAATTAAAGTCTTTACATTCTGAAGAGGCTTTTCCACTATAACTGTTAAAGTTTAAAAGTGATATTTGGAATGCCTCCTTAGAATGTTCACGCTTGTTTTAGAGAAGTGAAACAGCTTTTCCTGTGTGCACATGTTACGGCAATAAGGCCAACAATCCCTCTCTGTCTGGGGATGTTCAAGGGAGATGCTTAGGTGCTCGTTCGGTGCTCCGGCCTTGGACCCAGCAAAGACTTTTCACAGATGTAGTAGCATTGGTAGGTGCAGTGGACATCATTCCATTCCCCATTTCCCCAGAGATGTGCACAGTCCTCACCATGCGCATCATCATTGGGCTCCCCTTGCTTCCAGTACCTGGGATTAAAAGTAAAATACCTTTAAAATTATGTATTGATTTGTTTATTTACAATACTTCTGTTCTGCTTAAATGTAACGAAATCTCTTACATTACTGAATTATATTGGATTATATATTGGATCATCAGCTTTTCTACACAAGGCTGTTAATCGCTGTATCTGTGTTTGGTTTTGTTGCAGAAGTCAGATCCGAACTCTACACAAGAAGCTTTTCCTTTCCTGCTTTTCTGCTACGTAACCTCTAGCTGGCACTGTGCTATAGCAGAATAGTGCAAATTATATAGCAGAATAGCGCAAACAAGTACAAGCAGCGCTTTCAGAAATAACACCCCATTTTCCCTGTTCTAAAAACCCCTGGAAAGTGCTCTGAAAAAACAGAAGTGAAACTGGAGGATCACAATGTTGTCCAAAGATCCCATAAACAACCATGAGTAAGGAATCATGAGCTCACAATAAATGCCATGTGTAGAAAAGCTCAAAGAATCAGTGACCCTGCTGAATGGGCTGAGCTGTGGTGTGAGCCGTGGGGTGTGTGTGTGTGTGAGTGTGGCAAGGGGATCTTATTTTTTTCACAAAACGTTTTATAGTTAGGGCAACTGGGTGGGCATGTACATATTTACATATGCTCATTATTCTTTTCTACAGCAAAATTACCTTGATTCATTCAAGTCTGGGTTCAGGACGGAATTGGCCTTGGTCACCCTGATGGATGACCTTCTTAGGGAGACAGACGGGGAACTGGGGCCCTGTCACTTCTTATCAATCTCACGCCAGCTTTTGTGGCCATTGACCACAGTATATTTCTGGATGATCTCCATGATTTTGGAGCTGGGGGTACATTTTATGGTGGTTCGGCTCTTACTTATGGAGTTGGTTCCAGAGAATAACATTGGCTGACTGTGCCTCAGCTCCCTGGCAGTTGAACTGCCAAAGGGCACTATTTTGTCTCCAGTGTTGTTCAACATCTATATGAAGCTGTTGGGAGCAGTCATTAGGAGATTTGGGGCAAGGTGTCATCAGTATGCTGATGACACTCTATTGTAAGTCAGGAGAGGCCATGCATGTTCTGAACCAGTGCCTGGATGCAGTTATGGGCTGGATAGAGCCAATAAATTAAAACTAATGTGAAGTTTGACTGTTTCAATTTATTATAAAGTTTTAGAATGAAGCTTTCAGTGAGATGATGTATGGGAGAACTTCAGTTCTGGGTGCCAGTTTGGATCTTGGGATAGATAGATGCACAGAATGAAATTGAAAATTTGAGAATTTCCACTGACAAAATTTGAGAATTCGAAGGAGAACATCTTATTCCATGCTTGTTTCGGCCTTACTCAACAGGGGTGGTAGATGGAAAAAGGCTGCTCAGTGCTTACGTGAAGCTGTTTGTGTAATCACTGCCATCTAACCACTTCCAATGTCCTTCGCTGTCCCTGTCATGGAGTCCAATCCAGTAACGAGCATTTCTGGTCCAGGTCTGAAGGAAGTTCTGCAAGAGAGGGGAGACGAAATCGGACAAATACGGCTGAGGGCACATCGACTTCTATTTTTGTCAGAAGATGAAAGGATGGAGGATTTTGGAATCATCTACCCCATGGCCACTGCTGGGCTTCTCAGGGTTCAGTTTTGTCACCTATGCTATGTACGGCCATTGCGGGTGCCCCAGGGGCCCAAGCTTCTGCACTGCCCCCACCCCCAAATGCATGATATTGCTCTCACAAGCCTGCTGTTTGGCTGTTTGTCAGGTTGGGGACAGCACATTTTCCTTGAGGAGGATGGCATGTAGGATGCCATTTCCTTCTGTGTGCTGTCCTCCCCATGTAAACTGTGCTCTCCCAAGTTTGCCATACAGCTATTTTGCAGGCTAGGGGAGCGCGACTGTGATGGCAAGGATGATGTGTGGGGGCCGTCATTCCTGCATGCCATCCTCCTCATGAAACTCACACTTCCCCCCAATCCACCATACAAGTGTTTGGCAGGCTGAGGGGAGTGTGAACATGATGGGGAGGATTTCACGGGGGGGGGGGGCCTTAACCATTTCCTTCCTGCATGCTGCTGGTCCCTATGAATGTGTGTGCGTGACTGTGTCTTGGGGGCAGGGTGTGAATGGAAGGAAGACAGTATGTGTCAGTGGCACGAGTGTGTGTGTGAACAAGGGGGAAATTGTGTATGTGTTTTTATGTGGCAGGGTGAGGGGGACACTAGCTCTGGCTGCCAGCACATGGTCCCTCGCCCTCCAACCACAGCAGCATGCAAAAACATTGTCCACTGATGGTGATGGCATCTCTCACAGAAATGGGCTCACCTGAAAGCTTTTGAGCTCTCTTTTCCCACAGGGCCGTGCACATTCAACCAATGCTCCCCTTGAGCCATGGGTGCTGATTGGACTCTGGCTGCCACCAGCCCTAGTGGGAGCCGCATGCAGAGAAGGTTTGAGGAAGCCAATGTCCCTGGGCAGGAGAGCTGGGCCTCCCAATCTCCCAGAGTGCAACGGTCTTCCTAACCTTCCCTGGAATCACTGACTCAGTTACAGCAGCCCTGCCTGCTCTGCTGGGATGTTCCTCCAAAGACGGGGTGGGGAATCTACGTTTTGCCAATTGTTTTGTTAATAGGCAATGGTTCTTTCTGGATATGCAGAGACAATGCAGTGAAGGAAAGAAGCTTATTTAGCTAAAACAGGCTAATGAAGCAAGTAATTACAAGACCAGATTAATATGCTTATGTCCCTCTAGCTACTGGGAGTCCCTTCCAGAAGCCAGCATACCCTGAGAAACAGCCTGACTTGTACACAGCAAATTCATGATCAGTCTGTGTTGAGACTCTGAATTGGGAGGGTCCCAGGGAATCATACAGTATCCCCTTGATTCCTCCCATTCTGGTCACGGTCCCATGACTTCATACGTTCTCCATTCTTGTAGATTGGAAAACAACCAGCCTCAACAATTAGCAGGCAACCAGCCCAACACAGATAACTCCTATCTCTGCTTGCCTTGAGATTGTGCCAAAAGGCCTTATCTACCGGCCTCGAGCGCAGCGTTAACAGCATTAACCCTGGGAAGCAGCATAGCTACCCCTGCCCCACCCATCAGTTCAACAAATAGGCCCAACAGCACTCTAGACATGGGCAAGAGAACTGTGATGCTCCACTAGCTCCTCGATATACAATAGTCTTCTGCATTTCCACTACAACCTGTGGCCCTCTAGATGCAGATGGGCTCCAACTCCAATCAGCCCCAGCCAGCATAGCCAATGGTCGAAGATAAACGGAAGTCGAAGTCCCACAATATCTGGAGGGCCACAGGTTCCCCGTATCTGTTCCAAAAGAAGAGAGTTTCTCCCTCTTTACCTGTTCTGCCATATTATTGATGATGACCAACTGCGATCGTCTGTCCTCGCACTGAATCTTGGCCCTTGTCCAGGTCATTTTCTCCAGAGAGAAGTAATAACATTTTCCATTGAAGTACTCCCATTGTCGAGTGTCAGGTCCACACGGGAACACTGGGCAGAGGACAAAACAAATGGTGATGCTAGCCGGAGCTTAGAATGTCAGCTCACGGATGTATGAGAGCACAGAAGGGCTGTCCATAGAAGTCTGTCATACATTAGGGGACAGGGCAGAGGAATAGCACATTTGTGATGAAGCAGAAGAACGGGGATGGGTGGGAGGTATGAAAAAGGTTTGTAAATGTGCGATATCCTTAATGTATCCAAAATCCACAATTAAATAATACCTTTATTAGGACCAACCAAAATGTCACAAAGGATTGTGCAAGTCATCTTTTCTACTGAAGGCTTTTATTGTGCACTCATCATTTCCCACTAGCAGATTTACAGGTTCTTTAGAACAATGTTGCAACCCTCCAGTTTCACTTCTGTTTTTAAAGAGATCTGTGGTGGGTGAGGTTGGAATGGGGAAAATCCAGAGCAAGTCCCTACTAGTGTAGTGTAGTTTAGCAAGTCCCTATTAGTGCATTATACCACAGCTCCATCTAAAGGTCATGTAGCAGAACGTATGGAAAGATAGGAAAGAAAAAGCTTATTGTGTAGAGATCCGATCTCAGTTCGGGGATGAAACCGGAAGCAGATACAGCGGGTTAACAGCCTTGTCTAGAAAAGCTCAAAGGTATTGTCTAACTGTGGATTCTGGATTTTCTCCCTCTGGATTTTGGATGTTTTACTCATGGACCAGAGCATCTCTGCTTTTTATATGCTTAATGTATGGTCCCAGTGATCTGGGTTTGTAAGGAGCTTCAGTTTCTATAAAGAATACTGTCAAGCTCTTCCCGAACTGGATTTCAGGTTAGATTCCCAGGTTCCTGTTGAGGCAGCCCAACAGAGCTGGGCTGAAAATGGTAGGCAGATTGAGCCTTGGTGAAGCTGTGGAGTATCCCCAGGGCATGCTAGCTGCATCTTACATGCTCTAGATGTGGCGAAGCAATGCAAGGCCTGGAGACATCCCCCTTGTTAAGCCATTTTTAGGTCAGCGCCCCAATCCTGCCTGAGTCATAGCAAAATGGATTCCTAGCAAGTCACAAGACATAGTCCTCAAACCACTACGGGGTGCTATTAAGAGGAACAAAAAGATTGGTATTATCCTCTAGGTGGCTGACTGGCTCAGTATAAAAATACAGCAGAGAATGATATGAGGAGGGCTCTGGATAGGGGTGAATGCTCCTTCCTTGTTCTCCTCGACCTCTCAGCGGCTTTCGATACCGTTGACCATGGTATCCTCCTGGACCACCTGGAGGGGTTGGGCATTGGGGACACCGTATTGCGGTGGTTCCGGTCCTTCCTCTCCGGCAGGTACCAGAGGGTAGCATTGGGAGAGGAGGTTTCGGACCCGTGGCCACTTACTTGTGGGTGCCACAGGGTTCCATCCTCTCCCCGATGCTATTTAATATCTATATGAAGGCGCTGGGGGCTATCATTAGGAGGTTTGGGGTGCAGTGTCATCAATATGCGGATGACACACAGCTCTACCTCTCGTTTAAATCTTCACCAAGGTTGGCCGTAGAATCCCTGTCCAAATGTCTGGAGATGGTGAGTGGCTGGATGGGGAGGAATAGGCTGAAGCTGAACCCTGACAAGACCGAGGTACTTTTGGTGGGAGACAAGAGGAGGCTGGGGGATGTTGACCTGGTGTTGAATGGGGTACGGCTACCCTTGAAAGACCAGGTCCGCAGCCTGGGGGTCATTTTGGACTCCCAGCTGTCCATGGAGGCTCAGGTGTCAGCTGTGAGCCGGACAGCGCTGTATCAACTCCATCTGATACGGCAGCTGCGCCCCTTCCTTCCTGACCATCTGCTCCCATCGGTAGTACATGCCCTGGTCTCCTCTCGTTTAGACTACTGTAATGCGCTCTACGTGGGGTTACCCTTGAAGATGGTTCCGAAACTGCAGCTGGTACAGAATGCGGCGGCTCGCCTGATTAAAGGCAGCCGCCGGCGAGATCACATCACTCCAGTGCTGAAGGAGTTGCACTGGTTACCAGTTGTTTTCCGGGCCAAATTCAAGGTGTTGGTTTTGACCTTTAAAACCCTATATGGTTCCAGCCCAGCCTATCTTAAGGAGCGCCTCCAGCAGCACCAGCCAGGCCTCTTAACAAGATCAGCCTCAGATGGCCTTCTCTCTGTCCCATCAGCCAGGACAGCTAGACTAGTGGGGACGAGGGAGAGGGCCTTTTCTGTGGTGGCCCCCACTCTGTGGAACTCCCTCCCTAGGGAACTCCGTCATGCCCCCTCTTTAATGAGCTTCCGTCGTGCATTAAAAACGCTGATGTTCAGGCAGGCATTTGGGGTGGGTTAGGGTATTTTAGAAAATGTTTTTATTGTAGAATTTTATTGTTTTAAACTGTTTTTATTGTATGTTGTACATCGCCCAGAGTGGCTGGGTGACCAGCCAGATGGGCGATTAATAAATTTAATAACAAAATAAAATAAAAATAAAATAAATAAAGAGAATAACTGTATGCCAAGCCTCTCCACTTTGTATGATTTGGGAAAATGGGCCCAATATAAATCTCTCCCTGTGGGAGGGCACCTTCATAAGAAAACCATAGGGGAACGATAGATTTTTTTTCCCCCTGCGAGAAGTGATCATTTAAGGTGGCCCATATTTTGTTATTATTGTGGTCTAGAGCAGCGGTCCCCAACCTTTTTGGGCCCAGGGACCAGTCCTGTGGAAAACAATTTTTCCACGGACCGGGGGGGATGGGACTGGGCTGCAGCAGGGGTGTGGGAACTTCCCTTACCTTGGGTCCGGGGGGGAGCGGTCTGTCCCCCCCGAACCCTGGCCGGTTCCGCTCCGAGTCCGTGGAGCTGCCGGCCGACTCCGGCCGCTGGCGGACTTCCAGCTGCTGGGCTGGAAATGGCATCCGCATGGACGCCATTTGTGTCCCTGTAGCCGATTACTTGAAGAACAGGGATGCAAATGGCGTCCGTGCAGATGCCATTTCCATCCCAGCGGCTGGAAGTCCACCAGCAGCCAGAGCTGGCCGGCAGCTCCGCGGACTCGGACCGAAGCTGGCCAGGGCCAGTGAGGATTCGGGGGGGGGGAATTGCCTCCCCCCCTGCGGACCCAAGGTAAGGGGGGTTCCTACACCCCTGATGTGGCCCAGTCCCTAACAGGCCACGGCCCGGTACCGGTCCACAGCCCGGGGGTTGGGGACCCCTGATCTAGAGCATCCTTCCCCAACCTGGGTCCTTCCAGATGTTTTGAGCTACAACTGCCATCAGCTGCAACCGACATGGTCCGTGGCAGAGATTACAGGAGTTGTAGTCCAAAGGGATCCAGATCGGGGAAGCCTGGTCTGAGGGCTGGCTGAAGAATTCTGAACCAAAATAGAATAGAATTGGGTTGGCTGAAAGTATTTCAGTTGCTCCTCATGTTTTTAGCACAGAAAATGCTATATACATCACACATTTTTATGATTGGTTGTTAATACTCCCATTTTAGGGATCTGAAAATGAGATGAGAAAAAATGAGCTGCCTATGTGACAATCTAATGAGCTTATGCCTGAGGGCCTAACTACATATTACATTAAGCACACTTTTTATAAAGTGTGCTTAATTTGACCACTTTTATTTTGAAGGAAAAGTAGCTGTGCAGCAGGGGCACATAACAGCTGGAGGGAGCATTTTTGGAAGGAAACTGGCACAGCATCTCTCCCTGCCCCCCTGAACTGGATTGGGATCATGATCCAGATTGGGAGGCCGGTGCAGCTGCTTTTTCCTCAAAATCAAAGCGGCCAGTTAAGCATACTTTTTAAAACATTTTAAATAACGTACAGTTTAGCCCTGAGTAGAGATTTGAATCCAGGTTGCTGGCTAGTTCTCCATCCACTGGGCTACATTAGGTCTCTCTTGAATGAACTGGCGACCTTCAGAGCTAAACAGGAGCCTGCTACATGAGAAGAAGAGCCGGATGAGCTTGCAAAGGATGTTCAAAGGCCAGTTTACACCACAGTAAGGAAGTCATTGGGACTACTCTAGGTTGTAGAGAACAGCCAATTACCCTATGGCAGGGGCAGGAAACCTGGTGCCCTTCAGATGTTTTGGACTACAACTCCCATAATCCCTGACCATTGCTCATGCTGGCTAGGGCTTATGGGAGTTGCAGTCCAAAACACATGGAGGGCACTGGGTTGCCTACTTCTGCCCTATGGGATAGGGACAAGGAAACCACCACCTAGAGCAGCCTTTTCCAACCCAGTGCCTTCCAGATATGTTGGACCTCAACTCTCATCATTCCCAGGCAGTATGGGTAGCTGGAAAAGATGGGAGTTGCAGTTCAACACCTCTGGAGGGCATCTGGTTGGAGAAGTATATCCTAGAGAGGCTAAAGAGCATTGCCAAGTCTGAGCTCTTTGAGCTAGAGCTTTTCTACATGAGGGTGTTAATCACTGTATCTACTTTCCATTTAGTCGCAGATTGAGATCTGAGCTCTACACAGAGCTTTTCCTTTCCTGCTTTTCCACTACATAACCTCTAGGTGGCACTGTGCTATAGCAGAATATCACAGTTACACAAGTAGGAAAATAACTTTTCTTTCATTTTCAGAAATAGTACCCCATTTTCCACGCTCTAAACAAACCTGGGCAAGTGTAAACTGGAGGATCAGGTTGTCGTCTACAGCAGGGGTCCCCAACCCCCAGGTAGTGGACCAGTACCAGTCCGTGGCCTGTTAGGAACCAGGACGCAGTAGGGGAGTGCGAAACCCCCTTACTTTGGGTCTGCGGGGGGGGGGAGGCGATCCGTCCCCCCCTGGAATCCTCTCTG
Source organism: Heloderma suspectum (assembly GCF_057233095.1). Taxonomy (NCBI): domain Eukaryota; kingdom Metazoa; phylum Chordata; class Lepidosauria; order Squamata; family Helodermatidae; genus Heloderma; species Heloderma suspectum. Next base: position 177,838,714 of record NC_139459.1, read on the forward strand.
GCCCTGGCTGGCTCCTCTCCGTGGCGAGTCGGCTCCGGCCGCTGGCGGACTTCCGGCCACTGGGATGCAAATGGCGTCTGCATAGCGGACGCCATTTGCGTCCCTGTTCGTCAAGTAATAGACTATGTAAATCTTTATGTAGCCTATTACTGCAAAGAACAGGGACGCCATTTGCGTCCCAGTGGCCAGAAGTCTGCCAGTGAAACCATCCCACCCCCCCAGTCTGTGGAAAAATTGTCTTCCACGAGACCAGTCCCTGGTGCCAAAAAGGTTGGGTACCGCTAGTCTACAGAACTCGTAAACAACTGTGAGCAAGGAATCATGAGCACACAATAAATGCCCCATGTAGAAAAGCTTCCAAAGTGTGAGGGGTTTGGCCTGCTTCTCAGGGTTTCCAGGAGAAAGGGTCACATCTAAGGAACCATAAGCAAGGGGTGTCGTCTCTTTCCCACAAAGCCTCCCCCACCCCACCATTCTAATGGTTAAGCCATACCCCTTTCCAGAATCTTTTCATTCTCTGGGACAGAGTGATGGAGAGGCAGGCAGGCATTTTAATTCTTGAAAACACACATGGAGCAATACTACACTAGAGATCAGTTAGGAGAAGCGTGAAAGCTCACCAAATAAAACCACTGAGTGCCCCCAGGCTACACCCCCTGCTCTGCTTGGCACCACATCTGAACTTCCAGGCTCTGCACCCTCCATTTTTAGAGTCTGAGACCCGAGGAGATCTTGATGACCCTTGAGATGGATATGCAGAAAGACTTACATTCATAATCAAGTCCAGGTTTTGGTTTTGGAAGCTCGACATTCATTTCAGTCAGATCTGATGAAAGTGTTGTTGCTGAAAATTTGTAAAAGAGGGAAAGGGTCGGGGGGGGGGGATGTCAAAATTTTAGAGCTGAATTTAAAATGTCAGCCTATAGAATGCAAGTGTCAAACACCGACTGCTATTGCATGTTGGCTGTCAGAGACTATCAAATATCGACTACCACATGTCCACTAATCTTATCTGCCTGCCTACTCGCAATTTATCTGATGATGATGATGAGAGGAGGGACCATAGCTCAGTATGTTGCATGCAGAAGGTCCCAGGTTCAACCCCTGGCATCTCCAGTTAAACAGGATCTTTGACAGGAGGGCTGGGAGAGACCCCTCCCCGAGACCCTGCTCCGCTGCTGCTGATCACTGTAGACCAGGGGTAGGCAAGGTGCTACTGGTGGGCCTCAATGTGCCCCTAGACACCTTTCCTGGCACCCACCTTTTAGTGTGTTGGGGCTCACGCCCCACCTCTGCCTTGCACTCAGTCTTTTGGGCAGGTTACTTGTCCTTTGCCACACCTCCCACTTGTGGCATTTTGTGGTGGTGCCCAGGATGCTTTCTCAAATTGCCAAATTGCTTAATACTGGGTTTAATGGACCTCTGGTCTCAGTCAAGATACTGCAGCTTCATGGACCCTGACCTGACATGTGATTATATCCCACTGTCTTTAGAAAGCTCAGCATGACTTATGTAGCACTCCCATTGGACTCCCATCTAGACACTCATCAAGTCTCCACTTCCATAGCTCCGCCATTGCAGTGGACAAGGTTGGGCGGAGTCAAATGTTTTGCTCCACAGCAACCCAAATTACACAACAGGGAAAACTGGATTCTACAACTGGCATAAAATTATGCAAAGTATGCCCATGCATTCTCCTACTTTGCTGAATTTATTCAAGAGAGGAGCAAGGAACTACACAAGGGTCTCCAAAGCTCCGCCCTCTGATCACTGGAAATTTTACCCAGTGATGAGTGCTAGTTCTAAGGTTTGGTGGTGGTGGGGGGACCCCAGACACGACACCCTCAAAGGCAGGGAGAAAGTTGAGGCAGTACTTGTGCCTACCGCCTCTGCAGCACACTCACCCCTTCCAACTGCACCTCCTAGGTCAGGAGTGGGCACAAAGTAGATCTCCAGATGTTCTACTGGTAGATCTGATCTGGAGATCTCCAGATGATCTACTGGTAGACCTTCTGCCCACCACTGTCCTAGGTCACTGCCCCAAAGTTGTTGTTACCAGTTGTTTTTTGGGCCCAATTCAAGGTGTTGGCATTGACCTTTAAAACTCTATATGGCCCAGTCTATCTTAAGGAGTGCCTCCAACAACACCAAGGATGCCGCTCAACAAGATCAGCCTCAGTAGGCCTTCTGTCTGTCCCATCAGCCAGGACAGCTAGGCTGTTGAGGACTAGGGAGAGGGCGTTTTCTGTGGTGGCTCCCACTCTGTGGAATTCCCTTCCTAGTGACCTCTGCCATGGGAGTTGTAGTCCAAAACCTCTAGAGGGGCCCAGGTTGTCTAACCCTGGCATGGAGTCCATGGCTGAGTTATCTTTGGGGTGAGCATTAGCCTTGACAATGAGGTACACCATGAAAAAGGGGGACAAAATAGTATAAATACAAATTGAATATGCTTTATATATAATAGGGGCAGGGAGAGGACTAATTAAGGAAGGTTTAGATCAGAAATGCTCAGTAATCCCTTCTGAATTTCAACATAGTGCCAGTTAGACAGTTAACTTTGAAACAATGTCCCTTTCTCCCCTCTTCAAATATCACAATGCGGTTTCAATTCAGTATAAATTGAAGTGGAATATATGACAAAATATCCCTTAATAAAACTGTCATGGAAACCCCAGAAGAATTGTACAGCAACCCCCACACATGTTGAAAGAATGTGTTAGGGCAGGGGTGTAGAACCTCTTTCAGCTCAAGGGCTTAATTCTATTTTGAAGAAGCTTTGGGGGGCCACATTCCAGTGGTGGGCAAGTCTGAAGGCAAAAGGGATCTCCATCTCTCTCTCACCCAGCTGACCACTGACAATTATTTTCTCTCCCATGCTGTTGCTTAGCAACTTGGTCAGAGGAAGAATGGATACTTCATAAAGGATTGCGGAAGAGTAGCCTGCTTCACAGATAATTGCAACCAAGAGACCTATGTATTATTTGTTTATTATTAACATTTATATACCACCTTGCTAAAAAGCCATCAAGGTGGTATACAACAATTTAAAACATTTTAAAACAATAAAACCTTAACACAATTTTTAAAAATCCCCCCCAAACGTTAATAACTGTAAAACATTAATACATTTGAACAGGTACATAATTTAAAAGGCTGAATTAAAAAGAGGTGTCTTCACACCCTTTCTAAAAGCCATGAGAGTGGAGGGCCAATCACAGTTCTTGAGGGAGTGGGAGTGACACAGAAGGAGACTTTCATAACGACCCATAATCCTCCTGGCCTGGGAAGTCACATGATAAGAGTGGACCAATACAGGGCTAATAGCAAATATAAAGGCTCTCAGGTCTGCTGACTTTCTTAGCCTGGGCAACTTATTGTTGGTTCTTCCTGTGTTGCCCTCCAGTATGCCTGCCATGTGGTAAATGGCAAAACCTCTCCAGCAAAGCAAAAAACAAGACTATCTACACTAGTAAGGTAGCCATTTTTTTTTTGGTCAGTCATTATTCCCACCCATGCAAATGCTTCAGAATGAAGCTGCATGGAGGGTGGGGCTGGCTGGCTGGCGGATCTCTGTCATTGCTAGCATTAAAGCAAAAAAAGGGGGTCAGTTGCTAATGGTAATCCTGATCCCTTGAATCCTTAATTGCCCAAATCCCCTCCTGCCTCCATTCACCAGCTGTGAACGGGGTAGCAAATGTGTATGGGGATTTCAGTTCAGCACCACAGTGTACTCCTTCCCTGGAGACCCTAAGGTGAAGGCTAAAATCCTGAAACTTCAGGTCAAATCCCATGTGAGAAAACCCTAGATTCTGATATAGATGATGCCATCTAGAGTCTCCGGGACTCCAGATTCCTGCTGAAACCTCCCCTGCAGGGACCAGCATCCTTGGTTTTTAAACCCAATCTGCTTTATCGCCTTAATCCCTTTTTTTACAATAGCCAACTTGTCTGGACTTAACTGGCTAGCTCATTTGTCATGGAAATGCAAACCTGTTAAGTGTGGAACCATCCTTCTAAGATGTTTCTGATTGGCCTTGACTATTTACATTAGAGATTGAGCTTGGTTCGACATTGGTCCAAACCACCCTCCTTCTTAGGTAGGAAGCCAGTTTCCACTTGTCTAAAATGCCCATAAATATGCGGCGTATAGCCCCAGTTCTTGCCTTTTTTGGAACCATATAAATCAGGTGAGTAAACATACTCTGCCAGAGACTGAGATTCTCTCAGACCATCCTTTCTGCAAGGAACTCTGCACATGCTCTGAAACCCAAGACTCCACTTAAGCAGGTAAAATGCAACTAGCTAAGTAGTTAGACTTTTTGCTTTAATTTGAAAGTCTGTGTCTGGTTTTTGTTGTCTTTCCTTCTCACTGTCAGGATTCCTTTTGCCCCCACTTAACTTCAAATGCTGAAACATACACAGACAATAGGCTTCAGTCTACAGCTTTTAATCCATTACTTCACAGGGTCATACAGATGCAAATTCTCAGTGACTCTCAGTCTACAAGGAAATGCCTTCAGGGGGTTCAAAAGGTAGTTACGAAAGTTTCCTGCCAAGAGGAAGGCGGTCTCACTAGCCTAACTTAAGAGCGGGGAGGTCTCTCTCTCTTGTGAGGCTTCTAAGCGCAGCTTTTCACGCAAGGCCAATCGGTTAGGCTGTCTAAGTTCTGCCCCACCTTCTCTCTTTGCTCTGCGCCTGTGCCTGGCGTCTATTAAATCAGACTCCCCAAACCCTGCCTCCTCCTGTTCTCTTCTCTCATCGGGGGTGAGGGTGGTGAAGAGGGACCCTCATCCTCTGCCAGCTGGACCTTTGAAACCTGAGAAGCCTGCCTAGTCATGTCTGGACTAGCCTTGGAAAATACCTCCCCCATGTCTGGTGGTTCTCCTTCAGAATCTGAACTATTATCCTACTCCCTGCGCTCAGAAACACCCCTGACACTCTTCCCTTTTTTCTGCTACAGTACGTCAAACCCCTTTACCAAATGAACTTCGTTTATGTACAACGTATATTATATATGAGCAGTTGGCTTCATTCGTTTAAAAAGGGTATTTTTCTGGACTGCTAGACTGCATTGGTGTTAAACTAAAGTTATTTCAAAAGGTTCTGTTAAATTCTGTATCCTCTGGGCTTTGAGAAATTAAATCTAAAACTCCTTTTTAATATTTCTAGAGATGGTAATGTTAGAAGTCTATTTTAAGTTGCTTGGTTATTTTTTAAAAATTAAATGCTCTTTATACTTTTCTTGGTATCCAATTTCATTTGATTGATCCATGCCCTGCATCTCTGAGGACAGGGTTGATTGTTATTTTGTCAACCAACCTAGTAATACTTATATTGAAGGGTGGTATACAAACCTTTAAAATAAATAACTCAATGTAGTAATGTTTATTCGATCAATAGTGGCCCTCCAGGTGTTGGGCTCCACATGTGGCCCTCCAGATGTTGTTGGGTTGCAATTCTTCATCAGCCCTAGTCAGCATAGCCAACATTGGGAGTAGAGATGGGCGAACCCTCCTACATCCAGTCCAGGGGGGTGGGGAGGGTAGTCTTCCACAGGCAAACATACACACACACCTCAACAGAGCCAGAGCCAAGAAGTCCCCTCCTTTACAGATGAAACTTTTGACAAAAAAGAAGGAAAACTAAGTACCTTTGGAAAGAGCCACAATGAGGAAAATAGCACTCAGCAGGCAAGAGAGAGCCACCATTGCATAGACATGGAAGATGGGTCTCTGGATGTAATTTCTTTCTTTAAAAAAAAAGAGAAAGGTGAAAGTGATAGCAGGAACCCTGTTCCATTGCCATTGTGTAATCATGCAAATATATTTATTTTTGCAGAGTGCTAGTACATGCTTTGAGCAGCGGTTATCCAGTCCACCAATCACTAGGGTAGGGGTCCCCAACCTTTTTGGACCCATGGGTACATTTGGGAATTTGAGAAACTGTGGTGGGCATCACCACAAAATGGCTCCCATGGAGGATGTGGCTAGTGACATCATGGCTGCTGTGGGGGCCCGGCTAGTTAAAAGTGAGCTAAAGAGGGTAGGTATGTATGAATTTTTGTAAAATAAGTTCTGTCTGCATTTCACAGATTGTCGGTGCCTTTCGTTTGGTCTTCTGCTCATTGGCGAAATCAGATGTTTTGCAAATTTGCACTTCTGAAAATGCACAAATCCCCCCAAAATGTGCAAATTTGGCCAGTATTTTTATTTTACGTTTTTTTTCTACAACTAAATTTGTGTACAATTCTGGGAAGTAAAAAAAAAATGGTCAGCAAGTCTGCGCAATCTGTGTGACTTGGGAAAAGCTGGTCTACTATGGAATCCATGAATTGGATTCATAGAAACCCAAACTCACTTGATTGCATTGTGGATTTCTCCAACATCCCTAAAAGAAGGGCGGGGGAGAGAAATAGTAAGGCGAGAGGCTGGGAGGGAGGGGGCAACAGCAAGGCTAGAGGCTGGGAGTGGGGAGAAACAGCAAGGTAAAGAGGTGGGGATAGACAGTAGCAAATCAAGAGGCTGGGAGGGAGAAAAGAGTAAGGCAAAGGTGAAAGAGCAAGGCTAGGGGCTAAGAGGGGGAGAAACAGTGACCTAAATTGCTGGTGATGGGGAAAATAACAAGGCTAGAGGCTGGGAGGGAAGAGTAAATACCAAGACAAAGTGGTAGAAGGGAGCGAAAGAGCCAGTCTAAAAAGGGAGGGGGGAAAAAAGACGGCTCTAATGTTTTCCAAGGTTTTTCTTCAAACACTTTTGTGAAGGGGGCAGGGAAGGGAGAGCTTTGTGGACACGAGCAACGAGGACCCCTGCACTAGACTATTGTACTTGTAGTGGCAAGGCCTTTTGCCACCAGCTGGCTGAGCTTGAATGATGTCACCGAAAGTTCATGGGTTGTTTTATTGAGATAGCTGCTCTGCATGTGGTTGTTTCCTGCTTGTGCCACACTTGCAGCAGGGTCTGGTTGAGCTGTGGGGGGTCTGGCATCATCTGTGGATGGCAGTCTTCCCCAACGTGGTGTCCTCCAGATGCCTTGGACTGCAATGCCCACCATTCCTGACTACTGGCCATCCTAGCTGGGGCGGGTAGATGGTAAAAGATGGTTTGCTATGACTTGATAGTAAAAGAATTGTAAGATATGCAGTAGTTGTACACCAGCCATTCCCAACCCAGTATCCTCCAGATGTCTTGGACTACAACTCCCAGTATTCCTAAACATTAGCCATGCTGGCTAGGGCTGATGGGCGCTGATCCAAAACTTCCAGAGGGCACCAGGTTGAGGAAGGCTAATCTAACAAGGTGAAATAGGCACAACCTGCCTGTCCCAGTGCAAGTCATGGTATTAAGCAGAGGTGCAGGTGTGAAGCAACAGGTGGAAAGAGGGTGCTGAACCCTTCAAACCTTCCCCCACCTTCACTTTTCCCTCAAAATCACCTCCTGAAGCTGTTTTTTCTCCCAGCATGGCAAACTTCCAGTCTGAGGACCTGATTGGGTAAGATCAGCAGGGTGAGGGGGCTTTGAGGGAAAAGACAGGTAGGGATGGGGTAAGCACATCTCTCCCACCCCTCCTCTGCATGAAGCCACTCGCTCCTGCTTTATATTTGCTTGTTGGTGTCTTACATTGCAAAAGGTGGGTCTGCTGCCATCACATCTAGTTAGATTCTTACTGTTACAGGAAGCACCAGAAGAGCTTTTCCACACAAGGCTGTTAATCCTCTGTATCTACTTTCAGTTTTGTTGCAGAACTGAGATCTGAGCACTACACGAGGAGCATTTCTTTTCCTACTTTTCTGCTACATAGGGATTTTCTACATGAGGTATTTATCATTCACTACTCATGGTTGTTTATGAGTTCTTTAGATGACATTGTGACCCTTCAAGTTTTGCTTCTGTGTCTAACCAGCAATTTCAGCCAGGTTTTTTTTTAAGAAAATGTGGCATTTAATTGTGAAAGCGAAAGAACATGTGATTTCTTCTTGCATATTTGTGCTATTCCGCTATACCACAGTGCCACCTGGAGGTTATGTAGCAGAAAAGCAGGAAAGGAAACACTCCTTATGTAGCGCTCGGATTTCAGTTCTGTGATGAAACTGAAAGTCGATACTATGGATTAACAGCCTCAATAACCTCTAGGTAGCACTGTGGTATAGCGGAATAGTGCAAATACACAAGAGGATATCAAGCTTTCTTTCACTTTCACAATTAAATGCCACATTTTCCCTGCTCTAAAAAAACTCGCTGAAAGTGCTGGTTAGATACAGAAGCGAAACTGGAAGGTCACCATGAGTTGGGAATGAAGAGTGCACAATAAATGCCTTGTGTAGAAAAGCCCCGCAAAGAACCTAGTTGGAGGCCCTCCTTCATATGCCCTTGCCAAGCCAAGTTAGACGACTGGTTCCTAAGGAGAGGGCCTTTTCAGTGGTGGCACCCTGGAATAGCCTTCCCAGAGGGCCTCACCTGGTGCCTTCTTTACACTCCTTTTGGCATGAGATGAAGACCTTTTGATTCACCCAGGCTTTTTAAGCGCTCCATGGGCTCTCACTGTTTTAGTATGATATTTAATCTGAGCTGCAAATTGTTTAATATTCTTAATTATTTGAAGGAAGAGGTTTTCTATACCCCATTTTTATTGTTTGTTGTTGTTTTGCAGTTATGGTATTTTGTATGCTCTAAAGATTTTTGTTTGTTTGTCTTGACCAATAAGCTGCCCAGAGAACATTTGTTGATGTGCAGCTATCTAAATATAATCAACCAAAATATTAAAGTTGGCTTTTTCTTTTAACAGTGAGAGGTAGCCTAACTTACAATTTATTAAAAACAGCCCAATACCTCAAAAGACACCTATACTCAGCTTTGAAATACATATATTTTAATGTAATCAATTATATAATTCTGTACAGAGATCTGCTGGCTGAGGGGTTCTAGGATCTGGTGGAAGCTCCACAATACTGCCAGAACTTGAGATACACCACCAGCATGACAGATACACCAGCAGAACACCCCTGATACACCAGTGGGACACTCTGCCAGAAAGATTCATCCTTGGAACAGCCAAAACTCAGTGGAGACAGTTTGTGGCACCTTAGACCAGGGGTGGGTAGAAAGTAGATCTTCAGATGTTTTGGACTTTCACTCCCAGTATTCCTGACCATTGGCCATGCTGGCAGGGACTACTGGGAGTAGAAGTCCAAAACATCTGGAGATCTTCCTTCAGCCCATCCCTGCTTTAGCTGAACACATTTACTGTAGCATATACTTTTGTGTACTAAGGTCCACTTTGTCAGAAATTGGATGAAACGTGGAATAAAAAATAGAAGAAACAAAAGGAAGAAAGAACAATAAATATTGGACAATAATTAAATATCTTGTTAATTAGAAATTTGGATCGGGGACATTTTGGTTAGCAGTTCATTCTCTTAAGCACTAGGGGGGCTGACTTACACACCAAAAAAGAGGACAAAAGAGATGCAAATGTGCATATGTTATATGTATAGATGCATATTTAGAAAGAATGACTATATCTTAAACAGAAATACAATACATCTCACTATACTGGAGGAGACTGTGGCAGGGTCACCTTGTGCCTGCTTAGTCTGCTGTCCAGGTGGTAAATGTGGATGGGCAATTTTAGGGCTCCTGCTCTCCCTTCTTAGGGTTCTTTATCTCTAACCCAGACTTGGACCGGACAGCCCTCCAAATAGAGGATGTTTTCAAATAGAGGACTGCCCTCTGTAAAGTACAACACATGGCCACCCAGTCTGTCATGGAGAAGAACCAACTCCCATTTCCTTGTGAACAATTATAGGATGGCAGGTGTAGCTCTTCAAGGCCACTTCAAGGCCCTTCTCTTCTTAGGGTTTTTTATTTTTTAATTTGGGCTTGGATTGGACAGCCCTTCAAACAGAGGACTGTTTTGTTTTCAGACAGTCATTCAAGTAGGGGACTATCTTTGTAAAGTAGGACACATGGTCATGCTATTTGCCACTGCTTTATTACACTAACTGTACTATTACACCATCCTTGCTCCAAACTTACACCCTAAAGCTGAAGCGTAGGTTTTGTGTTTTGTTTTTAAAACAAAACAAAAACACGTCCTTCAAATTCCAAAATGAAAACCTAAAATCCCAGCTTCAGTTACCAAGAAGGAGAAGAGAATCATTTACCTTTATAAGTCTGGAAGTCATCTTGAAACTTTTCGTCTTCCATGTTGTGGGGGGCAAAAACAAGTGGGAATTGGCTACAGAGGTCCTTTTTTGCAGATCGTGATTTTCTAAAGTAGGGACTTTGCCATTTACCATGTCTATTCCATGACCAAGTTTAATCTATAACTGGTAGTGGTGGGGCAGGCCAGGTCCCTGATCCTCTTTCCTCATGCCATCAGTTTTTGGAATGTGGCCACACCTGAAACCTCACTCATTGAACTCTGGTCCAAAGAGAGTTCTTGAGCAATTTGTTAATTCGTTCTTTGCCCGCTCAACATTTTCTTGGCCAGAAATCAGCAGTATATAACTTCCTTGCATACACCATAAACCTTGCTGGTAAGCAGCATTTAAATGGGTCCATATTATTTTTTCACAACATTTTCATTGAGAAAAGCACCCTCTCATGGTTATGAAGAAAGGCAGCACAAGCAGTGGGATAAGTAGAGCTGGAAATCTGTTGGAGGCGTTGGAGGTAGGGCCTGGAGCTCAAGCATTAAATGGCTTGAGACCATGATCTTTGAAGGACTGCTTCTTCCTGCATAAACCTGGCTATCAGGTGGGGTCAACTTCTGAGACCCTGCTCTGCATTCCACCATCCAGGCAGACACAATTGGTAGGCAGCTGGGGTGGCCATGTGTCTGCTTTTACAGTCCTCTATTTGAAGGTCTCCCAGAGCACCATCGTCTGTTTGAAGGGCTGTCCTGCCCAATTCTGGTTTAAAGATAAATAATCATAAATACTGTTGCCCATCACCCCCTGGACAGCAGACTGAGCAAGGCACACAGGTCACCTGCTCACAGCGTTCCACACTATGGTGAAATGTACTTGTTGTTGTTCAGTCGTTCAGTCGTGTCCGACTCTTCGTGACCCCATGGACCATAGCATGCCAGGCCTTCCTGTCCTGCGCTCTCTCCCGGAGCGTGCTCAAGTTCATATTCATTGCATCGATGATGCTATCTAGCCATCTCATCCTCTGCCGTCCCCTTCTCCTTTTGCCTTCAGTCTTTCCCAGCATCAGGGTCTTTTCCAGAGAGTTTTCTCTTCGCATTAGGTGGCCAAAATATTTGAGCTTCAGCTTCAGTATCTGTCCTTCCAATGAGCACTCAGGGTTGATAGTTGAAATGTACTATCTATATATTAATATGGAGCATTAATTTTTGTTCACTCCGTTTTGACCCCTACATATTATCTAGACGAGTTCGGAATGGTCTCAAATGAAAGGTGCCGATGCCTAGATTTGCAGAAAAATAATCACACCTGTGAAAATAAATTCACAACTTCGCAATTACTTGTTAAAGTTTATAATAATTTGTATCGCGGAGCTAAACGGGTACACGGTACATGATCTCATACATCCCTATTGATGTCTACAATAGCAGAAAAATAATTTCATTTTCAAAAATTAGTTGAAACATCGATAATTAAATGTTAAAGTTTTAAATTAAGTCACTGTCTCACTTCTCGCTGTATTGCAATGTGATTGCCTTTCAATGCCAATCTCCGTATGCTCCCCACCATTGCTAATGCTCCCCACATTAATTCAGTCAAAACCTGTCCAAGGTTCCCCCCCACCCATGTTCCAGCAGTGGGTGAGGCCAGCTGTTACTACACGTCGTTGGTGCCACCAGTTACAAAGCTATCAGAACATATAATGGGGTAGTGTATGACACTTTTAAAGAAGCAGCTCAAGCATTTCATTTACTATTGAAGATGCAGAATGGCAAAGATGTTTAGAAATAAATAATGGAAGAATCAACATTTAGTACTTGAATAAGCACTTTGAATTCTTTACATGTACCTCCGTTATGAAATCTTTCACTGCGTGATACATATTAAACATGAAGCGATTTCTTTAGCAATCAATATCCTGAGTTCCACTTGGCTGATTTTTACACACACACCCCGCACAGATTCGGCAACAAATACCAAAAATCACTTTTTGGGCGGATTTCATGAAAATAATTGGAAATATATATTTTTCTATTATGTATAACTCCAAAACTGTGGTCATAGCGATATCCAGGTTTTATTTTGAAAAAGCTTTCAAAACTGAACCTTACCGTACCAGTCTATCTCTAACAGTTTTAATACAAATTTAATATGAAGTTCGAAGGAAGATAGATGCTTTTGAACTGTGGTGCTGGAGGAAAATTCTGAGAGTGCCTTGGACTGCAAGAAGATCAAACCAGTCCATACTCCAGGAAATAAAGCCAGACTGCTCACTTGAGGGAATGATATTAAAGGCAAAACTGAAGTCCTTTGGCCACATCATGAGAAGACAGGATACCCTGGAGAAGATGCTGCTGCTAGGGAAAGTGGAAAGCAAAAGGAAGAGGGGCCGACCAAGGGCAAGGTGGATGGATGATATTCTGGAGGTGACGGACTCGACCTTGGGGGAGCTGGGGGTGGTGACGGCTGACAGGAAGCTCTGGCGTGGGCTGGTCCATGAAGTCACGAAGAGTCGGAAGCGACTGATCGAATAAACAACAACAAATATGAAGTTGTGAAATCTCAAAATTGGGTAAAACAACTGATTAACCAAGTTACTAAATCATAAGTTACACACACATGGTTGCGATATTTTCACAATGGGTACAGCTAGTATTACTGTTTAAATTGTGATTTTAGACATTATTATTATTAATGTCTAAATTTATATTTATGCAAATGAATAAGCATATGCAAATCAGTGCCCCCTTTTGTCCTCTTTTTTTTTTGGTGATCAGGACCGGCCCAAGACATTTGGCTGCCTGAGGTGAAAGACAAGAGGGTGCCCCCTCCTATCTCATCAGAAGACTGGCAGATGATCCCGTCTTCAGCATGTGGGACAGCATCCTTCCTTCACTGTGCCTGAAGACTGCAGGCTAACTTAGGGGACATGGGGCAGGATACATGGCACACAGGTTTCTCCTCCAACACCTTGCTGCCACCTCCCAGCATCTGCTGCCTGAGGTGACTGCTTCACTCTGCCTAATGGTAGGGCTGGCCCTGATGATGCATTTCCTCTCTTGGGGGGGGGGAGGTTGATTAATAACTGGCCACCCTACTAGGCACACAGCCTGGGTCTTTTTGGTGACAGCACCCCAACTGTAAAACTTCCTCCCAAGGAAGGTTAGACATACCGCTTTTCTATTGTCTTTTAGGTAAACAGGTAAGGCATTTTTCTCCCACCAGGCCTTGGATGTGTTTGAATGTGTTTGTCTGTTTTACTAGCAGTAAAGAGGTGGGGTAAAGGGGTTTAATTAGATATGTGAAGGACCAGAAAAATATATATGGAAAAAACAGATTTTTCCTTTCCTTTTGGGGGGAGAAAACTTAAAACCTAGTATGAGCTGAGGCACTTTTTGAGGCACTTTTTGAAGCACTTCCCGTAGCTTCACATGCTTCCCTGTCCAGTGAATTACTGACAATGTAACCAGGGCAGTCCACTACTCTTGTGCATCACTTATTTATATATCTGCTGGTTGTTCATGTGCAAGTGACGTGTGCTACTTACCTCAAGCAAGCAAATGTATCAGCTAGTCTAGCACACATGCAAACCTAGAAGACGCCATCACCTGTTTTTTTAAAAATTCTTTTAATGTTTTGAATGTTCTTGTTTTATAATTGGAGGGTTTTCTTGTTTTAAATTGTTGTAGATCACTTTGGTGGCTTTCTAGCAGATCAATAAGTTCGATGACTGGGTTTCCATGACACAACAACCTGTTGTGGGTGATAAGCCGTGGTGGGGTGTCGTGTCGTGTAAATCCAAACCAATTCCTTCAGGGTGGCTTGTGAGTGGGCAACAAGCCACCCCAACAACCCATGGCTTGTTTTAGGGGTTGTTGTACCCACAATGGGTTGACGTGTTGTCCAAACTCAGCACTGCCAACCCATCGTGGGTTGTGGGCATCAGCAAGTGAGTTGCTCAGCAACAGTGGCAGCAACCCCTGCCTGCTGCGCTTGCTGGGTGATCTTGCCCATGCTGCAGTGACAGTCCTTCCTCTGATGCCCAAGTGGCAGTGGGGGGTGGGGGGCTGTCACTCAATTGGCAACTCTTTTAAAATTATTTTTTGTGCCCCAACACTAGCGTAAAATGGGGCTGAAAATTATTTTTTGTATTATTTTGTCAGCCCCAGAAATGTGCGCAAATGTCTTTGGAAATTTTGGCTGGTTTGGTTTTCCACAATTGCGGAGGTGCACAGTTGCAGCTGTCAGATTATATATAGCCTGACGTTGTACATTTCAGCTGTCAAAGGGAATAAAGTGTACTAGGAAACATATAAGGTAATTGACAAGACAGGGCTGCATATAAGCTAGTTTGACAGCCTTTGACAGCTGACAGTGGGAAGAGGACCAGATTGGCCCCTTAGCAAAGTTATCCTTAAGTTTTAAAGTGTGGGACTTACCCTGGAGATCCCCCCTTCCATTCTACCCCTTCCCGAGTCTCCCCCAAGTGATTTTAAGGGTGATCTAGGGTCCATCCCATTTTCAGAGCTCCTCTTTTACTGCAGATGACACCTCTGAAAATGGGGTAGACTCTACATCACCCTTAAAATGACTTGGGGGAGACTTGTGGAGGGGTGGAATGGGAACCCCCCAAGGATAAGTTCCATACTTCAGAACTTGAGGATAGCTGTGCTAAGGGTGAGATCTGGTCCCATTTCTCCAACTTTTCAGTGGTAATTTGCACACACTGACAGCTGTCAAATTGAGGAAAAGGGATCAGATCACGTCCTTATTTGAGCCATGCCCAGTTAACATTTTGGCAGTGTTCCATAATGTGAAACTTCAATCTAATATCACTTCTATCACAGAGCTTTACTTGAAAGCTAGCCTAGCCTCAGTGGAGAGTGAAAATGCCCCCTATCTGTTGACAGGATTATGACATCACTGCTCTGCTGCCCTAGTAACTGCTGTTACATTGGTGGCTTATTCTGTCAGGGTTTACTCTCTTTTCTGCCTCTTCTGACCACTCTGCTGATACCTATCACACATCCCAAGTACGTGTCAGCTCCTTCAGGTGAGGACGTTAAATTTCTCTAGAGGGAAGGAAGATGGGGTCTCTCTCCTTCCAGCTGCTGTTACTGAGCTGGACTTTCACTGTGTCTCCCTCCTGCCTTTCCTGATCTCAGCCTGCTGTTACTCCAGCCTTTCCCAATTTGGTGCCCTCCAGGTGTTTTGGACTACAACTCCCAGAATGCCTTACCTTTGGCCAGGCTGCCTGGGGCTGATGGGAGTTGAAGTCTAAAACATCTGGAGATTACCAGGTTCAGGAAGGCTGGTGTACACCATAAAAGTCTTGCCTTGATACAGTGGGGGCTTTTGAGGATAAGATGGGTGCAGTCCTTATTTGGGTGGGCGATTGGAGGTGGCCCCTGGGGAAACCTCTTTCCTCTTCTCCATCTCTAGAGCCCCTGAGAAGGGTGTGTAGAGTGGTGGAGGCAGGGAACAGCATCCAGAGAAAGTGAGAACTAAATCTGAGTGAAAGAAGAGGCCATGGCCGGTGTGTAATTTAACGCCCATCGCTTCACAGACACGATCTCAGTAATGGTAAAAACAACCTTAGAAGGCAGACCAAAGCAATAATGGCCTGCCTCCCAGGAGGAAGGTGATCCTATGCTTCTTCCCAAGTGCTCCATTGCTTCACAACCATCATATCAGTAATGGTTACAACAACCATGGAAGGTAGGGCACTATTACTGTTCCCATATTATCTGCAAGGGGAAGGGTGTGGATTTCAAGATCAGGAGGAGGAGCTTCCTTTGTTTGTGGATTTCCAGAAGTTGGCAGCACCTTCAACACTGGAAGGTGAACAGAGTCAAAATCAATAGTCCTTGTTGGTTTAGGCTACCTGTAAACATTATGATACTTTCTAATTCAGGGAACAGATTATCTCGAGAACTGTGTTATCGATTGTTTTTGGTTTTTATTACTGTGCTTGGGTCAGGGTTGAATTTGTCAGGGTGAACACTGAGCCCATAGAATCCCAGAGTAGTTCTGATGCTGAGGAAGAGCAGTCGCTCCTTCGGGAGAGGAGTGCGCTCCTCTTTTCCCAGGACCAACAGCTGACGGAGATTCCTCCCACCCACATTCCTAGTTTAGAAAGCAGTCCAGGGAGTGACTCAGCACAGATAGCAGACTGGGGGGGATGCGCGGCGCAGACGCAGAGAGCGGCGCCAAATGGTTCGCGCTCAAAGAACGGTTGTGCCCAGAGGATCCAAGGGAAAAGGGGAGGGATTCTCCCTAGTCCTTATATTCAGGGGTCTGCCAGTAATTGCCCTTCAAACGGGGACCAACTGTTCTAACTTAGGTCATAGGGATGCTGCTGCTCAGATCTAGTTGCTACCTGTGGAGCTGTTAAGTTGTAAAAGAAGAATAAAGCTTTGAAAAGAATCCCTTTGTCTGTGTCTGGACTTGGCTACTGGATTAGACTGAGAGCCCTCCAAGGAGCCCTTGACAGAATTTTACTCTGATCATAAGCCGCCTTGAATATTTTATAGGGAAGTGGGGGTATCAGATAGTGAAAGAACACATGTGATGTATTATAGGTTCAATCCTATACTCAGTTTGCCCCAGCTGAGGGGCCCAGCTAGGCCAGCAGAACTCAAGGTACACCACCAGCATGACAGAGGACACCGGCACAACTCCACCGATATATCGGCGGAACACTTTGCCGGCAGAGCAGCCAAGAGCGGGGAGGAGACATGAGTGGGGCCTTGGCCACAATGGGAAGGAACACTATCCTTACACTATATCAGCCTTCCCCAACTTGGTGCCCTCCAGATGTGTTGGACTAAAACTCCCCAGACAGCATGACCAAGGCTGGGAAAGGCTGCCCTATGTTCAATACCCCAGGAGTGAAGGACCTCTTTCACCCCAAGGGCTGAGTTCCATTTCACAGAAGCTCTCGGAGGCCCCATTCCAGTGGTGAGCAGGGCCACAAACCACCACAATGCCAGCATCCTTTAGCTTAAAGCTCTTACTGTCAGTAACTAAGCCTTAGGAGGAGCATTTCAACCTTGTAGAAGGGGGGGACGACAACTGCACAACAGCCAGTGGTCAGGGGAAAGGGGGCGTGGCATGGGAAAGGGGGCATGGACTTCTGGGGAACCAGAAGGCTGGATTGGAACTCCTGGAGGGCCAGATTTGGCTCCCAAGCCTGAGGTTCTGCACCCCTGCTTTACCCCATTGACAGTGCAACTTCACACCAGCCCCACGCTTGGTGCAGGACATTTTCCTCCCATTGACTTCAGTGGGAAAGAAAAAAAATCAAATAGCCACCTCCATATTAACAGACCATAGGATATGGTGCAATTCAGCAGCCAATCATATCACACTATCACCACTAAGTAAACCCCACCCAGGGAGAGCATAACTCGGATGAGAGGATAATGTGGTATGAGTCTCTCTCTCTCTCTCTCTCTCTGGCCCCATGCTTTGCACACTTAGAGCTCACAAAGGGGAACTCTGACAATGGGAAACTATGGAGAGAGGGCACTGTGCACCCATAGGGAGCACTTTGCATAAAACAGCTGGGCTCATAACAGGCATGGAAACTTGAGCCAACTGCTAACAATTCCCTGCCTATGCTAGAACCCTAACAGGAACCTCGACATGTGACTGTAGACACAAACAGCCAACACAACGCTCCCTCCAGCAACTGAGGGTACCAGGACAGAGCACAGTGTACAGATAAGCAAAGGGAGAGGGGGAACATGCTGCTATGTGTAACTGTTGCAACTGTCTCCCTTGTCTCCTTCACCATTTCCTTTGCCATATGTGAATGCTGTGTCTTGTCTGAACGTTATTGCTCTAACACTGTTCTCCCCCATCCTACTGTCCTCCATACAGGGGAGGTGTTCATCCCCACAAGTAGGTAAGCTCTTTAATGGCAAAGGCAATGCATTCCCTGCCAGCTATTGCCACTGCTGGGCAATACACTCAAAAGCACCTTTGCTTTACAGGATTACAGTCTGGATGCATGGAGCCTGTGATTCCTTATGGTTGTTTATGGGTTCTTCAGATGATATTGTGGTCCCCCAGTTTTGCTTCTGTTTTTTAAGGACACTTTCTTGGTTTTTTTTAGAGTAGGGAAAATGGGGTATTATTTCTGAAAGTGAAAGAAAAGGTAGTTTCCTACTTGTCTATTTGCACTATTCTGCTATAGCGCAGCACCACCTAGAGGTTATGTAGAAGAAAAGCATGAAGATCTTGTGCAGAGCTCAGATCTCAGTTCTGTGACAAAACTGAAACTAGATACAATGGATTAACAGCTGATTAAGTGCCTTGTGTAGAAAAGCTCATAGTCACTGCAGCCCCACCTCCTTTGGGTGGGGATTGAGCAGGGGTGGGCCATTTATGGCTCTCCAGATATTTGGACCTACAACTCCCATCAGCCCTAGCCAGCATAGCCAGTGGTGAAGGAGAATGGGAGTTGAGCGGTGTTATGTGATGTGCTCTACTTAGACCTGTGTACAAATTTGCACATGTTCTAATGAGACTCACACACTCACTTAAAAGGAATCTTTAGACATTGGCAATAGAGCGTCTATGGCCAAGAAGGCGATTCCCACCCAAAGAGATTCACACTCAGACACTGTTGGAGAGGATAACACCACAATGGCACATTTATCGAGGTTTACAAAGATTCAAATACACAAGCTGGTCTTGGGGGAGTTAGCTGAGCAAATGGATTTAACTCTTAAGACCAACTGAGGATGCTCCAACCTTCACCAAGTTAGCTTTGGTGGGGAAATCAGCTGCTTTCTTGGTGAAGCTAAGCTCCAAGCCTAAAAGTAGCTTTCAAGACTGTGGGCATTTCTACATCAGCCTAAAATCCTGCATTTAAAATGGGGCTTCCTGCTTCCGTTTTAAATGCAGGATCACCACTAACTCCCTTTACATGCACTCCCCCCCGCTTTTCCCCATATCTGAGTCTTCCATTATCATTCATTGATCTCACTGCTCTTCTTGCCACTTTAAGTCTTTTCACGGAGGAAACTGAAGCGGAACACAACGGGGTAATGTGATAGCTCATTATGTGAGATTTATTTAAAAACGGAACAAAGGGCATTTAGTGCGGGAGGGTCACGGCAGGGTCGTGGCATCACGTAAAGACCCCACAAACTTCCGTAAAGGAGCAATTTCAATTGCAGGATAAAAGCTCCGTGTGATGAAGCCCTGTGGGAAGGTGTCTTCCCGAGGCTTGAAGCACCACCCCCCAGAAAAAAAAAAACACACACAGAAGGGAAAGAGGGTGGAGGCTACAATTATACCTTTCCTTGGGCTGAAGCCCTTTCCTGCAGACAGGAACTAGTGCACGTTGCAATTCCTGGGGCCCATCTACACCCGGCTTTTACTCTGGGGTGGGTGCAAGTCAAGGTCCCTCATGATAGATGATGCAATCGCCACTTTGCAGCCATCCGTGGTTTTCACCCGGAAAATGCGGAGTTCCAAGGAGTCATTTTGCTGCACTGTTTTTTCATTTGCTATGGGTTTCCCCACGCTTGTGAGCCATCTGTCCCTTCCCCAAACTGACTTCGCATTTTGCAGTGGGCATTTTGGAGGTATGTGTAGTACCTGCATCACTCTGTGACACCCCTTTAATCCCCCCATCCCTTTGCAGCTGCGCAGTTATGGAGGCACAGAGGGGCGTTTTCATATTTCATCACACTTTTGTACATATTTGCAGCTTCGTATCTTCTCAGTGGTTGCTTTTGGACTCAGTACCCATGGGCTGGGGGTGGGGGACTTGGGGGAGGAACATCACTCCGGGCACCATTTCAGAGTGATGGCTAGGCACATAGCACACTTGTGAGTGCGAACCATCGCGAGAGTCTCAGGCTGGAGAACTGACAAACTGATGGTGGGGAAATGAAGGAGCACAGAACACTCACTTTTTACCTAAAAAGGGTTGGAAAGACACAGCAGAGCCTCTCAAATACAACACAGCCACTGAAGTGTCACACCCCCACACTTACAAGACTGCACAGCTGTGCATTTCAGTATAATGGCAAAAAAAGGGCATGGCCAGTCTGTTAGGGAAGCATGCAGTACATCATGAGTGTCTTGCAGGGCATGCTGATTCGAAGCCACATTGTTGTGGAGTTGCTATGAGGTGGGGTGGTCAAAGCGGTGCCATGTAGATGGGGCCCTGGTCTCAGGTGAAGAGGAAGGAAAGCAGAGAGCCTTGACTAGGGGAGGTCAAGCACCCACTGTTGGCACCTTGCTCTGGCAAGCAAGGAGCTTAGCGATTTCAGTGATTTCAGCATAGAGCCCTTCCTCTGGGAGGAGAGACTGAGTGATTTCAGCAGCAGTGTGGCACCATACCCCTGGAGGGGTGAGGCACCTAGTGATTTCAGCAGCATGGCCTCCCACCTCTGGGAAGAGGGGGACTGGGGACTGCCCCAGTCTGAGGCTTCTGATACAGTTCAGAGAAAGGCAGTGACAACTTTGATGAGCCAGATACTGCTCATAGGCACTGGAAATGGTGCTACTTGCTATGGGATAAAGATTGAGTTGGGCTTTCTTCACACAGAGCTTTTATCCTGCGATTGAGATTGCTCCTTTGTGGAAGTTTGTGGGCTCTTTACATGACACTATGTCCCTCCTGGGTGTCTCCCGCACTGAATGCCCTTTGTTCTGTTTTTAAATAGATTGCAGATAATGAGCTATCAAATTACCCCACTGTGTTCCGCTTGAGTTCCCTCGTGAAAAGCGTTCAAGCGGCAAGAAGAGGAGTGAGAGATTAATGAAAGATAATGGACGACTCAGATACGGGGAGAAGGAGGGGGAAGGGGGCGGGGGGAAAGGAAGCGGGTGAAAAAGGGAGTCATTGTGATCCTGCATTTAAAACGGAAGCAGAAAGTCCCATTTTAAATGCAGGATTTTAGGCTGGTGTAGAGATGCCTTTGGCATCCCGTATAACAGGAGACGTGCTTGGGGATGATGGCTGTACTTGCAGGAAACAAAAGTCCTACTTGCTGTCTCTTAATCTTTTAACAAACGATAACCTTGCATGTTAATGACTGTCTTAAAGACAGGTGTCAAAACTGGAGTTCAACAACTGGGACATATGGCAGGTAGATGACTAGATATCACTAGATATTTACCAGATATCACTCTTGCTATCCAGCAGTTCATGCTTTGCTGAATGTTGACCCCCATCTAGGGATGTACAAAAGTCACTTACCTTTTCGAAGGGTGACATTCGCGGTGGGGGGGAGGCGCTCCATCCCTCCCCCCGAAATTCTCTCCAGCTGGCTCCGCTCCGCGGAGATTCCGCGGAGCTGCTGACCAGGGCCACCGGCAGCCGGACATCCGGCCGCTGGGAAGCCTGCAGGGACGCAAATGGCAGCTGCCGTAGCTGCCGCCATTTGCGTCCCTGTATTTTGCCGTGATAGGCTACGTAAATATTTATGTAGCCTATCACGGCAAAAAAAAAACGGCGGCCGCCATTTGCGTTCCCTTTTTTTTCACCGTAATAGCCTACGTAAATATTTACGTAGGCTAAAACGGCTAAAAAAAGGGAATGCAAATGGCAGCCGCCGTAGCCGCTGCTGTTTGCGTTCCCTTAGGTAAGCTGTGATAGGCTACGTAAGTATTTACGTAGCCTATCATGGCTATATGGAGGAAGCAAATGGCAGCCGCAGACGCTGCTGCTATTCACAAGTCAGCGCAGACGGCAGCAGGTAGGTGCTCTGTTCCAGGCCCATTTCGCGGGGGCGGGGCGGGGGGGCTTCGTTACGCCACAGATTTTGGGGGGCCGAATGCACTGGCATTCGGAATTCTCTGACATCCCTACCCCCACCTTTGCCTTGGGGGAAGGCATTTTAAGCAGTCCATTAGGAACTGAATTGGTTGATCTAGTCCTGCATGTTGCTCTCAAAGGTGTTTCTCCCACCTTTGCTGAGGCTGGAGATGAAGACGCCTGGCTTTTTGGCTGTGTCTCAAAATGGAGTCAGTACTGTTCCCTCAAAGGAGAGCTACTTTGTAAAAGCGGCCTTCCAAGATCCCCAGCCACCAACAGTAATCTGCAGCTGATCTCTGTTTCTTTGCAACTGCAAATCACAGGGTTCCCCCCCCCCATGGAAGATGCTGTAGGATTAGGACTTGAATGGCACAGACCATAAAGCTTCCAGGAGGATAGTCTAAGGCAGGGGTGGGCAACTCGTGGTCCTCCAGATGTTTGGGCCTACAACCCCCATCAGCCCTAGCCAGCATAGCCAATGGTGAGGGATGATGGGAGTTGTAGGCCAAAACATCTAGAGGGCCACGAGTTGCCACCCCTGGGATAGAGGCTGAGGCATAAGCACTGGCTGAGCACTCAGGTGGCACCACTCCCTCTCCTCTCACACAAATACCTACTGTTCAGGGAGCTGTGCTCCAGCTAGGGATGTACGAAACACCTACCTGGCTCCGTGCCGGGCAATCCGCGGTGAGGGGGAGGCGCTCCGTCCCTCCCCCCGGAATCCTCCCCAGCCAGCTCTGCTCCGCGGCAACTCTGCGGAGCCGCTGGCCGGGGCCGCCCGCAGCTGGATATCCGGCCAGTGGGCTGCACAGGGACGCAAATGGCAGCCGCCTTAGCCGCTGCCATTTGCATCCGTGTCTTTAGCCATAAAAGGCTACGTAAATACATACGTAGCCTATCGCGGTTAAAGACACGGATGCAAATGGCGGCGGTTACGGCGGCCGCCATTTGCGTTCCTTCCTATTGCCGTGATAGGCTACGTATATATTTACGTAGCATATCATGGCAAAAGACAGGGACGCAAATGGCGGCTGCTACGCCATTTGCGCCCCTGTCTTTTGCCGTGATAGGCTACGTAAATATATACGTAGCCTATCACGGCTAAAGACAGGGATGCAAATGGCAGTGGCTATGCCATTTGTGTCCTTGCCCTGAGCCGTGATAGGCTACGTAGATACTTACGTAGCCTATCACGGCTTGCCACGGATGCAAATGGCGGCCGGCGTAGCGGCTGCCGGAGCTGCTGCCGCCGGCGGAGCTGCCACCGCCGGAGCGGAGCTGCAGCCAGGTAGGCTCCGTTTCACGGGGCTTTCGTGGGATGGTGGGTCGGGTTGCTCCATTCCGCCACGGATTCCGGGGGGCCAAATTCACTGGAATTCGGCCTCCCTGGGATCTGTGGCGGAATTCTCTAACATCCCTAGCTCCAGCTGCTATTACTCATTATTCTCTGTCGGCTCTGCTATCCACAGACTGCTTTTCCTCAGTTAGAGGGAGACCACCTCATGACCAGGATATATCCAGCCATTCCTCAGTGGGATCGTTGACCTTTTTGCTCCAGGCAGGCTCCAGTTCCTGAGCATGCTGCATGGCAGGCAGCTTCACAATAAGGAAAGGTGTTCCTAACGTGGAGTTTGAGCCATAAGGGGTAATGCACCTGCCCTCTGTCAAGCCAGTTTCCAAGGCATAGGAGCCCTGCTGGGGTGAGTAGATTGCACTCCCATGTGGACCCATTTACTCCCTCCGAATGCTGACAAAGGCTTTGACTTTGCTCAACTGGTTCCTTCTTTGTTGCTAAAGCCTGATAGGAGGAGGATCCCTTTTGCACACTCTAGTGCAGGGGTGGCAATTTGTGGCCCTCCGCTGCTCTCTGTGCAGCCTGCCAAATCGTGAGCAGCTCCACCCATTTTCCCTCCAGAGCTACAGGGAAAAGAACGCTGCTACAGCACTGCCATTAGCGGCATGGGGAAAGCAATCCTGACTGGGGTTGCTGGGGCAGGGAAGAGGCTTTTGCCTCCCACCCCTTCCATGACTCCAATGCAGCTAGGAGTGCTAATGGACTTCTTGGACCTCACAACCCAGCCCTAGGGATGTATGGGCATCCCAAAGGTGAATAGGAGCCTAAAATGTCACTATGACATTTTTGTTTGTTTATTAGTTTTCAAGTTAATTATTTTCACAAAATCCAATAAAATAACAATGTAACAACTGTAGCAATAACATTTATATAATGTTTTATCGCATTTAAAATACCTCATTTATTTCATTTAATGGGTTTATATAGCACTGAGCATATTTAAAAATATCTCTATGTGGTTTTTAAGGAATCCTTAAAAACAACCTTGTAAAGTAGGTTGGCATTCATTTTCTCCCACGTTGCAAGAAACAATTGCTTAGGAAATTATACGAGATATCACTTAATTTTATTTAGCTGCAGAACTACCAAATAGTCCAATACCAGTAATCTACCATTTCCAGAAACAACTGAATTTTAAAATGAGATCTTGAAAGTCTGTTTGGATTTTTTTTTTTAAGGTTTTCTTGGCAAAGTTACATTGCTGTTTTTGCTTCCTCTGCCACCACAGTGTGGGTTTTGCAGCTGCTCACGTTAGGCCTTTCACTCCTAGGGGCTTCCGGGATGATTATGGCAAGCACTCAGGTCCTCTTTGATGCAGGTGTGGGTTGGCTTGGCAAGGCTTTCTCACAGACATAATAGCTATCAGAGCTGCAGATGAAATCATTCCATTCCCCGTTAAGCCACAATTGGCCACAGTCCTCATCACGGCCTTGATAAGTGTTGGGTTCCCCTGCCTTCCAGTTCCTGTGATGGCAGTAAGACAGGAATATAAAATAACAACCTAGAATTCACTAATCCTATTTGCATTTCCCACCAGGAAGTCTAGGCCACTGTTTCTCAAACCTCTGACAAATTAACAACTATATTTTTCCTAAGTTAAAACTCAAGGTCCATTCTTAGAGCCAAACAGATTACTTAGCAGCATGGTCCTATACATGTCTAATCAGAAATAAGTAAGTAAGTCCCACTGAGTTCTATGGGGCTTACTCCTGGGTAAATTGATATAGCAGCCCAAGGGTGCAATCCTATGCATATTTAGACAAAAAAAGTCTGACAACTCCCAGCATAGCTGCATTCCTTCAGAGGAATGCAACCATGATTCTGTATGAGTCACTGATTTAGTCCAGAGTAGCAACCCATGCAAAGATGGATTGGGCTGCCTTTGGGTCAGGGGTGGGTATCTTGTGGCCCTCGAGATGTTTTGGCCTACAACTCCAATCAGCCCTAGCCAGCATATTCAATGGGGAGGGCTGATGGGAGTTGTAGGCCAAAACATCTGGAGGGTCAAGCCTTCCCCATCCCTGCTTTGGGCCCTTTAGACGTACAGGTCCTTTAATTAATTGATTGCTCTGGGCACACTAGTATGCCCTTACACAAAGCTATGGAACTGCTGGTCTAGAAAGTTTCAGTATCCACAATCGTCTTTCCAGTCTCTGAAGCTGGGATAGGGAATGTGTAGGCCGCCAGGTGTTGCTGGACTGCAACACACATAATCTCTCACTATTGGCTATGTTGGCTTGGCTCCAGCTGACAGGAGCTGCAGTTCGACAACATCTGGGGGGCCCCATGTTCACCACCCCTACTTTAAATGCATAATATCTTCCCCATGTGCAAGAGATCAGCCCTAGCAAAAGCCCTAGGGTGGCCAGCTGCAAAAGAAGGACAGGTCTCTTGCCCTTTTAGTAGTTGTGCAGAATAGGGAATTTCAGAAGGCGTGGCTTGCTATACAGACCACACCTGTTGAAATTCTCTGTTCTACTCAGCTTTTAATAATGCTGCTGCTCTGTTCTTCTTTTGCATCTGGCCACCCTAGATGTGATGTGGGAAATTCATGAACAAGATCACCTGCAGTGTTTTTAAATGTTAATAGTAATGACAGCAAGGATACTTCTTGTGTGTTTTGCCCTGCATAGTTAATAACAGCTTCAGCGGAGGGGGTTGCCATTTAAAAATAAACAGTTTGGGACCAAGTTAGTTGAAGGACTGCCTTCACCCATATCAGCCTGCTCATACAAGTTCAGAAAGAGGCCCTTCTCCTCTGCCCACCCATGAGACCAGTTAGGTGGGTGACCACACGTGAGAGGGCAACCTCTGCAGTGGCCCCACACCTTTGGAACAAGTTGCCATTGGAGGTCCATCATGCTCCGTCATTACAAGCTTTTAAGGCAGCCTTGAAAATGTACTATTTTACAGTGGCTTTCTCTTGATATGACTGTTGTTGTTGCTGGTTTTATTGTTGGCTTTTTGTTGGTGTTTTTATTACTATTTTATTGTATTTATGTTTTATTGCTTTTAATATTTTAATTTTTATGTATTATTGCTGTGAGCTGCCTTGGGAGGGCTTTTACCCTAAAAGGCAGCCAAGAAATATAAATAAATGGATGGTTGGATTGGATTGGATGGGGAAAGGGTTAGAAGAAATCCTCCTGCAGAACCATGCTCCCATTCCAAAGGTCCAAGCTGCTGTTATTAATACTAGAAAAAAATACCACAGGAGAACCTGTTCCCACAGATCTCCCACAACAAGACCAGTTACACTCTCAGTGTACTGTTGTGGCAGATGCTTACAAGAGAGATCAAGGCCAGATTAGGGGTTTGATTCTTTTGCAGGATGAAAATGGTGTATAAAATAACCGCAGTGCAGGCAGTGATTAGAGATGTGAAGGCCTGGGGAAAAAACAAGATTTTTCTTTTTATAAAATGCTGCTTTTTTCCAAGGATTTTTGGAAAATGTGGGGAAACTTTTTCCTGAAGTTTTCCATTGCCCCTCCCCTTCAACTCTCTAGCTGTAATGGAATCTCCCTCTCTCTCACACACATCTACAACACATAACAGAGAAATTCTGCTTGGTTCAGTATTTTAAGCCAATACCTAAAGCAGTGAGTTGGTGAGCGTTGTCACCAGCCTGAGACTTGTGGGGTGAGGGAGAAGAGAATTAAATAATCTTTGATATCTATTCACCCCAATGTAAAGGTTCTTATGTGCAGTTGTGCACAAGAATCTTGCTAGGTTTAGCGTGTGATTGCTTCCCATATGGAAATGGCGTGAGACTGCAAGGGGATGGAGGCAGTTCTGGAAGGCACAATAAGTTCAGAATTGGGGAGGGCAATTTCAAAGAGTTTGAGACTCTGGTCAGCAGCAATGGCAGGTACCTCCCTCATGACCATAAAGGGGTTGCCCAGTGCTTACTTGAAGCCTGTTCTGTAATTACTGCCATCTAGCCATTTCCACTCTCCCTCTGTTAGTTGATCATGGAGTCCGATCCAATACCGCTCATTTCTGGTCCGGGTCTGTAAGAAATTCTGCAAGAGAAGAAAAAAATCCAGCAAATATGGCTAAAGCCATGTTGGCTTCTGTGGTTGCATGAAGATGAAAGTGCTGGGGATATCCTCTTTGGGAGCTTTTCTACTGTTAATCTGCTGTATCTACTTCCGGTTTTGTCGCAGAATTGAGATCCAACCACTGCACGAGGAACATTTCCTTTCCTGCTTTTCTGCTACA
This sequence comes from Heloderma suspectum, assembly GCF_057233095.1. Classification (NCBI taxonomy): domain Eukaryota; kingdom Metazoa; phylum Chordata; class Lepidosauria; order Squamata; family Helodermatidae; genus Heloderma; species Heloderma suspectum. Next base: position 177,866,218 of record NC_139459.1, read on the forward strand.
TAACCTCTAGGTGGCACTGTGGTATAACAGAATGGCACAAATACACAAGAGGAAATCATGCTTTCTTTTGCTTTCACAATTAAATGCTGCATTTTCCCTGCTCTAAAAAATACATGCTTAAAGTGCTGGTTCGACACAAAAGTCTAACTGGAGAGTCACAACATTGTCTAAAGAACCCGTAAACAACTGTGAGTAGGGAACGAGGAGCACACGATAAATGCCTCATGTAGAAAAACCCTGTATCATAAAAACAGAGAAGAATGTGGGGGAACTTAGGTTTAACCCTCCCTCCACTAGCAAACTCAGGTGGTGAGTGCTGACACACACTGAACCAAAATGAGGTCACTGAGAAAAAAGAGGGAGGTGTCAACATGCTCAGGAGAACCCTGAGGTTTCCAAAGTACCAAAAATCTCTTATTTTTTTTTTTAAAGGGGCACTTCTCTCCCAAAAGCCCAATGATGATGAAGCATGTTCAGTAGCAGGTACAGACTGAAATGCTGAGTGTCCATTAGAAAACTGGAAAGCCTTGCAGTGGTGGTGGAATAGAGTATCTTCGGGGAGGGCGTGGCTGGCTGGCTAGAACCCTGACAGAAGCACTCTTGGTAGGAGGGAGGATAAACTGCAACATTTTGTGGCAGGCCTCACTTGTAAATACTATATCATATTCCCCAAACAAAAGCTTTTGCATTCACTGGATATACTGGAAGGATCTTGCATGGAATTGCTCTCTTTTGGGAGGAAGTGAGTCTGTCAGGAACATGAAGCAGGGCCTTCTCTCCTGTGGCCTGGATCCTGCAGAATCTATTGCACAGTGCGAGGCCTGCCAGAGCCCTGTTGCTCTGTAAAGTCATAGAAAGGGCTGCAATGCGTTTGTACTGATGGAAGATCCAAGAGAGGCCACTGGGATAGCATCAAGGTGCTCTTTCCCTAAGACAGGAGTGGGGAACCTCTTTTGGCCAAGGGTTAAAACTCAATTTCAGAGAAGCTCTTGGGGGCTGCATTCCAATGGTGGGTGGGGCCAAAGGCAAAAGGGGGTGGAGCCAAAAATACAAAAAATGCCAGTGTATTGTAGCTTAAAGCTTTTCTTGCCAGTAACGAAGCCTCAGGAGAGGCATTTCAACCTTGGAGAATGGGGAGAAAACCTGCATGAATGCCAGGAAACCACCAAATGATCAGCGGTGTGTGTGTGGGGGGGAGGGGTGTGGCCCTCTGGAGAACACCAGAGGGCCAGATTTGGCCTGCAGGTCTGAAGTTCCCCACTCCTAACCTAAGAGAAATGAGGAACTAGGGGGGCTGCATCTCTTGATCTTAAAGGGCAAAAATCCTGCTGTGATGATGGTGACAGATGAGGTGATGGGGGAAAGAGCACCCTATGGGTAATGGAAACTTGCCCAAGACAAGCAAAGGGCCAGCTGCACCTTGCCCTTAATCACGCTTGCCCTGATGGGATGTTCCCTGCAAAGGCAGTGAGTTTCCCTTCTTCTTACCTGTTTCGCGAAACTGTCTATGATGACCAGCTGTGATTGCTGCTGCTCGCACTGAGCCTTAGCTTGGTGCCAAGCAACTGCCTTCAGGGAGAAGTAGTAGCATTTTCCACCAAAATATTCCCACTGTCTAGTGTCAGCACCACATGGGAACACTGGGCAAAGGGAAAGAGAAGCGAGTCAATGCTCGATGCTGGCTTGGCTTGTCAATTTACGAGAGGCTCTAGAAGTGCAGGGATATAGAAACTTACAACGAAAATCATGGCCGAAGGGATCCTTCGCAAGATCGGTCCGCATCCTCCTGATTTCTGACGAAACTGTTGCAACTGGAATTGTAAAGGGGTGGGGGAAGAGAAGTCCGTGTCAGAGTTTTCCATCATCCTGCTACCTACGTGCAATTATGCCATATCTGTGGTGGGCAACTTGTGCCCTCCAGATGTTTTGGCCTATAACTCCCATCAACCCTAGCCAGAAAAGCAAATGGTGAGGGATAATGGGAGTTGTAGGCCAAAACATCTGGAGGGCCACATCATGCAAGTGAACTGTTGCCAAGCACCATGAAAAAAACCCAAAGCTGACGGGCTGTATGTCTGTGTTTTAAACCTTTAAACAAGTTGCCACAATTTTTTGTGGGAAAATGAAACAGTTTGGGCTGGTCACTGGATGGGGCCAAAAACACAAATAAAGACCAGCATATTGTAGCTGAAAGCTCTTCCTGCCATTAACTAAGACCTAGGAGAGGCATTTCAACCATTTAGAATGGGGGGAAAACTGCAAAAGCCGGGATACTACCAAACCATTGGCATGGCCAGTGCTGGGGAAAGGGGACATGGTTGGGGAAGGGGGCGTGGCAGTCCGGGGAATCGTGGAGGGCTGGATTGGGACCCCAGGAGGGCTGGATTTGGCCTCTGGGACTGAGGCTCCCCACTGCCATTATAGAGCAATTTGTCTGGGGCAGCTCTGACAGTTTCCTGAATAGCTCCTTCATCCTGCCTTAGAACCAAAGCACAGTTTCAGGCCGTTGTGGGGGCTTCGGTGCAGAGGGGTCGTAGTGCTAACAACTGTCATCGTCTGGATCCCCCCCCCCAGTAAAATTCCATGAATAAGGCAGGGCGATGGCTCCATAAAAGCATCATTTGGAAGCACCCTGTATCTACCAGCCAAAGGAGGAAATGGAAAGTGCCCTTTGCTCTGCTTCCATCTGGGTCTATCAGCTCCCCCAAGAGATTCTTACTTTTACAGATGAAATACTTTAATATGGAACATACCTTTGGAGAGAGCCACCACAAAGCCAATGAGAACCAGCAAGTAAGAGACACCCAGTAGTGCGTAGATGGGGAAGAACGGCCTCTGAATAAGACTTCTCCCTTTATATGAAAGAGGAGAATGAGATGGTGGAAACTCTGCCGGGAGGGGTGGGGAACCTGCAGTAGTTGCACTGCAACTCCAGTCATCCTTGGCCATTGGTCCTGCTGGCTAGGGCTGATGGGAGCCCGAGTCCAGCAACATTTGGAGGGCCACAGGTTCTCCAACCCTGCTTTACCACATTGCTGGTAGGAATCATGAAGGGTCCCTTATGGTTCAGGAGTATGGGTACAAGCTCAGTTGCTGTCTGTGGGTGCTTCCAGGTGGAGGGCTCCTAGCACTAATAACCAAAAGGCCTTGTGCAGCAAATCTGTCTTTTTTACCTTAATGGTAAGGAAAAAGATGGAAGACATGATGGGAAAACGTGGAAGGATTACCAGTGGAGGATGTTGTTGTCTGGCTGTCCCATGAAATTCCACAGATGAGACAGGCAGTGGTGCTATAAAATCCTTGTCTGGAAGCACCCTATGGTGCATTGTGTCTGTTTCAGGTGCTTAGGGAATTAAGTGCTCAGCAGCAATATATCATTCACAGTCCCTTTCCTGTTGGTTTGCTAGATTCTGTATAGATGTCCTCACTTGCCTTAAAAAGAAAAGGATTCTGGTTGCTTGTCATTCTTATATGCATCTGAAGGTATCTAAGTGAATGCCAAGACTTGAGGTTGGCCCGTACTGAGAGGAGGGAAAAACTGTTCCACTGGCGGACAATCAGGTTTGGATACAACTCGTTATCATGAACACTACAACTTTTCTTTAAGATATTCCAGAAGAGAAAAGCCCTGCCTTTCTATTATCAAAAGATTTTAAAGTGTGTTACATTTATGTGAATTGGTTCCTGTAAAGTGTCCCCCTGATTTTGTTAGCTATCTCCAACTGGAGCATTTCCAGACAAAGGGCTCCAATCAAAAGGCATCGTGCAGCTATTCTGTCTTTCCCCACAGATTTTTTTTTTCTGGTAAGAAAGACAGAAGAAGCTGAGAGGAAACACGGCAGGGTTAGAAATGGAAGATGACATCATTCAGATCCCCTGTAAAAGTCCAAGAATAAGGCAGGACAATTGCACAATAAAAGGCTTGTCTGGAAGCACCCCAGCCATCATTGGCTTTTCCATGGTTTTTTTGGCATGCACAGTGGAATTTGAACCTGGTTCTTTAGAACTGCAGACCCCTATGCCATTCTACAAATGTAGGAAATGCACCATAGTTTTGAAACAGGTTTGCCATGTGGCACGTAGAGCTAGTGTATGAAAAACACACATCCAAATCTCTCTTGGGAGTAAGAATGTTCACCAAACTAGATGTGATGTTAATTATGTGAATGCAATTCACACATGGGTTTTCAAAAATGTAAAAAGCCATGGGGTGATGTCAAGGGAAGTGTTCCTCCTGCTGCAAAGAGCAGCTTTGGAGGGGGAGATTTTTGTCATGAGCACAGGGAGGTGGGATTAAGTGCTCCCCCCTCGCCACAGGTTTGCTGCTGCTCCTTCCCACAGGAGCTGCTCCTTTCATTTTCAAAAATCAGTATACTAATTGCATTCATGCAATTAACCTCATATTTAGCTTGGCCCCTAATCATACTGCCTGTCAGATGTATGCCTAAGGCCCTGTCTATGCAGTTTTGAGGTGGTAAAACGGACTGCATCACTAGGTTCTGACTGGAGGTGGGGATGGGTTAGATTTTTGAATGATTTGTGAAAGCAGAAATCTAGTACAGCAAGGAGTCGGTTGCACTAGATGTTTGTTCAGTTTAAAGCCCCCTGTTCCCCCCTGCCAGGGTCCTGATCCAGTTTGGGGTCCCTGTGCCTGAAAGTTAAGTTTAAGAAGCTATTTATGTGATAATTGCTTGAATGGTGTCCTGTCTGGTTTCATCTTCAGATGTTTTGCAGCTGTGGTGTCTGTTCTATGGATTTTGTGATGTTCTAGCAAAATGGACAAATTCCTTTGGACCAGGGAAATCTAGCAAGTCTAACTACAAACTTCTGTTTGTTTATGTTTGTTTATGATGGAATTAATTGCCCTTCAAATTAAAACAAACATTTAAAATTTCAGGCTTCAAATTAAAACAAACATACAGTACCTTGTAAAAATATATATCGACCAAGCCATAACGAAAACAAAATTCACAACAAATATTAGACGTGATGGATTAAAGTAAATGTACATAATGTACATTGTAATGTACATTACAATGTAAAGTCAATTACATAAAAGTGCTTTCTAAAAGAGAAAATAAGAAGAAAGCCAACAGTGTAGGCACTAGGCAAACCTCACTTGGGGTGTTCCACAGATGACATGCCACTGTGAACAGCTGCAGGTTGACAGGGAGACAGGGGAATCCTTCAGACAAAGCCTAACTCATCTTTAGCAGACACCAAACATCGAGAACGGGGAGATAATCTTTACCTTTATAAGTACGGAATGCATTATTTTCTTCATCCATCTTGAAAGCTGTGTGTGGAAAACGGTTGCCTTTGTGCTGTTCGGAAACACTTTCTAAAATAGGGACTTTGTCATTTCACTGGGGTTGCTCTACAGAAAAGGTTAATTATTAACTTGGGAGGGTCCAGAGCTCTTCTGCCCTCAGACCAACTCTTTCTGGAATACAGCCACCCCCAAAAGCTCACCGTTGCACACAAATCTAGCAAAGTTCATGGGTAGCTCCTCGTTTGATGAATCAGTAGTAGGATCTTGCAATTATACAAGATATATCAGCAAGCATCACTTTGCTGGCCCCGATCCATCCAATTTCCCATTGCAGACATCTGTCTAAGAGCTCCACAGCCTCACCTGAAGTAGAAGAAACAGAGCAATGGAGCTGTGTATCATCAGCATACTGATGACATTTCACTCTCAGATGTCTGGACATTTCCCAGCAAATTCAGGAAGATGTTAAATAGCCTGGGGGGATAAGATTTTCTTGGCTTTGCTTTACACATGGGTAACAAGGGAAGGGAGGAGCCCAAATCTTCCTCTTTTTTGCCATTCCAACAGTTGGCAGGCATCAACAACAAAATTGAAATCAATCATTCTTGCTGATTTAGGCTACATGCAAATATTATACTTTATAATCCAGAGCACAGCTACGGAAGCAGAGTTTCCTGGATGGTGTGTATTCAGTGTCTATTGGATCCTGCAGAGGTCTGAATTCTTGTCTATGGCACAGGCTTCAAGAACGTGAACACTGATGTTTAAAAGCATGTTTCTAGTCCTCATGGGTAGAGAGAACACATGGACAGTGTCTAGTGGAATTCTAGATTTTAAACAGAAGTGGCCCTAACTTCCAGGGAATAGAAGGGGATGCTTCAATGCAGCACCTTCCTCCTCCCCATAATTCTGCTTTTCTAAAACTAAACAAAGCCTTTAATCACCGTGGTTCATCTTAACCATGGGTTGTATGAAATGGGACGACTTCAAACCACAGGTTACAAAGCTGGCTTATTTCAACAAATTGTAATTGTTATGAAGGGCAAAGCAGCTGAAACTTGATCCAGACAAGCTGGAGGTTTTGTGGCTTGGGAATCTGAGTGATCTGGGTGGTGGGATTTGACTGAACTTGTATGAAGGCTTGAGGCCTACAGAGGCAAAAGGAAAAAGCTGCATAAGGGCAGCTAGAATCAACTAAAACAAAGGCTGTTGCTAAAACCACATGCTCTGCCATCATACTCAAGCCCTTAAATTTCATGAGAAATTTGACATCCTGTGTTTTTCTGTTCTAGAGTCTGAGTCTGAAGGGATTCAATGGAGCCTGCAACTATGAGAGATAGCAACTTACTTTTATTGAAAAGCTAAAACAAAATAAATTTAATTATATTATCCAGATGCATCCATTACATTAACTACCATCTGAAAGCAAATCAAAGCAACACATTAAATCTTTACAGGGAAAATCATCTTAACTACAGCAGCCTTCTCCAACCTGGTGCCCTCCAGATGTGTTGGACTACAAAACCTCCCAGCCAACACGACCAATGGCCATGCTAGCAAGGAGCAATGAGACTTGTAGTCCAACACATCTAGAGGGCACCAGGTTGGGGAAGGCTGGAATACAGATTTCAGGTAATTAATTGAAGGTAAAAGCCTACAAGTGCTAGCTTTGTGAGCTGGCATATCAGGTCAAGAGGCTGGTGTTTGAAAAGAATGCAATGCATGCTCTTGAAGTACAGGCATCTGTCACTTGTTCTTGCCCATTAAAAAAGACCACACTTTTCCTAAGTCATTCAGAACAGTAACTGGAGGAAGGGATGGGCTACACTGGAATAGAGGTGCTTTGCACAACCAACTCAGGTATCCAAAGTTGGGTTTGCATGGTGCTTCTGAAAGGGCACAGGTAGGCATCCAGTGTACATCTAATGCCTACAAACCACACGTATTTGTTACTGCAGCTGCTATTGCAGGGCTGGAGAACCTGTAGCCCTCCAGATGTGGCTGGACTGCCACTCCCATCAGCCCTAGCTATGATAGACAATGGTGAAAGATCATGGGAGCTGCAGTCCAACAACACCCGGAGGGCTAGACTTTCCCCTGCCCTGTGCTACTGGTTCCGCGTCCTCCGCCGCTCTGTCCACACCAAATCAGGGGAAATCAGCAGTAGCAACATTGGCTATGTGGTCTGTGCAACGGTAGTCGAGCTATCAGCCTCTGAGGGGTGAAAGGATCTGCTGTTGAAACTTCTCACTTTGTCCTGCTGCCTGCATTTCCAGTTTAGTACAGAAGTGCTACAACGAAAGGGCAGGGAGCTGCTGAGCAGATGCGCCCCCATGCCGCCATCTTTCGACCTCCTTCGCAACGTGCTCACTTAACGCTGAACTCGCTCAGTGCTAAGATTTTGCACTGGGACCTGTGCTGGAGACGGTGTTTGCCATGACGCAGCTCGGCAAACCCGCCTGGATTCTGTGGATCGCCCCTTCTTCAAACTTCATCCCGCTTAAATCAAGGCGCTTTAGCTGGGGCAGCACCCGGCAAACGGCCCCAATGGCCTCTGAGGAAAGCCCTCTGCAGGATTCCAGACACAGCTCCTCCAGGACGGGCAAGCCGCTTAAGCTAGGAAGACCTACATCCGTCAGAGAAGAACTGCCCCCGAGGTCTAAACAGCGCAGGCGCTTCATGTGGCGCCCGATGAAGTGTGCAGCTGAATTGCCAATGCCGCACTGGCGCAAGGCAAGGTGCTCGAGATCTCCCAGGTGTGGTGCTGCTGTCTGGATCCCCACGTCTGTGACCCGGTAGGCCTCAGACAGGGAAAGCGTCTTGAGAGTGCCCTGGATTGAGATATTGAACAAATGCTGGTTAGAGAAGGCAGGGACACCCCGGATGATGAGGCGTTGGAGCCTCGGGAAGGCCTGGCGGGCCTGAGAGGCTTCAGGCACTTGGAACCACAAGGAAGGGATCTCACAGCAGCTCAGTTCCAGGATCGTGAGCGAGGAAGGGACACAATCGTAGGAGAGCGTGCGGAGGTCCACCTTGGTCAGGCACAGGTGGTGGAGACTGGGGCACTGCTTGCCCAAAGCCTGCATTAGCGCCGGGGTAAACACTTCTTGCTTCCGGATGGAGTGGAGGGATCCCCGCGCCTTCAGTGACCGGAGGCTGCCACGGAGATGGTTCCGCAGCAGGTGCCAGAGGACCTTGGAGGATATCTGAGTATGCAGGGAAGTGGAGTTGGCAAGGAAGAGAAGAAAGTTAGCTGTGAAAATGACACGGACGGTAAGGAGAGGGGGATGCCTAGAATTGGGGGAAACAATCTCTGCCAAACCAACAAGCCCAAGGCTGCAAACCTGTGGTCCCGCACCCAGGAGAAAGCCCATTCAACTCAGTGGGACTCGCTACTTGAGTCAAACATGCACAGGATGAGGCTGAGAAGTACTTGCATTTCAAGGGCAAATTTTAAACCAAAATCTAAGTTGCAACATTTTGAAGCCTTTCAAAAGTTCATCTCGTCCTTTACTGGAAACTCCGGAACAGGAACATATTGCTTCATTTTAATTAGATGTATTGGAAATAACAACTAATGGATTATAGGCTGATATAACAGGCATATCTACACCAAGGATGCAATCCTATGCATGTTTACAGAAAAATATTGTGCAACTCCCAGCATTCCCCAGCCAGCCTGAGGAATGTTGAGAAGTCTTGGAGGGAAAATCCTACCATCCCCACAGAACTACAGTTCCCAGTGTTCTCTGACAGTTACGTTGGTGTATGGTTCGCTGTCTAACCGTGTCCTCATAGTAGAGCCAAGAAAATGGGTGGGGAGTACTTTATATAGCTTAGGCTGTGAATCTTTCAAGTGAGGAAAGGCTTGCTGTGCAATATTACAATATACTCAAACCCTTTTGGATGGGGTAAACTGAAACATGAAGCAGATAGAACTGGCCAATAGGGAAGGTCTATAGCCAAATCAAGATGGCTGTCCAATGCTTCCTAATGCACAACGGAGTGCAGGCTCAACTCCAGAACAGACAAGGGAGCTGCCAGTGCAGATATGAAGGCCAAGGTTGGCAGGGCTGCATTCAGCTCTACAACTGCTACAGCCTGTGGGGCCCAAGAATCCTACCTGCGATTCTGCTGGAGCAGGGGTAGGCAATCTGGAGCCCTCCAGATGTTTGGGACTAAAAATATCATCCCTGACCATTGGCCATGCTGGCTGGTGCTCATGGGAGATGTAGTCCGAAACATCTGGAGGGGACCAGATTGCCTAAGCCTGTGCTGGAAGAAAGAATATTAGCTGCAGAATTCAGCTTCCTTAGCTGTCATTAAAAGAAAAAAGAACCAACAACATCCACCATGGTTCTAGTCCTTATGGCTGCAGTGGGCAACTTATGGCTCTTCAGATGTTTTGGCCTACAACTCCCATGATCTCTCACTATTAACTATACTGATGTGAAAGTTGTGGGCCAAAACATCTGGAGGGCCACAAGATGCCCACCCCTGCCTTATGGGTACACATACACACTTTGATAGTATGTTGATAATGCCTTCTGGAATCCTGAAAGATGACCAACCAACAGCACAATCCTATGCATCTTTACTTAGAATTAAGATCCCACTGTGTTCAATAGGACTTACTCCCTAGTGAGGTTTTGGGTTGTTTTTCAAGATTCCAGTGATTGGGGCAGAGCCTCAGTGCCCTACGTAGCCCTTGTCCTTCTCCCTAACAAACCCAGAATAAAATTATGAAAAGTAGTTGACAATCACACAATTATGTAAAACAGAGCACATTTATTTATTTATTTAATCCCCCCCACCCCCCAATATTGCTCCTTCATTGCCAAAGACAATCCCGGGCTGTGTACATAAAATTATAAAAACCGTATACTATAATTATAAAAATAAAACAGAGGCCTGTTTACGTTCTTTATTTTAATTTGCATAATTTATACCGATTGCCCCAAGGCCTCATGCCAGCTTATCCAGTTCCCTGCAGACGTCTCTTACAGAAAACCATTGTAAGGTGGAGGGTGGGCTTCCTTACCTTGTAAGAAGTCAGGTCCAGGTGTCTCCACAGCAATTTGTCCCGCACCAAGCGACGCCACCGTCTACAGACCCTGTATAAAGAAGAGGTTGGGTCGGCCATCGTCAGCATGTACTCCCCTTCTGAAAAGGGGGGCATGAAGAACGGAGGGCCCTGCAATGGGGAGGATGAATCAAATTCTGCTGGGCAAGGTGGAATCCTGTCTGGGAGATAACAAGGAGACATCTGTGGGAAAATGCCACACTGGTGTGTGTATGTGTGTCTCTGGCAGACTTCCCCAACCTGGTGCCCTCAAATGTTCAACTGAGAAGAAAGTTCTGTTCGCGTTCTCTGAAGCTCCAGAGCGGTAGCCGAGGGTGCAAGCTAGGCACCATCCGCTATTCCCTAGAAGGCAGAGCAAAAGACTGAGGGGGCTTCTCACAGTGGGATATGTATCAATATTTTAGCCCTGCCTTCTCATGCAGAAGAGAACTCATTTCTGTTGGCTGCACCCTCCACTGACTGAGAATGCTGGGGTTGTAGTCCAAAACAACTGGAAGTTACCAGGTTGGGGACAGCTGGTGTATGGATGTGCACAGAAAAAAATTGCTCACTTTGGATAGAGGGCTGCTTCACTTCAGTCCTCTTTGGGCAAGACCTGCTTCCTTTTGGGCCTCAGGCAGAGCTGTGATTCAGTCTTCCAAAGCTTCATATCCCTCCCCCTTTGATGAATGACTACATGACAGGGGCTGCTGTCAGCATGAGCAGGGACTGCTCTGAAGTCACTTATTGAGAAAGCTGTCAGAGGGGGAACACTTTGGAGCAGCAGGGTCCTTGGTGAGAGTATGAGGCCTCCCACCCACCAGCCATTTTTAGGAGCACAGTCTCTCTCTATTCCCTTTTTGACAGCTTCCCCCTCATGTACCTTCAGAGCAGTTCCTACGCTGCACACATCAGGGCCCTGCTACCCTATAAAGCACAAAAGTGGGTCTGAAGCATTGGGACCAACCCACTTTGAGGAAGACCCGCTCTGCAGGAAGTCTGAACACCTCTGAAGCGACTGGCCTTGGATCAGTCTTTATCCGAAGCAGATGCACCTGCTTTGTGCGCAAATATATAGAAATTTATTTCACAGTGGTAGCTGTTGCACCCTTATGTGGGAGAGAGATGGACATAACTACAGGGGAGCAGAAAGGGGCTTGATTCTTACTATTTCCCAGTCAAGACGATAATGAGTGAACCAGCCATTAGTCGTCTCGGGAAAATAAGACACAGGGCTCCTTCACTCCGGGCTCTTATCCTGCGATTGAGATTGCTCCCTCGCGGAAGTTTGCGGGCTCTGTACACAACACCATGATAATTCAAGGTGTCTTCTGCACTAAATGCCCTTTGTTCCGTTTTTAAATAGATCGCAGATAATGAGCAATCAAATTACCCCGTTGTGTTCCGCTTCAGTTTCCTCCATCCAAAGAGTTAAAGCGGCAAGAAGAGGAGTGAGATCAATGATAGATAATGGAAGACTCAGATATGGGGAGAAGGATGGGGGAAGGGGAGGAAGAAGGGAGCGCGTGTAAAGGGAGTCAGTTGTGATCCTGCATTTAAAACGGAAGCAGAAAGCCCCTTTTAAATGCAGGATTTTAGGCTGGTGCAGAGATGCCCACAATCTCCCTCAGTGTTGTTGTGACACTAAAACACTGCTCTGAACTCCTCAGATAGGATGCCGCTTTAATAAATAAAAGCACGCAACAACTACTTGACCACCGTACTGTTGCCTGCAAAGCACTTAGCAAATTAAAAGTGCTACAGAAATGTGAGTGGATGGAGCAGGACTGTTGCCCAACATCACAAGGAATGCATGTATAGCTGTTTCTCAACCTATTCTGCACTCACGTGCAGTCCTAGGCATACATTTTTGGGAACAGCACTGAACTTGGTGGGGCTTCCTTCCCAACAGCCATGCTGTTCAATCATCACACACAAACACAGATGGTGGGAACACGCCTCCCAACCTATAAAATTGGAATAACAATCATCCACCCTCGTAATGTTGTTGTGGCAGTTCACACAAGGAAAAATCACACAACCTGTTGCCAAATAGGGGGGAAAGCAATACAAATAACCTCTGTAGGAGTGGGCAGAACTGGCTCCCTCTCTGTTGTCCTTCTGCCAGCAGGCAACAATGTTTTTATTCAGGCAGGCCTTTGCCATGTAAACTGGTCTGTTGCTGAAGGGATTTTTTTAAATATTGGCTGGCACCACTACTCTCTCCAACGGTTGTGTTTTACTTGTGTTTCTTAATTTGCTTTTCTACTATATTTTAATTGAGATTTTGCTTCAATATGGTTTTTATTGCTAGCCACCTTAAGTGCCATTCTTTGTTAGAAAGATGGGCTGTAAATTAATTAAAGACTCCTGTCTCTTTAACATGGGATTTCCTTTGTTGTTGCTTCTATTGATCTATAAACTGCGATGCACACTAATGCTATATCATTACAAATAAATAAATGAACAAATCAGTAGCACCTGCTCTAGCTAAAGCTTTAAAACTAGATGGGAAAGAGCAACTGGCCGTCTAACTACATCACAGATGTGGAAGAAAATACTTTACAAGGCCCAGCATGTTCCCCTGCATTAATATGAAAGAGAATTGTTATAAAACACTTCATCAAGACTATCTGACCCCTAACAGATTGAATCATATTTATGGGAACTGTGAAGACCACTGCTGACAATGCGGAAATGACATAGCCAATTTTATGCATATTTGATGGGAATGCCTTTTAATTATTTCTGGGGAAAAGTTATACGTGCTATATCAATAATTACACATGTTTCTATATCCTGTGACCCTCTAACAGTCTTATTCAGTTATGTGGATGAACAGATAGATCCCATACATAAAGAGATGCTTCAGAATCTATTGATTGCTGCTAAGATTTTGGTTGCCAGAAACAGAATATTACCCCACGTTGAAAGAATGGTTGTGTAAAGTTTGAAAGGTTATAGTGATTACTATCCTAACTGAATATGTCTGTTTAAGAGATAGTACATAGAAGACTGCCTGTTTTTTCTATGTTTGGCCCCCTTTTATTGTTTTTATGAGGGCTAGATACAACTTGGATATTGACAAATATAAATGTTTTTCCTTCTTATAGTTTGACCAGGAGGTGAAGTTTACCAATTTTTGACTGTCGAATTGTTTTGCTTCCTCAGATGTTTAATAACATAATATCTGTTTAGGATAATGCAGTAAGGTTAGATAATGCAGATGCTTGTCTTTTGTATGAATATTATATTCTTTATAGTATTATATTTCCTTATATATTACAATAACAACAATTTATATATGACAAGAATTCATTGTGAACCTGCTTAGAATCATAGAATCATAGGGTTGGAAGTGGCCTACAAGACCATCAAGTCCAACCCCCTGCTCAATGCAGGAATCCAATTCAGAGCATCCCTGACAGATGGCTGTCCAGCCTCATCTTGAATGCCTCCAGTGTGGGAGAGCCCACTACCTCCCTAGGTCATTGGTTCCGTTGTCGTATTGCTCTAACAGTCAGGAAGTCTTTCCTGATGTTCAGCCAGAATCTGGCTTCCTGTAACTTGAGCCCATTATTCCATGTCCTGCACTCTGGCATGATCGAGAAGAGATCCTGGCCTTCCTCTCTGTGACAACCTTTCAAGGACTTGAAGAGTGCTATCATATCTCCCCCCAGTCTTCTCTTCTCAAGAATAAACATGCCCAGTTCTTTCAGTCTCTTTTCATATGGCTTTGTTTCCAGTCCCCTGATCATCTTTGTTGCCCTCCTCTGAACCCTCTCCAGCTTGTCTGCATCTTTCTTAAAATGTGGTGCTCAGAACTGGACACAGTACTCCAGATGAGACCTAACCAGTGCTGAGTAGAGGGGAACTAGTACTTCCCAGGATTTGGAAGCGATGCTTCTATGAATGCAGCCCAAAATAGCATTTGCCTTTTTTGCAGCCACATCACATTGTTGGCTCCTATTCAGCTTGTGACCGACAACAATTCCAAGATCCTTCTCACTTGTAGTACTGTTGAGCCACATATCCCCCATCTTGTAACTGTGCATTTGGTTTCTTTTTCCTAGGTGCAGAACTTGGCATTTATCCCTGTTAAGTTTCATTCTGTTGTTTTCTGCGTAGCGCTCCAGTCTATCAAGATCAGTATGAATTCTGTTTCTATCTTCCAAAGTATTAGCCATCCTGCCCCATTTTGTGTCATCTGTAAATTTGATCAGCATTCCCTGCACCTCCTCCTCCAATTCATTAATACAAATGTTGAAGAGCACTGGGCCCAGGACTGAGCCCTGCGGTACCCCACTCGTTACCTCTCCCCAGTTTGAGAAGATACCATTGATAAGCACTCTTTGAGTCCGATTCTGTAGCCAACAGTGGATCCAGCTCATCATTGTTTCATCTAGCCCACTTTGAGCTAATTTGCTCATCAGGATATCATGGGGCACTTTGTCGAAAGCTTTGCTGAAGTCAAGATATATTATGTCCACAGCATTCCCACAGTCCACAAGGGAGGTTACCTGATCAACAAATGAGATCAGATTCGTCTGGCAGGACTTGTTCTTGACAAATCCATGTTAGCTTCGAGTAATCACGGCATTGTTTTCGAGGTGCTTCCAGATGGATTGCTTTATCATCTGCTCCAGAATTTTCCCGGGGATTGATGTCAGACTGACTGGTCAGTAGTTCCCTGGTTCCTCCTTTTTACCCTTTTTGAAGACAGGGACAACATTAACCCTCCTCCAGTCATCTGGCACTTCCCCCGTCCTCCAGGATTTCTCAAAGAAAAATAAGTTAACAATAATAATGAAATAGTAACAGCTACTACGATAGGCGCTCCCAGCCACGATGGGGTTAAAGGCCCTAAGAAGGGATGTGTGCGATACACACACAGTAGATCGAACCATGGTGTGGAAGGGGAGGGGGGGGGAGAAAATACCATGAAACGGGAGGGAGAGCGGGGAGGAGTCAAACAATAGAGCTTCGGCTATTGGGCGGTATAGAAATAAATAAATAAATAAATAAACACCCACCTGGCCCCGCCCAGTCGGTCACGAGGCGGCAGCCACGCCATAATCTGGAGCAGAAGCGAGTCCGGGAGAGCGGAGAGGCTTTGTGCTGGCATCGTCGCTGGTTCCCGCGGCTGTTTTCGTTCAGCTCCCCCCGCTTCCTGTTGCCCTACTTCCGCCTTCTCTAGGAACGGGAGCCTTTGACGAAGCGCGGAGCTTCCGCTTCGGCGTGGGTGCGTGTGGGGGGGGTCACCCGGCACTTCCGCTTCCGCGCGCCCGTCCCGATATGTTCCTAGAGCGGCTGTCCAGGGGCGGCCTCAGAGTTCCCCTCCGCCGGAGCGAGCGTCGGCCCAGGTAGGTGCGGGCGACGGCGGCCGGTGCGCCCTCCTTCGTTCTCTGGCAGTCTGCGGGGCAACTGTGCCAGGGGTGGGTATCTGTGTTTCCACGGACGGCTGGAGAAGTGGGGCGTGGGAATTCCAAAGGCGTGGCAGGCGCCAAAGACCCCTTCTCTGTAACCGGGGTAGTTAATCCGGAATTGTTAAGCAGGAGCTCTCCACGTTCTCCATCCCCGCCCCCCCCCCCGGTTTGTTTTCCATTTAGACCCGAGTCGCGTGTCGGGGTTTGGGAAGCGTGTCGACAAAGCCTCTTCTTGCCGCGGGCTGCCAGATGCAGCAGAGGACGCGGCGCCTGCGCCTTTAATAGATAGTTGCGTAGAAGCGGGCATTTTAGCAGCCGTAGAAGCGGGCATTGCGTGACAGCGCCCAAGACAGAAGGGCTGCCGTCTTCCTATGCCGCTGCAAACGTATTGGACGGCTTGCGCCAGGATCTCCAGCAGCTGGCCTCTGCGGCTTTGTTTCTTGCACTGCCAAGTTCTGGCCCCTCTGCCAGCCAGAGCGACTCGGCTGTGAGAGCCAGCAGTGCCCTCTTTGCCAGGAATGGGCAGGCTTCAGGTTTGGCGGTTCTACTTAGTTGTGTGTGTGTGTTTTTACAAGAACTTCACAACTGATCAACGAGAGCCACGTGGGAAATGGTGGCATAAAGGGGCTTCTGGAATCCACCGGGCCAAGCAGAATTCCCCCCCCCCCCACCACCAGGGAGGTCTGGAACATGCCACAACCCTTGACTGTAGCCCTCCCAGCACCACATCTCCCTCAACCCAGACCCACACTAATTGGGGGGCCCTCAGGTCCCCCCACTTAGCCCCATATCCACTCTCTGAGGCACATGACCAGATTTTAAGTGAAAAATCAACTCCCCCCAACCCCCCCCTCCAGCTGATCATCCCAATATTTAGAGGGTGGCCCTTGCATTCCCCTTGAAGTGGCTTCTCTCAAACAGCTAAACAAGTCCTGGACAGGGCCAGTAAGAGTTGGCTCACCTACCCCTCCAGGATGGCCTGGCTGCCTTTCTGTTTTGGTCCAGGTCTTGAAATTCACGAGTGAGTACAGAATTCCTGTTTTCCAAAGGCAGCAGCAGGGAGGTACTGGTATCTGTTCTCTAATATTTATCCCAAATAAATCACTCCCTCTGTCTTTGGTTTTGAGGAAGGCTTTGGAGATATCTTTGTGCATGCTGTAATTCCTGAATTTTAGAAATCCCCCCTCAGGGGCTTCTTGAGACTTATGGGAGGGGGAAGTTCTAAAATGCAGGGATTAGATAGAGTACAGTGTTCTTCACTGGAGGGTTGCTTGCAGTTCCCAGTTGCTTCATGTGTGGCTCTCTGCCTCTCTCTTGCTCTTTGTAGTAAGTGCTCACTCTCAGCAGGGGCTCTCTAGCTTTGCCTTGTTTACTTTAGCAGTGGGCTGGCTGGTGTGATCTGGGTTACTGGAGGAGGCTTTGGGGCTCATTAGCTGTAAGGTGGTGGTAGTGGGAATAGGAAAATACTGGAGCAATTGGCCAGTTAGCTGTGGTGGTGATGGAGCCCAAGAGGCAAAACGCAAAGCCGCAGTGGGGCACTGTATAGGTGGAATGCATGGCTGAGAGAGAGCAATGTGGACCTGCTCTGGGAAGTTTTGCAGCACTGAGCATTTTTATTCATTTTATGTATTTGTTTGATTTATATCCTGCCTTTCCACCCAAAAATGGTTCTCAAGGTGGCTAAGGATAATAATAACAAGATTAAAACACAAAGTTAATTAAAACAATCACACAAAAAAGCAATCACAAAAACAAATCAGTGACAAGAAAAAGATCCATCCCAGTTCAAGCATCAAGTGAGCCTCTTGGAATTTGATGACTGACTGATTGAGGCCTCGCCTGGTGACTGACTGTGGCCTCACTTGGATGACATGGAGGGAGGGGGAGGAGAGGTCCCCAAAGGCCTCCAACCAAATCCAGTGCACAGTATTACTGCTTGACCTGGGGAGAGGTGGGAAAGGAGAGCCCCCCCACAGCCTGGGAAAGGTCCCCAGGTGGTCTCGAATGGTGGTGCTTGGGACCAAAGTGACTCCTGCTTGAAAAATATCGCTGACTAATATAACTATAGTTAGGAATTATTCTGGGATGACTTACTGGGTTCTCTGTAAAAAAAACCCCTTGCAGTCTACCCATAACTTCAGAGAACGTGCGTCTATCTTTTTGCTAGTCTTAAGCAGTAAGGTTGTTTGTAAGCATAGTTAAGGGGAAATTAAATCTAGAGGTAGGATGACTACTTTATCCAGCTTCTGTGCCTTTGTGTAAGACAACATTTCCCATAATGACAAAACTCTAATGGGAGAAATTGTGCTGGTTGAATTCCTGGCTTCTTTCATTTTCTTTTAAGAGACAATGCTTGTAGGTTTGGGAACTTCTATTCCCCCCTTCTCTTTTTCTTGAAAATGTGCTCTAGAAAGTTGTATACCATGACTGCTCTATAACCAAGTAGCACAAGACACAAACTTTTCCAGAAATGGTTCTTCTTGTCTCCTTTTCCCAACAGTACCTCCAAAGGTTGGAGTCCTGATCTCTCCAATTTCTTGTTCCACGGACTGGTGACAGCTCCAGATCGGGATGATTGAAGTGGTTTGCAACGATCGGCTGGGCAAGAAAGTGAGAGTGAAGTGCAAGTATCCAAGGCACAAAGCTATAGTTTCTGCCCACCTGGGGCAGGCTGGGTGGCATCTTCCTGCCCTAGATTCAGCTGTTGTGTTTTGTCTGTGAGGCCTGTAATACATGAGAAAGGGATACTAGACATGGAAGGCATTTTCCATGAGTACTGTTCGCTTGGGATGTGAGCATGGTTTAAAAGGAAGCCTTTGTTTTTGACTGGGTAGATAGCTTTTTGGAGGGCCATCTCCTCCTTGTCTCCAGTCATAAGTATATCCCTGGAGGGGCAGGGGATGGACTGGAAAGTGTTAGTCCCCCATGTCTTCTACTGAGTGCTCCACAGAGTGGGTTTGAAGGCTCATAATCTCTCAATGATTTGCCATTTTAGAGACGTGAGTAGTGGCAGGGTGGTTGAGGAACTTTAGGATTTCTTCATGGGACTGGTGCATCCATCACACTGCCCCTTTTGTGTGTGTGTGTGTGTGTAGTTTCCAGTAGTACTTTGACTGTATTGCCCGGGTGGTATGCCAGCTGTACTAATGGGAAGAGCAAGCCTCTTTGCATCTCATGGGTCCTCAACCTGTGTGTGTGTGTGTGTGTGTATTACATGTACTTGCAAGTAGGAGGCCGCCACTAACCTTTTGCCAGTGCACGCATCTGATGATGTGGACAGTGTCCATGAAAGCTTATGCCAGAATACAGTTGTTAGGTTTTAAGGGACCACAAGACTTGTTGCTTTTGGCAGGGGCCCTTTAACACTAGAATTTGTGGGAGCAAAGAAGCCCCTTTGTTTATATGCTGTTTTGAACTGCGGAAGCATGTGCTGTCCTCCTAGTCCTGCATTGTGTGTGGCAGTGGGAATAAGAGATCTGTCTGTCTGTCTCAGGAACCTCTAGGCAGTAGGTGATTCACCAGAAATCAACCAGTGATCCACCAGCAGACCAAGATCTGTTGTTGTTCAGTCGTTCAGTCGTGTCCGACTCTTCGTGACCCCATGGACCATAGCATGCCAGGCCTTCCTGTCCTCCACTGTCTCCCGGAGTGTGCTCAAGTCCATATTCATTGCATCGGCGATGCTAGCTAGCCATCTCATTCTCTGCCGTCCCCTTCTCCTTTTGCCTTCAGTCTTTCCCAGCATCAGGGTCTTTGTGCCTATCCTTACTTTACAGGGGCTTGGGGAAGTGGTGGCCCTCTAGATGTTTTGGCCTACAACTCCCATCAGCCCTCACCACTGGCTGTGCTGGCCTGGGCTGATGGGAGCTGGGAGTCCAACAAATCTGGAGGGCCACAGGTTTAAATGGTTTAGTTAAAGGCTTCACAGAGGAGATAAATACTGAGCTGGGCAGTGAAGAGAGTGAGGTGGCATTGCATAGGTTTTTGGGCAGGGAGTTTCAGTCCTAAGGGATAGCAAGGTATAGTGGGTGAAGTTGTTTAAGGGAGCAGGAGGATTTTGGGTGACTGGAGAAAAGATCTGAAGAAGTACAAGTATGACCTTCCTTTCTTCCTTTAATTGTGGCAAACCTTTGTGTCGCCCCGGCCATGGGCATTGAACTCTTAGGTTAGAGGTGCGAAGACAGCGATAAATCAGAGTCAATGGTTTGCTTACAAGGAGACTTTATTGAGTAACTTACAGCACACAGGCATACCCAATGGTTGGATCAGACAGCTTCTCTGAACCACGAGCCATTGGGTCAAATGGGTCTTATATAGGGGTGTACGAAACCCCACTTATCTGGCTCCGCCGGGTTCCGCAGGTGGGGGGAGGCGATCCGTTCTTCCCACTGGAATCCTCGACGGGGGGGGGGGGGAGGCGATCCGTTCCTCCCCCCCCCCCCTGAATCCTGCCCAGCTGGCTCCACTCCACGGCCAGGCTGCGGAGCTGCCGGCCAGGCCAATCCGCAGCGGTGCCTCCAGCTGCTGCCGGGTTGCTGTGGACGCAAATGGCGTCCTGTGTAGGGGACAGCGCGTGGTAGGCTACGTAAATATTTACATAGCCTATCATGGCTAAAGCAGGGACACAAATGGCGTCCCCTATGCCATTTGCATTCCCGCTTTAGCCGTGATAGGTTACGTAAATATTTACGTAACCTGTCACGGCAAAAAAAAAGGGAATGCAAATGGTGGCGGCTATGGCGGCTGCCATTTGCATTCCCTTTTTTAGCTGTGATAGGCTATGTAAATATTTACGTAGCCCATCACAGTGAAAAAGGGAACGCAAATGGTGGCCGCTGTAGCCGCCGCCATTTGCGTTCCCTTTTTTTTCCATGATAGGCTACGTAAATATTTGCATAGCCTATCACAGCCATTCGAAAGACGCGAATGGTGGCTGCAGACGCGGCCGCCATTTGAGGAGCACCGGAACGGCCAAGAAAGGTAGGCTCTGTTCCAGGCCCATTTCGCGGGGTGGGGGGGGGGCGGGGGGCTTCGTTCCACCACAGATTTTGGCCTCACCAAGATCCGTGGTGGAATTCTCTGTCATGCCTAGTCACAAGTTAGCAGTATAACAGCAGCAAGCGCCCCCTAGTGTGCATTCCCGGCATAAACTAACAGCACTTGGTTCTCAAGCATAGCCACCTGTAGCTTTAAGGTAAACAAACTGTTTCTTAGGCACATCAATGATAAGACATTCTCCTCATTAGTGAGGAATGTTCTGAGAAGGCGGATATCAGCCTTTTGACTCATCTGTGCATGCTCGGAGGCTTACTAGCAAGGGAATTGCACCAATAATGAACTTAAGCAAGCATTATGGATCTCTAGGCCCCCCCTAACACTACAAATGACTTGGCCACGCTCTTGGGGCCAATACACCTTTTATGGCCAGAGGTGAAGAAAGGTGTTTTAAACTAAGTTAAAAAATAGGAGCATTTTAAACAAATAAGTGTTCGTATTATGTATGGTTATTTGTTACCCACCTTGAGCTTTTGGGGGATAGGGTCGGTTGGAACATCCAAATGTGTAAAAATGTGTTTTTTCTCCCAGGTTTTGGAGAGGTTCAGGCCAGGTTTTCTCCCAGGTAGCCGAGCTTCAGGCCAGAACATGTGTGTGTGTGTACGTGCACATATGTAGAAGTGTGTGAGAGTGATGTACATGCATGCACAGGCTCAACTACATCTTGTTCCCAGGGACTCGATTGCATGGAATAGATAGACATTTCACCATGAATGCAAAGTCTGCTTAGTGGTTATGATATATAGGGCTCCATTTGAGACATTTTTTTCCTTAACTGGTACCCCTTCTCAGCTGTGATGACACCATTAGGGATCTGAAAAAGCTCATTGCTGCCCAGACTGGTACTCGTTGGGACAAGATTGTGCTAAAGAAATGGTGAGTGGAAGAGAAACAAGGACTGGCCTGAAATAAAGAGGTCCTTTCCTGCATGCAGAATTTCACATGGCATTGGGGTGGATCCCTTAAGCAGCACCCTTAGCTTGTTCTGAGGACCCATAGCTCAATGGCCATGGGCATGCTTTGATTATAAGAGGCTCCAGCCTTGATCCATATTGTGGGTAATCCCAGGGTCACCACACACGGTTGCAGACCAGGACACATGTTGCATTGTTTAGCACTGATCTTAAGTCACGACCTTTCCTTTACATTTTTATTTATTTCCTCACAATATTCGTATACTGATTTTCAACCGAAATTGTTCTCAAACTGATTCACAATAATCACAAAACAATAACATCAAGTAAAACAGTTGATTTAAGTTTAAATGACAAAAATCAGAAAACAGGAGGGTAACAATGGCACGGTATCCAAAACTGGCAGGTAAAATCGAACAGAAAAGGTACAGCCAAGGACTTTGAAAGGAAGCATGCCAACTTTACTTCAAGGATGATGGAATCTCACATATTGGTGGGGAGGGGGGCCACCTCTGAAAAGTCTATGTTCCTCATTGATGACAGTCTAAACTCCCTAGTTGGTGTAACATGAAGCAGGGCTTGATGAACAGATCTTAATGTCTGGGGTGTTTCCGTGTACTCATATAGAAAGAGGCACCCTTTGAGATATGCTGGAGGACCTATTCCATTTAAAGGTCAAATCCAGCAGCTTGAATTGCACCCAGAAACAGACTGGTAACCAGTGTAGTTGTTTTAAAAGAACATTAATATGATTGCATTATCTGTCAGAAACAGGCAACCACATTCTGTATCAGTTCCTGAGCCATCCTCAAGGGTAGCTCCATGTAGAGCCTGTTGGCTCCTGATTTTTTTTTTGTAACCATCTGTTAGTTGCAGATGCTTTAACAGTGTCATAATTTCCACCTTTTATCAAACTGTAACAAATTAAGCTGGACTAATCATCTCCTTTGTTTTAATGTAGGTACACCATTTTCAAGGACCATGTGTCACTGGGAGACTGTATCCTTAAACAATCCTGGGGGCTGGCAGTTAAAGTAGGGGCTGGGTCATGGGGGAGTGGAAAGTACTCCTTAAAATTGCCTTCATATTCAGAATCTTTATGCGCTCCAGTCTTGTTACTTCAAATAAAATATAGTTTATTTTGTGTAACAGAAGCCGTTACAAACACATAACACATCAAAGACAAAGAACAGAGATATTTAAACAGTTGGTTAGTTAATTGGAAGGTTTTAGTACAGGGGTGCAAAGCCCAGGTGGTCGCGCCCCTTTTCCCCCAACTGCTGATTGTGTGGTGGTTTCTTGGCTTTTGTGCAGTTTTTTCCCCCATTTCAAAAGGTTGAGATGCCTCTCCTAAGTCTTAGTTACTGGCAATGAGAGCTAAAATATGCTGGGTTTGGGCAAATATTTTGGCCCAGTCCCTTTTGCCCCACCCATCTGGAATGTGGCCCCTGAGAACGTCCCCAAAATGGAATTCAGTCCTCAGGCTGAAAGATGTTCAACACCCCTGTTTTAGTAGAATATTAAATCGCTTTCTGATTCCATAAGTTACTGTGTCA
The DNA here is from genome assembly GCF_057233095.1 of Heloderma suspectum. Lineage (NCBI taxonomy): Eukaryota > Metazoa > Chordata > Lepidosauria > Squamata > Helodermatidae > Heloderma > Heloderma suspectum. The sequence continues at coordinate 177,889,503 of NC_139459.1, forward strand.
GGGCCCGTCAGCTGACTTATCTGCTCTCACCTAGACCCAGTGCTAGATAGCCTTAGCTACTAGACCAGAGTTCTCCTGTACACACTGCTTGGTCCTCTTGAGTGCTGCAGAAGTTATTCTGCTTCCCAGGGGTCATAATTCTCCTTTCTGAACCTTACACAGAACAGATCAGGGGCCTTAGTTGACCACTGCTTAAAATGCAAGTTGAGGTTTATCCCTTCCCTGTTTCCTGTTGCTCTTAGGACTTGCCTACCATTGTTGCTTGCCTCCTGCACAGCTTTCTCTTCCCTGCCTTGTGAAATTTGAAATTGTAGGTCTTAAAGGCCCTGAAAGAAATCATTTCAGTTCATTTTGGGCTTTTAAGTTTTGAATCGCAAATCTTTGATTTTTGGAGATGCAAAATTTTCAGGAGGGGTTCAGGTCATGAAAACCTACGATCCAAATGGAGTTCATAAAATTGGACTTTGTTCTTTCAAATCCTGAACTTTGGATTTGAGAATTTTTAATGAACAAATTTAATCAAAATGTTGACTTTATTCAGTTCTTTATTTTAGCACTACTGCAGGTCTATAGAATGGACAAGAGCCTTTTCTCCATGCATACAGTCTCTTTGCACCTTCTGCAGCATGTGTAAACAAACAAGGAAATCTTCTTTTTATCTCTAGTTTCCCAGTTTGTCTGAACCAGGAAACTATGCTTAAAAGCTTTGGAACAACTCCGGATATTAAAACCATGGATCAAAGTTGGCTTAATATCCTGGCTTGAACTGAAGTTGTTAATCATAGTTTCTTGGTCTGGACAAAATGAGAGACTACAATTAATGGAAAAGTTCCTGGTTTGCTGGCCTGCACAGAGGTAACTCTGCATATGGCCAAAATACTAGTTAATATCTTTGCTTGATCATCTGATCTTGTCCCCTATTGATTTGCATATAAGTTCTACATCTATACCTTAAATGGTAATATGTGAATGACTCTGTCACTGCCCCCCTTCATATATGTCTACTCAGCTGACTTGATTGGTGTTTAGAATGAACTTGTAGGAAGTATATGTTTTGACAGTTCTGAACTGATGTGTGAATTTCAGTATCTGTGATATTTTTAAAAGCATCGTTCTGTTAGATTTTTTCCAAACGTGTACATCACTAAAAGTGAATATTTTTCAGTGGGAAATGACCTTAACTAGTCACTTTCAGATGAAATCCATGATGGCATGAACCTCGAACTATATTATCAGTAATTTGGTCATGGCAGCCATTACCTTTTCTATGGTATTTTGTTCTTAATTTCTTATTTGACTTAAACTCTTGATGGTTTGTTTTGTGGCATGAGATTTGCTTAGCAGTATTTTATCCCTGATGGCAATAAACCAGAAAACCTGTATTCAGGCTGTGTTTTTTCTTGTCTTTTAAAAATTTGAATGTTTATAATAAATGTGACCTGACAACATGTGTCCAGTGTATCTTTAAGACAAAGTCCACAGAAGTTACACGCTCGCCAAAGCTGCTGCTAGTCCACCTGGTTATACATAGATGTTAGTCATGGAGTTGCATATCGATGTTTTGAATGGAGGGGGGCGGGGGTGAGAGAGCCAGGTCTCCTTGACTTTATGAAAGCTTCCTTTATTTGTTTGGAGAAAATTCTTACTCGTTGCAGGCGGGTGACTAGCTGCAAGCTTGTTCTACCTCATTTAGAAGGCGTACAAATTTATATTAAAGAATAACAATTCACAGGTGCTGTAGTTATGATCAGGGCTGTCAACAGAAAGTACTTCTTTACACAGTGTGTAGTTTAACTCTTGGGAGAGTTAAACATAGCTGAGTGATAGAGCACATGCTTTGCCTGCAGAACATCCCAGGGTTGGATTGAAAGGCTTTCAGGTAGCTGAGCTGGAAAAGATCCTGGCCACCCACTGCTAATCGGAGTAGACGATAACTGGGCTGGCTCGGCATATGGCAGCTTCATCCTTCCAAAACTTACAGAATTCATTTCCATAGCATGTGGTGATGGCCACCAGGTAGCTTTAATAAGTTCTGAAAGATTCATAGGAAAGCAGGGCTATTGATGGTAATTAGCTGTGATGGGTAAATGACACCTGCATTTTGTATAGGTCTGAGCACCAGATGCTGGAGGCAAAACACAAAACAAGGGATGGCTAGAGCTGTGAAGGCCTGAGAAGCCCATTTCTCTCCCCACCCCCCCTCCCCCCTGGTCATTTCTGGGGGTGGCTGTTGCCTCCATGAGCTTCTACCGGGAAGTAGGAGGCTGCTCTTGGAAGTGGTAGCAGGAGAGTAATTCAGAGCCAGGAGCCTCCATAGCCTATTGTCATAGGAATGATATTTGTACAGGTAATGCCTGAAGCAGTCTGGTATTCAGTAAGAACTTGCTCAGAATTCATTGCTCCCTGCTGGAGCTTCCAGTAAATGTCCTGCTTTATATGGGCCTACTCGCTGATCCGCACTCATCCCTATTGCACCTTTCCTGCTGTCACACTGGTCTTTGCCACAATTTACAAATTCTGCTAAGTTTAGTTATCACATTCAGGATAGTTTGTTCAGTAGAGCATGCAAAACAGCAAGCAACCACAAAGCATGCAAATTTGCAGTCATTTTACTGAGGTGCATAATTTGATGGGCAGCACGTCCGGGTGGGTTTTTTGGGTAATGCAAAGTTGTATCGGCATTGTAATCTACTTCCTACACTTCTGCCCAAGACAGGCCTTTTTGTAACAAGAGCATCATTCTTGGCTCCCCCCTCCCCTTCCAAATGTACTCTACATGTTCTGTGGCCCACAGTAAAGAATGGGATCCAAAGACCTGCCTACAGCATTGTGTGCATATCCAGGCCTTCCCTTCCTACAGCTGCCCCTCTAAAAGCTGGTTCTGAAAGTTGCTGCCTCTGTTTTGTCACACTGGAATGTGGGGCCAGAGGACAGGCAACCACACAATGGTGAAGACAGCAGTAAAGGAAGGCACTGCTTTGTCCTGTTGCTGCCTAGCAGGGGAAGCTGGTACGCTTCTGGCTAGCCACTCAGCTGAAGGAAATTGCAACTGCTCAGCTGCTGATAGTTGTGCTGACCCTCCTTCATTCCCCCCCCCCCCATGAAGGTCTTGTGCACCCACAAAAGCCTAGACCCATCCTTTTGAGACATGCTGCTCTAACAGGAGTAAAGGCTCAAAGTCCAAACAAGCCAGAAACTAAGGTTGTGCAATACTTCTCTCACCACTGTGCAGTAGCCAAAGCCCAGTTTCACACATACACTTGTGGGTCAGGGCTTAACTTGTAGGACTAAAAATTGAGGGCCCCAATTCCCATCAGTCCTAGCCAGTATAGCCAATGGTGAGGGATGCTGAGGTTTGTAGGCCAAAACATCTGGAGGGCCACAAGTCGCTCACTCCTGCTGTAAGAAGGAGATACTGAGCTTCCAAGTCAAAGTATTTCCCAGCGGGGTTGGCCCCTTTTCATGTGAGGGGAGGGCTTATAGAATATGTGCAGAAGGCTCCACCTTCAGGGACAAGTCACAGGGCTGGGGGAAGGTTTTTGCTCCAGTAGACAATACCAGTCCAGAAATGGTCTGATTTGGGACAATACAGCTTCGTATGCTATTTAGCAATGAGCCACTGGGAAGGGAAGATGCTGGGGGCATCAGCCATATTAACCTCTCCTTTTTCATGGTTGCGCAGTGCCCGCCCAGCTGGGATCAGCAAAGGCAAAAAGCTCCAGTGTGTGTTTGCTTTTAAGTGAGCGCCCCCACCCCAGTTCAACAAGGCCTCGTTCAGTCGTGTCCGACTCTTCGTGACCCCATGGACGATAGCACGCCAGGCCTTCCTGTCCTGCGCTCTCTCCCACATAATGGTGCACCAGATTGCAGCCTGAACTGCAGTAAATTCCATTACGCCTGCACTGCAGTATTCGATTTCGTCCTATGTAGTTAGTTCCCTTAGAACACAATCCTATGCATGTTCAGACAGAAAAAAGTACTACCCCCAGCATTCCCTAGCCAGCATGGCTGGTTGGGAAATGCTGGGAGTTAATACGATTTTTTCTCTCTCTAAACACGGATAGAGTTGCACCCTCAACTGTAGCCTGGTCTTCCCAAACTGGTGCCCTTCAGTTTTTTTGGACTACAATTCCCAGCATTCCTGACCATGCTGGCTTGGGCTGATGGGAGTTGTAGTTCAACACGTCTCGGGGGCACCAGGCTGGGGACGGCTGTTCTACACCGCATTACACCCGGACATGTGCGCGCTTTCAATGAATCACAGGTTCTCCGGAGGCTCGTCCCCCCACGGCCACCCTTTTCGTCCCTCCGCGGCCTCCATCCCGCCTTTTCCCTGCCAATAGGTTCAATGAGACTCACCTCGCTGGCGGGTTGGACGCCCCTTCCCTGGGCGGGACTTCCCCCCTCTTTCTTGCCTATAATTTACGAGGCTGGCCAATAGGCGCGCGGCTTCTTCGCCGGAGCGGCCAATCGCGAGAGGAGCGCTACTGCCGCGAGAGACGCCGGTGAAGCCATTGTGCGCGTGCGGAGGCGGTGGCGGCGTTGCCAGGAGAAGTGGGCGTGGCTGGCTCTGCGCTTGCTGCTGTGAGAGGAGGAAAGATGGCGGAGGAGGAGAAGCTCCCCGCGGGCTGGGAGAAGCGCATGAGCCGCAGCTCCGGTACCCGCCGCGGAGGGAAGGGGGCGGGTGGCCGAGTGGGGGTCCCGGACGCTGGGTCGTGGTGGTGTGTGCCTGCCTGGCGTTGAGAGACGAGAGGGAGCCAGGAATGGGAGCCCCGTACGTGGTTTGGGGGTCTGCGAGGCCCCTTCGCCCGAGGGAGTGGCAGCCCTTTTGGACATGAAGAACCCCCGGGCTTTGCGGGCGGCGGGCAGGTCTCTGGTCTCGCACAGGGGATCTAAGGCATTGAGGTCGGGGGGAGGGGGTCCGCTGTGCGAGATCATGAAATAAGGGGGGGCGGCGGGTTGCTTTGAGGCTGCTGCTCCTCATAAAAATACTGCAGTGGGTGTTTTTAATTGCTCTTCTCACTCCCACATTTTATTTATTTCCATGCCATTTTTCTTCTCTCCCTGCACCCCCCACCCCGTGGCCCCCCAAAGCCTGAAGGCCCAGGGCGGCTTACGATGTTCTTTAAAACTTTCTCCCCCTCAGCTTGTTCCATCCTTTTCCTTACTCTTTCTATAACTATGCCTTCCTATCCTTTTGGCAGTTTATTTTTAAACAATAAAGACAAAATTCCAATAAGTGTTCTCCTTATTCATCTCACATGAAGAGAAGAACTCCACATTTAGCCACCCACAACAAGCTCTCCCTCCCCTAAGCCCACCCTCTTCCCATAGACCCAGGATGGGAAACCTGTGGCCCTCCAGGTGATGTTGGACTACAACTCACATCATCCGTACCCATTAGTGATGGTGATTGGGGCTCATGAGAGTTGGAGTCCAGCAACATCTGGAGGTCACTAAGTTGCTTACCCCTGCCATAAACCATTTTCACACATGCCTCTTATTTCCTACAGTACAGCTCCAGGATGTTGCATATGGACGTAACTGCACTTTCTTTTAAGGGTGCAATCCTATACAGGTTTTGACAGAAAAGAGCCTACAACTTCATTATGCTCCATTCAGCCATGGCTGGGGCATGTTGAAAATTGTAGGACTTTTTTTTCTGTCTAAACATGCATGGGATTGCACCTTAAATCTCTTACTTAAATTTTTTGAACTAGAGCTTTTGTGTTGATCTGTGAGGTGGATGGGGGTCAGTGGGCTGCCCTCAAGACCTGCTGGATCAAACCATGGTTCCTTGAGTCCAACACCCTCTTTCTAAAAGGGGTTGGCCAATTGTCTGGGAAGCTCAACAGCAGGGCGTGAAGGCAACAGACTCCCCCCCCCCCCTCCAGCAATTGACATTCATGTAGCATACTTACTCTGAGCATGGAGGTTCTGTTTAGCTACCTTGGCAGATAGCTGCTGATTAATCTGTCTTCCATGAATTAGGCTGGTCCCTTTATAAAGCCATTTTAAGAGTGCAATCCTGTAGGAGTTGTAGGATGTTTTTCCATCTAAACATGCATAGGGTTGTACCATAATACTGTGACCATTGCCACGTCTTGCGACACTGAATCCTGTAAGTTAGGCATTGGGTAAAGTATTTGCTTTTGCTTTTTTTTTTGAATCTACAGCTAATCAATATCATTTGGTGACCTTAAGTTCTAGTATTATGAAAAATGGAAAATGCCTTTCTCCATTTTTTCCACACTACTTGTAGTTTTACAAACCTCTGTTATGTTGCAGAACCCCAGTATTTTTTCCCCTTAAACTAATAACCCTGAAACATTGTAGCCTTTCCTCATAAAGAAGGTGCTGCACACACTTTGGTTGCCTTTTTCCAGCTCTACAATATCCTTTTTGAGCGAAGGAGACTAGAGCTGTATACTGTATTGCAGGTGTGCCTGCACAATAGATTGGTTATAAAGCCTTCATGATACTGGCCCTTTATTTTCAATCCCTTTCCTAATAATTCCTAACATGGTTTTCTCTGTTTATCTACTGCTCTTGCACAGCAAGCTGACTTGTTGAGCTCTCAACCACAACCGGATGGAGTCTTTCTTGGATAGTCACAGCTATTTTTGATCTAATCACTGTATGCAATTGGGTGGCAGCTGTTGGTTTATTTTGCTCCAGCATGCATCATTTTACAATTACTTTAAATCTCATTTTCTTGCCCACTCATCAGTTTGGAGAGACCTCTTTGGAGGTCTTCACATTACATTTGTCACCTTTCTTCCAAGGAGCTCAAGATGGGCTAAATGGTTCTCCTATCATTTTATCTTCACAACAGCCCTGTGAAGTAGGTAAGAGATAGTAATTGACCCAAGGTCACCCAGTGAGCTTCATGTCGGAGTGGAGATTTGCACTTGGGTCTCCCCAATCCTTGTATTGTATTCTAACCACTATAGTATGCTGTCTGGACCCACTTAACTTGTGAGTTTTTAATTTGTCAGTTACATCTAGAACTTCATCTCTTGTCACTTCTATTTGACTTCGTTCTTCAGATGCTCTCTCAGGGAAAAAATTATTAAGGCACAGCTTGACTATGCAACGCGTTCCACAGTGACGACCAATGCAAGGAATGAGTTCACCTTCCCTGTGGTCTCTATTCTTGTTTAGCAATCCATTCACTCTTTTGTCAGCTCGCTGACAAGCCATCTCCTCAACGTCTTTTTGCTTCTGATGTAACTGAAGACATTACTCTTGGTTGTCTTTATTTTTTACCAATATCATTCTTATTAATGGTGACATTTGGGGGTGCATGCTGATTGAAGCCAAAACTGTGCCACCCAGGAAGATGAAGTATCAGCATGCTCATGGGAATCCCAAGGTTTTCAAAAGTAGAAAAAACCCCCTCTTATATGGTAAAACCCTCCCAAAACAGGAAATGGCAAGATTGTGCATGTGTGAGGTCATGTGGAGGAAAGAGGAGGGGAGAAGGAGCAGAGCTGAAATTGAGAAGTGCAGGGCTGCTCAAAGCACAAACCCTCTTCTCAGAGCGCAAGCTGGATTCAAACTGTAGAGGGAGAAAGATTGTGCTGGCTGATGGAGGAGAAGGAAGGAAAAGGTAGGAGGAGGGAGGGAGAAACAGAAAACGGGGTGGGGAAATTGAGCAAGGATTTGGAGGAAGTGAGGGGTTTGTGAGGTAGAAACACGTAAAAGAAAAACGTAAGGGATAACCCTGCCAAAAATCAACCTGATGGGGACTGAGCATGCTGAGTAGCCACAGAATGTTGACTTTCAGTTGGAAAAAAGAAACTGGGGTGGAATGCAGTATTCCGCAAGAGGTCATGGCTGGCTGGTGGGAACCCTGAACAGGAGCACTCCACACTGCAAAGGTTTTGCAGGTCCCGCGTGTGCTCTTTTTTCATTTGCCTTACAGTCAACTTGCATTTGCTTTGCCAGAGTTTGTTCTCCTTTGTGTTCCCCTAATTTGGTTTAGACTTCCACTTTTTAAAGGAAGCCTTTTTTGGGGCTTTTTATAGCTTCTAAGATTTCTCATTAACCACATCAACATCCTCTCAAACTTTTTGGTACTTTCCTTACCTGTGTCATGCATTTGATCTCAGCTTGTATTAAATCATGTTTTAAATACCCTCCATACATCCTGAAGAGTTGACTCCTCCCTAAACAGGTCTGTTGCAGCTGGCTTTTAACTGATGTCTTTATTTTTGTAGGTTTCCACTTTTGAAATTAAATGTGACTGTCACGCTTTCTGTGCAACTTTCCATTTGGTGAATTTTGTAGGCTGCGCGCACGCGCGCACACACACAGACACACACACACACACACACACACACACGTTCACAACCCAGCAATCCTCCTTCCTTGCTGTGAGGGAGTGGCCTTCTCTCCACTTTCCCCCCAGCAATTGTGATGCAGATCTCTCTTTCCTGGTAGCTATTTCCAGGTTCTTAAAAGTGATCTGTACAAAATTGATGGGAAATTGGTGGTGGGGGATTCAGCATGGTCAGGGTACTCCTTCAGGGCTGCACTTAAGGCGTTGGGTGTATGTGTGTGTGTGCGCATGATGGCTTTACACCATCAGCCCTCAATGAGTTATTCCGGATCCAGTACAGATCAGCCTCTTATTAACTTTCCTACAGAAGTCAGCTTAAAAGCTGTGCTGGGACTGTTTTGATTGTGCCAACAGTCTGGTTCCATTGCAGTTCAAGTCAATAGGGTTTGGCTTGTTCCAAAATGTTCCCTACTACTTGATAATGCTTAAACCTTTTTTAAACCTTTCTTCCTGTCACCATCATTGACACATTGAGACCCTGCAGCTCTTCTTGTCTTGCTGCCTTTATGTGTGGAATAGGTAGCATTTCTGAAAATGCTGCCTTGGAGGTCCTAGATTTTAACTTACTATCTTGCAACCTAAATTAGGTTTTCAGATCCTTGTAACTATATTTCTCAATGTTGTTGGTCCCAGTATGTATGTGACCACACCCTCCTCTCTTGTGCCAACTACCATCCTATTTAGAGACAGCATATGATACCTACAACCATTGCATTGGGTGGGGTAAATTGTGATGTACTCAAAATGCCAGTCACAACCAATCTCGGTGTTCCTAATTATTCTGTCTCCCACTGCAAGTGGACTCTCCCTGCCCCTGGGGCAGAGGATATAATTTTAGCACCCAAGAAACCTGTTCCTTCTAACGGACTGTTTCCTGCTTCTGCAGTGCAATGCCTTCTTCCGGAGACCTTTATGTTTTGTGACAGCAGTGGAGCTGTCAGCGGGGGTGGGTCCTGTCTACCATGTCTCTGAAGGTCTTGTCTGTGTACTTCACTGCTTGTCCGGATCTCCTGCCTTAGCCCCAAAGAAACACAGTTCCCAAAGTGTCACTAGTTCACTGCATCAAGCACGCCTTCATGACTTTGGTCAGACAGCAGATAAGCATACATATGTCACTCTGTGGAAAAACACCCCTGCTAGCTTCCTAGTTTTGTGACTGGTTTTATAATTAAGGTTTTTTTAAAGTTACATGTTAAGGAGTTTTTTCTTATTTTTACTGTGGTAAAACTAGGAGGGGTTTTATTTTCTTGACCGTGTCCTTGCTGAAACAGTCTTGTTGCCTTACCTCTTTCTCTATTCTTTGTCACTGGGGCTCCCTCATAGTTGTAGAGGTAGGTTTCCTTATAAACATCCCTAAATATGTATATGTGATAGCTCATCACAATTCCCGTGGGTAAGGGAAAGGAGCACCATCAAAGAGGTGGTGGTGGAATGGAGGAACTAGTGTAGAGTTGAGCCCTACAAGTAGGCCATGTTATTTGTGATGTTTCTGGCTATTTTAATTAGAGGATTGAAGAGGAAGGTAGTTATGAATGTACTCTAAATAAACAAACAAACCTGACTTTATGGATTGAAGGTGGTTTTCAACATGCTTAAATCCAAGTTAGTTTTCAGGGTGTTTCCCCCCCCCCCCCCAAATATGTCAACAGTAATGATAAAAAATAGTAAGTCCTCACTAAATGAAAATGGTCCAATTACCCCCACAAAAACTGGGAACTATGGAGAGTCTGGATCTCCCCATTTCATGTATAAAGGTAGGGCTCTTGGAATATTTGAATCTGGATGGTGTTGTCAGTCTAGTGATCTGACAGTTCGGGGATGGCTTGAGATCTGTAGGTTTTCTTATGGAATATAAAATATGGAAGGGGTGCTTCTTTGTGAGAGGAATTTGGATGTAGTATTGGGAGGGTTTCCTTTGCATAGAGGAATTGCGTTGCCATGAACTAGATTCATATAATCTGTATAGCTCTGTATAGAAACGTTTTACATTATTGAAGAGGATATGTTATCTACCTGCCTTGTATGTGTAGTAAGTCTTTGTGTTTGATCACCACCTCTTCTGTCTCCTTGTTTCCCTTGCCTCCTACACTTATGGAGGGGCCTTGTCGAAAGAATGGTTATTGCCCCAGGCAGCACAAGGAACCCTGTGCTCAGCACTCTGGCTTAAAATTAGGCATGTTAACTGTTCTCAACATTGGGTTTATTCAGCAGTTACTCCAAATTGACAACCCCAATAGTATTTGCAAAAGAGTTTTAACTCTGGATCCAGCTCTCTTGTCTGCAGTGCCTCACCTGCCTAGTATGGAATAGTCTGAGGTTATAAAATAAGAGTAAATAAGTTCATGGAAGGTTCTGATGCAAGATGTTTGGAGACTGCAGTCATGTTCAAGGATGTCTTCCTTTCCTTTATTTCTTTACATGATTGGAGCACTCTTCTACAATTCTTTAGTGTTTGGTGTAGTGGGAATCAACGTCTGGAGAACGAAGGCTGTACATCTCATTTCTGGCAAGTGGCATAAGCCACTGGCTGATGGTAAAGTCATGTCACCACATCATGCGAAGTGGGCAGGCTTTTCTGCCCTGTGTTAGTGGGGCTGTGTTGCGGTGTAGCTCCACTGGCTTTTGACAGCAATCCATTGCCACGTTGCAGGATGTGACCAGGTCATGGCACGATTGAGATGGTAGATGTTGGGTGGCCTTCACTGTGATGCTCTGCTGCTGTTCCCTTCTTTGCCATGCTCAAATTTCATGTGGCTGTTTGTGGTAGTGAGGGGGTTTCTTCCTAAGTGGTGGGCAAAGTTAGGGCACCCATAGAGGTCTCTAGGATGATACGTGGGCCTTGCACGTTAACTTGACTTTTCCAGTTTTGACTTTTCCAGTTTTGACATTTCCACTCCAATTGGCACTCAGACCTAGTTCCAGTATTCCAGATTTCTGGTTTTGTGTTTTTTTTAATCCTTCTGATGGTTCTTGGCCATTATTTCACTTGCTTATAAAGGAGTCCAGCTAGGAAGAACTTAGGGAATAGACCCTTTGATGTCAGTCTTGAGACTCCTGTGTAATGTCTTTAATTCAGCTGCTGGCTTTTCTTAAGTCTGTTTGGACACAGTGGGGAGAATGAGTCGTAAAGTATGAGCTACAGAAACGTGCAGTCTTTTCCTGAGGGATTGAAAAGAGTTAAGGTTACCAAAAAAGGTTGCAAAGCTGTTATCCTTTGTTCTCTTTTAGTTGGGTTTTGCTAAGAACACATTCAGCATTAACAAATTATCCCATACTTTGAATTGAGTGCTCTTCTTGACAGATAGTATGGTCCAAAGCTGCTATGCAGAATGCAGACCTGAGTTCAGTTCACATCCCGCCTGTGAACACTAGTGAACTGGCCTTGGGTGACTAGACCTGCTCCAGAATGAGAGGAGGGCAAGTGAACCGCTATGCTGGCTTACACTTATCTGCCTGCCAGGTGTCAATTGCTGTTTGCCCACAAGCAAGCAGCAGGCTGCATGACTACCATAAGCAGCGACTTTGCATTTCAGAGGAAGCTGCTGTTCTGATATCAGTTGGGACTACTTTTTTGTCTTTCCCTAAGGAAGCTTTAATACATCCCTGTAAACAACCTCATAAATTAGTAGCTCACACATTTTTAATAGCCATCTGCCCACAGAAACTTAAGTTACTTGTTCTTGGCACACTGGCACCTTATAACAAAAAACCATACACATTCCCAACTCTCTTCCATTGTACTTCAGTGCCTCCTTGCCTGAAGGTGATTCCTACTTGCGGCAAGCAGCTGGCAAGCTGCTGTTTATGGGCCTCGTTTAATATAGATCAGAGCTGGGTTAGGAAACTTGCTGGTGCCTGTGGCAAAAAAGTTTTAAAAGCACCACATTTTTGCTGCTTCAGGAACAGGAAGTACTGAAGGAAAGAGAGTAAATATTACAGGAAGGCTGGGATGGACTTAAGTGATTGGCATCAGTCACAAGAGGGCAGCAGGTGAGTTGTCCGCTAGGCCTCTGGAGTAGAAATGAAGCATAGGTGAAAAAGCAGCCTATTCAAGCAGATTTCATGGGGATGCTGATATCGGGCAGCTGTCTATATAAGAGGATGGGAGCCCATACTGGAGCTTTCCACATTGAGGTGGAAGAGAAGGCAGACTCAGAAGATTTTAATATTTCAGAAATCAGCTTTGAGATGCAAATCTGCAGTTGAGAAATAGAAAAGCAGTTCAGATTCCTCAGCATTGACTTGAAAGTCTAAGGGACCCAGGTGCTTTGGACTTCCCCAGCCTCATTCAGGCTGTTCAGCCTTTTTACTTACTAGGTCTGAAGATGACTGTAGTGTGTTTAAAAGGCAGTATCAGTCCTTGCAATATCCAGGCTTCTCATCCTCCCTTCATATGGATTTCTTTGTGACTGATCTCTTTGGGTGAAGGGAAATACAATCTCCCTCTGCTCTGTGCCAGAAAACCCAGCATCCTTCATTGCCAATGCAGGCCTAAAATAGTATTTTCCAAGTGGTGTATTCTGAAAGATGGGCTGTAGTCACATGACCCTAGCAAGCTGCGGATGCACACTCTGCTTTCTCGGGAACCTTCTCCAGGGTTGTGCAGTGGGCATGTCTCCTGTTCCATGGTTTGTGGATTAATGCTGCTCTGCATGTGAGAAGGGCTCTTGATGTCAAGAGTATGGAGTGGAGCTGCTGCTTCCTTGGCCATCTCTGACTGTTAATACCTTTTCATTTGCACAACATGCCAATACCTTTCAAGCACAACATGAGTGCTACAAAGCAACATTATGGTTGCTTCTAAATGCCAAGTTTGAGTAGCTCTGATGCCTTGCATAAACTGAGCTATGTTCTATGTCTGTAGCAATTGCCTAGCAAGTAGCAATTTGGGTTAAGTTAAAGGGTTTGCAGACCTTACTCTGGAGCCAGAAGTAGCTGTGTTAGGGACAGCGACGTGTAAGCATTGTGTGTGTGTGTGTGTGTTCATTTGTTCTTGTGACGGCAGAGAACGAAGCAGTGTGTGTACTGAATGCACCTATGTGCATTGCCATAACTTTGCTGTCTAACAGAATTGTTTCCAGGCTCTGCAGCACTTTTGGATTTTGAGCTGATTTTGCAGCCTCTACCACTTGCAAAATCTGGCATCTTGCAGACTTGCTAGGATAAGCAAGAGGCTAGAAGATTACTTTTAATGACTGATTATGATGAACAGGCCTTGGATAATATTATAGCTAAGTTTTCTTAAGCACTCACTTTGGTTTAACAGGTTTGTTCTCATTGAGAGAGGTAGGAATACCTCTAGTCCAGTGTTTTTCATACTTCCTATATTCAAGGAACGATATTCACAGTCTGTTGTCTGCCACAAAACCCCTATGCATTGCAGAGAATTTTAGGGTACCCAAAGTTTGCATGTGATATTAGACAATCTGTGGGAACTGCTATTGCCCTGTGTGAACTGAGAATGTGGCCTGGAATGGGGGTCCCCAGTGCAGCACCTGGACAGCTTTTCACTCTCTGCCCCCTTCAAAAAAATTGTTTTAATAAAAAATTAAAAAATGTTAGGGTGCCAGGTTCCCCTCCCTGTTCATGAATCTGCACTGACAAGCTGTTCTGCAGGCGGGAAGGGAAAGCAAGGCAAAGGGTAGAGGGGGGAGAGAGAGTGAGGCTAGGAGTGGGGAGAACCAGTGAGGTAAAGAGGCATTTTCGTGTGGGAGAAATAGTGAGGCTAGAGGCTGGGAGTGGAGAGAGAGAGCAAAGGGGGAAGGTCTTATGTGGATCGAAGAAGGTTGGGCACGCCAGGAAGCAACTCTTTCCATTTCCCCCTCCCTCCCAGCCTCTAGCCTTGCTATTTCCCTCCCTCCGCCACACACCTCTTGACCAGCCAGGTCCCCCATGTGTGACTAGCCACATCTTGCATGGGAGCCATTTTGTGGTGGCGCCCAGAGCAGTTTCTCAAATTCCCAGATGTGCCCACAGGTCCAAAATGGCCCAACCAAAGCATGGGTTGTTAGAGAGCTGTGGATGAGGCTGTCTTTAAAAACAGCTCAGCTGGTAACCCGTCCTAGCTGTGTGAAACCTATAACTTAACTTTTTAGACATACTTTTTGTCTGAATGAAATTGGGGAATTATTTGTTTTAATGCTGTCCTGGTTTTTTTTTTTTTTTAAACTGGTGACTTTTAAATTATTGTATCTTATGTATAGAGTTATTACTTTGCTGTTCCCTACTTTAAGAGCTGAAATTTAAACATGGGTTATACATTTTCACATGAAATAGGAAACAGGAGTATGTGATCACCCATGTGAGCTCAGCGGATGATCCTAGTGAGATACAGGCACCTGCATGATCCCTGTGATGATTTGCCAGTTCCCGAGTTCCCACAATAATAAATATCCACCCACTCCAAAGACTTGCAGTCTAATCCTAAACATGTTTCCTTTGAAGTAAGTCCCACTGAGTTCAAGTGGACTTGATCCTGGGTAAGTGTAAATTGCGACTGAGTCACAGTTGTAACGCTTCATCACAGAAGTCAATTATTTACTTCTGTAGCTCTTTTGCTTAGGAAAAAGTGGCTTTACCTGTGTTGGACAAACGGTCATAGATTCAGTTTAAGTAGATTATAAACATAGGCTTAATGTTTGTTCTTAGATTTTAATTTTAAACCAGGCCATTTTTAAAAAGTGACACTTACAATTAAAACATGGTTTTTGGTTTTGTTTAAAAGCAAAACAAAAACTTATTTTGATTATAGTAACTGCAATATGAAGGAGAAAATCAAACCTCTTGTTTCTTTTTAAAAAGCACTGACTTCTATCCATCCTGAGAATTAGTAGCTATTTTTTTAAGTGTGTGAAGTGGAGAGGTAGGCAGAGTTGTTTTGGTGTGCTGGTAGTTAGTCTAAAGCTGCTGGCAATTAGCATTGCCTGTAGTATTGACTATAATCATGTCTGACTCTGCTGAAGCGAAAAAATAGTTTGAGGTTTTTTTTACCTGTGTAGAGTTCCACATCATGCATACATTAGCTCTGTGCATGCTGTCCTAAGAGATAGCTCGCAGAATTGATTTTCTCCCCCAGAAATTGGACGTGCTATATCAGTTTGATAGAGTGCTGCACATTCTTCCTTGTAACCTCTGCCTGAGGGGTATGACCTTGCAAGGCAATGTACACAGGAAGACTGATTGAAAATGATTAGGGCTATATTATTCTGTCATATCCATGTTCATCTTGCATGCGTCGTGACATCAGAACCTAGGCACAGTAGCATTGTGGCTGTATTGCTTGGCACAGTCTTGGGAGGTGCTTGTCCTTGGCTTTGTTGGAGGTGGGAGGGTTGAAAGGAAATAAAACAATATGATGGTGAGGAGAGGGAGAGTGCGCTAAAGTTAGGAAGATTGGCTGATACTAAAATAGCATGCTGGGAAAGGGTGGGTCATAGAGAATTGCTCTTAGGAAGAAGCTGACCTCTTAAGGACCTGCTGTGCCCTGCAACTATAATTTTTGTCTTCTCCTTATCTTGGCAGGACGTGTCTATTATTTCAACCACATCACAAATGCCAGCCAGTGGGAGCGCCCCACTGGGAACAGCAAGAATGGACAAGGGGAGCCGACAAAAGTGCGATGTGCTCATCTCTTGGTGAAACATAATCAGTCTAGGAGACCTGCATCGTGGAGGGAGGATAAGATCACCCGGAGCAAGGAGGAGGCCCTGGAGCTAATTAATGGCAAGTAAAAGCAAAGGAAAGTGAGAGCTTAATGCACTGAAGCCCCCCTTTCCACACCAGACAGTCTAGCACTCCATGCATTCGTTTCCTTTCAGGTTTCTAGTGGAGCCCACTTTTGCCTGTAGAAAACAGGGACCTGTTGCCTCACTCTTCATCCCTCTTGAGCTGGGTATTTCAGTTGCCTGTTGGAGCCATCTGTTCTTCTACCAATTGTGTGCACACACTATCATACAGATTCCAGTATGTTACAGAGATCTTGGATTCCTAAATGTCTTGTTTCTCATTATTTTAGCGTCTCTTGCCCTTAGGATTGTGGGTATACGTTTGGAAATGCTCAATGCCTGTGAAAGGCTGCCCTTTTCAAGCCCTCCATAGCTGTCTGTCGCTACTTCATTGTCACTTACTCACACCTAGCCCATGCCGCTTGGTTACCTCATCCATCACCCCTTGCCAAGCATTTCAAAAGCTGCAAAATGTCTGAAGCATTGCTGAGGTTATGCAAAATGAGTGTATTTGCATAATATAGGGGCTAGGGGCACCAGATATAGATAGCGTTTCGTCTGAAGCATGAACAGTCATGCTTGTAGAGATGGCACCAGTTAGGCTTCTAGGTAAATATTTACCTAGGGTTTAAAGACCAATTTCATACAAACACCAGATGAGGTGATAAAACCTGCTCCTGAACTGTAGCATTTCATACTCTAGATGGGGAAGATTTCAATAGCTAAATTCCCTTGTGCCCTCCAATTGAAAAAAATACATATACAATTCCTTGCACATAAAAATTAGCATAATGATCATTTTAAGGGGGGGGGCTAGGTGAGAACTCTTTTCCCTGGCATCTATGTTTTTTATATGCAGTGAGTCATATGGAGGGGTATCCAATCCTGCCTGCAGTGGCACTGCCCAGGAATAGTTGACCATCTCATCTGCTGTTTGTATGCTCTTTTCCTAAAAATTATGATGATTTAAAATGTTAAAGTAGCAAAGGCTAGTGAAGGAGCCTCCACTTTGGCTAGAACAGAAATAGGACATATATGTTGGAAAATGCTGCCCAGCACACCCTATTTGATCCTCCCCCTGCCCCCCCCATTTGAAACTCATAGCTGAAATCTTCACTCCCTCTAGTGCTGTAGTCAGAATATTGCATGCACTGTGGCTGGAATTGGCTAAAAACAGAGCTATATCAAAACACCTGCAAACCTCCCAACAAAATAAGATGCTTGGTTGGAGAGGGGGAAGCAATGTTGCCACTTGCCTGCCCATGTTTTAGAATTTATAAAGGTCCATAAAAGGACAACCATTGCTGAGGATGCCAGACTTCATTTTAGATCTCAGTTCAGCAAACAAGGAGGGAGGGAACCCTGACTTACTAGTAGCGTGAATGATCTTAGAGTTGAGGATTTGAGAGTGGACTCCCCTGTAGCACAGCTGCTTGGGTAAAAGTCTCAAATCACTGTCAAGTGATTTGGTGACTGAAATATCAGTTACCACAAATTTCAGCTCGTTTCTGTAATTCCACTCTTCAGTACTTTATTTTGTAAAGCCACCTGAGGGTGGGTTTGTGCTTTCTTTGTAAAAATTTGTATTTTTATATTGAAAATTTTGAATTTGAAGACAAAAGCAATGTTCTTTAACACATTCTCATTTATGTTGAATATTCATTTTGGTGGTGGGAGGGAAGCAAGGGGACAATCTAACAGTGGGTAGTTACATGGGCGAATAAGATATTGCAGGCCTTGTGTTACCTTCCATGTGAAGTCTGGTGCAGTGTGTGCTTCTTAAGCATTCTTGGTTTCTGCAGACATCTGATTAAGCTGGTTTAAAAATACTAAAAATGTTCTACTGGAAACACTGGACGTCTGTTTTTTTGTAGTTGACAGTGGTCAAGTTCATCCCCTGGCAGGGTTGGAAAAGTCCAAGGATTCAGCATGGGCAAGTAGAAAAACAATATTAGTGCTTTAGAATCCTATTTCTGCCCTCTAACCTCCATGTTTTCTAGCATCCATGGTACCTTTTTCTGGCAGAGGGGCAGAATATTGATACTTAGTTTTAGACATTTTGCACTGTTTGACATTTTAAGAGGCGAACAGAAACTGTATCATGTTTTTGGGGAAGTGAAAAGTGTATCTAAAATTGGGCCCTTGGATTGCTCAATAGTCTTCTCTCTTTGAATAGCAGTGGTGGCAACATCAGTGCTGTTCTTTGCAAGGTAAAGGGCTTGGGTTCTTTAATTCCAGCATGGTCTCTTGAAGCAGCAGCAACTTGTGTTTGTTGAAGAGAGCTTCGGCTATTGGGTGGTATAGAAATAAATAAATAAATAAATAAATTTATTTGTGTTTGTGGTCCTGGGACACATGCTGTGGCTTTTGTGCAAGATAGTACATTGCCGAGAGATAGGCCTTTCTACTTTCTTTCCTATCCGAGTTAAAGTGGTGTGAGGCAGGAGAACTGGCTGGGCTGGTTAGAAGACTATGTCTTGCACGGAATGTCTTGTTTTTCAGTGCTGTTGCCAGATGTTGGGAAGTTTTCTCACTTTGGAGTTTGGACTTCTGGGTCAGCTAAGGAACGTGGCTGCTTTTGTTTTGAGCTCTCTTTCCTGTGGCTCATCTGGTGGCAGATGCAAGTTGCCCCATCTCTCTTCTGTGGTTCCAGGCGGCATCTCCTTTCCATCTCCCCCAGTATGGCCCATCAGTGTCATCCCTTTGTGATTGAGATGGTGGCACTGTCAATTCAACACCAGGCCTCACTTAGAATGGGCCATGTCTGCCTGCCTTAAGAAGCTTCTAAGTTGATTGCATTGGATTCGGTGAAGTTAAGTGGCTTCCTTGGCATCTTGCCCCTTAAAAACATTTTTTAAAAATAAAACAACCCCGTTCGGTTAGCTGTCCTTACAATACAGAACTGATTGCAAATGTTCAGGATCTGGCATAGGGTTCAGGGTCCAGAGTGAGCAGAGCTGCTGTGTCCTGCATCTCATCACATTTCTCATCACATATATGCACATTTCCAATCACTTAGCTATACCTTTTTTGACCTCCCCTCTCTCTAAGAAAGCATCCAAATTCTTCAAACGTTCAAATACTGAGTCTACCAAGCATATAAATAGGGCATGTTTGGGGGGTTGGGAAGCCCACACAGTCTTCACAGGATTGAAAAAAGGCATCTTGCGGCTACAAAGTTGCAAGGTGCTATGTGGTGTATGGGGGGCAGTTGAAGGGTAGAAGTTGCTGTTTGCAGAGGGGATAATGGGGATATGGAGAGTGGCTGTATCTCATGCTGACATGTGATGTGGCTTCTGGTGGAAGTCATTCTTCTAGCTAGATTGGTAGTCATGGCTTCTAGGATTTCTGGCAAATTCCCCCCCCCCTCCCCGCCCGTTGCATGATGTTAACAGGTGCACAGGAGGAGCTTGATGCCAGAGTGTTTGGGTTAGTAACATAGGTGGCAGAACAGATGCCATTGCCATGTTAACAGCAACTGAGCCACCCCTCCCACACTAACCCACAAAAGTGGCAGGTGGATTTTTTTTTTTTTGTAACACTGCTAATTTGGACATAATCCAGCCCGAGAAAGAAGCAGATTTGTTGTCCTGCTGATCTCAGTGGTAGAGACTTAAGCATGTGCTTAATGCTCCCATTGAAATTGTGGTGAACTTTGGCTGGATTATACCCTTATTTTTATTTTTTTGAGTACAGGCTCTGCTTATGAGAGCTGGAATGCATTCAGTTTGGGGTGACTGATTAAAAGTATGTATACAGTTCTGATTCTGACTTCTCGTCCTAAAAAATAAAGCCACTTCCTTTAAAAAACAAAGATAGATAGACACATAACTGTCATCCAGTAAGATAATGCATATATTCTAGCCAGGGATCCACAAAATCTTCTTGCCAGGTCGCTGGTGGCATCTTGTTCTTGATTTTGTGCTGGGCTTCAAAACCTCAATTCTTTGACCAAGGTACCAGATAAAACTCCTGGAGCCCATGGCAAAAATGCACCAAGCTGCCATGGCTTCTTTTTCTAGGGAGTAGTGGCTTTAGCCCCCTCACATTATGTCCTTTCCCAGGCTTCGGTTGGGGGGTCGATAGGTTGGGACTGGGAAGAGAAGCCTGAGTTTCAGCTGTCTTCAATGTGTGTTCTTGGAGTGTGTGCACCCACAACAGTGTCAATGATGTGGGGCAGAAAATTTTCCAGAAATGTTTTCAGTGCTTTATTTTTTTCCGGTGGAAGATTTTGTGGAACTCACGAAACGAATTTTCTGTTTCGTAAGTTCATTAGTAACAATGAATGGATGCCAACTGCAAAAACGTTATTAGGCAAACTTTGCAATTTCAAAGTTATAATGTTTTTCAGGTGATTATCCCTAGCAAGCATGTGAGAGAGTACATATATGTCACTGAAATACATATGTGGAGCTAATAAGTAGTGACAACGAAACTGAAGGTGCCCCAACAACCATAGTGGAAGAGAGTTGAACTCTGTTGAAAGGGATGAGTGGTTGTCAGTATATCATGCACAATTCTTTGGGTTGCTATAATTAGTGCAGCCCTCCTCAACCTGGTGCCCTCCAGATGTGTTGGACTGCAATTCCCAGCGTTCTGACTGAAGGATGCTGGGAGTTGTAATCCAAAAGATCTGGAGGGCACCAGAATGCTGAGTTAGTGTATTAACAGTTTTCAGTACCTTTGTTTCTTTTTTTTACATTTAAACAATATACGGGAAGTACATGCTATTGCCGTTAATTTTTTTTACAAGTATTCCAGTAAAAATATATAACATTTAAATCATGGTAATTGTGCTTTAATTTTCCCCCTCAAATATTTCAGGTCAAATCCCTGTGGTGTATTGGGACAAAAAATTAACATAGGGTACTTTTTTAGCTTTGTTTTTATTTTACGTGTATTTAGTTGTTGTTTATTCAGTCAGTTGCTTTCGACTCTTCGTGATTTCATGGACCAGCCCACGCCAGAGCTTCTTGTCGGCCGTTGCCACCCCCAGCTCCCGTGTATTTAGTAAACATGCTAAATTAAATCACTGTTTAGTAGTTTTCCGATGCAGACTGAAAATTTTTTGATGCAAATGATCATATGCAAATTAGCCTAATTTTTATTGGAAAATTTTCCAGTTCAAAATTTTCCAGAGAACACACATCGTTGAACAGTGCACGGTTCTTCAGCCCATCAGCCAGAGAATTGAGGCTTAGTAGCCATTAATTCAGTGTGTTCCTGTTATGGCCCTGCTTGCCTTTTCAATATAAACCAATGAGAGCCAAAGAGCAGTTCTTAAGAGGAGGAATGTTGTTGCATACAGACCTCCTCTCATTCTGCAATGAAAGACAGGGTTAACTTCTAATTGTTTTCAAGCTATATATATTGGTGGAGTAAACACCAAAATAGCTTCCCACTTGAAATCTGAACAGAACTTTGTCAAGGTAAAGCAGGAAATTTTGGACCTCCATTAATCTGGCAACCAGTAGCTACAAAAACAATGGGCTAGGTAATATCTCAAATACATTGTTGTACGAAGCTTTACTTTTCTTTCTCATTGAGATTAGCTCTGTGTCTGCAGTTACTGCTGTGCCATTAAAACTGCTGTCCTACCTATTATTGGGTAAGACAAAAAAATCTGGTCAGTTTTTGGAATCACAGCCCTGGGTATAATCAGTGATATTCTTACTCTGTGTTTAATGTGGTGGAGATAGCAATCTTGGACCCAAATAACAAGATTTGCCTAGCCTGGATACCACTGTGGAGTCCTGAAGTCCTATTAAGTCCACTCCTGTGAACATCTAAAGCTGCCTTACACTGAATCAGACCATCTAGTCCAGTGTTGTCTACTCCGACTAGCAATAATTCCTCCCAAGTTCTGAGGCAGAAGTATTTCCTTTCTCAGCCTTGCTCCCTCTGATCCTTTTAACTGGAGATGCCAGGAACTAAACTTGAGACCTTCTGCATGGAACACATGTGTTCTACCACTGGTCTGTGGTTCTTTGGACTAATAAATAGTTTTTTTACACTATAGATCGGCCTTCCCCAAACAGGTGCCTTACAGATGTTTTGGAGTACAACTCCCAACAGGTCATACTGATAGGGGTTGAAGTCTAAAACATCTGGAGTTTATCAGATTGGGGAAGATTGGTAAAGATAATCTTTGTTCTTGTGTGATGAAGGGACTCCCCCCCCACCTGATAGTAAAAAATATCTTAATGTAGGTAGAACCAATGACAATACCAGTGACCAAAAATTGGGAAATCCACCTGGTTTGTATTTTACTAATAATTAAAGAACTTGGAGATGGATACCTTTTGCCCATAAGATCACATCAGGAAAATAAGATGGGCCAAAATGCTGCAGTTCACCTATGCATCAATTCCATGTCATTCACACACTTTCCACAAATGCAGCAGATGCCTTTCTGCAGTTGGATGCATTGTGCATTGCTCTTCTGAAATTGGAATGTGGAAAAACTGGACTTGGCTCTTGAGGGGGAAGAGAAATCTTGATGTGTGTAGTTAGGTCATGAGAGTGGAAAATTTTACTTTGGTGTTTCTGACGTTGACTCCTCCCTTCCCCCCCACACCCACTGAGTAGTTTATCGCTGCATCTTGTGGGTTAGTGGTGATGATTACTGCATATACGTTGTTTAGATTTCTTGTGCATGAAAAAGGTGTACATGTTGAGAAGGCCAGCCTTAACCACTTGAAGATAATGGCTTTCCACGGGTAGACTTTTAAAAAATGTGCACAGCATTCTCATGCATGGCTCCGCCACCTGCTATATGACATTGCCCTAGTTTTGCATGTTTGGGTTAGCCCTACCATTGGCAAAGGAAAGCCTGCCATTACGACTTAATTTGCTTTTGATGTTACCAAAATGTTGCAAGCTAAAAGTGTAGTCATATTCAACTAACACTGCTGCTTGTAAACAGGGTTGATAAACATTGATGACAAAATGTAGGCTTTAAATTTTTTAAATCAAATTTTGGCATAAAAATTCAGTGGGAATTCCCTAAATGCAGCCTGCTTTAAAATGAATCTAATTTTAAAACATACATTTTAAAGCCTGCACATCTCATTCCATTATTTTTCATTCATTCATATATATATATATATATATATATATATATATATGAATGATAAGATAAGATAAGAGCAAAACTTTGGAGGCTGGGTTAGGAATCTCACCTGTGAGGTCAAGCACTATAGGCCAGATGTTGTTGGTTTTCTGCTAGACTCGGGAGTTATGATTCAGGAGGTGTCACTGCCCTGGTATTGCCAAAGCCTCTTGTAAAGGAAGCTTTCATTTCATCAGAACATAAGAAGAGCTATGCTGGATCAGGCCAAAGGCCCATCTGCAGCATTCTGTTCATGCACTAGCCAACCAGCTGCCTGTGTGAAGCTCACAAGTAGGACAGGGGTGCAACAGCACCCTTCCAGTGGGATCTTATAGGTTGGGTTGTGTGTGCACTGTATGCTAAGAAGAACTGAAGCTGTGCATCTGAATTCTGTGAAAAGGAAAGCTGAATTCTGTGAAAAGGAAAGCTGAATTCTGCAATCTGTATACATTATGCAATTCAGCAGTTGCATGACGTTGTTTGCATAGGTCTGTGACTTTTACTAGATATGGAGGTATGTGAAGGAGCTATACAAGGCACTGAATCATAGCATGCAAGCGGTCCTGCTTATAGATTGGGTCTGCCAGCTTTTAAACTTGATACTTTATTTAATATGTTAAAACATTTCATCTAAAGTCTACAATTTATTTGAGTAAAAATGCCTACCCTCAGATTCTTTTCCAGATAAGTATTTTTGCAGCATATGTAGGAGATAAAGGACTGTTATCTCTTGCAGTGTGAACATACCTTATCATACACTCAGCTAATCTTGTAGCTTATCAGTATTTTAAGAGGTTGAGTTTGTGGGAGGGAAAATGACCCTGTGGGTGGTGTAGTCTGTGTTGTAGACAATACTGAGCTAGATGGACCAGTGGTGACTACTGTATAAGGCAACCTCCTAGGTTCCTATCTCCAAAGTTAATCTATTATAGCAGTGTATATGGGGATAGGTACAGGATATGCACCGGTAGCATAATAAAAAGATAACCCATGCTGATACACCATCTTGAGATTTCATCTTCCATTTTTAAATAGCACACCCCTTGTGGATGAAAAACCAGCATGGTTCTTTCAAGCTTCTCAGCACCCAGTGGGATCACACACACACACACATACACACACACACACACACCCCGCAGTCAGGTTTTGGGTCTGTGGTGGGGCCAGAGGTAAGTAGGGCAGTTCAGGGCTGTCATGGGATTGTAGGGTTATGGTGCATGCTTGTTTTACAGATAATAAATCTGTAAGATCAAGTCTACTTCCAAAGTTGGGTCCAAGGAGATAAGGAAGAAAAGTCTCTCACTCTTCAATTGCCCATAAACACATCACAGTTGGAGAACCATGCAAAGGGAAAACTATAATCTACCAGTTGGAGAAAGGTCTTGCTTAATTGAAGATCTCCCACACTTTTAATAGGGAAGACTTTGAGGTTGGGGAAAGGGTGGCCATCCATCTCTTAGACATGGGCCAATTAATGCCTTGCAAGTCACAGTGACAGCAAGAGGAGAACTTATTTTTAAGATGAGTTTTTCAACTTCCTTGCTAATGGAGCCTAATTAAAATTCAGTACTCTTAAATTTTAACCTTCTGCTGAGTCCAGGAAAAACAATATTTTTCATCTCTTCATAGTAGTCTGGCTAACCAGCATGGTGATCCCAAGCAACACTTTAAATGGTGCTGAAGGGTGAATGGCAGCAACTGGGATGAAAAGAGACCAGATCCCAAGATGCTGATAGTTCTAGATTCATTGAGAGCCCAGTGTGTTTCAGCCCCAAAGGCTGCATTCAGAGGCTATTTATAAAAGACAAAACATGATGACATTTTTTTAAAAAGAAGTTTGGAACAATCAAAAACATAGCCAATAAAACAATAAACCAATGAAACATATAACATAAAGAACAAGTGTGATGTAGTGGCTAGGATGTTGGACTGGGAGTTGGGAGATGCAGGTTCTAGTCCCACTTGGCCATGAAGCTCACTGGGGGACTTTGGGCCAACCACTGACTCTCAGGAGAAGAGTTTCAAGATAACACACCTTACCATTCTCCTGATTTGTTCAGCTGCCCCAAACTGTCCAATACAATGTGATCTTTCCCCATAAAATCAACCACTATTGGAGTAATTTCCTTTAAAGAACTAGAAATATAAGATATATTGGTCAGGAGTGAATTTAGGGATAATAAATTCACGAGTCCACTTATTTTACCAAGGGCGATAGTACCTTAGGGGCACCATCCCTGCATTCAGTCCACAGGTATAAAACGACTGATCTTTAGGACTCTTTTAGTGATAATCAGTACCCCTGGAGACTATTCACAACATGTAATACCAATAATGTGTATATCACTAAATGTCTGTGTAAGTAATTTTATGTTAGAAAAACATTTAGGCCTCTTAAAGAACACATAGGTGAGCATCTTTGCAATATTAAAAAGCTGGGTATTCCAATAGTGTAGGGGTGGGCAACTTGTAGCCCTCCAGATGTTTTGCCCTACAGTGCTCATCATAGAATCATTGGGTTGGAAGGGGCCTACAAGACCATCAAGTCCACCCCCCTGCTCAATGCAAGAAGCCTGATTCCCAGGCGGTCTTTCAACCAAGTACTAACCAGGGCTGACCTTGCTTAGCTTCCAAGAACAGATGAGATCGGGCACATCCAGTGCTAGTCATGATCATTGGCTGTGATGGCTAGGGCTGATGGGAGTTGTTGGCCAAAATGAGCAGAGGGTTGGACTTGATGGCCTAAGTAGCCCCTTCCAACTCTTATGATTCCATGATTCTATGTCTGTAGGGTCACAAGTTTCCCACCCATGCAATGGTGGTCATTTGATGGAGAAAGAACATACCGTATCGGACATACGGTTTGGGGCAGTTGAAAAAGTCCATTGGGAATGGTAAGGTCCTACTTTTTTGCTTTCTTTTCATAAGTTACTTTTGCTGCTGCATTTGAGTCATCCTTCAGAGATCTCTGCAAGTATTGTTGAATAATATTTTTAGATTATATGTAAGTATGTACATACTGCTAACTGTAAGGTGTTTTATGTTTTAAACATTTAAAAAAGTTGATATATTTTCTACATTAGTTACATGAGGTGTTTAATTGATTTATTGTTTTATTGGCAATGGTTTTTGGTTGTTCCAAACAATTATTTTACAAATTTCATAGACAACAAATCATGTTTATGATTTTTTTTTTTTGTAGATAGCTCCAGAAGAATGTCTGTTCGGCTGAATTGTGTGGGGCTCAATGAATATAGACATATCAGCATCTGTGTGTTTGTTGCAACAACGATGGACAGAGTGGAAAACTACATTTTGCTTTCTAAATTAGAGGTGGGATTCCTCCCCCTTTTAGACAAAGGCAATGGAATCAAACTTTTAACATGGTAGGCATGTCAACCAAATATACCAGATATTACCAATCATATCTAATAAATGCTCAGGCTTATTACAGCTCCCATAAGCTTAGAGCAGCCTTGATTCTAGTGGTTTGCCATTACAGAATTGAGATTTTCTTAAACTCCTTGAGCGTAGAAAATGGTGTACTATCATACAGGAATAACATTTTGTCATGGTTTCCTTTTATACTGCACAGACTTTGGTATCTTGAGATGGTTTAAAAGTTTAATGTAAATGCAGACCATGAGAGTGCTTATCTGCCAACTGATGTCCCAGAACCATATCTTCAATTAGAAGTTTCAGTACCAGCTTTTCTCTGTATGTTATCTTTCTCAGATAGAAGGCCAAGTAAATGAAAAGGTGTCGCTGGATGCAGTAATGGAAGGTCTCCATCATCTGATAAGGTTATAGAGAGAGACATTTTAATCTTGTTTGGTATGAGATCCAGATGTAATTCTTATATTCAAGTGATGTTTAAAATGTATTAAAGTACCGGCTTGATAGCTCCAGAGATGCAAGTCCGTTTGCTATCGGATAATTTTTGTGTTAGAGCAATCTTCTCTGTCACCTTAAGGACAGAGAGAAAGGTGTGATTAAAACTTATTTCATCTAACTATCCTGCTGTGGGGTTGATAAAACCCGTTAGGAATTCATTCATTCGTCACTTTTATTATCATTGTATTTTTTTTTATTCTCCCAGGTATGAAATGCCATGCTCAGGAGGGGTGGAGGGGGGAATCTATTTTCTGTCAACACCTCCATCTGTCCTTGATAAACACCATTTGCTGTAAAGGTCATAGGAGCTTGCATATAATTATTTAAAACCGGCAGTGTGCACTTTGGCTCGATAAGGGTATAAAGAGAGATTGATACTGTTGACTTGGTGAGAGCAGTCTGTTATTATCTTCCTAAAATGAGCAGGTGAAATTATGAGCAACAGCAACAAAAATCCCACTAAAGAATTTATTGCATGAATGCCCACCTTAGCCTCAATCAAACAGCTGAGCCTCATTGAATTTCTATGAACAGACGTACCATACCTGATGAACATAATTATAGCCCAGAATTGTTTAAATAGATCCCTTGGGGAGCATCAGTTTGACAGGCATATCATCATTGCCTTTCACGTTTTTGTTTACAGAATTTTAACTCTGGTATTGCTGTGGGGTATTTTTTTGTTAAACACCATTGTGAGGGTTGGGAGTTGTCAAAGGGCTTCTGAGTGTGTCTTAGATTTTTAAGGCATTTATCCAGGCTTGTAAATAGCCACTTACCTGGTCAGCTGGGGCAAGTAAGAATCTGTTGCAGGTGACCAGGGATGGAAGGGTTCCTTTTAGGTGATCTGAGTTGCTATAAGTGATTAACTTAGATATGCGTGAGCAGATGGCGAGTGTAAAAGAAAAACACTTTGTGGGCTAGGTTTTCTTTCTTTCTAAGGACTTGTTTGCAAGACTGTAGTCCTATTCACGTGTTTACCACTTGCCAGATTATTTTTATCGTGCTCTTGCCCTATGCATGCAGGATAGGGTATATTTAGAAACAAGCCTATATGTGCCAGAAATCTCCACAGAAAAGCAGTCAGTTAGGGTTAAACTCCCTTCTCTATAGATTTGACAGCCCTTCCTGGGAAGAGTGTCCATCCAAAAGACAGCAGGACTTTAGAGTGGCTTCTGCCTAATGGGGCTACAGCCAGAATAGATGCCTCAGACACACCAAAAACCATTCGTCCCAGTAACAGCTGGCCACTCCTTGCCTTCCTTCATTGGTTGTGAGTGCAAGTGCCACCTCCTCTCTCCACCACAGCGACCTCTCTGACCTTCCTAATCCCCTGTTGAATGAAAGGAAGATCAAACCATGTGACTTAGCAATGAACTAGAGCCTCACCATGATCTCTTCTCTGTTACTTAGTTGATATCCCAAAGAATATGGCAGTGCATCTGGTGGGCAGCGGGCCTGCACCACAGTGGTCTGCTAGTCCTGCATCCTCATCTGCTTAATCCTAGGTAAAATCAGGGCAGGGCTAAGGCCCATGGAGTCACTAGACTTGGGAAACAGCAGAAAAGAGTGTTTGGTATCTGAGCCATTACACTTGTCATGTCAATTTCAGAAATGGGCACAACCTACCCCAGACAGTTGTGGATGATGGCCCTGGTGTAACTCACAGTGGAGACATTAGAGAGGGACATGATAATGAGTGAAGGAGCCTTCTATCTCCCCTGTTAGTAAATGGGGTAGTGGGGGAAGAGAGAATTGCTCCAATGGATGAGTCAAGGTTTGGTACAAGACTAGCCCTAGGCTGGCCAGAGAACAGCACAGTGAGGGAGGTAAGTGGCACCAATGGAGGGATTCCTCAGGATCTTTTGCTTCTTCTGCCCTTCCCATTCTGGCTCCTGCTCAAGAAGGTCCCATATTGGGGCTGAAGGTCATCTTGGGGACATTTGCAGCATGGCTGATGCTGTAGGTAGGACTCCACGCTTTCCACCACCAGTGGAAGGAAAGCAGCTATGCAGCAAGCCACTGCACTAAAGTGGCTTGCTAGTGTCACGCCTTCCTCAGCTTGATGCTAGATGGGATCAAATCAGGTCCCTGGCACTGCACCTTCAGGCCCTATCCATTCTAAAGGGAATAACTTGGTTGTCTCTCAGCCTCCCTTGTCTTAAAAACTGCCTGGAGAATAGAATGGCCCCTGAGAGTACAGAAGGTGGCTCTCGTAGCTCTGAGTCCCATTTGCTGCCGCAGAAGAGCATGTGGCTCTGCAGAGCCCTTGGCCACGTGACCTGCGTGCATTGGTACATGGTCATAAAATGCCTCCCATCTTTCTCAAAACAAGAGTTCTTACTAAACTGAAAATATCACAGTGGAATTTGCTTTCTGGGCAGGCACCGTTGATCTGCGTAAACACTTTTTCACGGCAAGAAAGAAATTGTAGGGGTTGGGGGAAGTGTTTCCAGGTTCGGCTTCTGGACTAGATGAGTGACAAATGTGGCTTGGAAAACCTTGGGGTGGTTACACATTCAGATACTGGGTTTCGGTATTCTTCCATGTATTCTGTCACTGTGCAGATGATGCTTTGATAACATCCACAAGTAGCAGGGTGATGTTTAAAGAATGTTCAGGAGGCATCGGAACCTCCTCTGCACACTTCATCCTCCACTGTGATTAGGGATGTGTGGATTTTGTTAAGTCTGTTCTGTCTGTGTTTCGTGGATTGTCAGGCATGTTTCGTTCCATTGTTCTCATTGATGGAATCAGAATTTTTTAGAGACGTAGAAAAATTTTGTTTGACTTGCACTAATGTGCATTAGCACTAATCTCCCCCCCCCCCCCGTTGCAAATCTGTGCGACTTTGAAAAAGCTGATCCTCTGTGGAATCCGTGGGTTGGGTTCATAGAAATCTGACCTCATTTGAATCCATTACAGATTTCTCCAACATCCCTAACTGTGATGTCGTGGGTGGCATAGATGTAGGCAGGGTTTCTGAGTGTCGATAGGTGGGATGAGATGACAAAGCATAGTTGTGCCCACTTCTGTGGCCTGCCGTATATCGATGGCTGTATGAGCAGAGCTGTGTTCTGTTGTAGTGTGGTTTCAACTGTGAAATGTCTCTGTTTCTGAAATGTGACTTGTACAGTGCAATCCTGTGACTTATACTCAAAAGTAAGCCCCACTGAGTTTGGTGGGGCTTACTCCCAAGTTAGTGTGTATAGCAGGGGTGTTGAACCTCTTTTAGCCTGAGGGCTGAATTCTGTTTCGGAGAAGCTCTCAGGGGCTGGATTTCAGAGGCTGACAGGGCCAAAGGCAAAGAGGGTGGGACTAAACTTCCAAAAATGTCAGCATATTTTAGCTTAAAGCTCTTACGGCCAGTAGCTAAACCTTAGGAGGGGCATTTCAACCATTTAGAATTTGTGTTGAGGCAGTGTAGTGTAATGGTTGGAGTGCTGTACTTGGATCTGGAAGACCTGGGTTCACATCCCTGCTCTGCCACAAAGCTTGCTGTGGGTGACCTTGGGCCAGTCACACACTGAAGTGTGAACCAGGTTTGTACAAAACTTAACACAGTGACAATGGTAGCTGATCATTTAAATTTGTTGTTTTTAAAGTATTTATTTAAGCAATTAGGGTCATGAAGAGTTGGGCACGACTGAACAACAACAACAATTTAAACAATATTTAGGAAATAGAGATGCCAGTGTCCGAAGGACTGCACAACCTGCTTCTGTGCACCCAAGCAGAGTCATATGTCTTGATAAACTGCTCCTCTGTCTTCATGGCAAACAGTTTTTTGCATGTGTGGATTTGCAGTTCAGAGGGTGAAAAAGGGGCCCAGTGGACAGAAATGAGCCCTTGGGCATGTCTAAAGATCCTAACTGATATAAAGAAGATCTAAAAGTAACACACAGCATGAACAGCACTGAGTGAGGTGATCAAAGCAAAATAGGGATATCATCAAGGCAAGACATATTACACTAGATGTAAGCTAAAAGTAACTTAAAACACAACAGTCAAAACTCAGCAACGTTTCATACACGCAAAACCTAATCAGCTGTAACTACTTCAACTGGAATGCATCAGGGTTTGGACATTAAAGCATCCCCCCCCAACACACACAATTACCTTCATGCAAGGGAGAAAGTGGGGATGAGCCCTTTGGCTGGCCCCCTTCCCTTTTGACCCCATCACAATCCCTACAGCCTTCCATGTGTTGGGGCTGAACTTGTGCAGTGGGGAAGCCTTTCTGTTCGAACAGGCTCCCTGCATGCCTTGGAACGCTGGTCTTCTAGGGTTCTAAATTGTGCAGGAAGCCCACACAAGTCCTCTCCCCTGGGGAAAAAAAAAATCCTACATGAAGAAAACGAGCATGTCACAAGGCTTGGTTATAAGTCTTTGACACCTAGTTTTCTATGTAGAGGGATGGTGTGTCGGGGGAGAAAGGAGTATTTAAACCTGCAGTCTGAAGTGGCATACCCAGACATAGGCTTACCATCTCAATGAGAAGTAAGTCTGCCTAGGTGTTAGCTGAAAATATCCACTTTTTGTCATTGTCTGTCTCTCTCTAGCAGAGCTCTTCAACTCTTTGTTCCCTCTCACTAACCTCAGAATTGCTCTCTGTCATCCACAGGGTACATCCAGAAGATTAAATCTGGCGAGGAAGACTTTGAATCCTTAGCGTCACAGTTCAGTGACTGCAGCTCGGCCAAGGCAGGGGGAGACCTGGGTTCTTTTGGAAGGGGTGAGTCAAGTGAGGGTTTTATGTGGCTGCAATCCTACTGCTCCCCGAGGTGGGAATGGGGGGGTTGGGATTGTAGAAAGGGAGGCAGCCAAGCCTTTCCCTCCCTGATGAGAAATTGCTTTTGTGTGGACACCTGCTGAGTAGGAGACGAAATGGGATTCGTGAGAAACGATGCCAGTTGGGTGCCTTGGAATACAGTGCAGGCCCAGTGACAAAAATCTGCGATGGTGCTCAGAACCTCTCTTTCATGTTGTAGGCAAGCCCTGAGACTTTGGATTCTCCTTTTTGAAGAGGTACACAGCGTTGGGGCTTAGCAAAGAGCTATTTCCAAATGCCCATGGATTATGGCTAACAGCAATGCAGGCATCATTGTGTGTTGCTGGTCAGATGGTGCATTATGGAACAGTTTCCCCCTGCACAATTTATCTGGTGTTGACAATAGCACTGAAGAGAGAGGTGCTGGCTTCTCTTTATTTTTCTTGTATGAAATGTAAGTCCCAGTTCCCCCTTTATCCCCCTCCAATGATCTTGAAGGCTGCAGCTCCGGTCTGATGATTAGCTCCGGGGTGTCCTGACATCCCCTCACATCAGCCTCCCCCAACCTGATGTCTTCCAGGTGTTTTTGACTGCTGCTCCCATCACCCCCACCCAGCATGGCTAATGGTCAGGGTTGATGGGAGTTGTAGTCCAAACTGTCTCAAGGGCACCAGGTTGGAGGAGGCTGCCTCAAGCTACAACAGGAAGAGACCCCTTTCATCACCAGCCACAAGTGCTCCATGTCTCTGGGGGCTGCTGCTGCTGTTCCTGTCACTAGATGGTGCCCCACCTTGGTCCATACTTTCCCACTCCTTGCCTGTGTTACAGCAGCTGTAATAGCTTTCCTTCCCCATGTTGCTTGTGGGTGGCACATTGGGGAACGCTCCCACTTCCTTTGACTTGAGTGTTCCAAGAGCGACTAGCAGCAAGATCTCTTGAATCGCATACAATGAAGCTTACTTGTCAGAAACCAAGGGCTGAACCTCTTGAACGCTGCATGGGTGTGAGGTCCTCCTCTTTCCCTCTCAGCTGTTTGATTTGCAGTGACTAAACCAAAGAGCAGTGCACTGACTGAGTTGTTGCGATATGTGTACTCTGCTCAAGGGTTCCTCTCCGGATTGTGTGATCTTGCTGTGTATTTGCTCACTTTTAAGACTGGGAAGAGGGATCCTTGTTAAGTGAATTGTTCATGCACCCTAGGATCTTTGCTCTGGAACAAAATGATCACAGTGTAGATGTGTGTTTTTTAACCTCACGTCCTAGGCTGAGTGCTGTGTCGACGGCACTCTCGTTCCCAAAAGGATCACAGGGTAGCGACTGGTCTTTTCCATCTGTTCCAGCTTAAGGCCTTTCTCTGCTTCATTCCATATTATTAAGCTTTCTGAATACTTTATATCACACCAACTGAGGCATGGCTTCCTCCCCTCCCTCCACTTGGCTTCCACTGTGTGTTTATGTTAAAAGATACCTGCTCTCTAACGATTTCACCACATGAAGGTTGTTCCACCTGCTGTGCTGTACATTTGATTGATCATTTGTCCTAGCCTTTGACAGTGCATAATAGAGCTGGAAGGGGGACTGTGGGTTACCTAGCCTTACCCTGTGGCATGCCTACCTGGATTATTGGATTCTGTGGTTTCATCCTCAAAGTGCAGAAAGCTGGCATCCTCAGTGTATCAGGCTTAATTTTTTTAAAGAAGGTTTTAGTATTCAAGGTTTACAGAGAGATGCATGGGGAAAATAAAGAAAGTGTCCGGAGATGGTCAGGCAGGGTTTCTGTTGCCCCAGAGTTGGACTTCAATACCATGCTTGCCTACCTGTCTTCCATAGTTAGTGTTACTTATCCTTAGGTCTGAGTGTACCTTGTGTTTAAAATTAGGAGCTGTAGCATAATGGCCGTGCATGTAGTTTCCATGGGGAAGTTCCCAGGTTCAGTCCACAGCTGTCTTAAACCTGGGGCTTCTTCTTGCCAGGATCCACACTAAACAGATTTGAAGGTACCAATATGACTCAAGTCCACTTGCATGAAAGAGTGATATAGTTTATTGATAGGAAATGGATACAGATAATAAAAGCAAGGAAAAGCTCACTCACACCCCTCAACTGGTGGTTCACAAACCCCACAATTGGTGTTGCATTGGTTCCCTGGAAGCCACAGGTGGCGTCCCAGGGGCTGATTTCCTCAGCAGGTGTCAGCCTCCCCTCTCAGGTGAAAACAGATAGTGGGCCAATCTGCACAGGATTTTATAGGGCTTGTTTCACTGAATTAAAGACTGTCAAAGGCACATCCACCCCTCTCTCCCTTCACCAAGGAGGAGAAGGGGGGGCTTCATTTCTTGGCAGTAAAGAAAGTTTGTCACCGCAGAGAAAGGAACGTTCTTATCAGAAGGAAAGCACGGACTGTGCAAGACAGCTGCTACGCACTAAGTTCTATTAGTAGCAAAACGTGCTGACCTTCACTGTGCAGCTATGAAAACCAACTTTAACTTCATAATAGTTGCCAACTGCTCTACCAGATAAGTATACATATGCTACGGGACACTGCATATGACTCTGTGTAAGTTCACACTTGACTCCTCGTCCTTCTTCCAAAAGTAAATCCAGTACACCATCTCCAGGGAAGAGAATTGCAGGCAGCAGGTGGTCGAGTAGACCTCTCTCTGCCTGAGACCTTGAGAGCTGCTGCCATAGTAGACAATACTTAGCTAGATGGACTGATGGCCTGGCTTGGTATAAGGCAGCTTTCTATGTTCGTGTATGCTTCAAGACCACCTGAATTCTGCTACTTATATACGTTATAGAAATCAAGCACTTCGGCATGTATTTGCTTATTTTGCTGATGTTACATTCTGCTGCTCATCATGGGGAGGGGCAAAGATCTATCCGGCATGAGGAAGCCCTCCCACTATGCCAGTCCCGACCCAGCTTCTGAATTTCATCTGACATTGCTCATACGCATTCATGCTTAAAGGCTAAAACTTGCTTTTGGTATGAAAATGAAAGCTGAAATCTCCAGGATGCTGAGTGTTGAGCCTGGTGCCATTTTCTGCACACTTGCATAGCTCATTTGCTGGATGCAGGGGTGGGAGAATGGGACATGGCCATGAATGAATGAATGAATTAATTAATGAATGGGACAACACTGGGCAGTTGCAAGGGATTAGGATGAAATTGCAGAGCCAGGGAGTAGCTGAGACAGAACAAGTTCCCCACCCCTGACACTGGACTACATCTATCCTCAGGATCCTTGAGTTCATATCTTGATGTTTTCTTGCACAAAAATGACCCTTTAGAGCCAGAGTACACAACGCATGGCTTTACTGTGGCCTCCACTGCTGCCCTGATCCTCAAATGCCACCAAATCCCCCTTTGGTTTCTCTGTCACCTCTACTCTCTACTCCTTCCCACAGAGATCTTCACACAGATCACTCCCTGCCACTGCTAGCAATGAGGAAAGCACAATTTGTATCGGGATCACTGGGGTATCTATGGCACCTGTGCATATGTGTATGCACACATGTAGCTCTTGGGGTTGAGAAGTTTGCTTTAGAGTTAAAGACACGGTACTTAGAGTCTAATGAACGAGGCTAGCCTGCCCATCAGATGAAAGGAGTACTGCCTAACTGCTTCTCCTCAAGGGGCCACTGAGCTGCCAAATCCTTGGTGCCCCCTCTTTTGCTGCTTTTGTCAGATTTTATGAGATGGGGCAGGAGAGATGATGAAACCAGGCTGCGTGGTTTGTGGCTCTCCAGTGCAATGGTATTTATCTCTTGCAAATGTAGTTGCCCTTGTTCACATGCAGAAAGCTCTTGCATTTAGACATAGTCTTGTTTGGGAGCAAATACAGCAAGGATGTACAACCTATGGGCTGCAGGAGCCCCCCCCCCCCAAGCCCTCGTGTGCAGCTCCCCAGCCGCCACCAGTAATCTGCAGCTCATCTCTGTCTCTTTGCAATTGCAAATGACCATTTTTTGCTCTGGAGGGTGCTCTAGAACTGGGGCTTCTATGGTAGGGACCATAGAGCTTCCAGGAGGATAATCTAGGGCAGGTGTGGGCAATTTGTGGCCCTCCAGGCGTTTGGGCCTATGACTCCCATCAGCCCTAGCCAGCATAGCCAATGGTGAGGGATGACAAAGGTTGTAGGCCATCTGGAGGGCCAGGTGTTGCCCACCCCTTGTCTAGGAACAGTATTTCTATGGCAGGAACGAGTGGCTCCTTTAGCAGCTTATTAACAAGTAAGAGAGCTTCGGCTATTGGGCGGTATAGAAATGAAATAAATAAATAAATGGAGCGGGGGGGCGGGCTGGTAGAGGTTGGGTAAATGTGTGTGTATCAGCAAAGTGGAAGATTGTGTGTGTGTATGTGGGGCAGGGGGAGGGAAGGTGGGCGTACATACTGGGTGTATGTGTGCCACTCCCAGCCCCGCATCTGACAACAGATGTGGCCCTCAGGGGCAAAAAGATTGTGCACTCCAAATTACATATTTATCGCTGTCATTTTTTATGTGTTTCCCTGAGAAGATGGACTCTCCCCTTCTGGCTGACTCTGGAATATGCATGTGGCCTTAGACTCTGAGCCTTTATCAGACAAATTTGAGAATAGTTTCTTATTTGTTAAGAAAAGTGATGGCTGCACCAGCCCCACACATTCCTCTGTCCAGTTTGGAATCCATAAGAAACAGATTAATTTAGTAGAATCTGCTGGCCATTGATCTTGTTTTACAGGAGGGATTCCAGATGAGTGAGTCCTGTGGACCTTGGTACACACTCAGTGGTCGTCTCAGCAGCCAGTGTCCCTCCTGCCCTGGATAGACTCTCCCCACAATACAGCCCCCCTTCACATTATGTACCAGAAGAAGAGGCTGGTGGATTGTGGTGGTGAACAGGTGCTGTGGAGGGACTGATCTGCATCATGAGTGGCATAGCAAGGTCCACGGTGTCCCAGTGTGCTTCTGATGCCATCTTGGAAGTCCCCTGAGGCCAAGAGTTCATTTTGGATTCAGCCCCTTTTTGGGCCTGCAGACTTCATGCAGACTCCAAAATAGAGATGCCCCATTTGTAATTTAAAAGGGGCAGACACACCAACTAGCCACAAGTTGGAAGGAAAATATTGAGCTATATTCCTGTGAGTTTTTTTTTGATGAACCTATCTGTGAATTTGTACTGGCATACAGAATGTCAATTTGCAGATCAGGTGGAGTAAGTGACTTCAACCAGGATACGTTAGCATAGCCATCGCCCCCCCTGCCCCCGATGACAATTTCTATAAAAGCCCTTGCTACTTGAGAGCAGTGATGTGTTTGTTCACCCACTAGCCAAGACACTGCTAACTATATCCAGCCAAAACTTTTGTCATTGGGAATCCAGCTCTTGATTTGCAGTGGAGAAACCATTTTAATTGCTCTCTGTCTTCATTTCCATGCAGTGCTCTGTCTTGCCATCAAATGGCAGCAATTTCTTGCTCAGTCAAATATTTCCTGTTTTTTTTTAAAGGATGGTTGCTAATATTGCCACTTTATGGATTGGGAAGTAATGAAACAGCCATTAATCTTGGGCTGCCAGTGACTGGTAGTTTGGTCTCATTTAAAAACTGTCAGCTCAGCCATGATCCTGGGTGACTTACCGGCAGAGAGGGTTGAGACGAGAGAGCAGCACACAGCAAAGCTGCCAGAGTCCCTTTGTCCACCAGGTGGCACTTGTGGCGCAAGCAGCTACTCAGCTGTTCTCAGTGTTCTGACAACCCGGTCTCCATCTTTTTGCTTGTTTCACTCATTTT
This sequence comes from Heloderma suspectum, assembly GCF_057233095.1. Classification (NCBI taxonomy): domain Eukaryota; kingdom Metazoa; phylum Chordata; class Lepidosauria; order Squamata; family Helodermatidae; genus Heloderma; species Heloderma suspectum. The sequence goes on from NC_139459.1 coordinate 177,927,122, forward strand.
GTGGGGCTGCAAACCATAATTTATTAGAACTATGAATCCTGGCTACATTTAGAAGTGAAACAGCTCAAAAATTCCAATTTATCTTCTTCAGAAAAAGAAAAAACTCCAAGTAATTGAAGTTTCCTCTTTTGACTTTACTGAAGAATGGGCAGGGAGTCTAAAGTCGTTTTTCCGCATCCTAAAATGAAGATCTCTTGGCTGGAGACTAAAAATGGCTTTTAAAAGGATCAGCTTGGGGAATTGGGCAGAAGGATGTGTATTTGTAAGAGACTAAAGGAGTACATCTCAGATATGATGGAATAGTCCTGACACTCCAAAGAACAAAACTTGTTAAGTGTGTGCATACGCATCACTGTAGAAGCATTTGTAGGAAATACCCAGGTCCCACACCCTTGTGCACTTTCGTTTCAACCCTATATTAGTATCGCTTCTCCCTGCCAACTCCAATGCACCCTTTTGCCCTGGTACTTCAGGCTGAAGTACCTGGGCCAAGCCCAACACCAATGAATCATGATTTGAGGGAAACCTCAAATTGTAACTTTTAAAACCTATTGCTAATAAAACGTGTGCAGTCATCTCCACTCTTTTCTTCTGGTATCCCATGCCTTTGTAGACCCCCATCTCATACCTTTCCTCCTGCTCTGTGAAACATCATTTTAGACTGAGAGGTTCTTCCTCTCATCCCTAGTGAGGGCCTCTTGAATTTTGCCTCTTCACCTTTGCCACATGAGCTGCTATGGTATTGGTTGGCCAATACAGAAACTTCAGGTCTGTGGGGGAATTGGGCTTCCAGGGCTTGGGGAACAGCAGCACAGAAGATCGTTCCGCTCTTGATCGTTCCCTAAGTCTTTCTGGTTGATTTTATTCATCTATCTTGTATTTGTGTTCATGTTCTGTAATTGCTTGGACACTTAATATCATGGCGAAACGCTGTTCTTGCCAACTCTCCATGCTTCTGGAAAATTCCAGACATTTATCTGAAGGCTAAGTTACCTTGCTCTATGCATGTGTACTGAGAAATCCAATTATTTGGTGCAAACTGATATGTTTTGTTTTATTATAGCAACTAATTAGTATCCATGTTTGTCCAGGAGGTATGTGATTACAAAATGAGAAACTTAATTACAATTAATTATAAACTCAATTACAAAATGAGAAACAATTTAAATCATTGATTTAAATGGATCTCATTCTCTTTTTCTCCCCCCAGCCCATTAGTAGTAATTTAAATTTAATCCTGTTGTCCAGGAATTTTTCTCCGCTCCTTTTTAAAGCCGGTGGCCATCGCCACCTCCTATGGCAGTGAATTCCATAGGCTATGTTTTGTGTGAAGAAGTAGCAAAAGTTATACCCTTATGGGCGAGGGAGGGGGATTTTCCTTTATCCACTGTGTCAACGCTATTCATCATTTTATAAACCTCTCTCTTGCCCTCCTCCCCACTGAATCTTTTCTAAAGTTCCAGATTTAAACTAAGCAGCTCCAAATGCTTTAGCCTTTCCATATAATGGAAGCGGCTCCATTGCCTTGCTCATTTGCCTTGGAAAAGTGCTTTCCCTTTTCTGCCTGTTTGTGAGCTCTAGGATAACCGTCTTGAGATGGGGCAACCAGCAATTTACACTCTATGCAAATGTGGCCACACCTTAGATTTGTATGTAGTCGTAGCCCCGACAGTGTCATGGCTGAGCAAGGGTGGAAGTCCCTGTCTTCCCAGCCCGAAGTCCAGCAACTAGATTTGTGTGGTGTTGGGTTAGCACACTTGTGTGGACAAACAACCATGGCTTCTCTTGTGCAAGCCCAGACAGAACAAAACGGGTTGAACTTCAGCAGTTTGTGGAGCGCTGAACCTGATTTTTATTTACACACAGATGCATGCACTCTGTATCGCTGCTGAGAAAGCATTTCGCATTTTTAGATGCTGTCCATTCTCAAAACTAAAACAAAAAGTCCTATTTCTGTGTACCTACATCAGTTTTTTTTAATCACCTAGGCAACCATGTGCCTGGGATTATTTCGACATTAGCTAGATCTCTTTCTCCCCACCCAGTCGTCTCTTATGATCTAAGGCTTATGGGAAACAACAGGCCAAAGCCATACTGGCTGCTCCTGGAAGAGGATGTTTAGAGCTGCAGCCGGAAGAAAAAGCGCAGGTGGATTTAAAGCTGAAAGTAAAATATATATTCTGCACAGCCTCCTCAGACTTATGATGCATCTGTGATGCGCAGTCCGCAAAGAGATTAGTATATCACCCAAATGTCTCCTCTTTTGAAAAGGAAAAAAAAAGTCCTGGCGGAGATTCATCCGTTATGCCATCTTTAAGCTTTCTGTACTCGTCTCCTACAGCAATGGCTTGCAACTCCTAGACAAGGGTCATAAACTTACATAAGATTTACTCAGGCTTTTCTAGCCTGATCCATGCCGTGTCAGGAATCTCAAGGCAGCAAGTGCTTGCAAAGATTTTCAGTGCTGAGTTCAGGCCACAGAGCTTTGGCTTCCTGTTCTTTTCTTCCTTTTTGACACCTGTTGCTCAAATCACCTGAGAAGATGGTGCCCTTTTGCAATGGTCAAAAGCCTTGTTATTTTGAGCTGGGAACTGCAGACTCCTGGACCTCCTTAAATTGGATGCAGATACCATTTGTCCTTCGGCCTGCCGCAGCAGTTTAGTTGCTGTGTTTTCCCAAGCATTTCTTTAGTTCTGCCTGCGCTTGCAAAACACATTCCCTGGGGTGTTGGGCCAGCTCAAGCATGAGTAGAATCTATAGAATGGTCCTGGTCTAGGTTGAATTTGAGTCCGGAGAGAAGGTGTGTAAGACAGAACCGATCTGGGGCCAAGTGCACAGCCTTGGAGAGAGGCTTGCAGAAGGAACAGGGAAAGAGGAGCAGCTGTAAAGAAAGGAAGGCGCAGGTACCAGGAGGTTCAGATATTTGACTGATTGGTTGCATTGTATTTATATACTGCCAAGGTGGCTTACATTATACAGAAAATCATATTCTGAAAGGGAAATATAGCCCCTCCAAAGAACATTTAGATGCACTTTTGGAACAACCATCACTTTTTGAACAAAATATCCAAGGCAAAGATCTAGGGGGCATGCAATGGTCCCCCCTTGTAGAACTGCACAAAAAGAAGATCAGAACAGTACTGCATGCCTCCACTTTATTAGAATATTATTGGGCACAACAGATTTCACAGGGTCTCAGAATTCTTAAGGAGCCTGGGCTGTTTGCAGATGATCCAGCTTTCATCCAAAAATGATAAACTGAGAACACTGTTTTTTTTTTTTAATATTTTACCTAAGATAAACAAACATTTGTACCTGTCCCCAGGGTGGCCCTTAGTTTCCGGCAGTAATTCAGTCTTGGAGCCTTGGTTCAAATATGTAGATTATTTTTTACAACCATTTATTCCCTTAATGACAACATACATACAAGATTTCACACACTTTATTCAAAAATTGCGAGATAGTACTATAATGAGGGAAAATATATTGATGACACTTGATGTAAAATCCTTATGCACAAGTATACCACAAGAAGAAGCCTTGATTATTGAGGTTAATACTTTACAAAGGCAAGAGGACCCACGTCCACCCACACACTTTATTATGGCTTTAGTACAGATGGCATTAGAGAACAATTATTTTTCCTTTAATAATATGTTCTATTGGCAGAAGAACAGTGTAGTGATGGGCTGTTCCATGGCTCCAGAAATAGTTAATCTCAATATGGCTAATTTTGAGGACACGTTTATGTAAACTACTTCCAACTCTCTTGCCATGGAGAAAATAGAGTGGTGGTGCTATATAGATGACATTTTTTTCTATCTGGCGAGGGACAGAACAGAAATTACAGTTATTTAAGGAATGGATCAGTACGTGTGATCCTCATATACAATTTGATATACAGTACGATTGCTCTAACATTAATGTTTTAGATATTGTAGTTAAAAATGAATTAGAGCAATTACAAAGGATACTTTACCCCACCTGGTGCAGAATGCGGCCACCCGAGTGTTGGTAGGGGCAAGGCGCTTCGATCACATAATGCCTATACTGCGCCAGCTGCACTGGTTACCGGTGTGTTTCCGAGCCCAGTTCACAGTGCTGGTTTTGACCTTTAAAGCCTTAAATGGTTTGTGACCAAGTTACTTGAAGGACTGTCTTCACCCATATCAGCCTGCCCACGCTTTAAGCTCAGAAAGAGAGGCCCTTCTCATTTCCCCACCCATGAGAACAGTCAGATGGGTGATCACATGGGAGAGGGCCTTCTCTGTAGTGGCCCCACACCTGTGGAACAAGCTGCTATCGGAGGTCTGCCGTGCTCTGTCATTGCAAACGTTTAAGAAGGCCTTTAAAACATGTTATTTTACCATGGCCTTCTCTTTATATGACTGCTATTGTTGCTGTTACTGCTATTAACATTGTTGCTGGTTTTATTGTTGGCTTTTATTTTTATGTTTTTATCACTTTTAATATTTTATGTATTTTATGTACATTAAAATATTGTTTTTATGTATTTTATTGCTATAAGCTGCCTTGGGGGGGCTTCTGCCCTGAAGGGCGGCCAAGAAATATTTTAAATAAATAAATAGTATATAGGAAGCCTACAGATAGAAACACCTATGTATCCTATTCCAGTCACCATCCACGTCATTTAAAAAATAACTTGCCATATGGGCAAGTTTTGCATATTAAACAGAATTACTCAATAACATCACATTATAAAAAAGAAGCCAATACATTACAACAACTGAGCAGTAGAGGATATCCTCTTGGTGTTATAGATAAGGCCCAACAAAAGCAGACTGCAGCTCTAGGGAAGAGCTTCTAAAGCACCAGCAACATATTAAAGATCAAAGGGTAGTGTGCAGTCTAACATTTGACCATACTGCCCATCCTATATGGAAAGGTATTCTAAAATATTGGCACATGGTTTGAGATGTGCCTGGGTGTAGCGAAAAACCATTAATAACATAAAAGCGTACCAGAAATCTGAAACATTGGCTGGTACACAGCAACACTTGTGTTGAGACAGTTCCTTGCTAGGGCCAGTTGCGCATTTGGCCGTCATCCATGCGGCCACTGTAGCATATGCAGATATACGAGCAAATACATCAAAATCAGAAATCCTGTGGTTGATAGAATATGTAATTCAAAGTACTTTTCTACCTGTAACTGTTCTTTTGTGGTATACATGATACAGTTTCCCTGTAAGAAAATACATGTGGGAAAAAACCATCAGACCCATAAGGAAGCGGGTGGGGGAACATCGAAGTAACGTCTGAAATAAAAAAAAAGTTATGTACAGCGTGGTCACTCCATTTCAGATTTGTTCTTTTTTTGTTTGGATCAGTCTTCCAATGAACATCTTCTATTAAAGAGAGAAGTTTGCTGGATTTTACAATTGAAGCCCAGTGGACTGAATGAGGAACTGGGACTTGCCGCTTTGGTTTAAAAAAAGTAGATGTCCGAAAACTTCTTTTTTGTGTAACAAGAATGCTCCAATAAAAATAGATAATAATCATCAATATACATTAATTGAATAAGAAAAAGAAAGGCAGTAAAATACTGAGGGTTATCAAAGGAAATGAATATATAACTGCTTGGCAATCTGTCCTATCACATAGGAGGAGGTACTACTTTAAAGTTAAATGGGCTGGATACTGCTTTAGGGACAACAAGATTAGATTACACAGCTGCAATTTTACAGAAAGCAGAAGCATAAGAAGCTCAATCTTAACCAGACCCTTCACAGCTGATAGAACAGACTAGTTCCTACAGAAACAGAAGCAGGCTTGACCAAGAGGTAAATTGTGGTTTAGGACTCAGATGATACCACATAAAAATGGTTTAGGATTGTTTTGCCTGTCATGCATTTTAGAAGTTAATGGTTTGTTTTATAGATGGTTTAATATATAACAGTTATCAGCTACGGTTTGTTGGGAATAGCAACATTATTTCAAATAAGATAGATTTCATTCAGAAGAAAAGCTCACTCTTAATTGGATAATTCACAACTGTTGTCAAAGAAAATTTTACAGTTAGAGAAGACAGTTTGATCAAGGCTAGTTTGCTTTTCTTTTATGTTTATAGCATAAGTATGGTATATTATACATTTGTTTGGAAATAAAATCAGCAAAATATTGATAGTTTAAAAATACAAGAAGAAACAAATGTGTTACATGGCACAATTTGCATAAAGTAGTCAGAGTAAGGATTTGTTATATGATTGCAAATATTAATTTGATATATATTTGGGATAAAGACTAAGCATGCATATTAACTTTATAAGTATTAGATTAATAGAAAGAATATTGTAAGGAAGTATGTCCCCCTTCCTAATAAAGTAGCTCTAAATATCTTGTTAGATAATCAGTTTTTTTTAGATTTTTAGGAATTGTACATGTTAATTTTACTGTACAACAAAAATATGTATTTTATATATGTTAAACAGATTAATTGCTCCTGAAGAAGAGACTTCGTTTCAAAACACATAAAGCAGAGCATTTTAGAGATTAGCACAACAAATAAACAATTATTATAGATCATACTCAGTGGCACTCTGGGATCTTTTTGTTTTTGCACATGGTGTTTTTGCACACAGTGTCTTCCCTTTGTGGACCTGGTCAGCAACAGCCTTTTCCTGCTTTCTTTTGCTACTGTCAGACTGGGACCAATGAGTCCCAGGTAAGCAGAGGAGTATCAGACATTCTTGGTAACCTCAAGACATTTTTTGTTGAAGTCAGCTAAATGGCTGTCATGGGTAGGGCCAGATCATCAGGCTGTTGTGTCAGTTAGAACAGAGTGCTTCTCACTCCAGGGTCAAATGGACCATCCATCCAGCAGAGAGGCACCCCCTCATGTTGTCCATGCAGCTTAACGTTTAGCAGGGGCGTTGTTAAGGGAGGGCTCACCTGGGCACAGGCCCCGGATCTTTTTTGAGGTGTCCTAATTGCCATTTTTTTTACATTTTCCCATTGACTTGCATTGGAAAACAAACATGGCTATAACCCTTTTAGTCTGTATGATACATTCATGAAGTTTGGAGGCTTGGTAGCCCCTGTGGAGCTGATTGAATGTGCCAAATTTCAGACAGTTTGGCCTAGTGGCTTTTGTGCTAGCCACAGGTAAAATCTGTCAAAGTAAAGAGCTATAATTTTTTTGTGCTTCCACATAAATTCATGGAATTTGGGGAACTAGCAGACCCTATGGAGCTGACTGAACCTACCAAATTTCAGAGTGAGGTCCAGTGGTTTTTGCGCTAGCCATGCGTAAAGTTTCCTTTTCTCAAAGTCTAAAGCAAAAAGTAAAAACCAGGGAATTAGAGATCTTAATCAGAAGGTGTTTAAGGTGACCATTAGGTGGTTATCTATCTATCTATCTATCTAAATTAATTTCTTAATCGCCCATCTGGCTGGTCACCCAGCCACTCTGGGCGATGTACAATAATACAACAGTTTAAAACAATAACATTCCACATTGTATTTCTAAAAATTCCCTAACCATCCCCAAATGCCTGCCTGAACAAATCTATCCCACTATCCGTAAACTCTGGTGTAGAGTTTTTCTGAGATGCAAAAAACCTCTCTCTCCTCTACTTTTCTTTTCTGCTCTTAAATGCCCACTGTTGGGAGCTTGCCTGCAATGAAATTTTGAAGAGGGAGAAGGAAGGGAAGAAAGAGCTCCATGTGAAATACTAGTATTTCACATGGCATCTGATTTTACTGCCCCAAACTGGAAACTATGGATTCTGCAGAAGTTTAGTAGCTTCAGTACAGCAAAGGATCCAATCAGCCTCCACAAACTTCTTTCTCCTCCCACACTGTAATTTCTCCTAAATAGCTGTAGGACCCAAAGGGAGGGTTAGGACTGTGTGGCATCATTATCGAGAAATTGCTGGGGCTCTTAAATAGGTTCTACAGTTTTAAAAAAGCTAGAAAAAGCCCTCGGCCACCTCACCTCGTAAAGTTCATTTAAGTACGTGCAATCCTTGCAAACCCTCCACAGCCTCCTAAATTCCTCTGAAGTACAACTTCTCTGAAAGGAGCCATTTGGCTTAGGGAAGTCTCTCTACCCCCCACCCCCGCGCACATTTCCGATTACCATTCTTCTTTTCTTGTTCCCTCCCTCCCTCCCTCCCTCCCTCCCTCCCTCCCTTTCTTTCTTTCTTTCTTTCTTTCTTTCTCTCTCTCTCTCTCTCTCTCTCTCTCTCCTTTATTCCATCCAGAGCATATCTTGTGGAATTCTTAAAGAGAATTCTCTTTGATGAACAAGAGAAGTTCTGAACTGTATTTGACTTTATACAAACAGACAAGAGGGTTGGTTTTTCCCCTTCTCGCTCAAGTCTTTGAGAAGAGTGGGTTCACATGGTTGCAGAGAAACAAATCTGAGGCTGTTTTGTTTGTCAGTTGCCATTATCCAGCAATAGGAAGGGCTGTAGCTCGGTGGTAGAGCACATGCTTGGCATGCAGAAGGTTCCAGGCTCAATCCCCAGCATCTCCAGGTAGGGCTATGAAAGAATCCTTCCTGAAACTCTGGAGAGCTGCTGTGCCTATCAGTGTCAACAATACTGGGTTAGATGGATCCAGGGTCTGACTCAGTATAAGGCAGCTTCCTGTGTTCCTATGAACAGAAATCTTTAATAAAAAATAAGGAGTTTTTGGTTTGTTTGTTTTTTAAGCAGAGGGGAGATAAATATTGCTAATTTATGCAATCCTGTGTATGCCTACTGAGAAGTCCCATTATGTTTAATGAGGCTTACCCTCAGGAAAATGTGCATAGGATTCCAGCACAGCTCCCTCCTTTTGCAGGGAGGTTTGCACCTTGATGTTCTGCATCTTTACTCAGAAATAAGTCCTGAGTTGTGAGCATGGTACTGCAACCTTAATACAAGGTCTACTTAATTCTGTCTAATGAACTGTCTACCCTTTCAGCTCAGTCCTATGCATGCTTTGTCATTTGTGGGGTTTGGGTTGTTTTTTTTTGCATGAACTCTAGCTTCAGTGGTGAGGAAAAGGCACTAGTACACTCAGAGTTTCTCCATAAATGAGCCCTAGTTTTGAAAACAGACTCATTGGCTGAATCCTGGTGAAGTCTTGGCACAAATGAAGTTATGGGGAGGAAGATACAATGACAGCTTGTGCATAACAAGGAGGAGGTAGAGAGGAGTTGCATGAAACAAGACATCTGTTTTTATGAAGAGTTGCTGGAGGGTGGTAGGATGAGGAGGGATGGTTGCATGGAGGGGAATAGAAATGGTAGGGGGAGATGTAAGTGCTCTATGGTGAAAGAAAAACATTCTGCACATGCTCAGAGGCACTCTATATTTAAGAACATAAGAAGAGCCGTGCTGCATCAGACCAAGGTCCATCTAGTCCAGCGTTCTGTTCACAGAGTGGCCAACCAGATGCCTATAGGAAACCCACAAGCAGGACATGAGTGCAATAGCACCTTCCCACCCATGTTCCCCTGCTGCTAACATTGGTGAAATGTAAATAAATTGTAGTAATTCTAAATTTGCATGCATGTATATCCTTCAGAAACTTTGCAGGTTTCTTGCCTGGGGGACACCTCTAATGACCTGTGCATTTCCATACAATTTTACCCAAAAACTATTGGGGAAGGGGTGAATGGAAGGGAAAGCAAATAATTCCTCCCACAAATTGGAGAAGTCCCTTTCCACATGAACTGCTGCACCTATCCTTCTGAAACTTTGCTGGTTTCTTACTTAGGGACAACTGTAGGCAGTCTGTAATTTTCAGAACAATGGTCCACAAGGAACATAGGGAGATAAGTATGTCCTCTTTTGGAGACCTCAATGTCAAGGCCACTGTTGCACAAAAACCCTTGTGGCTAACATTCTGAAATTTGGCAGAGAGAATCTCCTCTGATGGGGCAATGAATCCTGAAATTTTTATCCAGTTCCTCCAAGGAATAAAAATGTTATTGGCAGTTCCCTTTAAAAGAAAATCAAAATATAAGCCCTGCACCTATTTTTCTGACATTGGGCAGAAAACATTGGGCATAGTAGCCTTCTAGGGGGCTACTATGCCTGAAATTATCATCCAGTTCTGACCAAGAGAAAAAGGTTACACGGTTTTTTTCCCTAATTTCCCATGGTAGTCAACAGGAAGCATAAGTACTGCAGAATGACGTGGTAGGGTGGGCTGCACCACTTTTGACTGCAGTTAGGGGGGAGGTTTTTTTAATGCTCCCCTACATTATAAACAACTCTCCACCCCTAATTGTCAGCCATTAAAGAGCGTTATTCATCTTAAAAGCATTGCTCCTCATTGTCTGGTTTTTCAGGATATGGGATGTTACCATAAATGATGAAAATGACTTATTACATAAAAACGAACAGGTTTATTGAGAAATGGAGCATCTTTGTTACATTTTGGAATGAAAAATTCCAGGATAGCATCCTTATTTTCATTGGTTTGAACGTCTGTATTGGAAAGTATGTATTAATAAGATGAGTTGTCATTTATTTTGTATATTATTGTAATAAAAAGAAAAAAACAGCAGCAAACCCTCTCTGCAGTTAGAAAGCCAGCATAGCAAGAAGAGGGTAAAGCTAGAATCTGCTCCCTGCTGTATTAGTTTTCTGCTGGTAGGAAGGCTTTTTTGTGGAGAAGTTTTTTATATGGGGGAGCATTCAAAAGTAGAATACCCCATCTGTTTTCTGAAGTGTTTTATCAACTGTACTACTACTTTTCCCTTCTCATTTTGCTGCATCTGAAGACCCATCCTGATCAATGTATAACAAAGATGGATTGGATAGCAAAGGAGGTGCAAATGAGCATGGACAAGAATGGTTGAGGGCTCTATACTTTACAATACCTAGGAGTTCTTGATTTTGAACCTGGAGGGTTGAAGTACACACCCCGTTTTGGTTTTAACACTATCCTCCTGTCCAATAAATATTTGAGTTTGGCTGAGAATGCACACATTCTAATACACTTCCCTGCCCCCATGCCGGGGAGGTTATTTGAGGTGGAGAATCGTAAGGCTGGTGTATTTAAGGGGGATGGTAGGAAAGCCTACCATTTCAATCCTGGGAGGTCCAAATGTTAGGCGATGTTTGCAGACGTGTGTTTGTGATATTAAAATCAGACTTGTTGAGAGGGAAAACATGCATATTTGTCCAACACTGAAGAAGAAGTAATTGTATGTTATCCCTGATTAAAGCCATCTAGGCTGCCCACAAACTTTTATACCCTTTAACTGTCCCCCCGCCGATAATTAGAGCAAAGGTATGTTCATGTGCATACACGAACACACACCCAGACCATAAATACACATACATCTGAAGGATGAGTATAAAATCCTATGCCATGGTTGGACTAGGGTCCAACCAGCTACCTTCTAATGAATATTTTTGTGTCTGGTTTCCGTATGTTTCTCTGGGTGTACTTGAAGAACCGATGAGGACAAAATCTGCTAGTCTTTAATATGTGCGTTTGTGGCTTGGTCCCAAGTGCTCTTGATAGGGTATCTGTTGCCCTCTACCTGTGTTTAATTTGAATCTTTCTTCCATCTGGCAGGACAAATGCAGAAACCTTTTGAAGATGCCTCATTTGCGCTGAGGACCGGCGAGATGAGCGGGCCAGTATTCACAGATTCAGGGATCCATATCATCCTACGTATGGAGTGAAAGTGCCTTGGCGCGACATGCTTGGAAAGAAAAGGGTGGCGGGAAAAAGGAACAAGAGAACCTTTATTCCAACCCTCTGTGTGCTCTCTATCCCTGAACAAACTTCATATCTAGCTTTTTTATTTTATAAAAACCCCTTGTTTCATATCTCAATACCTTCTTTGACACCTTGATGCAATGTTTTCCCCCACCTGTAGAGATGCATGGTTAGCCGAGGCTGAAAACACAATTGAAACAAGGAGACAGGAGCATCTTGCATAGACACAGCGAGGAGGATGTTTTAAAGAAAAATAAATCCACAGCTGCTTGAGTTTGATATTGATGATTCCTCCAATTCAGGAGATGCGTTTGTGCTACAGGGTCATACTTCAACACTTTTGCTTCACATCCAACATAGAATAGAGTTATTTATTGCAGGGCTCCACTGATGGTGGCAAAACGTAGCGCTTGGTGTTTTAGGTAGAATCAGAATCTCTTCCACTAATGTCCATCCTTGTTTAGGTTAAAAAGTAATATTCTCCCCCTGCCCCCATGCCCCCAGCTCTCTCACCCAGAATTCAATGACATTCAGCTTTATAAATGGCCGATCACTGATAAATTGCTCTTGGATACATTACAAGGGCCATTCTTCTACAGCATAGCCTGACAGACTCCTTTTAAAGTAGCAAACTCAAATGTACAGCACCCTATCTGAGCCACGGTAGTACGCCAACGGAGCCCACTGGGCTTCCCTATTCTCTTCCATAAAGGGGAGGTTTCATGCATGCGAAGGGTCGTGTACCCCCTCTATTGCATTGCTCCTCCTTTGAAGTGAATAGGGGAGACCTGCTTGTGCAGGAATTCAGACAGGGCCGCCGAGCATACCCAGGACTCTGGATCCAGAGGCCTCGTTTTTAACCTTACATGTGTTGGCTTCCGGTATACTTTCATGTTGACTTAAAACTTGAAGATGCCTTTTTAGACAAGCAAAGACGTTAGCCATTTGTACCCTTCCCATGCAACTCCTCCTCCCCTCTCCCAGATTTATACCCATGTAAAATTACATTAGGATAAACTGTATGTTAACCATTCCTGTGTATGGTACTTGATGTTGAAATGCCATCCCAAGGGAGGGCAATTAGATGTAGGCTTCCAGGTTTTTTGTTTTGTTTTATCTCCCCCCCCCCTTTTTTTTTAAGAGGCAGGTCATGATCCATTTGTGGTTTAAGAAAACACTGTAAAGTCACTCTTTCAGTTATGCTGCATTGTTTTCTGTTTAGTAATATCAATAAGATTCCCACCACGTTCCTAGCCTTTTGGTCTGATGCAAGCAAGCTTTGTGTATATATATGTATAGAGAGAGTGTTCCAGTTCTCTTATGCAAGAAAAATAAAAAAACCCTCGCCAATTAACTATCACCAGAGTTTTGACCTTGTTGTTTTTCCCACTTTCTATTACTACTTCATGGTCTTTATCTTGCTTTTTTGTTCCTTTTGCAAGGTTTGATAATAAAAAAAGGGAACTCTTCAGTTATAAATAGGATTTGTTTCAAGTTTTTTGTGCAGGCTGGCACAACTTGTAAGCCACCAAGCCGAATGCAGCTTGCCTGGCCCTGAACTGTAGCCTGCTGAGTGCTTGACAAACCTCCTGTTTTGGGCAGCCCTCCAGTTCGCTAAGACGAGGGCTGCCTTACATGCCCGCTGGGCTGCATTCAGTTTGATGGATCACAAGTTGTGCAGGCCTGCACTTGAAGCTTGATGAGAAGAATTCATTGGAAAGGAGAAGGAAAGATTGCGGCTAAGTATTGTCCTGTGGAATTTCTCAGTGTTGAGCTTTGTTTAGGAAGAGCTAGAGTAAGTGTCCATTGAATAAATGAGATGCTTGTCCCAGGTGTCAAGTAACCATGTCACCAGGATGAAAGTTGGTAGTACCGAAGAGGAGAAAAGGGAGTGAGACAGTACAGATCTTCCAAAGTGACCAAATACCTAGGTTTGGTATGTTTTGTACAATGGTGTAAGTGGACTTCTTAAAGGTGGGTCTATATCTTTCCATGTTCCAGATGATGTTATCAGAAGTGTAATGAGTCTAACATCAGAATGGGCTTGGCTTGGTAAAATATGTATCTTTTTCAGTTTCCTTAAAGTGCATTGTTTTACCTGGGTATATTCCAAATTGAGCTGAGGTGAGCTCACCCATTACTAGTCCTATGGATTCCAAAGTTGGTGGTAAATGATAGGGCTCAAAACAGATATTTTGAGAGGTGGGATTAGATTCCAGTTTCAAATTTGCAAGCAGAAATCTAAGTGTCAAGACTGCATTTTGAAAGATAATCTTGTTTTTAGCACATTTTAAACGTTCAGTGTGGGAGGGCTCAGATTTTGGAAACTTCTGGGTTTTGAATAAATCAGGAATAATCAAGTCCATGTAAGAGAAGTATACATATTGCTCTTCCTACCCAGTCACCTACAGAAACCACAAGGAAGTAAATACTCATCATACCAGTTTTAATGCCCCCCCCATCCCGTTTTTGACACTCTAAAGGCTATTTTCAAAATTTTTGAGAAGTTAAATTTTGGGGAATTCTACATTTTCAACTTACGCATCATTCTTCAGTTCAAGCGAAGAAGATCTTTTGTATGTGCCCATTAATTTTTTTTAAACCTTATTCTGAAGCTTCTGGTATTTTACTGGTAATCTGAGAAGTGGATTAAATTGACAGATTTACCTGGCACTTCACTTGAACTTAATAGAGTTGCACAGCACTCCAAAGTTTATGCATGTTTTTTCTCCAACAGAAATCGGTCCAGTAAAATGGTGCTCAGTTGCTATTTTGGCCAATTTCTACACCATAATAGCATTTTCATTATGCGATGTCAGGGTGTGTTCAGAAGACGAGGAACTGCCTAGTTGCTCGCTGTGGAGACGCCGCTGTGTAGCCAGTAAACCATGTAGGGAAGCAGTTGCCTAGAGCATCCCAACTTATGGTACCCAACAGCGACACCCATTTTCCCATCATCCTTGTGGAAGTTGGGTCTTTAGCTCCTAGCATCCATCTGGCTCCTTCTTCTGGTATGTTGTAAATACCTTTCTGAACACTCACCCCCAACCTTCCCCAATTTGGTGCCCTCCAAATGTTTTGGGCTTTAACTCCCATCATCTCTTACCATTGGCTATACTGGCTGGGGCTTATGGGCATTGTAATCTAAAACATCTGGAAGGCACCAGCTTGGGGAAGGCTGGCTTACCCCTTCCCTCTGGCATTGTCAAGCAGATACTCCTCCTCTTTGCTCTGCTTCCCTCACCCGACTAGTGTCTTTGCCCTGGCTGAACTCAGTCAGTGGAGGACGGGTGCTCCGTTCGCTTTGTAGAAGAGTGGTGAATCCTTCCACTCTGCAGACCGCCTGCTTGTATGAAGTTGGCACTCTGTGTGGAAACCTCCATGCATGATAGCATAATTTGTATTGTTCTCTCAAAATTAGGCCTGCTTGGGGAGAAGTATCTGCTTTGTGCAAAAAGGGGACAGAAGAGACTCAAACTGCCACCACCAGAGCAAAAGCCTTGCCTCTACCCAGGGTTTGAAATGGCTTAAGACTGCAGGCAGGGCCTCTGTCTTATTCTGTTGTATGCACAGTGCCCAGTTACTGGAAGCATTCTAGAAATTTGTAATAGGTCAATACTACTCATGTTTTACAGGAGCAACTGAGCCTCTGTGTGCCTTGCCTAAGGGCACACGCTGAGTTTGTGAGAGGTAAATCCATGTCTATTCACTGCATCAAAATGGCTGTCACTCTAGAGCAATACTGACAAGGCATTTGGAAGAGCAGATAGCTGCAGCGTTCAAGACTATATTGGGTGGTCACCCAAAAACAAGGTGTGTGTGCACACACTAGCCATTTTCACCCCTGCGCTTTGCCTCATGAGCCAAGGCTTCTGGGGAAACAAAAGACCAAGGAATTGGGTGAAAGTTTTTTCTTTGCCATGGCAACACATTGATTTCTTTATTTTTTAAAAATCTCCCAGCTGCAGGGTGACAAGTAGGTGAAACTGGCGGGGGCTGCGGGGGAGAAGGAAAATGTACTCAAATGACCATGGTGTGTTGAGAACAGGATAAAAATGGGGGAAAGGAAAATGGTGGGTAATATTTTCCTTTATAAAGTGTGAACTGACTGAATTAAATTACTGGCAGGGTAATTCCCTGAAGTAGGGTGTATGCCTGGCTTTTTTTTTCTGGAATGAGCTGCCGTCTTTAATATGAGAGAAGTTCTTTGACCGAGGGAAGCTTGGTTCCGGATTTGATTAGCTAAAGTTATCTGGTCAAGCCTGTTTCTGTGGAAATGGAAGGCACAATCAGACAGCAAGGGGTCTACACAATCCTCAATGAAAGGGATGAGAGCTGTGGAAATCCAGTCGCTGTGATGTTGTGACGCTCCCACTGGTTTTTGCAGAGGTTGGGAAGAACTTGTCTTCAGAGGTATCCTGAACCTTCCTCTCAGTTTATTTTGTTTACAAGTGCAATGCTAGAAGGTGGAACTAGTGTCCCTCAGAAGGGCACAAATCTTTTCTGTCACACCTTTCTGTGACTTACCACAGCATCTAGGGCAAGGGTGGGTAAACTGGTGCCCTCCAGATGCTTTGGACCATAATTCCCACAAGCTCCACCCAATGTGGTGGGATTAGGGGAGTTACAGTCCAAAACATCTGGAAGGCACCTGGTTGTCCTCCCTGGGTCTAGTGCAGAGAGTGGTCAACTTGTGGCCCCCAGATGTTTTGGGCTACACTTCCAATCAGCCCTAGCCCACAGAGCTGATGGTGAGAAATGAAGGGAATTGTGGCCTTTCAGATGTTTTGACCTACAAGTTGGCCACCCATGGTCTAGTCTCTTCCATCTGAGCAGCATACAGGACCAGACCCAGTTAGCTATAGCCATAGCACTGTATCATATAGCAGAGCTGGCTAAGATGGTATGAGACCTTGGTGAGCTTCTACCGATCAGACCAGGCAATACTAAGCTAGATAAACCAATAGTCTGACTTGGTATAAGTAGCTTTATTTGTTCATCATTCTCCTAGCCATTTTCCTCACTGCTTCTTAAATAGCGCAAATCTTGCCAAACACCCCAGTTCACCCCCAGCCTAAATATTCATTCAGCCTTTAAAAGCCCCTATCAGATTTGGAACTCTGTTGTTTGAGATAACCATGTGCAAATTTAAAACCTGGTTGATTTGGAGTTGAGAACCTTTCCACCCATGGTGTGTTTGGCTCTAGCACATCCTTCCCTAAACCTGGTGGCCCTGCCCCTGGCCATGTATTTTGGACTACAGCTCCCATTGTCTCCAACCAGCAACTGCCATGCTGGCTGGGGATGGTGGGAGTTGTAGTCTAAAACACATGGCTGGGAGCACCAGGTTGGGGAACGCTGTTCTAGCATATGCTGTGTTGCTCCATGGGTGTAAGCTGCTCTTGGCTGTAGTGAGAACTGGGCTTTATTATAGCTGCAGCACAGGATGAAAAGAATTCATGCCTCCCCCCCCAGTATCAGCATGCTAGCAACTCTTCACAATCCTTCTAGTGAAGCTCTCGCTTTTAGGACTGTTGGCAGATCACCTGGAAACCAAGAGAGAGGAATTCTAAACTTCCATTATGACAGCTACCATCCAAGATTCATCAAGAGGAATTTACCAGCGGGACAACTTCTGCGTTTCAAGCAGAATTGTAGCGAGGAGAATCAGGATGGTTTCCTGCACAATTATTTTTCAGGTCACGTCCATTAAAAGGGTTATCCATCACATATCGTCAAATCCACATTGAACAAGGCTAGAAGATGTATGATTGCCACCTGGGAGTTATTACAGAATTGTGACCTCTGTCTACAGAATTAAGATGAATTGCCATTAGGACTTCCATCTTCCTTCGTAGATGTATAAAGGGCTGTATTATGAGAAAATGGCATTTTCTGTAGTGCAGGGATAGGCAACCTGGTGCCCTCCAAATGTTTTGGACTACAACTCCCATAATCCCTGACCGTTGGCTATGCTGCCTTGGGCTGATGGGAGCTATAATCTAAAGCATCCAGAGGGCACCAGTTTGGCCAAGAGTAAGATGTAACCTGGCTACTTTTGCTTAATTTTAAATAAAGAAAAATATTGGTGCTTTCCTAATAGGTTTAGAGTTTGGGAAAAATAACAGAAGACCTTTGATGCTAGGTCAAAGGGGAAGGTAGGAATACATGAATCTCTCAATTTTTGTTAAAGTCTGCACGAAAATTGATAAGCATTTCTTCTAATATATACATTTTTGTTTGCATTTTTTCTAATCGTATTTTGCAAGCAGTTTCCTATAATATCCAGTTTTGTACATTATTTTCATTTATGTACACATTTTTGTGCCCATATTTCCCAAATACACACATTTTGAATGGGAGAATTGTGCATTGCAAAATTTGGAGAAGTGCAAATAATGGATAACTGTTTCAATTTGAGTATTGGTTTGAGAAGTGCAAATTAAGTAGGTTCACATTTCGATGCAAATTGAATACATTTCTCCCCATCTGTAGCTGTAGCTCAGTAGTTGAGCATATGTTATCCATGCAGCAGGTCACAGCTTCAATTCCTGGTTGGTTCATGTTGCTCCTGTTCTTGTTTGCAACCTGTTTTTGTTTGAATGGGAAAGAGCACATTTTGAACCGGAAAAGTGTTCACTTTCCTCCCATTGACTAATTCTGAAAATGTGTATTTTTTTTAAGTGCACATTTTAAAGCACATATTTTTCAGATGTGATCACAAGTTCAGGAATTTCTGAACTTTTCCCCTGAAAAATGCACTCCTATTTGTGTTCAGGATTACGAATGAGGCAAGTTCAAGTGATTTGTGAACTGAAATGAATTTCTCATACATCCCTATTCTAAAATAGAGGGCTGACCTCTGTAAAGTAGGACCGCTGGCTACCCTAGCTGCAAGTGCTGCTCTCAGTTATTACAACCATTGCGAACTTGGTTAGTTTTTCCCAACTGCTAGCTGTTCTCTGGCTGCTTGACTTCAGCCTTCCAAAGATTTCCCCTGCACATGCATGCATATACGAAGTAGAGTTGCCAACTGATCAAGATAAATCTGGGCCTGCTTTTGTGCCTTTTAACAAACAGCAGCTTGATCTGTAGAAATCAACAGGTGAAGCTTTTCCTCCCCACAACATGGAGATAAACATGGTGTTGCCTCCTGTTCTCAGCCCATCATGCTGCTTAAGGTCTCAAGGGCAGGGACCAATAACAAAGTTGGCAACTTTAGTGGGAACTGATGAGGTATTTATTTCAAAAGCGTCTATCCTAGAGATAGGAGACAAAGGAGCTAAAGTGTACTGCACAGACTTGGATATCTTTACAACCACACCGTGTTTAGGTTATATATTAAAGTAGGGCTGTGCACTGCCTCGTTACGAAGCCCGAACAATGATGCGAAGCAGGCAGATTCGGACCAGCCTTCTTGTGATATGAAGTGGATCAGAGCATAACTGAGGCGTCCCGAGGTGAAGCACCCCCCCCCCCACGAAGCGCCTCCTCCGCCTTGTATATCTGGAGCTCTACTAAATGCCTGAGCGGTCCAGACAGGCTGTCTCCAAAATGTATCAACTTCTGAAAGTTCATGTTGAGGTACAGGAGGGGGGAGGCGGGGAGGCAGGAAGGTGAGCACAGGAGGAGGAGGGAGGGTGCTTTGGCGAATAGGAACTCTTGGCCAGAACCAATGCCAGCAGTCTCCAATCAGAGAGAGTGATGGAGGAGGGGGGTATATACTTCAGGGAAAGGCTGTGTTTGGTTATTGTGCTAGCTGTGTCTTTGGGGGAGGGCTGGTGTATAGTTAGATGATCTGGTGTGTGTGTGTGCGCGCGCACGCACGCACACATGCATTCCTTGCAGTGCCTCCTTCTGTTTCTTTGTTCTTGATCACCATTAGGCTTTCCTTGATATTTAAAAAGAAACAGCTAGGTTGTAGTGCGGTCATTCCCTTGTTCCTTGTGTGAGCGGCCCCTTTGGGACTGTGTCTTTGCACCCATTGCAGACTCCTTCTCCTATTTCTTTCTACTTCCAACTCATTTGTTCTGTGTACTATTCATATTCATCTCTCCTTTCCATATTTTTTCAAACTAACATAGCTTTTCCTTACTCACTGCTGCTACGCTCCCCCCTCCCCTGCCATTCCTGTGTTTGTTTATGTCTCTTTTGGACTCGGGAAAAGGCTGTGTTTGTTGTTTAAGGTCGACCCTCACTTCTGCTTTCTCCATTTTATTTCCTTGTCATTTTTGTCTGTCAACTCTGTCTCTTTTAGATTTTTAAAAACCCAGTCTTATTTCTATTTTTAAAAACAAACATTGACTTCTGGGCATGTCCCCCCCGCCCCGCTTAAGTCATATTCAAGCATTTGTTTTTTCTTGCTTTCTAAATTCTTAAAGAAAGGCATATTATAACAGCTTATGTGTGTAGTGTTTGGTTCCCCCCGCCCCCCAGGTTGAAGTGAACCATCTGTGTCTTCTCTGTGTTGATCCTCCCAAAACAGAAATCACAGAAGGGTTTTTAAAATTATTGATCGCTTGCTCTTGGCTCTTACCTTATTGCCTCCGCTGTTGTCCTGTATTTCTTGAAGTTAACCTGCCTTCCATAAAAGAACATGAAATATTAATAAATTAAAGAAACATGTTATTTGCTTAGGTAGTTCTGCTTTTCTTTTGTTCTTGTGTGTCTGTGTCCGTATCTGCACGCGTGTGTGTGCATGCACTAGGTTGTTGTTCCACCAACACTATACGTCCAAATTTCAAGACAGTGTTGAAAAAGCATGAGACACATAGTATTTAAATTAATTACCTTCTTATTCCAATAACACTCCACTGTGTGGCAAAGCAGTCTGGCATAATGAGGCATCTTAGGGGTGTTGGCCAGGGCAGAGGTGGTTGAGGTGCTGCTGTCACTAGCAGCACCATTAGGCCAGCTGTCTGTCCCCTAGTCCAGACAGTGCATCCTGGTGCAGTAGGGCAGCAGAGCACGGAGGCCAGTTGCAGTGTGTGGAGGTCACTGCTCGAGGAGGCTGGCATGAACAGGTGCAGTAGTCTCACTCTTGCCCAAGGCGGAGCAGCATCTCCTTCTGTAGTGGACGAGGGGAGCCACTGATGGATGTTACATCAGAGGTGTCTGACGTCCTCAGCATAGTGGAGGACGAAGAGGAGGAGATCCTCCAGGGTGTGTTGGAGGAGGAGCAGCAGGAAGAGGCTCCAGCACCCGATCCCTCTTCCATTGTTCCCCCGCTCATGTGGTTCCCCCCCCCCCCAAGTCGAGGCAGGCAGTCTACATCTCCTCCTCCCCCAAAAGGTCAGGGCAGCATCATCTGGGCCCACTTTGAGGTGGGAGTGGATCCCGCACTGCTGTCTGCTGCCACTGCAAGGCATCTCTGAGCAGGGGGAAGCAGCCAGGGCACTACAGCAACAGCAGCTTGGCCCTACACTCAAGGAGGCAGCACCAATCGGTCTTGTTCGGGGAAGGGGCCCCTACATCCCAGCAGGCCGCCAGCAGGAGCAAGCAGAAGGCTGGTAGTGCCAGAATTGCTGGAAGCTCTCTGTCTCTCACCCCCAAGAGACTTAGGCAGGCCACCAAGGAGGAGATGGGGTGGGGGAAGGATGGGTCCACCAGGTGGAGGTTTCCAGCATTCAAAAACCAGTGGCCCTCCTGGGCTAGGCACCGAGCACGTTCAAAGCTCAGTGGCCCTTCTGGGCTAGGCACCGACCACATTCAAAAATTAGTGGCCCTTCAGGGCTAGGCACTGACCATGTTCATTCAAGATACATTCAAAATACTCATTTAGTGTGTGCTAGAAATAAACAATAGCAGACACACACGCAAAAACCTCTGCCAGCCTGCCTGTCAGGGAATGTGTGTATTCAGCCATAAAGAGGCTGAGCTGGTGATTCTTCTGAATAAGGGTTGTTTTGCACTTCAAAGAAACTTGCAGCAGAGTTTAGGGACAGTGACCTCTGCTTCAACACACTTTCCCTCCTGAGTTTGGTTTGAGTTTCATGGAATCTTAAATTCAACCTGTGCCTAGCACACAAGCCAGTGGGCCAAATTGCCTTGACTCTGGCAAGTGGGATGCCCTTGAGGGTGGCTGGGAGGAGCTCAGGTTTCACACACGTCTGTGGAAACAGAGAGAAGCTATAGCTCTTTGCTTTGGGAGTTTTGGTGGAAAACATCAAATTTCACCTGCACCTACCACTAAAACCCAGTGGGCCAAATGGCCTGGAATTTGGCAAGTGGGATGCCCTTGAGAGGGGCTGCAAGGTTCCCAAATTTCATGTCTGTATCCTAAAAACGGAAAAGGTTATGACCGTTTGTGTTTTCCCATGGAAGTCAATGGGAAAACGCCAAAAACAGGTGATCCGGATATCTGAATTACACTTCGGATTTGCATCTGAGTCGAAGCGGAGGGGGTCTGAATCAGTCCAAGGCAAATAGGGGTCACTAAGGAGTATCGGAGGCAACATCAGAAGCAGAGCGGAGGGGTCCGTGCACAGCCCTACATTAAAGCCTTAAATGCTATCTGTGTCTCTGGTAATGTATAAGAAACAAATTGAACCAGCAATCTGGGAGAACAATAATTAAGCACAGTGGAAAAATATGCTCTTTGTTCAAAGTCCCAGAGAACCCTCTTTAACTAACGGAAAGAATAGCTTTAGAGGAACAACAATACAATTTTCACATTGTTTTCTTGCAAACAAGTCAGCGCATGGCACAAGGCAGAAACTCCCAAACTGTATGCCCTGAGAGGGCTTTTAGTGTGCTTTTACATAATTAAAAGTTTTCTGCAAGCCTAAAGTATCCACCCAAAGAGTAAGCCGCTGTTTGCATCTCTATGTGATTGGCCACTCCTGCCTTGCCGCCTCTTAGTCGGCTTCAGTTGGAGGTGCGCTGGGCTGATTATGGTGTGTGTCTGCATCGGGCATCATTAGATCTTTCACTCCTGGTGTAGAGGCACACCAGGACTACCAGCTCTCAAAGGAGGTTGCCCATTGCATCTCTGTTTGAGTCACTGAAACATGCCCAGGACAGTGACTGAGGTAGAGACATGGGAAGTGGGTTGTCTTGAGGGCAGTGCTTTAGTGGAGCCAGGGCTCACAGGGACGCACCACTAGCACTTTTTTATTAGCAGGGCCGCTGATGTGATCTCACCCCCCTCACAATTCCTCTTTCTCTCTGAGTTTAGCTGTAATCCTCAGAGTACCTAGAGGGAAATGAGGTCCCCCCCCTATTGTTCTAGTGCAAAGTATGTTGAAGTGGTTTGGTCTTGAATGGGCAGTTAAGACCCATTAGCTTTTAACAAAAGACCAGATTCCTGGTGCAGATTCAAACTGGTAGAATGGTTTTGTTGATATGGATTAACACAGCTGCCTGTGTTTTTGGACTCTCCTTGGGGGCATGGCAACAGAGACTTTCATGATGAGTATCTGAACTTCACTGCTTGAGTTTGACTAAATCTCACTTTGATTTTTAGGGCTGAGATGAAACAGCTTCCCCAACCCCACCCCACCTCAATTTGGAAGGTGGTGAATTGGGGAAGCCATTTTGATTATTTGGGGAGGAAAGGGAAGGGTGGTGCAACAGCTTCCTCCCTCCCTTTAAAAGCCACCATATCTGGTGGTGGGGGACAGGCTTTCACTCCTCTCCCCTTGTTTAAAACAAAAGCCATGGCAGCCAGAGTAACAGCTCCGGCCATCACTGTATTTCCCTCTGCCCTTGGTCCAGGGGTATACTCAGATTGGGGAAACATGGTGGCAGCCAAATCCTTTGCTCCAGTTGTCAAGACTTTAGTTTTAAATGGGAGGGAGGAAAGAAAGCTTGCTGCCTCCCTTACAGGATGGTGGGGGGAGGAAAGGAGTCACTGCTCTGGTAAGTGGCCATCCTGAAACCAGACAAACTGGTTCAGGACCCCACCCTCCAAAGTCATGTCTCAGTTTTGTGAAATTGACCCTCGAAACTTGGGGTGAACCCTGAAACTGGGCAAATCTAGGCTAGTCCTGATTTTAACACAACCTAAGGGAGTAATCCTTTGGGGGGCACAAAAGGCAAGTGTTTCCCCAATTTTAATAGACAGAAGAAGCGCCTCTGCTATCAAAGGTCTGGGAAACACTGCCCGAAGGAAATCTTTCAGTTTCTTCACAGCACTAGCTTTTGCAAGAAGAGCTGGAATAATTTGTTTCTAACAAAGAGCATTCCCCACCTACAAGTGACTCTTGGTTAGACAGGAGTGGAAAATCTGTAGCCCTCCAGATGTTAAACTACAGCTCTCACAATCCCTGACCAGTAGCCATTGGGACTGGGTCTGATGGGCGTAGGAGTTCAACAACATCTGGAGGGCCACAGGTTCTCCATGCCTGCATTAGGACCTGGTTTCCAATTTCTTGTAAGCTGTTTCATGATAACCAAACCAGTAACTTCTATCTTTAGGACAGCCTGGGTCACAGAATTTAACATCAGTTGTAATATGAATATTTGGCAGATGGAGGTAAATCCAGTTTCATAACAGATAAATCCTCAAGATCATAGAAGTTATTAATTGCATCATTTTGATAACTGTAACCCCAAAAGTGCAGTACATGTGATCCTCTGCATTTGTCAGTTTTATGCAGGCAAAACAAGATGACCACTTAGGGTCTGAATAATGGAACATAAAAGTAAAGTTAGAAATTGAATAATTGATGTTCTGCTCACACAACATTTTCTAGATCACAACCACATTATATGGGTGATTTTCAGCTTTTTGCTGCTAAGAGAATCAGTGCCCATAAGTACCATTGGAGAGTCCTCCATCTGATACTATCAGAACCAAAGGCCTTTTGGGCACAGAAAGGCAGTGCAACCTTGTTGTCTCCACGAGGGGAACTGTGAGGTAAGGTAAGCAGTCCTGGGTTCAAATGTCTCTTCTGCCATGAACTCTCTGATTGTCTTAGGCCAGGGATAGGCAACCTGGTTCCCTCCAGATGTTTTGGACTACAACACCCATCAGCCCCAGACAGCATAGCCAATGATAAGGGATCATGGGATCGTAGTCCAAACCATCTGGAGGGCATCAGGCTGCCTATCCCTGTTAGGCAGGGCAAACTGCTTTCTCTCAGTCTCCATCTTCATCCCCATATCTACATTATGGAGGTGATTGATACTGGTCTACCTTAGAGGACGGTTTATAAGGTGAGATAAATGAAAGATTTTGAATGCTAATGTGCGACATAAATGTTACATAAATATATGGTGGAGGTGGTGGTGGTGGTGGTGGTGATGATGATGATGATCATAGAATTGTAGGGTGGGAAGGGGCCCACAAGACCATTGAGTCCAACCCCCTGCCCAGTGCAGGAAGCCTGATTCCCAGGCGGTCTCCCATCCAAGGACTAACCAGGGCTGCCCCTGCTTAGCTTCCGAGATCAGACGAGATCAGGCACATCCATCCCTTTGGACATCTGAATCCCCCTCCCGCTCCCCGCAACATGTCAGCTAGCCCCCAGCTCCTTACGTGGGGCCCTTAGGCTTGTTCCATGGGGGTGGGGCTGCTGCCGGGGGAGGCGCCACCAGGACAGCCAGCGCCGACACTGCCACCAGTGCTGCCAGGGGAGCCGCTGCCACCTCTGCCAGCTTCGAGGACCTCTGGACAGTGGACATGTGCCAGCTTGTTGTTCTGGAGGAGGGGGGATTTTTAAAATGTTGACTCCCTGTATTTCCAGAAATACTTTAAAAATGGCTCCCCCCCTCCAGAACAACAACAACAAGGCAGCTGATGATTGTTACCACCTCCATGGGATCTTCCCTATATAACGAAATGTAAAATGTGTTTTTACAATTTAACAGATGGGATCCAAAGAGCTACTTCAGGTGCATGCAAGAACTTATTTTAAGAACTTATCTTAAGGAGCGCCTCCAGCAACACCAGACAGGCTGCTTAACAAGATCAGCCTCGGATGGCCTTCTCTTTGTCCCATCAGCCAGGAAAGCTAGGCTGGTGAGGATGAGGGAGAGGGCCTTCTCTGTGGTGGCCCCCACTCTGTGGAACTCCCCCCCAGGGAACTCTGCCATGACCCCTCTTTATTGAGCTTCCGCCACACATTAAAATCGTGGTTGTTCAGGCAGGCATTTGGGGTGGGTTAGGGTATTTTTAGAAATAGGTTTTAAAGTAGAATTTTATTGTTTTAAAACTGTTTGTATTGCTGTACATCGCCCAGAGTGGCTGGGTGACGGGCCAGATGATTGAATTAAGAAATTCAATCAATCAATCAATCAATCAGTCAATCAAAATTTAAAGTTTAAAGTTTTTCAGTTTCTGCACTGAAACTCCACTGTAGCTAGGCCTACATTTTATTCTAGACCATACATAGGCTACTGAAATTCAGCTTGGCTTGTCAGCAGGAAGGATATCTCAATTTTCCCTCATGGCTAATATATATATATATGTATGTATGTATATGTATATGTATATATATGTGTGTGTGTGTATGTGTGTGTGTGTATATGTGTGTGTGTGTGTGTATATATATATATATATATACACACATACACACACACACGCATACATCATAAAAGCAAATTATTTGTCTGCTCTGCCACATCTGTTCTGGAGAAGAGGCTTTTCCATTTAAATATCCATGGTCACAAAAGTAATTGAGGGATGGTTGCTGTGTACCTTTGAGCCCAGACCTCTCCTTCTGGCAGAGGTGGAACGGAAGCTCCTCCTCCATTCATGATCTCTAATGGCTCAAACGTCACAGTTGCTGAGATAACTGGTGCGTCAGCAGCCCCAATTTATTCGAGGAGGAGGGGCTGGTCCAGTAACCCAGTTCGAAGATTTTGTCAACCTTCCTCCTCCTAAAGCGGCAGAGCAGTCCGCCACTTCAAACTGCAGGTGGAGAAGTCACACGTTTGAATGCTCCCTAGAGTTAAGAGTTCCGTGCATAAAACTGACCCTGCAGGGAGTGGGCAGAACTAGATTTCTCCTTGTCCCAGATATGCTCATTGTCATTGTTATATGTGGGAGGGAGCTCTCTTTTGTTTGTTTTTTGATGCGTGGGAGCATTCAACAGTGGCGTTTCCCTCCCTCCCACACAGTTGGAAGTGGTGCAGTCCACTCTACATCTATTGCTGGGATCTCCAACATGGTGCCCCTGGGCCCCAATGTCTCCACGGACACCTTTGTTGGTGCCCACCAGGCTCCCTGTCCCTGCTGATGTTTATTTTATTTCTCAAGTTAAATTTTTATTCCATTTTACTGGGCATGCTGCAACATCAAGTGCTGCCTGCCAGCACCATCTTTATTTCAGTTCCAAAGTGTGGTTCTGTGTTTTGAAGCTCAGACCCCCTCCCCCACCTCTGCCTTTGTTAGGTTGTTGGACAAGTTACTTTTCTTTTAGTCTCACCAGGTTGCCTTCTGGGAATTGGCCAAGCCCACCATGGTAGCCGTTGGTTGGATCCAGATTTGTGCTAGCAGAGTACTGCTGGTGTTGGAGGAAGGGGGCAAGGCAGCCATTTTCTCTGATCTCCTCTTTCCCCTGCAGTCTCCAGCAGCACCTCCCATGTTGTTCTGGAGGGTTGGGGAGTCCTCTGGTACAGAATGGGAGGTGCTGCTAGGGGCTGAAAGAGGGAATGGAGACATTCACCATCAGACCCCCTTCCTCAATTTTTTAATTTATTTTTTATTTCATTACATTTATATCCCACCTTTTTTCCTCCTTAAGGGATCCAAGGCGGTGTACATAACCCTCCTCCTCCATTTTATCCTCACAACAACAACCCTGTGAGGTGGGTTGGGCTGAGAGTCTGTGATTGGCCCAAAGTCGCCCAGTGAGCTTCCATGGCTGAGTGGGGACTAGAACCCGGATCTCCTGACTCTCAGTCCAACACTCTAGCCACTACACCACACTGGCTCTAGCAGGAAGTCTCCATTGAATCCTGGTTCCCTCTGAGAATGGAAGGAGCCCTTCCATTCATGGAGGGGCATGTCTGGATCCCACCCAATATTTGTGGATTATTGTCAGCCCTAGCCATTCTTTATCTAATTTCCAAGTCACCAAAAGTAACCATAATGTTTTAGGTTTTTGTCCACAACAATGAGGACTAGCAACCCATACTCAATTTTTGACTGAAAGTTCAGATAAGCAAATGGTGCACTGGATGGTTCTGTTCTCCCCCAGCCACATGCTCTGCAGCACAGTTGCAACGATACAGATTTCTAGAACCACCAATTCTGAATGAACATTGTTAAAGGATAGGCATATTGGAAGATGCTCAATCCATGCAGATGTCGACATTTCTTGGATCGAAGCCCACGTTCTCATGAATGTGAGAGCCAAGGCCTTTGCTCATCTTTACCATGCAAGCGTTTTCTTTCCTAATGGCTTATGACCAGCTGCAGCCCCATGATTGATCTCTGTGGATGTGACAGTCTGTTCCTGTGGGGCTTGGATAAAAATGAGAATCAATTCTGTAAACAATCCTTCCAGAGAAGTGAAGGCTGTGGACATGATGTGGTCAAGAAACATTATGATTTCTGTCAACAAATTGAGTTCAAGGGCATTCTGGGATCCTAGCGCTAGCCCGTGATCTCTGCACTGCACAACCCCAGAGCTCAGCGTAGCTAGGGGAAGCAGCCTAGAGATCAGCCAAGAAGAAGTGATGTCATATAGACCTAGGATATCCCAAAGGTAAGAACGGGCAGCCTCCCTTCAAATAAACGAACCCTGATTTTGTTCTTTGCTGTTTGCTTTGTGTACAAATTGATCAGGACAGATGGGGCCCAGAGCCAGAGCCAGGGCAGCTGCCAAAAAGACCTGGTGAATTTTGTTTTTGGCTTCGGCCTGTTCCCAAAGGAGCAAACACTGGAAAAGTTTGACACTCTACCAAGGCCAGGGTTTTGCTTTTTTTTTATTTTTCTCCCAGCAACCCAGGAGATCCCCCCAAAAGTAAATTGCATTTTCAGTTTTTCTGTCAAAGGCCATCCAGGCCAAAACAAACAACACATTACCTAAGTAATACAGGAATTAATGAGGGAAATTGTATAAAACAACAGTAAATTGAAAAAGTTTTGGCAACTGCTTTGGCCTAAAAGGGCCCCGTCCTGGCATATGGTCTCCCTAATTTTCCAGATGTTAGCAATAAAATTAGCAGCTCTTACAGGAATTGGTTCAGGGCACAATCCTATGCATGTTTAGACAGAAAAAAATGACTTGCAACTCCCAGCATGCCCCAGCCAGCCATGCTGCTTGAGGCATACTGGGGATTGTAGGTAGGGATGTGCAAAGCCACCCCATTTGGCTTCTCCAGGTGCCCACCTAGCCCCTGCCCCTGTTCACCAGTCCCTGGACTGTGCTTGAGCCATTCCCATGCTCGGTGAGCAGCCCGCCACTCACCCCGGTGGCCTCATCAAGCTCTGCTGTCACCATTTTTTGAAAAATAAAATTACTATCGCAAAAATGTGCATATTTGGGTATGCGTGGAAATGCGCATGTTCATGCAGGTGCATTTTTGTGATTGCCATTTTATTTTTCCAGAAATGACAACCTCAGAGCTCTACAAGGCTGTCGGGGTGAGTGCAGGCCACTTGCTGAGTGCAGGCAGGGGCGAACGGGGGCAGGGGCTCGGTGAGTGGGGTGTGGGCAGGGGGGTTCTGCTGGATTCCCGGACCGAATCAGGCGCCTGTGCTATCCCTAGTTGTAGGACATGTTTCTGTCTAAACATTTAGCAGGGGCCAAGAATGCAGTGTGTTTTTTCTTTCTGTTATCCATTGTTCTGCAGCCTCCCAGGCTGCCTGCACTTCCTGATCCAAAGAAGCCCTAGGGGAGGAATTACCTCATGATGTCTTCGCCTGGGTGGGAAGTGTGGGAAGCAAAGGAGGCTACAGGCTGCCAGAGAGATGCATGAACAGTGAAAGACAGGACACTCATACTCACAGTTTGGCCACCTCATAAGTAAGATAAGCACAAGGACACTGAACCCACCCCATCAGAATTTCTCTGAAATTTTCTTCTCCTTTGAATTTCTTTTCGAAAGCAATTTCTTTTCTATTAAATTGAATAATGGTAAAAAAAAAAAAATGTGGGATAAATTTTCAGTATAGCACTACCTATTTCCCAGCAGGTAACTTGTGATATGCTGAAAAGGGTGTCCTGGGATCTTATCCAGGGAGTGGTTGGAACAAGGAATTCCCAGTAGAGTGGCTGTGTGTCCTACTTTTCAGAGGGTGGCCATTTATGAATTGCCAATTTATCTCCACAAAATTTGCATCTGATAATTTATTTGTATAGTTGCGAATTTAGGCATCATTGTTATACATTTAAATAGGAATACAATCCCTGTCACCATCGTTTGGTAGACTGTGACCAGGTGACCTGTGTGCCTGCCCACCCAGCCCACTGCCCAGGTGCTAGGTGTGGGTGGGCAACAGACCTTATGGTTCTTTATACTGGAATTGGACTGGGCAGCCCTTCCAAGAGAGGACACCAACACCTTTGCTGATGCTTCGGGCGGAGGCTTGGCTGCTCTCAGCAGCCCAGCAGTGTTTACTTTGTAATCTGGGACTAGGGATGGCAGAGAATTCCTCCACGGACCCCAATGAGCCTAGCCTAGGCTAGCCTATCGCATGAAAAAACAGGGACGCAAATGGTGTAGTGGATGCCATTTGCGGCCGTAAAGCTGTTAGATTAACCTAAATGCAGCCATAAATGGCTGCATTTAGGTTAACCTAACAGCTTTACATAGTAACGTATGGCTGTGAGAGCTGGACTATAAGGAAGGCTGAGCGCCGAAGAATTGATGCGTTCAAACTGTGGTGCTGGAGAAGACTCTTACGAGTCCCCTGGACTGCAAGGAGGTCAAATCAGTCAATCCTGAAGGAAATCAGCCCTGAGTGCTCATTGGAAGGACAGATACTGAAGCTGAAGCTCCAATATTTTGGCCACCTAATGCGAAGAGAGAACTCCCTAGAAAAGACCCTGATGCTGGGAAAGACTGAAGGCAAAAGGAGAAGGGGACAGCAGAGGATGAGAAGGCTAGATAGCATCACCGATGCAATGAATATGAATTTGAGCACACTCTGGGAGAGAGCGGAGAACAGGAAGGCCTGGCGTGCTATGGTCCATGGGGTCACGAAGAGTCAGACACGTGAACAACAACAACAAACAGCTTTACGGCCTCAAATGGCATAGTGGACACAATTTGCAGCCGGAGTTAGCCCAGCAATACGGCACGGCAATGGCGGCCGGCCGTATCGCCAGCGATGCAGACCCAGTGGCAGGCTCAGCAGGATTGCCGCAGAGCGGAGCTGACCAGGACAGATTCTGGGGGGAGGGACGGATTGCCTCCCCCCAAGGGAGGATTCCCACGCGGACCAGCAGGTAGGGAATCCGCCCATCCCTATCTGGGACAGAATTCCCCATGCAGCCATATCCCCCCCCCCTTAAGGATGTCTTTGGGAACAATGTTGCATCATAGCATAGTGCCGTTTCTGCTAGGGGCAGCCAAGCAACCACTTGAAGTCGTGACAAAACCCCTTTCTGTTGTAAACGTAAACCAACTAACCAAACAAAAAGCCTTGGCCATTTTGTCTTTAGGGTGAGCCCATGCCCACCGAAAAGTACTTTGAATTTGTCCACCCCCTGAAAGTGGCTAATATCCCCACCACCACCACTTCGCTGGGGGATGTTTGACCTGGCCCTACCCGAGTCCTTTGTTTAAAAGGAAGGTTACAGCGGCTGGGTTTGCATGATCGCAGGGGTGAAAGAACCCATTGTTGGTTCTTTCCCCACCCCCGTGTGTGCTGGTCACATGACCGCGTTCTACATAATTACCTGCGATGCAGTGCAGGTTGCCATGTTGTCCGAACCCGACACATGGTGCAGTGCGAGTGGCTTGGTACCCTCCCCACAACCCCTACCGAAAGTCGTGGATTGTAGAGTGGGTACGAAGTGACCCACGCCACACGCTGGGTTCGGACAACATGGCAACCTGCGCAGCATCGCGGGTAATTGGGTAAAACGTGGTCATGCCCGTTATGCGTGGAGGTGGAGAAATAACCAATGATGGGCTCTTTCGCCCCACAACCATGCGAACCTAGCCAGTGTAATTCTTTACATGTCTGCTCAGAAGCAAATGTTATTGAGTTCTTTGGGACTTTCTCCTAGGTAAGCATATATAGGATTGCAGCCTTAACCTGAAACATCCTTAGGCTCCATAGATGTGGGGAGTGGCCCAAACAACACCGAGGGCCTTCACACTGAGGGGTATGGGTCTGAGTCCGAATGGAAGGATTTAGACTCCACTATTGCACTGAAAACTAGGGCCGTGCAATGCTTCGGCGTGAAGCCCAAGCTCCGAGTTGAAGCGGGGTGCTTTGGGCTGCTTCGGGCTGCCTCCAAGGTGAGGCAGAGGGGGCCCAAAGTGACCCGAGGTGAATTGGGTTGTTCCAAAGCGCTTTGGTGCACTTCGGTGTGATCTGGAAGCCCAGCCGCCATGCTGCCACCACTACAGCTGCCACCCAGCCCCCAGCTCCTTACCCGGGTCCTATGGAAGCATGCCAGCAGCTGTCCTGTTGTGCTGGAGGGGGTGAGCCATTTTTAAAATGGCGACTCCCTGTATTTCCAGAAATACAGGGAGTCAACATTTTAAAAATGCCCCCCTC
Source organism: Heloderma suspectum (assembly GCF_057233095.1). Classification (NCBI taxonomy): domain Eukaryota; kingdom Metazoa; phylum Chordata; class Lepidosauria; order Squamata; family Helodermatidae; genus Heloderma; species Heloderma suspectum. Next base: position 177,959,438 of record NC_139459.1, read on the forward strand.
CTCCAGAACAACAAGACAGCTGCTGGCCCTGGTTAGTACTTGGATGGGAGACTGCCTGGGAATCAGGCTTCCTGCACTGGGCAGGGGGTTGGACTCAATGGTCTTGTAGGCCCCTTCCAACCCTATGATTCTATGATTCTATAAATCCCACTGGCTTTGTAGGCCTAGTTGAGCCCCCACCCCCGAATCAGCCCAAGCCAAATCGGGCCTGCCTTGGAAGCCCCAAAGCACCTTCCGATTCGGATCGGGGGATCCATGCACAGCCCTAGTGGAAACCTCATGGCCTGGGAACCTGGCTCAGCCTGACTCTGCAACAGATTACATGACAAGAGGGTGTGTAACTAGATCTGCCCCAGCTGCAAGGTAAGGCTTCATGTCACACCCTTGATTTATTGCCCAAGTCACTGGGAACTGGAGAATGAGGGGATTCTGAGGAGGAGGAGGGATGGGGTATGTCACCCAGGGTGAGATGTTAAAATCTAGAGGGAGGAGCAGCAATGGCCGCTGTGACATTCTCTGCATTTATGGGCTAAATGTTCAGGTAGGGAATGGCGGTGAGAAGAAGGGTGTGTTAACTAGGCCTACCCTGGTATTTAAAGTAGGCCCAAGCTGACGAGACCCCGTTGAGAGCAACGTCTTTAATGCTTGGATATCTACCAACTCTGAATTTGCTTGATCACTCTAGGAAATCTTGTTCATGATACTTTGGTATCGAGTTTGTGTATGTCAACCTTTTGCTGGGAACTACGACACTGAAAGGATTTTAGCTTAAATTTGTCTCTCCCCCACCCCCAAGTCTGGTTGAGGGCCCCCTGCTGTGAAGAAGCCAGTTGTTAGTGGTGGGGACTTTGAGTGCTGAAAGCTATTTCACAAGTCTTTGGAATGCATATCTGAGTAGCCTGATCTATGGAAATCAAAGCCTGAATGCAAGAAGGGCTCTAGTGTTGAATTGCCTGAGGGGGCCAGGTAGCCTAGCTGTGACAATAAATGGATTTCAGAAAACCCACATGGATGTATGGTTTTCTGTACCCTATGTTGCCAAGACCTTGCTCTCAAACATCTCCTCCAAACACAGCATTGAGTTTCATTCAAATGCCATTTAAGCCAATATATCTCGGAAATACTGAGCTTCCTGGAGATTGGTTTATATTCATCTCCAGCTTCTTTAAGGCCCCAGGACCTGAAGGAGGAGCTGCTAAAATAAAAAGTAAGGTCTATGGCGCCATCACGCCATCAATACAGTTGCAATGTACATGGCAGCCTGAGTTGATGTCCCCTCTCCCATTGGTAAAGTCACACTGTGTCATGCAAATTTGATCCATGTCACAATGTCTGCATGACTGGCTAGATCTCCCATGGGTGGATGTAACTGGGAATAATTCACAGTTGACAAGAGTCTGACTCTCAAGTGGATACCCTCCAGTTAAAGGAATGCCCGAGAATGGAACACTCTCCTTCAGGAGTCACCGAGGAATAGGATGGCCATGAATGAATTGCCCCCAAAGAGGAAATGCATCACCAAAAAAGAGGTCAAAAAGAAGATATCGATTTGCCTAACATTTGCAGATACTGATTCCTATGTACAGATGCAAATGTTGATGATGAGGACATTCAAATAGGAATATACTATAGTACCTCCCACCATAATGTGGTAGGCTGTGACCAGGCGATCCGTGTGCCTGCCCAGTCCTGCTAACTTGCTGATGAACAACAAGGCCCCTTGTCTCCCTTCTTATGGTTCCTAATCTTTAAACTGAATTGGACAGGACTGCCCTTCTAATCCATGATGCCTTCAAAGAGAGGGCGGTCCTCTGGCAGCTCTTCAAATAGAGGACTGAGCTCTGTAAAGAGGACACCTGGCCACCTCATACTGGTGAGACAGGGAGAAAGTCTCTCTTGAGGCTCTTATACCTGTCAGACTATTTGTCCATCTAGCTTGGTATTGTCTCCCCTGGACATGGTTCTCCATGGTCTGAGGCCGAAGTCTTTTCCATCACCTTCTCCCTGAATCTTTCATCTGGAGGAGGGAGAGATTGAATCTTGGACCACTACCTTTTTTCTTTCCCAACGTAATAGTCCCCTGCACAGCAATTTTCCTGCATAGTGGAAGTCTCTCTCCAGTTAATGGGATATTGTTTTTGCCCTTCTTGCTTCTGTTTTGCATTGCAACAGCTGTGACAGTACCATTAAACCCACTTCACAGGAACAGGCATTTACAAACCTTTTGGAAGCCATTCTCAGTTTGCTGGCACTGTCAGTACAACCACCCACTAACTTCACTCCAAATGCGTGGCAGTTAATGGAGCCATCTTAGTCTTAAATGGACAGTATTACGATGCACTTGGAGGTTATTATTTCTTTAACTGTCAGTCAGCAGAGCCATTGCTAGTTTGGGGAATTTATGAGATCCAATTAATTCCTTTTGAGTTCAGATGTGGAGACATGAGCAATCAAGACTGATGGTGAGTATATACCAGAATCTACTGGTTGATATAAATGAAAAAGAAAACAAACACATTAAGAAATACTTATCTCCTTTTTGAAGCAGTACAGAGCAGGAGAAAAGAGTTGCCAACTGGCCAGGAAGCAAGCAAGAAGACATCCATCCATATACACAGCCTGGGTTTCTTTACATCAAAGGGTAAAGTACATGCTTTGCATGCAGAAGTCCCCAGGTTCAATTCTGGGCATCTCCAGTTAAAAGGATCAAGTAACAGCTGATGGAAAAGACCTCTGCCAGTCAGAGTAAAGAATACTGGATTAGATAGACCAATGTCTAGGGGTGTACGGATTCCCCACCATCTGTTCTGGTGGGGAATCCACGGGGGGGGGGCGATCCATTCCTCGCCCCCGGAATCCTCCAGAGCGGCTCTGCTCCACAAGGATTCTGGGGGGGGGGAACCGGCTTGGGGGCTGCTTACCTGCCAGCCAGAGCCATTCGCCTCCTCCCTGTCCCTGCCGGTTGCCATGTCTTTTCTTTTTTTCTTTAAAAAAAAGGCGTTTGGCAGGATGTGCCCATAGACTTAGATGCAAAATAGAGCCGTGAATCTTGCGTATAAGCCTATGGACACATAGACGTAGATGCAAGATTCATGACTCTCTTTGCGTCTAAGTCTATGGGCACATCCTGCCAATTGTCTTTTTTTTTTTTTTTTTTAAGAAAAGACATGGAGATAGGCAGGGACAGGGAGGAGGTGAATGGTTCTGGCTGACAAGAAGCAGCTGAGTGCCGTTCTGCCTCCAGTCCTCCTGGAGCGGAGGTAAGTGGTCCCGATCCACTGCGGATTCCTGAGGCCAGATTCTCTGGAATTTGAATCCGCAGCAGATTTCTCTGACATCTCTACCAATGGCCTGCCTCGGTATAAGGCAGCTTCAGATCTTGTCACCTTTCAGGGCCAGATCTTCTGTCATATCGATACAATCCCATCATGGTGATGCTATATCCCTCTTAGGGCTGTGCACAGACCACCCAACCTGCTTTGGAGGCCGATTTGAACCCGGTCTGACTTGCTTCGTTCTCTGGATCTGAAGTGAGATTTGGACATCTGAATTGGGCTGCTGAGCTGAGTAAGCCCCCTTCTCCTTACCTGAACCCATTGTGAGCACCTGCAGCCATCATCCTCTTCAAGGGAGTTGCCATTTTCTTTTAAAATGGTGACTTGTCTTTTCTGTAAATCAAATGTTATGCAAATGGCAGCCGTAAGGCCATTTATGTCTGTAATATTGCATACCTGTTGCCCTTATGGCCACCATTTGCATAAGACTTGATTTCCGGAAACAAACGAGCCACCATTTTTTTTTTAAGGCAACTCCCTTGAAGAGGGCAACAGCTGTGGGTGCTAGTTTCAGGTCCAGGTAAGTAGCAGGGGGCTCATGCGGCTCGGCGAGCGTGTCCGGGGGTGTGTGTGAGCGGGGATTCAGAATGTCTGGATTGATCTAAAGTGGTTCAGATCGATTTGACCCACTTTGGACCGATCTGGACTTGCTTTGGATCTGGACCGACTTGGTCCGAATCGGTTCGCTTCGGCTCAGAATTTGGATCCGGATCCGAAGCAGTGCACAACCTTAATCCCTCTTATGCAATTATACCTTGTAGCACACACCATGATACCTGTTGCGTTATTTTGGATAATATGGAATAAAAAGCAGGAAATAATGCTAGAAAAGTGGTAGAACAATGTGACCCAACAGTTATCAGAGCACTTCAATACTGATAAAAAGCACCAGTATAGATCTAGCCCAGGTCAGTTATGAGAAAAGCAAGGGGACAAGGCCAGTTTTTCTCTGTCAGTCATTTTTTAAAAAGGAAACTCCCATCCTTCAGGCCTAATCCATCCTGAAGAGGTTCCCCATCTGGTTCATGGAGGTTTGGGCTCCCTCCCCAAGCCTTACCCCTCCCAGGTTAGTGGGTAGAGGAGTCCCTGTCATTATCTTTAATCACTGACTAGCGATAACAGCAGGGAATTCCCCTTGGCATGCCTGCATCCTCCTTAATGGGGGAAGCCCAGGGCCAGCGTGGGAAAGCCCTCACACATCGAAGCTGGGTCCCCAGCCACGGCCCTGGTGAAGGAGTTTTTCCCATCTGGGGAAAGCCTGCATGCAGGCTTTCTGTTGATCGTGCCTTCAATGATCAGAAGCAGAGGCTTCTGATCATCTAATGCAGGGTGGGAGGAGCAGTGAAGGCGATCTTCTCCTCCCTGTCCTCCTGCCCTGCATTGCTGGCTAGATCGGCTTCTTTTGCTAGATGGGTTTTCCCCCGCCCCCCATCTAGTGATAATGTTTCATAGCGGGAGGGAAGGAAGTTGGAGAGTTCTCAGGATCGCTCATGTCCTGGCCTCTCCAGTCTCCCCCCATCCCTGGCCACTGAAACATCCCCTTTTCCCTCTCTCCGAGGTCGGTTGTCCAACCTTGGGGGGGCAGCCGGTGCAGTTCTTTCCATGCCAGTTGTGAGGGGGTGGGGAGGGGGGGTGGATCTCTGACTCCCCTTTCCCAGATCAGAGTGCTGTGTCTGACCTTGGAGCGGGGAATCCCCAGTATTCTATGGACTCTCAGATAATGTCTAGGGGCCATAGGATTGCTCTTTAACAGACAAAAACCATCCCACATCCAGCACAGGAGTAAGCAACAAAAATAAGCACCAAAGCTGGACCATTTAACTATCCAAAGGTCTGGGAAAAGAGAAACATAGAATTATAGAATCATAGAATAATAGGGCTGGAAGGGGCCTATAAGACCGTTGAGTCCAACCCCCTGCTCAATGCAGGAATCTTAGTCAAAGCATCCCTGACAGATGGTGGTCCAGCCTCGTCTTGAATGCCTTCAGCGTGGGAGAGCCCACCACCTCCCTAGGTCATTGGTTCCATTGTCGTATTGCTCTAACAGTCAGGGAGTTTTTCCTGATATTCAGCTGGAATCTGGCTTCCTGTAACTTGAGCCCATTATTCTGTGTCCTGCACTCTGGGATGATCAAGAAGAGATCCTGGCCTTCCTCTCTGTGACAGCTTTTCAAATACTTGAAGAGCGCTATCACATCTCCCCTCAGTCTTCTCTTCTCAAGGCTAAACATGCCCAGTTCTTTCAGTCTCTCCTCATAGGGCTTTGTTCCACTCCCCTGATCATCTTTGTTGGCCTCCTTTGTTGCAACATAATTGCCTGGTGCCTAAAAGATGACAAAATTGGCAAGCTTCTCTAGGGAAAGCATTCCATAATTGGGGTGGGGGAGCTACCACAGAAAAGGCCTCTTATTACCTACCTGGATAGCAGACATTGCTAAATGTATTTGAGTTGCAGTGTTCTATAACAAACACATGGAGCTGCTATATAGAGTTAAATCTTTGGCTTATATCAAACTGAGCATTGTCTCTTCTGACTGGCAGTGGCTCTTATTAGTCTCAGGCAGAACCCAAGACCTTTCCTAGCCTTACTGCTTGCTATTCTTTAATTGGAGATGCTGCGGTTTGAGCCTGGAACTTTATGACAGGCACTGCAGATAGGATCTTCTCAGTGGTGGCCCCTATCCTCTGAAATTCTCTCCCAAGGGAAATATGGCTTTGGCTGCTTTTAAGAAGGTTTTAAAAACTCATCTGTTCTCCCTGACTTCTCATTGAGAAATGTAATAGAATTTGCTGATGATGGATCTTTTGACATTGTATTTTATCAAAACTGGATTTATTTAGAAGTGTGTTTACATTTCAGATGATGTTACTAATATGCTTGTATTGCTTGTATGCCATCACCTCAGGAAGACTACAGTCTTGAAGAAATCGACTGAATAAAATAAACCAACCAACATATGTATGCAAGGCATGTACTCTAACACTATGTCTATTTACTGTATTCATATACTGCCTTTCTGCCAAAAATAGACCTCCAAGGCAGCTCACAACATCCATTATAATACAATTTAAAAAACAGAACAAGCAGCAAGCAGCAACAAGTAAACATAAAACAAGTAACCAACCAGGTGCTGTCAAAAGATTGGATAAATAGAAAATGTATTAAATTGTCACCTACATAAACAATGTAGGTGGCATGACAAATACAGTTAGGGTGGGCATTCAAACATTTAGGTGCCACTATGGAAAAGGCCCAGTCCCTCTCAGAGCACAGTCCTATATGTGACTGCTCAGTCAGAACTAAGTTCCATTTATTTCAAAGAGGCTTACTCCCAAGCAGTGGTATAGTGATACATAGGGGTGTTGGAAAAATCCTCAGTGGAATCAGATGAGTTCAGATTTCTATGAATATGACCCGCAGATTCTGCAGTAGATCAGCTTTTCCCAAGTTGCACAGATTCCACGGACTTGTGGGCTGGTTTTTTTTAAAAATTTTTTCCAGAATTTTACGTAATTTAATCGCAGAGAAATATGTAAAATAATAATAAAAACCCGGCCACAAATGCACATTTTCCCCATAGGCTAAAGCATGAAAATGTGCTTTTGGGGAGTATTTGTGCATTTGGAGTGTATTTGCACATTTTTGCAAGTGCAAATTTGCGCAAATTCAGGAAATTGCAAAAAACCAGATTCCACCAGTGAGTGGCCAGTGGAACCAAAGGCACCTGACAATCCATGAAACACAGATGGAACAGATCTTACAAAATATGTATATCCCAAGTGGTAAATGTTGAAGTTCAAGCTCTCATCATGACAATCCCATAGCCATGCCCCTAAGAAGAATCCAAAAATCCAGGCAGCTGTGTTGGTCCATATCAACAAACCAGGTCTAGAAGTTGTAGTGATTGTAGTAATTTAGAGACATTTCCTTACATGAAACATTGGGATGGGAATTTGTAGATGATCCCTGGAGAGTGGGGTGAGGGGGTAGAGCCTGGACTGGCTGGGAGAGCTCCAGCAAAGAACTGCTTGTTGTTACGACTCTGTTTAATAAAAACTACCATATTATCTTCTTAAGATATGGACCCAAACTTATTACATGGTGTTAGCAGTGGGATGTATTTTTGGCCTTACTTGGAGTCTTTTATAATCTTCTTCAGGCAGCACATTAATCTGAGCACCTGTGTCTAGCTTAAAGGGCACCATTGTTCCTTGTACTTCCACTGGCAGATTCCAGTCCTTCCCATTCTCTCTGATTCCATAACATCCACAAAAAACTGCTTCTCCTGCTCTACAGCACGTACTTGTGGTTTTAGTACTTGCAAAAGGTAGCTGACGGGGGGTGGTGGGGATTTATATAAAGCTCTATTGGCTTACCACAGTACACCACTGGACAATGGCTGGTCCCCTGCGCAGTTACTCATGGGAAGAAGAATACGCTCTACACTACCCATAACTTAGGAATTGCTTACAAGGCATGACCATATAGATGTACAAAGAAAGAAAGAAGTTCTGAAGCAACCACAAAAACAACATTTTGACAAAAGAGCAAAAGAGCTCCCTGATCTGCAAGCAGGTGACAAAGTGTGCATGAGAAATTACAGCTCCAATATCTGGGATCAGAGGGGTACTGTCCAGCAGCTAGTGCACTCATGAGTCATGATCATATTTAATTCAGACAGATCAGGGAGAGATTTTCAGCGTAATTAGCAGGATCTCCGGGCACTCCCCCAAATTATACAGTTGCCCTCAAGTGGGTTCAGCACCTTAGATAGCTCCTTTAGAGTTCTGGCTGGTTCTGACTGAAACCCAAAGTGGACTCAGAGTCCGACTGAAATCAGAGCCACCCTCCTCCACTGGTTAACTCTTACTTGGACACTGGTGAAGGGCACAGCCTCTCCACTGGATCTAACAACCAGTCCAGTTGGCTTCTGTACATGGAATAAGGAGGGGGAGCCATCTTGTCCTTTGCCTAAGGCAGCAAAACATCTGGGCCCCCTATTCCTATCTGTGTAGTAGTGTTGGAAAAGATGTGTAAGTAGTAAGTGCAGGTGCGTAGCTTAGACTTCCCCATCCTTAATGAAAACACCACCTGTGGGCCTTGGGCACCGTTGGCAGGGTAGCACTTCGGACATCTTGTTAGCCTGACCTGTGAGCGATGGCACCACATCTCCTGAACTCTTCCTCATTATGTGTGTAACCTGCTTCTTGCCTCCTTGACTGTGAGAGGCTGTGCTTTCTGGAGGAGGGTGAGATTTGTGCAGGCAGGGAACCTGTCTGCCCACCAAGCAGCGCTATGGTTTCAGGAAGTAATTGCAGACCACAATGATAAAGCCTCTTTCAGCCATGATGTTCCCTTCCTACTGCGGAGGAAGTCTACGTACCTGACTCCACAGGGAGGTCCCAGAGCTTGAGTCATTGCAGCAGCAGGGTGAATATTGCTACTGCAAGCAAACAGGGCTCCCTGGGGCATAAACACCAGGTTGAGTCACCTTGGTGACCGTCTGTGCAAACAGCTTTATATATATCACACAACGCTGACTCGCTTTGGCTGTCCTCCCTTGGCTGTCATTTCCCCAAGCTCACAGGGAGATTTTGGAGACTGCAAACAGGAAAGGGGAGAAAAAGAAAGAAAGAAAGAAAGAAAGAAAGGGGAGAGGCAAAATCTGAAATTGCAGCCTCATTGCTGCAGACATTTTCTCGTGGTCTCTCAGAGCATCCATGCGTCTGCAAGTGATGCTACAGCCAGATGCTGTGACAGGCAATTAAAGAGTTTGCTTTGCTCCAGGAACAGAACATCCTTCTTTGAGCAGGGGCATGCTGCCTTCGAGATTAGTGAAGGCATGCGTGATGACAATCCAGCTCTCCTTTATAATATAATTTCAGTTGATTTTTATATCTATCTATCTATCTATCTATCTATCTATCTATCTATCTATCTTCTATCTTCTATCTTCTATCACCTATCACCTATCATCATCTATCTATCTCCCCCTTCTGTACTTGCAATCAGGGTGGTCAAAGACCATAGGAAAGGAAAGGTTCCTCTTGTGCAAGCACTGAGTCATTACTGACCCCTAGAGGGATGCCGTTTTTCCTCAGTGTTTTCCTGGCAGACTGTAGCGGGGTGGTTTGCCATTGCCTTCCCAGTCATGACTACCTTTCCCCCAGCAAGCTGGGTACTCATTTTACTGACCTCGGAAGGATGGAGGGCTGAGTCGACCTGAGCTGGCTACCTGAGACCCGGCTTCCGCTGGGATCGAACTCAGGTTGTGGGGAGAGTTTTGGTTGCATTACTGCCACCTACCACTCTGTGCCACACAAGGCTCCTAGGTCAAAGACCATAATGCCCTGGTAATAGCAAAAATCACATGGTCTTCTCTTGTTTCCCCCCACCTCCATTTCCCCGCTGCTTCCCCTTTTTTTAAAATTAATTTTATTTCTTTAAAAGTATTTTAGGCCACCTTTAAGGGCCTAAAGGCAGTGCTCTTGTCTGTCTTGTGTCAATTTCTAGATTGTAATTCCCATGGGGCAGGGACCTGTCCTCTTGCTCATTGTAAAGCACCTCCAAATGCTCTAAACAAGTAAGTAAATACATAATAATAAGAGGTGGCTGAAACCCCCTCTGGTGAGCTCATTGGTGAAAGGTGGTCTGAAATGAATAAAAGAATTATAAGCCAATATTCCTTTCTTTGACAGACCAAGCAGAATCAGCTTTCTAGACAGGAATCACCAAGCAGGCAGCAATCCTGCAGACCACTGGATATCAGCCTCTGGGCAGTTAGTAAATAGTCAGTCTGTTCATGGTGATGGTGTCATGGTGACTCTTCAAAACTGTTGTGTTGTAGGGATGTATGGATGTTTTCAATTCCTTCCGTCTGCGTTTCACGGATTGTCAGGCATCTTTCGTTCCATCACTTGCTCAGTGATGGAAACAGGTTTTTTTTTTAAGGATGTACAAGAACATCATCCCACTTGGGCTGATGCACATTAGTGCAAGTGTGCAGTAATGCAAGTGTGAATCCCCCCCTCCAAGTTAAAAAACACACACACAGTCTGCGAGTCTGTGGAATCCACATGACTTAGAAAATGGTGATCCGCTGCAGGTTGGATTCATAGAAATCCATCTACTGCTGATTTCTCCAACAGCCCTATCGTACTGTGGACCACTATCCTGATGCGGCTGCCCAAATCATGTGGTGAAAGGAAGAATAAAAAAAAATGGGGTTTGCACACAGGTGGGAAACATTTGGCCCTCCCTCCAGATGTTGCTGGACTGCAACTCTCATAAGCCCTAACCAGCATAGACAATAGTGAGGGATGATGGGATGGGAGTTACAGTCCAACCACATCTGGAGGGCCACACACTCTTCACCCGTGCAGTTTGCCCATGCTCCATGTCGCTGTGATGTTTGTTGGTCAAGACAGCTGCTTGGGAGGAACTGAGCTTTAATTCAGCATTCATCACTGTTAGCTCTGGAGAAACCCTTCAGCAATTTTCTTGAGTATTTTTGTCATCATCAGTGGACTGTCGGTGATTCACAGATCACAGTTGTGATCACAGATCACAGTCATTGGTCTATATGGTTCTCTTTGCTACATGCCTGGTTAATCCCAGTGGTACTTCACCAGATGGTTCCCATTGAAATGCAATGTAGATTCCTGCAATGAACAGGGGGTGGGACTCAGTGGTCTTATAGGCCCCTTCCAACCCTACTATTCTATGATTCTATGAAGTAGGGATGATGTAGCATGGGGCAACTCCTTGCTGACAATACTCATGAAGATAGAATGCTGACATTCTGATTGCATTGTGGATGAGTGAAGTGAACAACATTTGGAAGAGTGCAAACCACGTAAGTTGGAGGCTCATTAGTGCACACATCTGGCAGGGATGAGACCCAGCCCTTTCAGTTGTCTGACAGCTCCAATTCTGAGTCAGAGTTAGAACTGCTAGATGAAAGCATGGGGAAGGGACCCGCCCTAGAGTGCCTAGACACTAGGAGAGATTCCTCCGAAGGCCTTGACAAACAGATGGCCCAGGCTCAGTCCCTGTGCCCTCCCTCCACTGTGGGAACTCAAGTTTCTGAAGAGGAGGAGGAAGAGGGGCGTGACTTGAGAGATGCTAGGGTGTGTCGCAAAGCCAAGCAGGAAAAGTTAGGGGCAGGGCTCAGACGCTCTGCCAGGTTGGCCACTCTTGAAAGTCAATGTAGGAGGGAGCTACCCTAAGGGAGGGGCATCACTGCAAAGCAAGCATGGCCATGAGGTTCATAGCCAAACTGCCAGCAACTTCTCTACCCTCTGGTTCATCTCCTCTGTTGAGAATTGTTGATTAGTTGTTTAGGGCCTGGGGCAGTCTGAGAGTTTCCGTATTAGCCTGAAACTTTGTCTATTGAGGTGTTGACTGCCAAGGGAAATGATGATCCATTTCTGATAACAACCAGCATTTGGGAAGTGCATACTTCATACACTGCCCAACATAACCTGACATGGAAGTGTGCCTTGCTCTCTTGCCCAATATAAGAGGAATTCTGTTGCAAAGAGATGCTCATTCTTATTGCTGCTTGGAGTTCTTCCCATTTGGGGACCACTAGTGGGTGCCTCTGCAAACACAATCTTAATTGAATCATCAGCCAGGCCTAATTTACCGAGAGCTGGCTTCTCTCTGTGTGGTTCATTAAATAAGGACAGTACCTAGATCAGCCAGCTGGACTGCAGAGCACTAGGCTCATCTGTAACGAACTTTGTTGTTAATTATTGTGTATCTACTCCTCTGTTTTCTTTTCTCCATGCCAGCTTAGCCTTTGTCAATCTTCCTGACTGGGAGTGGTGATCACCACTGTTTCCACAGATGAGCATGGGGGTATGGGAGAAGAGGGAAGACAGGGGGCTGAGAAGAATAAATAAAGGTAAATAAATTTGAGGCAGCAAAACTATCCGCCCTCAGAAAAGGCTGGGCTGTTCTGACTCTGTGTGAGTCAGTGCTCTGGGCTGTCCTCCTTCGAGTGAAGAGGCATGCTCAGAAGTCTGACTCGCACAGTTACAAAGCAGGGTCAGCCCTCTGGCGGTGGGTCATGCCTACCCTTTCACACTCTAAAATGTTCTGAGCCTAGGAATCCATTTTCATTACCAGAACTAAGCTGAGCTCACAGTCCTTTCACACAGATGTCCTCTCCTGGTGGTTACGCACAAGTGTTCATCATCACAACAGCCTTATTTAGGTGCAAAAAATCCTTTTTTGTTGTTGCTGTTTATAAACTGGGAGCCAGAAACCCTTGCCAATCTATTGCAGATCACACAGAGATCTAACAATAGACCCCTGTCTATCTTCTGTGCCCACCCCTGCCCTATAGTAACAACTCCTGACACTGGGTCTGTGAGGCAAAGACCTGGTTCAAATGTAATGAGAAGCCGCCATGGGTGAATTTCCCCACAGGGCTTCTTGTGGTGGTGGTGGCTGCCATTTTGAATAGTCGAGCCATGGTGGGGGTGCGTTGTAGCTTGCTATTACATGCAAACCCAGCAAGGGTGGGTTGTTGGAGTGGTTGATGAGCCACCCAGAACCCATGGACTGTTTTAGGGTTGCAAGTGGCTTGTTGACCCACCCTCACTGGGTTCACATGTAACAACAGGGTACAGTATTCCCCCCCCCCCCGGCTCTAATATTGGCCCACTCAGACTCCTAACAGCTTATAGTAAGTATCAGGGTAGAGGGGGAATGCATGGCATAAAGTTAAAAACCTCCTTCCCTGCTCTATACAGGGATGTTTCAGGAGGAAGGAAAGGAAAAAGGATACATTTTCCCTTTCCCACCCTCTAGACTTCCTTCCTTACCTGTTGAGGCTGGTTTGAAGGAAGTAAGACCATAATAGGGGGCACATACAGGGGCACAGCAAGCGGCTCCTTCTAAGTCTAACCACTTCAGGCTCACAGCAGCCTTTGATTATTTAATCTCAGGACACTAGCAGTCCTGTGGAAGCACACACAGTTTGGGAATGACTGAGATAGAAGGACCACATTGTGGTCCTAATCACACTTGCTTTGAGGGATGTTTAGTGGTGTATAGAAGTGGAGGCACTCCTCTTGACAGCCCCCACAGCCATGCCAACAAGGAGAGTTCAAACATTCAGGTGGGTGTGTTGAGAGCCATATCAGCAAACCAGTTCCAGGAGTTTTCCTCTCCACCAGACACAGGTCTTTTGTCAGGCAAATGGGTCTAAATTGGCCATTCAAGACCAAGCCACTTCAGAATACTTTGCATTACAACAGGGAACAATGTAGTGTTGCTGGGAAAATCCCCCCCCCCCGTGAGGATTGCAGCTAAGCTCAGAGCAAACAGGGGAGTCTGAGAGGGGAGGCAGGTGAGATTCTTGTCCCTGCTAATCAAGAAGTATGGGCACTGCATCCCTGTGAGCTCTGGCTCCACTATGCCACTGTGTATGTTGCACTGAAATCAGTGGTGCTTCTTTCTGATGAGCATAGGAGGTAAATCTCCTATCTGTACATAATAAAGAAGTGCCTGAATAATGGCATACATTGGGGGGGGGGAGGGGAGCAGGGAGGTAGAGAAGCTTAAAGCAACATCCAAAACTGGCCTTGAAAGTTTGATCAGTGATGGACAGATTAGGCAAGCGTGAACAATGAGCACACTGCAGTGCCAGGCAGTGAAGCCCTAATTCAAGATCACCTTCTTATCCACACTCTCCCTCCCCTTGCATCCAAAGGACTGCTCACTGCTGCCCCATTCTGTATTGTCAGCCTGCACAGACCCACGGCTCCACTGATCATTGCAGAGGCTGCCTTAGCAGTGGGAACAAGCAGCATGCTAATGCGCTGTGTCTGTGGGACCCTATTGCCTTCCATGCTAGGAGGGAGCAGATCACTTATTTTATTTATATACTTTACTCTGTTTTCCTACCAGGGAGGGATCCCAGTGAGAAGGTTCAGCTCACCTATTCCAACGACTGTCCCCATTCAGTCATTTAGTAGGCAGGGATGTTGTCAAGGTTGGATCTGAGCCCATAGAGTCCCTCTGATTCTGAGGAGGAGATAGAGTCTGTGGGAGAGGAACTCTCTCAGGTTTCAGAGGGGCAGCTGGAGGGGGAGCCCCCCCCTGCTCACATTCCTGGGCGCGATACTATCCTGGCATGGAAAGGGAGGGACAACTTGAGCTTTTAGATGCAAGGCACAGGCGCAGGCACAAGTGAGAGGTTGCGGGAGCCGAGCTGAGGCACTCAGCCTGTTTGGCTTGACGTCAGCAGCTGTGCCCCTTGGCCCCTCAGGAGAGGGGGAGAATTTCCCCTCCTGCTCCTTAAGTTCAGAGAGTTGCAGCGCTTTTCTCCAAATGGAGACCAACTGATGTCCTAACCCTTAGAAACCCCTGGTAGGCTGTTCCTTTGTATTTCCTCTGAGTCTCAGGCAATTAGCATCTGTAAGCCTCATTAGGATGAATGGAAATAAAGCTTTGGAAAGCAGCCGTTTTGTCTGACTGTTGATTCTGGCTATTGGAGGGCTCAGAAGACAACAGGGGCATTCCTGACAGATGTATGGATTTTGTGAAATCTATTTCATCTGTGTTTCATGGATTGTCAGGCATCTTTCATTCCATTGCCCACTCATGGACAGAATCAGAATTGTTTTAAGGATATATGAGAATTTTGTTCCACTTGTGCAAGGGTGCATTAGCGCTCGGGATGTACAGACTGTGTAAAATCCGCTCCATCTGTGTTTCGCGGATAGTCAGGTGCCTTCTGTTCTATTGCCCACTCACAGATGGATGCAATTCCCCCCTCCATCATGTGGAAAAATACACAAATAGTTATGTGAGAGGTTTTGTAACAATTTACGTAATTTACTTCAGTATGTAATATATGGTGTATTGTCCCCAATTCCATTCAACTTTTGCTCAGCAGAAATGTGCATATTTTCCTATGAATAAATATGCATAAATTTCATGAAAGTAAAAAAAATAAATCAAAAATCCAGATGTCTACAGACTCTGCATGTGTCAGGAATGAATCTGAGCGTGTGGAGATATCTGGCAGCTCAGATTCAGACTCAGATTGGGAACGGCCAGAACAGGGGGAGGCACCCTCCCTAGTGAGCTCAAATAAGGCAAGGCTCTCTTCCCAAGACCTTGACACACAGATGGCTGAGCCTGAATGCCCCCCCCTTTCTCCAAGATGAGAACCCAGGGTTCGGAAGATGAGGAGGAAAGAAAGGGGCATGACTTGAGAGATGCTAGGTTCCATCGCAGAGCAAAGCAGGAAAAGTTAGAGGCGGGGCCCAGATGCTCCACCAGGTTGGGCAACTGCAAAAGCCTACATAGGAGGGAGCCACCCTAATGGAGGGGAATCCCTGAGAAGCTAGTCTGGCCAAGAAGTTCTTGCCCAGAATGCTGGCAACTTCCCTAACTTCCATTTCGGCTCCTGTATTGATATTCATCAATTTGTGGATTAGCTGTTTCATTGCAGTCTGAGAGTTTCCTAAAATCTGCATTTGTAAGGAAGCTAGTAGTTAACTAATAAAGTAGTGAGCCTGAAACCTTGTTTCCTGGAGTGTGTTGATTGAGAAGGGGGAGGACAAAGGAACGTGACAGCGAGGCCTGAGGGGGTTGCTCCACAGTGGATTCTGCAAGATGGATTCTTAGAAATCCGAGCTCATTTTAGTCTGTCTTGAATTTCTCCAGCATCCCTAATTAGCGCTAATGCACACTTGTGATAATATGCAGTTGCGCTAATGTAGATCAGCACAAGTGCGAATTTGTGCAAATCCCCCTCCTCAAAGGTAAAAAATGGTCTGCAAGTCTGCAGAATCTATGCAATCTGGAAAAAGACAATCTGCGGCAGAATCCACACGTCTGCTTCATAGAAATCCAAACTCATTTGAATCCATTGCAGATTTATCTGACATCCCTATTGGTAATTTGGTTTCTAAATCCTCCAGACTGAACCTAAGCATCATCTTCTGTTTCTGCTTTAAAAGGTGGCAGGGTAGGTGACAGCCAAATCCAAACCCTGCTAGTGAGACAGCCCTCATTGACAGCAGCACTGCTGAATTGTTAGTGTGCAGGGGAGCTCAGGTTTTTAAATGTCACAAGGATCAAGACTGAGTTTGAAAAGTGTTGGACAAATCTCAAAGATCTTCTCTACTCCCCAGCCCATTCTAGTCAATGTACAGCCTGGGGGATGTATCCAATGTTAGAGTCCTATTTAGAGTAGACCTATGAAAATGAATGGGACTAAAGTTAGACTATCATTGGATACAGCCAATGAGCCAGTGTGGTGTAGTGGTGAGAGTGTTGGACTGGGAGCCAGGAGATCCAGGTTCTAGTCCCCACTAGGCCATGGAAGCTCACTGGGTGACTTTGGGCCAGTCACAGACTCTCAGCCCAACCTACCTCACAGGGTTGCTGTTGTGAGGATAAAATGGAGAGGAGGAGGATTAAGTATGCCGCCTTGGATTCCTTAAGGAGGAAAAAAGGTAGGATATAAATGTAACAAACAAACAAACAAATCCGCGTCTACTACATGGGCTGCACAGGACCTCCAAACCCAGCCACCTGAGTGAGAGAAGCTTAAGGACATGCTGTCCTTTAACCTAGATGGTAACAATGGAGCCAAGAACTGAAGAGTTATTCAGTCAAAGGGCAAAGGAAAACATGGAAGAAGTTGGGATATGGATCAAGATATGAGAAGAGCAACACGTGAAGGAACAATCAGGTAGTGATTCTGTACTGTGAGAGCGCATACACAATGACACAGTAACATCTTGTTTAGTTCAGCCTTTAGCAACCCATACCTGCCAGTTCCTCTGTAACAGAGAAGGGGCATATATGTTTGATCCAAGTTGGGTGCATCCACCACTGTATGGCCTTTGGGATGCAGAAGGCTCGTGCAACGTCAAATCCCTCTCTCAGCCATGAAGCTAACTACATGACCTTGGGCTAGTCACTGTTTCTCTGCCTAACCTACCCCACAGGGTTGTTGGGTGGAAACAATGAGTGGGGGTGGGAGAAAGAGAACTATGTACACTACTATGAGGTCCTTGGAGGAAAGGTAGGGTATAAATGAAATAAATAAATGAATGTTGCCCAAAATGCATTTGGATGTAATTCAGCGTTTCTGGGAGAGGTCTTGGGTGCTGGGAAAGACCTGCAGTGTGATGGACAGCTGAGAACTGGACTGAGAAAAAGCAGTATCAGCAGATGGGAATTTCTCTTCATAACTTTCTGTTGTTTTTTCTGTCATTCCTTTAGATGTGGGGTCCAAGGAGGAAGAAGCAATTGCCAGTCACAGGCTTGTTAAAACAATAAACAGGCAGTGGGCTTTTTTAAAAGGATGCATTTGAGAGGCTCTTTATACACATGACAATTTGTAGTGAGATAAAACTCCATGCTGTGAATGAATATACAGATCAGGCACCTTCTCTTTCTCTCTGTATATATCAGTGGAGGCTGGTGGCTCTGATTTAGGTGGGGCTGTGATTCCATTTGGGGTTTTAGTTAGAACCAGCCAGAACTCTACAAGAGTGCTCCCCAAAATGGGTTCACCCCCTTGGATAGCTCCTTCAGAGTTCTGGGTGGTTCTGACTGAAACCCAGCATAGCATCGCAGCCCCACCAAAATTGGAGCCACCAGCCTCCACTGGTAAATATATAGATAAATAATAGTCAGAGACTATTGTCCAACTTGACTAGTGATAGCCCTCTGGGATCTAAGGCAGGCAAGGTCTTTCTTAGTCTTTCTATCTGAGACCCATTTAACTGGAGATACCAGACTGGACTCCGGACATTTTGCATGTAAACTATGTGCTCTACATGTGTGCAAGGCATGTGGGTAATTTAAATGTGCTTATTAAAAGTGTGAATAGCATAACATGTGGCACTTTGGCCCTCAGAAGACTGGGTCCATGCAGTCTTCCCATCTATATATGTACTGAATTATACCTTGTTTTTGGCAACACTGGCTACTTTAATGGGAGGGAGGGAAGTCCGTTGTGGTTGCCTGGCAACCCTCCAACACACCTCCTCTTCCAGTTCCCTAGCAACTGTAAAGAGCTACATAACTCTTCCTGAAGTCAGAGTCAACTGGAGTTAAAGCATATGCCTCTAGCGTTGAATTACTTCAGGTGAGGCTGCAGCATTGCAGGAGGCAAGATTATTGTCCCTCTTAAGGCTTCAGCACAGTCCCCTCCTTGGACAGCTAAGTTAATTAATTAATTACATTTCTGTACAGCCCAATTGCTGAAGCCCTCTGGGTGGTTCACAACAGTGTGGCTGGCTGTCGAGATGTAAAGAGGTGAGGAAAGGGGCCGTGGCCTTGTGATGTTGTTCGCAAATGGGAGAAAGGTATTTAGGACAGTCAGTGGGAGGTAGGTATTTAAGGCTACAAGACCCTGCTTCCCTCAGCAGTTAGCTCAACACACACACACACACACACACACACACACACACACACACACACTCTCTCTCTCTCTCTCTCTCTCTCTCTCTCTCTCTCTCTCTCTCTCTTCCTGCTCATGGCATTCGGGGATGAGCTGGTTGCCCTACTGGGGCTGAGTTCTTCCCCCACACTCTTGACTCCAATTGGTCATGGGGAAGGTTCCCCCCCCCACCTCCTCAGCATTGCAGTGTTGGATAAGGCCCTTTACGCCTTGGGCCTGGTTGCACTTTAATCCCTTTGAAATGTCTTTTAACTAGGACACACCTTGCAGGGTCAGGGTGGATTCAGGGGTGGTATGATTAACTAAGGTATATTGGTGAGAACCCCAAGGGGTCACTTGGAGGGTTTTGTATATGGGAACCAGCAACACATACCAGATGTCTTCTGACTCAGCGGCTGTTTATTCTAACTTACAGAAGCACAGAACAATCTTGTAACTGGCACAGTCATATAGGCCCAGGATCCTCCTGGCCTCTCAGGAGACTATGTAGGCTGAACTACTCCTAGTGACTTCTGCTCAAAAGTGAAAGCATTCCTCTGACATGGGGTACTATCACTGGTGACTCAGCCCGGTTTCCTTCTGCACATCTTTGGAATATGTCAGCTATGAGGAGCCATACAATGAGCTGCCAAAGCTACAGATTGGGGCATCTCCCTTAGGCAGCAAAAGGTTCTAAGACACTAGTTCTGCCCATCTAGACTGGCCGTTGGATCTCCCTAACAGGAAGGAATAGAAAGGGTTCCTGTTCAGGCTGAGACTTTGCCTGGGCAGCAATAGGCTTTCCTGGTTCTGGCTTGTTCTCTGGTTCTGACCTCTCAGCATTGACTCCTTCCTTGGCTCTGACTCCTGGCATGAGTCATGACCTCCCGGCTCTGTCCCTTGGATTCTGGTTCCCACTTGATGGCTCCCTACCTCTAGCTCAGCTTTGATGCATTCATCCCAAGAGGCTTGCATACCCAGACTGGGGAGGGGAGATATCTAAATAATTGGAATCAGGACGCCGCTCATGGCAGAGCCTCTAGTCATCAAGTTGTAGGCCTTGTTTAATACAAGTGACTGTGTCCTAGTTCTAAATTCCTGTGTCCACATACAGTAAATACTTTCACACACTTTCACATCAGGCTTGGGTCTTTATCTAGGTAAATCCTAGCCTTTCTTGCCTGGCTTCTTCTGCCCTCTGTTGCATTTGGCTCCATTCTGCCTGTTTACCTCTCTTCCTCCTTGCTGGCCTGCATGACCTTCTGCATGCTGCCTTCCTGCATTCCATATTCAACTGGTTGGAGAGACATGTTGGTTTTGACCTTGGTCAGTGCATGGCCTTGTTTCAAATCAGCTTTCCCTAACCTGGTGCTCTCCAGACATTTTGAATGACAACTCCCAGCATTCTTGGCCATTGGCCATGCTGGCTGGGGCTGACAGGATTTGAAGTCCAAAACATCTGGAGGGCACCAGGTTGGGGGAGGCTGTTTTTTTAAAGATTATCCTTACTGGGGAATACTTGTGTGGGTCCAAGCTTTAGCTTTAGTCCTTTCTAGCCAATTCCTCCTAGAATTCCCAGAAGGCACTGCCCCTGAACCCTTACTTGCAGTTGCAAGATCCTCAGAGAGAAGCAATACTTCACACAATTAATTCAGCGCCTTCCCTGGAATAAAGCTAAGCTGTCATGTCTGATAATTAGATTTTTGATCAGTAAGTGTCCATTTCCACACACAAACTGATGAAAACATCCTTTAGTAATAGAATCTGAAGGAGAGACAGGGGTAATGAATGCTGAACAAATGCATTTAGAAGGCTGCCAAAGCAAAATGAATTGTGCAAACACTACAGGTGGGTTTTGTTGATTTAAGTTTTATTTTCTCAAGCAAGGACTACCAATGTTTCTTTTTTCAGTGCGTGATCAGCATTTCCACTTCAGATCTGTTTGAGGTTCCTCGGTGGCTCTCTTGACAATTTCTTTGAAATGTTTCTTTCTCTTAGTGCCGTCAATTCATCTCTAGCACACTGGCAAGGTGTTCATGTAACAATCAACAGGAAGTTACATTTCAGTATGTTTTGCTTCTTTGGTGGCTTTCTCTCCTTATTTGGATGGTGGGATCGTTCAGCCATTCTTGGCGAACTTGGGTAGACACTTTCCTACAGAAAAATATTTATAAAAACTTTGCTTTTGAGATGGGGAAATGAATAGTTGTCTTTGCATCTAGATTTTGGCCATTTTAGGGCACAATCCTATGCATGTCTGGGGAAGTGCTGTCTGGGGAATGCTGGGAGTTGTAGGCCTTTTCTCTGTCTAAACACGCATAGGATTGAGCCCTTATTTGGTGAACGTGTGTCACGTGTGTGCTTGTATGTTATGTGTGAGAATGGGCATGTATGGTATGTGTGTGTGTGTGTGAGATGTATGAATGTGTGTGTGTATATATTAATGGGTGAGTATGTATACGTATGTTTTCTCCATGTGTATGTATATGAATGGGTTTCTGTGTGCAGAGTATGGATGAGAGAGTGGGGGTGGTCCTTACTACCTTTTGTTCTGGCTCCACCCACAACTGGCCTGTGATTGTCTCAAGGTTAGCCATGAGGGAATGTATTAAAGAGCCTTTGTAGCTGCCAGCTGTGCTTGAATTCTTTAGGCTATAACTAGGGAGAAGGAAAAAATGGACACTGGTGGGATCTCTGTATGGAAGCAGAGGAACAGCTGTGCCAACTCTCAAGTGTTGCTCTTTTGAGTCTGTGTGAGTACTTGGGAATCTCCGGAGAAGGAGCAAGCCAGGTGGCCGGGAAAAATCAAACTGACATTGCTGAGACACAGCAGTGAAACTTGAAAACAAAAATGTTGTTGGCTGGGAAGATCAGGGGATGTATTTCTAATACAGTCTCAGGAACAAAGCTGCACACTCCATGTGATGACCTGGCAACAATAGCAACAGCTCTGCAAATCTTTCCTGTGAGTGTCTCTTCAGGAGAGAATTTAAGGTGGCTGGAAAACTTGGGACAAAGGAAGGACTTTTTTTTTTAAGCCTTGTGAATTGGATTGACGCTGGACTTTGATGGAGTTGTTGAGAGATGGAAGTAATGGAAGCAGTAGTTAAAGCAATTGCCCCTCAAACAAGTTTGGAAGCTTCATGGAAGGAAATTGCACAGCTCCTGCCTAAATGAAGGAGGGTGCTAAAAAGCATACTATTATCAAGAGAAGAGTGCCCCAGAGCTGCATGTCATCTTGTCTAATGCTTCTCAGGAAGTTAAAGAAAATGCTCTCAAGACTTTTTTGTTGCAAGCCATGAACTTGTTTGCTTTGCAGGAGGAAAGCTCCACTTTTCAGACATGATCCCTGTTTGGTACAGTGCACAGTTCTTAATTCAGTTTCCACAGAGCTGCAGAGTAGTCTTTTTTGCATGTTGATGGTTCACTCACAGACAAAACTCGGGTGGAGAGGCTCAGTATTGTTATCGGCTCGTACAGAGAGAAACAGATGGAAAGTGACCATGAGAGTGCAAGGGAATGTTGATGGGCTCTATGCACTGCTACAAGTGTGTGCCAGTGCTGAACTGGGGACCCATGAAGGGATGAGCTCCACTAAGAAAAACCCTGTATATTTGTCCAGATTAATGGAAGAGATTGAAGAAATCAAGTTGAGTCTTGTGGAAGTGAAAGAGTTAAAGAAACCCCTTAAAGGGATGGATTTGAAAGGATGGAGACCAGCCCAACTCAATCCCCGAAGAGTTGTGAGAACAGCAGTGATGTTCTAGATGCTGATGGAAGGATCAAAGAGATGGTTGCAACCATTGTTACTAGGGTGGGAGTAGAAGCGCGACCAAGCTGGGTGTCATTCACCCTGGAAAGGTCATTGCAGTCATCCAAATAGGAAATGACCAGGGTATGGATCACTGAAGCAAGGCTTTCTCTGTCCAGGTAGGTAGCTTGCATAGCAGCCTAAGCTCGTAAAAGGTGCTCCCAGTCACTGAGGCCACTTGTGCCTCTAGTTACAACAATGGATCAATGAATATCCTGAAACGATGAACCTGACCCTTAATGGGGAGTGACAAACGTTTGCCCCACAAAGCCTTTGCTTCTTGCAAGACTTCTGCATCAACCTACATACTAGGCTACCTTGCAATTATTTATTCAAAATAAAGTTATTGGTCTTCCACATTTGTCTCATAAATTGCTAAGCTCTCCTAAGCTATGATCATAAAGAAGCAAATGGAATATTAAGGTTTATTCCTGTATTAAGTGTGAATCAGTTTGATTCTAGCAAAGGCATTCTAACAGAAGCATTTGTGCTGACATGCTGTAACTTTTAATTGAACCTTTCACTGACCTAGGAACCTGCTATGGGAAAGGTGAAATTTTCCCAGCTAAACTGAGGAAAAAATAAAATGTGCTTCAGTTAAGAAAACTGGGAAAAGGGTTAACTGCTTACTAGTCCATTGTACATGTTCAGGTTATGATGCAAATAAGTGAACTTAAAAATTGTAAACAGGACCTATGAAAGAGAACCAGATGGTATCCTTTCTGAGGAACTTGAGGAACTATGCTCGGAGAAGCTGACAAGATATGCAGTAAATATATTACTCCCTAATCACAGCTGGGAACTTTGGAAAAAATAATAGCAAAGAGAAGTATCACATCAGCAGTGCTAATAAGGAACCATAAGAGCCAAAGCACAGGAACTGCAGGACATTCCACCTGTCCTCACAGAACCAAACATCACTTCTCACAGGATGCAACATCTGTCCTCAAGTGGACAATAGCACCTGTCCTCACTGACTTCTCTACTCCATTTTGCTACAAGCTCAATAATACCATGCGGGTGAGATATTTTATTACTTTAAAGGCAATGCTCCTAGAACTAAACTTAAAATGCTTTTAAAATGTGTTTTTATTGTAACAATACTGTAGGTTCTGTATTTGTTCAATGCCCTTAAATCAAATGTAGAAACTGCTTGAGATTTTAAAGTAAAAGATGAAAAGACATGCCTGATCTCAGAGTTCTCTGTCTAAAAATTATGTATGTTGATACCAGGAATTTTGTAAACTCATAGTTCCTTTATGACACTTTGCTCCTGGAATATGGCATGATCTTTGTTACTTGCTGTTCCATACTCATGCTAAATACAAAAATTCCAAATATAATATCCCCAGACAAAGACAAATCTGTCATAAACCCTCTCCACAACAGGTTGAGCATCACTCACCTGGGCAGATGAACCACCCAGTAACTGTACCTTCGCCTGGTTTGAGCCTCAATTTATTGGTCCTCATCCAGTCCATACCGCAAAGTGGCCATCCAGTCCATAACCACAAGATGCTGATTAGTGGGCTCTCCCACACTGGAGGCGTTCAAGACGAGGCTGGGCAGCCACCTGTTGGGGATGCTCTGACTTGGATTCCTGCATTGAGCAGGGGGTTGGACTCGATGGCCTTGTAGGCCCCTTCCAGCCCTACTATTCTGTGATTCTATGATTTATCACTCCCAGTGCCTCACCTATGTGCTGTTTCCTTATTGATATTGCTGAAACCTGGTTCCACTTTCCTAAATAAACCACACCATTGTTAAGCAATACCTTAATTTGCCCTGGGTTATTCATGAAGCTGTATCTGAGCAATTCCACACATTGCTCTTTACAGAATGCAGAAGAGGGCTAAAAAGTATGGTGGAAAAATATCTGTTTAAGCCTGAACTACAGGGGTTGTGAATATCTGAACTAAAGGGAAAAGGAAGAGGGGCAATGAAATAAGATGCTGGCCTGGGTACCAATGATGAATATCTAAATGCCCAGCTCCATCTTCGGACCCGTCTCCTTCCTTCTGTGTTTCTGTCCACAGAGCAATCCTTGCAGCAGATGAACTGGGAATATTCACATGATAGAAAAACACACACTCCAGCCTCCTGGGCCCCTGTTCCTGGCCTGGGAAGGTTGTATACCTCCTTCATTTACAGATAAATAAGTCATAACATTTCTCTGCTTCCTGCAGATACTTCTGGTGGGCCCTTCCTGGTGTCTGTGAAAGCAGCAAGCACTGTGATTAATAGCCATCCGTGCCTCAAATCATCCTTTGCTGTCAGCTCCAGCAAATTGATAAGAATGATGGGGCCCAGCACCGAAACCCTGCCTGGTTTGGCTTTCCACTTAAGCCAATTAGCGCCTCTTCTTATAAGTTTTCAATTGGCCCATTAAACCTGCTGCCTTCAGACAAATAATTCAGCATCAGATATGACGGCAGCTTATTTGAAAAGGGGGCCCTGGCCCTCCGGATTGGCTACAACTAGATATGTGTTTTTAGAGATCAGGGAAATATTATCAGCAGGGATGGCTGGAATGTGTTTACTTACTGACATGATGACTAAGATAGCAATAGAAAAACATGCTGGATGGGATTGTTAGAATTAAAGCATGAAAATGGATTTCTTGGATGGTACGGGGTGAATGTGGGAAATTATCTACGCAATCAAGTCAAGTCTGTGATTCCCCCTGCCATTATTACAGCCTAGAGCATATTAGAATAATACATCTCTGTTGTCAACTGTTTTCGTATATGTGCATGTTTTGCTTTTTGTTTGTTTCACTTTTGGCTTGTAAATTAAAGATCTGTTTATATACTTTTTTTCTTGATATTATGAATATTTTAAAATGGCAAATACTTAAATTACGGGTCTTAAACAAACTAACATAAACAAAAAATGTGTGTGCCCACTGTCACAGAATGCTCTAGGTGGCACAGGCACATACATCACCCTGACAGTCTCAGGTCAGCCACTGCAGGGCTCAAATTGGGAGCCATGTGTATCAGACACCAATTCTCTTCTTCCTATGCCATCAGGGTCACTGGTCAGAGGAGGAATTGCAAGCCGTTCAAACTGGGATGCTGACACCATGGAGCAGAACCTTCTTGGGCCTGGGGAACCATGTGAGCCAATTAGTGTGGTCACTTACGAATCACTAAGAAAGAGTACAGAAGAAGAACCCTGCTGGATCAGACCAAGGGTCTATCTAGTCCAGCATTCTGTTTACACAGTGGGCAACCAGCTGCCTGTCAGAAACCCATGAGTAGGACATGAGTGCAACAGCACCTTCCTGCTCATGTTCCCCAGTGATTAGTGTACATAGGCATACTACCTCCAATATTGGAGGTGGCTGGCCGGGGCTGAAATGGGCAGCTGATGTTCAACTGGAGTTGATAGGAAAGAAAGCACAAGACAGCTGGTCACATGATGCCCTTTATGGCAGCGGTGCACAATTCCAGGCCTGAGGTCGACATATGTCCCTCCTGGTGTCCCAATCTGGCCCTCTGTCAGGCCTGGTTCCCTTGTAACACCAACAACTTAGCACAGGATTAAAATAAACAAAGCTGCTTTATTGCCATGAGATGGAAACACAAGCAATCCTTCAGAGTTTGTGGCATGGAAACTTCACAGAGGTTACAGTCCCAATAAACCAAGTTAGTTCAATTAGGTGCATGGACAAGGTTGTAAATCCAGCATTAGGTTTCAAGATACAATCCAGACAGAAGCTTGGAGCAGTATTCTGAAGACCAGTGATGTAGTCTCAGACAGAGTTTCAAAGGCATAGACTTCCAAAGGTTTAGGATTCAGGAAAAAATTCCAAGACAAGGTCCCATGAACATGGGAATTGAGGAAAGCCAAAAGATAAAGGTTCAGGTATAGTCCAAACAAGAGAGGTTTCTGGTACTAAAGACACTGTATCCACAAAGAGCCCTAGGCTCTGCAGCTGGTTTTAAACAGAGGCAGGGTGCCTAGAGTTCTTCACCAGTCCACCGATCCTTGTAGGCAAACTTGTTTCTCTTCTAATCTCTTTAGACACCCCTGCTCCTATGGAGACAGAACTGAAGCCCTTGCCTTCCTCAGCCACAACTCCAACTTGCTTGTTTTCCACAGAGAGGCTTCCAGCCCCTTTCCAACTTTCCAAGGTTGAATCTTGAAGCTGGCAGGGAGTATGAGACTCCTCCGGCCTACTCCCCTCTAGGAAAGCAGTCAACGTCAGGCTCTCACCCTCCTTACATTCCAAAGTTTGAGCAGGTTCTAAATCGGCGTACTTCAAATCTGAATCTGAGTCTTCCCCAAAGGCTACAGGGCCTGGGGCGGAGAGAGGCATGACACCCCATGGGGTTCCCCAGAAGGCCATGCCCCCTTTCCTGGACCACCAATTTTTTTCCTGGACCACCATTTTTTTGGTGTTTTCCCAAGTTTTGTGCAGTTTTTCTCCCATTCTCAAAGGTGGAAGTGCCTTTCCTAAGGCCTAGTTACTGGCAGTAAGAATGTTAAGCTAAAGAATGTTGGTATTTTAACCCTTTCTCTTTTTCCTTCAGCCCCGCCCACCACTAGAATGCAGCCCCCGAGAGCTTCTCTGAAATGGAATTCGGCCCTCCAGCCAAAAGGGGTTCAACACCCCTGCTTTATGCATAGTGTTTTGAATGAAGCTGGTTCTAGCCTAAGCTTGGTGGCATGCATAAAAGTACAGATACACCCAAGACATTATTACTTATCTTGAACTATGCAATTTTAGCTTTCCATTTCAGCATATGGTTTTTGGTGCCCGCTGAAGTTGTCTTGCAGTGCCAAGTCCCATGCAAAAAGAAATGAAGTGTTATATCGGGGACTTGCTTCTGGGGCAATAAATGTGATTGCAGTTATCTGAAGCATTTGGCTCTTCTGCTAGCAGGCTATCTCTCCATAATGAAATGTGCAACTATCAGGCAGTCTTATCAGGATCAAATTGCAGGATCAAATTGGCCTATTGAGAATGTCAAAAAGAAAATATCAGAGGGTCAAAGAATAGGATACCCCAATTAGTGAATCAAAAGAGAAGGCTGATACGGGTTTTTTGGCCGGGGGAGCAAAGCCTGTCAATAACAGCTTGATCGTAGTTTTATGATGTCAGCCTATCTTAAAAGGAAAAAAAAATTGTGGAAGAGTTCAGTAAACTTTGGGGGATATATTTGGAACTTTGATGTTCAATTCTATCTCTCAGGTTGGATCACAGAAAAAAGAACTCGGGTGGTATAGAAATGTCATTGTCAGGGGTGGGCAACTTGTGGCCTTCCAGATGTTTGGGCTTAGAACTCCCATGATCCCTCACTATTAGTTATGTTGGCTAAGGATGCATGGGAGCTGTAGGCCAAAACATCTGGAATGCCACAAGTTGTCCACCCCTGTACTTACTTACTAAATAAATGTTTTTAAAGGCTCTTCCAGATGGAAGGACTCCTTCTGTCAGGTGGAGGATTTCAGTCCAGTGGAACTTTTCCACTGGCTGAACAGGGGAAAGGGCAACAGTATTTGCCAATCTTCTCCATAAGGTTAAGAGACCCTCCAGAACAGTGGGAGGGGTAGCACTGGGGGCTGCAGTGGTGGTGGGGGGGAGAAATCAGCAAATCGCCTTTCCCCTTATTTATTTATTATTTATTTTATTATTAAATTTATTAATCGCCCATCTGGCTGGTCACCCAGCCACTCTGGGCGATGTACAGCGTACAATAAAACAGTTTAAAACTAGGGATGTACGAAAGTCACTCACCTTTTGACGAAATGTGATTCGAGGTGGGGGGGAGGCACTTCGTCCCTCCCCCCAAAATTCTGGAGTCGCCACCGCCGGGAGGATTCGCCCAAGGTAAGTGCTGGCATTCGGCCTCCCCAAGATTCATGGCGAAATTCTCTGACATCCCTATTTAAAACAATAAAATTCTACAATAAAATTTTTTTCTAAAACACCCTAACCCACCCCAAATGCCTGCCTGAACAACCACGTTTTTAATGCATGACGGAAGCTCATTAAAGAGGGGGGATGACGGAGTTCCCTAGGGAGGGAGTTCCACAGAGTGGGGGCCACCACAGAAAAGGCCCTGTCCCTCGTCCCCACCAGTCTAGCTGTCCTGGCTGATGGGACAGAGAGAAGGCCATCCGAGGCTGATCTTGTTAAGTGGCCTATCTGGTGCTGCTGGAGGCGCTCCTTAAGATAGGCTGGGGCAGAACCATATAGGGTTTTAAGGGTCAAAACCAACACCTTGAATTTGGCCCGGAAAACAACTGGTAACCAGTGCAACTCCTTCAGCACTGGAGTGATGTGATCTCGCCGGCGGCTGCCTTTAATCAGGCGAGCCGCTGCGTTCTGTACCAGCTGCAGCTTCCGAACCGTCTTCAAGGGTAACCCCATGTAGAGCACATTATAGTAGTCTAAATGAGAGGAGACCAGGGCATGTACTACCGATGGGAGCAGATGGTCGGGAAGGAAGTGGTGCAGCCGCCGTATCAGATGGAGTTGATACAGCACTGTCCGCCTCACAGCTGACACCTGAGCCTCCATGGACAGCTGGGAGTCCAAAATGACCCCTAGGCTGCGGACCTGGTCTTTCAAGGGTAGCCGTACCCCATTCAACACCAGGTCAACATCCCCCAGCCTCCTCTTGTCTCCCACCAAAAGTACCTCAGTCTTGTCAGGGTTCAGCTTCAGCTTACTCCTCCCCATCCAGCCACTCACCATCTCCAGACATTTGGACAGAGATTCTACGGCCAACCTTGGTGAAGATTTGAATGAGAGGTAGAGCTGTGTGTCATCTGCATATTGATGACACCGCACCCCAAACCTCCTGATGATAGCCCCCAGCGGCTTCACATAGATATTAAATAACATCGGGGAGAGGATGGAACCCTGTGGCACCCCACAAGTGAGTGGCCACGGGTCCGAAACCTCCTCTCCCAGTGCTACCCTCTGGTACCTGCCGAAGAGGAAGGACCGGAACCACCGCAATACGGTGTCTCCAATGCCCAACCCCTCCGGGCGGTCCAGGAGGATACCGTGGTCAACGGTATCAAAAGCTGCTGAGAGGTCGAGGACAACAAGGAAGGAGCATTCACCCCTATCCAGAGCCTTCCTCATATCATCTACCAAGGCGACCAAGGCCGTTTCTGTCCCATGCCCAAGCCTGAAGCCTGACTGAAATGGGTCTAGATAATCAGTTATGCCAGCAGGAGTGTTCTGAGCAGAATGCCACTTGGGGACATTCCTGTTGGTGGAAGAAAAACTATGGATCCAACCCACTGTGTCCTTGTGCGTGTGCATATAAGTAGGGCTGTGAACTGCTTCAGAATGAAGCCCAAGCTCCGAGTCAAATCGGGGGGGGGGGTGCTTTGGGCCACCTCCAAGTCAAGGCAGAGGGCCCCTGAAGCAAATTGGGTCACTCCAAATGCTTTGGTGCGAGTCAGAGGCCCAGCTGCCATGCCGCCACCCAGCCCCCAGCTCCTCACCTGGGTCCTGTGGACACGCGGTGGCAGCCATCTTGTTGTTCCGGATGCAGGGAGCCATGTTCAAAATGGTGACTCCCTCTTATTCCAGAAATACAGGGAGTTGCAATTTTGAAAATGGCTCCCCCCATTCCCCAGAACAATAAGACGGATGCCGGTGCATGTCCAGAGGGCCTAGGAGGGGGCGGTGGCAGCGGCTCCCCTGGCGGCACCTGTGGCAGCCAGCCCTTGTTGCGAGCTGCTGCTGCTGGCCTGGCTCAAGCCTTCATGGGCTCCTCGCAAGCAAGGAACCCATGAAGGCTTGGGCAGAGGCAGGAGTCGTCCTCCAACTGGGTGCCTTCTGTTCCTTCCAAGGAAGGGAGAGAGCACAGCTGGAGGGTGACTCCTTCCCTCGTGCCTGTCCAATCTGCATAGTCTCCTCCCATGCAAGGAAGGAGGCTGTGCAGCCTTGACAGGTGGCTGGTGCCTCCCGCCAGTCGCCTGTTCTTCCCTCCTTGAAAAGAGGGTAGAACAGGTGGTTGGTGGACTGCGAGGAGCAGTGCCTTCCCCGGTGGCTCCCCTGGAGTTACCAGCAGCAGTGGCAGCAGTGGCTCCCCTGGCGGCAGCGGCGCCCCCCCACCCCACGGAACAAGGGCCCAGGTAAAGAGCTGGGGGCTAGGCAGTGTGTTGGGGGGTGGGGTGAAGTGGGATTCAGATGTCCGAATCCTGCTTCAGCTTCATAGGCCAGGGCGGGCTCCCCCCCCCCCCCGAATCAGCCCAAGCCAAATTGGGCCTGCCTCAGAAGCCCCAAAGCGGCTTCTGAGTTGGATCAGGGGGTTTATGCACAGCCCTATATATAAGGCAGGGTGGGGGAACCTCTTTCAGTCTGAGGGCCGAATTCAATTTCAGAGAAACTCTCGGGGGTGGCATTCCGGTGGTGGGTGGGGCCAAAGGCAAAAGTGGGTGGGACCCAAACCACCCAGAATTCCGGCATATTTTAGTTTAAACCTCTTACTGCCAGTAACTTAAGTCCTGGGAGAGACATTTCAACCTTTTAGAATGGGGAATAAAACTGCACAGAAGTCAGGAACCCACCAAATGATTGCTGGTTGGGGGAAAGCGTTGGGGACCGTGGAAGGGCGCATGGCCCTCTGGGGAACCCCGGAGGGCCAGATTGGGACCCTAGGCAGGCCAGATTTGGCCCACAGGGCTGAGATCCCCCACCCATGATATGGGGGTTGTGTGTGAGAGAGAGGGAGGGAGGGGGGGGGAGAGAGAGAGAAAGAGATTGTAGTCTGCAACGCACTGAGAGTGTGCCCCCTCATCTTATCTAGTCTATAAATGCAGCGGAATACGGTGATAGAATCCTGAGGTAGTAGACTAGACTGTATCTTTTCAGGCTGCATGTGGGGGCCAGTTTTGAATGCTCCCCCCCAAAAGCCCCTGCAAATACCCCCCCCATCGCAGATCAAAAAGATTTTAACCTGCCTGCACCTGAGAATGTGTTTGTTGGCTTAAGGGTGCATTCAAAAATGCAAACCCTCGCTTACAGTGCTACTGTCTGCTCTGCCTCGAGAAAAGAAAAACAAGTGTCTGAGCCTCAGAAGGGCCTGTTTGTTGTGCACTTGCCCAGTATTTCAGAGAACAAGTCTCCTTCTTCAGGAGCTGCCTGCAACGAAATCGAGAAATTTAAAAACACACTTGCATAGAAGCTGAACAGCATATAGCGCAACACCATGGACAAAATAGCTGCCTTGAGTGCCAGTTTTTGGTAGAAAGGTGGGGTACAAATCAAATCAATAAATACCTACCTGCTTCCTGGAAGCTAACTCACATCAGCGTAAATGGATCCTCCATGCCCTTTTGACAGGTAAAAGACTGATATTACAACACTAGAAGGATAAATCCTCTTCTCCTATAAGGAAATGGATCGAGGACTTATTAACACTTTTCAACATTTCCATGGGTGGTATATAGGCGCCTCTCATGAATGGATACATATATGGGTATTGGTCTGCCTTTGCTGAAGTTTATGTATAATCTCTTTTATTTTTTAGAAAGTTGTACTTTCATACACACACACACACACTTGTATACATATACATTTCACATATGTTAACTGAAATTGATACATTCAATCAAGTTGATTTTTCTTCTTTTTCCCCCTTGTTTTTTGTTCTGTTGAAATTTACAATAAAATAAATACATACATACAAATAAATACAGTCCCATCTACACATTCAAATGAGAAGAATAACATTCTATGATCAAAAACATAATATCGGCCTCCAATGTTAGAAATGCCAAACCACTAAACAATTTTTACCTGCATCATCCATACCATTAAGCCATCACTGTTAAGTTCCCCAGTTGTCTTTATCTCTCACTTCCACATAGAATCAACCTGTTTGGTTTGGCATTTCTAACACTGGAGGGCAGTTGGTGAAAATAACATATGAAAATGCATTGTATTAGGGAAAAGTGCTTGCAAAAAAAGCGCACATATTCAGCAAGATCACATACAATATTGTGCATATTAAGGGAAATGGACAGAAGACTGCATACAATTTTTTGTGCAGACTTTTTAAAAAAATCACAAGAAACAGCATGGGATGCAATGAACCTAAGAATGGAAGAACAATGAAACTGATAGAAACCAAAATGGACAGATCTGCCCATCTCTAATAGGAACTGGGTATCTCAAGAAAAAAAAAATGCCCCTGCTGATTTCGTATTTGGCTGTTACCCATTCAGCGATGTATTGAAGCTTCTTGGTATGGCAAGCCCCTACCACTGAAGTATAAATCTATACATATGAAGGGAATCTAAGGTCTCTCGATGGCAATCCATTTTGGTCATGATCTGTTATTGTGTTTACAACATCTGCAGCAGAGTAAAATCATGTCTACATGTTGTCTTACAGACATTTACTTGCTAAGTGGACTGTTTAAACCATTACTTCAATAGTCAGATGTCAAAAGGCTTGATGTCTCTCAAAGAAAATGGTGTTTGAATGTATCAGACCAAATCTCATCAGTCTTCTTGAGGGGAACAGCTTCTTCTCACAGCTTTTCATTGTAGCTGGGACATTATTTGCATAACCTTTCCTTTTTCTTTTTCTCCCCACCAGCCTTTTGTTTTGTTATAGCCATGCATGCAGTAAATGCAACCCCAGTAGAATGAAGGTAAGAGGAATGCATGAGAAATAATAATCAAGAAACCCAGCAGGTGGTGCTGGTGTCGACTTGGCTAATGAAAGGGGGAGCAGATGGTATGAACCTGGGAAACCTACACTCGGTAAGACAAGGGTCCAGCAGCAGGTGTGTAGCAGAGGATTGGGTTGGTGAAGATAGGTGGGGCGGAGAGTATGCAGCAACCTCCCTCGCATTGATCCACACAAGCCCTCTCGTATACACCCTTCGCATTAATAAATGGCAAAGCCAGCAGTAGCCAGCCACATGTCTCTCTGCAACAGAGGCAGAGAAACCTGCGGCCCTCGGGATGTCTCTGGACTACACATCCCATCACTCCTGGTCATGCTGGCTGGGGACGATGGGAGTTGGAGTCAAACAACATCCGGAGGGCCACAGGTTTCCCCTACCCCTGCTCTGCAAGCTCACAAACAGAGGATGACAGCAACGGCCCTGTTGTACAACTAGTATTAGGAGGCACAAGCAGCAGCAGTATGGAGTACTGCTGTTCAGGGCCCCAATCCAGTTTTCAATCCCCCACTCCCCATTCAGTCATTGAACTGTTTGGCGGCTCCCCCCCCCCCAAGATTCTTTGTAGTTCTGCAAACCTAGGGTTTCCACCAAGCCTGCTGTTACTTCTCTTTTGCATATGGGTGGTGCCTTTGGGGCTACATAAGCAACCGCACTCAGTACCTGAACAGTGGAAATAGAGGGAATGATAACTGCTTCTGTATGCCAAAGTGCCATTTTGTTACCATGGCTAATAGCTGTTGATAGACCTACCCTCCATGAATATGACTAATGGAGACATCCCCAAATTTTCTGTGTGATGGGGCAGACTCATTGTCCCCCTAAAACCAGAAGCGGACCTCACCCTTGTTTTATCTGCAGAAGATCTGGAATCTGCCACGTATTCATCCATGAAGAAACCAGAAGATTTTCAGTGTTTTGACATTTTACATG
Organism: Heloderma suspectum; assembly: GCF_057233095.1. NCBI lineage: Eukaryota > Metazoa > Chordata > Lepidosauria > Squamata > Helodermatidae > Heloderma > Heloderma suspectum. The sequence goes on from NC_139459.1 coordinate 177,993,609, forward strand.
AATAAGCATTATGTATCCTCCTATCTGCATTCTGGCAAACTTGATCAAAAGTTCATATGCAAAGCAATAATGCATGCATGAATAATAATGATTTTCATTATTAAGCACTACAAATAACAATTTCTGAGCAGACCTAAGGTATGAAATACTGATGTGCAATAATATGGAACAATATGGAATCCCCTCCCCCCCCGTTTTAAAATCAGCTACACTCAAGAGTAGGTTTTCAGCAAGAGTTGGAGGGTGGGAAAATGGAAGCAGCATCAGCCAGAAAAAAAGAGTTCACTTTCATAATTGTAGGCAGAACCTTAGGCAGAACTATGACCAGTGTGGCTACTTGCTACCAGCAGTTATTTTTCTTTGGCAGGGCATATATTACTCAGCTTTCCCTAACCTGGTGCTTTCCAGATGTTTTGAACTACAACTCCCATCAGCCCCAGCCAACAGGTATGACAGGAGTTGTAGTCCAAATAATCTGGAGGGATCTGGGTCAAACAAGGTTGCAGCATATGGTCCAGAGCTTTCTGGGATGGAAGATAGAAGAAAATGAAGCTTTTGAGCCAATCTCTAGAGTTGAGCAGTATCCATCTTTACAAGTAGATCGCCAACTAAACAGTAAAAATAAGCATTTATATAGCACATTTAAAATGTTCAAAGTGTTTCACTTACATTATCTCAGTAATCCTTACAACAGCTGTGTAAGGTGGACCAATATTATTATTTCAATACTGCAGATGGGGAACCAGCTGAGGCTGAAAGAATAGTGGCTTGCCTAAGACTACTGAGTGAGTTTCTGTCTGCAGAGGGATTTGAACTGGGAATATCCTGTAGGCCATGAGGACTAAAGCCTTCTTTAAAAAAAGAAAAAAGAATTTGAGAAGTTTTTATCAAATCCTGGATTCCAAGTGCCCCTGCTATTCATAGAATCATAGAATAGTAGGGTTGGAAGGGGCTCTACAAGGTCATTGAGTCCAGCCTCCTGCTCAATGCAGGAATCCAAGTCAGAGCATCCCTGACACATGGCTGTCCAACCATGTCTTGAATGCCTCCAGTGTGGGAGAGCCCACCACCTCCCTAGGTCGTTGGTTCCATTGTCGTCTTGCTCTAACAGTCGGGAGGTTTTCCTGATATTCAGCCGGAATCTGGCTTCCTGTAACTTGAGCCCATTATTCCGTGTCCTGCACTCTGGGATGATCGAGAAGAGATCCTGGCCTTCCTCTCTGTGACAACCTTTCAGGTACTTGAAGAGTGCTATCATATCTCCCCTCAGTCTTCTCTTCTCAAGGCTAAACATGCCCAGTTCTTTCAGTTTTTCTTCATAGGGCTTTGTTTCCAGTCCCCTGATCAACTTTCTTGCCCTCCTCTGAACCCTCTCCAGCTTGTCTGCATCCTTCTGAAAGTGTGGTGCCCAGAACTGGACACAGTACTCCAGATGAGGCCTAGCCAGTACTGAGTAGAAGGGGACTAGTACTTCCTGGGACTTGGAAGCTATGCTTCTATTAATGCAGCCCAAAAGAGCATTTGCCTTTTTTGCAGCCACATCACATGGTTGGCTCATATTCAGCTTGTGATCTACAACAATTCCAAGATCCTTTCCGCTTGTAGTATTGTTGAGGTAAGTATCCCCCATCTTGTAACTGTGCATTTGGTTTCTTTTTCCTAGGTGCAGAACTTGGCATTTATCCCTATTAAATTTCATTCTGTTGTTTTCTGCCCAGCGCTCCAGACATTCACTCAGACATTCTATCACTCCATATTCCTTCTGACTATTATTCAGATTCCATCAAATCCAACAGAAGGTTAAAAAGATAACATTAAAACCCAAAGCCTATAGTAGGTTCCTTGCAACTTCCAATGGTGATGTGAAATGGACTTACAATTCTTCCAAAATGATTGAGCCTGTGCTTTGGTGACTTCCCCAGGATGAGTTCCGTAAGTGTGGGATGTCCACTGAGAACCCCTGCATGGGTAAAAGAGCAGAATCAATACAATCTTGACCCATCATCCACTAAACCTGTGATTTCCTATATAGCATCCCCTGCATTTCCCCACCATCAAGTGGTTGGGCTTTCTTCTGCTACCTTGTAAAACCTCACTGTCCAACTCTTCAGTTTCCCTGAAGGACAATTGCAGCCTCCGCTTCCCTGTCCAACAGCGTCTCTCCATTTCCTCCCTAATTGCTGAGGACAAATGATCTGGAACCACCAGTCAGAAGAAAATAGCATGCAATTAGCTCCTGTGGAGGGAGAGCTGGTGTCCTTTGCTGTAACCTGTGAGCTGGCAGCTAGGAAGGAACTTAGAAGCAGGCACCTAGCTTCCCTTCGCTGTGCAGTCAGAGCCTCCTTTCTGGCTGATTAGATCTCAAAGACATATGAGGAGCCGCCTCTGGACTGGTGTCGGCAAACAGTGCCATTCGGAGCCCGTCAGGTGCTACAGCCATGATTAATCAAAGGCCTATTTATGGCAGCCTGTTCATCAGTAGGGAAGGAAGCCTAAGGGCTTTACTATCAGCAGAGGACAGACCTGGGGACTGAGGGAGGCGCTTCTGTAGCTGTGACCTTGTTGGGTTGGCCCACTGCTGGCTGCTCCCAGAGAAGGATGATGTTGGGCCCAGTTCAGGGCCACACAAATTATGACCTTGATTTCTCAGCCTGGAGGGGGTGTGAGCTCCATGGAGGCAAGAGGCTCCATTCATCTGCTCGGCCTGATGATGGCTTTCATGAGAGATGGGGTACGTCAAGTGGTAACATAAAATGCAGCTTGTGAGAGCCAGCACGTAAGACCAGGGGAAGCCCAGCTGGCACCCTTCAGATATCTTGGACCAACTCCCATCAGCTCCAGCCAGCATATCCAAAGGTCAGGGATTCTGGGAGTTGTAGTCCAAAACATCTGGAGTTGGATGCAAAATCTGCCTTCCTCAAGAGGAAGGGCTCTGCTTATGGAAGGTCCCTTCACCCAATTTTGGGGGATCTCCCCCCCATACCACAGCTCACCCCATTCAGCAGGGTCTCCTGATTCTCTGTGTAGAATTTTCTTGGGGATGCCATGGGAAGGAGGAGGTGCACAAGTCCACTTCCACCAGCACCGTCGATCCACCTTAAATCTGGATATAACCCACAGAGGGCACCAGGTTGCCTATTCATGGATTAGACTGTTGGGATTAGGACTGTGTTACTATGAGGCCTTGTTTACATCTGCATGTGAACTCCAGTATGGTATAGTGGTTAGAGAGTTTGATTGGGACACCTGAGTTCTAGTCCCCACTTGGCCATGAAGCTCACTGGGTGACTTTGGGCCAGTCACTGACTGTCAACCTTACCTACCTCACAGGGTTGTTGTGAGGATAAAATGGAGAGGAGGACTGTGTAAGCTGCCTTAGGTTCTTGCAAGGGGAAAAAGGTGAGACATGAATGTAATAATGAATAAAATCTATACATACAGTATGAACTTGGCTGACATGGGAATATCAGGCTCTTTTGCAAAAACATGGCTTCCACATGGCACTCTGTATAGGCAGGTGTGGAAAATTAGCTCAAGAAGTTAGACAAAGGTTAAGTTTGAAATGTTCAGGTTTTGTTGTACCACAGAGGTTCCTAGGAAGAAAAATATTGACTAGTATACCCCCCCTGGCCTACTGGACTAGCAGACTTTCCTAATAATAGAGATAGAGCAAGAGAAAGCGGAGGTGGGGAGTTCTGGTTCACCGTACAAGGAGCAGGGAGGGTTCTATGGACATGGTGTGGCAGCATTTGGAGGTCTAAGTGCAATGGGGAACATTGAGCTTCAGTGGTGCAGAGGGTGCCACACGAGGAGTAGGATGGATAAACTTAGAGCTATATCGAGATAACTAAAAATAAAATTGGAGGGGGTGTATTTGCCTGTTCTAGAGGGAGGAGAATATAGAGGACTTCACTTCTCCATTGGTCAGAGTCACTTGGGAACCCACAGTGAGTAGGGGCTATTCTGGCTTCTCAGTGTCACAGGATCAGTGTCACCCCAAAGAGGACTCTGAGCCCAATGAGACTCTGGGCACCCCACTCTCAGGGGCACCCTCAGGAACCCCTGACACATTTCCCAGGCTCAAGGACTCAGCCCTCCCACCAACCTCGGCCTCAAATGATGACTCTTCAGAAGCCTCTCAGGTCCCTTAGCTACTCAGGAGCTTAAGGCCATGGAAATGAGCATGGGCCCCTTGAGGTTGCAGTCAGCACCCAATAGGTGGTGGAGCTTCTGAGAGACCTGAGTTGGGCTGGACGTGCCTGATCTCAGAAGCTAAGCAGGGGCAGCCCTGGTTAGTCCTTGGATGGGAGACCACCTGGGAATCAGGCTTCCTACACTGAGCAGGGGGTTGGACCCGATGGTCTTGTAGGCCCCTTCCAACCCTACACTTCTGTGGCCAGCTTATTTAAGCCCTCAGTTGCTGCTAGTTCCTTGCTGGAACAACAGCTCCTTTCACAAGGAGCTAGCCTAGCCGCTGCTGCAGAGAGCTGTCCAAGGTGCTATTAGTCTCTGCTTTGCTATGCTCCTAATTACCTGGCATAACTACTGACAGAAGGTGACCGTTGCCTTGTGAGTTGTAGCTTCCTGCCACTAAAGCCTCTTTCAGTGCCTGATTGACTGGCTGCTTCCCCTGGGGCCCAACCCAAGCTGGGACACTCAGGGCTTCTGGATTCATGCTTACAATGGAGTAATCACCTCAGTCAAGAGCAGGGGTGGGCAGAAGGTAGATCTGGGTCTACCAGTAGATCTCTGGGTGGTTTGCAGATCAGCGAGAATTTCTGACTCCCAATTGTTTGATAATAACACCAACAACATCACTCTTCCTACTGACTCTGATGATTATACTGCTGAAACGAAGAAAGCTCGGGGGTAAACAGGAGTGGATTTTTCTGTGGAAGGACTGTGAACTCCATTCAATTCTGATAATCAAAACAAATGTTCTGGCTTGGAGTTCTTTAACTCTTCCTGTATGCACCAGGATCTGGCTGATGGATCTCAGGGTTCTAGGAAAAAAACAGAGGAGATCCTATAAGCCTGAAGTCTGCTGCCTCATGGTCTAGAGGACCACAGCAGACTTACCTTGCAGACCGGAGATGAAGGTGGACTGACAGCAGGCTGAACCATTATTAGGAACTCCTGAGCCCAGATAGTATAGGGCCTGAGTGACACAGATAGGGCCTGAATGACACACGCAAAAATGTCTTTGGACCCAATGTTCCAGTTGTATATGCAGTGCAGTGGTCTTCTGGGGTACTGGAGGTCAGCCATGCTCCCAAAGGCATTGGGCAGTGCCACTGAAATGACTGCCACCTAGTGCAACAATGGATACTTCTGTCCGGGTATTCAAGGCATCAAGACAGAGCAAGCAACAACTCTAGTCCTGGGAGGGAGGGAGAGTGAGAGAGTGGTGTTAGGGGTAGATCACAGGGGAAAAGGCAGTTTGCTAGGCAAAGTCTAGGAGAATCTTAAGATACAACAGAGCATCTGAGTTCATTGGGTACTGCGGAAGTTCTCTTTAGTTTTCTTCAAAAGGAGTTTGGACCCCAGGGCAGTTACAAAGTTCAGCTGAAGAGTGCAAATAGGCAACAGCTTTGTGGGGGGTACTCAGGATGGGGCTAAACAAAGGGTTCAATAGATTGGTATTTATTTATTTATTTCATTTCTATACCACCCAATAGCTGAAGCTCTCTGGGCGGTTCACAAAAATGAAAAGCAAAGAGCACACAATAAAACAATGCAAAATATATAAAACATTAAAACCACAGTAAACAATACAACCAGGTACTGGGGAATGAGCAGAGACCTTCCTTAGGTTCTAGGCTTCTTGTTTGAATTTGGGCTGGCTGATTAAGCACAATAAAAGCTATACTTCCATGAGACAAACTGGTAGAAGTTCTCCAAACAAAAAAGGCCACAAGGGGGTACCTAGGTGGTGGTGCCTTAACCTGCCGATCCATCTTGAGGTAAAGATGCTTTAGAACTGGTATGTATTTCCCATCAAGATTTGAGAGCCAGTGTGGTGTAGTGGTGAGAGTGTTGGACTGGGAGTTGGGAGATCCAGCTTCTAGACCCCACTCGGCCATGGACGCTCAATGAGTGACTTTGGGCCAGTCACAGGCTCTCAGCCCAACCCGCCTCACAGGGTTGTTATTGTGAGGATAAAATGGAGAGGAGGAGGATTATGTATGCTGCCTTGGGTTCCTTAAGGAGGAAAAAAGGCAGGATAAAATGTCATAAATGAATGACAGATATTAGTCAATGAGGTTACCTTTTGGGTTGCTTGGCTGTGGTGGTGATTTGGAAGGCATTTACATTTATCCGACATTCCCATTGTTTTCCTACTCACATGGGGGCAACCCCTAGTAATTCAGTTAGGGTAGAGGACACATGGACAATGAATTTTAATTATAGCTAGCATGGTACCTACCATCAGGATCCTTTTGCTCCTAGCCACCATGAGTGCTTTTTATTTAGAGGTGGCCTTACCATGAGGAAAGGTGAAGCATCCTCCTCAGTGGGCAGAGTTGGGCTATCAGTAAGGCTGAGCAGAAAACAGGCTGGAAATCAGGCTTCTTGCATTGAGCAGGAGGTTGGACTCAATGGTCTTATAGGCCACTTCAAACCCTATGATTCTATGATCTATGACTCATGGGCACTTTTTGCCAGGCCTTTGTCCTGCACAAGCCTTGTTGAAATGCTGGGGCCTCTTGTGCACCTCTATTCTTGTGCTGCAGTATTTCCTGTTGGATTTGTGCCTGAGGAGAACCATCAGATGGAAAGGCATTCCCCTGCCTTGATTTCTCATTCTTTGTTATGCAAAATGCTACAGGGAAGGTCCCAGACTGTTACCAAATGAAATGAGTTTCCATTTGTGGGAGCAGTTGGCATAAAAGAAGCATTTTTAAATCCTTCTTTGACTCCTGCAAACACTGGCAAACGACGGTCAGGTATTTTGTCTCTAGGGAGAGCTTAATTTGCACAAAATAACTCATCATTTTGAGGATGGGAAAAAGCAGTGAATTGTTAGAGACTTCAGATTCAAAGCCAGCTACACTGCTGCAGGGAAGTCCACAAAAACACAGCAGAATGTTGGCGCAAGAGATCAGATGGAGCCATAATTATGCTTCTTAGAGTGAATTAGCCTCCTTTATCTCTCCCCCCCCCCTTATTCTAGGCTGGAACAAGGTTATCTGATTCTGAGCAATGGTTGCTCCAACCTGTCTTTCACACATAGGAAACCAGCTGGATCTTCTATTCTTCTTGGCAAATTTTGATCAACATCAGGATGGTGCTACTCTCTGCTTCCTATCACTGAGTCACAGTGATGATGATGCAGCTAACAATGATACCTTACCTAGCATTTATACTGTGTTTTAACACAGGGAAATAATTTTGCATGCTTTATCTCCACAATCCTTCTAAAACCCTTGTAAGGTAGGTTGGACATATTCTGCTCATTTTGCAGATGGGAGCCTGAGGCTAAGAGAGGAAGTGTAAGGCTACAATCCTATACTCACTTACCTGGGAGTAAGTCCCATTGAACTCAATGGGACTTAGTTCTGGGTAGACATGGTGCTGTAACTGGCTTAAACCCTGCCTTAGTGAGCTCATGGCAGAAGCAAGGTTTAAAGTAGCAACCTCCTAGTTCATGACTAAGTCTCAGCTTAGCCATTTCATTCCAATTGGGTTGGTGTCAAATTCAGGAGGATGCCATGTGCGGCAATGGATGGTAAATCTAAATTAAGTATCAATCAATCTATTAATTAATTTACTAAGGGTGTAATCCTATGCATGTTCAGACAGAAAAAAGTCCTACAACTCCCAGCATTCCTCCAGCTAGCCATGCTGGCTGGGGCATGCTGGGACTTGTGGGTCTGTTTTCTGTCTAACATGCATAGGATTACACCCTAAATGTTCTGGATGTAGATTCTTACTCCACACCAAGATTTGATGTGTGAAATTCCCTAAACTTTAGGCCCTAAAAATAGTGGTAAATTGTCCCTCTTAATGTGCTGACTTCACAATTCATAATGCCATTCTTTAAGTTAGTAGTAGGTTATAAGGCCTGATCCAGACCCCAAACAGGCTACTGCACCTTTAAGGCTGCAATTCTAAACTCAATTACTTGGGAATAGCTCCTGCTGACCTAGTCATGGGAGGAGGCTTACTTTGGAGCAAACCTGCATATGAGCGGGCTGCAGAAATTTAGAGGAGCAAATTCTACTCACTGTCCTCCAGCTCTGTGATGGAAAAGATCACACCCTCTGGAATTTTCACTTCTACATGGCTTTCAAATGCACAGGAGCCTTCTCAGCATCTGGATTTGGCCATAGCCAACTCACCAAGGTGGTTTTTCCCCTAGAAAAGCTTTCCCACTTTCTTGTGGAATACCTGCCCCACCTCCGCACTTAGTCGGAGTAAGCCGCACTTACTCCACACCCTTATGGTGCTTAGAGAACAATCCTATGTATGTTTAGACAGATGGTTCTGTGGCTATAGCATATTGTGACAGATTTGTCCTTGTCTCGGGGTATCATGCTATAGGATTTGGGTATTTAGTGATCACAGATCAGCAGGTAACCATCCTATGCATATTCTAGGTACAAAGAATATGCATATTCTAGGTCACCTAGCAATAGTAAGTTTGCAATATTCCTGGTATTAACAGAGCTGCTGCCGCTTCTTCTTCTTCTTCTTCTTCTTCTTCTTCTTCTTCTTCTTCTTCTTCTTCTTCTTCTTCTTCTTCTTCTTCTTCTTCTTCTTCCTCGGAAAAGAGGACTCTGAGATCAGGCATGTCTTTTTTATCTTAAAAATCTCAAGCGGTTTGTACATTTCATGATACAAGAACACTGAACATACAAGAGTACATAGTAGTTGCAAATAAAGCACAATTTAAGTGTTCGAAGAATCCTTTAGAAGCATTGCCTTTAAGGATTAAAGTATCTCACCCACATAGCATTTCTGAACTGGAAGCCAAATGGAGCTGAGAAGTCAATGAAGACTGGTGCCATTGTCCTTCTGAGGACGGATGGAGTGTACCCTGAGAATCCATGTTTGGTTCTGTGAGGGCAGGTGGAATGTCCTTCTGTTGTTGCATTTTCTCTCATCTTTAATTTTTTTTGTTTTGAACTGTGGATGCATGTTTCCTATGAAACAGCAATTTCTCTAACAATGAGTTATTATTTTCCACAGTTCTCAGCAATGCTTTTTAGGAAGTAATATATTTACTTCAAATCTTGTCAGCAGTTTTGAGCCACGCTTCCTTCCAAAACAGGATAACAGTTGCTTCTCTTCACAGGTTTTGTCTACTTCTTACAATATTTTATGTCATTTGCATCATAGTGTGAACATAAACAGTAGTCCTGCGGTGTTTCTTTTTTCTCACCTTTCTTATCTGGAACATATTTTGCTCCTTTCCTGAGTTGATCTGGTAACTTTTGTCTTCCCATAGCAGGCTCCTAGGTCAGTGAAAGTTTCAGTCAAAAGTCACAGCATGTCAGCACAAATGTGTCTTAGAATCAAACTGATTCAACCTCCAAAGGATAATACATTTTCATATATCATGTATTACTCTATGAAAATTGTAAACCTATTAGAGATACACTCATTAGAAAAATGTGGAAGACTAAGGGTGAATCTTACACATGTGTAGACAGAAAAAAGTCTTAAAACTCCCAGCATGCTCCAGTCAGCATGCCCTAGCATGGCTGGGGGTTGTAGGACTTTGTCTAAGCATGCATAGGATTCCAACCTTAATAACTGTATTTGGGACAAACATTTGCAAAGTCGCATATTATGCAGGTGGTACAGGAGTCTTGCAAGATGCAAAGGTTTCTAGGGCAAATATTTGTCATGAGATGGAATTGCCGCTGAAATATTGATGTCTGAAATTATATGAGCTGCAAATTGGGAATGATGGAGTTGCAAATTGGGGATTCATGGTTCATGGGGGCAGGGGGGAACCAAGCCAACTCCATAGTTTGCGGTATAAGCCTGATTCAGATTAACTGGAACTGATGGATCATCAGTTTACACACCTGAAAGGGACCTTATATTCATCATTAGTGGACAATTAGTGGACATTAGTGGACAAAGGACATACTGTACACAGAAGCGCAAATGGTCATGAGCCCATGGCTGGGCTTGGCAGATCTTGGTTCAGGCCTCTGGTACTGAATTTTGGATCTGACATTATTCCTTAGAAGCTGGATTTGGCAACCTGGCTTCTGTGAGCTGGATTGTGGAACTCTGCAAATGTTAGTGTCGTGGGAGCTGGAGAAGATGCAATGCTAAGTATAGACACAATTCTGATATCTAGTTGAACAAGTGTCCATTCTGGATTATGCAGAATTTTGGAAATGTGTATTTTGAACTTAATATTTTGGAGCATGTTTGGCGTGGCAGTTTTCAAAAACCGTAATAGTGTACCACTAGAGATGACACTGAGGCAGCTTGACCATCTGGCTGGCTTGTTTGCGTACCATGGCAGTGCATAGGATGCAGAGGCAAGCAGGCCAGAACAGCAGGACTTGATGAGGATGAGTTGCAATGGAGGCAAATCAGTCTGGAGTTGTTCCTGTTCCCAGTCTATCATCCCCTCCCACTCTTCAGAAAATGATCTGGGGTCTCCAGAGCCAGATGTCCCCAGGGAACAAATCACTTCAGGGGATCCCAGGGCTGACCAAGAAGGTCCTGGGCCGTCAGGAGAGATGGCTTCAGATCTCCCCCCTAGAGAGCTGGAAAGCTCTGCTTCCAAGGCGGGCGGGGTGTGTGTGTGCTGAGCCACCACACAGCCTCCCAGAATGCTGGCGTCTAAAGGTGTAGGCCAGGACTGTGGCCAGGCAAAGGAATGCCCACTTACTGAAAGGCTCCTCAAAAGTAAAGGCCTCTTCATGAGCAAGGTTGTCCTTACAAGTAGGACTTCTGCCAGAGGGCTTGTAATACTCTGCAGCTGAGCCCTGGGTGGGGCTCTGGGAGCTCAAGCTACATAAGTTCTTGTCTAGGCATTGGAGGAATGACACAGGTTCTAGGCACTGCATGCTCAGGATAGTGACCATAGGCTGGTCACTATCTCTCAGCCTATCCTACCTCACAGGGTTGTTGCGAGACTAAAACTGGGAGAGGACAAACCATGCATGGCACCTTGAGTTCCTTGAAGGAAGGGTGGGATAAAAATGTAATAAAAATAAATAGTACTCTTATGTGAGATGGCATATATGTAGCACTCTGGTTAGAGCAGGGGTAGGCAACTTGTGGCCCTCCAGATGTTTTGGCCTATCAGTCCCCTCACCATTGGCTATGGCAGCTAGGTCTGACAGGTGTTAGGTCAAAATATCTGGAGGGCTCTAAGTTGCCTACCCCTGGGCTAGAGTGTTGGGCCTGGCAATGGGTAAGCAATTCCTCCCAGTATTGAAGCTCTCTAGATGCCCTTGGGCCAAATCACCATCTCTCTGCCTAGCCTATGTAGACATGTTGGAACTTCAATCCCAGCCATAAGTGAGCATTTGGGTACATGAATCCACAGGCAGAAAGTAGATCCAAAATAGCAGCACAAGAATCAGTCTCTAGCTGTATTTTCCTCCAGTTCACTCAACGGGTGGTCTAGCTGACATCTCCCAAGGGGGTAGAGGCCTCCTGTTGCTAACCCCTAGAGTTAAGCTCTGAGCTCCTCAAAGCACATCTGAGATACACATGTATTGAGAAGTTATTCCTGGCTTACTGTTTTTCAAGACAAAAATAAAAATAAAAATCTCTGTATGGCAAGGGACTCTGGTGTTGTCCCGTGAGTGCCAATGGTAGAAGAAAATAACTTAAGAAAATAGTTGTCTGCTTCCCTGAGGTCCTTTCTTTTTCTCATGTCTTTGTGACCTTTCCTTCTCATTTCCTGTCTCCCATCCATGTCATCCCTCAATGTGAACAGTGAGGCAAGAGGGAGCAAGAGGGTGGGGAAAGGAAGGAAGGAGAGAGGGGAAAAAGCGAGACATAATACTGCTAACAACGAAGGGCTAAGTTACATCTCTCTCTCTCCTGGTGTCAACCAAAGAGCCTTTTGCTTCCAAATCCAGGCTATTAAACATTAATGAAATGTTCAAAGATGTGTCTGGATTCCTAGAAGGCCTCTATTAATTATGAGCTCCTATTTGAAAAAAGAAAAAAGAAAGGAAAAGTCCATGGTATTAAATTTGGGTGGAAATTGAGAACTAACAGCTGCTGCCACCACCAGGTACCAGCAGCACACAGCCAAATTTGCATGGGGGAAATACATATGAATGGCTCAAGCCATTCTTCTTCAGCTGATTGAATCAATTGATCCATTCACTGCAGATGAAGGGGTGGCTTTCACCCCCTCCCTCCCGCTGCTCTTCTGCTTCTGGATGGCAGCCTCCCAGGGCTGCTTTTCATTTTTAAAAAGTCAGGGGAATATTAGACACATCTGTTCATTTTCCTGAAGCTGTTACCTGCCCTGTGTAATTTGGCTCTGATTTTCTTAGGACTCACCAAGAGGCAGCCTGATGAATTCCTCTTCCCCAAAGTTAACAGTTCAGCCCCTCCATTCATAGGAAACTGGACTAGGTTCCGGCACCTTTCCAGGCAACCTTTCAGCCCTACCCTGATCCAGGGCTACTTATGAATCACCCAAAGAGGACATGTATCACCTCAAAAAAGAAGACAAAAGAGGGAACTGATTTGCTTAACATTTGCATATCCTAACTCATATGTATAGATGCAAATTCAGAAATTTTATATTTTATGTAGGACATAAAACAGGACATCTCATTATGGTGTGGAAGGTTGTGACCAGGTGACCTGTGTGCCTTGCTCAGCCTGCTGTCCAGGTGCTGTTGATGGGCACCTTCAAGCCCAGCTCTTCCTTCTGGTGGTCCTTTATCTCTAAACTGGACTAGGACTGAACAGTCCTTCAAATAGAGGATGCCTTTGAAATAGAGGACTGTCCTCTGCAAAGCAAGACAGATGGCCACTCTACCCTGATACCTTGAAATACGGGTGCCGCTTGAGACTTATTGAGCTTCGCTGCTCTTAATGGAGAGCTGGGGAATGTGCAGCTCTCCAGATATTGTTGGACTGCAACTCCCATCATCCCTTATCATTCGCCACACTGGCTACGACTGGTGGGAGTTGCTGCCCAACAACACTGGGGGGGGGGATTCCCCATTCCTGTCTTGGTGGATCCAACCCCCTAATAGCTTTTGGAAATGGAAGCAGGAAAAAGCTGAGGACTAGAGTCAAAGGGAGTCAAGGATCTTGTCTTCAGTGTACAGAAGTGGCAGCTTTTGCCAGAAGTCTCCTTTCTAAATTGCTACAATGAAATGCAGATGAGTTGGGGCTACCATCAGCAACTGGCACCCTTAGCCTTAACTCCCCCTTATCTGAGTCTTCCATATGTTTCATTGATCTCGCTCCTCTTCTTGCAGCTTTTCCTTTGTCACGGAGGGAAGCCAAGGGGAACACAAATGGGGTAATTTGATAGCTCATTATCTCTGATCTATTTAAAAATGGAATCAAGGTCCCTTAGTGCGGGAGACACCCTGGAGGTTAACGCGTCATCTAAAGGGCTCATAAACATCTGTGAGTGAGCAATCTCAATAGCAGGATAAAAGCTCCATGTGAGGAAGCCCTTGGTCTGATCCAACAGGGCTCTTCTTATGTTCTCATGGGAAGCAGGCCATTCCACCAGCCTTCCTGAAAGACTTCTTATTTCCCCCCTTTCTTTCCCACCCCCTTTTCCTTGTGTGCTGTGTTTTTTTTTTGTTTTGTTTAGGTTGTATGCCTGTGGGCAGGGGCTGTCTTGTTTTACTGAATGCATGTAAGCCACGCTGAGAACCTTTTTGGCTGAGAAGTGGGATAAAAATACTTTAAGTAATAATAAAGAATAAATACAATGTGTTCCATGCTGCCATTGCTTCTGGCTGCTTGCTTGCCAGGGGGGAATGAACTGGTGAGTAAGCAGGTGACAACTGCTGTTGCTGAACCTCATTCTTGTGCTATCACTGCTTACTCCCTCTGGAGGATCAGCAGCAAGCTGGGGGCGGGGCTCTTGGTGGAGGACCCCCTTCCAGGTCATGGGCCTTCGCAAGTGCCCAGCCATCCCAATCTCTGACACTGGCCCTGGTGTTGGGCACCAGCGCTGATTTCCTTATTTGATTCTGGAGCCAGGAGTACAGCGAGTGCAAATATAGTGATGCATTAATGACCAATATAATTTCAAGTTAATTAGGAGGTATCTAATTTTCTCAGCAGGGGAACCCCTTGAAGATACAGCAGTTTTAATAATAGCACCAGTGAATCTCATTTCATGACATTATACTTTTCTGGATAGCATGATCGTGTTCTGTTATTCTGTTTGCCCAAAGTGGAGTGACGGGAGATGGGAGGGGGAAACTGGGCAGGTGCAGGACTGTGATGTTCTGACATAGATGGGTACCAATGGTGAAAAGGGGATGCTCTGGGCATGAGGCAAGAGAGCCTGATTGTGCGCAAGAGTGCAACACCGAGTGTGTGAGTTTATGACTGTGTCTATAAGGCAAGTCTGTGCACATGTTTCCATAGTGCCTATACGTGGGTGCTTGCTAGGGCTGCCAACCAATGGGCAAAAAATTCAGCCTGGCCTGTTATTCTGCTGGAGGCTGCAGGTGAAGCTTTTCAGGGGGATATGATGGATCACCTACTAATGTCTGTTGATCACCTTCTGCACCGGCTGTGCCAGCAGGCAGAGCTGGCATCAGGAACTGGCATGGTTAGGCACCCGCCAAGTCCCGTGCCTTAGGAGGGGCCCCACTGCTGATCATCATCTGCTCCTGCTCCTTTGGCCACTGTCACCCACCCTCCCGCTGGTCCATACAGAGACCATGAGCAAGTGAGCAAGTGATGGGAGTGAGAAGGAACTGCAGCTAGCTGCCTCTGCCAGTGGGTTTGCGTGCCCTTTCTGGCTCGGCGGCAGTGGGGATTGGCCCTAGTGGCGGGATGAGAGAGAGTGGGCAATGGTGAGGAGAAAGGAAGGGGGCTTGCTGAGGTCATCATGCCCTAGAACTCCCCAGAACCTGGCACTGGCACTGCAAGCAGTCATCCAGCGATGCCAGCTAGCGGGCGAGGAAGGGGCCCAGAAGACAGGACTGAGGAGGGAAGAGACAAGAGAAGCTGGGGCTGCCTTTTCTCAGGCTGCATTGTGTTATTTCATGTGGGTGACATGTGGCCCTTGGAGACCTTGCCTGTGGGGCCCAAGCCTCCCAGTGCCCCGCTCCCTGCAAGCCTGCTGCCCAGCAGTTCAGCAGGTAGAGGGAACAGGATTGTGATGGGGGAGAGGCACATGCAAATGACCCTTCCTAGGCATGTAAATCATGCTTTCCTCCAGCAGTTGTTTGGTGAGCTGGGGGAGCACAATTGTGATGGGGAGGATGGTGCATGGGGAAGAGTTCTCCTTGTGTGCCATCCTTCCCATTTAAACAGCACACTCAGCCTACTCCTCAACTGTTCTCAGCATCAATCAGCTGGGCACTGGGGGGGGAATACATGATAGGATCTCAGCAGGGAGGGCGAGGGGAGGCTAAAACCTCCCCATCCCTGCACACTGCGGTTGGGGGGGGGAGTGTGTCTGTCTCTGTTTACTCTCTCTCTCTCTCTCTCTCTCTCTCTCTCTCTCTCTCTCTCTCACTAAAACTAGCTCTAATCTCTTGCCCTTCAAGTGTCCCCCCCCCTCTCCACAGTCATTGGCTGGACTGCTGTGATGTCATGGAATGTTTGCAACCATTCTTACTGTGAGGGGAACTGCCAGTAGCAGAATGTTGACAAAATGCAATTTCTATCAGAGAAGAAAGCAATAATCACTTTTTTTTAAAAAAGGAACCTTGCCAAGTCCAGAAGTAAAGAAGTCAAAATGACCTATGCCTCTCAACTGGAGCTAAGGTGTTAAAATGCCACAGAGGCATAGCAATTAGAGGCAGGGAAATAAAGTGTCCCTGCTCCAGAACACACCACCTGAAGAGACAGTGGGCTGAATTGAATTGCTTCACATTACTTCATAATAAAGCCAGCCTTGAAGGCCAGGTTGGCTGGGGAAAACAAGGAAGAATGACTTGTGATGGCAAAGTGGATCAGAAGAGACAGAAAGCTGAAGGAAGCGGAAGCCAAGAAGAAATAAGAGCTGATGAAAACATGGATGTGGCTTAGGGCAGGGATGGAGAACCTGTGGCCCTCCAGATGTTATTCAACTACAACTCCCATTATCCCTGACCATTGGTCTTGCTGGCTGGGGCTGATGGGAGCTGGAATCTAACAACATCTGGCAACCCAGATGTTTTCCATTCCTGGGCTCGGGTCAGGGAGGAATAGTGTGGTGTTGGCAAGAAGACAGTGGGGATGCAAGGGAACTGTGTAGGCTGGTGTTTGTGGGGGTGGATGCCACAGAGGTATCAGTGACCTGAATTTCAAATACTGATTTGAACAAGTGATAGGCAGGCACCCCCTGACACCCCCTCATAATTCACTCACTGATGCAGAAATCCGATGTTATAAATTTGGTTGAAAGTTCTCTGTTTTGAATTTTTGCACGTGCACATTACTGGCACACATCATGAGAACATGGCATGTGCAGTACAGTATTCTTTTCCACCTTGCAATGGAATGTGTCACAATGCAGCCTCCTCTGACTGGCTGCTATCACATGTGCTTTGTCTACAGCAATCAATATCTGAGCATGTACGAAGGTGGTGGAATCTGGATGCTTAGTCATGGAGAATGTGCATGTCCAGAAAATATAGATTAAGAACATAATTGACCTCTGTTGGAGCAAAGTCAGAGAGTGCCTTTTCCCTTATCAATCTGCCTAGTCACCGAGGTCATCAGATGGGGTGTTTCTGGCATTTCCGCATGGAGATATGTCCCAGTTGGAGTCTACCTGGAGTAAAGCCTTCAGTGTGGTGACTCCCTTTCTGTGGAACTCCCTGCTGTGGAACAAAAACTTTGAACATTGTTTTATTTTTTTAATCCTTTTTTGTTCACTGCTCTGGAATCTGCTTAGATGTGGAGCAGTATATAAATATTGTAAATAAATAAAATAAACAAGGGCACAATCCTATGCACGTTTAGACAGAAAAATGTCTTACAATTCCCAGTGGAACACTGGGAGTTGTAGGACTTTTTCCTGTCTAAACATGCATACCATTGCTCCCTAAATCACGCCTTCAAGAATTATGAACCTATTCGATTAAACTCGCAAGCCAACTTATTTTGAGTTATGGTGGCATCACTTATTTGAACCAGCCAGCCACATCTTTGGTTTTAGTTCTCGCTTTATTGCTAGAGTGCAGAGCACTTTTTGGGAGGGGGGCTGAATTCAGTCCCCCTCTGTGGGGATCCCCTTTATGGATCACTGCCTTGTTGTGGCGAAGGGGCTTGCGTAACTCAGTGAAGCCATAAGCTATGCTGTGCAGGGCCACCCAAGACGGACAGGTCATGGCAGAGAGTTCTGACAAAATGTGGTCCACTGGAGAAGGAAATGGCAACCCACTCCAGTATTCTTGCCAAGAAAACCCCATGGAACGTATCACAAGGCTAAAAGAGATGACGCCGGAAGATGAGACCCTCAGGTCGGAAGGTGTCCAATATACTACTGGGGAAGAGCAGAGGGTATTTCCAAGTAGCGCCAGAAAGAATGAAGCGGCTGGGCCAAAGCCGAAAGGACACTCAGCTGTGGATGTGTCTGGTGGTGAAAAGAAAATCCGATGCTGTAAAGAACAATATTGTTTAGGAACCTGGAATGTCAGATCAATGAATCAAGGTAAGCTGGAGGTGGTCAAACATGAGATGGCAAGATTGAACATCGACATCTTGGGAATCAGCGAACTAAAATGGACAGGCATGGGCGAATTTAATTCAGGTGACCATCATATCTACTATTGTGGGCAAGAATCCCTTAGAAGAAATGGAGTAGCACTCATAGTCAACAAAAGGGTGGGAAAAGCAGTATTGGGGTACAATCTCAAAAACGATAGAATGATCTCAGTACGAATCCAAGGCAAACCATTCAACATCACAGTAATTCAAGTCTATGCCCCAACCACTGAGGCCGAAGAAGCTGAGGTTGATCGGTTCTATGAAGACCTACAACACCTTCTAGAACTAACACCAAAAAAGATGTCCTCCTCATCATAGGGGATTGGAATGCTAAAGTAGGAAGTCAAGAAATCACCGGGATAACAGGCAGGCATGGCCTTGGTGTACAAAATGAAGCAGGACAAAAGCTAATAGAGTTTTGTCAAGAGAACACGCTGATCATAGCAAACACTCTTTTCCAACAGCACAACAGGTGACTCTACACATGGACATCACCAGATGGTTAATATCGAAATCAGATTGATTATGTACTTTGCAGCCAAAGATGGAGAAGCTCCATACAGTCAGTAAAAACAAGACCTGGAGCTGACTGTGGCTCAGATCATGAGCTTCTTCTTGCAAAATTTCAGCTGAAATTGAAGAACGTAGGGAAAACCACTAAACCATTCAGGTATGACCTAAATCATATCCCTTATGAATATACAGTGGAGGTGAGGAATAGATTTCAGGGATTAGACCTGATAGACAGAGTGCCTGAGGAACTATGGACGGAGGTCCGTAACATTGTTCAGGAGGCAGCAACTCAATCCATCCCAAAGAAAAAGAAATGCAAGAAAGAAAGCCAAGTGGCTGTCTGATGAGGCTTTACAAGTAGCTGAGGAAAGAAGGGAAGCGAAAAGCAAGGGAGAAAGGGGAAGATATATCCAACTGAATGCAGAGTTCCAGAGAATAGCAAGGAGAGACAAGAAGGCCTTCTTAAATGAACAATGCAAAGAAATCAAGGAAAACAACAGAATGGGAAAGACTAGAGATCTCTTCAAGAAAATTGGAGATCTCAAGGGAACGTTTTGTGCAAAGACGGGCATGATAAAGGACAAAGAAGGCAGGGACCTAACAGAAGCAGATGAGATTAAGAAGAGGTGGAAAGAATACACAGAAGAACTATACAGGAAAGATCTGAATGTCCCTGATAGCCATGATAGTGCGCTCACTGAACTTGAGCCGGACATCCTAGAGAGTGAAGTCAAGTGGGCCTTAGGAAGCATTAGTAACAACAAAGCTAGCGGAGATGACAGTATTCCAGCTGAGCTATTTAAAATCCTAAAAGATGATGCTGTTAAAGTGCTGCATTCCATATGCCAACAAATTTGGAACACTCAGCAATGGCTGCAAGACTGGAAAAGGTCAGTTTACATTCCAATTCCAAAGAAGGGCAATGCCAAAGAGTGTTCAAACTACCGCACAATTGCGCTCATTTCACATGCCAGCAAGGTGATGCTCAAAATCCTACAAGCTAGGCTTCAGCAGTATGCAAACCGAGAACTACCGGAAGTACAAGCTGGGTTTCAAAGAGGCAGAGGAACTAGAGATCAAATCGCCAACATTCGCTGCATCATGGAGAAAGCAAGAGAATTCCAGAAAAACGTCTATTTCTGCTTCCTTGACTATGCTAAAGCCTTTGATTGTGTGGATCACAACAAACTGTGGCAAATTCTGAAAGTGATGGGAGTACCAGACAACCTTACCTGTCTCCTGAGAAACCTGTACGAGGGTCAAGAAGCAACAGTCAGAACCAGACATGGAACAACCGATTGGTTCAAAATTGGGAAAGGAGTACGACAAGGCTGCATATTGTCACCCTGCTTATTTAACTTATATGCAGAGTACATCATGAGAAATGCCGGGTTGGATGATTCAGAGGTCGGAATTAAGATTGCTGGGAGAATTATCAACAACCTCCGATATGCAGACGATACCACCCTAATGGCAGAAAGCGAAGAGGATCTCAAGAGCCTCTTGTTGAGGGTGAAAGAGGAGAGTGCAAAAGCTGGTTTGAAACTCAACATTAAGAAAACTAAGATCATGGCATCTGGCCCTATCACTTCCTGGCATATAGAAGGGGAAGAAAAGGAAGCAGTGACAGATTTTACTTTCTTGGGCTCCAAGATCACTGCAGACGGTGACTGTAGCCATGAAATTAAAAGACACTTGCTCCTTGGGAGGAAAGCTATGGCAAACCTAGACAGCATAGTAAGAAGCAGAGGCATCACCTTGCTGACAAAGGTCCATCTAATCAAAGCTATGGTTTTCCCAGTAGTAATGTATGGCTGTGAGAGCTGGACTATAAGGAAGGCTGAGCGCCGAAGAATTGATGCTTTCGAACTGTGGTGCTGGAGAAGACTCTTATGAGTTCCCTGGACTGCAAGGAGGTCAAATCAGCCAGTCCTAAAGGAAATCAACCCTGAGTGCTCATTGGAAGGACAGATACTGAAACTGAAGCTCAACTATTTTGGCCACCTAATGCGAAGAGAAAACTCTCTGGAAAAGACCCTGATGCTGGGAAAGACTGAAGGCAAAAGGAGAAGGGGACGGCAGAGGATGAGATGGCTAGATAGCATCACCGATGCAATGAATATGAACTTGAGCACGCTCCGGGAGAGAGCGCAGGACAGGAAGGCCTGGCGTGCTATGGTCCATGGGGTCACGAAGAGTCGGACACGACTGAATGACTGAACAACAACAACAACAACTGTGGGCTGGATGATGTCAGTGAGAGTGGCAATGGCTATTGATGTCATTGCCCTCCCCACCCTCCTACAATGCCTTTCACCTTTCTCCATGCAGGGAGAGGCACAGAACACCATGCCCCTCTCAGCATGGAGAAAGGGACTTGGAGAAAGCCCCGCCTCCTGGAGGAAGCCAAAGAGGTTCTGCAGGCCAGATGCAGAACCCCCACTGGATGGATTAGACCAATGGACCCGAGGTTGCACACCCCTGCTTTATCAGAACTGCAATGGTGCAGATGCTCCCAAAACAACAAATGAGAGTGAGGGTCCTCTTAGGAACCCACGAGTAGGGAGATGAGGAGAGGTGTTAGGAAAAAAGAATTCCAGGAAGTGGATGCAAGATGCCCTTCTCCAAAATGTACAAGAAGCTCCTGTGCATTCACCATTTTACCTTCTTTGCATCTGTCCATCACTTGCCTGCCTAATTCAAAACCCAGGATTTTTAACACTGCCACAGGGGCTTAGGGGAGGTTTATCAGAAGCAAATACATCAGATCCTTTTGTACTTGGGCGATGACAGCCCCATATAGCTCGTTATCTGCACATCTGGAGTTTGCCTGGTGGGAATGGGGAGGAAGGTGACTCATTCCAAAGCTGTTTATTATTCATTCGGCCAGCACTGAGCAGGAATCCTGAGTGAGGGAGGAGAGTTATAAAATGTCGGCACTGGGGGAATTGGGGGAGGCACTGAGGGAGATTTACATACTTTGGAAAGGGAGAAAGAGGAGGCTGAGGCCACTTTGTGCAGTACATTAAGGCCAGTTTGTTCATTGGACAGATGGGATATTTGTTCCAAGTACTAACCCTGATGGGGATGCTGTGAAAGCAGCTGTCTGGTATCTTGCAGCTGGACCCCTTGGCCAAGCTAGTTGTTATCTACACTAGTCCGGGGAGTGCAGAGGTTTTTGGAGAGAGTGGCATCAGGGTTGGGGAGATGGAACCATAACAGATAGGATAGCCAAGTTTGGATTTCAAAAGCATTCCCCCCCCCCCACATGGGGTGCAGCAGGTTGAGCCAGAGCAGTATTTGGTGGATCAGGGTTGGAGATGGCATGTAAGCTAATGCAGATTCCCACAACCTGGGGCCTTCCAGATGGGTTGGACTACAGCTTGAATCATCGCCCCCTGCCCTAGCCGGCGTGGTCATTAGTTGTGCTGGCTGAGGATGATGGGGAGTTGTAGTCCAACACATCTGCAGGGGCCTGGGTTGCGAGAGGCTGACTGAGTGGGTTATGACTAGAACTTGGCAGAAATAGATGAGTTCTAGGGAGACCCAGGGTAGAGTCCGGAGTTCAGAATTACATCCCGATACTGTCTACATGACAGAACACAGTGCTACTGGATAGCCAGATGAAATAATGGGAAGTTGGTACCCTAGTGCAGCCTTCCCCAATTTGTCACTCTCCAGATGTGTTGGACCACAACTCCCATAATTCTCAGCCAGCATGGCCAAGGGCCATGCTGGCTGCGAATTATGGGAGTTGTGGTCTAACACATCTAGGGGGTGTCAAGTTGGGGAAGGCTGCTGTTGTGGCTTGAATGGAAGAACAACAACCTTGCTTGAAGGCCCACATTCAGTCACCACCATCTTCAGAAGATCCCTGGGCCAGACCATGCACCACCTACACTGTGGGTTGCAGCTTCCCCTCCGCACACACACATTCAATGATCAGGAAACCTGCTGGCTGAAGACCAGGGTGAAGGCTATCTCACATTGGCCCAAGTGCCACAAAGCCAGGAAACCTGAAGCTTAGGCTGATCCCTTAGCAGACATGCCCCGTGATCAGTGATGATGTGGTGCAATGTCACAGATAGCGCTCGCTTATAGCTTACCTTCCATGCACCCACACTTTTCCTGGGTCTTACAGTCCCAAATCCAGATTGGGCGGATGGCATGCCTGGGCCCAGCAAAGGTGCCCCACATTGTCCTGGCCCTGTATTGCTTTATGAAATATCTGAATCATACTGTATTGCTGGAGAAATCCACCTATGACCCATGCCTGTTTGCTGCTTGTAAGCAAGTCCAATCCTGGTTACTTGAAGCTTTCTTAATTTCAGCAGCTGAATTTAAATGGAAAAGGCCTTATTGTTGTTGCTACTGTTAAGCAGTTGAGAGTCAGAAACCCTTGCCCATCTACTGCAGGTCACCCAGAGATCTCCCAGTACATTTGGACCTAGCTTCTGCCCCCCACCTGCTCTACGGAACCCTGTTATCACTTCACAGTAGTACGCTGCAGAGTGACTGAATGGGGCATAGCAAGTGGTACAGATAAGATGCAACCTCTTAATAGGGCTTGTGTGCGATGTTGATCCAGACAGATCACCTTTAATTAGCATTGTCAACCAGTTCAAGGACATTTAGTAGATTAACCATTTGCATTTAAAAACAACAACAGCAGCACTCTAATTGATTGGTTCAATTTAAATGCATTTGCACATTACAACAAACTTCAACATAAGCTGTCTACCCTGAAGTGTGAGAGAATGTACAATTTCATATACCAAAAAGTGCCACTCATTGCAAGACAGAAAGGCGGTCTTGAATGTTTTCTTTCCCTTTCCCTGCTATTAAACAGAGCAGAACCAAGTTGCTTCAAAAGTGCATAAAACAAAACTTGCCCTCGCTGATTAAAACTGCAACCCTACCAATCAATCAACTAAAGCTTAGTTCACTAATCTACCAATTAAACTGATTAAAGCCTGCTGTGCCACATTTAATACATAGTAAAAGTCACAGGAGTGGGTGTAGGAGTGTTCAGCTTTCCACTGCCAGCTGAGGAAAGGAAAATGAACCAACAAAACCTTGCAATCTGGGCCCCATCTATACAAGCCATTTACTCTGGGGCAGCTGTGATTCAAGGTCCTTTGGGACATAGGACTCAGTCGCCACTTCGCAACCTAACTGTGGTTTTTACCCAGAAAATGCAGATTTCCAAAGATGCGTTTTGCTGCGATGCTTTTGGTTTGTTGCGGGTTTCCCACAGTTGCGAGCTGTCTGTCCCTTCTGCGAAAAGACTTTGCATTTTGTGGTGGGCATGTGGTAGGCGTGCCTGGTGCTTGTGTCACTCTGTGATGCCCTTTCACTCCTCCCCGTTCCTTTCTGGCTGCGCAGTTACAGAGGCACGGGGAAGCGTGCTCATTTCTTCGACCACACTTTTGCACACCTTTGCAGCTTCGTATCTTCTCAATGGCTGCTTTGGAGTCAGCGGCCAAGGGCTGGGGAGTGTTGGGGTAGCAGAAGGACCCGGACCAACTTTGCTCCAGCCACCATTTTGGAATGATGGGTAGGCACGTACCTCTCCTGGGCACATGCCTTGGCGTGTGCGAACCATTGCGAGCGTCTCAGGCTGGAGAACTGCCAAACAGTTGGCATGGTAACGAAGGTGCAGGCCACCCACATTTTACCTCACGAGGAATGGACAGACACAAAAGAACCCCTAAAATATAAAACAACCACTAAAACCCACCCCCACCCTCATGTGCTGCGCATTTAAATATAATGGCAAAAAAAGGAGGGTAGCACGACTACCGCATTTTACTTCTCTTCAACGGCTATGTGTCAGGGCCCAGCGGATTTTCCAGTTGGAGACGTCTGCAGTAAATAGCGTGTGTACCGCTGCAGAAGCTAATTCGCAGCTGCAGTGCTGTGCAGTGATGATGGAGTGAAAATGGAAAGCGGTGCCACGTAGACGGCCCCTGGTTTCGACATCTGGGTGCTGTGGTGTAGCTAGCTAATTTTAGACCAGGAGTGTAGATCTTTCAGTCTGAGGGCCAAATTCCATTTTGGAGAAGCTCCTGGGGGCCACATGCCAGTGGTGGGCAGGGTCAAAGGCAAAGAGGGAGGAGCCCAAACCCCCCAAATGCCAGCAGACATTAACTTCAAGATCTTACTGCCAGTAACTAAGCTTTAGAACCCTGGACGTAATGGTTTGAGGGGAGAGGGCTTTCGATGCATGCAACTAATAATATTTCTCTTTTGCCACCCCCACCACTGCCACTCAGTGCCTTACAACTGTTTCTGCTTTCCTGATACCTTAGAACAAAATCAAAACAAAAGAGCTGTTTCCCAAACCTGTCTTTACATTATAATACTCTGAGCATGTGCAGTTTTGCATTTTAAACTCACTTTAATCATGGCACCTTTCAGAACAAAATGGAGTTTGCTTCTGCTGCCCCATTTACATTTTGTTGTTTGTTGTTGTTTATTCGCTCAGTCGCTTCCGACTCTTCGTGACTTCATGGACCAGCCCACGCCAGAGCTTCCTGTCGGCCGTCACCACCCCCAGCTCCCCCAAGGTCGAGTCCGTCACCTCCAGAACATTTTGTTTGTAGAAAGGATAACATTCTAAAACAAAGATACAGGAGCATCTATAGCCATGCACATGCCTGGCGGCCAGTCCCATGACTATGACATATTTTTAAAAAGAAGAAAGAAAGGATACCAAGCATGCCCTAACACTAGGCCTGTCTGCTGCTGCCCCATCACCTGCTGCTCTCTGGGTGGTCATTCCCCCCCCCCCCGGGCTGTGGGGTCCTGGACTTTGTCCCCAAGGTCCAGCCCTAGCTGCAACATTGCTTGGATAGGTGATTAGCTATAAAAACTGTCTGGGGTCCTTTGGCAAAGAAGTCAATGCAGCTTTAAATGTCAGTCAGGTAGAGAGCTCTGGGCTCATCACAGCCAAGGAACAAATTGGACAGGTTAGGGATCGGCAGACTTTTGGGGCCTGTGAGCACATTTGACTTTGGGAAAAATGTCCTGGGCACCTCTACCAATTGCCATGAAGGGTAGAATGTTCAGATCATTCTCTTTGTCTGGATTCTCACTTTTCTTGCCCTCCTTCTCTAGATCCTCACCTTTCTTGCCCCCCTTCTGGATCCTCACTTTTCTTACCCCCTCTCTGGATTTTCTTACCCTCTCAGGATTCTCACCTTCTTGCTCCCCCCCACCCCGGTTCCAGCCATTTCTTTTTTCTTTTTTTTGATCAAAGGACATTTGTCCCCGCTTCTATTCAAATCAATGGAGCAAGCTGTTGCACACATCTCAGTGCAGCTTCCAGGTTTGTATGGGCCCGTGCTTTTTCTGAGTGGCAAATTTGCGCAACTGGTCCGCAAGTCCACCGAACTGGCACAAAAGCCAGTCTGCTGCAGAAGCCCCAAGCTGAATTCACAGAAATCTGAACTCATTTGAATCCATTGCTGATTTCCTGACATTCCTAGTGCCAGGCCAGCACCAGCACCATACTATTGCTTGTTGTCTTTGGTGCTGCTGGCCAGACTGAATCTCATTCCTCTCCTCCTCTTTCTTCAGGGGACTCCTTGTTGTGAATCAGCCAGGGGAGAGGAGAGAGCCCCAAGCCAGCCAGCCCAGCCCAGCTACAAGGAAAAGGAGCAGTAGCTGCATTGCTTCTCTTCCTCCATGCTGTTCCCAAATGCCTGGGTTTAGCCTGGCCTGTTCAATGCAGCCACATCTCACCTCTTGCTACTGTAGGAAGGGAGGAAGGGGAAAGGAAATCCCCTTCCCCTCAGCCACCACTCTTTGTTCCCTGAGGAGGGCGAGGCAACCTGTCCCATCTGTGGGAGGGCAAGGCAACGTGTCCCAAGAGGGCAAGGCAACCTGCCCCATCTGTGTACCCCACCACCTCTGGCTCCCATATTCCTTGCTGTTGCTTGGGGTGTGCAGCCCAGGCTGAGCCTCACTCCAAGCTAGGGTGGCCACTTGCGTATCACTTCTGAAAAGGAAATGCCAAAAAAGATGAGAAGAAACGGGGACACCAGCTGGCATACTATTATTTGCATGCAAATGGATATGTACGGGTACAAATGTAGAAATCATAACTAAAATTTAAATACAGAGTCAATGCATCTCGCCATACAGGAGAAGCTTTTGGAAATGCAGTCAAGTTGTGGAGTCAAGCAACTCCCAAGGCAAAGTCACCTACGAGAAAGTGCTCTCTCTTGCTCTTTCTGCTGCCTCTGTGCTGCTGCTCAGAATTAAAGTAATAAAAGAGACCTGGACCAGGCAAACTCTAACTCCAACTCCAAGGAGCTCAGTCAGTATGGTCTGCTCTGTGGAGGTGCTGTCTGTGAGAAGATGCAAATGCGATGCACGCCCATCGGCTATAGGTGTCCTCCATATGTGTCCATTTTACCACATAAAAGCTGTTTCTCTGCACAAACATGGGTGCACCATATTTGGGAGTCAGACAGATTGGCCCAATTCGCGTGTAATGAGAAGCCACCATGAGTGAATTTCCCTGCGGCCTTTGTTGTTGTTGTGGCAGTGGCCACCATTTTGAATATGCAGAGCACGGTGCTCACTGTAGCTTCTTGTTTTGTGTAAACCCAGCGACGGTGGGTTGTTGGGTTAGTTGACAAGCCACCCAGAACCCAAGGGCTCTTTTGGGTAGTGGGTGACTTGAAGCCACCCCAACAACCACCCCTCGCATGTAATGAGAAGCTATGGTACGCCCCTGCAATGCCTCCGATATTCAAAATGGAGGCGGTCGCTGCAACAAGAAGCCCCATGAGGAAATTCAGCCAAGGTGGCTTCTCAATATGTGTGAACCAAGTCACTGTTCCCTCTGGATGCCCTGCTTGACCCTGACCTACTGCATGGCCCTAGGACCTTTGGGGGAATGGCTGGGAATATTCAATCAGCTCAGCTACGAGTGAAACAGAAGAGGAATCGGTTAAGCAGAGATGGGACACTTCCAGCTTGAGGACCTAATCTGGCCCGTGGAGGTTCCCCATCTGGCCCACAGAGGCTCCCACCCTAGACTTGCCCTCTCCCCAAAGCAATGCCCCCTGCAGGCTAGCAGGGAGAAGAATCCCCACTGTTATCTCCGATCAGTGTTTGGAGATAACAGCAGAGATCCCCCTTAGTGTGCCCCATGCCCTCCTACACTCTAGAACTAGGAACAGACCTAGGAGCATGCAGAGAAGCTGCAGAGTGTGTGCTGCAGACTCACAACACATGCAAGAGTGCCTATGCAACACATGCAACTATGCAATACATGCAAGAGTGCCTATGCACCCCTTCCTGCGCTTACTGTGAAACCGCCTCTCCTTTTGGCTTCTTCTCTTAGAGAATCCTTGAGATGCTCCTCAACTCCACAAGGGGCTTTCTACATGTGCTCTTAGCATTTTGAATTATGGCCCCTCCTGTAGCCACTTGGCCAGGTGTTCCTTGTGTGTGTTTTTTTTGCTTTCTTTGCAAAAACTAACCCCTCAGAACCAGTCAATGAGGCAATTGTAGATGTGAAAATGTTAAAATTAGCACATGCAAATGGAAAACGGCTGCTTTTCATCTGCTCCCAGGGAAAGGCAGGGGGGATCAAACCTAGAAACAGAGGCATAGAACATCTCGATTCCTTGCATCCTAGAAAAACACACGCACTCCCATGAACCATGGAAGCGGGGATTATCAGAAGAAGGTGCAGCCAAATATAACGCTTGGCAGGGAATGAATTAAGA
The DNA here is from genome assembly GCF_057233095.1 of Heloderma suspectum. NCBI lineage: Eukaryota > Metazoa > Chordata > Lepidosauria > Squamata > Helodermatidae > Heloderma > Heloderma suspectum. The sequence continues at coordinate 178,021,718 of NC_139459.1, forward strand.
GGAAATTGGCAGTTTGAGTGTCTTTTCATGAGGCTCCCGTGAAACAGGCTATTGAAACCATTTAGCTACCTTCTTAATCACGTCACTTAACAAGCCTTGAAGATGAAGTTTCCAGATGGTGGCAGAAGGAGAATAAAAGCTGGACAGTTCTTGTGATGAACACCAGCACTGGCTGGCTCACCAATCTGGGGAAGAAAAGGGAGTGGGGGTGAGGGGTGGGAAAGGGGGTGGTGGTGGTGGGGGGAGAAGAATGAGAAGGATTTAGCAGGGCATTATCATCACCTCAATCTGGATGGATTCATTACAGAAGCACAGTGTGGGATGCAGCCATTCAGGGCCTAGACAAAAGGCAATGAAGATAATCAGGATCCAATGTGCTGAGTGAGCAGTTCAAGCTCCATCAGCCTCTTTGGGAGATGAAAGAACAATTTGCAAAAGAAAGACCTGTCAGGGCTTTTGTCTGGTAAGGGCCCCTGGATGGCCATTTACCCTCTAATGAGCACATGCCATATGCAGGGAAGGCAATTCAGAAAAGAAGACAACAGGTGGGAACAGAGCTACCAGCTCACCAGCCACCCCACAAGCAGCTGGCAAGAGGAGCATGATCAGTTCTGAGCTTTCTCTAGGGATGTTGTGTGCATGTCTGACTCAGGTCAGTGAGGGTCAAAATCTACCCAAAGTCTTAGAGCTGCATCATACATGACATTTTTCAAGGTTCTTGCAGCCATCCTGGAAGTAGAGAGGCGCATGATGTGCCATTTTCATAAAAAGGTAAAAGGTGTCCCCAACCAGTCGTGTCCGACTCTAGGGTGCGGTGCTCATCCCCGTTTCTAAGCCGAAGAGCCAGCGCTGTCCGAAGATGCTTCCGTGGCCATGTGGCCGGCATGACTGAACACCGAGGTGCACGGAACGCTGTTACCTTTCCCGCCGAGGCGGTGCCTATTTATCTACTTGCAATTTCTTGCTTTCGAACTGCTAGGTAGGCAGGAGCTGGGACTGAAGACGGGAGCTCACTCCGTCACGCAGCACTCGGGTCTCGAACTGCTGACCTGCCGACCTTCCTGTCTGCAGTTCAGCGTCTTAACCACTAAGCCACCGTGGCAACACCATTTTCATACACATTGCCTCAAACAACAACACCGACACCCTGGGGGTAGGGGAAGGAAAGGGGAAGCAAATCACTTCACCCTCCCCGCCACCCCAAATTGAAGACTACCCTTCCACATGAACTACTGCACTTATCCTTCTGAAACTTTGCAGGTTCATTACTTTGGGGCACTGCTTGGCTGCCTGTAATTTCCAGAACAACGGTCCACAAGGAACATAGGAGCATAAACCTATCCTCTTTTGGAGACCCTCAAATTGTCAAGGCTGCTCTTGCACAAAAACCCTGTGGCTGTCATTCTAAAATTGTACAGGCTTGGGTCCCTCAGAAGGGGAAGCTATCCTTGCAATTTTCATCCATGTCTGGCAAGGAATACAAAGGTTATCAACAGTTTCCTTTGAAGAAAATCAAAATATAAATGTGCGTAGCACAAAAATCCCTGCACCTATTTTTCTGTCATTTGGCAGACATAATCCCCCCCCAAGGGGCAATTATGCCTACAATGATCATTCAAATCTGAGCCCCCACAAAAAAGTTATACCAATTTTTTAATTTCCCATGATACTCAATGGGAAGCATGAAGCCTCGGATTTCTAAACCTTGACTTGGGTTCAGTACCGAGTCGAAGCAGACAGATTCTGAATCAGTCCAAGCCAAATTGAGCTGTTTTCCAAAGTGCTGCATCAGGGTCTGAGCTGAAGCCGGGGGCCAGCACAAACATTTATTTTAAACCCCTCATGAGGTTTTCAGTGGACTAGTTGAACCAATTAAATGACTAAACATTGCATCCTTGGTAAAAAAGAAAAGAAAAGTTATAGCTGTTTTTTTATTTCCCATGATAGTCGACGGGAAGATAGCACCTTGGATTTCCTGAACCTCGATTCAGGTTTGGTACTGAGTCAAAGCAGATGGACTCTGAATTGGTCCAAGCTGAATAGGGCCATTTTCAGAAGTGCTGAAACAGCATCTCAGTTGAAACGGGGGGGGGGGGGTTGGTTGGTTGGTGTATATCTCTATAAATAGTAATCTCTTCCTTAACCTCTGGCCACCCTATGCAACCCCCAGTATCCTGTTCACAGCTTCTGTGGAAAGGGTCTCTCTGCAAAAACTGCTCACTTTCCCTCCCCAGAAGAACTCTGCAGAACACTCATGCCTCCCACTCACAAGTCATAGCGACTCCCCAAGGCCATCCCATAATTTCCCTCTACTGACTGCAGAAGAGCTGTCGCCATGCTTTGTGAGATGCCTCTTTACCTCTTTTTCAGTCTCAGTGGAGTTTTGTGTAATATGATTTTTAATAAAGGCCTGCATTAGTTTTTAGTTTTTAGTTTTTTTATAGTCTCTACATTCATTCTACCCCTGCTCCCATGTCTATATGGGCATCTTACACAGATTTTCATTATGAACAATATGCTTACCATAATCCTTACTCCTGATGGTTCCTTCAACTTGTGCCTTTAATAGCTTGGATTTGATGGTTTTATAGGCCCCTTCTAACTTTACTATTCTATGATTCTATGGACTTGTCAGACCTCTCTCTCTTAAAAAAAAGAAAAAGGAATGCTCCTTATTTTAAAATATTGTGCCTCCCTTTCCCAGAGCATCCCAGTTTGCAGATTAGATAATAGGTATTTCATTTCAGAATACTACAACTCCATAGATATCTAAAAGTATTTTTTAAAATAATTTTAATATGCACTTTACCCAAGGTGATGGCCTGGGAATTCAATAGAAGATGAACACCATTTGTGTAACCCCCCCCCCCACATCTTAGTTCAGGATCATAGAATCATAAAATCATAGAACTGAAGGGACATCAGAGATCATCTTGTCCACCCTCTGCTCAGTGCAGGATGCATCTACAGCATCCCTGACAGATGGCTGTCCAGCCTCTGATTCAATATCTACAGCAAAGGAGAGCCCACCACCTCCTGAGGCAGTCTATTTCACTGGCAACCAGCTCTTCACCAAAATCTTACCACAGCAGTTTTTTTAGGCTGGCCCACTGAAGAAGTCAGGATTGAAGAGCAGATCTTAGCTCCCAAACTTCTAGGGGTGTGGAGACTCAATGGTATACCCTAAATTCTCATGTCAGCAAGAATCACTAACTTGAAAGAGATCTTTGAACAGCCATTTCCAACAATAGATGATTTAAATCTCAGGTTATAAACTTAGAAGAAATATTGAGTTCGTTTCTCTTCCTCAGCTTTTTAAAAGAAAAATCAAGAGATGTCAAATCAAATCTTTTGGTCATGTTTAGTTTTCCTCACTTTTGATCCTCAGTGTTCCAAGGGCTAGTTTTATAATTAACCACTTCGGACTCTATTTATTCCCAAAATATTTCTCCCATCTTAATTTATTTCAAGACTATTTTCAGGAAGGTTTTACTAACAAATAGATCAGTCGGTCCCAACCCCTGCCAAAGAGGCTAACTGAGGGGATGTTGGATGTACAGAACAGTAGCATAGCAGTAAATTCTGAAGGGCACGCCCTCGTCATGACAGTCCCCATAGTCACATCCTTAAGGAGAGTCCAAAACTGCATGCAACTGTGTTGATCCATATCAACAAGCTAGTCTAAGCATGCATAGGATTGTGCCCTCGGAGTATGTAGATTTGACACTTCTTTTAAAAGCACTCTTGCCATTGGCTGATCCACTGTGAGGTCAAGAAATATGGAGATTAGAGCTGTCAGGGTTCTGGCTCCCCAGAGCTATTTTTTGAGCTGCTGTGATGCCATAGAATGTTCATAAACATTCTAGCTACTGAAGTATGACCTTTCAGAATAAAGAAACTAGAGACAGAAGTGCCTATTTGCTATTGGTGAAAAGAAGTGTGAAGGAGGAGTAAGACTCAATTCCCGGTGTGATTTCTACTTTCTCAAGGGCACTTGTGATCTTCCTTGCAGGCTTGCTAACCTTTTAACTGGTCACTGTAGTTGTGCCTTTATCAGCAGCTTTATGTGCAACTGATGATAATGTTTATCTCTGTGCTGTGAAGTGCTTAATTTGTTGATTTATTTCTGTACATTGAGCTATTAAAGGCACAAAAACAGGCCAAGGACATTTGGTTCTCTGGTTAGGTGGTGTCTTAAACTTGGGGCCTGGTCCAGCCAGGACCTGTACTAACCAGATTTGAGGACACCAATATGACTCAAGTCCAACTGTGTGAAAGAATGACAGAGTTTATTGTTGGAAAAATGGATGGAGATAGAATACAAGTGAAGAAAGGTTATACGTCCTTAACTCTCAGTTCAGTCACTCTGGTTCCCAGGGAGGTGACAGACACCATCCAAGGGAGCTGGTTATCTGAGCAGGTGGTGAACCTTCCCCTCTCAGATGAGAACAGGTAGCAGGCCTATCTGTTTGGGATTTTATAGGGCCAGGTATCATCTTTTAATTCAAACACACACACTCACCCTTCCCTTCACCCAGAAGTATTTTACACACTGTACACTATTTCCCATACTGAAAGTAACATCTACATCTCTGTAACATTTTTGGCTGTAGGTTTCTATAGCTAAACTATAATAAAAGTCACAATAACCTATATAATGGTATTGCAACTGACACTTTTTTAAAATCATGAATGACACTGTAGTTACACTTGGGAATGAATTTTTCCTCCATCTTTCATAATACTAGAACTTGGGGTCACCCAATGAAATTGATCTGCTCTAAATTCAGGACAAAGAAAAGGAACTATTTTTTTACATAATGCATACTAAGGTGTGAAATTTGCTACCAAATTTTGCTGTTGATGGCCACAGGCTTAGAAGGCTTTAAAGGGGGTTTAGATGAATCCATGGAAGATAGGTATCAGCAATTACTGCTAAAGAAAACCTCCATGTACAAGAGCAATATATGAGATGCTTAGGGTAGCCACTTCCACATTGCCAAAAAAGAGGGAAAGCATCAGCAGAAAAGAGTAGAAAAGAGGACTCAGTTTTGCATAGCATTCACGTTCATTAATTTTTAGGTATAGGTACAAATTTAGAACTAATTAAAATAATGTAAATAAAAATATAATTCAACTTATCATAGTGGGGAAGATTGCGACCAGGTGACCTGTATGCCTCCTCTATCTTCTCTCCAGGTGCTAAGAGTTAATGGGCAACTTCAAGGCCTCTCCCTGGTCTCCCTGCTTTATCTTGAAACCAGACTTGGATTAGAAAGCCCTTCAAATAGAGAATGCCTTCAAATAGAGGATTATCCTCTGACAACACTTCAAATAGAGGACTACCTTCTGTAAAGTAGGACATATGGCCCCCTGTGCTGGGGGTAAACAACCAGGAAAAGCCACTGCCTTCTTGTCCTCCTTGGAAACAGGATGCTGACCGGGATGGATCCTTGGTCTGATGGATCCTTGGTCTTCTTTCACTCCTTCTAAAAGTGAACTTAGGTGATGAGTGCTGAGAGGACTGGAGCCAAAGTGAGGCCACTAGGAAATAAGACGGAGGCACTGGCATGTTTGGGCAAACCTTGAGATTTACAGAAGTAAGGGGGCACCCCCCCAAAAATAGCCCAATGAGGGCTCAGGAGCCACAGAGTATTGAGGGTCAAGCTGGAAAAGACAAATGGAAAACCAGGGTGATGGGTGGGGGTGGGGTGGGGTGGGGGTGATGGAATGGAGTATCCCAGAGGAGAGCATGGCTGGCTGGAAACCTGAACAGGAGTACTCCTATTAGAAGGTAAGGACACACTGCAACATTTTGTTGCTGTTCCCACTTGTCTTCTTATGTTCTTGATTCTTTGTGCAGCTGAGCATAATTTTATGGTCAGGATCCAAGAGAGCTCATGTAGTTGTCACTATCCTCCTCCCCTTTACCACAGTAAAAACAAAACGAAGCAAAACCCTCTCACAATAACCTATTACTATTTTAACCTGATTCCTTCCTCCCAAATCTCAGCCACTGGGCCCCCATGTCTAGGGCCAACACAGACTATTGATCATCCCCCAACTGCCCCTTCTAGACTAAACATCCCTCTGAAGTCTGCATTTGAATCGCAAGTCCAGTGAAAAACCTCATTCCCTATCTGAGGTTTACACTTCCAAATCGGAGCAAGGAGAAGCAAAAGATAAAAGATATTTTGCTTCATCATTCCCCCCCCCCCATCATTTATATATGATTTAAAAAAGAAGAAAGGATCCAGGGAAACAAGACAAAACAAAACAAGAAAACAAAATGAAGGAAGCTGACATCAAAAGTCTAGCTAATACCACTGAAATAAAAGCAAAAAGCATCTGCCACCACTATCACTGAAACATGATCTGAATGAAAAAAAAATAGTTGAAGTAAGAAAACAAACTACAGATCAAAAGACCAACCAATTGGATGACAAAAAAATAAACAAAAGGAAAAAAAAAACATGCAAAAGAAAGGGTAAAGAACAAAAAGGAAAAATAATGAACAAAAATCCCCACTGGGAATTTCCTCCACCATAACTAAGGCTGAAGGGAAGATGTTCAAACACTGACACCACATTCAGAAATTGGTTGGACATAGCAATTCAGGTCTCTGAAATAACTTTTTAATCTCCCTCCCCCCCATTGTGTGTGGTTTGAGGAACTGGTCCTAAAGGATCAGGCTGAACTGAAACGACACACGAATTTTCATTATTGTTTTTGGCAGCCATGAAAGGTGCCTGGATTTTTAGTGATTTGGGGGATGATTGATTCTAAAGACTTCAATGATTCAGGAATCACTGCCCCCATTCTGAATTGAGGGCAAGGTGCATATGATCCCTGATTGGCTAGAAGCATCCATGTGACTATTCCAGGTAGAAGAAGAACCATAATTAGAAGGAAAGAAATGGCACTGCAATAGAAGTAGGGTGAGGGTACAAAGGCTGCAGATCTGAAAAAGGTGAAAAAATATATAACTATGGGCTTTATGGAAAATAATTCTGCCCCCACCCCAAGTACTATTTTTGACATGAGCTGGAGAGCATCCAGCATCCCTCCATATACGTCCAGGCTTACTTGCACACATACAGCAGCAAATTCCACATCTTGGTGTTAGAGCTACAAAATGCTACATCAAATGGTTAGATCTAGAATATTCTAGATCTAATTCACTGTGTCAATCATGTGCGGGTCCTTTCCAAATGGCCAGACATCGATATGAATTGCTGTACAAGCCAGGGTTGTCAGAAAGTTATGAGGAGCCCTACACATATCAGCCAGTGTCTTACTAGAAGGAAAGATGAACTTTCTTGAGATTAACCCAACAACTCTTTGTGCATGGGCCATTCCCATGTGCAAGGAGAAACATGGGGATGACTGGTGAGTTATTTGTGAGTTGGTGGGGAAGGGATCCAGCTGGCTCCAGATTTTGGAGGGCGCTTGGGCAATACACTTCCAATGGGCCCCCTCTCTCAGTGAGTCTGCCTTTGCATCACCATTGTCACCAGCTGCTGTTGCTCCTCACCCTGTCTCATCATGGCTACCACTTGCTTGCTTGACAGGCAGAGAGCCAGGGAACAAGTAGGCAGGGGCATCTCCTGCTCCTCCTCCTTCTCACCAGCACCATTTTCTGGGCCAGAGTGAGAGGCAGGGGAATAAGCAGGTTATGATGGTGAAGAGGAGGGAGCAACTCCAGGGGGCCCTTGTTAGTGGGTTCCTGCAGGGGCGTGGGACATTGGCAAATGCCCAACCACACCTGCCATCAGTGCTGGACCTGCATCCAGCCCTTTTCTTCAAGTGGTTCCATGGAAGTAGGGGAGAAAACAGATGGGGTCAGCATCTCCCCCTCTCCCTTATTTCATCCCCCCTCTTCCCCCCTCCCATAGCTCCATTTATGAGGAAGAACAGCAGCTTGGCTTTGAAACAGCAAGCCCCAAGCCTATGACAGGCTTTCTATGTATGTATGTGCATATATGTATATGTGTTATGTCCACTGCTTTAAAAGTCATTAATGTCAAAAAGGCATCTACATTAAAATATCAATAAACATGAGATGTTGAGGAAGGCACCTGGTTGTTGTCAACTTATATATCTCTGGTAACATTGTGTAAAAGAAATGCATGATGTGATGTGATGTAATGCAGGTTTCCACATTTCTACACCATTCCAGTTCTTTGACTGCCACTTGCTAGGGGAGAGGAAACTGTGAAAGTGATGTTGCTGCTTTTTTTTTTCCTCTTAAAGCTACCTATCACTTTGTAAATGTGCAGGGGATGGAGACATGGACTGGCAGTGTCTATGTAGCACCTGCATTGTGTAGTTAGCTCCATGAGAGCATATGCTGACAGGCATAGAGGTAGCCCCCCTGCCCTCCCCAATCATGTTTGGATTAGTTTATGTATAGCTAAATTTATATCCTGCCTTATTTCTGAAGCCTCAAGGCAACTGGTAATACTAAGTATCAAAACAAACAAAAACAAGGATATCTCAAGGAACAGTAAATATTTCTTCAACAAATTATCACCCAGGGCTGCATATATATTGTGATTCCACAGCCATGCCCAACCCCGCCCCCCACAGAATTTGGAATTGAGCTATCTTTTATTTCCCCCTGAAATAGCAAGTTTTTAGGCTTTATAGTTGCCAAGTTATGCTTGAAAGGGAATACCTGGAGAAATCTCAGGAGCCAGAACTACTGCTGCTGTTGAATAGATTTCCTTCAGAGCAGTATATTCAGGACCCTGGATAGCTCCTTCATGGGAATCAGTGCCCAAACAGCCTTCTCTAACCTGGTCCTCTCCAGATGTGTTGGAGTAAAACCCCCATAATCCCTAGCCAGCATGGCAGGGCACCCCATTGGAGACAGCTGGCCTAGAAGGTTATCTCTTCACTTTGCATGATGCAATAGTTTGTCCCATAACACAGATGTCCCCAAATAAGTGGACTCTCAGCTCTGGAGATGAACAGATCACAACATCCAATGGCTGGAGACCCTTGATGCTTAACAGACTTTGGGGTGCACATCCTCAAATTGTGCTGACTCCACCAACTCCCAGCATGCCCCAGCCAGCAAATTGTGTTGACTCCACCAAATGAAAAAAAGAAATTCTCAAGCATACATCAGCATGAACCCTAGATCACTGCTAACAGAGTAAATTATCAAGAAGATGCATCTTCATTTTGGTATGAGATGTTCCACGGATCTCTGTTATCTTGCAATTTTGTCTGTTAGTTCTACCTATACTGTAGTGCATGAAGGTGCTTAAATACTAAGACCATATGAACTGTGCATACTGAACATGTGTTTGATTGTTCTGCATAATTCCTTCTACTTCTGCTGCTCCTGGGGAGGGCCACAGGGCTTTGAAACCTCATATGCTGACCCCTGTAAATCCCTCCTTCCCCTCTACCAGTTGCTGGGCTTTCAATAGGAATCACATCTTTTATTTAGTTTAAAATATGTAATACTTCAGCCTTCAGTAAAACACACAAGCAAAGCCCATGTAGTCCCACAATCCAGTGAGAAGGCCTAGGCAAAGTACATCTTCATAGCTGGATTAAAAAAGGCATAAACCTCAGCACCAGGTTTAGCCTCTCTCAGGAGAGGATTCCATAGACAAGGGGTTGGGGGTGGGGCAACACTGAAAAGGACCTTTACCCAGTTTCTGCGTGCCTCATTTCCAGAGGAGGCCATCGAACAAGGCTTCAGATGATCATTTTAGGGCACAATCCTATGCATGTTTAGACAGAGAAAAGGCCTACAACTCCCAGCATGCCCCAGCCTTAATCTCAGAGCAGGCTCATGTGGGAAAAGACTGTCCTAGTGGTACCTGGGCTCCAAGCTGTATATAACTAGTTAAAGCATCGGTGGCAAACCTCTGACCTGTGGGCCAAATTTGGCCTGCCAGACATCCCTATCCAGCTCAGAAGGCCTCAGCTGAAGCCTCACCCCCTAAGAGAAGGGAGAGGAGTGGCTTCTAACTGGTCTGCAGCTTCTTGAGGCCCTGGCTCATTCAGTTCCACTCTCCTAGCAGCTTTCCCTGATCAGGGAAGGTGAGTAGAGTGTGAAGCTGGCTCCCTCTTGAACCCGTGCCTCAAGAATCCCGCTCAGGGCTTTGCTCCCCATTAGCCCCTCCACCAAAGTTCCATTGGCAGTACAATGCATTATACTAGTCTAATTGGGACATTATCAGTGTGGATGGTGGATTACCATGGCCAGGCTATTTCTGTCAAGGAAAGAGTTACAGTCAAAGTACCAGGTTAAAGGTGCTTCATGCAGCGAGTACTTTTGAGGCATCCAGAAATAGGGCTGGATCTAAAAGAACCCTCAAATTGTGAAACTGGTTTTGTCAGCAGAAGGGGGGGGGCAATTCCCCCTCTCCCTGAATTTCTTCCCCCCATGCCTTCAAAATGTGCTCTGATGGGTTCGGACACCACCCAGAGCAGATTTCAGGGATGGGAGCTGCAGGGTGGGAGGATGTCCCATTGCATGAATGGAAGTCCTGATCTTGGAGGAGGAGCGCAACCCCGTCAGAATAGGTGGGGTGCTGCTGCCTCCCCTGCCTCTGGAGAGGTGAACCAACCACCAATTGTACCGCTATCATTTCCAGACTAAGCTCCAGGTCTTCATCCATTCCATTACAGATTCTAGACTCTGAGTCAGCATGTTCCTGGCCTCAGCAAGAAGAAAAGGAGAAATAGAGCTGGGTATCGTCAGAATACTAATGACAGCTCACTTCAAATCTCCAGATGACCTCAGTCATTGGATTTGTGTAAATGTCAAACAATATGTGAGACAAATTAGTCCTCTATGGAACTCCATTGTATAATTTAGTGATGGACAAATCTGTCCAATTCAGTTTCTTTCAGTCTCTCATGCTTCCAATCTTACATTCCATTTATCCTGAACTTTGAGATTTTTTTTAAAAGTTGACAGTCACATGCATTTCTTCTAATGCATGCACTTCTGTATGCAGTTTTGCCTAATATACACATTTTTCCCAATATAATGGATTCTTGAATGTTATTTCCACTAATATACACATGTTTGTGTGCACTTTCCCTAATAACATTTGTGTACATTTTTTTTAAAGCTGGAGAACTCCTTTGCAAACGTCAGAAAAGTGCAAGTTTTAAATGATAATGGGGTTTGAAAGTATTGGTTTGAAAGTGAGAAATTAGGTAAGTTCACATTAAAATGCAAACTGGTGACCCAGTGTGGTGTAGTGGTTAGAGTGTTGGACTGGGACTTAGGAGATTGGCAGGCTCATCCATGAAGCTCACTGGGTGACTTTGGGCCAATCACTGACTCTCAGTCTAACCTACCTCACAGGGCTGGTGTGAGGATAAAATGGAGAGGAGGGGGACCATGTAAGCTGCCTTGGGTTCCTTGCAAGAGGAAAAAAGGTGGAATATACATGTAATAATGATAATGATAGCACAATCTTCTCCCCACTCCTAGTACAAGTGCCATAGTGCAGAGCAGTAGTCTGTCAGCACCACCTTCTTGAACTAGCCATTAAGGCATGAATGGAACCACTGGATTCCAGTTCCTCCACTCCCCAGGCTGGATGGTCCAGAAGGATGCCATGGTGGATGGTATCGAACACCACTGGGAGGAGAAATAACAGAGTCTATCCTATTTCAGGGAGTCCTCAGGGGACGGATGGACAGGCTTCTGACATCTAAGCTGATGTACTGCTGAAGTTTTAATCCGGTGGGTGCTATTATTACCTTCCCACTGATGTGTTTTTATTTGATGGTTTTAGTGGATGTTCTATTTCATTTCATGGGGTTCAACACTTTAATTATAACTTTGTTATTTTATTTGTATCCTGTTGTTAGCCTCTTCGAGCACTAATGTTGGTGGAGGGGTGGGCAACTTGTGGCCCTCCAGATGTTTTGGCCTACAACTCCCATCATCCCTCACCATGGGCTATGCAGGCTAGGGAGTTGTGGGCCAAACTTTTTGGAGGGCTGTGAATGGCCCACCCCTGTGTGCATGGAAAGGCTGGATAGAAACTGAATGAATGAATGAATGAATGAATAAATAAATGGGCAGGAAAAGGCAGGAACAGGAGACCAAGGTCCTACAGAGCAAGTATCAAAGGCTAGAGGCAAAGCAACAACCTAAGAATGTGGCTGCAGGAACTGTCTGGAGCCAAATGTGGGAGTCTACAGTTCTGCAGTCAGGCTGTTGCCATTTGCTCCGGCCCCTGGAAAATTGTGGTGACTTATAGGACTCATGTCTTGGATACTCTTCAAATGTTGGGTCTGGTGTGACCGGGGAGCCTCCTGCTTACCCCAACCCCAGCAGCTGAAGGATGATAGTGGCAAGGTGTCCTCTGACACCACTCAGCCAGTCCTGTTCAATGGCCAAAAGAAGAGTCACACCAGAGTTAGAGGGTGCAGGGCTATCTCTTTGGGCACCACAGATATTGGCAGTACTGGCTTCTTGGGCTTCTTTCCCATGGGCATCTACAGGGAACTGGTATTTCTGTGGCTCACTATGGGCCTGAAGCCTGTCCCCCTCAGTCTTCCCTATCCTTTGTTCCATCAGGATCCAATTCTGGAGCCATGACAGGGTCAAACTCTTCCTGCACTTCTCCTGGCTATAATTGTCCATCAGCATGGCCGAGGTTGTTTCTGTTCCAAAACTGGAGACCAGATAAAAACTGACCTATCATCATCGGCATCACCCAAGGATACCTGCAGGTGTGCAGCCATCACTGGCTCAAGCACCTTCACCAAAATGGGAAGATCTGTGACTGGATGATAGTTGAAACACTCTTCAGAGACCGGGGATGGTTTCTTTAGGAGTGACTGCATGACTGCCTCCTTCAAAGTGGCTGGGACCACCCCATCTTGTGCAGAGGTATTAATTACCCCTGGGACCCAGCTAGTTAATCCCTCTGCTGCTAGATGTTATGAACCAGGAGGGGTCTGGGGGAAAGCAAACAAGTTGTGCAACATATCCCTCCAACCTCCTTGCCCATAGCTCTAGATTTCAATAACTGAAGCTCATTTGACAAAAATGAACTAGGTAATGGTGTTCTGGAGACATTCACAAACTGTACAGCAAGATGGCATCAAGGCCAAGGAGGAGGTGAGCAATTTTATCTTTAAAGTACTTAACTAACCAGGGACTGTGGATCTCTGAACGTTCCTGAAAACCACTTTGAAGGCCAAATTGAGAAGCTGTGATGGATCTGGCACTCTGCAGGCACAAGGGTGATGGGAAAGTATTTCTACTTTGCTACCATCACAGCCACAGGATAGGGGTGTCAGCAAATCTCACTTGAACTTGTCCTGTGTGCACCTCTGAGCACAAATGCGAGTGCATTTTTTTCAGGAAAAGCTCGCATGTTCCTAGACGTGCATTTGCATTCAAAAGATGCCCACTACTTCTTTTTTTAAGTGTATTTTTACACTTCAGTCTGGGGTGGGGGGGAGTATGCACCTGGGTGCACACTTTCAACAAAATGCACACTTCCCCCCCCCCCATTTGAATGAGAAAAAAACCCAGATCAGGGGAGGCTGGTGGATCGGACTTCATTGGGGTGGAGCTTCCATTCTGGGTTTTACTTACAACCAGCCAGGAGTCTAAAGAAGCTACCCAAGGTGCTGGACATGAGCCACAAAATAGTTTCAGCACCTTGGATAGCTCCTTCAGAGTTCTGGCTGGATCTGATTGAAACCGATAATGGATTCACAGCCTCACTGAAATCAGAGCCACCAGCCTTCACTGGCATCATTCCCCACAGCTCCCTGGGAAACCAACAAGCCAACTGGGTTCTATGGAGAATGTGGAATAGCCAGAGTCATCTCTGAATCCCATACAGAGCAAGCAAGTACCAGTTATGCTGCCAAGGCAGTCTCAGGAATCCATCTGAATCAATCAACTCTTGTGGCTGGATCCTTTTAATGAGACCATTATCTCTGTGGGAATCATTGCTGCCATGCTAAACCTCACTAGGAAGTGATTGAACTGGGAAGGGCAATAAGCCCTCCACACTCAGATCCCCTTTGAACCCTCTCCTTTTAGCCTTGAAGTGGTTTTCCCCAACCTCGTGCCCTCCAGATGTTTTGGGCTACAACTCCCATAAGCCCCAGACAGCATGGCTAATGGTCAGGGATGACAGGAGTTATAGTCTGAAATATTTGGAGGGCACCAGGTTGGGGATGGCTGTCTTAAGGGCTAGGAACTTGCTTTGAAAAAAATTAGAACATGCATTCTCACAATTCTGCAATCACCCCAAATGCCACATTCGCTATCTACCCAATGCTTGTGCAGAATCATGAAATGCCCATAGCCCTGTGTTGTTTCCACTGGAGAAGTGATCCCCAGGCATCTTTCCTCCTTCTCCCATCTTTTTCTGGGATTTAGGGGTCAATTGTAGTCCATATTGGGAGAAGAATGGGAGCCGAATGTAAAGCTGCCACCCCAAGCAGTAAAAAAGCTGCCCTCCTTTCTCTCCTTCAAAACCACACTCTACATATAGATTCCTTATGGTAAACACACTCTGCCTGCTCTATGAATGGCTTATGAAGGATGTGCTTTCATCTTGCAAATGCCAGTTCTATTTATCCTCACACTCCTAAACTTTATGGCTTTGGGAGAAGGGATGGGATTGATTGATTGATTGCAATCTTGAAGCTTTCTTTTCTGCCACCCCCGCAACCACCTCCTGCATCTTACTGCAGTTTACTCATGCTGCAGTTTCTTGAACAACAGGATTGTAAGGCAGGGTGGCTTCTCAAGAGGACAGTTAACCCCACCATCCATGTTTTTTCTGGTCTTTCCCTTACTTAATCATCCTCAACAGACAGTTGGCTATCAATCAGGTTCCAAATCCTTGCTGAACTGCACAGGCTATTAATGCTTCCCTGATACCCCAGATCAACTGATTCAGTTGGTCCATCTTTCGTCCCTCACCCCTCTTCCCAGGATGACTTAAGGAATGTACTCCATTGCTCTAGAGGAGTGGTTCTTAACTCAGGAACCAACTCAGTGGTTCCCACCCCTGTACTCCATTGCTCTAGAGGAATGTTTCCCAACCTAGGACTAACCCAGGGGTTCCCAGCCTTGTACTCCATTGCTCTAGAGCAGTGGTTCCCAGTCCAGGAACCATCCCAGTGGTTCCAACCCTATATTCCATTGTTCTAGAGGAGTGGTTCCCAGTCTAGGAACCACCCCAGTGGTTCCAACCCTATATTCCATTGCTCTAGAGGAGTGGTTCCCAACCCAGGAACCAACTCAGTGGTTCCCAACCCTGTATTCCATTGCTCCAGAGGAATGTTTCCCAACCTAGGACCAACCCAGTGTTTCCCAACCCTGTATTCCATTGCTCTAGAGCAGTGGTTCCCAGTTCAGGAACCATCCCAGTGGTTCCAACCCTGTACTCCATTGCTCTAGAGGAATGTTTCCCAGCCTAGGACCAACTCAGTGTTTCCCAACCCTGTACTCCATTGCTCTAGAGCAGTGGTTCGCAACCCTGGGTCCCCAGCTGTTGTACTACAGCTTCCATCATCCCCACCACTGGGCACCCTGATTGAAGATGATGAGAGGTGTTTTACCACATCTGGAGACCCCTGTTTGGGAAGTTCTGCTTTAGAAGAGCAAGGAAGCATTTGGACATGTTGCCAGGTACAGTGTGCATGGATATAGCCACATTCAAACGAGTTGAGATGTCTATGGATCTGACCCGTGGATTCTGCAGTACACTGGATTTTTCTGACTCACATGGATTCTGCAGACCTGTGGACCAGTTTTTCACTGTTTTTTTTTTTTGCAGGGGGGATTACACTAATTCGCATTAATGGGAATTTGCCCTAATGTGAATTGGTACGAGGAGAACAAAATTCTGGTAAAAGAAAATTGATTCCATCAGTGAGTGGACAATGGCATAAAAGATGCCTGACAATCCACGAAACCCAGATGGAATAGTTTTAACAAAATCCGTACATCCCTCACTCTTACTGCAGCTCCCTGAATCTGCTTCCCAACCTACAGATACTGTGGCACAGAGGCAAAGCTAGCTTTCCAAAGGCAGACACATTCCTGCTTTAAAAAAATCCAACGAGGAGATGCTTGAGATAGAAATGGATGAGCTATGGGCTGACAGGTTAAATATATGTTTATCAAAACCCCGACCAAGCAGATGCCCACATGGGAAGCCTCCCAACATCTGCCTGGGAAAGAAGGCAGCAATTGCCGAGGTAAACACCGCCGACAGAATGATGGATGGCAAAGCCGTTGTGCAGCTGAGCTGAGCCAATGCGGTGTGTGTGTGTGTGTGTGTGTGTGTGTGTAAGTGCAATGAGGAAATAGGTGCACAGACAATATACTGCACCCAGAAAGAGGGCAACTCAGGAGGTTGCTGGGTGGGCCATGATTTGACCCCCTGGGAAATTAAAGATGTAAATCCAACAGAATCTATAATTCAACACAATCCGCCCACGGCCTACCAGCCAGGCACCTGTATCGCATGGAGAATTGGCAGTGCTCAGTCTGCTGAAGAAATGCACTCGCCTTCCATTCACTTGGAGTTTTAAGGCATTTTTCAACAGGCTTGCACATCAGACTCCATGTGTCCCAGACCAGCCCTTGGTTGACAGATGTTTGGCAATTCACTCCTCTTCATTTTCGCAACCCCAGGTTTATTGAGCCCCCAGTGGGCCAACAAAGATGGCTGGTGGGCTCTGTTCTGCTTAGTGGACCACAACATCCAGCTGCTGCATGGAAGCTGCAGTAGAGTATGTGAGGGCCCCGAAACACTGTTGATAGAAATGATTTGTGGTTTTAAAGGTATCTCTTTTATGTGGGTGATGGATAGCAGTGTGGGACATGAGGTGCCATATGGCTTTGAGGCAACTCCAATGTCTCTGATTCATTAGAACAGGGGTGGGGAACATGTGGCCTTCCAGATGTTGGTGGACTGCCATCAGACCTAGCCAGCACAGCCAGTGGTGAGGTGTGATGGGAGTTGCAGTCCAGCAACATCAGGAGGGCTGTGAATTGCCCATCCCTGAACTTGGAGGAGATTGGCCTGGTGGCTGAAAAAACTCATAGGAAGCTGCCTTGTACCAGGCCCAATTATCCATCCATCCATCCATCCATCCATCCATCCATCCAGTACAGTATTGTCTATTCTTGCTTGGCAGTGGCTCTCCAGGGACTCAGGCAGAGTCTTTTGGTACAAGGCCTATGAGTCTTTTCAGCCACTAGACCAATTACCTTCTAGTGCTGGGATAGGCAACTTGCAGCCCTCCAGGTACTGCTGGACTGCAACTCCCATCATACCTCACCATTGCTACATCAGCCTTCCCCAACCTGGTGCAGTCCAGATCTTTTGCATGTCAACTCCCATCAGCCCCAGTCAGCATCACCAGTGGTCAGGCATGCTGGGAGTTGGAGTTCAAAAGCTCTAGAGGGCACCAGGTTGGGGAAAGTTGACCCTTTCTAGCCTGGAGATGCCAGGGGCTGGATCCTTGACATTCTGTTTGCAAAGCACATGAGCAATGTCCCCCCACCCCCAGCTTGATAATGCTTTAAATTTCATAGCCCTTAAGGGACCAAAAGCCTTCTAGTTCAACTTCAGGACACCCCTTTACCAACAGACTCACTGCAGATCAACCTACATGATAGGGTGGGACATCTTACTACACAACCCTCAGTGTGAGATAAGGGAAGAAAAGGTGCACCCCAGAAAGGGAGTCATAGATCCGTGTTACTTAAAGATCTAATAGTTAAGGCAGATCAAAACTCATGGAGGATAAGGCTACCCATCACTACTAGTCATGATGGCTATATATTCCCTACAGTATCAGGGGCCCTATGCCTCTCAAAGAAGTCTCTGGGGAACATGAATGGGATGGTGCTGTCATGCTGATGTCCTCCTTGTGGGCTTCCCAGAGGTAGCTGGTTGTCCAAAACAACTGGAAGGCATCAGGTTGGAGAAGGCTGTTCCAGAGATATCTCGACTGGCTTAGGGTGACCACTTGTGAATAGCCAAAACAGAGGACACTGATCTTCATGAGATTTGCCTGTGCTGATGTATATGTATAGATGCAAATTTAGAAAGAATTATAATTTAAATAGAAAGACAACACATCTCACCATAGAGAGGAAGACTATGACCAGGTGACCTACATGCCTTCCTCAGCCTGCTGCCCAGGTCCAGTTGATGGGCAACTTCAAGGCCCAGTTCTTCTTTCTGATCGTTCTTTTTCTTTAAACTGGATTTAGACAAGACAGCCCTTCAAATAGAGGACATTTCTCTGGCAGCACTTCAACTAGAGGACTGTCCAATGTAAAAGAGGACACATGGCCACACTAGGCTGGCATTTGTAGCAAACCAGATGCTGGACCAGATGGATTCTTGGCCTGATCCAGTTCAGGTAGTCATTAGGTTCTTTCGCAAATGTTGGCAACGCTGCAATTTGTCTCTCGGCCAGGCGTGCCAGCAGCAGCCGCCTCCTCTCCTCCTGTCTCTGTTTTCACACTCCAGGCTAACTTTAGAGTCATATTTATGAATGTTTTCAGCATTCCAGCACATGAAATATTTACCCCCCACTCAGCACACCGTAGCACTTGACTGCAATGCTTTAAACATTGAGTAGGTGTTCTGCCAATCACTGTTAGCCTGGGAAAATTGTTTGCATCCTGCTCACAATGACTGCTAACACTGGGCATTAGGACTAGACTTTAGTTTGATGCAGGGCTCAGCTTCATAGCTTGTTCTTAAGTGCAGACCTGGCACATATGAAATAATGAGTTCCTCTGGCCATGTACAGAGAAATCCATGTAGAAACCTCTAGCCTGGTCATTAGAGTTAGGCTTTCAGGTTCCAAGCCTGGTTTAGGTTTCTATGCAGGCTTGAGATCTACCCCTAATTTTTTAAAAAGGCAGCAAGGGCATGGGGCAGAGAACATAAGAAGAGCCCTACTGGATCAGACCAAATCTCCTTTCACAGCGTAGTCCTATAAATATCTGCTCAGTAGTTGGTTACATCACATTCAGTGGGGTTTACTCCCAAGTAAGCAGAGTGCACCTTCCCACATGCCTCTGGGAAGCCCACAAGCAGGACATGAAGGCATCTGCCCTGTTCTGCTGTTGTTCCCCAGAAAATTGTACCCAGTGGTGCACTGCTTCCGAACATGGAGGTTCTCTTTATCCATATCCTAATAGCCATGGAGAGACCTATTCTCTATGGAGTTGTTGAATCCCTTTAAAAGGCCATCCATTTAGTGTGTGTGTGTGTGTGTGTGTGTGTGTGTGTGTGTTTTAAAGTAGCTACTGATTAAAGTTCATACAAGTTGTCCCCTAAATCCAACAAGGAATGAGTTCCCAGCTTCCGGAACAGACTTTCAATCCTACAGAAATACAAAGATGGAAGAAACCTCTCCAAGAGCTTGTTTACATGACCCACTGTCCATGGCAAAAATATGTTTAATGACAGTCTTCAAGTTGTTTGTGTGCTTAAAGAAGGGATGGAGTCCAGGGCTGCATTTCTTTGGGGGTAATCTGTTGGGTGGAGCTGAATACAGTGGAGGCAGGACCACTCCCCCCCCCTCTCTGACACTCTCTTCGCTCTTTCTGCTACCCCCTTTTCTCTCTCCCTCTTTCTCTTTGACTACCCTTGTCTCACCACTCTCTCCCTCTCCCTCTTAAAGGAAAAATAAAAAATGAAATTGAGAGTTTTTTTTAATATATACACAATTCAGGGCATGTCTCACCTCTGTTTTATGCTAGAAAAAGTGTTCATATCAACTGAAGCAGGATTGTTATTTCTGGAATACAAGGGGCTGTGAGCTGATACAAGTCTCAAAATGCAAGTCTGGGTGTAGGACAACTGACAGCTGTGAGGAGAAACTGGGAACTATATTGGGTGAAGAAATTCTATTTTCTGAGACTCTTGGGAGCTCCACTCACACAGATTTAAGTTCAGTGATACTACCCCACTCCAGTCTTTGCAAAGCACTTGTCTACAGCTGCAATGTTTAGTCAATTAATTGCTTGGACTCATCATTTAAAAACCTCATGATGGGTTTAAAACAGAGGTGTACACCAACCCGCAGAATTGACACTGTGCCCAATTTGGTGCTTCAAACCAAGGCAAGACACCTGCAAAGTTTCAGAAGGATAGGTGCAGGAAACTGGGAGTTATAATGCTTAAAAACCAATTTAGGGTGAAATCCTATGCAAGTTTAGATGGGGAAAAGGCCTACAACTCACAGCATGCCCCAGCCAGCGTTTTTGTAGGCCTTTTCCCATAGGATTGCACACATGAGGGTGTTTTCATAGTGAAGTCTGGTGGCATTGGAAGAATGGTCATCTCATGGTCTCATCTTTGCCCTCCTCAAAGCACAGTGATTGGAGACCATGGTAAAATGTGTCCTAGGATTAGAAGGTGGGTCTGTCAGTCATTCAACTGCACTCCCTCTCTCCCTCGCTTATAATTGCAGTGTTTAGAAAACCAAAACCAAAAGATGCTATTTGCAGAAGACAAAGTCTCTGCATGTTTGAACACAATTTGCTAATGAAGCCTTGTTCTGGAGCAGGTTCAGTTCTGTTGTCTTTAGAGGGAAGCCTGCCTTGCCTCAGCAAGCAAGAGAACTAGAGTGAAGTGGCCCAATTCTGCTTGGGCTTTGGGCTTTGTTTGAAGCAAATGCATTTCCCTAGTTTAAATGGTGCTCATAATTGACAAGGTAACAGATTATATATATATATATATATATATATATATACACACACACACACACACACACACACAAACAAACACACAAACACACACACAGAGTATATATACACACACACACATATACACACACACAGTGTATATCTACACACACACAGTGTATACACACACACACACACACGTATTTATCATATTCTTTTTATGTATTAATTATTTTTAATTAATCAAAACGCCACCAATGATGGCAAATGGCATCTTAGAAGAGGTATCCCCCGCCTTCTCCCCCACACAGGAAGGAATGGCAGCTCTTCTAACATGGTGCTTGATGCAAAGCAGATGTTCCTCATCTAAAACATAAAGTATGCTTTCCCTTCCCCTTTGGAACAATTGTTTATTCATATGCAAAGGTGTATAGAAGTAATATTTATTTATTTATTATGCTTAATTGACTGAATCTCATGTGATTAATGGATTTAGATTTATTGTGTTGGGCAACAGCCTAGCCACCAACAGATTGCAGGGCTATTAATAATTGAAAACCCATTATGAACATCACCTAAAGCAACAGCCTGCGTCAGGGCAGAAAGTACAAAACAGGTTTAGCTGCAGAACTGGTAGGGAATCCCCACCCCCCAGCCAAATGAAGACGTGAGACATTGCTTGGAACAAGATGAGCCATGTTGGATCAGATCAAAGGCCCACTGGTTTCAGCATTCTGTTCCCACAGTGGCCGAACAGATGCCTGTGGGAAGAGCATGATCAGGACATGACCCCAGTAGCATCCCCCCTCTCGTATTACCTAGCACCTGTTATTGAGAGGTCTGATACTGCAGGTAATAGTCATCAGGGCTAGTAGCCTCTGATCACCTTCTCCATGAATTTGCCTAATCCCCCTTTTAAGGCCATCCAAGTTGGTGGCTGTCGCTACATCTTGTGGAAGCAAATTCCATGATCTCAGGGTAGAATCCGAGTCACAACTTAACTAAGCAAATAGGATCTCCAGCGAGCATAACACTTAAAGCTAAGTGGAGGCAAATAGAAAAGATAGTTGAACAGCCTCTCAAAGTCTTCCTCTGGGCAATACCACCCTGATGCAAAGTGCTGGATCAACTGATTTGTTGCTGTCTGTCCTTCATTGTCTACCCACTAAATGGTGAGCTGAGGGGGTCTCTGAGTAAGGTTGCTAGAGAAATCCACTGCAGACTCAAACGAGGCTGAATTCCCAGGAATCTGACCTCCAGATTCCTCAGTGGCCTGGCACCCCTCAACTGGCACATCTGCTGTAGTTCACGGGGCGGCTCTCCGGCTGTCTAAAAGGTGCAAAAGCTGAATGGCGGTCACCATTAGCCTATCACAGGAAAATTATGACTGTAAATTGTGTAGTTTATGGAATTTGTGGCCGTAAAGTGCTTCCTTCTATGTAAATTGTGGCATAAAAGGCAGCAATTTACATAGAAGGAAGTGCTTTATGGCTGCAAATGCCATAAACTATGCAATTCATGGCTGTAATTTTCCTGCGATGAGCTAATGGTGGCTGCCATTAGCCTATCACACTTTTTAGACAGCTGGAAAGCCACCCTGCAAATGATGGCAGATATGCCAGGGCTCTTGGGAAATCCACAGGGCCCTAAGCAGCCTGGATTTCCCCGGGATAGACCCCCCCCCACGACCGGATGTCGGGGGATTCTCCCATGCCTGTCTCTGAGTGCTCCAGTGAAATGTACAGAGATGAGTTTGTATGGAATATCATCACTGACTGCTGAACTCTTGGGTAGGACAGATTATGAATGAGCCTAAACTCAGCCAGTGCTGTTTTCAGAACAAAACCCAGTGGTGAGATCCACAGGGATGGTAAGGGAAGTGCATCAAAGGTAGGGATGGTGGAGAATTCCACCATGGATCTTGGTGAGGCTGAATGCCAGCGCATTCGGCCCCCTGAAACCTGTGGCGGAACGAAGCCCCCCACCCCGCAAAAGGTGTGCGAAACAGAGCACTCACCTGCTGCCATTCGCGCTGCTCGCGGCCGCCATTCGCTTCACCATTTTAGCTGTGATAGGCTATGTAAATACCTAGGTAGCCTATCACGGCTAACGCATTTGCGTCCCTGTGGAGGCTGTGATAGGCTACGTAAATATTTACGTAGCCTATCACAGCTAAAAAAGGGAATACAAATGGCGGCTACGTAAATATTTACATAGCCTATCATGGCGAAAAAGGGAACGCAAATGGCGGCTGCCGTAGCCGCCGCCATTTGCGTCCCTTTTTTTTAGCTATGATAGGCTATTTAAATATTTACGTAGCCTATCACGGGGAAAAAAAGGGACGCAAATGGCGGCTATGGCGGCCGCCATTTGCGTCCCTGTGCAGCCCAGCAGTGGCCGGATGTCGCTGCAGGCTGCCCTGGCTGGCGGCTCCGCAGAGTCGCCATGGAGCGGTGCTGGCTGTCAAGGATTTCGGGGGGAGGGACAGAGCGCCTCCCCCCCCACGGATGTACGAAATGAACCAGGTAAGTCATTTCGTACATCCCTAATCAAAGGGGCCAGCCACCCTCCCCAAATCAGTCCCCTTCTGGATTGCTGCTGCCAGACAGCACAGACAATGTTGAGCTAGATGGATGGATGGAACTGACTTGGCTTCCTATGTTTTCTCCCACTTCGAAAGGGCATGATGTGGATCAGGGCTGGTGACCTAATACCAACAGCAGACCTAGCCAAGCATCCATGAAATTGACAAGACAGCCCTCCAAGCTTGTCAGTTTCACTGGAGATTTGGGTGGGTGGGTGGGAAAAGTGGTAGTGGCATAAATGGGCTGGTAATGCAAATAATAAAAAAAGAATAAAGGACAGAGCTAAGCACTGTTAGATTGTCACCACTAGAGCTGTGCACAAATGGCCTCTCAAGAGTTGTGGGCAGAGAAATTGGGGGGTTGGACTCAATGGTCTTATAAGGCCCTTCCAACCCTACTATTCCATGATTCTATTCTATGATGCTATGAATTTCACTGAATTTCTCCTAGAAGAGGAGAAATTCTCCAACAGTTTCTCACAGACTGGGCTCACTATTGGCAGGGGTTGTCGCACAGGTTCTTTTTTCCTAAGCGTTTTTGGTTTACTGCACTGCTTCTGTTGGTGGCAACAGCAGCAACTGTGTTGAGGCTTCCACTTTTCTGAGGCAGAATTTTCCATTTCTTCTGGTGGTATTTTTGAGTTTACCTAATCACTGCGAGGTGGCTGACGGTGCCGTGTGTGTTTTCTCTCTCTATTACACATCTTTCCATTGCTCTGCAGCTTCCCAGGCCACCTGCGCTTCCTGAACTGAAAAAGCCCCATGGGAGGAATTGCCTCGTGATGTCTTCCTCACGATGTCTTTAACTGAAGTGCGGGAAGCCAGGGAGGCTACAGGCTGCCACAGAGATTACTGTACAATGACAGACAGGACACTCATGCACACTCCTTGGCCACCTCATAAGTAAAGTAAGTCCAAGAACCCCAAACCCAGCCCATGAGAATTTCTCTGAAATTTCTCCTCCTTTGAATTTCTTTTCAAAAGCAATTTCTTTTCTGTCAAATTGAATGAGAATGGTAAAAAAAAAAATGTGGGAGAAATTTTCAGCACAGCACTAGTCGCCACCATGTCACATTAAGTCTAGTAAGCCGGCACTAGAGGATCAGCATCCAGGTCAGACAAATGTGCGTGGGCATCTTCTCCCACAGTAACTGGAGAGTGCACAGTGACATTTGAAGTGTGACAATCATAATTTGTGAATGGTAGTAAAGCACATTAACTGAAGCATGCATGTGGGTGGGAGATGACTCCCGAGGGATCATTAAAGTGGCTGTCAATGTGCAATTTCAGCCAGAGTCTCTGCCATCACAACAGAAGTGCATGACAGATGTTTATAGACCTGCTAATGGTGAGGATAGAGTTCTTGGTCCTCTCTTAGTAGCAGAGCTTAAGATTATCCACTAAAGTTGACATATAGGAATGGACTAAGGCCAGAAAATAAAGTATTGCACATAACACTTCATGGAGTTCAGCAGCACCACAAGGCACAGTGACTGGACTGAGCTTAGATGGATTGAAAACAAAGATGGTCACATCACAGCGGCTGCTACTGCCAACGGCTACCTAGTAGAACCCCACCATGGTCAGAGACAGTATTCTTGAGCAGCAGATGCTAGAGGCAAACAATAGCAGAAGGCCATTGGAACAACACGCCCAGTGAGCAAGTTTCCAGAGCATCTGGCTGTCAGAAACTGAACACTGAATTATTAGACAGAGACCTCATCGGATCAAGCCAGGAAAACTTTATAAAGCAACATTAGCACTGAGGGGGCAGCAAGAAGACAAGGCCTGCACCTCTGCCATAGAAAAATCCTGCCCTCATTTACTTTGACACTGACACATTGGACATGCCATTTGTTAATTGAGAGGTGATGTAGTGTAATTGATAAGAGTTTGGGCTTAGGACAGGGATGGGAAACCCTCAGCCTCCCAAGAACATTTTGGACTACAACTCCCAGTACCCCTGACTATGCTGGCTGGGGCTGATAGGAACTGGAGTCCAGCAACCTCTGGAAGGCCACAGGATTCTCCACCCTTGGCTTAAGCCAAGGAGGCTTGTGCCCAAAGTAGGGATGTCAGAGAAATCTGCAATGAAACCAAATGAGTTTGGATTTTCATGAATCCGAACCACAGGCTCTGCAGCTGACCAACTTCCCCATCAGGCAGATTCCATGGACTTGTGGAGCTTTTAAATTTAAATTTTTAAGTTCCATGGACTTTTAAATTTTAAAAGTTAAAATTTTTCTAACTTTCCCAAATTTTGTGTAAATGTTCTCATAGAAAAATATGCAAAATTTAAAAACCTGGCCAAGAACACACATTTCCCCTCTAGGCTAAAGCATGAAAATGCACATTTGGGGGGAATTTGCACATTTTTGCATGTGCACATTTTGGCAAAAGTGAATCTGCGCAAATTTACAAACAAAAAAAATCTAATTCCATCAATGCGAAGGCGCCTGACAAGCCACGAAACACAGACAGAACAGATTTTACACAATCTGTACAGCCCTAGCTCAAAGCCTCTCTCAGCCATAGGACCATTGGCTGATCCTGTGTCAGGCACTACCTCACAAGGTTGTTGCAAGGATAACGGGAAGTGTGGGATGTGTTTATGGACACCACTGTGAATGCCACTAAGAAAGGGTAGGATGCAAATGTAGTCAGCTAGTGATGTCATGGCGCTAGAATACATGACTGTTTAACCAGCAGAGGGGAACCCCTTAAGAATTCCAGTTAGAACAGGTCCCAGAGGGAATGCTCCAAAAAGGCATAGGAATTAGGAGTGGGAGCTTGTATTTTGCAAGGAAGAAGTTTCCCAATCCTTGTGTAGTGTAGGGATGGGTGCTCTCGGGTCCCTCCCACCTACCAATTCTCTGCCACAAATACCACCCCCTTTCTAGGAGTATTAAGAGTGCTTTTTGCCCCAACCAGGCTCCAAAACCAGGAACAAGTCCAGCTGGGGGAAAAGACTGTTGAACATGGGAACAGTTTAAACTACCCTTCCCTGACCTGGGGCCTTCCAGGTGTGTTGGACTACAACTCCCATCACCCCAGCTGGCATGACAATTGCTGGGGATGATGGAAGTTGTAGTCAGACAGTTCTGAAGGATACTAGGTCAGGTAAGGCGGGCTGAAATACTCATCTGTGCAAGAACTGCCATGGCAAGTACTCTCCTGCCCCACATTCTTAGCAGTTACACACAGGGAAGTCATTCAAATGAGTTTGGATCTCTATGAATCCAACCTGCAGTGTCCACAGTGGACTTGTCTATTCTGTCCACTGCACTTGTCCTGTGCAATTGTGGACCAGTTTTTCACTTTTTTCGGGGTGTGTGTGCTAATTTGCATTAGCACATCTGCACAAGTGTGCATTAGTGCTAATGTGAATTAGTGCAAGAAATAACACAATTCTGGTTTTAAAAAATCCAATTCTGTCAATGAGTGGGTAAAGGAACAAAAGATGGCTAACAACCTGCATAATGCAGATGGAACAGATTTAACAAAATCCATGCATTCCTAGTTATGGAAAGGGGAACCCATGCTTGCTGGTGTAATAGGGTGACCTGCCATACAGTTATGGGACCTAGCCACATGAAGCACCCACAAAAGCCCTCTCTACCCTATGGGAAGGCGTGTGTGTGTGGCTGTGTCTGCGTTCAGAAGGTTTATTCTAGCCCCTCTTATCTGGTGCCTCTTCAGACTCCGGCAAAGTCTCAAGGGCCTTTGTATTTCCTTATGATGGAGATCAAACGACCTTCACCCCATCTTTTGAGAAGGTAATAGACTGAATGGCTCAGTCTATTTTATAATCACTCATTCCACCTGGGGGAAGGAAAAAAAGAAGAACACAGCCTTACTCAGATCAGATGAGTGCAATCGTGCCCACATATTTCTTTATTGTAATCTCAAGGGAAAAGGCTTAAAAAAATAATAATAAAAGAGTTGCAGTAACCAAACAGCCGTGCAGTTAAAATTTCCACTAGTGGAACTCTTCAAAACCCCATTAGGCCAATCAGCTTTGTTAAAAAAAAAAAAAAAAATCCAGACAAGGTTTTCTGTGCAAAATATGAAGTGAGGCTCTTTGTATATAACGTGATATCGGAACAAAACTACTTAAAAAGAATAAGCTGGCAGTGGATTAAGTAATGACCCTGTGGAGTTTGTAAGGAAAGCCATGACCCCTGAAACGCTGCATCATCCCCGAGTCTTTTCAGGCAGATACAAATGCAGGCTAGTTAAGTTGCTCCAGGGACAAAGCTGCAGAAGCAGATCTCAGCCTACTGTGGAAGATGCTCGCCCATACCACTCTCACACAAAAGCAGTCTTAAAAAATTCTTGGTGTAATGATGACTAGGCCTTGCAAGGATGGGGGAACTGCAGGACCATTCAGGCTTTTTCCAGGACAGCTTTGCTAGCCTTTGCAAACCCCAGCCTTGCCGAACATCTCTTGAGAAGCATAGGTCATGTAGAGGAAGCCATCTTCATCCTTGTTGTCATGGTAGACCTCCAAAACAGTCAGGCTAGGGCAGGGCATGCTCTTGTTGTTCACCAGCAGGTAGAAGGCTTGGGTGGCCCTGAGGCATAGACGGGCTCTGGAGGAGGGAATGAAGAAGTGTCAAGGTGAGATCAGCTGGAGAGAAGCAGGTTGGTGGCAGCTAACTACACCGGTGGTGGGGGGGTAGGCAAAAGGGAAGAATGTAAGAAGAGCCCTGCTGGATCAGACCCAGGGTCCATCTAGTCCAGCATTCTGTTCACACAGTGGCCAGCCAGCTGTTGATCGGGAACCCACAAGCAGGACATGAATGCATCAGCACCCTCCCACCCATGTTCCCCAGTACCTGGTGTACATAGGCATTCTGCCTCTGATACTGGAGGTAGGGTTTAGCCATCAGAAGCAGTAGCCATTGATAGCTTTATCAGTAGCCATTCTCAGCTTTAGCCTTCCTGACGCCATCCCTGCAATTCTGTGCTACCTGCCTGTACTCTTCCTTTGTTACTTGGCCTTCTTTCCATATAGGAAGTGGAAAGAAGGCCAAGTAACAAAGGAAGAGTACAGGCAGGTAGCACAGAATTGCAGGGATGGCGTCAGGAAGGCTAAAGCTGAGAATGAGATGAGGTTAGCAAGGGATGCTAAACACAACAAAAAGGCTTTCTTCAGCTACGTGCATAGTAAAAGGCAGAGGAAAGAAATGGTGGTTCAGCTATTAAATAAGGACGGCAAAACGATAACAGATGACAAAGAAAAGGCAGAGGTGCTCAATTCCTACTTTGGCTCAGTCTTCTCCCCAAAGAGGGTCTATGACCCCCCTGGCAAAGGCAAAGTACAGGCTGAAGGGGCGGGATTGCAGCTTGAGGTCGATGGGCATATGGTCAAGGAACACCTCATTACTTTGAATTACTTCTGCATCCTAGAGTAATAAAGGAATTGGCAGAAGAACTCTCAGAACCACTGTCTATTCTCTTTGAGAAATCATGGAAGACGGGGGAACTGCCAGATGACTGGAGGAGGGCTAATATGGTCCCTAGGGATGTACGAAAGTCACTTACCTTTTCGTGGAATTGATTCGCGGTGGGGGGGAGGCACTCCATCCCTCCCCCCAGAAACCTCGATGGGGGGGAGGCGATCTGGTCCTCCCTCCCAGAATCCTGCCTGGCTGACTCCGCTCTGCAGTGGCTCCGCAGAGCTGCTGGCCAGGCCTGTCCGCAGCCGGGGTTCTGGCTGCGGACAGGCTGCTGCAGACGCAACTGGCGGCCGCTACAGCCATTTGTGAACATTGTGAACAAATGTGAACATTTGCATCCAGCCAGGCTGCCGTGATAGACTACGTAAGTATTTACGTAGCCTATCACGGCTCGGCAAAAAACCCCCACAGCGTACGCAAATAGCAGCAGCTACGGCGACCACCATTTGCGTTCCCTATTTTTTGCCGTTTTAGCCTACGTAAATATTTACGGCGAAAAAAAGGGAACGCAAATAGCGTAGTGGGTGCTATTTGCGTTCCTTTTTTCCCTGCCGTAATAGCCTATGTAAATATTTACGTAGGCTAAAATGACGAATAGGGAATGCAAATGGCGGCCGCTGTAGCCGCCGCCATTTGCATACGCCTTTTTTTTTTTTGTTTGGCTTGCCGTGATAGACTACGTAAATACTTATGTAGCCTATCACGGAAAAGACCAGGATGCAAATGGCGGCCGTGGCAGCCGGTTGAAAGACCAGCTGCTGCCGGAGCTGCTGCCGGAGGCGCCGCCGTCTGGAACATCTGCCCCAGGTAAGCTTCGTCCCCGGGGGGAATCTGTGGGGGGGTGGGGGGTGGCAGGCCGTTCCACCACGGATTTCGGGGGGCCGAATGCCAGTGCATTCGGCCTCACTGAAATCCGTGGTGGAATTCTCCGCCATCCCTAGTGGTCCCTATCTTCAAAAAGGGCAAAAAGGAGGAACCTGGGAACTACAGACCAGTCAGTCTGACATCAATCCCTGGGAAAATTCTGGAGCAGATGATAAAGCAATCCATTTGTAAGCACCTTGAAAACAATGCAGTGATTACTCGAAGCCAACATGGATTTCTCAAGAACAAGTCCTACCAGATGAATCTGATCTCATTTTTTGATCCAGTCACCTCTCTTGTGGACTGTGGGAATGCTGTAGACATCATATACCTCGACTTTGGCAAAGCTTTAGACAAAGTGCCCCATGATATCCTGATGAGCAAACTAGCTCAAAGTGGGCTAGATGAAACAACAATCCGGTGGATCCACAGTTGGCTACAGAATCGGACTCAAAGAGTGCTTCTCAATGGGACCTTCTCAAACTGGGGAGAGGTAACGCGTGGGGTACCTCTGGGCTCAGTCCTGGGCCCAGTGCTCTTCAACATTTTTATTCATGACTTGGAGGAGGAGGTGCAGGGAATGCTGATCAGATTTGCAGATGACACAAAATTGGGCGGGATAGCTAATACTTTGGAAGACAGAAACAAAATTCAAAGTGATCTGGATAGACTGGAGCGCTGGGCAGAAAACAACAGAATGGCATTTAATAGGGATGAATGCCAAGATCTGCACCTAGGAAAAAGAAATCAAATGCACAGTTACAAGATGGGGGATACGTGGCTCAACAACACTACAAGCGAGAAGGATCTTGGAATTGTTGTTGGCTCATATTCAGCTTGTGATCAACAATGTGATGTGGCTGCAAAAAAGGCAAATGCTATTTTGGGCTGCATTAATAGAAGCATAGCTTCCAAATCCCAGGAAGTACTAGTTCCCCTCTACTCAGCACTGGTTAGGCCTCATCTGGAGTACTGTGTCCAGTTCTGGGCACCACACTTTAAAGAGGATGCAGACAAACTGGAGAGGGTTCAGAGGAGGGCAACAAAGAAGATCAGGGGACTGGAAACAAAGCTCTATGAAGAGAGACTGAAAGAACTGGGCATGTTTAACCTTGAGAAGAGAAGACTGAGGGGAGATAGGATAGCACTCTTCAAGTAATTGAAAGGTTGTCACAGAGAGGAAGGCCAGGATCTCTTCTCGATCATCCCAGAGTGCAGGACACAGAATAATGGGCTCAAGTTACAGGAAGCCAGATTCCGGCTGAACATGAGGAGAAACATCCTGACTGTTAGAGCAATACGACAATGGAACCAATTACCTGGGGAGGTGGTGGGCTCTCCCACACTGGAGGCCTTCAAGATGAGGCTGGACAGCCATTTGTCAGGGATGCTCTGACTTGGATCCCTGCATTGAGCAGGGGGTTGGACTCGATGGCCTTGTAGGCCTCTTCCAACCCTACTATTCTATGATTCTATAGCCTTCTCCTCCTTGAATTTGTCTCATCCCCTTTTTAAAGCCATCAAGACTGGTAGACTGGGATCTGCTGGTAGATCTCTGGGTGATTTGCAGTAGATTGGCAACTGTCGCCAATCACAACACATTTTCCACTTAAATTGGGATGTTGAAATCAAGGATGCTTGGGGTAACCAGGAGCGGACTTTTGTTTTGAAAGGGCTGTGAATTGTGATTTTTTTAAAAAACAAACCCTCCTAGGTTCAGGATGTGCTCAGAGGCACCCCATTTCTTAAACCTAAGTGTATGTCTTTTGAACCCGGCTCTGGTTGGTAGATCTTGGGATTCTAGTGGAAAATAAAATACAGCAAACAAGCCTGAAGTCTGCTCACCCCCATGCTAGGTTATGGCCACAAAGGGCTTGCTTGCTAGAATGTAAGGATTAGTTCATGTAGGCATTTTCTGTCCATTGCTATTAGTAGGCTAAGGATGCAATCCTATGGATTACGCCCTGGGTACTTGTAAGCCCCCAGACTCAGAGGCTTACAAGTATCCTATGCCTCTTGTGCTGCATTTTAGCTAGACAGGCGATTTTGCTTGTCTAACAGAGGCTTTGGGGAGGGCGAGGAAAGGAGGCTGGGGCAGCAATAGGAAAAGGCAGAAGCCAGCCTCCCAGGCCTCTTCCCCTCCCTACCCCTGGGAACACCTTCTTTCCCATGTATTGAGCATGGAGAGGCAGCTGGTGCAGTTTTCTTTGCATTGGCTATGAGGGGGAGAGGGTGGGGAGCACGGTTTCCCGGCTCAGAGCCCTGTCTTCGAGTGTGGAGCCAGGAAACCAAAAAATTCTATGTCCCCCAGATGCTATCTAGGGGACATAGGTTTGTTCCCTCCGTGTATTGACATTTATGGCACAGCAGCTGTGCTGTGCTACTCCACACACTAGCCTTGTGGCAAATGCAGGAGATTGGATATCGGAGCATCAACGAGCGACTTGCATAGGTGAGCAGGCTGTTGCAAGACCCCATAGATGGGTTTTGTTTCCCCTCAAATGTAGCACTCCTCAATGGAGTCAGATCACACAGTCTGTTGCATGTATCTAACTTAATGATTTGCATGTGGGAACCAGACCTATGTTACCACCACACACATCATGAAATTGCCTCCTTTTGGTAATGGGGGTTGGTGAGAGAGAGAGAAGGGGATGGGAGTTACTGGATTTCATGTTTAATATCATCCTGCTTTTTAGTTAAAGGTATCTGGTTTCTAAAATCACATAATGTTGTCTCTATAGCAGACTTTTTTTTTCTGAATGAGAACATCAGGTCTGTTTAAAAGGATGTAGGTTTCTAACCCTCCTGAATAAGGAACTACTGTAGAGCACAGGGCCAGTTCCTGCTGAAGCTAATTATCTGTTCAGGGAGAAAGGCTGTATGGGACTTCACTCAAAGTCAATCCAGGTCTGTACCATGGCCACCCAATCTTGATGCTAAAGGCCAAGTCTCCTTCCACAGAAACAGGATTCCACAAAAAACAAAACAAAAACCCTTCGAACACCCACAGGCAAAAAATGTGAACACAATGGCATCTATTGCCAGCTGAACTGAAAGAAAATTTTCATCAGATCAGGTTATCAGAGCCAAGTACAACTCGCTCTCTTTCCCCCACCCATATTCCTGCATCATATGAAAATGACTTCCTACCTCAGAGTAGGGATGTATGAATCTGTCAGGTTTAGTTTCTCTAACTTTTTCATTTTTCCACCCTTCAGTTCAGTTCCTACTAAACTTTGAGATTTTAAAAAAAAAGTTTGCATGAAAATTCATTGACAGCCAATGTTGTGTGGTGGTTAGACTGCTGGATTAGGACTCAGGAGGCCTGGGTTCTAGTCTTCACTCAGCCATGAAGCTCACTGGGTGACTTAGCGCCAGCCGCTGACTCTCAGCCTAACCTACCTCACAGGGTTGTTGTGAGGATAAAATGGAGAGGAAGACAACCGTGTAAGCCGCCTTGGGTTCCTTGCAAGAGGAAAAAAGGTGGGATATAATTGCAATAATAAATAAATGAATAAAATACATATATTTATTATTTATTTAATCAATTTATATACCACTTACCATATCAAAAGATATCTCTCAGAGGTTTGCAGAAACAGAGAATAAATACATCATAATAAAACCCCATCAGTTAAAAAGTGTAAAATGTTTAACCAAAGCTAAAACCACAATAATTAATAAGCACACTAACTGGGCAGCCCAATCATTCAGGTATAAGCTCAACAAATGGATACATGCAAGAGGCATTATTGTGTTAATTTCTCCTAATACATGCATTTCTGCACACAATTTTGCCTATTATATACATCTTTTCCTCTCCGTTTTCCTAATATAAATGCATTTTAATGTTATATGTGCACTTCTTCCTAATATGCACATTTTTATGTGCACTTTTTTGAGTGGGCAATTCCATTGCAAAATTCAGAGAAATGCAGATTTCTAAGGATTACAGAGTTTGGGTTTGAAAGTGTGAAATTAGGTACATTTGCATTAAAATCCCAGCCAAGCAGATTTCTCCCCCATCCCTACCTCAGAGTGAAGACAAACTGAGACATGGATAGGTCTGGTGAAACCAAGAACTTGATCCGGTCCAACTGGGGGAGAGCCCTCTCCTTCTGGTAACGCTCCACCACCACCTGGAAAGCGAGAAAGCATAGAACAGTTAGAAGGCATGGGATGGAAGTTCGACTACAGCATCCTTCCCCCATCTGGGGCCTCCAGTCCTGCAACCAGATTTGAACACAATCTCATCACCATGTGGTTGGCGACAGCCTGACAGCGGCCCAGTTCAGATGCAATTCTAAACCACAGTTTAGTGCTATGAGAATGAGGTGCTGGAGCATTGGGCTCAAGAGCTCCCCCATCTCTTCTTCTCTTTTAGTGTGTGCTCCAAGGGAGGAGATCAGAAGCATCCTCTTTGAAGTTTAAATTAACCATGGTTTGTCACTGCATCCAACAAGGACAAACTGTGGTTTATTTACTCAAGCCATCATTTCTGTTCCTGGCTTGTTCCAATAAAGCAGCCTTCCCCAACCTGGGTCCCTTGAGATGTTTTGGCCCACAGCTCCTATTAGCCCCAGCCAGTATAGCCAATGATCAGGTATAATGGGAGCTGTGGTCTAAAACATCTACAGCAAAACCAGTTTGGAGGAAGGAAGTACTACTGGATAAGCAGACCTGTCCCTGTAACCTGCCAGGAGGGATAGGAACTTGTCTGGGAAGCAAACAGATGTTGCTCCAAGTTCTTCAGGGGAACAGTGAGAGGCTGAGCCAGTGTGGTATAGTGGTTAGAGTGTTGGACTGGCATTTGGGAGATCGGGGTTCTAGTCCCCACTTGGCCATGAAGTTCACTGGGTGACTTTGGGCCAGTCACTGACTCTCAGCTTAACCAACTCACAGCAGAGGAGGAGGATCATGTACATTGCCTTGGGATCCTTGGAGGAAAGGTGGGATATAAATGTTACAAACAAATAAAACAAACAAACAAACAAACAGTAGAGTCAGATTGTCCATTTAATTAATGGATACATGCAAAAAGCATGAAAGCCTCAAGCTGGGGAAGAGTCTCACTACTCCCAGAGTGATTTGTATAGGGGTTAGAGGTGGCTCAATAGTTATGGCTCTTGAGAATTTAGCAAAGCCGGGGTTCAGCAGCTTCACATGAACAGGGAAGACCACAGGGGTCCAGGAACTCCACTTCTACCTAGTAGAGGAAGGTAGGTATAGGAGACCTTAACCTCAGGAGCAGTTTGGGGAGTAAAGCCACAGCTCAGTGGCAGTGCATATGTTTTGAATGTGGGACCAAGAATATGCAAGTCAGGGGACAGGGTTGGAAAGATCTTTGCCCAGGACAGGGGCGTGCCCCAACAGATGATAAGGAAACAGAAGGAGGTGAGCATCCAAAGTAAATCACAAAGAAGAGAAACAGGTTCTCAGGATGCAAATAAATAAATAAATAAATAAATAAATAAAATGTAGGAAGCCCAATGTTTCGGCGTTTTGGCCTTTTTCTTACTTTTAGGCCTTCTTCAGGGGACAGAGAAAAAAATCTGCAGATTTTTTTCTCAAAGGATTGTCTCTTGTGTCAGTCTACTTTGCATGCTGAGAACCTGTTTCTCTTCTTTGGCAACATCTGGAGGGGAATCACAGACTCCAACTCCCACCAGTTCTGGCCAGAATGGCTGATGGGAGTTGTAATCCAGCAACATCTGGAGGGCCACAGGTTAGCCACCCTTGGCCCAGGACTTGGAAGAACTATTGGTGGCTGGAATTAACACAAGAGGCACCAGTGCCCCAATACATACCATTTCTTTAGTTCTTTGCAATCATCCAATATGGTGGGCCAGTAGCATTACAATCCCCATATTACATCTGTGTAGGGAGGGTGGTTGAAGTTGGTGGCTTTCCAAGGCCCATGCATTAGGGTGGCCAGATGCAAAGGAAGACAGGGCTGCCACACCTTTAGCAGTGGTGTAGAAGGGGGAATTTCAGCAGGCGCAGATCCCATGGCAAGTTGCATCAGCTGAAATTCCCTTTTCTACTACAGAATTGTTAGAAGTACAAGAACCCACATCTTCCTTTGCATCTGGGCACCCAGCATGCAGCTTGGTCCTATGCACACTCACTCAGAAGCATGTCTCAGTTATGTTCAGGGAGCTACTCCTAAATGTGCATAGGTTGCAGCCTTGGCGAGTTTGTAGCAGAAATGAAATGGGAACTAGGTACTTGTCATTCACACCTCAACCTTAGCCACTATACCAGGGGTGGGGAAACTTGTGGCCCTCTGGATGTTTTGGCCTTTACAGCTCCCATCAGCCCTAGCCAGCATAGTCAATGGTGTGGAATGATGGGAACTGTAGGCCAAAACATCTGGAGGTTCATAAGTTGCCTACCCCTGCGCTACACCTAAACCCTATGGGAGCTCTTGATCAACTTCCATCAAATAAAAAAGTGTGGAAAAGCTGTCCCCCCCGCCCCAAGACAGAGAGCTCTAGATTACTTGAAGACTCATACAGTATTAGTCCAACATCTCTTGAGGCATTTAATGCAACAGGGCGACCATTTGGCCAGGAGAACTTTCCTTATCTGTGCAAAAACACAATAAGGTCCTAAAATACGGCTCTGGCACAGGTTATCTGAAAGACCATCTCTTCCCTTGTGAATCTCTCATGTCCTGCGATCTTCTGGGGAGGCCCTTCTCTCAGTCCCACCATTGTCACAGGCATGTTTGGTGGGAACCTGGGAGAGGGCCTTCTCAGTGGCTGCCCCATGGTTGTGGAACACCCTTCCCAGGGAGGCTAGGATGGCTCCCAGGCTAAAACATGCTTGTTGCAGCAGGCCTTTGGGACATAGATGGAACCTGGGGGTAAGCTTTTAAAATGCTGTTTTAATATAATTTTAATTGTATTGTTGTTTAATCATATTTTAACTTTTGTATATTTGCATATGTTTTAATTGTATATGTTTTAATGTTTGTAAGCTGCCTTGTGTCCCAGTACTGGGAAAAAGGAGGTGTATAAATAAATATAATAAGTCAGGGTTGTCAAAATGTTATGTTGTTTTATTGTTTTTGTATTTTATGGGGTGTGACAAACGAAACCCCTACTTCTGATATAGGACCACAGCGCCCCCTAGAGCATCTGCAGTTGCCTCTCTGCTTGGCAACGTGAACAGTTTTATCTAGCCTTATCTCACTTCTTTGTCCTCCAAAATGAGAAGAAAACCTTAATCCCTTTTCTTGAATAGACTGAACGGTTCCAACCACCTTGGGCTTTTGAGTTGTAAGTTACCATCATTAAGAAGGTGGGTCCAGCCACTAGATAATTGTCTGATTTGCTGACTAGACCACTGAGATCAGAAATGGAAGCTATCACATTATTGTACAGACCAACCATCACTCTCTGCAAAGGGCTGGCTGTTACTGAGCAAAGACCCCCATAAAAAAAATCCCCTCAGTCTTTCTAGAGCTCTTTATATATCATCTAACTGGAAGCCAGATGCACGCATGCACTCTCTCGCTGAACATCCTCTCTTCAAAAAACCCCTCAGCATATGTTCTAGGACCCAAAACTGTACTCAAATAGGTGATGTGACTAGTTAAGCTAGACTGATGTTTTGATTTTATTTGGAATTCTGGGTATGTATGTGATTGTTGCCTCTTCTGGTTTCCCCCCTCCTTTTCCCCCAAACAAACTCCTTTTTATATTTTGACATTTGGCTGTGCTGTTTTAAAAGGGATTTCTCACTGAACTCTTCCCCATATGAAGGACTGCATGGTTACAAAGC
Organism: Heloderma suspectum; assembly: GCF_057233095.1. Classification (NCBI taxonomy): domain Eukaryota; kingdom Metazoa; phylum Chordata; class Lepidosauria; order Squamata; family Helodermatidae; genus Heloderma; species Heloderma suspectum. The sequence continues at coordinate 178,059,108 of NC_139459.1, forward strand.
TACCACTGTGGTTTAAGATTTTTTTTTTTAAAAGAGGATTTCGGCCAACTCTGTTTCTGGGCTTTGGGAAAGAAAGTTCAAAGCACCTTTTTCTTTTTTCATAGAAGAAAGGTTAGGGATGTATGGACTATGTAAACTTTGCTCTGTCTGTGTTTTGCGGATTGTTAGGCACCTTTTGTTCCGTCGTCCACTCACAGACAGATGCAAATTTTTTTCAACATGCAGAAAATATGCAAATGATTATGTAAGAGGTTTCATAACAATTTACATAATTTACCTTAGCACGTAACATTTGGTGTATTGTCCCCCATTCCATTCAACTTCCCCCTGTGTATATTTACCACTCTCAGCAGAAACTTGTGTATTTTCCTACAAATAAATATGCATAAGTTTCAGGAACGTTAAAAAACATCTGAAAGTCCATGGACTCAGTGAGGTCTGAGGGGGTCTCTCTGCAGCAGATTCCACAGGTCAGACTCTTAGAAATCCAAACTCATTTTAGTCCATCTCGAGTTTCTCCAGCATCCTTAGTCTGGGCTAAAGGGGGGGATCCTTGGCAATAGGGTTCAGAAACTCCCCAAGCAGCTGGACAGACAAGGGTGTATCAGGAGGTTCATCCTGGCTGGTGGAAGCCTATCAGAGATTCTTTGCCTGGAGAACCCACATAAAGAAGGGGTCCACCAGTAGGAAATGTTATTCCCCCTCCAGGTCTCATAACACGGGGTTACCTCTTATTTCATGAACAGTCTAAAGAGCTCAGGCTATAGATATGTAGTAAGTAAAGTAAAATGATCACAACTGAGTTGTGTCTTTGATCAGTCCTACATGTTAGACGGCAATCAACACATTGCTCTTGCAGTCACTAGCTGAGCTCAGGAGGTCCTAGTCAGCCTTTCTACCAGAAAATAGTGTTTTACCGGAATCTTGTTTGGATACTTTTCCTGGATTTCAGTCACTTCACGCATACGAGTTACTAGAAATGGGGTAAAGACACACATCAGCAGTCAGAAAGAACTAAGGAAGTTTCAACCCACAAGAGACCATCATTCTCAACCCCACTTTTCTCCCGATTTGGAAGATACCAGAATATACTTTCCACTTAAATCCTAAGCATGTTTGGAAAGAAAAAAAGTCTTATAATTCCCAGCATGCTTCAGCCAATTCCTAGCTTGGCTGGCTGGGGCATGCTGGGAATTATAGGGCTTCTTTCTGTCTAAACATGCATAGGATTGCACCCTAAGTTGTTACCTGCAGCTCAAGGATCTCCCAGAAACACCTCTTCCCAAGGAACCCTCAGAATCAGCAGATTTTACCACGTTATCAAGGCAGAGGAATGTGAGGCACCATGAAACTAATGTTTCCTGGGCAGATTAGGAACAGGTAAAAAACTAAAATGCCATAGAACAGTTAAAATATAAAATACAACACATAGTTAAAAGAATAAAATACAATATAATGCAAAACAATAAACAGCACAGGAGTTGATAAAACAGCCATAATAACCTAGAACTAGGTCTCTAAAATGCCTAGAAGAAAGGTCTTTGCCTGGCACTGAAAAGACAACATAGATGCAAAACTCTTGGGGTCGGGGGGCTACTCCATCAGTAGTATGCCACCACTGAGAAGGCCCTCTCTCTTGTAACCACCCACCTAGCTTTCTTTGGAGGAAGGAAGGCCTCTGCAGGGAGGGAATTCAAGGACTTGATCCTTGTGGTCACCTGCTACTCCGTGCCTCTGCCATGGATAAGGAATTCTGTTGAGGTCTCTGGCTTCTGGAACATTGAAGGTCCTGTTGCTGGGGTAATGCCATCAGCAGAACGGATAGATCCCTTTAGCAGGTGGCACAAGTCCACTGGGAGAGCAAAGTAGCTGAGGAAGCAGGATGTGTCTGGCAAGATAGGTGCCAGGCAAACTTCTTTCGGGAGTTTATTACGTAAGTGGGGTGCCACCACTGAGAAGGCCCTCTCTGTTGTAGCCACCTGCCTAGCTTGCTTTGGCAGAGGCATCTGGAGAAGGGCCTCTGAAAATGACCTAAGGGTCAGAGCAGGAACATGGGGGAGGAGATCACGACCAGTTTGTTACAGAAAGGGTCATAGCAGAAAGGGAGAAGGCAGGCCCTAACAAGTCAGAAGGCACTGGGATTACCACCATTCTCCTGGCAGGAGTCCTATGCCTTTAACAGTTTAGTCTCAGGCAGAAATTCAACTGGAGCAGCCCTTCCAGCATGGTTGGAGAATGGCCAGGAAATGCTGCCCCCAATTAATTTTTATATGCCATGCAGATGATATGAGAGCCACTGTGGAGTAGCAGTTAGAGTGCTGGATTAGGAGGGGAGAGAAACCGTTTCAAACCCCCAGCTAGCCACAAAGCTCAGTGGGTGACCCTGGGCCAACCTCGCAACCTAACCTGCCTCACAGGGTTGATGTGAGAATAAAAAGCAGGCAGTGGAGACAGAAGCAACTGGAATGCTGCCCTGAGCTCCTGGAAGGTAAAGCAGATTAGAAGTGTCACATTAGAGCTTCAGGCAGCCCTGCCAGAAGAAAAGTGGCAGCTCTAAGGAAGGAGAGAGGAAGTTTGGGAAGCAACTGAAAAGCAGGACACTCTGGAAGGGTGGGGAGGAGAGGTGAAAAAGAAGCCAATGGTGGAAGAATGGGAGGCCAAAAGCCAATAGCTAGAAGTTGGAGGAAGATCTAGTTTAGAAAGAGACAGAAAGATGCAAGCAGAAAGTTAGGCACTCCAATATATGATACAGAATTACACTCCCACCCTTCTCCATATCATCTAGCCCATTCCTTGGTTCTTTTACCTAAACTTTTCCTCTGTTTGAAAGGGCAACTGTCACTCTGGCTTCTCTGCATCTTGGGAAGGGCTGGAAAGCCGTGTTTTCCCCCACCAGACCTTCCAACTCCCTTCTTCCCTCTGACATGTAAATTCAGAGGAAATACCACAACTCACCCCCTTCACCGCCCCTGTTTAATGTAAGGCTGAGCAGCCCACCTGGTCAGGTCTGTGGGTGGAGCCTTCCTGAGACAGAACGACTGACACCTGCTTCTGGAACTGAAGGTAGACAAGTACAATCATGAGAACCAGGTGAATTCCTGCACTAGCACAAAGCTTCTCTGCATAAGTGCTATGTTGCGCACCAGCTGCCCCTTTATCCAGGAGGCAGCCCCTATTTTCTGGTACCTCTTCCTGGTAAAACACCATTTCCGTTTTGCCTTGGTTAGCCTTCCCCAACTCGATGCCTTCCAGAAGGTTTGGACTACAGCTCCCAGCATTCCTGACTATTTGCCATGCTAGCTGGGGCTGATGGGTATTGAAGTCCAAAATTTCTGGAGGGCACCAGGTTGGGGAAAGGCTGCCATAGGAGGAAATGTCAGGGATGCCTATTATTATTATTATTATTATTATTATTATTATTATTATTATAGCATGCTCATATCTGCACTAGAATTCTTCAAGCTGTGGGCTTCCCATAGGTATCTGGTTTGCTGTTGTGTGAACTGAATGTTGGACTAGACAGGCCTTTGTTCTGATTCAGCAGGGCTCTTCTGATGTTCTTAACTTTCAGCTCTCCACTTTTCCTACAGTCTCCAGAAGTTAAATGTGGCTGGTGGGTGGATGGGAAGAAAGGGTTTGAATCTTGAATCTAGTGCCCATGCAAGAAAAGAAATGAATGAACACAAAGCCCAAATACTCACTGCTCCCCATCCGCCTCTCTATAACTGCCTGTCCTCCAGAGAGTACATGCTGCTGCTGCCTACTATGTTTGGATTGCTGCTTGTGTGGGTTTAGTGCTTCTGACCATGGTTACACAGGAGTAAGTTCCACTGAATCAAGTGGGACGTTCTTCTGAGTAAACATGCAGAGGATTCGGCTGTAGGCTGTGGTCGTTTGCACAGACAGTTACATGAGAATATAGCCCAGTTGGATTCAGCGTCCAACTGAACTTCTGAGAAAATAATATGCAGAAGCGCAGGCTACAGACATTTGCTTAAAGATCTGTGCAGCCCCATCATACGCATGCTTACTTAGAAGTAAATGCCCCTGAACTCAGTGGGGCTTACTCCTTAGTCCATTTGTCAAGGATCGCAGCCTTAAGGAAACTGTTTTGTGGTCACCAAAACTGTGACCACAAAAGAGATCTCCAGATCTCTTCATCAGGGAAGTTGTTATAAAAAGCAGGTTGATGGTGGGGTGGGGGTGGAGGGGGAAAAGGCCGAGCGGCTGTTGTAGTCGTCAGGGTGTCTGCATAGACAGAGCCTTAAGATGATATGGAGGAGGAGGATTTGCAGACATTGAAACTGGGCTCTGCCAGCTGACATGATGGACTCAGTTCCCCCAGGACCATAGGGAAGAAGGAGAAAGTCACAGACAATTGTTGATCTTCCATTTCTGAAAATAAAAAATCTAGCTGTTCACTCAAAACTGTCTCCATTCTGGGCGAACCAAACAGGTTCCTCGGTTGGAGGAAACCAGAAGTAGAGAACAGCTAGGCAGTCTTTATATTAACAAAGCTAGAGACACATTTAGATGCTGTGCTAGGTAAAAAAGAGCCAATAGAAGCCAAATTGGATAGTTCTACCTAGTAGTTGGAGGGGATAAAGCATCTACATTTATCTATATGGATTTCAGATTTTTTTTTCCAATGGCCAACACGGCCACCTTTGATTTTTGTTTTATGATCACTTTACTAATGTGCCCTGTAGCTGTTTCAGTGGCTGGTGCAGAACAGGCAATTGGAGAGTCAATGCATCCAATTGGCAGCAGGCAGGGAAGAGTCTTTGGTGATGTGTAACGAGGAGCGACCCTTGGTATGAGAACAGATGTTGCGGTCAAACATCCAAGTCTTCCTCTTTGCATCTATGAAATGTTGGAGGGTACAGGGCTCCATAATGTAGGCTAGTCATTATCCCATGGCTCAGCCAGTAGTGTTGTACCAACACAACAGCAGCCCAAACTGAAATACGTGGGACTTATTGCATGCAACCCAATCCTATGGCCAGTGCAAAGTATCTGTCATCCGGTGTAGCCCAGTAAAGTGGCACAGCCCACATGGGGCCCTCTGTTCCTGATTCAGCCTGCCTGTCCAGTAAGAGGAGCTCTCCATTAAGTAAATGGGTTGGATGCTGGTAATTGCTCTTGTTTCACCACTGCAGTGTTGCCCCAGTGCTGGGACATAGGATTCCACCAAACCCACTGCTGTATTGGTCCTCCTACTGCTGCCCATACTCTGCTCACACTCTTTCCTCAGGGGTGGGCATGTGGTGGCCCTCCAGATGTTTTGGCCTACACCTCCCAGCATGCCTCACCATTGACTATGCTGGCCAAGGCTGATGGGAGTTGTAGGCCAAAGTATCTGGAGGGCCGCAAGCTGCCCACCCTTGTTCTAGCAACTGGCATACCGCTCCTTCCAACCCTGCCATACCAAATGCTGTATGGAGGGATTCTCTCTAAGAATTATTTTTCACTCCTCCTATGACTTGCACCAAGCATAGGATTGAGGTCCTAGGAAGGCTGTTATCCTAGGGCTACTTATTTGAAAGCCCAGTGAAATCAGTGACATGATGATTAGTCTTATCAAGCTCTACCAAACATTGGTACTCAAGTTATGGTGGGGAAGGACGGAAATCCTTAATGAAATCCACAAACCACACCCCATGACACCCCCACATGTAACCAAAGCACTTTCTAAAATGGTAGGGAGGGAGGCCATCAGTGTTGGCTCCAGGTTTTTGAGGGCCCTTCAGCAAGACACCCTCCATAGGCCCCCTCCCTCAGTGAGTCTATCTTACGTATGTTATGTATGTATGTATGTATGTATGTATTTCATTTTTATACCACCCAGTAGCTAAGGGTCTCTGGGTGGTTCACAAAATTGAAACCGCAAAAATACAACAGAAAATACAATATAAAATATCATAGATATAAAACTACATTATAAAAATACCACCAGAGTAAAACGAGCAGCAGTGTAGATATTTAAAATGCAATAGCAGATTTAAGACAGCAGAGCTAAAAAACTGGAAAGCTAAAAATGCCTGGGAAAATAAAAAAAGGTCTTCACCCGGCACCAGAAAGAGTACACCGTAGGCGCCAGGTGAACGTCTCTAGGGAGTTCGTTCCACAACTGGAGTGCCACAGCAGAAAATGTCTTTCTCCTGGTAGCCACCCGCCTCACTTCTTTTGCCAGGGGGTCCCGGAGAAGGGCCCCTGAAGATGATCTTAGGTCCGGGCAGGTACATATGGGAGGAGGCGATCCTTCAGGTAACTTGGCCCCAAGCCATTAGGGCTTTGAATGTTAATACCAGCACTTTGAATCGGGCCTGGAAAAGGACTGGCACCCAGTGCAGCTGGGAAAGTACAGGCATAATATGATCTCGTTGGCCAGTCCCCATTAACAATCTCACAAATTTCTGGACCGTTTTCAGAGGCAGCTCCACATATAAGGTATTGCAGTAATCCAGATGAGAGGTTATCAGAGCATGGATAACTGTAGATAGGCTATCTCTGTCCAGATAAGGGCGTAGTTGGTATATTAGCCTAAGCTGATAAAAAGTGCTCTGTGCCACTGAGTTCGCCTGTGCCTCAAGGGACAGTTCTGGGTCCAAGAGCACCCCAAAACTTGTCATCAGCTGCTGTTGCTCCTCCTCTTTCTCGTCATTGCTACCACTTGCTTGCTTGACAGGCAGAGAGCCAGGGAGCAAGCAGGCAGGGGAATCTCCTGCTCCTTCTCACTGTTGTCTGGGCCAGAGCGAAAGGCAGGTGAATAAGCAGGTTGCAGTAGGGAAGAGGAAGCACTCCAAGGGGCTCTTGTCAGTGGGCCCCTGCTGGGGTGTGGGCCCTCAGCAGGTGCCCGTCCATGCCTACCATTGGCGCCTTCCCCTGCAATCTATGAACTGCCAAACATACAATAAAGCAAGACATCTGTTGTTCTCAGTTCGCTATAATCCTAGGGCATCCTTTGAGAATTTCGGGAAGTTATTAAGTGACAGAGACAAAGAGGGGGAAATACTGCCGAAGAAATGAGAGCAGGTCCCCAGCTGTGGATGCGGGTTCAATATTTTATAGCGTTTCCTATGTCCCCAGATCAATGCAAAGAGAATTGGGTGGCAGGTGGAAGGACGAGGTGAGAGACAGAGAGTGGCTGTAGTTGCCACAGCAACAGCACGAGCTCATTAACCAATTTGATCACACGCACGTGCATGTGCTAGATTGGGGAATAAAAGATTCTGTGTTTGGAGGGGTGTGTGTGTTCCTGTTATCCAGTGCAACAGCTTGTTCCCAAAGAGAATGCTTCTCCTGCAACTCCATGGATGGGAAGCACGCACTGGAGTGGTGGCCAAATTCTGAGAGACCGCTCTTTTGAAAAAAGGGTCTTTTTCACTCATCATGTATTGATATCAGTTCATGGCATGGGTAGCAGCATTCATCTATGTCAGGAGTGGGTAGCTTCTGGGGGTCAGAGGACTGCATTACCCACCCCTAGATGCCACCGGGGGCTGCCTGCCCCCCTCATTATGCCACTGATTTTGCCACTGAAATCTGGCACTGCAGGCAACGACCCCCCCCCCCACAAGTTTGCTTGAAAACAAAGCACACACTTCACATTTTTTTCTGCTGCAACTGCACCACATTTCACTGGCAGTGGGGGCAGCGAAAAAGTCAGGGGGGTTTCATGCAGTCTATGGGCCACATGTTGCCCCCCCCCCCAGTATCTATGTATTTATTACGGAGATGTCTGTGTCTGAACTCTCAGACTGCTGAAATGGAGTGGGGAGGTAGAGTTTACACTGATTATAAGAGAGCCTATACTTGAAGAAAAATGGAAGGGGTGGTGGTCTGGGCCCCCTTCCCCCCTCCAAACAAGGGTCATTTTATTCTGCCCTTCGTCCAAGGAGCTCAGGGCTGCTGACACAGTTTCCCAATTTTAACCTCACAACAACCCTGCAAGGTTGAAAGATGGTGAGTAGCCCAAGTTGAGCTCCAGCACCTGGCATCTTCAGGCCGCCCCAACAGGGCCCACTGCTAATATTGGTCCTGGGCTCCCCACACTGGGCAGCTGGGCCTATGAGCTGCTTGCCATTTTCTTTTTCCACAATGCCCCATAGCAAAACTGCATTCGGATATTTTGGGTAATGAAAATGGCAGAGGGCTCGCCTGCATGGCCAGCTCTTCAAATCCAACATTCGGGTGCCTGGGGTTGGGGAGAGCTTTAGCAGGACTAGGGGGCAACAGGATTTCCAAGTCCCTGAAGGATCAAGCCCTGAGATTTAGGTGGGGAGAGAGTCTGGGAATTTTGGGGTTGTGCTTGTTAGATTGTGATGGGGTGGCCATTAATGTCTCGCCCAAAAAGCAGAAAAAAGGGCATGCAGATCTCCATAAAATGTGCA